>NC_067401.1:351679572-353088322 GCF_016432865.1 Antechinus flavipes | reverse complement strand
AGGATATTTTTTCTTAGGGAACTTTGATGGATTTTTTCAATTTCTTTTTCTAAGATAGAGTTATTTAAATATTCTATTTACTCTTCTATTAATCTAACTAGGTTATATTTATATAAATATTCATTCATTTTACTTATTGTCAGTTTTGCTGGCATATAATTGTGAAAAATAATTCCATTAATTAATTTCACCTTCATTGGTGATACATTTGCCCTCTTTTATTGATACCAGTAATTTGGTTTTATTCTTCTTTTTTAAAAATCAAGCTAACTAATAGCATATTTATTGTATTTTTTCACAAGAGCCGCTTCTAATAGTTCAGTGGTTTACATTTTTTTTTGCTCTCAATTTTATTATTGTCTTCTTTATTTTTAAGATCACCATTTTGGTGTTTAACTGGCAATTTTTATTTTTATCTTGAGTTTTTTTTTCTTTAAGTACATGACTGATTAATTGATCTAGTCTTTTTCTCCTTTATTGATATTAACACTTAAAGATTTTAATTTACTTTTTAATTTTCCTGTGGCTATATTGCACATATTTAGAATATTGTCTTCTTGTCATTCTCATTAATGAAATTATCAATTGTTTCTTTGATATATTTTGACTCACTCATTTATTAGGATTAAATTATTTAGCTTCCAATTAATTTTAAGCTACATTTTTCATAGCTATTTATTAAAAATTTTTATTGCATTGTGGTCTGAAAAGGGTACATTTAATACTTCTGGCTTTCTGTATTTGATTGTGAGCTTTTATGTGGTGATACCAGGGTCAGTTTTTGTAAAGATATAATGTATACCCGAGAGAAAGATATACTCCTTTCCATTCCCATTCAGTTTTATCCAGAAAGTCTGTCATAAGTAACTTTCCTAAGATGCTATTCATTTCCTTAACACCTTTCTTTAAGAATTTGGATGCTATGCCATTTTGTGTATGAGTGTGTATGTATAAATTTTAATATTGATTTTACTTTCTTATTTATGATTATTTTTAATAAGATGTAGTTTTCCTGCTTGGCCCTTTTAATTAGCTCTCGATTTTATTGTTTATTTGAAATCATGATTCTTTGCTATCCTTGCCTTTTTTTATGTCAGCTTGAAGCATTACAGATTCTGTTCTAGTCCATTATTTTAACCCTGTGTGTCTCTCTATTTCAAGTTTCTTGTAAATGACATGTTGTTTGATTCTGATTTCTAATCCATTCTGCTATCCATTTTCATTTTATGGATGTGTTTACCCTATCCACATTTACAGTTATGATTATTAACTGTGCCTTTCTTGTTTATTTCCTTCTATTTTTCCATTTATCTCTCTTTTTATCATGTCCCTCCTCAAAAGTCTATTTTGTTTTTAATCACTGCCTTCTTTTGGGCAATAGTGGACAGATTGCTGGGCCTAAAATCAGAAAAACTCATCTTCATAAGTTCAAGTGTGGTATCACATACTAACTATGATTCTGGGCAAATCACTTAAGCTTATTTGCCTCAGTTTCCTTATTTATAAAATGAACTGGAGAAGAAAATGGCAAACCACTCCAGCATCTTTACCAAGAAAACCCCAAATGGCATCAAAAGGAGTTAGATACAACTAAATAACAAACTAAACAAAGATCATCTTCTTTTATCTGTTGTCTCTCATATCATTTTGCCATTTTCTTATCCCTTTCTCCTCCTATTCCCTTGCTTAGTAAGAATAGATTCCTAGTATCATTTAAGTAAATGTATAATTTTCCCTCTTTATTTTAGATGTGAGAGGTTCAAGCATTGCCTACCACTACACCATTTCCTCTCTGCTCTAAAAACTTCCTTATATTCATCTCTTATGAGAGATCATTTTCCCATTCTTCCTTTCCCTTTCTCCAAAGCATACCTTTTTTCCCCTATCCATTTTTCATATCATCCCAACATTAAGGACTTATTCCCACACCCTCTTTCTATGTAGAATCCTTCTAATTCCTTTAATGATAAAGTTCTTAGAAGTTACTTGTATCGTTGTCCCATATAGAAAGGTGAACAGTTAAACTTCTTTGAGACCCTTATGATTCTATTGGAACTGTATTGGATAACTGTATTGCTGAGAAGAACTAAGTATGTCATAGAGGATCATCATATAATCTTGCTGTTACCATGTACATATTCTCATGATTCTGCTCACCTTATTCAACATTGATTCATATGTCTTTCCATTTTTCTGAAATAGGCCTGCTTATTTCTTATATAATAATTATATTCCATTACAGTCATGTACCATTACTTATTCAGTCATTCCCCAATCGATGGGCATCCACTCAGTTTCTAGTTCCTTGCCACCACAAAAAGCAGCATCAGGAATGCTTCAAAGTCTTCTATTTCATTGAATACCTATTTTTCTCCTTGAAGGGTTATATTCAGTTTTGCTGGATAGGTTATTCTTGGTTGTAATCCCAAATCTTTTTCTTTCCAGAATATCATATTCTAACCCCTCTGCTTCTTTAAGGTGAAAGCTGCTAAATTTTGTGTGGTTCTAATTGTGGCTAGTATTTTCTCTTTGACTTGGAAACACTAAATATGTCTATAATATTCCTGGAAGTTTTTGTTTTTAAATCTCTTTCACGTGGTGATGAGTGGATTCTTTCAATTTCTGTTTTACCATCTGATTCTAGGATTAGGGGGGAGTTTTCTTGAACTGTGATATCTTGGCTCATTCTTTGATTATGGCATTGAAGTAATCCAGTAATTCTTAAATTATCTCTCTTTGATCTGTTTTCTTTATCAGTTGTTTTTCTGATGAGATGTTATTTATTTTCTTCTATTTTTCATTCTTTTGACTTTGTTTTAGAGTTTCTTAAAGTCTAATTGAGTCATTAGATTTCACTTTTCCAATTCTAATTTTTAAGGAATATTTTTTTCAGTAAGATTTTGTAGCTCTAGCTCTTTTTCCATTTGACCATTTTTAAGGTATTCTTTTTTCAGTATTTTTGTGCCTCTTTTCTCATATAGTTTCATATATTTTCCTTTATGCTCATTTCTTCAACTAATTTTTCCTCTACTACTTTTATTTGATTTTGAATATAATATTCTAGTTTTTTTTTTCCCAAAGATTCATGCTGGACTTGTGCCCAAGTCACAGTTTTTCTTTGAAGCTTTGTTTGTGACTTTTGATTTCATTGTCTTCTGTGTTTACATCATGATTTCTCCTTTCACCACAGTCACCATTTATGGGCTTTTTTTTGTTATTAGTTCATTTCCTCACCCCATTTCTTGATTTTGACCTTTATGTTAAAGTTGGATTCTGTTCTTGGGGTGGTGGAGGAGAAGAAGCTTTAAAACTTCAGGCTTTTTCTCACTGATTTTTTCAGAGATATTTCTTGGGGTTTAGGAATTTTCAGTGCTTCCAAATTCATGTGATCTGGGAAAAATTATGTTCTCTAGCCCTTATGAGGAAGAATCCCTGATCCTTTGGGATTGCAAGCATTACTGTTCTTCAGGGTTCCTGAGGCCTTGTGCCCCAAAGCAATACTTTTCCTCAGTATTTGACCAGAAATGCTCTTTGTCATAGAACTGTGAAGCAGTAGTGGATATATGCAATGGATTTCTCAAAAAGCATTTGGTTTATGTCCAGTGCTAGCACATTAGTCCCCTGTAATCTCTTCTTAACCATTTGTCAGGTCCCTTTACCATATCTCTGGCATAAGAGCTCTGGAAGTTGCTGCTGCTTTTGTTGTTACCACCTGGTCTCTAAACTAATATTTCATCCACATGCCTCTGGTCAGCCTCTACCTCCATGTCACAGATCTCTCTTTCCAAACTGGTCTTCAGCTGGAAGAATGTTTCACTCTGACCTTTTGTTGGCTCTGCCACTCCAGAATTTGATTGCAGGTGTTATTTTAAAATTGTTTGGAGGGGAATGTTAGGAGAGCTCAGCTGAGTGCTTTCTCTCACTACCCTACTAGTATCTCTATTTTAAATATGAGAAATTGAAAGATTTTTCCTCTGACTAAATTGCCAGTATGTATCTTGACATGGAATCTTTATATAATTGTTATGGCATCTCTAATGACAGTTAACTAGGAAAAAGACATGATCATCATTTCCTACTAAAGCTTCATTTATACAAAGCAGTTGTCATAAGAAGGAGGTCAAAGAGGCCAGAAATTTCTATATTAAGCAGCAAATATTGATATCAATGACATTTCTCTTATATTTATGAAACTGTATAAACTTATTAATCAAATATCATTAGAGGAAGATGGAGGAAGCTTATAGGATAATTGATTCACAATGTATTTGTTATTATAATGTTGAAAGTTTATAGAATTGTGGGATCATTCAACTTTTTATTGGTATCATGCTGAATTAAACACCCTTTGTACCATCTATAATATGTTTCTTAGAGAATTATCATCTTTTGACCTGATATTTGAAATCTTAGACCAAAATGCTGTTTCATCCCCTTTAGTAAAACTTTGGGACAAAATAATTTGTTTACATATTAATAATTATGGAAGCAGGGAAAAGATTACTACTAGTTTTCCTTTATGTAAATGTTTCTGATCTTTACATAATGTATCTTTTTAAATATATAATACATACAGCATTGTAAATGAAAATCAATCATCCTTGTTTACTCTTTCACTAATTTATGATAATTTTTTTTGCCTTACAACATGTGAGTAGACATGATTACAGCTTTAAATATGTTGGGGAAGAAAAGTAACAGAGCATATAGAGTTCTAATTGTGTTTTATTGCTTTGTCTTTAGTTTGCATAGAATAAAATAATGTTTTGGGGCATGGGAATTACTATTCCTCTGCATAATTTGCTTGTGCAAAAAGAAAAACAAGATTGAGGGGAAATGCTTTGTTACAAACAACTTCAGAGTTTAACAAAAAGTGATTTTCATATATTAGCTTTACTTTCCCATTTCATAACTGTTGAAGTTTAGCTAAGTATCTATTCTTTAATAGAAATATGTTCTAAGTTTGGAAGTACTCTTTTTCAACCTGCACTCATGTTCCAGTCTGTTTTTTTCTGTTCTTTTTCTACTTTTTCTGTCTCTAGGCATTCATTTAAAAAAATTCCCATACCCAGCTTGGAACATATTCTCTTCCACTTCTCTTCCTAATAAAATTCTTCTCCTCAAAACCCAATTCAGCTGCCACCATCAGCTAACCCTAATCCTTTTTCTTCTTCTTTCCCCCATTCAAAGTAATCACTATTTCTTCAGATAGAACAATTTGTTTGACTCTTCCCTTTGAACATATTGCATTCAGACTTTCACAGTCTTTCTCCATTATAATATTTTATGCTCCTTGAAGATAGGAACTCATTTTTATATTTCCAGAACCCGTCATTGTGTGTTACATATTGGAAGTACTCAAAAAAAATTGAATTTAATTGAATCAACCATGGGATAAAAAGAGAAGGCTGATCATCAAGGGACCTGAACTTTTAGTAATTCCACAGAACCAAAGAACTGAAGAAAACCCATGATTTATCCTGAAACAAGAGGTTAGGAAAAAGTGGAATAGTGGATAATTGGGGGGGGAAGTCATCAATAAAGTGCTAAGGTATTTAGAAGAAAACAAAAAGTCAAGTGTAAGAAAATGAAAATAGAATATTTTACCCTATTAAATATAAAATCTCTTTCTTTTAACAACTATATATATATATATATATATCTGTAGGTGTACATATGAACAGAAGTTCACCATTTCTTGTACTCCCATTTCTCCTTTTTTTAAAAAAAAATAGTGTTAACTTCAAAATAAAAATACTTTAAAATATTAATAGTTGAAATTTTAATTTTGTTTACTTATCCTATAGTTGCATGAAAAAAATGAACTTTCAGTTGTAAAGCTTGATATAAAAAAATGAACTTTCATGGGTAAAGCTTGACTAAAAATAGTTGTATCTTACACTAATGTTCATTGATAATATAACATTGATATTATATATATACACATATATAATTATACACACATTTTAATATACATTTTAATAGTGCCTGTAATTTCTTCAGTGTAGAGAGCTCCATATAAGTAATTCCATCTACTAAGCAAATCAATACTTCCAATGTAAGCTATGGTTTTAGAGACTTTGAATACTAAGAAATTAAGGGTCTTAGCCAAGGTCATTTAACCAGTATGTCTTAGAAATAGGATGTGAGGGGCAGCTAGATGATGCAGCAGCTAGAGCAATGGCTTGGAATTCAGGACACCTGAGTTCAAAGCTGGCCTCAGATACTTAACACTTCCTAGCTGTGTGAAGCTGGCCAAGTCACTTAACCCCACTTGTCTCAAAACAAAAACAAAAAAGATTCAAAAAATGCAGGACATGAGCCAGACTTTTTGATTCCAAGCTCAATTTTCTCTTCATTATGCCACACTCTCTTTGTTAATATTAAAACATAAAAAGCTATAAATTATTATGGCTTGATTAACAATTGAAGGAAAGTGTAATCATAAATACTATCTCTTAATAAAGATCTAAATCTTGGCAGTTTTAGGCAATTGACTTACTTCATCAAGCCCCAGATTCCATTGTAAAATAGGTCTAATAATGCTTATAAAACCTAACCCCCAAAAAATGTTGTGAGGAAAGCTTTTTAAGAACCTGAAGTTACACTAAAGTTAAGACTTGTTCCAATTATCATCATTTTTCCTATTATTGTTATTATTATCATTTAACCTGGGTTTTTTTCTTATGAGATATCATGGGGGGTAATACCTATGTACAAATGCTATATGTGATCAATGAAAAGATTTTGAAAGTACTATCTAAAATATCATCTAAAATTCTTGATGTTTTTATTTTTAAGAATTCTAGTTTGTCCACTTTATATACAAAGTATAGCCCACTTCCATTCCCATTCCATTTTTGTATCAATTCTGTTATATGAGAACAAGTCAATTAAATTAGAGGCCAAATTTCTAGTAGAGAGCATATTATTGCATATTCTCTGTTACTTATGTTAGACCTTTTTTCTTTCTCTCTTGTAACATGCTCAATACATACATACATACATACATATATACATATATATGCACACACACATATACATCTATACACACACACACACACACACACACACATATATATATATATATCATCTATTACTAAAGTGAAATGGTATAGCTAAGAATATCTCAGGAAGAATGTGGCTTTTACTAGCTATGTCCTATCAATCAATTTATTTGTATGGCATAAAATTGCCATTTTTCTGAATTGAAGCAGGAGAAAGCCTTACATAATGTAATGCTCTTTTGATATACTCTGACATATACATTATATAATGGTATTTTCCTTTGCTATACTTCACAATATAATAGAGGTATGTTTTTTAAAGTCAGCAACATCAGCAGAAATAAGATCTTAAAATGAAGCTATTAGGAGGGCAGAATGCTAACCCTTACAACTATGAAGTTTGTTTATTCCACATGAGCTACAAGCATTCTAAACTAAATGATTAAGTTTCAGTGATCATGTAAAAAGAATATAATCAGGCAATAATACAGAAAAGAAAATTTTGCTGAATATTTTGAACAGCTTTTGAAATATAAGCTTTAAAAATATTTAGACAAAAAACAAATTTTAACAAAGAGATCAAAGCTCACTCTTAAGATTCTGGGGTGGCTGAGAATGAGGCACACAAGTATTTATTTACATGTGTTAAACTATCACAGAAAAAAGGAATTTTCAGTTCCTGATATGTAAACTGCACTTAGAAGACCACAAAATTTGTATACTTTAAAGTACATGGCAGTAGCATACTTAGTTGGACTGAATATGTCCAATCTAGAATCCATTATCTTTCTTTTTCAATTCACCAATCCTTTCTTGAAAGTCTCAGATTTCAATTTTTATGTCACAAGTGCCATGTTAATCTATTTCCTGTGGAAGTGCTAAAACTCCTCTACCTATTCTGTTGTTCCTTAAGGGATCATAAAGCAGAAAGGGAAATTGGAAGGTATATAGTCCATCTCTCCTTTCTTTTAGAGAAGAAAAACTGAAATCTAATGTGACTTGGCTCAAGTTCTTACATGTAACAACACTTAGATACACAGGTTCTCTTAGTCTAAATCCAATCTGTACCAAGAAATACTTCTGACTTGTCTCCATTGCATTAGACACCTGTTAGGTCTTCCTTGTGTGAATTTCTCTCTTCTTCCTCCTCTTCCTTGTGTTCCTCCCCCTCTTCCTCATATTCCTCCTCTTCTGTCTTGTTTATTTTTTTAAACAATGCAAAGAGCATCCTGAATCTATAGATATTAATTTCAACTCTTAATACTAGAGAACCTATAAGGAACATCATTATCAATCCCACTGCCTCCTGAAGTATAGTAGGAGTGTTTGCCATGGATTCAGATGGCCTGAGTTCTAATTCTGGGTGTGCTGCTTACTGCTCATGTGACATTGGGAGAATCATTTGCTCTCATTTAAAGTTTCTTCAGTTTTAAAATTAAATGTTTGGATTAGGTGAGCTATAAAGTTTTTTCCAGCTCTAAATTTATGATCCTAATTTATTATATTGAACTCTATAAAATTTCTAGCTTCCATTGAGTTAATAATATTAAAATGAGATTGAAATATTTAAAGCATTAAAAAAAAAACTTAAGGTACCATGTAAATAAAAGGTGTGATCATTTTTATATTGATTAATGATTATTAATTATTACCTAATACCTTCATGATAACCATTGTCAACTATGGACTTTATAGTCTGTTTTTTGAGATTTTTTGATAGTCAATTACATATTTGGTTAGTATATAAATTAAGAATCACGCCTCCTCTTTAGAAGATTGTGGTAAGAAGAGTAGAACATGGGGCAGCTAGGTAGCACAGTGGATAGCGTATTAACCCTGAAGTTAGGAGGATCTGAGTTCAAATCTGACCTCAGACCCTTAATACTTTCTAGCTGTGTGACCCTGGGCAAGTCACTTAACCCTAATTGCCTCAACAACAACAACAAAATGTTGTGATCTTTTTCTTCTCGAAATGCGGCCAGGTGATAAAAGTTCAGATCTTTTATTGTCTCCAATATAGCCCAGTTAGCTTAGAGGCCTATCTCTCTGCTTGGTTCCAAGAGCTCTTGCCGCTTTGTCCTTTGCTTCTGCCTCTGCTTTCTTCAGCCTCCAGAGCCAGTACCAAGTTGAATCTGTCTTGCCTTGAAGAGAGGGCTTCTGGCGTAATTCTGCTGAAATCCTGACTTGTAGCTTCTTCCTCTGAAGAACTTCTTCGACTGGCCCATTGGCCTATTTATGCTCCTTCCAGAGAGAGGGATTATGGGTTTTCTCCCATAGTGCTCTCTGGCCCAAAGCTTCAAGGGAGGTGTGAACTCATTGAACTCCAATGAGTAAAGGTGTGAACACAAGCCTTGTATTAATTAGTTCTACTTAGTACCTTGTTTCAGGTTCTGCCCAAAACATCTTCTTGTAAGATTAGATCAACTCTAATTAGTTAGCAGTTAGTAAGGATTCCAACAACAAAAAAAGAGTAGAACATGATATGTTGGCCATATCATGTCATTATGAACTCTTCTGAGGCATTTATTGTGTTTTCCAAAGGATGCAATGGATTACCTATAAATAGATATGATAGAAGAACAAAGATCTCAAATAATAATTATTCTTTACATATTTAAGAAACAGGTCAAAAGATATAACATATAAAATATTCTAAGTTGCTTCTATATAAAATGAAAAAAAACATAATTTGCCTTATAATTTGCCATTATTAGACAATGAGAGGGTATTAATAGATCAAAACTTTCTTTAAGTTCAGTAAACCTATTAGGATTTCCAGGTCACCAATCATAAATTATTTAAAAATATTCTGCCACTTAGAGCTTCTAAATGGAACCTTGTCAAAACAATAAAAATATCCAAATGAATACATTACAGCATTTGTTATACTGATTTTCATGTTCAAAAATAGCCTTCATTTTTTGAAATTATGACAAACCTACTTGCCATTAATCTAATACTGTACAAATTTTATTGTTTTGTTAATGGAATGGTATAAATAATTGTTTAGAGCTGTTTTTAGTGATCTGATGATTTGATGTTGCCAATCCCTCAGAATGTAAATCCTATTGATAAGAACTTTGTGAAGCATATATGCCATCTTAAAACTCAGGAATAACAATGATTTATCTGACAAACTGTCCAAAGTAAGCACCTATGATTTAGGATGAAATGGACAACTTTCCAAAGCATTCTTCAGGAACCAACCTATCGTGTTGTTTTCTTTTATTGGCTTTATATGAGAAAACACACCTTAATGTATATCAAGATTTCTTAACATATAGCAATTCGGATGTTTCCGTAATAAGTAAGAAGCTGTAATGTGTTTTTTTCCATAAAGAAACTTGTGGAGGCAAATCTACTGTTATTTAGAAAAGCAAAGATTCTGTGGGAACTGTGAATCTAAATAAGTTTCAGTTTAAAAAAGAGTTTTATTGCAGATTGATAATCCCCTCAGTTTATAATAAAAGTGCTGACACAGCCTTAGCTAGGGCATAACAAATGCAAGGCTATAATGTTTGCCTGTCAAAAATTCCTATTTATTACCAATGCCCTAACAGATGAGCTTTACTGCTGTTAGATTTCCCCCCAAAAAAGTTAATTGCTTGTCTATCAAAAAGATAAACATCTTGCTTTTAGGCTTTGGGATATTATATGTGAGGAAGAAAACATCCTAGAAATATGTAGTGTCCAAAATTGATTTGAAGTACTAGTATCCTTTTCTCAAAACCATGAGGCAGACTAATGCAAAGAAACAACTACATCTTTCCAAGTGTTGGCAGCACATTTATATAGAAGGTTTGGTGAAGTCGAAAACATTTACCCAAATAACAATTTTAATTATTAATAAATCAAAGCCCCCATTTTTAAAAAGAAAGAACCTGAATTCTTAAATTCATAGAATTTTCAAACTGGAAGAAATCTTTGAGATTTTACCCTCCCAATTCTACCTCAAGGAAAATGAGTTACAAACAAGCTATATGTTAATATTATGTCACATTTAAACTTTATTAAGAGCTTTCCCTCAATGAACCTGCAGAGGTTGTGATACAAATATTGTTATATCCATTGTCTACTTGATGAAATTGGAGCTAAGTTATATTAATTAATAGCTAACATCAGTTGAATTTAAAATCAGAGTTCTTAATTAACTCCAATTCCAGAACTAGTTAGATCAAATGCATTTAAGACATGGAACCAGAATCTGGGAATCTTGATTCTTAGTGCAGTTTTCTTTATACTTATACTTTATAATTGAATTTTATTATTATTAAATAATAACAGCAGCAAGTCTTCTTTCAGTTCAATTTTGGCTCTGCCAATTCTACTTATCTTATAAAATGAAGGATTTGAACTGAAACTAGAAGGCCCTTCCAAATCTAAGTCTTATGGTCCTGTAGACATTTATTAAGCATCATATACTGCATTGAATGGGTGCTAGAATTATATGTTTTAAAATGATAATCTCTCCTCTAACGAACTTACAGTGTATGATGGACAAAGAGGGCAAAGATATATAACATACACACAAAAGTATTAGTTAAGGTAGGGAGTGATGCAAGTAAAGAAAAAATTTAGACAAAGTTCATTAAAAAATCTGAGAAAGCAAAAAAATACTTAATTCTTGGGGACTAGTGATGCTGTGGATATGATTACAGATAAGACTTGAACTGAGCTGGGAAACAAGGTAAGGATTCTTAAAAGCAAAGATGAAAACATGCATTTCAGGTCTGGGAATAGGTGGTGCTAAGTTTCACCTTCATTATGTATGAAGGTGAAAAGTCATGTATTCAATTCAAGTAATACAAAATTTAACTGTAACATAAAGGACATAAAGAGAAATAGTATGAAAGAAGAGTAGCTCAGAGCCATGTTGTGGCTTAAGATTTTAAACATTGGGCTATTAGTATTTTATTGTAGAGTGGGTAGGTTCCTAAGGGTGCCATTAATATATCACCTTCCCTTCATGCTAATATCTAGTAGAGTTTTGGATTTTTTGCTTTCTTTAATATGATCAGGGAATATAAATCAATTTAAATATTAATTTCAGGAAAATATAATTAGGAAGTTAGTTCTGCTGTCACAAATATCAGGTGATCTATTCCAAAATCAAACTTGATTTAATTTGAAAATTTTATAACAATTAACAGAATTTTTATCATGATTTAAAAATATTACTGGCTGTTTTCAAATCAGTATCTTATTTTATTCTGTGGATAAATTTGATAATGAGCTAATTGCCATTTTTGTAGAAATTAGACTAGAACAGTCAATTGATAGAAAACTCTAGAATTTTAATTGAGTGACCTAGATTTCAATCCTACCTCTGGCTTTTGCTAACTTTGAGTCTATGGTCAAGTCGCTTAATCTCTTAAAAACTCACTTATCTCCTTTATAAATTGGTGATAAGAATGCCTGTAGTACTTTCCTCATTAGAGTTGTCGAAAACTCCAAATGAGATCATATACAAAGTATTTTACCAACCTTAAAGTGCTATATGTCAGCCTTGATTATTATCATCATTATTGCAAGGTTTTTTTCCATTGTTTTTGATAAGGTTCAGATAGATGTGGTTAGAGAAAAAGTCACTTTTCTGCTTTTCTGCTTTTGTGTTTAATGTTCTGTAAACAATTGCATAGGTGGGTAAAATGACTAAATAAGATCATCAGATAATAACATATTTTGTAGAATCACTTAAGGCATCATCTGGTTAACTTCAATAAGAGATTGACTGAATAAAATGGCCTTATTCTGTTCCCAGGTGATTTCACATTAGATTGCTATATTTTGAAAGCTTTTAATTGCATGCAGTTTGAAAATTATGAGTATTTAATATGACACCCTCTATCAAAAAATAATAAATGTTTATGAATGTTTTAGCACCCAGATTGTGGGAAATAATTCTATCTTCAATAAAGTTCTAGTTCCAGTATAATTTAGGATATTTACAGGTTTTTATTTGTAGAGATTTGTCATCTGTCAGTTTTAAAAGAATTATAAACTTCTGGTATTAAATGTTAGCCACTTGATCATGTGTTTGTATCTGCCACATATGCTAAAACCTAGCAACCTGCTGTGATGTGATGCAGTTTTTTACCATTTCATTGCATAGTCTTCATTAAGCAGTAAATCCACATTCCTAAATGATGCCTTCTTATAATTTTTTTTGCAGCAATGATCTGATCCTCCATAATTAACACATACTCTTCCAATTCTAAAATCAGTTTTCACTGATTCAGCCTTTTGTTTCATGCCTACTTGTTGATATATTTTTTATTTTTTTATGAATGTCACCTATAGTTTATTGTTTGATTCCAATATTGGGACTTAACTGTGTCATAGGCTACATGGAAGGAGAAACCACTTTCATTAATGGTATGCACTTTCTGTCAGGAAGAACTGTCTTTTTGGTCCAAAATAATATTTACATTTTAACATTTTTATTATGTTCTTCAAAATACTTGTCAAACCTCTTTCTGGTTGAACAAAGAAGTGTGAATTTTTCTATAGCTAACTTGGAGTGCTGAACCTATTGTTTCCTGAATATTGTATCATCTTCTTTTTGTACACCTTTTGTATCCATTGTCATCCATTTTATTATGCCAAAAATAAATGTTAAGGCTGTTACTGATTTTTATTTTTTGTGTGTACCCTTGCTTTTTACTTATATTCCTTACATTCAGTCAGTTGTAGACTTAAAATTCAATTCTGCCATTATCTTTCATGTTATTGGATTTATTCATATTTAAAGTTTTAAGCGTTTGTAATTTTTTCCTGGTTTTTTTAATAATGATTTGTTACAGATTTGTGTTTTATATTTTTCCTTTTTATCCCTCTAATTATTTTTGTTTGCCACAGGTTTCCCCTGCTCCATTTTACCTACCTTCACCAGATTTGGGGTTTTACTTTGATATTTTTCTTTATTTAAATATCTTTTCTCTTCTTTGTTACCAGATTATATTCATTAGATTTATTTTTTCTGCTCCATTTTTAAGAAGTTTTTTTCTTTCTGCATTCTCTTTTTATTAAATATAGTTTTTCCCAGTCTATTCTGAAATTTTGTTACCTGTTTAGTGGATCATGGACTTATTTATTCTTTTCTTAAGTCTCTCTGTTATTTTCATGGGCTTGGCACTTCTGAAATACTGGATTTCAGCTCCTTTTGTAAAAATAAGGTTTTCTATTATTACATTTATACATCACCATTTCCCCCCTTCAGCTGTGCTTCATTCTTCAAAGTATCAATTCATGAATAAAGCAGTGTTAAACAGAAACACCACCATGTAGTAGATAATTACATCGCATCCTAAACAGTGTGGTTCAGGCCTACGCCCTGTTCTCCTAATGATCTTTTATTTCCCAGAGGTCTTGTCACGTCCACTTCCCCCCAATCATTGTGGAAGCTAGCTGTTCCTAGGAGATTACACATCCCTTTTATTGGGCAAAGTTACATTCTTCTGGGTCAGGAAGGTTGTCTGCTGCCCCCAAATTAAACTCATTATAAGGTTCCTGTTTACTATTGGAGTTGTATACTTCTTCCTCTTTAGGAGTTCTCGTAAGGGACTCAACCAAGTTTTGGAGTGATTCCCTCTTAGACACATACTTTCAATCTCACAGATTCAATCCTACAGTTCTGTTACCTCTCTTATGCTACCATAGTAGCTGCTCCCCTCTATAAACACTTTTTGCAAAGACAGTTTGGGAATAACATTCTATTTACTTTTTACCCATAGATTGGGTAGGAATGCAGCTATTCTACTTCCTCCCGTAGTTTTATGCCATTCTATTCTAATATCCTGTCCCAGAAAATACATTGATTTGCCTCTAGATGAAGTAGGTCTTTTTTTTTGTTTGTTTATTTTGGTCTATGGTGCCTCAGTTTTGGTCTTCTGTGTCCATTTATCTTGTTTCTTTAAATTCTTTTTATATCTGTATAAACTTGCATCCCTTTGTTTCCCTTAATGATCCCTCTTTGCATTTTTAAACTCCTTTCTTTAATCAATGTTTCTCTTTTTCCTTTTTAAATAACTTAGCATGTGATAATTTTATTATGTAATCTTTCATTGGTACATATGTTTATTTACTTTCCTTGAATCTTTCATTGAGGATGTACCCACATCTATTGTTGCTTAAGTTTTATTGATATGTCTTGTTCTTATATTACAAATATTTAGAAATTACTCCTACATCATGGGTTATGTCTTGTCACAAAGTAAAAACAGTTAAGTAAAATTAATAAAGCAATGACTTCATCTGAAAGTGAGCCCAACATTTCACATCCATAGCAATCTTTGTGTTTTGGTTTATTAAAAAACAATTACAGAAGTATATTCTTTCTTCTACTCTGAACCTATTGAGAAAAAAAATAATAAGTTTATTATTTGAATAATAATAATTAGAGAGAAAAATTAGAGGAGAAATTAGATTAACAGCATTTATCTTTTATAAGAATAAAAAAACAGTATCTTTTTGGATACATCTCTTAGAAAGAAAAGGTCACATTATAAACAAATTAGAGAAACACAAAAAATTTACTTATTAAATCTAGACCAAGGAAAAGTTCATGACTAAAAAGAGATAGAAATGATCACCGAAAATAAAATTAATAATTTTGATTATATAAAGTTAAAAATATTTTGCAACAAACAAATTTAATAGATTAAAAGGGAAACAATAATGAAAAATCTTTGTAACAAATTTCTTTCATAAAGGTCTCATTTCTAAGATATGTAAGGAACTAATTCAAATTTATAAGAATAAAAGTCAGTCCAATTGATAAATGATTGCAGACATTTTAAGGGAATGAATTTAATATATTTGTACTCATATTTAAAAAATGCTCCAAATCACTAGTAATTGAAGAAATACAAAATAAAACAATTCTGAGATTCCACTTAATACTCAGAATATTTGTAAATATGATAAAAAAGGAATATGATGAATGTTAGAGAGGCCATGAGGAGAAAAGTCTATTGATAAAGTATTGTAAGATCATGAGTATAGATACAATCTTTATGAAAAATAGTATGGAATTATACATAAAAATTTAATAAATAATGAGTGCTATTTGAACCAACTATACCATGTGTAGACCACAGCCAAAAGAGATCATAGAAAGAGGAAAAAGTTGTTTACTATTATTTTTGCAAAAATGCCTCATAACCATCTCTTTTGTTGAATTTATATCTTATTTTTCATTGATGATCTGGGTTAGATCTCCAGGTTTTATCTTTTGGGATTGCAGCTTAGTGTATCTTTGTTTGTCAGAATGTACTGTTCTGTTATCTTCAATAATTTGTCCTGGTTGTATGTCATTTTTATTTTTTTCTTTATTTGAAGGTCTTTCCACTCTTTTTCAAAATTTGTTAGTTGTTATTGAAAATGCAAATGTAACTTTGTGACTTAAAATTTCTGAGGGTTTTTGGGAGGAAAATTATTAGATGTTTTTGCTTTTCTGTTTATATTCAGAAGCCATTTTCTTATATTCAGAAGGAAATTTTTTTTGTATTATTTCCTGCTTTACAGTGATTAAGGTTTCTTTTTTTTTTTTTTTTAAATTTGTCACATTCTTCTGGGAGATCAAATATCATTAATTTATCTATTTATCTTTTTGAATTCTTGTCTTCAGTAACAACATATATTTGGTGGGGGTCGGGGGGGAGAGAGGAAAGGATAGTTCTTTTCTTTTACATTTTCGTCTTTTTTCATTCTCTTCTGCCATGGGTTTTCCTCCATTTCAGTACCTCATTATTCCAAGTCTTTCAATCTCTTTTTCGCTTTAGAAAGACTCTCATGAATTCAACCTTTTCCAAAAGGATAATAAATTTTAAGTTCTATATTGAAAGAACCAAATTGTTACTTAAATAAAAAACTAAATGGATCATTTCAGTTATGCTAAATTGAAAATGTTTGTAAACACACAATTATTGTAATCAGAATAAGAAGGAAAGTGGTCAGGTAGTGAAAAAATCTTTTGTTAAATGTTTGATATGTAAGATTTATTAGAAATTAAAAGAAACTTATGACAAAAATTAATTTCCCGCAGTCAAAAGCCATGAACAAAAAGTTCTCAAAATAATTGCAAACTATTAACAACAATATGTAAGCAGGTTTTAGATGCTAATCTTAAAAGAAATTGTTCATCAAAACACCTCTTACATTCAACAATTGGCACAGGTGACAATAGATGAAAATAATCAGTGCTAGAATTGATTTAAGTTTCAGTAAAACCATGTGAGGCTAAAACTTTTCTCCCTGGAAGATTCCATATTTCATATCTTATATTGGTGACATAGAGGAAAATTCTTAGAGAATTCCTTTCATTGTTAATTAAAAGAATTAAAGAATGATTTTCCATGTAGACACCTAAAACTGTGGCACTTTCCTTATAATGAACCCTTCCCAGATATCTTGGGGTTTACTGGCTAAATATCTTTCTTAAGGACTTTGCCTTAAACCAAAACCACTCTGACTCTCATAGATTGACCAATGATAGGTCATAGTTTGGATCTTGATTGACTTAGAGTGAATGCAAATAGCACTCATTATTGTTTTGGCCAGAAACCCTGAGGATCTTCCCCTCTAAGATTTATTTATTTGTATATTAGATTTTATTTATTATTATACTATGTTACATCGTATATATTATTAATATTTAACATTTTACTTATTGATTGATATTATTACATATTAATTGTTAATATTTTATTTATTAACATATTACAATTATTTCTTTTATTTCTTTATATTTCTTTTATTTTATATTTATTAATATTTATTTCTTTTATTATTTAGGTGAAAGAGGTCATTCTTTGACTCAATTTTTACCCTAACCTTAATCATTAAGTGGGTATACCCTCAGTCAAATCCAGACCTCCTGAAGATCTTAGCTTAAAAAGGCCGAAGTTACCTACTATATCCACATAGCCTGATCTATGTCTGACCTCTGGTCTCAGATGGCTCTGGAAGGGCCCTCCCTTACTTAAATCCAATTCACAAGTATGTCATGGCATCAATTCCACAATATCATGGTCCTCATCAAGAATGAAGGACAGGCAACAGATAGGTTTTATGTATTTGTAGTAAATGACTAAGCAATAAGTATGGAATTCTGTCAAAGACTTTTTAATAACCAGGAAAGGAAATACAAACATTAGTGTGCTTTGAGGCAGTTGTGTAAGGGTTAATGTTTCTTTTCACATCTCCTCAAACTTTTAATCACATCCTTTTTGCTCATCAGCCAATATATAATTTTCGTATCTTTAAAATTTATTTGATTGGTATAGTATGCAAATGTTTTTCATGATGTTTTAAACATATAATTGGGTTATATGTATATGTAGGTATCACTGGCTTTCTCATCTTTGGTATTTTAAATATATCAATGTATTTATCAGTTCTTTCTATTGATATAGATGAGATCATCTGCCTCAGAGAGGAAGTTGCTAAGATACTTTGATAGTAGTTAGTATAAAATTTGAACAAATAATAATATAAGCAACAAATATTAATATTATAAGAATCTAAATAAATGAATAATAAAAATAGTAATATTTTTATCCTTACCTTCTGCTTTAAATTGTTATAGAAAAGCTAGTAATTCAATCATTTTCCTTGTTCTGTCATTCATAATCAAAGGTACGTAAGCTTTCTGCTTTTATTTAACTGGCATTTGCAATAGACCTTTTATGACCATTAAAATTTTTCACTCTTTTTCTTGGGAAATTCTGTTTCTTTTCTCTACTCTTTTCTTCAAAAACTTGGGTAACCGATTATTGTGTGTGTGTGTGTATTATTTTGATTTCTCCTATCACCTTAATCTTTTAGGTTTTATTTTTGTTGATTATCAAGAAAATCTCACATTTTATCTTCTGAATTCTATTCCATATCGTTCTCTCTCTCTTTTTTTTTTTTGTCTTAGCTCTGTTGTATGACATGGATGTTTTCTACCATAAGTACCATAATTATTTGTTTATTTGTTTAATCTTCTAGAACCTTTCCAGATATCTTTAATAGCTCTCTCAGGTCACTTTTGCTAGTTTATTAATTTGTGATTAAGAATATTCTAATAATTCAGGACCAGCTCCTATGCTGCTGACCACTGCAAGAACTATAGTAGATTTTGTTGTCCTGAAAAATGTTTTTACCATCTTTTTCAAATGTTATGGAAGAAAACATTTATTCATGGCATTTTAAGCAAATGCCAGCTTTTATTTTTTTTAGTTTAATTGTGCTCGGGGAACATCTATCAACCCTCTTCCTCCTTTTTGTATGAAGATACCTGAGAACAAGGTTACTATTATCTTAAATATTGCACAGGATTGTTTTATAATTTTTATTGTTCCTTTTGTAGTTCTAAAGTATATATTATGATAAGACTAATATTGTGTAGGTATTAATTGTTCTAAACATATCTTTCCCATTGAATTTTGACTTCAAAATGCCAATAAGTCTCCTGACCTACATAACCACAGCTTCTTGATATCTTTATATTCCATGTGTCTTGTCTGAAAGTATCAATTCTTACTATTGCTGCTTTTACCTTTGATTTCCCATAGCCATCAGTGATTGTGCCAGACACTGTGCTAAGCACTGGAGATACAAAGAAAGAAAAAAATCAGTTACTGGTCTCAAGAAGCTTACAGTCTAATGGGGGAAACATCATATAAACAATTATGTGCAATTAATAATCAACATAGTGAAACACTTGAATTAAGAAGGATTTAGTAAAGGCTTCCTGCAGAAGGTGAAAATATAGCTTTCATTGGCTTTAGTAGACTCTAAATTGCAGAGAATTTGCCAACTTTCATTGATAAGAGTTTTCTGATTTGGAATTCTGTATACTAAGGAAATCACAAGTCTCGTCTCCCTCTGGTCTCTCTCTCTCTAACCTATTTCCTTTCATAATTTTTCAGAAGGCAATGGGTTTTGGTTGAGGAATTAACCACTTTCTTTAATTGGGGACTTATAAATGCCTGACTTCCTATGCTTTATTGTACATTCATGTACACCCCCCTCCCCATTCCCAAGCTTCCTGTAATACTCTTCCTTTTTGTTGCATTGCCACCAACACCAATTTTACACTGAACATTTATGATTGTGGGCATGATAACTTGTTCTTTTCATTTGTTAATAATCTCTTAAGATCAATCACTCAGCAAGCATTTAGTGCTTTATTTGCCAGTTATTTTATTTATTGTTATTTGGTTGTTTGCCAAGTACCGTGTTAAATGCCGGTCCTACAAACACAAAATTGAAATTGTCTTTGTCCTCAAGGAGCTTACATTCTATTACAGGGAAACTATCTCTGTATCTCTCTATCTGTACACACACACACACACACACACACACACACACACACACAGTAAATACACAACAGTTTCTACGGGGAGGCACTAATGACTTGGGGGATGAGAGACTTGGATGAGAATCATGAAATGCTTCATCCAGGAGAATAATACTCAAGCTGAGCCTTAAAGGAATGTACGAGTTTAAAAGTTAAACTGAGGAGAAGCACATTCCAAGCATACTATCATATTTTCCATCTGGAGTTGGGAAATATATATCCTGACCTATGATTCCTCAGAAATTCTGGTCAGGATGATAAGAATCTACTCAACAGTTTGAATTGCTAGAAAGTTCTTTATATTAGGCCAAAAATCTACCCATTTGTAACTTCCACCATTCGGACAGAATACTGTCCTTTACAGTAATATGTAACATCTACTTCTTTCAATTGACAACCCTTTCAATTATTCAAAAGGGGCTGCTAGTTGATGCAGGGTTTTATACCAGGTCTGTAGTCAGGAAGAGCTGTGTTTAAATGTGGGCTCAGATCCTGTGTAACTCTGGGCATCTCCCTTAATCTTATTTGCCTTGGTTTCCTCATCTGTAAAATAAGCTAGAGAAGGAAATGACAAACTACTCCATTATCTTTGCCAAGAAAATCCCAAAAGGCATCACAGAAGCTTGGACATGACTGAAAAACAAGATGAGAACAAGTATTCAAAAACAATGATCGTGTTTTCCCTGAATGTTTTTCTTTCCCCTACTTATTTTCAATTGTATCTTGTATAATATGGTTCTCAACTTTTATTAATCTATTACTCTACTGTTCATGGGCTCTAATTTATCAGGTTCCTTTCTACAATGCAATACTTCAAACTGAAAACATTTCAGAAATAATATGGCCAATGCTGCATAGAGTGACATCTCCCTTATTCTTGACATTATTCCTTCGTTAATCAACTTTGAGATTTTTCAGATGAGCATTTCACACTTTTCATTTAGAGAGAGATATAGGTAGAGAAATTGATAAATAGGTAGACTAAAAAAAAGTTTGAAGGAAGCAAAGCTCATCTCTGATCCCTCTCAGTACCTCCTCCCACTCAGATGGCCATCTTCTCATGTGGCCCTTGTCTTCCTGAGGATTTGTCATCTAAACTGCCAATTCTAAAGAATATCCTGATCATTGGACTTATTGCTTTATCATTGTCCTTCCTTGTTCCTTCTTGTTTAGAACTGTTCTTAGCTAGCTGTCATGTTGAAATAATATCATAAATGACTGAAATGAATGTTTGTAATCCCTCCCTAGGACGTTTTAAAAGTCAAACATGTAAATGTTTAATAGTTCAATTTTAGTCATCAGCAAAACAAATATCAGTGCATGCCCCTGTATGCCATAAACATTATATGGAATTTTATTGTTAAAAGAGTAGTTTGCAGCATCTTATTTCACCCTATTGAGATTTATAGTGATTTATATTATAAGGTACAGTATAGTACAATCAACATTTTTACATACCTACTGTGATAAACTCTAGGGATACAAATAAGAAATACAAATAAGAAAGGCATTCATTTCTTGTCCTCCAGGAGCTTATAGTCTATGGAAAGAAAACAATCTACTAGGGAAAGCTGAAAGGAGGAGAAGAAGGGAAGAATTATCTGTTCTAGGGACATAATGGCGGAGTACAGTTTAAAGAGTGCCTCTGGAGGGAAAAAAGAAAATGACAAATTGGCTGGGTTTCTGGGCCGTCTTTATATGTTTGGAGGTTTGGGGAAGAGGGATTTTTTGCTCTACACTCTAGTTCTCCAGACAGAGAGAAATAAGCAACTGATTATACCAATGAGGTGCATGTACCAAAAGTGATATAATCTTTGTTAAAGATGAGTTTCCTGGTGATGGCCTTTTCTGGGGATGGGAGGGAAGGAAATGGGGATTAGAGAATGAGATGATGATGATGGTGTTAAATCCAAAGAAGAAAGCCAGTGGGAAATAAAATTCTCATTTTAAAGATAAGACTTAGAAAAAATTAAATGATTTGCTCTGTGTTATATAGATTATAATACGTAGCAGAGTTGGGACTAGAATCTAACTATTTCTGACTTGAAATGTACTCTTCTTCTGAGTCCATCCTACTGATCTCACTGCTATCCACAATGCCTATTGCTTTTCTCATAGAAATTAGTGTTTAACTTCCAGTTTCCCACCAGGCCCTATATTTGGTTAGCTGACCTGATAAATTAATCAGTTTTGATAAGGTTTGATACCCTTCTCAAGTAACATTTTCATTTTAGCAGGAACTTTTTAGAAATAATGTTTTAATCCCCCCAAAGTAAGAACAATAGGTAGTTTCAAAATGCCTTCTAATTAAACTACCTATTTGTCAGCCTATACTTAAGGCCATCCATGTTCCCAGCATTATATATTTGTATTTATGCAACTCATCCAATACAAATTTGTATATATGGTTCATAAGTTTAACATTTTGTCTGGAAATACATTACACTGTCTACACACATACTGGGCAAAGGTGCAATGTTGCTGTGCAAATGATTTATGATATTACACTGCAATAGTTACTTGTCAGAGAAGCACCAGTAAATATTCCCAAAATAAATGCTGCCAAAGCTTAAAGTTGATCTTTTAAAAATAGTTATTTTTATGCTCAGGTCATGTAATTTGCCAGTACACATTTATGATTGGGAGACTTTTTATACAGACTGACAAGGCACAAGGAGTTAAAGTAATAAAATAAACTGTACTTTTGGTACCTGCAGTACATGCTAATATTTTGCAAGAGGCACATTTTTTTGTTGTTTTTAATCATCTCATTAAGACATAATGATCTTCTTCCAGCTGAGGTGTCTAATTACTGTCATATCAAATAGCCTGTTAATTGGTTAGAATAAAGCAAAAAGCCACCATGGACACATCTTGACTGCATTCCCATTGTATAGAAATGGAATAGACCCAGAGTAATTGGTAATTACATTTTTAGTGCAGCTCCTGTAATCTTCCCATACCTCATT
This sequence comes from Antechinus flavipes, assembly GCF_016432865.1. Taxonomy (NCBI): domain Eukaryota; kingdom Metazoa; phylum Chordata; class Mammalia; order Dasyuromorphia; family Dasyuridae; genus Antechinus; species Antechinus flavipes. The sequence continues at coordinate 353,065,001 of NC_067401.1, read as the reverse complement.
TGCCTATTTTAAAATACAAACAATAGTATTACAAGTCTGAAACATCTCATATTTGTCTATTTAAATTTTTATATTTGTTATCCTTTTTGTGACTGCATGCAGAGATTCCATCAGTCACAGTTAATATATCTAAATATAGATTCATTGTTTTTGAAAATAAAAAACTTCATATAAAAATATATTTTTTTGTCTGCTTGCATTTTTTATTTTCTTGTAGTCTTAATGACAAGGGAAATTTTAGGGCCTAAACTTTGCTTCATATGTATGTTTTTATTTATAACAAGCATCTTCATCTGCTATTAAGCCTCGGACCATAGTAAAATATATTTTATGTCTTAAATTTTTATGTACACATTTCAATATTTATATAGTTTATATGTAAATATAAATATAAATCCTTAGTTTGCATATATTCAGTGTGCCTTGGATTATTTATTTTTAAATTTCTATATACAACTACATGAAATGCAAATTTACATAAACCAATTTTTTTCAACAGACATTAAAATATTACTTGACAATTGGTACTAAGGAGGTTTGTAAAATAGACTGTATAGAACTTTTTCCTTTATATTCTCTTCTTTCTTCTGGTTGACCATCCCCCCCTTTTCTGTTATTCTCTTGACTGTCTTTCTCTTTGTCAGTATCTCATAATTCTTTTTTAATGTTTTTTTTTTATTATGGCTTTTTATTTACAAGATACATGCATGGATAATTTTTCAGCATTGACCCTTGCAAAACCTTCTGTTCCAACTTTTCCCTTCCTTCTCCTCACTCCCTCCCCTAGATGGCAGGTAGACTAATACATGTTAAATATGTTAAAGTATATGTTAAATACAATATATATATTTTCATATCCATATATTTATTTTGCTACACAAGAAAAATCAGACTTAGAAATAAGTTAAAAATAACCTGAGAAGAAAATAAAAAATGCAAGCAGACAAAAACAGAGGGAGTGGAAATGCTATGTTGTGGTTCATACTCCTTTCCCATAGTTCTTTCACTGGGTGTAGCTGGTTCTCTTCATTATTGAACAAATGGAACTGATTTGGTTCATCATCGATAAAGAGAGCCATGTCCATCAGAACTGATCCTCATATAGTATTATTGAAATATATAATGATCTCCTGGTCCTGCTCATTTCACTCAGCATCAGTTCATGTAAGTCTCTCCAGGTCTTTCTGAAATCATCCTGCTGGTCATTTCTTACAGAACAATAATATTCCATAACATTCATATACCACAATTTACCCAACCATTCCCCAGTTGATGGTCATCCACTCAGTTTCCAGTTTCTGGCCACTACAAAAAGGGCTGCCCCAAACATTCTTGCACATACAGGTCCCTTTACTCTTCTTTAAGATCTCTTTGAGATCTTTAAGATCTCTTGTCTAGTAATTACACTGCTGGATCAAAGGGTATGTACAATTTAATAACTTTGTAAGCAGAGCTCCAAATCGCTCTCCAGAATGGTTGGATTTGTTCACAATTCCACATCATTCTAATCCATAATCTTTCATGTTTTCTGTTAGTAGCTCTCCCTTAGAATTAGATATATTCAGGTAATTTTGCCATATACAATTGTTAAGTGAGGAGAAAGGATGGGGTTATCTTGACACTATCTTATTGTTGACTGTGTTCACTCAGTGTTCTCAAAATTTATGTATGACATTAGTGACATGTTTTATCAAGTCTCACCAAACTGCAAAGGCTTAGAGCCTTTCATAACCCTAGAAATGGGCTATTTGTCTATTGTTTAAAGACCAACCTAACTAAATTCAGAAAAGGTTACTAGCAACTAAAAGTAATTCCATTAACTCATGGAGGAATTTCATTTAGTGCTGGTAGTTGAAGTATACACATTGGAGGAAAAAAGATGGGAGTTTTTGAACCATTAAAAAGTAATCAAAGATTTTGTTTTTAAATGATTGAAGTAAGATTTAAAAAGTAGAATGCATTGTGAGGGCCTTTGAATTCTAACATGAAAATAGAGTAGTAGAATATTAAAAATTAATGGATACCCTGAGTAAACAATTGAGATTTCTAGAATAAATAATTTCCATTCTTGTCATTTGTGGTTAATAATTCTAAACCCAGAAGAATCATTTTTTTTCTTGAAATGTTTTCTATGACAGTCCTCAAATCCTAGACTGTTCTCTCAGGTATCAATTATTAGTATCTCTTCTCCTTGGCTCCTGAGATTTCTGGTAGTAAATATCCAATTAGACATAGTTAGTGTCACATTTATATCTTTCCAACTGTTTGTAATGAGATTTACTAAGTTGAAATACAACAAAGGCACTTTTCCAGAATCTCTACAATAATCCATGATTTCTAAGAAGACAATGCACCTGACTAAAGGACATTTAATATGGGATTGAATTGATGAATGAGATTATATCATGAATTTATTTTTTGTTTGCTTTGTTGTATTATTCTAGATCTTGTTCATCTTATAATTCTATAATTAAATTCCTGTTCTTGGTTGGATAGTTATCTTTTGTTTTGATCTCTGGAGCATTTTTGTCAGTCAACCATGTTCATAATAGCATAGCTTCTCAGAAGTATGATTTCTATAATAAGCTAATTCCAAGTAATACAGTCTTCATTTCTTTCTTTATGTATATATATATATATATATATATATATATATATGCATGTATATATTATACACACATATTAATGGATACCCTGAGTACATGTGTGTTTTTGTATATATACCTGCATATGTACATACATATATATATACATACATATTTCTTCCTAACCTCTTCCTTCTACTTAGGAATTATCACTACTTATGAAAAAATAAAAGTATCTGGTGTAAAACTAATGAACACTAGTTCTTTAGACTCTTCAAGACCAGAGTAATCTCTAATGACAGTGTATGCTACTAAGACAGTTTCTTCTTCATTAAAATTACCAGATAATTGACTGTCTGTAATGAGATTTACTAAGTTTGAAATACAACAAAGGCATTTTTCCAGGATCTCTACAATATTCCTGTTTCCTCAAAAAGGAAACGTCTCTGACTAAAAGGCTCACATTTAATTCAGGACTAAAATTTAACCTATTTGACATTCTCCTATCTTCTTAAAAATTAGTAGTAGAATTTTATTGATCAACATTTTTGTCTAAACTCCTGTTCACTAAATAACAAGATTATTGATTTTAAGATATTCACAGTTTGTCATTTCTCTTTTTAAAATATGGTTTGTGAATAAAAGTTCTAGGAATATGTGATTGTGATTTTTCAATAATATTAAGATTGATAAATATTAATATTAAAATGTTAGGAACTATGATTTTTTAGAATCTGCTATTCTGTTTTAAAGCCACCATACAATTACTTACTGAGACAATTTTGATTATCAGTCAAAATTCTGTGAGCTTTCTAATACTGTTATACATAACTGTAATGAACCCATTTTGTTTTGAAATCCCAGAGCTAGACTAATTTCTTCTTCAAGATTCTAGGTCTCAGTGAGTTTGGGAGTATTTTTTTCTTTATTGTTTTTGGATTGAGTTCCCAGTGGGTTGAATTCTTCATAATCTCAGGTGTTAGTGACTAGTTCCATTTAATTACTTAACATAAATTTACTTTTACAAAGAGATATTTATTTTGAATATAAAGACTACAAATGCTTTCCCCTAACATCAAGGGGGACACACACTCCTCGCTCCCTATCACTTCTTTCTCATTGGGACTTAGATGCTGAGTTACCAAAAAAAAAAAATTAGTTGCTGACATTCACAGACACTCACTTTCCTGATCTTTCAAGATGTAAAAGTCCAGAACTTAAAATCCCTTCACCTTGAACAGAAAAAAGAAATGAAAAGGCCAGTAAATATTCAATATTGTATTAGAAATGTTAGCTTTGGCAATAAGAAAAGAAAAATAGATTAAAGCAATTAAAATAGGTAATGAAGAAACCAAATTATCTCTCTTTGCAGATAATATGATGGTATACTTAGATAACCATAGAGAATCAACTAAAAGTCTACTAGAAACAATCCACAACTTTAGTAAAGTTGCAGGATACAAAAAAATTCCACAGAAATCATCAGCATTTTTATATATTACCAACAAAATCCAACAGCAAGAGATACAAAAAGAAATTCAATTTAAAATAACTGTTGATAATATAAAATATTTGGGAATATACCTCCCAGGGAAAGTCAGGAACTACATGAACACAACTGCAAAATACTTTCTACACAAAGTAAGATCTAAATAATTGCAAAAATCTCACATGCTCATGGGTAGGTCAAGCAAATATAATAAAAATAACAATATTACCTAAATTAATCTACTATATACTATATAGAAAATTGACTCAGATTTATAAGAATTCAAGCCATTCTCCAGTTGATAAATGGTCAAAGGATATGAACAATTTTCAGATTAAGAAATTAAAACCATTTCTAATCATATGAAAAGGTGCTCTAAATCATTATTGATCAGAGAAATGCAAATTAAGACAACTTTAAGATATCACTATATACCTCTCTGATTGGCTAAGAAGACAGAAAAAGATAATGATGAATGTTGAAGGGATGTGGGAAAAGTGGGACACTAATACATTGTTGGTGGAACTGTGAACAGATCCAGACATTCTGGAGAACAATTTGGAACTACACCCAAAGAACTATCAAACTGTGCATGCCCTTTGATCCAGCAGTGCTTCCACTTGGTCTATATCCCAAAGAGATCTTTAACACGGTTTCCCTCCTTTCCCTCCACAAAACTGTGGCAGTCTTTTTTGTAGTGGCAACAAACAAAACTGAATGGATGCCCATAAGTTGAAGAATGGCTGAATAAATTATCGTATGTGAATGTTATGGAATATTATTGTTCTGTAAGAAATGATCAGTAGGATGATTTTAGAGAAGGTTGGGAAGACTTACATGAACTGATGTGAGTGAAATGGACAAAACTAGGAGATCATTGTACATGGCAACAACAAGATTATATGATAATCAATTCTGATGGATGTGGTTCTTTCCAACAATGAGATGATTCAGATCAGTTCCAATAACCTTGTGATGAAGAGAGCCATCTTCACCCAGAGAAAGGATTGTGGGAACTGAGTATAGACCACAATATAGCATTTTTACTCTTTCTATTGTTTGCTTGCATTTTGTTTTCTTTCTCAGTTTTTTTTTTCTTTCTTGATCTGATTTTTCTTGTGCGGCAAGATAACTAACTATCTTGCTATATATCTTGCTAGTCTAATAGCTCTCCAAGGAATTTTTGTTACAAGTCATCACAACTCTTCCAGAAGAATACTCTCCAGCTTCTCTATTTAGGAAAATAGCTTCTTCTCATCCTAGTACCCTTTATATAAGTAGAATTATCTGTAGATCAGACCACCAGTTTATGACTAGAAAATTAAAAAAGGAGTGATGTTGACTGAACTACTTACCTGAAGCTATTTTTTTTTTTTTAAAAAAGTTTTCTGTAAGGAGGAGTCTCAATTCACTAATGAGTTCTCAATGACATATCCTTGACTCCAAGCTTGGGGCTTTAAGACCAAGGAGGGGTGGAGTCCAAACTCTGTTGAGCTGGAATCTCCAGCCAGGGACCATAAATCCGGTTCTGACAGGTTGGGGGGGAGGGGAGGTAGGACCATAAATTTTAACAAACTGAGAGGTAAGGAAGTGTCTAGCTTAGAGCCAGAAAGTCTGAGTTCCTCCTTATCTTGAGTTTACGCAATGACAATTTATAACCTTAGAGTAAGTAGTCCTGCGGTTATATCAGTCTTAATAAACCAGGTGGGGGGAAGAGGGGTAGCAACTAAGGGGATTGAGGCAGAATAATTAGGGAAACAGAGGCAGAACAACTTAGGGAAACTGAGTCAGAAAAACAAAAGGGAACTGTGGTACAACATTAATGCTCAGACTACTCAAAGAGAGATAAGGTTTTCCTAGCCAAAGGGGTGTCTAAAGTTTTTCTTCATTCTATTAGCCAAAATAATTTACCTAAAGCATGTGGTTCTCTAATACCTCACAGATCAAATATACAATTTTCTATTTGAAATTTAAAGCTCTTCACAGTCTGAAGACTACCTCACCTCACCAATCTCCTTACACTTTATCACTCTTCGTGTTTTCTACAACTACACCAGCCCTAAATGCTGTTCCTTGTTCATGATATTTCATCTCTTCTTTCTGTGTCTTTTGTACTAATGCCACTGACTATTCCCAATCCACCATTTTTTGCTTTCTTTTTCTTTCTCTTCTTGGTTACCTTCAAAACACAGGTCAGAGGTCACCTTCTTCAGAAGGTTTTCTCTCACTTTCACCAGATACTAGTGTTTTACCTCTGACATTTTCTGCCTATTTTGTATATACTTAATAATTTACATGTTATCTTACTTAATACAATGGGATTTTTTTTAATTGTTAGGACTGTTTTTGCCTTCCTTTATAGACCTAGTGCTTAGTAGCTGGCAAATAGTAGATGCTTAATAAATGTTTGTTGACATATTATGATTATTTTTAAAAAGAATTATTCTATTATATCCTGTATATAATTTTAAAGAAAGTTTTTGTGATGATTCTAAATCTTTTACAGTATCGATAAAACAAATCATTAGTTAATTTGATTATTTTTGTTATTACAAGACAACTATATATATAACTAATAATATATGTTATTATGTAAGTTATGAAGTTTGTTACTGTCTCAAAAATTCTCTTGATTATATTCAAATAAGAGCTATGAATTTAAAGTATGATTGTTTTTCTGTTTGCAATAATAACCAACACTGGTGTGTTATTTCCAAAATCTAAAAGACTAATTATAAGCATGTGAGCAAATCAAAGCATTTCTTGAGAAGCATTTTATGAAAAGCATACTGAATAAAGTAAAACTTAGAAAAATAGCACCCTGCCATCAATTTGATTTTCCCTTTTGAAACTTCTGCTTTTTTCCCCTTTTAAGATAGACAATATTAGTTAAATATCTTTTTTTAGGGAATTGAAGTATAGAAAAGTATTATTAATGACAAAAAGCAGACATTTTCACTATTATTTCTGAATTAAAATTCCAGCAAATCTTGTTTCTAGTATTCTTAACTCAATTTCAATTGTTCCTTTAATTTTTGCTTATCAAATTCAAATACCATCAATTTTTGATGTATTAAAGTTGCCCACCATTCCTTTTTTGTTGGGATAATACTTGAAAACAATAGATGAATTTAGTTTAATCTAGATTTATATAGATTTGTGTAAGGAAAATAATGTTTGTTTTCTAGACTGAAAAGTTTTGGTGAATCATTTATTTCAGTTTTAATTAGTACATAATTAGATTTTTGCTTAAATGTAGTTTAAATATATTGCATTATTATGATATATCATTAGCATACTATTTCACAAGTATGTGTGCATAATTTTTATCAAAGTAACTACTGTCAATGATCATTTATTTTAATGTTTCATATCAAGCTACCATCATAAACCAGTTATATTACATGTTTTTATATTGAATATTTTACATTATCAATAAGTGGAATCACATTTTAAGATAAATGAGATAAACTCTATTAAAGGATTGCTGGTTCAGATTACCAAAAAATTGTTCAGGAGATTTAAATAGATGACTTAGAAATACAAGGTAAAATTTCACTACTAATGGATGCACTGCTTAAAATACTATTTAGGTCAGAAGTGGAAAATTGTTGATAATCTCAGTAAACTCTCCCTTAGGCTCTTGGACACAACCTTTAATCGCTATAGTTAGAAAGCCATGATTGGGAGAGGGCCTAGTCAGCAAATATAAAGAATACATTGTGAAGTAGGTTGGAAACAAATTGGGAGACTCTTTTACATCAAGGAATTTATATAGCTACTACTTTTAGTCTGTTCTTTGACTCCTTTTTAGGAGGCAACAAATTTATACAACATACAATTTACACTTCTATTGTTGTAAATTTTTAAAAATATACTATTTACGTTGAGAATTAACTATTTCCTGTTTCATATATAGGCTACTGAAAAGATCAGGTCATACAAATAATAGGTAGCTTTTGAGTTGAAGTATTTGTGAATAATCCCATAGTGGAGTCCTAAATTATGCTCATCTTCCAAGAGAACCAGAACAGGTTAATAATTAGATCATTGTATTTGACCCAGGTGCATTAACCTGTGTATTAACCAGTAATCTAGTGTAATGCTCCATCAATGGAATAAGAATGGATCAGAAGGAGAGGAAATATTTTCTGACTCCTAGTGTTTTGGCTGCAGGCTGATAAATAGTGTGGTTTGGAATCAATTTCAACATTGATCTGAAAGATAATCCTCTTCATGACAACCCCGTCCTGGGGTTTTTACTGTCAGTTATAAGAATGAATGGCAGATTCCAAATAAAAAAAAAAGAGATAGCAAAAGGAAGAAGGCCTGGAGAAAGGGTTTATTGTTTGCTTGTCATATGTGAGGTAATAATGCAAGGAAGGTGACTTTTTTTCCTCTCTGAGAGAAGCAGAGGGAGACTCTCCCAGTCAAAATTGTATTTATTTCTTTAATTGCTAAAGCTACATTCTAAAATTTAACAATCAATCTTGTTTATTGTTGTATGTGGGAAATTAAAAATATACAACATACAATAATTTAACTGTGCAAAGGCTCTATGGTGCTTTTGTAATCAATATTATATATTTTATGCTAGCCTGGTCATGTAGGGCACATGGAGGAGAAGAACACAGTTGGGGGGGTGGAGGGGAGGAAAGGAGGGAAACAGATATTTAATTTGGGAAAGCTTTATTTTATAAAATCTGGGAAAGAAATATAGATTGTCTAAAAAGATATGAAGAGAAAACATAGGAAACTTGGTTCTGGGAAAGCCCTTCAAATCATTGGTTTGTGTTTTGTTTGGGATAGAAATTAAGATAAATTTACTATTTTATTTGTTAATTTAAAAAAAGAGATTAGTGTGATTTTCAAATAGAAAAAAAAATGGCATTAGATAGATCATTAAAAGAAGAAAGGTTTCATTGATCTTGAAGTTGAAACTACTCAGTGTCCAGTATCATTCAAGATGATGTGGTCATGAAGCTTACATTCATATCATCTGAGGGTTAGATATTTTGCTCTGGCATTCCATGTCCTCAGAAGTGTGTGTGTGTGTGTGTGTGTGTGTGTGTGTCTACCTTAGCTTATTGAGTGTAAAACTGGAGAGAGGGAGCACTAGAGATGTTAAGTGACTTTTTTAAGGTCTCATACAGGTAGCCAAGTATCATGGTCAGGGTAAGAACTCACATCTCTTAGCATTTCACCTACTGCTTCTTCCCCTACACTAGGCTACCTTATGTCCTGTTGGCATTAAAAAATAGTCTTTGAAAAAAATCAAGTTTTTTTGTTCCACCTGAGGGGTACAATTCTTTAGAGTAAAGGAATAGTTCTTTTATTGTATTCTATGCTTTCACATGTTAGTCTTTCTGTGGGAACCAACAGTTTTATTGTTTTCATTATTTCAAAATTTTTTCATAAATGTGATGACTTTTCCAGCTGATGACAAAACTGGGAGTAGACTTTAACATACTTATGGTGTACACTCAGCATTTATTAAATGTTTGTATAACTGAAAAAAAGGAAGATACTTTGAGATATTTTATCTTCTAATTTAAAATTCGTTAGGAAAGGAAAGTGTAAGGGAATAAGCATTTATATACTATCTACGGTATACACGGTACTGTGCTGAGTGCTTTACTTATTTTTTCGCTGGATCTTCACAATAGCCCTGGGACATAGATAATCCCCATTTTACATTTGAGGAAAACAAGATGAATATAAATTAAGTGCCCAGCGTCATGCAGCTAGTAAATAATAAGAAACTGGATTTTCTGCCTCCAGGTCTAGTAGTCTTTCATCTTGTAGGGGTCTACATAGTTTAGCAAACTGATTGTTCACTTTAAGTATAATCCAATCAAAAGAATGTCCCATTGAGAAGAGCAGATGTTCTTTAGTAATATTTTGTTTTCATATAATCTCTCAAGATTTCAGAAAGAACAGATATTTTGGCTATGATAAAATGCTTATTCATGTTTTTTAAGGGGCTATCAAGACACAAAGCAAATAAATAAAAATTGTTGGTTTTTGTCCTTTGTTCCTTGTTGTTTGTTCTTTTGTCCTTTGAGGACCATAATATCAGAGAGATGATGTCATGACATGTAAGAGAGTTGGATTTAAATGAGGGAGGATTGTGCAAAGTCACCTGCCTCACTTTCCCCTCCAAAGCCATTTGGGTCCAGTGATCTGATACAGATGGCCCTGAAAGCAATAGCAGAGCTTGGCCTTTTTAGCAACAGTTTTCAACAGGTTTCTGTTTGACTGAGGCTGCATCCATTCAGTGATTAAGGCTAGGGAGCAACTGAGGCAAAGAATCTCTTCTTTCACCATTTTTCACAGTCAAAAAAAGAATTTTAATCCCACTCCCCCTAATCTTTTTTTTTTAATTTAAATTTTATTTTATTTAATAATAACTTTGTATTGACAGAATCCATGCCAGGATAATTTTTTTTACAACATTATCCCTTGCACTCGCTTATGTTTCGTTTTTTCCCCTCCCTCCCTCCACCCCCCCCCAAGATGGCAAGCAGTCCTATATATGTTAAATATGTTGCAGTATATCCTAGATACAATACATATTTGCAGAACCAAACAGTTCTCCCGCTGCACAGGGAGAATTGGATTCAGAAGGTAAAAATAACTCGGGAAGAAAATCAAAAATGCAAATAGTTCACATTCATTTCCCAGTGTTCCTTCTTTGGGTGTAGCTGTTTCTGTCCATCATTTATCCAATGAAACTCAGTTAAGTCTCTTTGTCAGAGAAATCCACTTCCATCAGAATACATCCTCATACAATATCGTTGTCGAAGTGTATAATGATCTCCTGGTTCTGCTCATCTCACTTAGCATCAGTCCATGTAGGTCTCTCCAGGCCTCTCTGTATTCATCCTGCTGGTCATTCCTTACAGAGCAATAATATTCCATAACATTCATATACCACAATTTACCCAGCCATTCTCCAATTGATGGGCATCCATTCATTTTCCAGTTTCTAGCCACCCACTCCCCCTAATCTAAATACCCTTTTGGCCTCCCCTTTCCCTCTCTCTTGATCCCTTCCCATTAATCTACACATCTCATCCCATTCCTTTTATACACCCTTCTATACCCCATTTTATCCTGTTTTCTCCCTCCTTAACACTTTGATAAAATTCTTTATGTGTACTGGACCAGAACCGGTTTCTAATCTGTGGCTGGAGCCAAATAAAAAGAACAGACTGAGACAGGACAGTCAAGACACAAACAGAAGCTTAATTCAACTCAAAGTTAAACAATTGAATTCACCCTATACTTTTTACACTTACGCTAGGATATTTGTAGTAGCTCATTTTAAATAGAAATGCTTGACAGAGTAGCAAAAATCTTGGGAGAAAGAAGCACATTTAAGATCACAAATGTACCATATAGTTGTTGACTTTTTTGCCATATCCACTGTGTATAACTTTGTTAGATTAAATGAAAGTATGAAAACTGCTGTGCTCATTGTTATACAGACTTCTATTTGGTCTGTTTTTATTCTCTGTAGCCATAAAACAGATTGTTGCTTTGGCAAATTACCTGGCTCTTAGAAAAGATCAAATCTTTAGTTTATTCTTACATTTTTGCATCATTTATAGAGAGCCATCTATGGAAAGTTTAATGGATAGAGTAATGAAGCTAGGAGTCACAGTAATTTAATCCTTCTGATACAATATCATAGAATTTGATATATTAGGGGATTTCATAAGTCATCTAGTTCAATCCACACCCCCAGAAATTCTTCACTATATTGTACTAAATAAGAGGTGATGTAAGATAAGACAAGAAGAGAAGAATTCACCAACTCTTAAGACAGCCTACTCCACTTTTGGATGATCCTAATGGTTTTTAGACTAATTTTGTCTCTTTGCAACTTCTATCTTGTGCTCCTGATTCTGCTCACAGTAGACAAAAAGAACAAGAATGTTTATTCTTTTAAAAGACACTCAATTAACATGTTTCCCTAGAAACTTTTCTTCTCTAGGCTAAACATATTCATTTCATTTAAATGAACCTTTTATGATAGGATTCTATCTTGGTTGTCCTCCTCAGAAAACACCTAAGTCTCTCAATGCCCACTTTGAGTTTAAATTATGGTACCCAGAGCTATCTACAATATTCCATATAAAGTTGGACAAGAGACAATGTAGAGGAATTATTACCTACTTAGAGATAGAAGCTTTTCTTCTCTTAGTACAACCCAGTATCTCATTAGTGTTTAAACTGCCTCATCACAATACTGACTCATGTTGAGTCTGCTAAAATCTGTGTTTTCCCAGACTGCTTTCTAGCCATGCCTCCCCCATCTTGTACTTGTGAAAGGGTTTTTTTTTTTTTTTTTTTTTTTTTTTTGCTATCCAGAAGTAAAAGTTTACATTGAATGTTAGTTATCACAATGTTATAATCAGACTCAAGCAAACTTTGGCTCACAGGCCAAATCTGGCCTAATTTTTCTCCGTACCACTAATTAAGAAAGGTTTTATACAATTTAAAATGCAATAAAACTTTAAATTATTAAAACAATTCTTACTCACAGGGTGTGGTGATCTTGTTCTCAAAATGTAGCCAGGTGATAAAAGTTCAGATCTTTTATTATCTCCAATATAGCCCGGTTAGCTTAGAGGCCTATCTCTCTGCTTGGTTCCAAGAGCTCTCTCCAAATGTCGCCAAATCCAAAGGTCTGGTCCTTCAGCCTCTGCCTCTGCTTTCTTCAGCCTCCAGCCAGCTCCAACTCTTCATGTCATTCCGGTGAAATCTCGACTTGTAGCTTCTTCCTCTGAAGAACTTTTTTGACTGGCCCATTGAAGCTCTATTTATGCTCCTTCAAGAGAGGGATTGTGGGTTTTCTCCCATAGTGCTCTCTGGCCCAAAGAGCTTCAAGGGAGGTGTGAACTCATTGAACTCCAATGAGTAAAGGTGTGAACACAAGCCTTGTATTAATTAGTTCTACTTAGTACCTTGTTTCAGGTTCTGCCCAAAACATCTTCTTGTAAGATTAGATCAACTCTAATTAGTTAGCAGTTTGTAAGGATTCCAACAACAGGGGATACTTGTTGACAATTAGGTGCCTAGATCTAGCCTTCAGGACACTTTTTTTTTTACTCCTATTCTAATCTGTAAAGATATTTTTGGATTCTGATTCCATTAGCTATCTCTCCCAGGCTGGTGGCATTTAAAAATTTGATGAACTTGCCATCAATGCCTTTTTCCAAGTCATTGATAAAACTGGTGTAGCACAAATCCCTTAGATACCACACTGAAGATTCTCTGCCATGTTGATGCATGAACAAGAGCAGATGCCATCCAACTAGTACTAAACTCATCTAAAAGTATCATTATGTAGTCTGCATCTCTCCATCTTTTTCTCAGAAATAACTTGCAACATTTTATGAAAAGCTTTGCTAAAATTAAGGCAAACTGTAATTATGCCATTCTCCTTATTTGTTACTTTAGTAATCCTGTCAAAAAAAAAGGGGGGGGGATTAAGTTTTGACTTCAATAATCTCTCCTTGATAAAGGATTGCTTGCTTTTTAAAATCCATGTATCTCTTTCTGAATGTTTACCTACTATCTTTGTAACAATCCATTCTAGAGTTTTCCCAGGAATCAAAGTTAAGCTTATCAACCTATAATTTGCAGCCTCTCCACTTCCCTTTATGAAGTAAGCAATACAAAACAAAACAAAAAACCTAAGGACATTTTCCTGTCCCCAAATTTGTGAAATTTCCTGATTTTCATGATCTTTAACACATGCAAGGAATTTAGCAATCCCATTCGCTAGTTCTTTCAATACTGGATAATGTAGTTCACATGTTCCAGATGATATTTGATGGAGAGCTAGATGCATTTAGATAGTTCTCTCTTATCATCTCCTTACTTATCTTAAATATCAGATGTTTGTTAGCCAATTTTGTTCAGTCATTTCCAGTGTAATGGTCAGCATTCTCTTTGGCAAAGACGCTGGAAGCAAAGTAAGAGTTGAGCATCTCTGCCTTCTCTCTGTTGTCAGATATCATTGTCCCCATCCATAATAAATAAAAGTCTAATCCTGGGATAGTGAAAGCATTCTTCACACTTTTGTGTTGGAGTATGCCATCCCTTTTAATTCAACATTGTTTGTCTAGTTTTGCACTCCTCTCCTTTGCATATCATACTAAGACTCTATATGGAATTAAATATTTTGCTTGTATTCCCTGTATTATTTATTATTTTATGTTTTTTGATCTATGAAGTATGTGTTTAGCATTTGTGCTTTTTTTACTTTTATTTAATATTTCTCTATATCCTAGTTACAGTAATGTCAAATGGACACAGATTCCTGTTTCCATATATTAATTTAGAAAACTACAAATTAACATTATGCTTCATTGCATTAAAATTTATGTTGTTAAACATGTTCTAATTATATTATAATCTAGTTCCTGCCACAGTTGGGTGTTTTGTAGACTTCGTGTTGCCTATGGGTACAGTAACCCCTTTATCCTGAACCATGATGTCGTTTTATAAGGATAACCTGTAGTTCTAAGAAAAGGAATAGTTTTTATTATTCAATGCAAACTATTTCATCAGTCTATTTAACTCTAAGTTTCCCAAGTGTTCAGTTCCACATTTTCCCTTTTTATCAATCTGTTTCTTAGATTTGTCTACCTCTGAGAAACATATTTAAATTTTTTGTGATTATTGAGTTACTATACATATTGTTTTGTGATTAATTAATTTATCCTTTTTGAATCTTGCTGATTTTCAATAGAAGGAGATAGGAAAATAAAATTTATTATTTAGCAGAGTTTTTTGATTCCTAGTGTGACTATGCAGTAGGAATTACCAGGCAGTATGCCTCAAGGGACAGTTGAGAAAAAAGCTGAGCCTCCTAAGGAGCTAACTTATAATGGAGCTCTATCCTGAAGGAAGACAATGAGGAGAGAGATAGTACTAAATTATGAGTCAATATTTTAACCTAAGAGGGGAGACTGTAGGAGCATATAGAAGAGACCTATATCAAGAAGGTTCAGAATATGGGAAGAAGAAAGGAGCAGTTTGGGGCCTATTCCATTCTTGATTTATTGATTCTTTATTTATTTATTTATTTATTTATTTATTTTTTTCATAGGGGAATTTTGCTTATGTTCTATTTTAAAACCCCAAAGACTTTCTTTACCACATTGATGTTATATTTCTGATGGTATTTATGAAGAAGTCAAAGAGAAGTTATAGCCCTTCCATTTTGGATAGCCTGCCAGCTATGGTAGTAATTATCCATTCAATATAGATATAATCTGTGGTTAAAACACATGGAAGTATGATGAAAGATTATTTTTGTGTACTGTGGAATTTAGAAGGGAAAATGAGGCAGATGAGCACCCTTCATTTTTTACGCTGTTTTAATCATGTAATGTAATGTAACCCTATTTGATTTAAAAATAGCCTTTGAACAAAAAAGAACTTTCCCCTGAGTTTTAAAACAAATCAGTAATACATCTAACTAAAGTGTCGGCATTAATATAATTTTTTCAGCCAATCACTCTTTTCACTCTTGAAGATATGCAGAAGTAGTTTTTTTGCTCTGGAAGACATTTGCACAATGATTTGCCATATTTCGTGAGTTTACTAAACAGTACAATCAACTAAAAGGAAAAGCTTAAGAACAATAGGTAAATAATTTAATTGGTTTTTATTGGTTGCTTTGCTTGTTATTGTTGTACTTATTTTTGCTAAAGTGATTGATATAATAGAAAATGTTCATCTAAACTTATCGAGCTTGAAAATATGGTATAGATTTACCTCTAGTAAACGTGTAGATAGGTGGCAAAATAGAGAGAATTCTGGGCCTGGAACTTGTTTTATGACTTAAAAATTTAGGAAGACCTGAACCTCAAATCTAGCCTATTGATTCTGTATCCCTGGGAAAAATCAATTGACCTCTGTTTGCCTCAGTTACCTTAAATGTTAAATGAGTTGGGAGAAATAAATGGCAAACCACTGTGGTATCTTTACCAAGAAAACTCCAAATGGGATCATGAAAAATAAGATACAACTGAAATTACTGAAGAACAACACAATACCAGTCTGGCCCTGGCTTTTAGGTCTTGCATCATTTTAATGATACCAGCTATTTTTCAACTTGCAGGATTTTCACTATCTTGTTGATAACTGGACAATCATATGTACCCTGACTCTCTGGATTCCTGAGTTTG
This sequence comes from Antechinus flavipes, assembly GCF_016432865.1. Classification (NCBI taxonomy): domain Eukaryota; kingdom Metazoa; phylum Chordata; class Mammalia; order Dasyuromorphia; family Dasyuridae; genus Antechinus; species Antechinus flavipes. The sequence continues at coordinate 353,048,718 of NC_067401.1, read as the reverse complement.
TTTAATTCAGTTGGATCAAAGATCAGCCTTATTCGAACCCTAATTGCCTTTTCTCTTTCTTCAGGGTTTGACCACTTATTCTACTTTTTCCCCTGTGGTTACAGTACCTTTTCTAGGGTGTCAGCTCAAAACACTTCTGAGTAGGGCTCCAATCAGATTAAAATGTCATTGGGAAATACTTAATAAAATAATAAAAATGAATTAAGTTATAGGTGATAAGATGTGGCTTCTAAGTCATCAGGGATCCATCCTTGTGGGCAGTTTAGTGCTCCTCTTTTACATTTGAGTTTTATACCACCACTCTAAACCACAAATATATTTTTCTGAGGTTTATTCACAAGGGAAAATAAAATCTTGACATTAGAAATAACTGTCAAAAGCAAGGTAATTAGAAACGATGCCAAAACTTGAATTTAACTATTATTGTGAGGTTTAACTTCACTCCTAAGAGGTTCTTTAAGTTGGAAACACATTTCTTTAGACCCCTACACATCCCCCCAAAAGTTTCTGTCCTAGAACTGTTATTATTGTTGTTTGTTCTTTGTTCTTGACGAGGACTATGGCATCAGGGAGGTGATGGCAAAACATTCAAGTAAATTGTATTTACGTGTAATCACCAGCCTCAATTCTCTACCCATCCACCTCACCCCCAGCCTCTGGTTCCAGTTCAGAGCAGAACAATTAGAGAAGGCTCTGTATGCAGTGAGAAACCATTTTAGAGAACCTTTTGCTTGATGGAGACTGGTTCACCTGGACTCTCTGGCTTAAAACATTTCTTCTTCCTGTCCCTGTTTTCCAAAATTTCAATTTAGTCTCAGAAAAGCTTCCTGAAGACAGATTTTGGGGGTGCTTCCAAAATTCTATCTAATAACTAGATATCAACCTTTGCTCATCATCCAATCAAGAGAAAAACAAGGATATACAAACAGATGGAGACTTATGTTTCTAACACCTCAAAAATTGGAATTCATTCCACATACAGTTTATCCCTAAAGTTCATTACATTTCATTACATCTGTGTCTGCTATACAGAACATCCTTCAGTATGAACATTGCCATTACTGTTAACATTGTCACATACAGCCTATTTAGAATCTTTTGTATCACTCATTAGCAAAAACTGCATATGTGTGATTTAATTATTCATGTCAAAAGAAGTTAAATTCTTATTTTTTCTTATTTGAGCACCTCACAGTAGGAACCTGATACTTGCAAAATTCTAGAGGTTAAATCTGATGAACTTTATTTTCCCAAATTAGGTATTTAAAATGACACATTGAGAGACACCATCGAATTAAATGACAACATAACTACCTATGAATGGCCTACTTAGGAAATGACATCCTAAACTACATTTAACCATTGTAATAAAGCAAATTTTATCAGTTCAGTAAACAGACAATTTTTTCACTTTTATGTGAAATAATTTTGAGCTATTTATATTAAAATGTTATAGTCATTTGAATATATGGGTGGATTATCTATCATCTGTGTTTGTATAAATATATATATGTATATATTTCTAACACACTATATGTATATTTTAAAAATATGCACACACACACATATATTTGTCCCAAGATTATTTTCTGCATACCCTAATTATCTCTACCTATAATTTTTTCTCAACTTAATAACTGGTATTCATCCCCATTATCTAGGTAATTTATGCCAACCAATTTTTAATATAATTCTAATACAAATAATTAAGAAAAAGAAGCTAGAATCAGAGCTTAATAAAAATTGTCTTTGGGAGTGCTCTATATCATTTGGGATTTTAATTGCTGTTGCTCTTATCCATTAACTTAGATAATCAAATGTTGACTCCATGTGTCTTTCAAGTACAGAAATTAGAAAGTTTATTATATAATTAAATATGTGAAATTAAAAATGTTACTACAAGCTCTTTATTACCTACTAATATGTGGAATTTATAGATAAAGCATTTTATGGTGATAGAACCTAGTATCACAAAAATTCTATTAACTTAACAATGTGATGATATGAAAGTTTGATATCGTTTAGGCTAAGATAATGGATTCCTCCTTATAAATGATTTCATTTTTACCACAGAAACAATAATTGTATCCCAAAGAATTCAAATTTAACTGTTTTTTTTTTTCTAGTAGATACATACTCCAGATGCACAAAGCAAAACTGAGTATAAGACAATGGAGAGTTTGTTGAAGACTAATCATTTCTACCAGTGAAAAAAGAAAACATCAGAGACATATGCTTTAGTCATTGTAAATAAATAATTATTACATAAGAGATGCAATACAATTTTTTTAAATGCAGAAATTTGAGTAAGAGAGACCTAGATTTGAATTTACCCACAATATGTTTTTAGTTATATGACTATAGATAAGTCACTCTGAGCTTCAGTTTTCCGATTTGTAATATGGGGATAAAAGCATTTGCCTAATAGGAGTACTGTGAGAATTATCAACATATATAAAGTTGGTAAACCATTTAAAAAATGGTGACAAAAACACCTTGATTCCATTTGGTATATAGACTTCTTGGTGAGGAAATTCCTTTAAGCAATGCAGAATGACACATTCTCTGAAATTTGTAGTTTAAGTGTCTTGCCAAGGGTGATATAGTCAGTATGTGTACAAAGACCTATTTGAACTCAGATTCTTCAGATTTCAAAGTCTTTATCCATTATGTCAATCTTGTTCTCGAATTGTAAAATGCAATATAAATGGTATCATTATTATAGATGTTACTAAAGTCAGAGACTTAGAAAATATACTCTTCTTCAACTTATGCTGGGGAAGGCAAGGGAGGATCAGTTCAAGCTACTTGAACTTTACAGTCAGTAAGTTAATAAGTATTTATGAAGATCCTACCTCATGCTAATCAATGGAAATACAAAAAGAAGGCAAAAAGAGTCCTTGTCCATAAAGAGCTCACCACTGTAATAGGGGGTGAGCAAAGGCGTGAAAGGAAGTTTACAAATAAATATATACAGGCAATCTATACACATGATCAATAGGAAATAATTAACAGACAGAAAGCAGTAAAATTAAGAGTGGGTGGGAAAGGCTTCCTTTATAGGAGCCATTAGGTTATTTTGTAATTGGTAGATTTGCAAGAATCTAATGTTATTTTTATTTTCTAATATATCCTAATAGCAGATAGAATTAAAATAAAAAGCTAGTTTTGTTTTTTTCCCTTCTAAAGCAATTTTTAAAAATATGGTCTTGCTATCTGTTAAATTGGCTTAGTAATAGAGAAAATTTTTATCCTGCATGATGATTTTAAGTAAAAAAAAAAAAAAAAAAAGATACTTATTAAAGATCATACTCAGTATGGTTCTATTATAAATTTTATTATGTATTGACCAAGAACAAAAATTAAAATGCAAAGAGGAAATAAATAGAATACCAACTTAGGGTTGAATATACAACTGAGTGAATTAATTTAATTGCTGATTATTCATGTGAAAGGCATCTCAAGGGAATCAGATTCCATAGTCTAGTATGTAATGTATTTGTCAGTTTGGATGATGAAATCTTTGCATGTGACATTCAATGCAGATATGCCTTGCTATCAGAAGTGCAATTCACCATTATCCTTTCAAGCTAGAAAAATTATCTGCTTCATAAAGAATATTCAGCTCCATGGTCATCTCTTAGAGTCAGAGTCCTGAACTAAATAAGAAAATCTCTTTAAATAGTAATTTCTTATTATTCTATGGATTTTTAAAAAATGCATGAAACTATATTTTTGTATTCTACCTTACAGTAGATTTTTTTTTGGATTATGTTATGTTCAAATATCTGCACAAAATAAATATGACATTTTTCTGTCAGCTGAAAATTAAATGGTATTTACCTATTAAGACCACATATCCATTATATTCATTTAATATGTCCAAGTGCTATTTTCTGAAATAGAATTTCATGTTCCTTTAGAATTAAAGTTACAGCTTATAAGCTATATTGAAGCCATTATCACATGGAAACAGAGATCTTCTACAATTAAAGCTGAAAGAGCTCTTAGGGACAATCTGGTTCAACTTTCTTATTATGAGGCCCAAAGAATATTAAGTGACCTTCCCAGGTTCACACATTTAAATGATTAAAGCAGAATAACTTCCTTCACTTCATTCAGTTTTTATAAAGTAGCGCTGACGTTTGTCATTTTTTGTGTCAAACACAAATATTTACTATTGTAGAGACACAGCCATTACTGAAGTAATAGGAACCAGTTTTCCCCCAAATGTGGTTAACATAATTTCAGACAAGTAGGTAAGACTAGCTTTCAAGACATAGCTTCATAGGATGATTTATAACTCTTAACAGGAGAGGTAAGAGTTAGGCTTTTCTCTTTCCTTTAGTCCTTCTCCTTCCTATATATTACTTTGAAAGTCATCAGACTGAGTAGTAAAACTGGATTCAGTTCTAAATTTTAAATATAGCTTTTCCTTCTTTGAAGACTAGTGAAGATTTGTCTTTCTCTGTCATCATATTTTAAAATGGCCTTCTGCTATCTAATTTGCTGATAATGAATATTTCCTTTCAAAGGAGTAGATGAGGTCAAGATTACTAACTTTGGAATACCAATATTATTCCATTCAAATACACTAACCCACTAATAATGTTTGCTCTAAGTGTGTGTGGAGTTTTTATAATACAAGTTACTAAGTAAACAACATTAATGTTTACTGGATATATTTATGCCACCTCTACTTAACAAGAGTAGTTGTTCTTCCATGGGGAATTATTTAATTTACTCCAATGACTAGGAAATTGTGGACATATCTCTCTCCCAAATATATATGTATGAAACTTCTATATTTTGCTTTTTTTAAAGGAAATTTATTGGTTGAATGATTTGCCTCTTGCTGAAGTTATGGCAAATATAAAGAAGAAAAATATATTTTCAGTAACCATCATTTACATTTTTAAGAAGCATGTTTCATTTACAAAACTGTTAAACAAAAAATTTGGTACTCTGTTTTGTCAGCATACTTCTTCAACTACTTTAACATTTATGAATCTATGAATGATTTCTGGATAACTATGGCATGAATGAAATGAACTTATACTTGTTCAATTTCAGCTTTATCTTCTTTGGCTGTAGAATATTGGGGAAGTAGAAGGAGTTAAAGGTCTATATTATTTTTAAGTAAGTCAAAAGAAGAGAGTTTTCCATGTGAATTTTTATTTTAGAACACAATCCTTTAATGACTTTTTTATTTTTGTTGGTTGCTGAACTGTCTATAGTAGTGATTTCATGATTTTTTTTTCCTTGGTGCAGTAATCATCTGCTTCTTTTCACATCAATTCTCATCAGCAGATTACCTAAGGAAAGAAAATGCACAGATAGTTTCCAAATAAGTAGGTAGCCCTTAAGTGCAAGATATGTAGCAGAACAATGATCAAGTCATTATTTATGCCACTGCTTTATAGGAAATCCCCAGGTTTCACAGCTTCAAGTATTCATGATAGATATAGATTCCTCTCTTTCATCCTTTGTAGCAGATACCTAGACCCTAAATTACTCTGCCCCATTGCCCTGTCACAGTTACTGATTTCCACAATCAGGACCTAAAGCTATAGGTGTTTTATAGAGGAGGAAACTGAGTGTTGTAATTGTTATAGCTATAAACAGAAAGCATCAATCAAATATGAAAGAGAAATTTGGATGGTGTTAATTTTTTTTAAAGTTAAATGTGGGTGAAAAACAATTTGTTAGACATTTACTATTGGCCAGTTGTCGTGAGTACAAATCCAAATGTGGTAAAGAACCTGAACTGAAAAAACTTGTATGATAGATTGGCGCCCAGGAAAGGAGATTTGGTCTGTGAAATGACAAAGATAATGACCAGAATATTGACACATACAGTTCAGAGACAATGATTGTTTTATATGATTAAAATTATCAAAGCAAGATTTGGAAAGGAGAAAAGATTTATAATATAGCAGGGGAGAAAATGTTCAGGGTAAAAAGGAAATTGCATAATCACAAAGACTATACAACAAGTTGGTTTAGCCTCTCTCAGTGATCTTATTTGGATAGTGGAGTATTATTGTTGTTTCTTTGAGATATTATCTCTATTTGCCCAACATGTAAATATAGTATCATCTCCATGCATAAAACTGCTTGAAATGTAGTTAATATAATTATTAACACTACAATGCAAATTATCTTGTATTAACAATATTCTCTTCCAATAATAATTTTTAAAAACTTTTTTTTTGCTGTTTAGTGCTATTAACTAGTTTTAGATAATTATTTGTCTTAATGCTCTTAAACTATTTTTATAGGATTGAATCATACCTTATAGCTCATCTCAATAACAGTAAGCTTACTTCTTTATCCTTTATATGGATTTTTTTAATCAGTTGGTTTGAATGACAGCTATTCTCACAAGTACAACAATTGAAGACAATTCTAAAAGATTTATAATGAAAAATACCATCCATCTCCAGAGAAAGAACTGATAGATTCTGAATGCATATCAAAGCACATGGTTTTTTAAAAACTTTGAGTATTTTTTATTGTTTGTATTTTCTTTTACAAGATGACTAATATGGAAATATTTCTATATTATGCATATGCATAATCTATATCAAATTGTAGGAAATAGGGAAAAAGGAAAGGATGGAGAGAATATGGAACTCATTAAAAAAATAAGTATATGTATAAAATATTGTTTTTACATGTAATTGGAGAAAATGTAATATTTAAAAGATTTTTAAAAATTGGTCTATGAGTTCCCTGTGTATCTATACTGAATTTTTTTTTAATATTCACCCCTTTTCCTGCTCATTGGTTGTATAGGAAAATTTTAAAGAAATTCCTATCCCTCCCATACTGGTTTCTCCATATAATTATATAGAATGTAATCTAACTGTCTTCTCCTTATTGGTGATAAACAAGTCCAGAATAGATGGTCACCATATTGGTTCACTCAGTTTGAGGATTAAGTTATTGTTAAGCTATATCAAGAAATTATCAGCAGCTCTGATTTTATTAGAGAAGCGACCAGAAGTTTAAAAGTATCAAGCTCTCTGCCAGACTTATAATTTGTTTCTCACACTCTTCAACTGTGTTTAATGTTTTGTAATTTTATCTAAGTATCATATTCAGTAATTTAATCTGATATATCTAAATAAATTTTTATTAATTACCATTGCATCAAATGTACTGTGCTAGCCTCTGGAGGTAAAGATAAAAATGAAACCATCCTTGTCCTCAAGTAGTTTACTTTTACTTGATTTGGATTTTGAAATGAATTTTTACTTAAATCATTTTTCCTCTTTTGTAGTTCCTGAATTTAATCTTATTTTCTTCTTTGTCCTTTTTTTAGCTAGCCTAATTTTTTTAAACTATTCCAGAGATATATTTTAGATGGGTGTTTTCCCATGAAGTCTCAGTGATCACTCTGAAATCAAATATGTCTCTTTGTATTAGCATCTCTAGGTTACCTTATCTTTCAATTCATTCTTTGTGCTTTTGTGATTAGCTATGGAAAGACATTGGTATGCCTGACTCCTTGTATTTTATCATCAGTGAATTTCTGGATACCTTGACTGGAATGACATAGTTTATCATGTATTTTAGCTACTTTTCTCAGTATCTGAAAAGGTGATGTAGTGGATAAAATGCTGAGTGTGAGGTCTGAAAGATCTGAATTCAAATTTATCCTGAAGCACTTATTAGCTGTGAAGCCTCTTGCAAGAACCTTAACCTTTGTTTGCCTTAATCCATTCAAGAAGGAATGGCAAACCACTCCAGTATCTCTGCTTAAGAAAGCCTCAAGTGGGGTCAGAGTGACTAACTGATTAAACAAGATTTTGGTTATTATCTTTCTTTTTTGAAGAGGACCAAAATGACATCAGTATGATAGAATTAGGGATCAGTGTGTTTGACTACAGTTGATCAGACCAATATGAGCTCAAACTACTCTACCACAGATGGACACCTCTGAACACTTGGAGTGGATTCTTTACCTCTACACATCTCACATTTTTTGAGCTGCTTTAACTCTGCTTTTTACTCATAGAGTATACCAGCTTCTTTATCGTAGCCATGCTAAGTGCTTCTGTGCCAGTGTCTCCCATGTAGTGCAATCAATTCCAAAGTTGTTCAGAGAGATTTTGAGAGTGTCCTTGTACTGTTTCTTCTGCCCACCATATCACTCCTTGAATGAGTTCTCCAAAAAATAATCTTTTAGGCAAGCATATGTTGGGCATTTGAACAGTGTGGCCAGCCCATCAGAGTTGCATTCTCTGTAACAAATACAAGAATATTAAGGAAATAGCAGGTTCAGATAAATTGTTATTATTATATTATAATTAGATGTATGAACTATATGATTGATTTAAGACCCAGCTTTTTAAACTGTGGTTTGCACCCCATATGTGGTCTTGTAATTGAATGTGAAGATCATGAATTTTTTTGTTTATTGTCACTAAATGTTTAATTTATATACCTATATACTGAGGTCATGTAAAAATTTTTTGAGTGAAAAGGGATCACAAATGGAAAAAAGTATAAGGAACCCTGGTTTAAGGAATTTCTGGATGAGAATACTAATACAATTGAGATTCTTCTCCATAACTTAGAGTTTTAGACAAATGTCTGGGTAACTAGGAGGTTAACTGACTTGTCTAGGATCACCCAGCAAGTATATCAGAGGTAGGACTTACATAGTCAGATTTTCCTGTCTTCAGGGTTATCACTTTAACTTATTGTTGTTGTTATCATCAATTATACTCATCATGATCATCAATTTTTAATGAGCCCAGTCAGAATGGGCAATAAAGATGATATATAAATATCACATATATATTTATATGTGTATGTATATATGTATATTTGTTTATATATATTGAAATATATATGACATCTCTCTCTGAATAATTTATACAGTCAAGAAATATTTTTGTTACTCCTTGGTTTTTTATCTCACATTTCACTCAATATTGTTGATTTTCACTAGTTTCATATTGAAATGTTAACTTTCTCTTTGAAATCTTAAAAGATTTATAATGTTGTCCTTAAAAATAGAAACAGACATGTCATCCATATTTGTTTCACCTCACCTGAAATCAGTGAACCCATAATGTCCTTAATTGTTCTTTTGCTGCATATGACTCAAAAAGATTTGCATTTGCCCTTTGTACTTTGCAAATTTTGACTCATTGACTTTTTTAACTTTGCCATTGCAATTCCATGTTGTTTTCTTATACCTGATCTTAATAAATAATCTGTGATTCTACCTTGCACATTATTGTCATTTAACTTAAGGAACTCCAATAGTTCATGTTTTTGTTCAGTTGGCATTAAAGAGTATTGCCTAGTCTACATTGCTAGCACTTCTCTGTATCCTTCATAAAATGGTTGACAGGAAAGTACTTCTCTCTAACTTGATAAAAGATACTTCCTCTGCATTTTGTGTGGTAGCAACTTGGCTGACTTTAAAAGAACAATGTCAGTTATTCTATGTTTCTCCATTACTATCTTTAAAAAATTAACTTGATTATTTTTGTTTTAGAAAGACATATATTAAATTTTCATTTATTAGGTTGTTTAAAATTATGTTATGCTTTTTATTTTTTAAGTATATCTTATCCTCTATCATGCTATATATTATAATCAAATCATATAACATTATGTTATATATTATTATATTGTGTCATGTGTTATATTATACTGGATTGTATACTTTTCTGGAGGTCTTAAGTGCAGCCTTTATTTCAGCAGAATAATCACCACAAGAATATCCAGGTGTTAAAGTCCAAATCCTTTATTATCTCCTTCATAGTTTAATTTCCTTGCCTAGGGCCCAACTAGCTTTCTTGAGAGCCTTTTAGATCGGCCTTGGTTTCAGTGAGAGAAGTTCAGGAGACCAGTGTATATAACAAACAACATGAATCAACATTAAGAATTATACATATCTATAAGTCCTAGAAATAGTCCAAAACCAATCTATTGTCTGTTACTTCATGTGCCAGGAATCCAATGATTCCTGCAAGTTTTAAAGTCATGCAATAGTCTCATCATGTGTTAGAGAATCCAATGATTCCTGCTGATTTTGAAGTTCTGCAACAGTGTTATCAACAATTTTTCATCTCAGGGAAAACAATGATTCCTGCTAATTTTAAAGTTCTTTAACAGTTTCATTATCAGCCATGCTCTTTCAGTGTCAGATGTTTCTTAGGTCTACTCCTTTGAGGTTTTTTCTCTTTTTTCTATCTCTCTCTGATGGACAAAGTGAATATGGCTCGTTGGCACCTGTCTGATTCCTTCTCCATCTGTAGAAATACAAGCAAATCCTCTTCCCCAAGCAGTTAACCTACCTGGTCCCTTCCATTCACCACTTTCTGGATCTCTTCACATCACCTGATGATTATCTAAAGATAGTAGAGCTGTTTGTACTAGACACTGCCCTTGCAGCAGGTTAAATAGCCTGTATTCTCCCTAATGGTAATCCCATTCTCCCGTCAGATTGGTTCTCTGCTGATTGATCATATCAGAGTATTGAAGTTTTAAAGACTCTTTGGGTATAAACTCGGCTGCCATCATCCCCCCCCCCCATTTTTTTTTGTTTGAGGTTTTAAAGCTGGGTTCCGCCTCTCATTTCCATGGGTCAATCTATAGTCTGAGGCCCAGTGGAAACCTCAGTTGCATTTTGGACATAGTGGTTTGGGTCTTGTTCTCCCATCCTGTCTTCTCATTCTGTCTCTTTGCCTAAATTGAGATTTCAGATGCCCTACTTTACCACATTGAAAGCACTGATGAGTCCCTCTGAAAATCCTTTGCCAAGAGGGACCCTGTCTTCCCATGCATCATAGCCTGGGTATAAAAGGCATCTGTGCCTACTGTGGCACAGAGCCTTATGATCTTCTCTAAAGGAGCATCCTTGTGCAGTCCCAGAAAAATTCTTCTACAAATCTCATTAGCATTTTCCTTAGCCAGTTGTCTTATAATTCTGTTAGCTTCATTTTCTCCAATAGTTCTTGTGACAGCTGTTTGCAGACATCCCACAAAATCAGCAAAAGGTTCATTTGGACCTTGCTCTGTTTTTGTGAAGGCTTCCCTTCGATCTTGTCCTGGGAGGGTGCCCCATGCTTTCATAGCAGCAGCAGCAATTTGCTCATATGCTATCAAAAAGTAATTAATCTGTGCTGAAGTGTCTGCATACTGAAATTTACCTGCTAATTGGTCAAAGATGGTTTGTATATTAATTCTAGTTTTCCTATTTCATTTGGGCTTGTATTCTTCATAGTTCACTATATTCCAAAAGCCACAACAAGTTTTGTCCAGGTTCTAAACATGTCCTTGCTATAGATTTCCAATCACTAGGGGTTAAAATTTCATAAGCCAAATTCTCTAATACCATCTTAACATAAGACAATGTAGCCCCATAAAGAACACAACCCTTTTTTAAATCTTTTATAATTTCCAGATCAAAAGGTGTCTATCTTCTTCTTCCTTGACCTAAAGAATTAAATTTTTCAATCACAGGGTATGCGTCCATTAAATCAGATATATCCTGTCCTTCTTTTTTAGCTTTAACTAGTGCCTTTTGTAATAGTGTCATAGGCTGCTTCATAGATGGTGCTGATTGTGTCACTGCCCCTCCCCCTCCTCCTTTTCCCTCCAATTCATGAAGAGTTAATTGAGGGGGCTAGGTTAGGGCTTGGGAATACCCTAATGGCTCCTGCTGTGAAGCACCACACTCCTTAATTTCATCAGAATTGTACTTAATTCCTTTCTTGTCTAATTCTTCATCCTTTTCACTTAGTTTGTCAGTATCCTTCCCTTCCTGTTATTTCTTCTTTTTTCTTATTCTAATACTTATATAATTCCTTAAAGCCAGTTGTATTAAGTTATATGTATAAAGTGTTTCTTTAGGAATTGAATTAGGATTGTTATCATTGTAATATTCACATAGTTGCTCTCCTACTAATTTCCACTTGTCTGGATCTAATTCTTTTTCCTTAGAGGATCAAAGAGATGAGTACTGTAATGTTCTAAAAGTTCAATGATCTGCTCCCAAGTTACAATCAAACCTTGGTTTTTTATGAGTTTAACTGAGCTTTCAACACATTTTCCTTGAGGTGGAAAAGAAGACTGTTTCTAAACGTTTGTCCCATTTCAGTTGAAACATTAATTTAGCTCTTTAAAAAAGTTTCCTTCTTGTCTGTTTTTGTACTTACCCTAATTTCTGGGTCATGGAGACTTTTCCACTGAACTCATGATGTGTCAGTCTGGACTGCTGATTATAAATCCTTAATCCCACATTCAGGTCCCAAAATGTAGTGTTCTTGGTGGTTTTCTGGAGGTCTTGGGAGCAGCCTTTGTTTCAGCAGAGTAATCACCATGAGTATAGCCAGGTGTTAAAGTCCAAATCCCTTATTATCTCCTTCACAGTCTAGTTTCCTTGCCTGGAGCCCAGCTAGCTTTCTTGAGGGCCTTTCAGATAGGCCTTGGTCTCAGTGGGGGAAGTACAGGAGGCCAGCTACCATGGTGGTATAAGATGAAGTGAATGAATCTGGCTCCAAGAGCTTGAGCTCCTGCCTCTGGTCCTCTGGCCTTCCTTGGTTCTGTCTCCAAACCTCCCTGTCCCCCAGGAGAACCGCCATGAGGCTGATGAACATGGAATGAATATCTCTGAGTCCAAGGGCTTGTGCTTCAGCCTCCAGCCACCACAAAGGTGGACGATGTAATGAATCTGTCTCTGAGTCCCACCCTGGATGAGTTTGTTTATATGCTCTATTATAATTAGATCATTTACAGTATATTGAGTATAAACCAATCATTATATCACTAGGGAACCATTATTTGTGGTAAGATTAAATCAGTCATACTGAACTAAAGAACTATTAATCACCATGCTAAACTAGATAACCACTGTATCATCAATTCCATTGAGTTAGCACCTTGTAAGAATTCTTCTTTCAAGTACAAAGTTCTGGCCCATAACAATATACTGTATTATATATTTTGCTATATTAATGTCATTAATCTATACTATTATTTTAAAGGAACTCATAATTATTATTCTATATTTATATAGTCTTTTCATGAGTGTTTTCAATTCAATTTAATAATCCATCCATAGTTTGTGGTCCTCTCATATTTTGGAAAATAGATCTTATTTCCTTTGGATGATAAATTTCTTGTCTATATGTAGCAGAAGATTAAAAAATTTCTGATGTAGCTGCTAAAAAGATGTTTTTAATGGAAGTTATAGGAACATTTCAATGATACTTTAGTTAGATTAGATTGTTATACATATAATAAATTAATCTCAGATTGTAGTAGTAGAGGGATATGGAAGAGTAAGAGTATTTAGAGGCAGGGAGATTCAGCAACTTGCTAACATAGAAGAGAGTGCAAATTTGTGAGTTAGGAAAGTCTAAGTTAAAATCCTTAGACAATTATTAGCTCTGTAATTTCAGGCAAGTCATAAATTCATTCATCTTCAGTTTCCTTACCTGTAAAATGGGGCTGATAATTGCATATACTTCATAGAATTGATCCTTCAAATAGGATCAAATAGCCTAATGGCACAATGTTTTATAAACTGTAAAGATCTAAATAAATGCTAGTTATTGTTACTAGGACTTGGCAAAATAATATTTTTAGTGAAGAGGAGAAACAAAATAGTGCCAATATGCTAGATGAAGGTAAAGTTTCATAAAAGTTGAAAGAAGAAAGAAAAAGTTATGTACAAAAATTGAAAATATTCTAATTTATTTGTGGTCAGAAAGATAACAAAAGTTGAATTTAGTATTTTATAAAAATATGACTTTGGCTTTTTACCCATTGTCAGTTTGAATGTGAATTATTTTTTTTATTGTGTTTCTGTATTCCTTAAAGTGACATCATGTTTTCCTGCTAGGTTTTGTCATTAAATGAATCTAAAACACCATGTGTCAGAGAATGAGTAATTGTGACTTTTTCTCTGGAACCTGTATCCTAATTAGAATTCAGTTTAATTTGACTTTTACTACTAAAGTGAACCCATAGAACATGTTCACTTACCCTTCCTATATAATCATTAAAATTGTAAGTCATGAATGCAGAACTGTTTAAAAACTACTATTAGTTTAATTTAATTAAAGTTTAATTTAAATCTGTAACATTTTCCAAGAGCCTGAAGCAAAAGCAAAAAAAAGAAAAAAAAAAAGAAAAAGAAAAAAAAAGCAGAATTGAATAGAAAATGTTTTAAATGAAAGCTTTATTTTCTTTAAAAAAAAAAAAAAACTTACTTAACATTGGAAAATCATTTCTCTTAAGTGATGCATAGTAGTGTGAGCAGGTTTTTGTAGGCTATAAAATGAACCATGTAAAAGAATCATTCAAAGAAATTGTTTTACTTGTATAGGAAAAAAGTTAGGATTCTCCACTTTATTTTTTCCATTCAAGTTTGTTTAAATATGCCCTTTATCTTTTTTTCCCTGCGGCCAATTTGTGTAGATTTATTGACGAATCCTGAAAAGTAAATTCTTCTGGGATATCAAAGTGTTTCCAGAATCCTTAAAAAATAGAAAAGTCTATTTTCAGGTCTGGCTTCCTTTCAGGGATCCTGCCTTGCTCAGAAAAGTATCATTCTAATCACTGGGACAATCCCAGAAGTATCTTAATCCCTGGGGATCAGAAGCAAATGATTGCTAGGCTAAAATGTAATCATTTTATGTTGACTTCTGAGGAACCAAATGTTTTATAACTTCAGAATTTTCCAAAATAACATTCAGGGCATTTGTTTAAAACCTGGAGGGCTCTTAAGAAGCAACTTGACATGGATAGCTATTTCCTAAAGCCTTGTGGATTGCTATGTAAAGAGATAATATACATAATTTTAAAAAAAACTTTAAAGTAGTTTTAAAAGCAGTTTATAAACTTTATAGACAGCAATGCTAGACTTGAAGTCAAGAAGACAAGTTTCAAGTTGGTCTCAGACATTAGCTTTGTGATCTTGAGCAAGTCATTTACCTACTATCTGTCTCAGTTTCCCTCTATAAAAATAGGGATAAGAATTAAATGAGATAATAATTAATAATAAATATAAATAGCAATAATAGTAATAGTTTAAAAGTATTTAGTGCAGTGCTTGGCATTTGATGCGTGCTATAAAAATGTTAGTTATTAGTGTTATTCACTATGTGACCCTGGACAAATCACTCAATCTTCTGTTTGCCTCAGTTTCCTCAAATGTAAGATAGGATGGTAATGGCACCTACCCTATGGGATTATTGTAAGTCTCAGATGAAATAATATTTATAAAAGCACTTAGCACAACACCTGGCACATAATAAGGATTATACAAATGCTTATTTTCTTCCCTCTCCCTAAAAGCCCTATACAAATGACTCTTATTAATGATTATTATATTTGTTTTTCTTCCATCGTTTATATTCTAGCAATTATGTCCTATGTAGACATTTCCTAAAACTAAATTCATTGCTATAATACTTAGGAAATTTCTTATAACTTTCAGTGTTTGTTTCTTTGCTTCTTTTATTCTTCATTCAGGTCAGAACTACATGTTTCTACCATAGTTTGCAAAAGAAGCTGATTTCTATTGTTTTTACATTCAGGACCAAACTAGAAGAAGATTCAAATAGAAAGTGGCAAGACAGTCTGCAAAATCAATGGATTCTGTGAAATTTGTTGTTACTAACCAGTATTTTTCACCTTCTTGATATACTTTCTAAACATTGAACAGATGTGGATGACTCTGCAGATACATTAAGGTTGGCAGAAAGTTGGAATTTTAAGATCATTACTTTCTCTTTGAATTTACTATCTTGATTAGTTATGTATTTTTTAGCTTTACTGAAAATATTCATCCTATGAAACCAGAAATATATTAATGCAAATTTATACTTTGGGAAGGATATTTTTCCCACTTAAAATGAAAGAGATTTTCTATAAAGTCAGGGACAAGAAACAATAACAAGTATTTACCTGATTTTCCATTATCATAATCTTTAATTCTTATTAAATGGAAAAACTTTATAATTCACAGTAAGCACAAAATATTATAGATTGTTTTAATTTTTTTAAATACATCCATTTTAGAAGTTGAAATTAAGCCAGTTTCAGAATACTATACTCATCATCATATATGTTTTAGTAATTTCAATGCATGAGACAATAATAGCATCATAATTGTTGTTCGATCATTTCAGTCATGTTTAACAATTTTTGACTCCATTTGCAGTTTTCTTGACAAAGATATTAGAGGAGATTTGCCATTTCCTTCTTCAACTCATTTTACAGATGAGGAAGCTGAGGCAAATAGGATTAAATGACTTGGCCAACAACATACAGCGTGCAAGTCTCTGAGGTCAGATTGAAACTCAGGAAGATGAATCTTCTTGACTTTGGGCCACGTACTCGATGCATTATGGTACTATCTAACTTCCTGGTATAATAGCCATTATTGAGATAGTGTTCTAAGGCTTGCAATGTGTTTTTACTTGTGTTGTCTTCTTCCATCTTAATAATAACTTATATTACAAATGAGATATTGTGACTGAAGAAGACTAAATGACCTGCTTAGTGTCACACACCTAATAAGTATCTGAAGCCACATTTGAATTCAAGTCTTTCTGATTGCTAGTCCAATGGAATACCTAGTCCCCAGGTCATTGATTTTTAGAGCTGGATAAAATCTTAGGAATTATCCAATCTATTCTCCTTATTTTCTAAATAAGGTAAGTAAGGTACAAAAATTGTGGCTTATAAAGGGTAACTTTGGCCTGTAATCAAGGATTTCCACCTACTCATCCTGACTTGAGTCAATGTAGTGCTCTGGAAAGAGTGCTTGCTTTTGTTGGTAGTTGTTGAAAAGTCGTATAATATATAGGTAAATATCCTCTGCCTCATTTTCTTACATATAAAATGCAGGTAATATAACATAAAATGATATTATAATAATTGAATTAAAGACAAATTTAGAAATATTTTTTAAAAATTTTTAAATGTCTCTTTTTTTATAGAGTCGCATGCTTGAATTTGGAGAATATACCAAATTTAGATAAACCCTCATCCATTCTTTCAAATAGTTCTTTCAGTACATAGATATTGATGCAAACACTCAATAGTTGTATTTATTACTTTAGAAGTTCAAGGATATATAGTTCTTTAACTTAATAAGTAGTTTTGAAAATGGTTTAACTCAAGATGTCCAAGTTCTAGAATATCTATTTGATTTTGTTAACATAATTGCAACATAAAATTTGCACAATAAAAATAATACTGAAAGATAGTAACTTTTATAGATTCATCAAACTGATCAACATAACTGGACATGTTTCTAGAGGATTCATGATGAAACATCTAATTCACCTTAAGAGAGATTATGGACTGAGGCAGAGATTTTGAGCTTGCCCAATGTGGAAATTTGTTAACTATACATATTTTTACCCAGGTTTTTTTTTATCATTTATTAAGAGGAGAAGTAAGGAGTCAAGAATATGTATGAATATGTATGTAACTATAATGCCAACATAAAATATAAACACTATATAAAATATAAAACTTAAGAATTATGATCTAATACTATGACCAGTCATGATTCCAGAGACTAATGATGGAAAATGTTACCCATATTCTGACAGAGAAATGATAGACAATACAGACAAAGATAGTATTTGTGCTCATGGAGAGCAATGGGGATTTGTTTTGCTTGATTATGCACACTTGTTACATGAATTTAGTTTCTTTTTTTCATTTTTTTTTTTCTCAGTGAGGGAAGGGGTAAATGGGAGAGAGAAAGAGAAAGTGTTTGATACTTGGCAAACAAACAATTTTATAAAGAAAAAAATAAAGAATGGTAAAATATACTTGTTGAAAAACAACATCTACAGCATCAAAAAAGAAACTCCACAATTCCCCTCCATCACTGCTAGGTATTACACTATAAAATTGTTCTGGTTTTGTGCACTTCATTTTATATCAGTTTATCAGTTATGGCAGTCTTCCTAGACTTTTCTGAACCATCTTTTCCTTTTTTTTTTAACTTTCATTTTTTACTTTCATTTAAAATTCTGAGTTCCAAATTCTCTCCCTCTCTCTAGACCCTCCTCTATTCACTGAGAAGACAAGCAATATGATATCCATTATACATGTGAAGTCAAGCAAAATAGATTCCCATATTAACCATCTTGCAAAAAAAGTGAAAATATGCTTCCCTTCCAAAATATATTTAATTTCAATAATTCATCATCTGTTTCCAATTCTTTGCCATCACAAAAAAAAGTTATAAATATTTTTACATGTAGGATTTTTCCCTTTTCCCTTTGATCTCTTTGGGATATAGACCCAGTAGTGGTATTGCCGCTTCAAAGTGGGTACTGCAAATAACTCTTTGGGCATAGTTACAAATTATTCTCTAAAATGGTTAGACCAGTTCACAGCTGTATCAATAGTGTATCATTGGGTATATTTTTCTGCATCCCTTATATCATTTTATCATTTTTCCATTTCTATCGTATTTGGAAAGCTTATATCTATTCGCATTTATTATCAGTAACTCCAATTAGTTAACCAGACTTAATTAGTTATTAAGAGGGAATTTTGGGGGATAGTATAATTAGGAACACTTCTTCATAATTTCCACCCAGAAATGTTTGATCATTTCCCAGAAGTATATACAGAATGCAGGGAAAAGTAAGTTCACACTTCAAATACATAAAGTAAAAATTTAATATGTATATTAAAAGCTACAGCTTTGCTAGAATTTGCTAGAATTCCTAAGATGTCAAGCCATTTTTTTGGAGTTGTTAGACTTTTTGTAGAGCTCTAAATATAAGACTTCTTATACAGAATCTAATAATATCTCTTTTAGGGAAGATGCTACAATACCAATACTACAGGAATTTCAAAGTCTTTCTGATCCTTTAAAACCAAAAAAAATTCTCTGTTGGCCAAGTTGGAGGATATGGTGTCAGTGTGACTGGGAAGGAGAGGAATTATATCATGGTGTTCCCTTTCCCTAGTTTTATATAATTTCTTCCCAGAAATGGGTCTTTCCTAACTCAACAACCTCTTGAATTTCTTGAGTTCTGAATAATCACTTTGTATTGCATCCCTACACAGGATATTACCAAGCCCCTCATCCAATGAAATAAACTTGTTCTTGCATCTATAGAGATATCCAGGCTATGTTCACATTTATTGAACAATCATCCATTCTAATTTGATAAATGTTTCAGAGTGTAGCTTATCATTTCTTTTAAGTGAGGTCCCATAACTATGCAGACTGCTTCCCTGCTCTTACAATAGGGACTAGGTAAGAAGTGTATAAAGGCCATCACAAATAAGACACAGTGTTAGAAATGGAGTAGATTCGCAAGAAATTTACATCCAAAATTGAGCTCATAATCGGTTTAGTGGGAGATAAGGTACAAGCTGCAGGATAGTGAGCTGTGGGGATGATTACAAAAAGGGTACTGAGCTAGAAAAAGTGAGAGACTTCAGATTGTTGCACTAAAGAGTTTGATTAGTTTTAAGTTTTTGAAGATTGGTCATATACTCTTTAGGCTCTAACTTTGCACAAATTGCCTTCAGTTGGAAACCTCTGTTCTGCTATTGCCATCTATATTAATTTTCCTAGAATCCCTGGGGTAATTGATATTCATTAGAGTCATAGAAATTCTACACAGATTCCAAACTGAAAAAGGTTTTCCTATTTATGAGTAGGTTTTTCAAGTGTTGCCCTTTGAAGTGCTGGTTATATTGAGTCTCAAAACAATACAAAGCCACCATGTCAAAAACTGAGAAAGAAATTAGTCTTAACAATCTCCACTGAAAAAATGAAATGCATGAAAAATATGTATTGCACAAACTATGATATGAAATAAGAAGGTAATATGCTCCTGGGTTTTGTACAAATATTATGGATAGATAGATGTACTATAGATGTATAGAATTACAAAGAGTAAGTCAAAAATTGAGAAGATTAAATTGAATAATATTTAGGAAATCCTGTAGTACTTTAACATTCTCAAGCTTTCCATCTTTGTTTTCTGTACTATTACAAAGAATATTTCCCATGCCTGACATATACTTCCTCTTAACCTAAGCACCCTATAACTTTTAGCTTCCTTCCGTTCATGTCCTTTCTCTTATCTCTTATGGGATTTTTTAATTTCACTTTTTTGTTGGTGCTCCCTCTTTCCTCCTCAAATTATTATATATATATATATGTTATGAGTTCAAATGTTGGAGTTCTTGTTCTTCTCAAAGCACAGCCGGTTTAGAGGCTTAGAGCCATTCGGATGTCTCCAAATCCAAAGGTTCTGTCCTTTAGCCTCTGCCTCTGCGTTCTTCAGCCTCCAACCAACACAGAGATGGAATGTCCAACCCTTCGTCTGCCACCAGAGTCGCTCCTCTCGAGTCCAGCTGAGCTCTCTTCTGCGACCAGCCAGCCAAGAGGAAAAAATGTATTCTGCCATAGAGCCCTCATCACTGGCCTTTTATCTGACTCTTCTGAGAGAATGGGATTATGGGTATGAGAGCTAGTGCTCTCTGGCCCAATGAGCTTCAAGGGAGGTGTGAACTCATTGAACTCCAATGAGTAAAGGTGTGAACACAAGCCTTGTATTAATTAGTTCTACTTAGTACCTTGTTTCAGGTTCTGCCCAAAACAGATATCCTCTTGTAAGATTAGATCAACTCTGATTAGTTAGCAGTTAGTAAGGATTCCAACATATAGACTTGTCTTTTAATATAGTCTGTTGCCTCCAGGAAAGTTGTAAACTCTTTGAGGTCAGAAATTTGAAGCCAGACACTCATTTTCACTATTTTTTGGGGGTTCATTGTATATGTATGTGTGTGTTGCATTCCTAATATTTATTGTGTTACATTCACTAATAATTTATTGATTTAAATATCTTTAATACCAATATTTTTTTTTACTGATACTGTGTGGTTACAAATCATAAGACAACATGTTCTTAGAGAAAAAAAATAAAAGAAAATAAGTGATATGCATAAGTAGTTGGTGGAATTGTACCAAAGAGAAATGATATTAAAAGAGAGTGCAGATTGGAAATGATGTCGTAGTCACAGAGAAGAGAAACAGCAAATGGATAAGCCAAATAATAATACAATAATTTTGAAATTAAAGGAACCAAAGGAGGCTAGATAATGTACTGTGTGTTAATTTTAAATGCAGGCTTTTTTGGAAAAACATGAAGGATGACCTCACAAGATGAAAAGGAATAGAGCATTGCAACATAATTAGTAAAAGTAACCATACCAATGCAGCCCCAGATATATCAGAGTATTAGTACATATTCATGATAACAGGTCATAGTCCTATGTTTGAGAATTTAGTTCTATTTCTTTTGGATATTGATACAGAAAATTCTTGACTCTCACCCTGGTTTATTTCCTCTGAGTTTTCCTTTTAGCAAGCACGTTACTTAATGTCTTTGCCCAGTAAAGTGCTCTTTTATAAGCATTCACAAAGATTCAGAATAATGTACATATTATTTACTTTACTTAGAAAGTACTCAATTGCCTTCCATTTACCTATGTTTGTGACACCATACTTGAGAATATGTTTATTTTAATTTTTTACAAACCAGATAATTGAATTTTTTTTCTCATGAATCCCTTTGTTTTTAAATGCAATTCAGTATGTTCTCTCTTTAGTTTCTTTTAGCTTTACAATTTGCAAGTTAGTTTAATTTGTAATCTTTAATATATTTCCAGATTTTCCAATTGATTATTGTTTTGTCATTGATAATACTTATCATGTTCAGTAGTTCTTATCATCATCATCATAACATTTTCATTTGGGTTCTTCTCAATTCTGAGTTAGTGATTCAGTGATTATGTATGAAGAGATTAGATTTTAAGTTATTCCCTTCGATTTATCATATTGGTGGTGATTTATGATTCTTACGTTGTTTCTATGCATTCTGTACTTGAGATTAGCATGTTTCGTTTCTATAGAGATCATTTTCTTTTAACATTACTGCTTTTTCCTTCTCTTCTTCTAGATTGTCATTTACTTCTTTGTATTCGTATTATCAGGCACTTGTTCTCTAAGATTCACTATTGCAGATTCAAATTTTTCTATTTTCTCAGTTATTTCTGTTGTACAAGCCATGAATTCCACTTTTATGATCCTTATTTCTATTTAAAACTATTTGGTAATATCCTGTTATGGTTCCACATTCTCTTAGGAATCCACATAATCCTTTGTCTCAAGAAGTGTTGCTTAATTTTTTTTTCTTACAATATTTTTTAGAGATTTTTGGACTCATTTAAAAATCCTGAAGTTTATCATTCTTTCTATTATTAATGTTTTCTTTATCAATTTATGCTCAGTGTTTTTAATATAATTTTATTCTTCTTTAGTTCTTTAGTAATTTCAGTTAAATTGCTTACTTTGTGACTGTCACTATTCATGCCATATGTCTCAAAGGTTGGACCTGAAAGGTATTTCAGTCTTCCCCCATGCAAGAAAGTTGTTTTATTCACTTCAATCCCTGCTTCAAATGACTCCCTCAGAGATAGATTTAATCCCATGCCCAAACTCTTTCCTTCAGACCTAGTGGATTCCATTCCTCTCCCCACAATTTACTGGATCATGTTCTTTCCTAGTTCCCTCTGTTCTTTTTTTTTTTTTTTTTCTGGCTAACTATTGTTGTAGCACTGCAGACTGCCTCCCCAAGTAAAAGAAAATTTCTTCTTTACTTCCATCTTTTCCATAATAGGAGAAGGCATGGAAAAAAATATGTTGCTTTTTTTTTTATTATGTTGCTTTTTTTTTATAAGATAGGTGAAAACTGGAAATAAGGTATGTTCTGGAAGAGACTGCATCAGGAGCCAGAGCATTGCTATATCAACCCCAGAGAACATGCCCATAGATCCTGTTGTACAACTCAACTAGAGTGTGGGATATATGGAAGAAGGAAGTATTGAGTGAGTGTGTTAGGAAGTCTTTCTTGATATTAATTTATCATGTTGGTAATCTCATTAGAATTCTTAGTATCTTAACCTGCAGAAGCAGATTCAATTAATTTAACTCCTAATATATTATTATTATTTTGGATAATAGGTTATGAGGATTAGGGAAAGTGTATACTCCTCTACCTTGTTGGTCATTTGATAAACATGAACCCAAAATGTACTATTTTTTCCTGAGAATCAGTACATTTAATTCCCTGTGAAACATGGTTTCTTTATAATAACTTTTGCCTAATGCTTAATTTTAATTTAGGTATAAGAAACTGAGTAGCTCAAAGATCAATATTGATATGATTACTTCCATATTAAAAATGCTTTTTCCATAGAAGTAATTTAATGTTTCCATACTTTGGCAGCAAAAAATTAATTATTAAAACAGTCATATAAATAACATTGCTAACAATAAGAGATAAATGCAAAATTAAATAAAAGAATAAAAACAAGATTTAAAGAAATAAAACATATGGTATGATAGATAGAACAGTATAGGTGAAGCCAGGACAACTTGGTCAAAATCCCAATGGTGCTACTTATCTTTGCAAATTTTGGTAAGTTATTCCCCTTCTTTGAACCTCACTTTTTTCATATTTTATTTTTTTATTTATGTTTAGTTATTTTTGCTGAAGCAAGTGGGATTAAGTGACTTGCCCAGGGTCACACAACTAGGAAGTGTTAAATGTCTGAGGCCAAATTTGAATTCAGGTCCTCCTGATTTCAGGACTGGCTTTCTGCCCATTACACCAACTAGATGCCCGTTTTTTCATATTTTAAGTGAGTGAAGTAAGCCAAATGATTCTTTGCCAGAGTTTAAAATCCTAATAGTCTTTGCTCTTCTATACACACCACTTTCTACTTTAAATTGTTATTAATCCTAGTAATCCTCAATTCTAAGTTTATCTTTGGGATATTTATAATTTAAAGTGCCTGAGCACATTACTATCCCTTTTTATACTGCATATCCAAGTGGTATTTACTAAGAAGGCAATATTTCAATATTGGATTTCACTTGTATATTCTGCAGTGTGAAAATTTTCTATTTCTGTCTGCCTTTCCTTGTTTCTGTTAGGCTACTCCACTAACTTCCATGAAATGGACATTGCTTATCAGAGGGCATTCCCTTCTCAATACCTCATCTGATTATCTATCCTGTCTATGCAGGAGTTAATCTTGTTTGTCATTAACTTCTTTGTATTGGTCAGGACTTCTTTTCAGCTACCATCTTACCTCCATTTTCACTCAGAAAAGAAGAAAACTACAGTGTCTATTTTTTCCCTTTTCTTCCATTTATTTGGAGCATGATGATATTTAGATTTCTTATTTGGTATTGTAACAGTTGCTATTTTCCTATTATTTTGTCTCTTGTTAATTCTATAGTATCATTTAAATACAATCAGCCAAGGGTGCTGAGACATAAGGTTCTGCACATATGTATATGTGTGTATACATATACACATACATATATAAATCTTTTGTTTTTATTTGTTTATTTTATCACTATATGGTAACATAAAAACTAGTTTTTAAACCTATAATCACAATTATTTTCTTACTGATTGTACAAGAAAAATATATTTTAATTCTTTAAGATAAAAATCTTAGTCATGTGATTTTATTTATAAGCTATTTATAAGCATCATTGATATCTCGTATATAAGCAAATTCCATTTCCTGTGCAGTTCTTACTTAATTGCTTATAATAGCAGAGAACTGTGAATGGCAAGAATGAAAAAATCCAGACATAGAAGTTCTTGGGTCCAAAAAAAGTATAAATATGGCCAATACTAGAGTAAAGAATTGTAGTTAAAAATGTGCCTCAAAAGAAAAATGAGCTGTGGGACAGGAGCTATGATTGAACAAATTCACTGCTATTTTGTTTAATACACTATTCAACATGTGAGTATTATCCCAACTCCTTATTCAAAGGATTCACTATAGTAATCTAATAAAACACTTCCCAAGTGTTTGAGCCTCAATACCCCTTTATATTCTTAAAAATTATTGAAGATCCACCTTAATCTTAAGAAAAAAACAAACATATGGATGACACTCTTTTAAGTTGAGCGTGAATTATTATTATTTTTCAGCACTTTCTTATGTCTAGACAATCAACAAAACAATAAATCAAGCCCAGATTTATAATTTATATCAATTTCTGAAGTATAAATATTCTCATTGGAAATTTAATAATTTACTGTCATGAGTTGGTACCTCCCAGCTCTAGCATACTGCTGCATATTTGCTGGCATTTACCATAGTAGTGAAATATTAATTTGTTAGATCATTCAAATAATAATTATTATGATAGTTACATATAATATAAATAAGATGAAAAAGATCTTTTCCTCCTGCCCCCAAATACTAAGAATGCCATTTTTTACATATTTTTGTGAATCTTTTATCTCTAATTTAATAGTAATAATTAACAATAACTATATCTTAATATCTGCTTCTACTTTCAATCTCTTGGAAGATCTTGTTTTTGTTAAAGTATATGAAACTGACTTCTTGGGACTTAGAGATTATTAGATATAATATAATGAAACTCTACAGTGTGGTACAGTGGAAAGAATACTGATTCTAGAGAACTTGGACACAAATGCTACCTTTCTAATCTACTGCCTCTGTAGTAAAAAAGAAAAAAAATTCACTTTGACTTTACTGATTAATTTTTCTTATCTATAAAATTAAGCAGTGGGACTAGTCTTAGAGGTCTCTTCTGATTTTAAATCCTTTGTGGAGAGGAATTTCACCAAGGAGACCAGTTTAAACTTTATAATGCCATCCAAGGAGCAAATGCCATTCACTCTGTTGTTTATCTTTCTGTTGGACTTATCCAAAATCAAGAAAGGAACATTAAAATTGCTTTTATTTTTTATATTTTTCTTGGAATTAGACTTTTTGAGATGACTATTTTGGATTCTAATAAGTTTTTATTAACACCTTGCATGTGTAAAAGAGATAATGAAAACGATCATAAGTTCATAGATTTAGAACCAAAATCTGAGAGATCATTAGTTCATAGATTTAGAATTAAAAGCTGTGTAGCCCAGACCCCTCATTTTTATATTTGAGGAAACACAAAGGTTCAGGATTAAGTCATTGGCTGATGGTCACATAACTAGTAAGTGTCTAAGGTCAAATTTGAACTCAAATCTTCCCAACTCCAGGCTATCTACTGCACCACCCTGGAATTATTGTGCCCTGTATCCATGGATGAACCTTCCACATCCACATAAATCAAAATCCTTTGAAATACTAGGGAAAAAATGCACTTTGGGAAATCTTATTATGTTCTAATTATATTGGTTTTTTAACCATCTAGAGATAAAATTCCAAGGCCATTACATAGTTTTTGTATAACTTCAGATGCCAATTCATTTGATATTTTCTCTTGAAAAGAAGTTGATAATTGATAGAGAAGGAAATTTAAAAGATGAAAATGAAATTGGTTCTATAAGGTGAATAAATCCTTTCTTTCATCATCCTCAGAATCCAACCTAGACCTCTAAATAGAAGGGTGATTATTCATCTTCTCTTGTAGTAGAAGAATCTTCAATATACTCATTTATTGATAACATACTCATATACTCCTTTCTCTCCTCACTTCCTAAAAAGAATCAAAAAAACAATCTTATTACCTGCTCAAACTATTGATCTGTCAATCCCAATATCTTCTGTTAAACTTCTAAAGTGTTTTTTTTCTGTATTTCCTTACTACTTATTAACTTCTAACCTCTTATACTTTGTCTTTTGTCCTTAACACTTTATTGAAATTGCCCTGAAAAGATTGTCACATCTGATGGCCTTTTCCCAGATATTCATACTTGACCTACTTACTTCTATTGACCACTGACACTTTTTTATTAATTATTTTATTTTTTCTGGTTACACATGTGTAGTAACTTTTAAAATACAAATTTCTTTATGAATCATGTTGGGAGAGAAAAATCACCACAAAAGAGAAAAAAAAAACACAAGAGAAAGAAAAATAGGAAAAAACGAAGTGGACATAGCATTTGTTGATTTACTTTCAATCTCTACAATTCTTCTTTCTGGATGCAAATGGCATTTTCCATCCAAAATTTATTGGGATTGCCTTGGATCACTGAACCACTGAGAAGAACCAAGCCTTTCATAGTTGATCATTTTATAGTTGATCTGTTTACTTTGTATAATGTATTCCTGGTTGTGTTTGTTTTGCTCGGCATCAGTTCACGTAAATCTTTCCAAGCCTTTCTAAAATCAGTTTGTTAATCATTTTTTATAGAACAATGATATTCCATTGCCTTCATATACCACAGCTTATTCAGCCATTCCTCAATTAATGGAGCATCTACTCATTTTTCAATTCTTGAAACCACAAAAAGAGCTGCTACAAACATTTTTGCACATGTGGATCCTTTTCCCTCCTTTATGATTTTTTTTGGAATACAGACTCAGTGAGAATGCTGGGTTAAAGGAAATGCAGTTTTATAGCCCTTTGGCCATAGTTCCTAACTGCTCTTCAGAATGGCTGGATCATTTCAAAACTCCATCACTGCATTAGTCTTCCAGTTTTTCCACATTCCCTCCAACATTTATCAATATCTTTTTCCTTCATCTTAACTAATTTGAATGCAATGAGGTCATACCTCAGAGTTGTTTTAATTTGCATTTCTCTAATCAATGGTGATTTAGAGCATTTTTTATGTGATTATAGATGGCTTTAATTTCATCATCTGAAAATTGTTCATATCTTTTAACTATTTATCAATTGGGGAATGACTTGTATTCTTATAAATTTGAGCACAGTTCTTTATATATTTTAGAAATGATACCTTTATCATAAACACATAAACTATAAAAACTTCTCCCAAGTTTATACTTCACTTTTAATCTTGTTTGTGTGGCTTTATGTTTATGTAATCAAAGTTGTTCATTTTGCATTTCTAGTTCTCTAAATTGCAGTTCTCTAGTTCTTCTTTGGTTGTAAATTCCCCTCTTCTCCAAAGATAAATTATTCCTTGCTTTCCTAATTTGCTTATGGTATCACCTTTTACATCCAAATAATGTACCCGTTTTGACCTTATTTTGGTATGGGGTATGAGATGTAAGTCTATGCTGAGGTTCTGGCATATTATTTTCCAGTTTTCCCAGCAATTTTTGTGAAATAGTGAGGCCTCTTATCCCAGAAGCTGGAATTTGGGAGATTAAAAAATACTAGATTTCTATAGTCATTGATTATTATGTCATATGTATCTAACCTATTCCACTGATACACTACTCTATTTCTTAGCCAATACCAAATGGTTTTAATGACCGCTGGTTTATAATAGAGTTTAAGGTCTGATATTGCTAGGCCATCTTCCTTGCTATTTTTATTTTTATTAATTCCCTTGATATTCTTGACTTTTCATTCTTCTAGATGAAATTTGTTGTTATTTTACTTGTTATTCCTTTTTTCTCTTGACTTCTACATCATTATCCTCATGGTCCTTCATTTGCTTTACATTTCTCTGGACTTGGAAGCAAAATATCTCTATTAGAATCTTCTCTCATATATAATCCAGTTCTCTCACCCTCCACCCTTTCAGCTTAGAATGTTGCTTCATACTTCACTGAAAAAAAATTGAAGCCATTTGCAAAGAGCTCCCTCTTCTCTCCTGTGACTCATTCCATTGCCTTTGATTCTTTCTGCTACTGTCTTGTTCTTCATCCCTGTCTATTCAGATGGCCAAAGCAAAATTCTCTATCTGCTCAAGTGATCCCATTCCATCTTCTATCCTCCAGTAGGAAGATCTTCTTTCATCTCTCATCCCTATTCTCTCACTAATTTTCAAGTGTATCCTATCTGCTAGTTATTTTCCTGTTACCTATGTTTCCCCTCTCCTCAAAAACAAACAAAACAAAAACAATAAAGCCTCACTTGATCAATCTATTCCCTATAGACAATATTCTGTAGCTCTCCTCTCTTTTATGGATAAATTCATTAAGAAAGTCATTTGTAATAGATGCCTTTATGTTCTTTTTCTTCACTCCTCTCTTAACTCATTCTTCTTGACTCTCTGCAGCTTTTCACAGTCACTCTTTTTGATAGTCTCTTCTCTCTAGGGTCTAGTAACACCATCTTCGTCTAAGTTTCTTTCTACCTGTCTGACCACTTCTTCTCTGTCTCTTATTGGATGTTCATCCATGGTCATGTTAGTTAACTGTTCAGATACTCCTGGGCCGGGACCCTCTTATTTTCTCCCTCTTGACTATTTTTACTTGATGGTCTCAACAGTATATGGTCTTAATTATCATTTCTATGAAGGCTCTCAGAATTGCTTGTTCAGCTCCAACATATCTCCTACTGTTCAGTCTCATATCCCCAAATGACTATTAGACATCAAGAATTGGCTGTCCTATGAACAGTTATATTTATTATGTCTAAAATTGATCTCCTTGTCTTTTACCCCAAATCTTCCTCTCTTCCTAACTTTTCAATAATGCTTGAGAGTGTCATTCTCTTTCTAGAGACCATTATGTAGTCATTATTTGTTATTCTTTTGCCTTAGTTTTTCTTAATCTATATAACTTCCTACAAGTCTTCCTATTTTCTTCTGAACTCTTCATCTTTATTATTCCTTACAATGTACTGATATTTCATTATTTTCTTATGCTATTAATTTCTAAGCCATTTGTCAGACACTCATTTTCAACTTTTTAATTATCATGTTACTGTGAATATTTTTATATATAAAAAAATTTTATATTGCCATTGAAAATCTTCAGGGGAGTTAGTTAAGTGGCACAGTGGATAGAGCACCAGCCCTGAAGTCCAGAGGACTTCAGTTCAAATCTGATCTTAGATACTTACCGCGTTCTAGCTGTATGACCCTGAGCAAGTCCCTTAACCCCAATCGCCTCAGCAAAAAACAAAACAAAACAAAAAATGTAAATAAATATAATAAAATAAAATCATTTTTTAAAAAAAGAAAAAAATCTTCAGGAAATATTTTTTCCAGGAGTAAGATGGTTGGATCAAATATCAATGTATTAACTTTGCTGGTAAATTTCAAATAGAGTTCCAAATTGGTTGAGCCAATTCACAGCTTCACTTATAATGAATTGATTTGCTTGTCTTTCTAAAGCATTAGTTGTACCACTTAAATTATCGGTTTTGCTAGCATATAATTGTGTATAATAATTTCTGGAAATGTATTTCCTCTCCTTTAACTGCAAATTTTCTTTTCTCATTTTTTAAAAAAGTAACATGTTGGTGTCCCCTCTTATATCAGACAGTTAAGTGGTCCAGTGGATGCAGTGCCAGGTCTAGAGGTAAGAAAACTCATCTTCCTGAGTGACTTTCTGGCCTTAGACACATTCTAGCCATGTTACTCTGGACAAATTCACTTAACACTGTTGGCCTCAGTCTCCTAATATGTAAATGGCAATCCACTCCAGTATTTTTGCCAAGAAATCCCCAAATGGGATTTGAAGGGTGAAACATAATTGAAAAATGGCTGAACACCTCTCTTGTCTGATCTCCAATTGTCTCCTTTCCTCTCCTCTTTTTCCTGTCCTTCCTTCTCCTCTCCTTATCTCTTTCCTTCTTCTCTTTTCCCCCTTTTCCTTGTTTCCTTTTCTTTTTCTCCCTCTTCTCCTTAATTTATTTCCTCTCTTCTTCTGCTCTCTTCCTGTTCTCTTCTTTCTTCCTCTCCTTCTCCCCATTCCTTCCTTTCTTCCTTTCTTCTTTTCTTCCTTCTTTCTCCCATCATTCTCTCCCTTCCTTTTTTCATTAAATGTACTTTAACCCATTATGTTTTTCCCCCAAGAGAGGTACTTAATGAAGTAGTATTTTTAAAAAGATTTCAATAAGTAGATGATTAAAATTTTCTTGAATATAATGTGTTATGTTTTGATTATTGAAGTAACTAGTCTATATTGTTTTTCCTTGATATATTTTGTCACTTTATTATCTCAAATCATGACATGTATAAGTATAAAAAATCTTTTCCCCAAATCTCAAAGAATATGGTATTTATCAAAAATTTATAGTTTAGCTTAGGGAATACAAGGTGCATTAGAGTTACAAGCAAAAAGGGTAAAAGCAGCAAGGATTATCCTTTTCTGGCAACAGTAGTGAAGAAAAACTACTAAGCACTCAATAAGCTATAAAGTAGAAATTTCTAATAATTTCAGGGTAGGTGGGTGATATATTTTTTTAATGTGTGGGGGCTTAATTTTTTTCTTTTAGTTTTATTGGATAATTTGCTTAATTGGTATCTATTTCAATTTGAGTAGTGGAAGCCCTTAATTGTTCTCACAGAGAGTTTATGGGTCTTGAAGCATACAGTGAGGGATAACTCTTTAGAATGGTTACCCTCTGGGGGAGGGAAGACATAAACAGAGGGATTCTGAGTGATAGAGCGTTACTAAAACAACACATCAATCTTTGGAATAATTGTTGGATGTGGTAGTGAAAAACATTTATGCTATTTTCAGGAAGCCCATGATAATATGCTTGTCCTTCCACTACTAGACCGGGGTTCTTGATATGAAAAGGATGCTCTGCTAATACAGTTTTCTTGAAAACAAAAGAAAGACAATGAAAAGCAAACAAAACAAAACAAAATACCATGTATTTTTATATTCATCTAGCCTTGTCTTCTATAGGCCTGACTTAAGGTACTAAAGATAAAACCACAAGATAAATTTAATAGGGACCTTATTTAGGCCTATTTTCTTTGTGTGTGTGTATGTGTGTGTGTGTATATATATATGATGCTGTACATATTTCAAAAAAAAGTTAATTTACATTTTTTGCAATGAAATCTAATGTGCTCTATTTTTTAAAAGCATTATCATCTTCAGAGCTGATATTTACATGGCACTTTCACTCTGGTAAAATACTTTATATATAGTATTTCATTTGAGCTTCACAACAATTTAATGAAGAAAATACTATAGGTACTAAATGGTTTTTTTACATGAGGAAATAGATTCAAATGCATAAGATTTTTAAAAAAAATAACAGTTAGCCATGTTGTTTGGAGTTTACTCTTTTAAATGGACCTAGACTTTTAAATTCAATAATTGTGCTTTTAGAAGTGGGCTGGAACATTTGTAATATGCTTATACTAAAACATAAAACATTGTTTGTTTTTATTTTTGCTGAGGCAATTAAAGTTAAGTGACTTGCTCAGGGTCACATAACTAGGAAGTGACAAGTGACTGAGGCCAGATTTGAACTTCAGGGCTAGTGCTCTATCCACTGTACCATCTATTCTATTTTTAAAATATTTTTTCCTTCATGACAGTGATGATTCCAATGTCCAAGTTTCTTAATCACGGCATTAAGCACCCCTAGGAATATTGAAAAGTAGAGGAGGATCAAGATTAAGAACTAAACAAAAAGATAGCTTTAAACTCAGTTCTTTCTCTCAAAATTCACCTCGTTACAGATAAATTAATTTAAATTGAGTTTTAGAATGTTTGATCTAGAAAGAGAAATGAAATGTAAATTTCTTAACATTATTAAGCATTTTATACATTTGTTCATCAATTCCTGAAAAACAGTATCAATAAAATAATTGAGCAAAATTGAACTAAAGATTATAATGCAATATATAATGCTTTCTTTGTATTTATGAAGTGTTGGCCTTTTACAAATTATAAAACACTTTATAAATATCAATATTTGTAAAAAATGACATTTTTAAAACATGAAATTCTTTCAAATTTAAAAATTTATATCTTTTTTTAAATGGGGAGATATAAGAATCAATGTCTTGTTAATAAAAAAAAATTTAAAAAACCCACCAATGTTGTTTCAATTATTTTTGAATGTCTAATATATTATAAATAAATTTTTTCTTTCTTTCCTTTATCTCCTCATTCAATTTTTCCCAGAGGTCTATCATACCTGACTTTTCTAAAACTCTATTCATCTTCTTAACTTCTTTCTTGTTTATTTTGTGGTTAGATTTATCTAATTCTGAGAGGGAGATTGAAATCCCAATAGTATAGTTTTGCTGTTTATTTCTTGCAACTCTTAACTTCTCTAAGAATTTGGATGCGATATCACTTGGTGCATATATGTGTAATATTGTTATTACTTTATTCTCTATGATACCCTTTAGCAAGATGTAATTTTCTTCCGTATATCTTTTAATTAGATCTAGTTTTGCTTTTGTTTGTTCTGAGATTAGGATTGTCACTCCTGCTTTTTTTTTTTTTAATTTCAGCTGAAGCATAATATATTCTGCTCCTGTCTTTTGCCTTTACTCTGTATGTATCTCTTTGTTTCAAATGTATTTCCCGTAAACAACATATTGTGGGATTCTGACTTTTAATCCACTCTGCTATCTGCTTCTGTTTTTTGGGAGAGTCATCCCATTCATATCCACAGTTAAGATTACTAATTCTGTATTACCTGCAATCCTACTTATACTTTTCTTTCTCCTTTGACTTTTTCCCTCCTCACCAGTTTTGCTTCTAACCCCCACCTCCCTCAATTTCTTCTCTCTTTCATTAGCTCCCCATTTCTTATTCATTTCCTCTTTTATTGGTGCCCTCCCTTCTATTATTTTCTTCCCCTTCTCCTACTTCATTATAGGGTGAGACAAATTTCTATGCCAAACTAAGTATGTATTATTCCCTCTTTGTGCCAAATCTGATGAGGTTCCAACAATTCTCATTCCCCTCCCTTCTTTCCATCTATAGTAATAGGTCTTTTATCCATTTTACCTTATTTTTTTCTTCTCCTATTACAATCCTTTTTTCATCCCTTAATTTTTTTTATATCATCACACCAAAGTCAACTTATACCCATAGCTTCTACCTCTTCTAACTAGCTTCACAAAAACACAATTCTTAAAAGTTAAAAGTATCATTTTCCCATGTAGAAACAAACATTTTAATCTCTAAAATATTTTTTCCTTTTCTATTTACCTTTTTATGTTTCTCTTGAGTCCTATATTTGAAGATGAGATTTTTTGTCCAGTTTTGGGTTTTTTTCATCAGAAATGGTTGAAAATCCCCTATTTTATCGAATATCCATCTTTACCCCCAAAAGGTAATGCTGAGTTTTGCTAGGTAGTGACTTCTTGCTTGTAGTCCAAGCTTCTTTGCCATCTGGAATATGATATTCCAGATCTGCCAGTCCTTTAATATGGAAATTGCTAGGTCCTAGGTAATCCTGATTATGTCTACTCAATATTTCAATTATTTCTTTCTGTTCAGTTGCAGTATTTTCTTCTTGTTGTCATAATTTTGTAATTTATTTTTATTTTGGGATCTCTTTCAGGAAGTGCTCAGTGGATTCTTTCAAAGACTATTTTACCCTCTGGTTCTAAAATATCAGGGCAGTTTTCCTTGATGACTTCTCGAAAGATGTTGCCTAGATTCTTTTTTTTATCATGGCTTTCAGGTAGTCCAGTCATTTGTAGATTATCTCTTCTGGAGCTATTTTCCATGTCGGTTGTATTTTTAATGAGGTATGTTACATTTTCATCTTTTTTTTTCATTTTTTAAATTTTGTTTGACTGATTCTTGATGTCTTCATTCACTTCCATTTGTCCAATTCTAATTTTAATGAATTATTTTCTTCAGTTGCTTTTAAAGGAGCTAAAAAAAGCTCTTTGAGACCCCAGATTTTGGGATAAGAATTCACTATTTGTTAGAATCCTTACAAGGTGTTAAGTCACAAGAATTGATAGAAACAATGCTTATGTTTACACCTTTGAGAGTTCATACATTAGCTCACACATTAGTTCACAAGTTTGGGAGATTCACAAGTCAGGATTCAGTATGAGATTCACAAGTTTACATCTCCCACAATCCCAGAGGAGTCAATCTTTGGATTCACACCTTCAAGAGATCATATATAAGAAGCTTTTAGAGATTCAGTTGAGAGACTTGAAGAGATTGAGAAAGTAGGAGTCAGTTGAAGAGATTGAAAGCCAGAAGTCAGTCAGTGGAGGAGATTGAGAAGCTAGAGACTGCAGTCAGGCAGAACTAGGGATTCAGAAGAGGAGAAGCTGAAGCTAGCAGAGGCAAAGGCAAAAGACTAGCAACGAAAGGTCTCAGAACCAAAGAAAGCTAACTGGTCTATTTTGGAAGAGACAATAAAGGACTGGATTTTAACTCCTGGCTGCATTTGAAGTGATTATTACTCTGAACTGAAACTAAGGCTGCCTCCAGAACCTTCCCAAGAAACCTGTACCCAGAGAATGATTATACCTGCACCCAGAGAATGATTATATTTTAGAAAAGAAGAGAACACCACAACTATTTGACAAAAACTGCTGGGAAAATTGGAAACTAGTACGGCAGAAAGTAGCACTGACCCATACTTAACAGCATATACTAAGATAAGGTCAAAATGGGTTCATGGTCTAGACATAAAGAATGAGATTATAAATAAATTAGAAGAACATAGGATAGTTTACCTCTCAGACCTGTGAAGGAGGAAGGAATTTGTGTCCAAAGAAGAACTAGAGATCATTATTGATCACAAAATATAAATTTTTTATTTCATTAAGTTAAAAAGGTTTTGTACAAACAAAACTAATACAGGCAAGATTAGAAGGGAAGCAATAAACTGGGAAAACATTTTTACATTCAAAGGTTCTTGATAAAGGCCTCATTTCCAAAATATATAAAGAATTGATTCAAATGTATAAAAAAATCAAGCCATTCTCCATTTGATAAAGGGTCAAAGGATATGAACAGACAATTTTTATGTGAAGAAATTGAAACTATTTCTAGTCATATGAAAAAGTGCTCCAAATCATTATTGATCAGAGAAATGCAAATTAGGACAACTCTGCGATATCACTGCACACCTGTCAGATTGGCTAAGATGACAGGAAAAGATAATGATGAATGTCAGAAAACTGGGACACTGATACATTATTGGTGAAACTATGACCAAATCCAACCATTCTGAAAAGCAATTTGGAATTATGCTCAAAAAGTTATCAAACTATGCATATCCTTTGATCCACTACTGGGCTTATATCCCAAAGAGATCTTAAAGAAGGGAAAAGGACCCACATGTGCAAAAATGTTTGTGGCAGCCCTTTTGATAGTGGCAAGAAACTGGAAACTGAGTGGAAGCCAATCAGTTGGAGAATGGCTGAATAAATTGTGGTATATGAATGTTATGGAATATTATTGTTCTATAAAAAACAACCAGCAGGATGATTTCAGAGAGGCTTGGAAAGACTTACATGAATTGATGTTGAGTGAAATGAGCAGAACCAGGAGGTCATTATACATGGCAACAACAAGATAATACAATGATCAACTCTGATGGATGTGGCTCTCTTCAACAATGAGATGATTCAAACAAGTTCCAATTATTCAGTAATGAAGAGAATCAGCTATACCCAGAAAGAGAACTATGGGAAATGAGGGTAGGACACACCATAGCATTTCCACTCTTTCTGTTATTGTCTACTTGCATTTTTGTTTTCCTTCTCTGATTTTTTTCTTTCTTTCTAGATCCGATTTTTCTTGTGCAGCAAGATAACTGTATAAATATGTATACATATATTGGATTTAACATATATTTCAACATTTAACATGTAATAGACTACCTACCATCTAGGGGAGGGAGTGAAAGAAAGGGGGGGAAAGTTGGAACAGAAGGTTTTTCAAGGGTCAATGTTGAAAAATTACCCATGCATATGTTTTGTGAATAAAAAGCTATAATTTAAAAAAAAAGCTCTTTGAGGTTGAGACCATTTAATACCTTCCCTATGAGACTTCATCTGTTGTCTTCTTGTGAAT
Source organism: Antechinus flavipes (assembly GCF_016432865.1). Lineage (NCBI taxonomy): Eukaryota > Metazoa > Chordata > Mammalia > Dasyuromorphia > Dasyuridae > Antechinus > Antechinus flavipes. Next base: position 353,011,995 of record NC_067401.1, on the reverse strand, counting down.
TTGTATTCTGATATTCCCTAACTCCATAGTAGCTTTCTATGATTGGAGGTCTTTTTCCCTTTTTTTTTTTTTTTTTTTTTTTTTTGCTCATTTTTAAAAGTTGAGTTCTGCTCCTTGGACACAGAGGAGATTATCCCAAGCTTCTTTTGCAGGGGTACAGAGACCTCTCACAAACTTTCCGTTATACTGGGGCTTTCCCATTGTGCTAAGTTGGCCTGGCCAAGTCTTGCCTGGTATGCTGAGTTTGGGGGCTATTTGCTATCTGTAGTTGTATTGGAGATCTCACAGCAGACCTGCTTATCCTCTGCCTTTCTGAACCAGGATAGAGTAGGCAGTGTTGCTGTTCTTTTGCTAAGAGCCTCCCACTAAATTCCCCATTCTGGATTTCCCATTCCAGGCCTCCCCAAGCTATCTCTATACTGTGCCATTTTCCCTCTGACCAACTGAGACACACTTCTCCTGAAGTCCTACCAAGATAGTTTAAGCTGCAAAATTATTGCAACTCAGAATGTTTGTGGGTTCTTTCACTACAAAATGTGTTCAGAGGCTTGAATCTAGCATTGATTCTGAGGGAAGCTAGAGAGAGCTCAGGCAAAATCCTATCTGTTGACTGCTCTAAACTAATTGTTTAGTGCAGAGAGATATGTGTTCCAAGGCTGCATTGGATATGTCTGACTTCCACTGATTTCCTCACAAATGAATTCCAAATATGGATCAAGTAAAAATATATAGCTGCTTCAATGAGTATACCAATCCTATTAGAAAAACAATTTAACATTTAAGCACAGTGATTTGGTACCTTTTATGATGTATTTAAAAATGGCATTTTTATTTTACATGAAATTACCCAACAGAATGAAGAATTGTCATCCTATTCTTTATTGCAGCATGGCACCATCAGGTGGGAAGACTGGGACTTCATTCTCCATTTTCAATATTTCATTAATTGTCTGATAATTACCTTGAATATTTTACTATTCATGCTAAGTTAAATAATCTTTTAAAATCTCTACTTATAAGTAAATCCATTTATGGCTTTATTCACCTTTATTATCCTCCACTTAGCCTTTTATATTTGAGATATTTCCCATCCTGTTGAGGAAAAAGGAAATCAAATTTATATTAATCAGTTCTCTTTTTAATACATTTAACCTCTTTAGCCTCTCTGGCTATTACTACAGTTAGCAAAGACTCCTTTGCTCTTACTTTTGTTGGAATTTTCTTTTTCTGGAAAAATGTGTTTGTCTTTTAATCCACATTGTACTTGGAAAGTCAATATTTTCATTGCTAATCTAGATATTTCTACTAGTTTTTTTTGCCATTCAATAAATATTTTTGAATCCCTAGTATGTGTTCAGGATACTGACCTAGGTAATATGTACTTTTTTCTTGATTTTTTTATCTCCAAAACAGGAGAACAGGGATGATCATCAAAGAGAATATGAGTTCATTCAAAAAACATTTATTAAGCATAGTTTCAATGTAATGCTAATTTGACCCCAAATTGACTTCAGGATCAATGGATTTATATCTTCCTGAGATGGACTCTTGATTTTTTTCACCATTTAAAAACTTTTACATGAATATGTGTATCATAGATTGCTAGTTCCCCAGAATCCAAAACTTCATTTATTGATTTATTATTGATCTAAAGCTGAAAAAGATCTTACAGAAGATCTAATTCAAGGTCTTCATTTTATAGAAGAGGAATCTACAACCTGGAAAAGTTGAATGACATGGCTAAAGGCATGCAATTAGTGAATGTCAGAAATTTAAGATTAACCCAGGCACTCTGACCCCAGAGTCCTTTCTCTTTCCTCTATGAATTTAGTATAATGCCTAATGAGTAATTTAAGATTTATGTTTTCTCCACAATAGCCCTATGGGAAAAGGTAAAGGGGAGATAGTATTAGTCCAGCTGAGTGTGGGATAGGAGATGTTTATGTTACTAGGAAAACGAGTTGCTCTCTCTTGCATATACTCCCTATCATTTTGTAGATGGGGACACTGCTGTCTAACTCTTCCCTGGAGTTAGCTTATTTCAGAGGTTTGATTCCCCCTTAGATAATACCTGCATTGTATAGTTCACTTTAGCAGTATGATCTTTCCCTTAGTTAATACCTCCATTCTGTCCCTCACGTAGAAACATTTTGTATGTCAGACAACATAGCCGAAGGAGAAAATAAAATTAACTGAGGCATCCTTCTCCTTCCTAGAAAGATTGGGTAGATCATGAAATCTGTATTCAGAGGTTGTAAAACTATTAAAAACAAGTAAAAAACAAGTTGTTGGGGTTTTTTGGCTTATAGCACTTTACCCACTGAGATGGAATCCAAGATTCAGATGTGGGTCTGAATCTTTGCTCCTTTCACTTTTATTTATATATCTTGCCTTGATAGCCTCTCTTTTTCTGATTTACTTTTTACAACAATAAAGAACACAGATCAAAAACAGTTATTTTGGAACAAATTTTTATCTAAGATGTCATTAGGGCTAATTAAAAAAGAAAATGTAAGAAATTTCAAAGAAAAGGGCAATTTTCAGTTTAGCATCTACCTTTTCATGCAAAAAATGAGTAGACAATGAGGCAAAACTTCACTTTATGCCTAAATTCTCTCTTCTTCATGCTTCAGAATTTTATATTTGTTTTGACTTATTTAACTTGAATGAGGAAAGATGGAGGCAAGTAGTCAAGAGCAGCCCAACCCTGCCTTTAAAGGCAGTCTTCTCTTTGCTCACCATTATATCTAGTTTATCCTTTTACCTTCCATTCTACCTTCTTGCTCTCACTAATCAAATTCTCAATCCTATCTCACTTTATATATTTTTGAACACTTTTTACTACTCCTGGATAGAATTATACCCTTTTTCAGTTCAAGGAAAGAGTAGCCTATCTTTTCCCAGGGTAGGGAAGCTCCAGCAGTCAAGTACCTTTTCTCTTCCTAAAGAGAAATAACTTTCAATTCATACTCCATCTCTGAAAGTCATTTTATTTTATAGATTTAAATACTTCCTAAAAATTAGAATTCTCCCAAAGTAAAGTAGCTACCTTTAGAGGTGATGGATTCCCTCTCTTTGGAGAGTTTCCAGGGATAAGGAGGAGAATGAACATGATGATATCTGGCCTTTTGGGGTACTTTGAGATTTGAAACATACTCTACAGATATTATTGTTTTATTCTCAAAACCAACCTAGAAAGCATATGCTATTATGACCATCCCCATTTTATAGATGAGAAATCTGAGAAAGGTCAAGTAACTTGCCTAGGTTCACCCAGCTAGAAAATATCTATGGCAGGATTTGAACTCATGTCTTCCCAAATGCAGTTCAATGCTGTTAGACATTTACAAGCAGAAAGTATGGAATAGAGGTTATTTTTCTGTAGGAATTAGACTAGATGGTTGCTAAAGTCTCTTCCAGCTCTCAGATTCTCTGTCTTGATAAATAAATACTATTTCCTCATCATAAAAATTCAGATACTCATAGTATCTATCATGGTAAACTTCAGATCTCATGGTTTCTGAATTTTGAACCAGATTTGAATTTTTGATACCTTGAATTCACTTACTTTTAGTAAAAATTTGTTTTCCTTCTCCTAAGAAAAATAGGTCATAAATCAGACTTAAATGACTTTTTGGAGATAAAATAGCTCTTAGAAATTTTGCATTTTGATGAGATGAGTTTAAATGAGCCAAATGCAATCAAATGAACAGTCCTTAAAATATATTATGTGTGAAAAATCAAATCAAGAATGCTTTGAGCAAAACATTTAAGACTTTAGTATATTGAAACCATTTGAAAAATATTCTAAATGATGAACAAATAGAATATGTGATCAGGTTTTGTAATTCACAAAATCCCTCCCCAGTAAGTTTTTAAAAATTTTATTCTATGAAGACATTTATTTGATTAGTTTTAAGATAAGAAATCAACTAATTTTAACTCCTGATTTTATACCTCATACTGTGAAGCTGACTTGTTTTAGTGATGGCAAATCAGTAGTGACAAAAGCTTTCAATGGGCTTAAAAATCCTGTTACTATTATCCTTAATATAGTGTTTCTGCAATGAATAACCTCTTCTGTTGGAGGAAATGCTTAAGTAAGATAAGTTTGTGTTTATCTTTGAGATTTAGGTTATGCTTCCAAGGATTGTGCTTCTATTTTCTTGAATAAAACAGTTGTTGAGTTCTAAAGAACAGTACAGAAAGGATAGGAAGAGGTTCTAGGACTAAATGCAGAGGATCCAAAAGTGGCGTATTCTGCATCTTCAGGAAAACTGAACCAAATGGGTAGAGCATAGAAGAAATGAGGTGTCCTGGAAGGCAGAACTGAGTTGAAAGTGTGAGGGAGACTTAATGTGGTTATAGTTGCTGGAATGACTCTAAAAACAAATGGAATACTGAGGCAGAATTTAAGGCTGAATTGAGTGGAATGATGCACCTAGTTCCTGACAAATACATATGGTCAGGAGATTGGGGAAGAGGAGCTGTGACTTCTGAAATATATATGGAGCCAGAGGATCCCAGTAAGGGTCCTCAAACTTTTTAAATAGGGGGCCAGTTCACCGTCCCTCAGACTGTTGGAGGGCTGGACTATAGTAAAAACAAAAACTTTGTTCTATGGGCCTTTAAATAAAAAAACTTCATAGCCCTGGTGAGGGAGATAATTGTCCTCAGCTGCTGCATCTGGCCGGTGGGCTGTAGTTTGAGGACCCCTGAGGGGAAGGGAAGAATAAAGAGAGAAATATGGTACTGGGCTAAGGTATCAGCCTCTACCAGTACTGACCTGAGATAATGATGAAATAGTAGTCATCAATGTAGGATTTTATATCTTTAAAGAAGGAAGGAAGGTGGGTTAACATATTCTGATCACAATATAGCATATAGTAGCTGTCCAACTCATAGAGCTAGTTCGTGCAATAATATTGAAACAAAGAAAATTAAAAGGGCACAGTGTTTAAACTATGTGAGGAAGGTATAACCCAGTGTGTAGGTAACACTTTTATTTTCAGGTTATTTACTACTTAGGTGATAAAATTAAAGATTAAATGTGTGTGTGTGTGTGTGTGTGTGTGTGTTTCAGAATAAAAGAAAAATATTTTTCTTAGTCTTCTGATTTGATGAGATTCAGAAAGCAAAGTGAGATTTCTTGAATCTTTTTACCCCCTTTCAATTAAGTCCATAGTATTTCTCCTTAGGAAATAGTTGTCACCCCCTCCTGCCTTTGTATTTAGATAAAGATAGTCTGAAAGGAATACTTTAGTGCCATAAATGTTATTGAAAGCTGAACTTTTTTTTCTTCTAAAGATAACCCTAATCACTTCACATGATGATAGAGTCCTTGGTTTTTTGTCAGAGTTAAAGATCCGTCTGTCTACATAATGGCCATCAATGTAGCAATTTGGATGCTTTGACAAGTGTGCCATTCTATTGTCCTCATTTTATAGTGATACTGAAGCAGAGGGGAGTTAAGTGGTTTGTCCTAGATCACTCAGCAAATTAGTGGCAAGGCTGAGTTGAAAATATTAACTGCCCATGTAGGCCTCATTTGTTGTGCAGCCATGGTTTCCTTCTTATAGACAATAATATACATTTATATCTATCATAGTATATGAGGAAGTACCGTAAAGTTTTGGTCATATTGTGCCTGGTGCAGAGAGGTTGAGTCATTCTATCTGAGAAAAAAAATTTTTCAGATAATTAAGGCTATAGTTCTTTTATAATAGCTACTGATGCATTGGGGGCTCCTTAGATACAGGAATTTTTATTTATTATTATTATTTTTTTATTTTTGCTTTCCCTTCATTTTCTTCCTCCATCTACTGCATATTCACAAGTGCATGTATACATGCGCACCCACCTCCTTCCCCCTAATCCCCCCACACACATTCTCCTCCCTAAGAACAGACCAGATCATTAGATTTCAAGGCTCCATTTTGCCTTTTCATTCCTGGCATTCTGTTGCACTTTTGTAGTGTTTGGCAAGGATTTGCTGTTGATACTCTTCTATCAGTCTTTTTACTTATTTCCACTCAAGTGTCATACAGTCACTTCAAATTCATCACACCTAAAAATAAAATCTTTATCTTCTTCCCCAATTGTTACCTTTAAGTTATTTAAAGATATTGCTACTTTTAAATTGGGTACTGTTATTGTTCTGTTGTCCAAATCTTCACCACTCCACGGACCACAGAACACCAAGTCCTGCTGTCCTCCACTATCTTCCAAAGCCTGTCCAAGCTCATGATTGTTGCTTCCATGACACACTCTATCCATCTCATTCTCTACCGTCCCTTCTCCTCTTGCCTTCAATCTTTCCTAACATCAACATCTTTTCCAGTGGGTCTTGTCTTCTTATTATATAGCCAGTGTATTTAAGCTTCAGCTTCAACATTTCTCCTAATGAGTATTTTGAATTAATTTATGTATTGACTGATATGATCTTCTCGCTGTTCAGAGGACTCTCAAAAGTCTTCCCAAGCACCAGAATTTGAAAATGTCAATTTTATGTGTCCAGATTTCCTTATTTCCAGACTCACTGGTGTCATTTTTTATTTTTCATTCTGCTTTGCTCCAATCAAATCATGATTTCTTCCCTCCTTCACTCTTTTTCTATTGTTTCTTCTTTCCCCTTCCTACTGATAATAGGCTAGTTCAAGTTTGTATCACCCCATACCAGAACCACTCTGGCACTCTTACTAGTTTTATGCCTCTCCACCAAACACTTATGTGAAAATACTCTTTATAAAATATCCCTTTAATCTTTTCAGGCCCTTTGCTTAAAAATCTTGTATAGGTGCATATAAACTTAAAAAAATACAAATTCTCAAGCTTAATGTTGTCATATTGAGTCTAAATCTTCCAATGTAACCTCTTACTTTTTCCTTTTTCAAGTCAAACTGATCCATTCATTATTCTCTAAACATACTCTGCTTTTTGTCACAATTGTATCTTTTCTCTTGCTTTTCTGTGCTTACTATCCAAGTCACCCAAGCAAATTCTCCCTATCCTTTAAATCTTAGTCTCTCAAAGAAACTTTGCCTGATCACTTCAACTGGAAATTGTCTTTGCCTCCTCTCAACTCCTATAATTCATTTAATCTGTACTCCTTACACAGCATTTTATATACTTAATATAATTGTATTATAATTATTTGTATACAATGTATTATCATTCCACATGAAGTACAAGTTCCTTCTATTCCTTGATAGCTATAAAACCTTCTACATTGTTATGTATCTAGTAGATTGTCAGTAAATATTTGCTGAATAAATAGATTACCTCCTACTTAATGTGAATGTTAAATCTATTCATGTAAATAAGGCGGGAAAAATACAACACAATAGTGATTAAAATATTTTAAAAATTAATAATTAGTATTTTAATATATGTCTTTTTCTAATTTATCTAACTGGACAAAAGTCACCTTTTATATATACATACTTTTTTTCAGGCATATGGTAAAGTGGCAATTCATGTTTCATTTGAAAGTCAACAATACGCATTTATAAAGTGTTTTCTATGTGCCAAGCATGGTACTAACCCTGGGGAATATGAAGAAATTTTCACATATCTATATTCAGAAAACTTACATTCTAATACTGTAGACAGTATGCAAAGAAGCATGTACATAGAAGATTTGTTCAGAATAGACTGACACTGTACCTATCCAGTATTTGTGATTTGTGAATGTGCTTTGTATGCATTCCTAGAAATATTCTATAATATACTATGATTTAGTGCCAATCCTTGGAGCACAAAAATATATATTCTCAAATCACCAAGGGAGTAGAAAAAGTCCATTGTTAAATAGCAACCTGCTTTAAATAGTGAGATAAAATTGAACTAGAAAACTGTGTAAAAATCCTTTAAAATGCTTTTGTATTAGAATTCACCACTTTTATATATTTCATTATTAACTTGGGTAAAATAGCTGAAAATGAGGGAAAAAATGTCCTAGATCTTCCTATCTAAGCAGGTGAAAAGGTAAGGATTTTGAAATTTTACTGACTATAATTTCTTTAAAATTAAGAATGGGCAAAACTCAAGCTTTGGCCATGCTGGTCTGCTGAACTATTTTCCCCAATCTAACCACATAAGACCAAGCTGCATCCAATTCAGGTAACACTATGGTCTACTAGATTCGGCACAGATTTCTTTATAAATGATTGACTTATGTTAATGCTTTCAAGTAGGATTTGAGCATTACCAAAGTGCTAACTCCTAGTGACGGTGTTAAACCATTAGGATATCCCCAAATCTCAGTGTGTCTTCTCCCTTTTCCCTTCCTTTCTGGTTTCCTTCCTTGTAATTCTTTAGCTATATAGGTTCAAATGTAATTTTCATGGCCCAAGAACCAATTTGCAACATATCTCTAGCCCTCACTTCCACTTTTAATTATAATAAATGATTGTTTGTTAATAATTACTCCTTTAAAATTTATCATTGTATCTAAGTAAGCAGTTTGAGTTCTTTATTTTAGTTAATTCTTTCATTGATAGTTACACAACAGAGCAAACAAATAAGCGATCATAGTACTCAATGAATATCGCATAGGTAGATATTCACCATATACTACACATAAATGGACAAAACTTAATTATCTCTAATTTCAATTCAGTAGAAAGTTTCCAATGTAAATATACTTTTTCTCTCTGTAAATATGGTATCACATATCATGATGTGATTATGGGATCACAGCTTAATCTCATATTCATATTTCAGTATTTTATGTATGATTTGGGGGGAATTTGAAGAATAAGTAGGTTGTGAAGGACTTTAAATATCAAACAGAAATTTTTGTCTTATACATTATAAGGAATAGCTGGAGTCTATTGAGAAGAGGTGAAGTGACAGTGACATGATTAAAACCTGATTTAAGAAAATTTATTTTGGCATATGTGTGGAGAAAGATTTGAATTTTAGAAAGACTGAAAGACAGAAAGATCAATTATGAGATCACTGAAACAGTACATGTGAGAATAATGTAAGAACCTGAATTAGGTTGACGATTAGGTGAGTGGAAAAAAGGAAATGGCTGTGGAGGGTGTGGTAGAAGAAAACTGGCAAGAAATGGCAACTACATGGATGTAAGAGGATGATAATGAGCTTGTAAAACTGAATGACCAAAAATATGGAAATTTTCTCCATCGAAATGAAAAGTGGGCATAGAATGGCTTTCAGTAGAAAGATTTTTGCACATCTTTGCCTGCTCAAGCCATGTAGATATTCTCTCATACACCAAATAAGAAGCATGAAAAAAGGATTCTTATTCACTAGGCAAGGTCCTAGAGTAGCGCTTATTTATGGTGCAAAGTGATCTGGTGAGCAGCTAATATATATACTTGGAGAAGAAAGCTAGAAAATCCCATTGGCACCTATACAACTGCTACTATGAATTAGTATGTGTCTTCCCAGATGAAGAGGTTCCCTGAAAGAGAAAGAGGAAGGCTGAGAACTTCAACAGTAGGTGAGTGGGTGGAATGGGGCATTTGAATATTGAACAATAATGGTAATAGATAGGTTTGGTGTTGGAAGTCAAGTCTTATGAGTAACTACTATAGGAAGAGTGGATTGAGCATATATAGCCTTTGGGACATTCTTTGATTCTGCAGGGGACTTCATGCTCCACTCTTCTAGGCAATAAAATACTTTTTACCTAAATGTCATAGGTATTATTTTTAATATGAAATCAGATGCTATATTTTTCTTTAATTATCTTTTGCTCTTTACCTGAAATAGTTTTAAGTATAAAAGTCCATTCATCATAATGAAACATTGAATTTAGAACCTAATTATAACCTCTCCACTAATGATTATAGTAAGAGAAGCATCCTGCTAATGTGGTTGATAAGTGTGTCTAATTCCTTCCTGACAGTATATTAGTTGGTAGTGAAATACAAATAAATAGAAATAAAGGTTGATAACATTTCAAATACTAATAATGTTAACTTCCCATTCTCTCAGGTTGTTTCAGTTTACTTTATCCTAAGTAATGATGAGCCTAAATGAAGTCATTCCCCAAACTAAGCATCTTAGGAGTTATTTAAACAAGACAAAATTTAGTTTTATTAACTCTAACTATTGGAATCCCAGGACAAAGTGATGAAATTCATTTATATTCATTTACTTTGAAGCATTTAGTGTTTATTGCATTGAGATGTATAGTAATAATTATATCTTTTTTTTTAATTTAATTTTATTTAATAATAACTTTGTATTGACAGAATCCATGCCAAGATAATTTTTACACAGCATTATCCCTTGAAATCACTTATGTTTCGTTTTTTCCCCTCCCTCCCTCCCCCCCCCCCCCAAGATGGCAAGCAGTCCTATATATGTTAAATATGTTGCAGTATATCCTAGATACAATACACATTTGCAGAACCGAACAGTTCTCCCGCTGCACAGGGAGAATTGGATTCAGAAGGTAAAAATAACTCAGAAAGAAAATCAAAAATCAAATAGTTCACATTCATTTCCCAGTATTCCTTCTTTGGGTGTAGCTGTTTCTGTCCATCATTTATCCAATGAAACTCAGTTAAGTCTCTTTGTCAGAGAAATCCACTTCCATCAGAATACATCCTCATACAATATCGTTGTCGAAGTGTATAATGATCTCCTGGTTCTGCTCATCTCACTTAGCATCAGTCATGTAGGTCTCTCCAAGCCTCTCTGTATTCATCCTGCTGGTCATTCCTTACAGAACAATAATATTCCATAACATTCATATACCACAATTTACCCAGCCATTCTCCAATTGATGGGCATCCATTCATTTTCCAGTTTCTAGCCACTACAAACAGGGCTGCTACAAGCATTTTGGCACATATAGGTCCCTTTCCCTTTTTTAGTATCTCTTTGGTATGATGGTATACCTAGAAAACCCCAGAGATTCTACTAAAAAGCTATTAGAAATAATTCATAATTTTAGCAAAGTAGCAGGATACAAAATAAATCCATAAATCCTCAGCATTCTTATACACCACTAACAAAATCCAAGAGCAAGAGATACAAAGAGAAATTCCATTCAAAATAACTGTTGATAGCATAAAATATTTGGGAATCTACCTACCAAAGGAAAGTCAGGAATTATATGAGCAAAATTACAAAAAAGTTTTCACACAAATAAAGTCAGACTTAAATAATTGGAAAAATATTAAGTGCTCTTGGATAGGCCGAGCGAATATAATAAAGATGACAATACTCCCTAAACTAATCTATTTATTTAGTGCTATACCAATCAGACTTCCAAGAAAATATTTTAATGATTTAGAAAAAATAACAACAAAATTCATATGGAACAATAAAAAGTTGAGAATCTCAAGGGAATTAATGAAAAAAAAATCAAATGAAGGTGGTCTAGTAATAATTATATCTTTAAAAGAAGATGTCCAAGGAAGGGAGCCTAATTAATAGATGCTAATGGACCTTATAGATTCCTGACTGAATTATCTCTGGTCAGATTTGAAAGCGCAAGAATTTAGTTTTATCAGTTCATCTACAGTTTATCAGTCTTTGACACAATTGATTCACCCTCTGACTTTTTGAACCAGATTTCAATTTTTTAATCCTTTAGGAGGATTCCTTATAGTATTCTTGTATGTTCCTTTCAGTTTTCTAGTCATGCAAACTTTGAAACCTGAGAGTCAGTTCTCACTAATTGTTGTTTGTCCTTTGTTCTCAGTCCTCACTGGTTGTTGTTTGTCCTTTATTCTCAAAGAAAACCTTGACATTAGAGACATGATGCTATGACATGTAAGTGTATTGGATTCAAGTGAGGGAGGGCTGGGCAAGGTCACCTTCCTCAGTTTCCCTTCCAGACCCATCTGGGTCCAGTGGCAAGATGTAGATGAAGACAACTGGAGATGGCCCTTGTGTTTGTTCATCCTCATATCCAGTCAGTTAGAAGTCCCGCTTCATTGTTCTTCAGGACTTGAGAATTTGAGAACTAAGGAGTAAAAGAATTTATTAGTAAAATGCTCAAAGCAAAAAAAAAATGAGCTTATTAACCATGAAATGAGAGCAAGGGAAGACAAGTATGGTATGTTTGAAATGTCAGGAAAAAATTATGAAGGTCTTTGACTTGTAAAAAATGTCTAGAATGATATGGACAATAGTTGCACAAAATGCAGAGGCATGTTTAGACTTTAAGGATCTACATTATTTGAAAGATATTCAGATAAATGAGATCATAGACACATTTGAATCTTAGAGATTATTCTTTCATGTCTCTTTCATATGTTTTTATTTATTCTTGTCACTATCTTAGTTGAGACCTGATAACTTTACCTGTAAATCATTACAATTGTTTTTTGATGCTTATTCTTATCTCTACTCTCTTATATGTGTCTTCTGATTTAATATGGCATATACCATGATTCTCTTGGGATCAGAAACCATCAGTAGTTACCCAAGGAAATAGTTTAAGCTGAAGTTATCTTTGATCTTAATAATCAATAAAGACTTTTCCCCTCTGGGATCAATGTATAGCAATTTGTTCACATCTGACATTTATCATGTCTTATACTTATTACTATATGGGAGTTGTAAACTCCATGAGAGACTGATAAATTTTTGTACCTCTTTTGTCACTGAGTACAATGCTCTGCACATAGCTAGAAGCATAGGAATAGGGCTTGTAATTTCATTGATACAAGAAATTCCCACATGAGGAAACTCCCTCTACCAATGCAGACACTTACTTTCTCTGCAAATTGTAGTTTTAGGGAATTATCCAGGGCACTTAGCATTAAAGTGACTTGTCATAACTTCTCTGGGCTCTAGATATATAACATAAAACATAAATGATAATATTTTCTATTTTATGTAACTTGTGAAGTTGTTAAAAAGGAGGAACCAATGAAATAATGGATGTATAAATGCTTTAAAAAGGCTAATATGCACTGCAATTTGAAGGTCACAACACTATTTTTTTTTTTAAAAGAAAATGTGCCTGTGTTGGTAAGAAAGCTGACCCTATAGCATACTCACTATGGAGAGCTGTCATTATTCTTTCTATATTTGGAGTAAATCAAAGAAGACATCATTTAGTTTCTTTTTATTTGTTTTCCCTTATTGTTGGGTGCAAAATTTTCTCCTAATGATGTATGTCAAAAACATAATAGCCAAAAATCATCAAATCAAAAAACAGTCTGATTGAACTCCAGCATATGGAAAATTTCAGCAAATGCTATCAATTGAAAGTTTTGATTGGCATATGTTTGGCATTTATCATATTATGACACATGAAGCACTGAGCAGTAATCTAATAACAAGCCCCCTGATAGAAACAAGAATGGAAAATGTCATATCATTAACCCAATGCCATAAACGCTGACAAAAATGTATGAATAATGCAAACATTGACATGCTAGAGGGAAAAAAAAAACAGTTATCAAGGGGAAAGTAATGTTTCCCTAATCAGTGCCTGGGTAGTTATTACTATTTGACACTCACAACCACTATATTTCAATTAGTCAGACATTTTGCTCCTGTTCACTGAAATAGGACATCAAATTATCATGGGAAATGGAATATACTTAAAATGGCCACATTTTGATTTCAATGAATTGTCTTTCCAGACCAAGAATGTCATTAATAGTCTCTATTTTTAAGTTTAGTTTTAGAAAATTTTTCTTTTCACTAAGACATCCAAAAAATGTCTGAGGAGCCATATAATGATATATAAATATGGATATATATATACACACATATAAATGTACATCATGAATATATATACATATGCAATACATATATATGTTAGATATCTAATTTTAAAGATTTTGTATAAAGGGATATTATACTTCCCCAAATCTTCATACTGTAAATATAACTCATGCTACATGGCATAATAGATAGGATGCTGACCTGGAGTTAGGAAAACCTAAGTTCAAAATACAGGTTCAGACATTTACTTGTTATGAAACCCTGACCAAATCATTTAACCTCTATCTACCTTAGTTTTTCTGTAAAACAATGGAGATAATAATAGCACTTATCTTCCAGGTAATTGTAAAGATCAAATAAAATAATATTTGTAAAGTTCTTTACAAACCTTAAAGTATTATTTAATTGTTACTACTACTAGTACTTCTACTACTATTCCCCTACCACCATCACTTCTACTACTGCTACTAATAATAAAAATAGCAATAGTTTCCTCTTACTGTTTTCTTACAATTTTGAGGCAGAAATACAATTTGTTTTCCTCAGTAAAATATTTTCACTGGTAAAATATCAAACAGCAATTTTGAATACCTAAAGACAAATAGAACACAGATATTAAAAACTAATCTTTTGTTGTCTTATTAGTTTTATTCTTTATTGCTTTCCTTTTCATTTTGCCTAACTTTAATTTTTAAAAGGTATAAATAAGAGTTAATGTATTTATCCTTTTACTAAACCTTAAGTCAAGGCTTTGGTAGGTCATTGTAATTGATGTCATAGCAGCCCACCATGAAGTAAATTCAGCATGTTAATGGTACAGTAATACATATACCAAATGCATAATTTTCAGGGGCCAGGCTCTGGGGCATAGAAGGAATATTTAATGCTATGAGACTTTTGTAAATTTTCAAGTAGATAAATTTTGTCTTGGATGATCTCCCACCTTCCTTTCTTCTTTCTGATTCCTATCTGATGGATTCATAGTAGTATCATGCTGACCTCTAGCTACAAGTTGCCCAAAGATTTCCTACTTCAGAATTCCAACCAGACCTATACTTTGAGTGGGATTTCCATTTTGTTCAAAATGTAGCCCATTCATATAGAATCATTCCTAATAATCTTGTAATTTGGTCTATCAGCCCATCATGTAGTAATCAGGGAATGTGAATATACATTTATTAAGTGCCTAGTGTGTCTCAGACATTGGAGTAAGCAATTTTTACATATGTTATCTCATTTGATATAGTAACATATACAATGAAAGTCTGGATATATCATGATGTCTTAGATACCACAAGAATATGTAAATTGTTTCTTTTATGAAAATCAAATTCAAATTCAAACTCACTGCACCAAGCAAATGCCAATCATCATCATACTTATTTTATTTCTGTTCCTAAAATTTTTTTTTAAATTAAAGAAAACATAAGGAAAACATTAAAGTATTAAAAGCTATCAGTGTATAAGAATAATTTTTAAAAATACTAATATGGAATATTTTGCTTTTAAAAATTCAATTATTAACCTTTTGAGCTTTGAGAGTATGAAAATTTTGAGACAGATGAAGAATTTTAAGTTGACAAGAGTGATAAGGGAAATGTTGCTAATACAATTGTATTTTAAAATCCTTTCAGAGAATGGTATGTTGTGGATTCCCAGCCTATATAATTTAAAACTCAAATATCAGTTTTTCTTTTCTAGTCAATAGAGAAATCTCTCCTTAATAAGTTTTCAAGATTTCGTGTGTGTGTGTGTGTGTGTGTGTGTGTGTGTATGTGTGTGTGTGTGTGTGTGTGTGTGTGTGTGTTTGTGTGTGTGATGCCTAGATATGGAATATGGACACTAACAAAGGGATAAAAGCCAACGCTTAAAATAATTTAAAATAGCAAGGGACAAAACTTTTTGTGGCTACATTGAAAACAAAAAGAAAATGAATTATAGTATAAGATGACTAATTATAGGGCTGGGTAAGTAAACAATGCATGACAATTTAAGAGCTGAAGTTTTAATACTTACTTTGCTTCAGTTGTCACAGAATGTTCAGAATTTCACACAAAACTCTTGTAGTCTATTCAACTCTATAATGATGACAAATGCAGTCTCCAAGTAAATCATACCCTTTCTACCTGCTGTCCCCTTCAACCTACCCTTTTGTAATCCTACTTATTCTATTCCTTTTATTCCCTTAGAATTATTTGGGTCCTTAGCCAATGATGCATATTTCTTGCATATATGTGTGATTTTTTTCATGATGCATATTTTTTGGATGAATGTGGCACATTGGAAAGTGTATTTATAGTCAAAGATTGGTTATTGATCAGTAATTTCCATTTTATCTAACTCTTTCTGAGTTGGATATTTGTGACCCCCCCCCAATTTTGGCAAAGGTGCTACAGTGATTTTCCATTTCCTTCTCTGACTCATTTTACTCATGAGAACATTGCCCAGAATCACACAATTAGGAAGTGTCTGAGGCTGGATTTAAACTCATGAAGATGAGTATTCCTGATTCCAGGTTCAATACTCTTATCTATTGTGCCATCTAGTTTCTTCTCAGAAATGTTCAAATCTTTTTGCTGCTATTACTATATTTGTTACTGTGGACAAGTCACTTCTCTGTAACCCAGTTTTTTATTACTAAAACAAGTCATTGGACTTGTTGGCCACTGAAGTCCCTTCCAGCTCAAGATTTATGATGATGAGTCTACGATCTGAACCTATCATCCTTTGATGATGTTTTGTTTATCTGAGGCAGGTGATGGCACATTGGATAGAGCCCTGCACCTGGAGTCAGAAAGACCTGAGTTGCCTCAGACACTTACTTACTAATTGTGAGACCCACTGTTTGCTTCAGTTAGTTTCCTCAACTTTAAAATGGAGATAATAATAGCATGTACTTCCTCACGTTTTGATGAGGATCAAATGAAATAATATTTGTAAACACTTAATACAATGTCTGATATACTTGCCACTAGCATTTTTATAAGAGACTTAGATCGAAGGTATAGATTTGCTCATCATTTTCCCAAAGTGGGAAAAATTGACATAATTGATGAGAATAAAGATAGAAAATCATCTTAATAGGCTAGAATACAGTACCTTAACATGGATAAATGTAAATTCATGAATTTAGGTAAAAAACAAAACAAAACAGTTTCACAAGTAAAGACTGGTGGAGCTGATTTGGCAGCAATAGTTCCTATGTAAAAACTTCTGGGATTTATGGCTGATCACATGCTCTTTGTGAACTGACATTATGATATAATTACTAATTTTTAAAAAGTGTATATAATTTTAAGTTTTATTAATAAAAATATAGTCTTATCAAAAGATAACTAATCAAAATTTCTATGCCATAGAATATTATTTTTTCAGTTCAGAATATTATTTTGTTCTCTGTTGTAACAAGGATAGTAAACCAAAATTCACAGTAACCAGCCTGCAAAATGATGCATTTCACCTTGCCATTTTTCCAACTTTTTTTATTTCTAATTTTATACTGTAGTAATTTCTTGATAACTCTTCTACCTCTACATAATATTTTGAACAACACTATGCAATAAGTAAAAACAATTAAACAAAAGCAATCAACTTAATAATCATATTAGTGTTATCTGTTGAGAAGATGAAAGTATGTTTTATCTTCTGTAATGGTCACAGAAATAATTGTTCAAAATTCGCCTTCCTTATATTGTTATTGTTGTTGTTGTTGCTGTTGCTGCTGCTGCTGTAGCTGCTGTAGATTATTATGACCATTGTATTCAATAGTATTATTGGTCCTACTTGCTTCACACTCTCAGTTAACAGATCAACCATTCAATCATGTGAAATTACATCCTGTCAGTTCATCAGCTGGGTGTATAGGGGTGGAACAATCATTATCCATTAACTCTTGTGAATTCCTCATATTCATATTTTAGCACTCTTATTATATTTATATTCATACACCAAAAGATATCAGCGGGAATTTCAGTGAGATATTTCAATTAAGAAATTTGAATTCAATTAAGGGAGGAACTTTATAATAGTTAGAGCTATCCCCATATGGAATAGATTGCTTTGCAAATCAGTGATTTCACAGTCATTGCAAATATTTGAGCTGTGAATGGATGTCCATCTGTCAAGGTTTTTGTAGAGGGATTTCCTGCATTTGATAGGATATTGGACAAATGCTCTTTAAATTTTCTCTCAATTCTGTGAATTATTTCAAGTAACCTCACTGAAATTCTTTCAAAATTCTGAAGTTAAGCAGATAAATAATCATACTATTTAAAGAACATATATATATAATATATAATTATATGATGTGCATGTATAATGCAAACTATATATAATTTATAAAGCTTATATAAACATGTATATATTTGTATCATATACACACATAGCATATATATATGAATATAAAATTTCAAAGAATCAGCATCCTTGAACTTAAGATTTCACTGTGATCTTATTGCTGTAGTTGCCAGTAGTTGCAACATATAGGTTTCTACATATTATAATTCTATTTCCTAAGTGATTGCGTATTCCATTTAATTTGAACTATCTACGATAACCATTTATTAATAGGAAAACATGTTACAATCATTATCACTATGGCGGAAACATTCTACTTTTCCTTTGGCCAAGTCCTTCTTGGGTCACTATTATCCTTAGATTATCCTTAGAGTGGACTAGTATGTGAAATAGGTGGTTTTTGCAATTCATGGGAGCTGTTGGAATACACAGGAGCCACCTAACAGTGGCTGCTGGAAATCCAATCCAGACCTGCAGAATAGATCTCTGTGAGAGAATGATACAAGGAGACTGAGAGGCAGTTACTGTTCTCTGACCTCTCACACTGTACTATATTTTCCTTTTCAATATTTTTATTTGATTTTTGTGTAACATGATGCTATCAGTGCTTAGTGAATCATTAAAATATCTTTAATTATGAGATTTTTAATAAGGATTCTTCAATTATAAAGTTGACTTTTTACCCTTTATAAACTATCCTTCATTTCACCATTTTCTTCTTTCCTGTTACACACAAGGAAATGCATTTCTGATTTTAGGTATCACCATCTTATGGAAATAGATCTTGACTGTAAAAAAGAAAACTCATTTCTAATCTCAGTTATGCCATTTAGCTATTACTTTAATGTTAGATAAGCCATATCATCTCCTGAACCTTATTGTAATCATCCATAAAATGGAAGCAAAACCAATACCTATTTTACATGACTATTACAACTACTAATATAATTTTCACACCACTTTAGGATTTGCAAAATGTATAACAAATATCTTATTCTATTCTTATGACTCTGGGACTTACATGCTATTATTATACCCTTTTACAAATAAACTGTGCTTAGTATTGAATGTGTTTATAAATGTGAAAATGCTTTGAAAATCATGAAACTTTATGTATGCAGTTTTTACCTTGTGTCAATACAACATCCAGTGACTTATATTTGCAACATTTAGGCAATTATACCTCTTAATATCAGATAAATAATATATAAATAGTACTTTCACCAGACCACTTGCTTTCTAATGTATTTTGTATAAGACTCCCACCAACGAGTAAAAAGTTCCAATGTCCTGTGTATAAATTAAAGACAGTAATTGTGCGTGTATGTGTATGTGTATGTGTATGTGTGTGTTCATGCCAGAATGAGTATATTCAATAAGAGATTCTGAAATAATTCCAAAAGAGTAGTTGTAACAGTGTTTTCAGCAAAGGGATTGCTTTGAAGGACAGTATTCTTTTGAATATATAGATTCTAGTATATCTGTGCAAAAATTGGTCATTACTTTTTAGTCACACCTTGTATTTAATATTGAATGGACAACTGAAGGAAAAAGAGTGCTCTAGAAGCAGGGCATAATTTTTTGTCTTATTGGACAATGCATGTAGGTGTTGTGGCAGAGAAGAAAGGTTTTTTGATTTTATGCATTAAGACCTTTGAGTTTAGCCATCATTAAATAAAATTATATCAAAGCTTTTAGGCTTTTTGCCATTAGGAATTAACAGCATACTGAGAGATCATATGATGAATGTGGTTTTATACATTTTAAGGTGGATATGGCTTACATAACAGGAAAGAACAAAAAGCTTTTATTGAAGTGGCAGTTCAACCAAACAGAAAAGAAATTATAGACAATTTAAACTCATTTATTTATTGTTTATGTATTATCTTTTATTTTCTTGCCAAAATAATTTTATGCAATAATTATTTTAATGCCTGAACTTTCAACAGGAATATTTATATTAAGGAAAAGAAGGAACCAAATTAGACTTGCTAGGACTGGTTTCTTAAAAAAACACACACACACACACGCATCAATTTTCAGATTCCTTACAACTCTCCAAAGTAGCCCTTCTAAATTGTCTTACCTATCTGAAGAATTCCTTTACTTTTTGATTTGTTACAATAAATAAAGTAGATATTATAAAATAGTGACATCTATCCTTGCTTGTCTTATAAATTCATGCCATGTGATTATAATACTATAATCAAATTTTGTCATCTACTAGGAAAATAACTAGCCTTATTGCTGGGACAATAGCACTAGGCTCTCAATGTTCCTCTTTCCCTCAATTCATTCTCAGTAACATTAATAGTATGTGTTATTGATGAATTTTCAAAACTCTGGTCTCCTATGTTATCAACATTAATAATTTCTCTAAGCAGTTTCACTTCTACCCTACTTCATCTGAGTCCTGGAGGTGGATCAAATCTTAGAACTTATCATTACCTGAAACTACTCCACTTCAAAGATTCTACTCACCTAGTCATAAAAATTCAGTCATCTTTGATTTTTCCTTCTCCTCTACTTAATGTCTCTCCATGAATATACTCTTAGTTGTCTAAATACATTAATTCTACTTCCAAAATACTTCTCAAATTTTTGCTACATTTATATTATAATTGGCTTAATTTAGGCTTTTATTCCTTCTTTCTTGAACCATTATAATAGCCTTAGAACTGATCCTCATGGTCAGTTCACATTTATTAAGCATATATTTTTATATTAAGCACAATACTAAATGCTAGGGATGCAAATTTTAAGAGAAAGACAGAGCAACAGAGAATTACTTCAAATTCAATGAATTTAAATGTAATAGGAGAATTTACAAAAGAAAGTGAAAGGAAAGGGAGCACCAGAGGGTACTATGTTATTTAAAGAGTCCTGTCAAGTAGATGATGGAAAATTAAGGTTCTTGACTCCAGTCTCTCCTCATTTACTGTTTCTCTAGAAAAACTGCCAAAATATTCTTCCTAGGGTACAATTCTGACACTTTCCTGTTTAAAAAAACTCTCAGTGATTCTTTATTTTCTTTAGGACAAAAATACAAAATAAAACAAAGCTCTTTGCTTTTCATTTAAGAACTTCCATATTCTGGCTTCTACCTACCTGTCAAACATTTTTGTTCTACTCACTGGCATCTCTTCTGTGAATCAACCAAAAAACTCTTCCATTTCATTCTGGGTTTTTCTGTCTCTATTTAACTTGATTTTCCTCCATAATCTTTTATGACTCAAATGAAAAGTTATTAGTTCTCTAAAGCCTTCCCCAACCTTCTCAATTTTCATAAATTATAAGCAAATTATAAATTTTGAAATTATAATTTAATTTGATATCTCATTAGGTCTTATCTCATTGTATCATGTTTATTTGCATTTGTTTAGAATGTCAACTATTAGGACAGGGACTACTTTTCATCATTGTAAACACTGCGCCTTCCATATAAAATGGATATTTGTTGACTCAAAATTTTAAATTGGTGACTGTGTAGTTGTTTTGAGAACACTTTGTAAAACACTGGATAATATAACTCTGGAGCTACTTATAAAGTAGTGAGATCCATCCTAGGCTATCTTATAAATTCATGTTGATTATAATGCTATAACTAAATCTTATCATCTGCGAAGATAATCCCACCTAATGCTTAGTTCTCCAGAAAATGAACACTATAACTCCCCTCAAGATTCTAAGGGTGGCCTTGAGTGGTAGGGATAACTTTCTCAGAACCCTCTAATGGCGGTGCTTCCCCAATTTAATAGTTGATATCAATTGGGCAATTATTTTTTTAAAAGATATTTACTAAAGTAGTACAGTTAAAACAGATGTTATGAAGCATTCCTCTCTCCAAAGTCTACGACATCATTTCCCATAGATGTATACAGAATCCAGTAGAAAACAGGCTCAAATTCAGAAATCATATGTGGTAAGGGGCTAACTCATAGTGCCTGCTAGTCCTTTTGCTTAAGTCTGAAAAATATTCCTATATTAATAGCATTATTTTTCTTCTAGGCTTCTTGTAAAACCTTGAATCTAGCTTTCCTTATTACATTCAGTCTGTCCTCAGCTCAGGAAACAGATAGGGCCATCAGCTTTTGCTGTACCAAAGATGCTGCTAGAATGCTCATGAAAGAAATTTAAAATTTAATGAGTTTCCATAGGCCAAGAGTGGTGGGGAAAACCAAGACTGAGATAAAAGGTAAGATGTTCTCTGCTCCTTCCCTATCAAGATAGCAAGCAATTCTTTCTCAGGGATTTGCATTGAACAATATTCAATCCAAACTATCAGAATCTTGAATCCTCTGATTATATACTACTTTCTGGTTTAATACAAGATCTATGGGGCATGCCCATATCCATTAATCACCTTGCTCTCAGTTCTAGGATCATCGATGCAAATCTAAGATTTAATTGTTCATATGATGGAAACTAAAAGGAAAATGAAATTTATATAACATAAATATGTTTATTTCAATCAAAAACTTGGTTGTCAAATATCTTCTAAGAAAGGAAATTCTAAACTATTTCTTGGGCTCTTATCTATTTCTTTTGAATTTACTTTCTATATGTTTATCATTTTGTTTGAGATCTTATCAAATGCTGCTGGATATGCTTTTCTGTGAAATTATGCAATAGAAACCCTGGATTTTTTTCCAGATAGATGCTGATAAGGATTGTGATTATATATATCTGGTTCATGGTCAATGAAGAGTAAGATTTCAGAAGTTTCTATTTTTCTCAGTATGATTGATATTTCAGGCCTGAGATCTAAGCCTAAAAGTTAAGAGGCTTTTTCTTTGATTGTTGTTTATGATTTAGGTCCATGATTTACATGCTATTAATCTGTTATTGGAATTGTTTTTTCATGAAGATAAAAATAATAAAAGTAGAGGAGAAAATTGACCTGAAGAGTTTTAAACCCAGAATCATTTTTTGGCAATAGGAAAAGGGAAAGATAATTAAGGTGTCAGTTACATGTACATCTATGAAATGTTTTTGGCTGAATTGCCCAAATACTTATTTACCCATATGTCTAGGTTTCTGGATGAGAATAACAGAATCCTGTTTTTTCAGGTTAAAATTGTTCTTTCCCAGAGGAGAATGATATGTTATTGTTTTTATGACAAAATAATCCCTGTAAACCTATTTCATTTTAAAAAATCATCTGTAAGAACAACCAATATAAATAAAAATTGAAACATTCTTCAAAGACACACTTTTAAGTAATTGACCAGTGCATTAAAATGTTCCAGGATTTCTATTTTACTGATGCTTCTGTTTAGAATTAAGCCAATCCATCTTCATATTTCCTCTTCTACACTACTCTAATTGTGCTGGCAGTTCGCCACACTTAGACCTAGGCAGTAATCACTTGGCATTGAGGATATTTTGCCTTTCTAATTTGACTGACATAACAAATCCCAGTTTTTAAATTGCTGTCATGTGGTTTTTATCAGTAAATAACACCCATTTTCCTGGGGCATGTGTACATCGAGATAGACAGCTCTGTCTTTATAATTTCTGTGCTCTGTTGCTGAGGAGAAGTGACTAAAAACAGTCACTGCTTCCTCTACAGGAATTGTGAAGGCCCTTCACATTACAAACCATTCTTGCTGAAATCCAATCCTGCTTTTCTTCCCCTTCTACAAGAGAGTAAGGCACAGGTGGTATAAGTAAACAGGTCTCCTAGAACATAAGCTAACATGACCCATACAGTCATTTTCTACAGAAATTTCTTTAGATTTAATTTTGCTAGCTAAAAAAGAAATGCTTAATGTAGGCAGTGCAAATGACTCTATGTTGCTTCTGTGGGTGATTTGCCTGTTGGAGGCCAGAGGATTTGGATGAATGGCCCATGATCCTTCATATGAAGTTCTATTGCCATTTATTAAAATTCAAACTCAAGTTGACTACTTTGAGATTTTAGTGATGAAACTTGGTGGATGAATATTATGGGAATACTGTCTGAAATGTAAGACTTTTTTGATGTATTAGTTTGCTGAATGTTTTTTCCTCTTTTTAAATTTTTTTGTTATAAAGAATTGCTGGGGCAGATGGACAGAAGACATTGGGAAATGTAGCTCATTTTTAAAAGAAAATAGGAATAAAAATTTATTTAAAAATAACAGCAGCTAACATTTTAGCAGCAATTTCTATAAGACAGGTACTTAACAATTATTAACTCATTGGTGCACATAAGAACAACCATGGGAAGTGCTATTATTATTTCCATTTTATAGTGGAGGAAATTGAGAAGCAGAGGTTAGTTGACTCACAAAGGGTTTCACACTTAGAAAGTGTTTGAGGTCAAATTTGAACTCGGGTCTTCCTAACTTCATTGGGGGTATTCTATCTGCTGTATCACTGAATTCCTATGTTTGTGACTATAAGAGTCCATTGAAGGGTCAATCTTTTCATTTATACACAATTTTCTCAAGAGTTTGTGCTTCTTGGTCTTTTGACTTTGCTGAAATGTGACAAAACCTTCAGTAAGTGAAAAACATAATTGGAAAATGTTAGATTGAAACTAGAGTTCACACAGATGAGAAAGATTGGAGCAAGAGCTAATGTTTTTAGAAGAAGAATTCTCCCCCTCCTTTCAATTGACAACATCCTGCTCAACCTTTAAATCAGGGGTGGGGAGCCTTTTTTCTGCTAAGGGAGATTTGGATATTTATAATATCATTCTTGAGCCATTCAAAATTATCAACTTACAGGACTAGCTTTCAACTCATCAGCAACTGCAGTTGCCTTAGCAGGGTCAGACGAAATGATTTCTCAGGCCTTATACATCCTGTGGGCCCAACATTCCCCACCCTTGAAATGTTGCTTCCATCATGAAACCCACTCTAAACTACTCATCTATTAGTGACTTTTATCTTTCTTTGAACAATGTAGTTCTTTGGTGTTTACTTATTACACTTTGAGGAAAAGTGCTTCCCTTTTCATATTACCCCTTAGACTATTTGGTATGTATATTAATAAGAGCTTAATAAATGTTTGTCAAGTGAATAGATGAATGTCAGAATAAAAAGAAAATAATAAGAAAAATGAAAGTCCTATATTTACTATCATAGTTCTACTTCACTAGGTTATGAGTTAATATTGTATCATTTGTAGTTCTAACATAATTTTAATTTGATCAGTACTGTTTTTGTCATTAATTTACTCAGCTATTGGGTAAACTTTGCCAAGGATTTGGCTTCATAAGGTTATCTTACCTGACACTTCTATAAAATCAGTATGGCTAATTGATTAAAAGATAAAAACTTTCTTGACTATTTAATCATTTAAAAAATAGAAATGCCCATAAGATTTATTCTTCGAAAATGTGGTGATGAATTGTTGGAATCCTTACTAACTGCTAACTAATTGGAGTTGATCTAATCTTACAAGAAGATGTTTTGGCCAGAACCTGAAACAAGGTACTAAGTAGAACTAATCAAAACAAGGCTTGTGTTCCCACCTTTACTCATTGGAGTTCACAAGTATGCTAGCTTCACAAAGTAGACTTTCTACTTTCAGGGAGTCCACACCTCCCTTAAAGTTCATTGGGCCAGAGAGCACTATGGGAGAAAACCCATAATCCCATTCTCTCAGAAGAGGCAGATAAAAGGCCAGCGATGAGGGATCTATGGCAGAATACATTTTTTCCTCTTGGCTGGCTGATCGCGCTGTACTCGAGAGGAACGACTCTGGTGCAGAGAACACTTTGACGGATTTCAGTGGAGCTACGCCAGAAGCCCTCTCTCTGTGGCAAGTTGGTGGCTGGGCTCCCCAGAAGGAGATAAGAGAGACCTTCCATCTCTGTCTTGGTTGGAGGCAGAAGAAAGCAGAGGCAGAGGCTGAAGGACAGAATCTTTGCATTTGGAGACATCCGAAGGGCTCCAAGCCTCTAAACCGGCTTTGCCTTGAGAAGAACAGGAACTCCAGCCTTTGAACTCATAACAATGAATAATTTTGAAAAAATAACTATGACCAACAATATATAGAAAGCACAAAATATATTAGCCATGTGAAAATTTGAAACTTTTATTATTTGTGAGAATGATATTAAACTGTATTGATTTCTGTGGATTTCTGTGGATTTATTTCTGTGTATTTGTGTATGTATACATATATACACATACATTGCACACACATTTACACTCACATAAACCAGTTGTATGTATATATCTGTATATATATATATATATATATATATATATATAATATATATATATATATATATATATATATATATACACACAACTCCTGCATTCTAACATCCATCAAATCGGCATATATATGTATGTATATACATACATATATATGTAGAGATACGTATATACTTATATTTATGTGCATATATGTGTAAGACATATGTGCCATGCAATTATGTATATGCACATATCTATATCTGTAGGTATATCTTTGTGCACATGCATGTAATATTATGTATGAGTATGTATACATGACAATCTAATGGGTATATTGTGTTTATGTGTGTGTATCAATCTAGTAGATATGGATATTAACTGGAACCTAAGGATTGTTTTAATTTTTAATGTTCATAGTGATTCAAAGCATTTTTCATATAGTTGTTGATAATTTGCTTTTCTTCTTTTGAGAAAAGACTTTATCTTTTGATCATTTATTTATTGTAGAATGGCTCTTGTTCTTATATATTTGCATCAATTTCTTAGATATTTTTGATTTCCAGATTTAAAGAAATAAGCTTTAAGGAATTTTTTCCTACTTAACTGCTTCCATTTGAATTCTATAAATCTTGATTTTGTTTATGCAAAAAAAAAAAAAAAAGTCCCTTCAGTTCCCTCATTTTCTAATATCTGGAGAGCTTAATTCCCAGGAAGTAAATGACAGAAGTAATATTTTAATCCAGATTCTCTGACTCCTAGTCTAGTGGTTTTTGTTCCTTCTGATCAATGCTTCCTTTTTAGTATTCAACCAGAAAATCATTAGCGAACATTGAGTAAGCATTTCTGCATGATGGATGGTGAAATATTTCTTGTGGTAATCCACTAAAGAGGAAATACCCTGATGGTGTGTATGTGTGTGTAATGTATGTATATTTATGTATGTATATGTGTGCATGTGTGTATATGTATATAAATATACTATATGTATACGCATATATTTTAATCTTTTCTTAGCCTTTATTACATTTACAAATAACAATAATGAAAAAAAACTTTCTCTTATCAATTACTTCAAAATTGATTGTCATGAAACTGATATAGTTACTGTTCTTATTAATGTCTTCTAAGTTAGAGTACTGACTCTGAATGTGTCAAAGATAATTGAAGAAATGCTCCACAGTATAGAAATTCTATACATGATTAATCATTCTCATTGGCAATATTCAAAGAATTATATGATGCATTTTTCTGTCTAGGCAACGTGCTTTTATCAACATCATTTATGAATGGTACCAAATGTCAAATGAAAGGCTGACTCAACAGTCATAAAGTTATGGAATAACGTAATTTTATTAACATTAAAACGGTGCTTACATATATTTCTATAAAGATTGGTTTAAGGGGATTTAGTGATAAATAGTTTTTTTTTTTTTAAAGGCAAACTAGAGAACTACCTTTTTATGCACAAAACATATAAAAGTATAAAGGGCTGTAACTCTGAAAAAGGTGTGCTTGAATCAGACAAGGGAGCACTAAAGGCTAATTACCTATTCAATATGATATGAGACAATGGCTCTATTAGCATATGTTTTAGATAATGGCTTTTCTCACAGTTGATGCTGGCTGAATGTTTGGTGTTAAGATAATTGTAGGCAAGGATTAGAGGGTGGAGGGACAGAGGCCAGAGTCAGTTTTGCAGCGGGAGGAAGAGGAGGAGAGAAGTTGGTGACTTTAGACTTGAGAATCCAGGAGCCTCGTGGCAGTTTGCCTGTCTCCTTCACTTCTCCCCCTGATGACCAAGGACTTTAATATATCCTGACTCTGGCTGATCCTGAGGTCTCCAGGGAGCTATCCTGGACTTAACATTAAAAAGTATTGGTTTTATGTTGGTGTTTTCATGATTAGTTACGTACACTGAAAAGTAGATTTAAAAGCAATTCTATAGTAAAATTTTGGTTGAAGCAATTGATTCTGTCCTTTGGACACAAGAGTATTATCTAACAAAAGATATGATCAGAATAGTTTCCTTATATAATAGGACTGCTATGTCTGCAGTAACAATAGATATGATAGCTGACAGCAATGATATACTGATAACGTTTTTATGAGAAATGTGGAAGGATTTTGCTGTTCCTAATTTGCTATCTGTTATTTACTTGTTAGCTTTAGTCACTTCTAACTCTTTTATAGTTTTACTTTCTGGAGGGTGTAAGTTGTTTAATTTCTTTATATAGTACTTTGCACAATTAAATGTTTAATAAATGCTCTTTATTGATGGTGACAATCAATAAAGAAGTTAGAATAAAAAAGCATTGAAATATAGAGAATATATGTTATTTAGAGTATACATTTTTCTGTGTCTTTAGTAGGAGTTTAAAAATAGCTTTTGCAAAATTTTATTTTCTCCTTGAGAGTAAAAATGCTTCTGGAAATATTTGGAATGCCTCATATGTTCAAGGAACTGTCTTAAGAGCTTTGAAAGACAAAAAGATAAATAAAATAAGCCATGCCCCTCAAAGATCTTGAACTCAAATAGAGGAGCTAAGACAAAGACACAACTTACAATAAAAGCCAGAATATAGTATGTATACCAGGAGAGAGAGAAAAACAGTATTGTGGAATACAGAGGAGAGCATTCTAGTAAAAAGGATGGGGACATAGGAGCATTACTGAAGACTTCGTGAAAAGCATAAATTTGACCTGCACTTTGAAAGATTGATAGAGTTTTTCAATAGCTACATTTAATGGAAGGGAATTTCAGGAAAACAGTCCAAAATGAGCAAAGGAATGAAAGTATTGAAACATGAGTAATTGTGACTGGGGAAATGACCACAACCCAGTCTGCCTTGAATATATACATGCATACATGTATGCATGGTAGTGTGTTATAACTTAGGCTAAAGAATAATTAAATTCATTTGCTTATATAATAAAATGTACATCTTAGAAAAAAGAAAGTTTTGTCATGCAATATGTTATGCTTTACTTGTAATCATTCTCTTTACATGACTTGGCACTGAGTTCTCAAGATTTTAACATTATTTAGTTCTTGATCATGAAATTACATTTTTGTCACAATGGATATTAAACATATCATTGATGAACAGTTCATACCAAGTATTAAAGGGTATGGATCTCTATCACTTGGATAAAATTTTTAGCTTACATTACATGTGGCATAGTTACAGATTTTCTGCAATATTTCCCATCTGTTGGTAATTTGGATAATTCTAGACAATTCTGCATCTTGATAGCTTTAATATTTATCAATCATCATTCCCTTACTGAGTAGGACCACTGAAAGTTTTTTAAAAAATTTCTAAAATATTTTTAAGTTAATATTTTCCAGCTTGGTGATTTGTTCACATATTATAGGCTAACTTCCACTTCATCTTCTGAAAGCATTGTTGATATATTGTTTGGCATATTGAAAGAAAAAGTGAATTTCATTGGGGGGAAATTATCTTTTATCCTACTCTTGGTTACTCTTTGTATTATTTTATTCCTGACAAGGTTTTTTTTTAATTCATAGGAACAAATAATTTTTTGTTGTTATTGTAATCATTATGATCATGATTCTTGACCTTGTTTTGGTGAACTTCAAGCTTTAAAAAATCTCTACATCATTGTAAAGCAACTGGTAACAACCAACCCAGCAATTAGGTCCCTATGGATTTATTTGAATTCTTAGCATTAATTAAGCTGATTTGTAGCAATAACTTGTGAGTTTTTTACCATTGGGTGGTTGGGTTTTTTTAAGCTGCACTTTCCTTTGTATCTTAATCTTAATGTTGCTATTTCATTGTGGCCTTTAATAAATCTTAAAATGACGGAATTCCCTATAATAGCTACTGTAATATTCTTAATGGTCATCTCAATGTTCTCTTTAAGGGCTATAACTTTTACACATTTTCTTGGAATAATATCTATTCTTGAGTCCCATTATTGAAAACAACAAAATAAAGCAATGAAATACATATGTGGCATAAAGTCCAGCATTCATGTAGGTAAGAACTTATTGAAAGTGGTGAAACCAACTCAACAGTTTCATAAAAGTCAGTACAATTATCTTTAGATTTTTGCACTAAAGAGTTTATGTAGTTTTAGGGGATAGGGATTGCTTTTAATTTAACTAGAGAAGAAAGCTCCTTCGCAAGGAACTACCGGCTCTCTAGGTATCAGCAACCATTGTACAACTTAATCTTCAAAAAATAAATAATTCCCCTAGAGTCCAGAAACTTTAAAATATATATAATTATATTCCAATATAATTAGTTTCTTTCCTAATGCTATATATCTTTTCTTATACATTTAAAAACATTATTCTGAACAGGGCTCCAGGGGCTTTATCAGATCACCAAAGGAATCCTTGGTGCAAAAATTCCCTCAAAATCACACAGGCCAATTTACCACAGAACTAGTACTGGATTCTGGGTCTCTTTGATTTCAAAGGATGATGGACCTACTACTTTGGCTTGCATTGTTGTCATTAGTTAATTTTCTTTTTAAAAATGCTTAAAAGTAAGCTATCCAGACTATAATAAAGTTATAATGAATTCATGAAGAACTGAGCCTAAGTGAAATGATCAGAACCCACTCATTCGTATATGACAACAACAAGATTATACGAAGATCAATTCTGATGGATGTGGCTCTTTTCAAAAATGAGACGATTGAGGCCATTTCCAATGATCTTGTGATTAAGAGAGTCATCTACACTCAGAAAGAGAATTATGGGAACTGAGTGTGAATCACAACATAGCATTTTCACTCTTTTTTAATTTGTTTACATTTTGTTTTCTTTCTCTTTTTTTGTCTTTTTTGATCTGGTTTTTCTTGTGCAACATAATAAATGTATATATGTATACAGATATCAGACTTAATTCTATTTTAACATGTTTAACATAAAGAAAGTTTTGTCATGCAATATGTTATGCTTTACTTGTAATCATTCTCTTTACATAACTTGGCACTGAGTTCACAAGATTTTAACATTATTTAATTCTTGATCATGAAATTACATTTTTGTCACAATGGATATTAAACATATCATTGATGAACAGTTCATACCAAGTATTAAAGGGTATGGATCTCTATCACTTGAATAAAATTTTTAGCTTACATTACATGTGGCATAGTTACAGATTATACAAAATAACTGTACACTAAAAAAATGAGTTTATGAATATGCGTCTTGAAAGAAGAATGTTATTAACATTACCTAGTTCTTTTACTAAAAACAGGATCAAACTAGTATTTGATTTGGTAATATACTATAAACACCCAAACACTTTCCATATCTCATTGACATAATCATTGATGAAAGTACAATAGAAGCTAATGAGCATCTCAAACCATAGATTGCTGTTTTCAAAATTTGAAAACCGGTATTTCCAAGATGTGACTATATTTCTTCTTTTAAAAAAAAAATTAAAATAATGACTGCCAAATGTGGCATCTGGTAGCACGTCATAATAATGTTATCTCCTGGGTTTACATTGTTCATGGGAAAAGAAATATAGATTGTTTCAATTGAGTTCAACTCTGATATTAGAGACTATTTTTTTCTTACTCCTACAAAACAAAACATGTTAAGTTTTTATATGAATGGGAGACTTTATTGAATGAATCTATTTCATAGTCCCAGCCATTGCTTGGGTTAGTGTCCTTAAACCTAAAGAGTACAAGGATATTCGTTAATATGGTATAATACAGGGCACAGAGGGATGATTTAAGTTTGGGGAAGACCTGAGTATTGAAGTTAGGTTGATATGTTTTCAAATTCTACCTTAGGCACTCACTAGCTAGGATCCTGGAGAAGTTGGTTAACCTCTCAGATTCAGTTTCTTCATTTGCAAAATGAGACTTCAAAAAACACCTATTCCATAGAATTTTAAAGATCAGATGAGAAAATGAGAAAATGTAAGGCATTTAGGGAACTTTAAAATAATAAAAGCAAGCTATTGTAATGTTACCATCACCCCTATTATTAATAAACATGTTTATGCTGACTTTTGTCATTAAAAAAAAACATAATTTAGCCAACTACTAGAGCAAAGATGAAAATAAACTGTTACCTGCAAAACTAGTTAGAAGTATTGAGATACATCAACCAATGAATATATATTAAGTATTATATGTGGGTATAAGCAACTACTATGTATCAGGCACTTTGCTATGCTCTGGGGATACAGAGATGCAAAAGATAGTCCCTATGATTCAAAACTGACAATCTATAGGAGAGACAACATGCAAACAAATATATACAAACAAACTTTAAGTAGGAAATAATTAACAGGATTTGGGAGAGACTTCCTTTAAAAGATTAGATTTTAAATAAATGTTACCTAAAGGAATTCAGGGAAATCAATAGTTGGAGTTAAGGAAGAGCATTCTAGAAATTAGCCTGAGAAAATGACTGGAACAAAGAGATGGCACATATAATTTATGCAATGAAGTTATTTTGCAACATGAGATTTAGCAGGACCAAACATACAGTCCTATGTATTTAGTTGTTTTTATTTATGTAAATTGCAGGTTTTTCCTTGTCATTCTGAAAAGGAAAGAAGCTGGCTAGGGAGGATAGCTTGGTACAATGGAAAGAGAGCAAGAGAAGCCAGGTGCAGGTCCTGCTTAGATGTTTGTTGTTGTAGTTACTGTTCATCATGTTAGTCTTGTCTAACTTTTGTGACCCCATTTGAGTTTTTTGTTTGTTCACCAAAAATGCTGAAGTGGCTTTCCTTTTCCT
This sequence comes from Antechinus flavipes, assembly GCF_016432865.1. NCBI lineage: Eukaryota > Metazoa > Chordata > Mammalia > Dasyuromorphia > Dasyuridae > Antechinus > Antechinus flavipes. Next base: position 352,979,148 of record NC_067401.1, on the reverse strand, counting down.
TCTCCATCTCATTTGACAGATGAGGAAACTGAGTCAAGCCGGATTAAATGACTTACCCAGGGTCACACAGCTAGCAAGGGTCTGAGGCCAGATTTGAGCTCAGGAAGATGAGTCTTCCTGACTCCAAGCCTGGAGCTCTATCTGCCACCTACCTACCCCTGATATTTAGTATCTGTGTGACAATGGACAAGTCACTTAACTTCTCTTGGGCTCAGGTTCCTAATATGTAAAGTTAGAGAGCTGAAATAAATGGTGGCTAAGGTCTCTTCCAGCTCTGAATATACCATCTTATGAGCCATGCTAAAACCAAACTAATCCATAATAGTTTGTGAGGCATCTTATCTCCGTGAATGCCAGATTTGGAGTCAGGAACCAGCCTTTGAATTCTACCTTGGATAGTTAGTAGTAAAGTGAACCTAGAATATGAAGCTTAGATACTTTGTTTCTTCATTTGTAAGAGAGAGATAATACTTCACATACCACTTTTCTCTCAAGGTGTTGTTAGACCAGTGTTTAAAAACCTAAAAATATTTAATAAATGGATATGATAATGACTATAGTTATAGATAACCTAAAAAGATATTATTGTACGTGAGTCAACAATTATTGCCCTTCTGTCATCCAGTGAGAGAAGGAGAGAGGGAGGAAAGGAGAGAGAGAGAGAGAGAGAGAGAGAGAGAGAGAGAGAGAGAGAGAGAGAAGAACTCTAGATAACCAGGCTTAAGAAATGCATATAGACTGTCTCAAAAGTCTTAGTTCAATTTTAAGCTTGAATAACTTCAGAAATACAAATGCTCTGAACTTACAAAAAATATATTTTGAAAGTTTAATTATTTGCATTTCATTTATACTTATTTAGTTTTGAGGATTTCCAATGATGAATTTTAATATTAATTTTAACAATGTAGTGCACTCTGTCATTATGCATTGTGTATGCAATTGGTTTTAGATGATATTTCTCATACCAGTAGATCAATAAAGGAGCTCCTTTTGCTTGGTCCCTTCTGTCATCTGATCTATATTAAACTTTTCTTTTGAGGTAATGTCAGAATCCTTGTGTATTTATCAAAATTTTGTTCTTTGGATAATCATATGATTGAAATTGCAAATGTAATCCTTTCTGACACTGAGCAGCAGCTGGACAAAATTTTTACAAAGTTTGAGAATTAATGAATGTGGAATATAAACATATATATGCATATATGTGAAGCAGAAGATAGTGCTTATATAGAATTTTAATAAGAAACATCAGTGTGTTTACAATTTAAATAATTAATCTTTCAGGCTTTAGTACGTTTGTAGCACTTATATTTCTGAAGTTATTAAAGATTAAAATTGTACTTAGACTTTTTGAACATATTCCTGCATATCAGATATTCAGAACATAAAGGCAGAGGATGGGATGAATTCCAGTTCTTCTAAAGAGAATCTATCACCTGGAATTAAAAATAATACAGTTGTTTCCTAGGAGCAGTTGTCACCTTGGCTGTTTTTGTAAAGAAAGGTAGAAGTTTGAAAACAAAGTGGTAAAAAAGCAAATAAAAATAAGTGTAACACAGTATTTATTTTTCCAGCATTTTTCAAGTGTTCTGAAACAAAATCACTAGCTTTGAATTTTAAAAAGAATTTCCTTTTTTTAAAACTCTTTCTTTCATGTTGAATACTACTTTTTATTAAACTGGTTCTTGATATTAATTTTAAATTTAAGAAAATGAAGCTGTTCACAGTATGGAAAACTGGTATTTTTTTTTTAATCAGCATTGTTGTTACAATGCTTACAGATCATTCTCTTTTTTGAAGATATTTCTTTAGGGTTTATTTTTGTTGTCCTTATTTTTTTAACTTCTAGTATAAGGATATTTTTAACCTTTCACTTATTCATGTTACTATTTATTTAATAAAATGAGATTATCTATACTTTTATGGATTCATTCATATGTAAATATGAGTGGAAATTATTAGTATGGATTTACAAGGAAACAACAAGATAATCATTGGACTCATTTCTTTTTCTGCTCTCGTTTAGTCGTTGGAATATTATATATGTAATTACTAATATCTTGCTGAAGTCTTTCATCAACTTTTGCTTGTTATTTTATACTATTTCTGACATTCCTTTAAGTTTTCCATTTTGATGGTAAACACAAACCTATTTTTAAAAAAAACTTTTTAAAATAATCTAATTGCTTGCTGTGTTGGGGAGGGACCAGAGAGGGAGAAAATTTTTGAATATGAAAATAAAGTATTATTGAAAAATAAATAAAATAATAATCTAAGAAATCAGAATCTCTCAAAATTTTCTGAGAAATATGCACCAATTATTATGACATATATGTTATGCTATAAATTTACCACATGGTTTTATTGTGAAATTTTAAAATCAATCTTTAAATTTAGATATAAAAGACTTTTGTAGGTAGAATGTTTGACTTCTCAGCCGTTATAAGGAATAAAATGGAAATATGGATTCAATACCTATTAACAATTCCAAGTCAATTTTTTTATAATCCATTGGTATTATTGTTTTTTTGTTTGTGTTCTCTCTTTTCTTTGCTAAGGATAGATGGGATAATGCTACACTTCTGTATCAGAATATCAAATATTAGTTATTAAGATTTTGATAATCTACAAACTTAGTTTGTACATGCTTTTAGTTTTGTTTCCTCAGAAACAGAAGCTATATTTATACATGCAGAACATGTGTTATTTTGATCAAATTTACCAATATTATCCATTTTGAGAACTGATTAATAATAACTTGACTGAATCATTCAGTTAAAAATCATTAAAATCATAAATCGGTTGCATTTGTTGACATAGTGAGCTTTTTTTGAACTGGTGTTTTCATTTCAATGCTCATAGAAATTAGATGATATGAAAATTAATGTTCTATTTTATGTATGTGTATAAATACATATTTGTATGTGTATTTAAATACATATGTGTATTCTATATTTTAGTGGTAATCATAGATTTGGGGATAAAAGTGTTCTTAAAATTAATCCCGTCTAAATCCCTCATTTTATACATTAAGACACTGAGTTTCAGGAAATTTAAGTGACTCTCTCATTCACACAGATAGCAAATAGCATAATTAAGTTTTTAAACCAGGTCCTCTAACTCTTTATCCATTGCTGTTCCTACTACATTATGTTAATTTTAGCTGTCTCAAAAAAACTTCAAGGGTATCATAGACACTTATGAAATAATGTATATGGAGTCTAAAGGATTCAGGAAATCCCAGTTCTAGTCCACAATTAAGTAGTTATCACTTAAAATTTTTAAGCCTTATTTTCTTAATAATCCACTTTACGGGCATGTTATAATGAGATAGTATATATACTAAATTAGAAATAGATCACAAAATACTCTATAAATATCACCTTTATGTTATTAGTTTTACCATAAGAAAATTATATATACACATTATTTAAATTCATTTAAATATTCCATAATTAGAGCATATTATCATATGATGGATAGTAATAAGGGAATTAAAGATATTCTCTACATATTCCAAAGTGACTACATCTTTAAAACATAAAAGACAAAATTCATTGATCATATTATCTGCTTACTAGGTAAACAGATATAAGTCTATGATACTGTTCTTTAAAAATATATTTAAGTTATTATTTAAAACAATATATTTATATGCTTTGGTGTGTTCCCTAAATATGAAATGCTCCCTTGCTATGAGTGACTCGACATGAATAATGTTTGCTATCTCCCTCCAACAACCCAGATCATAGCCCTGTGACTTAGAAGACATTGTTTAAGTCCCACAGAGTTGAAGTGATTTGTTCAGACTAAGACTGATGTGCCTGAAGCTTCATTCACATTCTGGTGCTTCTGACTCTAAGCCTAGAATTTAATCTAGAAGATTCTGCCTCCTTTTAGAATTTACGTGATTATCAGAGTATCAGTCTAATTTTTTTTTTTTTGCTCAATCTAATTATTTTGTCAAATTATTTTTTTCCATATGAAACAATTACTTAATCTGTCTGGATTTAGATCTTCATATTTGTAAAATGGTTGTACTTACATTCCAGGATCAGATTTCTATAGAAAGAAAGACTTGTAGTAGAAAAGCCCTGCTATTCAGCATTATTGTATGTCAATACATTATCCGTGACCTAGTTATAAGAGCCTTCTTTTCTACTACTTAATTTTAAAATCAGGAATAGTAATAATCAGTGCCACAGTGAACCAAAAACCAACATTTTTAAAGAGAAAGTCAGTAAATCTAACCGTTCTAAAGTTATGTCACTAGTGCTATATTAATTTTATCTTTATATTATCTCTCTTTGATCAGCGAAGTAGAAGCAAATAGATATTTTTACTCCAAGCACGGTACAAATGCAGAAGGTTGCTAGTGTTTCCTTTAGAATTTGGTTATTGTTTTATCCCTTGGGAAAGTTTAAGTTAAAGTTTCCTCCTAGCATTTTTTGAACTGATGTTTTCCGTATAGCTTCATTTCACCTTGTCATACTGTGGAAGTGGCCCATCTTTCAGTGCATTTGAAAGGGCAAAACTAAGAATTATTAGTTCTGTGCAATTTATCACCAGTGTATACTATAATATACTCTTTAGTGCTTAAGTCAACAATATCTGAAAATCTAATTTGTTGTAAATGTATTTCTTGAATGGTTGCTGATTCCCTGGAGGTTTCTTTTTTTCTTTTTCATATCTATCAAGGGCACTTGATCTTTAGGGAGAAGTATTTTCTACTTTTGGCTATGTTTATAATGCATATTCACTTCCAGAATTTAGTTTTATGCTTGGAATAATTTCCAATTTAACACCAGAAACAGGGTTTATTCATGTTATGAGATGTTTTAAAGTCTAGCTTCAAAACCTGTTTTCTATTTTATTATAGCCATATTAATTATATTTTTAAAATTTTCTAATTAAGAAGTTTCTAATTATTCCTTTTGTTATCCCCCTCACACCTTTTAAACATATAGCATTGCTTCAGACAAACAATTATAAATAAAATGTTGGCATACTCTCTGGGGCAACTAGGTGATATGGTAGATAGAGTGATGGACTTGTAATTGGGAAAACCCAAATTCAAATCTGGACTTGGATGTTAATTAGATATCTGATTCTGGGCAAGTCACTTAAGCTATTTATACTTTAGTTTTCTCACTTACAAAATGAAATTAATTTTCCTTCTCAGCATTGTTATGAAATTAAGGTAAAATCATATTTAAATACTAGCTAGTTAATGACATTATAGAATAAGAAAGGAGATTGTCACCATTTTCTTTTACCTTTTTCATTATTTAGATGGAAGTAACACATTTTTGTCATATTCTTTGAAGAAAATTTAAAATTGGTATTTTATTATTGACTTTGTGGAGCCTTTATTTCAATGGATATATGCTTTATACCAAGATTTCTTAAACTTTTTCCACTTACAACCCCTTTTTGCCTGAGAAATTTTTATACAGTTCAGGGTATATAGGTATTAAAACAGGCATACAAATCAAACATATGCTAATGATAAATCATAATTTTGTGATCCCCACCTTCAGTTATGTAACACCACAAGCTATTGCAACAGTTTAAGAAGCTTTATTTTGTACTCTTATCTTCCGCAAAGTTCTATTCTGATGCTTTATTATAAACCAAAGGTGAAGAGTTTCTCAACAGCCATGCTAGCAGAACATAATCTCAGATGGTTTATAACTCTAGAGCAAACTCTTAAATTTAAGTGTATACAATATGGGTTTACATATACTTATATCTGTATCAAATAGTGGTTGAAGAAAAAATCTAGGATAAAGATACTCAGTAACAGATCTTTACAAGGTTTTTGAAGGAGGGAAGAATAACAAAACTAGGCCCTTATTAATACAAAAAAGCATCCAAGAAATCATCTGCAACTACTCATTAATTTGTCTTTTACTCCTACCTATATAATTTTTTAAATTTAGGCCATCTATACGTGAATCAAAGACATTCTAAAGTCTTTCAAAATTAATTTTTCTTTCTAATGTTATTATGCAAAATGTTTTCCTGGCCACTTTCATTTTATGCTGCCTCAGTTCCTATAAATCTTCCTCTTTTTCTCTGAAACAATTATCATTTCTTATTGGTGCAATAATATTCCATTATATCCTTATATATATTATGCCATAATTTGTTTAGTCTTTTCCTTATAGATGGAGACTCCCTCACTATCTACTTTTTACTATCATGAACATAGCTGTTATAATTGTTTTGATACATATGGATCTTTTCCCTCTCTCTTTTGATTTTTTGCGATATATCTATTAGTGATATTGCTATGTCAAAGGGTCTTCATAGATGAATCATTTGCAAGGCATAATTCAAAAGTGCTTTTCAGAATGTTGGGACAATTCATGTCTCTTGGATGCTATTATCTAGTGAGAAGTTTGTATTTCAGTATTGGAATTTTAAGGAATGATTGTTAATAAAAGTAGCTATTTGACTCCAAAATGAATTTTATATTCTTATTTCATAATATTAACTCATTAAGTATTCTAGTCATATCATATCTGTTTTCCAATCTTGTCTTATGATATGCTATCCCCATTTATTTGGACAGACCAAGTACCATGATGGAACCTAACTTTTTCTGCATGTATCTCTTGAAATATTTTTCTTCTTTGAAGGTCAAATTCAGGTGCTCTCTCTCCTCCATGAAATCTAAGTTGCTTTTCCTAGCTGAAAATGTTATCATCCTTACCAAAGTTTTAGTCTTTCTTTTGCTTCTACAGTATTTTACTTTATGGAAGAGTGAATTGCCCTTACCTTAGATTTAGGTTCTCAATTCAACACATAAGTTAAAAAAAAAAAGTCCTTTAAACTCAGTAGCATTGATTTCTATCTCATCAAAAGTCTATCTTTCTTTGATAGACATTTTGAACAGCATGAAGAGATTAAAAGCTGATTTATGCAATGTATTACCATAAAATAAGAACACCTTTGCTCTTAGTTTTCCAATCATAAATTTAATACCTTTTTCAGTCCTTACTAGTGTTTTTACTACTTTTTAATTATCTAAATATTTTATTAATTTTTATTTATTTATTATCTCAAAAAAGCTGTTTATTTTATTGTCTAGAAATTCTATTAGTAAATTCTATTAATTTTCAATTTGACTGGAATGTCACAAAAGAAAATTCTTTCCCCATCATTCCATAGACCCAATGTTAAGGAAGATGAGGTGCATAAATGATCAATTATATGATGTTACGATTCTTACAAGGTGCTAAGTCAGTGGAATTGATGATATAATGATTCTCTAATTTACATGTACTTAGTAATTACTAGAGTTCTACAAGATTCACACCTTTAAGAGAGCATATATAAGCTAGGAGCCTCAACCAGGATTCACTCTGGGAGATTCAGAAGCCACGATTCAGTTGAGGAGATTCACAAGCCAGAGAAGGCAGTCGGGCAGAACAAAAGAAGACAGAGAAGTGGTGGCAGGCTGTCCTGTGGAAAACCCTGAAACCAAGATCAGGAAGGCCTCCAGAAAACTAGCCGAGTCCCAAGTGAAGGAGATAAAATTTTGAAGGAGACAATAAAGGATTTGGACTTTAACTCCTGGCTGCATTTGGAGTGATTACACTGAACTGAAACTAAGGCTGCCTCCAGAAGCCCTCTAAGAAACCTGTTCCCAGAGAACATTACACTTTAGAGAAAATATTCATATTTTCTTTCTAAGGCTGATAGTCAAAACAAAAGGAAATCTCTGAACTTCTATCTGTATTCCCAAAAAGGGCATATTATTTCTCTTGCTATGAGAAAAACGTGTTTCTCCAGTGTTTAATTTGGACATTTCCTTCCATGACATTTCCAGTTAATGTTATGGAGGCATCCATAGTATCCTTGATGTGGATATGGATAGCATTATGAATAAACCCAGAGATCTCTTCTAGAAGAAAAAGTATAAAGAAAAAAAAAAGGTTCAGGGACCAGTGGCATGAAAACTCTCATAATATTGGTCGATTGAGTTACAGGATGGGAACCAAAAACAATAGTCATAGCTAAAGCTAGCTATGAGTGCTACAAATAGGGAAAAAAGGAGTAGCCAGGAAAATAATAGGCCATTGGAGCATTATTCTAGATAAGTGAGCATACATACTTAAATTTACCTAAGTTATATGCATCAGAATGTGACATCTGTTAGTATTCAGTCATTTCAGTTGTATCTAACTTTTGGCTAACTCTTGTGGGGTTCTCTTGGCAAAATAATAGAAGGCTTTATAATTTCCTTTTCTAACTTATTGTACATACAAGGAAACTGAGGCAGACAGGATTAAATGACTTACCCTGGGTCATACAGGTAGTATCTAAGACCAGATTTGTACTCAGGAAGATGAGATATACTGACTCCAGATCCAGCACTGTATCCACTACTCCACCTAGCTTCCCTATTTGTGACATTATTATACACTTATCGTATAGTGATATTATTACTCCTTAATTTAATTTAAATTTAAATTTAATTTAAATACAAGGTCCAAAGAATGGCACCTTTATAGGCTAAGAGCAAAGTGACAATAAAGCCTAAAGATTAATGAGAGAAGGAAAGAGTAATGATGCAGAGTCATAGAAAATAAAGTAGTAACTAGTGGCATGAGTATAGATTGGAGAGTTTGTCTCTACTAGTAACATTCCCTTTCCTGAAACTAGATTAAGGAGGAAAATGACAAAAGAATTGAGGAGTATTCTTGGTCAAGTCTACTTCAGACCAATCCAGTTATTCAGGATTATGATACAAAAAAGCACTCAAGTATCGTAAAATATGACTTAAAAAAACATTACTAGTGATAGTAGCAAAAAAGTATACAGTTCTTAAATTTTAAAAAAGATACTAGTTCAGATAAAATGGCTATTTCTTTACTTTTCATATTATCATGACAACTGGCCACACTAAGTCAAAAAAAATTCCAAGAAGGTAATAGTAATTCTTCATAAACTTCTGACAGTAATTTTCTGAAGGCTGAGGACTACAACTCAGGTGAAAAGAAAAAATAACCAGTGATTGTCCAACTCTGATTGGAAATAAACTTGGACTATATAAACTAGGTGTTACTCTTGCCACAGGTTTTAGAGCAATAAAGGATGTTGAAGGAAGACATCCTGATGAGTCCACATATTCTCAGTAATGTGTAAAGTGATGATTTCATCAGTTTAGAGAACAAGAGTGGAAAGGGTGTTGAGAGCTTGAGGAGATGTTTAGTAGTATAGCAATTGTGGGAAATGAGATAATGAATCAATAAGCAAGTTCGCTTACAAAGGAGAGCCATTGAAGTTCTATAGCATACATTATTTCAGTTTTACTTCACTATTTACTTTAGCAGTTTTTTAGCAACCAGAGTAGGAACAAAGGAAACAGGTAATTAGAATTAGCCAAGTTAAAGATTATTGAAGAGAGATGTCTTGAGACAAAAATGACACAAGATAGAATGTGAATGGAACAGAAGATTGAAGCTTGGAGATTAAAATGAATGTAGAAAAGAGTATGCTGGTAAATGTTTAACAACCAGGTTTCTATAAACAGGAAACAAACTTTTAGGTTTAATCTACATTATTAATATTTTCTTCCTCACTTTCATAAGCCTAGTCAATTAACAAAACAAACCTAGCCTTGGTTAGCAGGGTTTGCCAATTTCCATGATACGAATCTACTTATACCAAAAATTTACCAATTGTCTGTCACTAAATTATTTTCACATACTTCCATCTCCCCCTTGCTATAAAGGAAGAACTCAGTAAGGAGCAAAATGAGGCCAGAATTTCATTTAAAACTAAAAGAATTGGAAGTTATCAAGTGGCAATGAAGCAAATATCAAGGAAGGTATAAGTAAGAAAGTAGAAGGGATAAAAGGAACAGGAATTTCCATTTGCAAGAACTTAGAAAAAGAACATTTTTAAATAATAGTGAAGTATAAGGGTGTGTTTGAAATGGAAAGAGAATTGAATTTTGGGTTAGCACAGTGTCTGATACATAATAAGCGCCTAATAAATTAATACTGCCTCTGTTAAGTGCTGCTTGTTACTCTCTCTAAATCTCAACTTCTGCATCCCAAGTTCTTCTTTAAAAAGGGGTTGATGTCTAAGATTTCTAGCACTAACCTTTGAATATAGGAGGTGAATGAGATATGACAGAAATACAAGTCTCAGAAGTTAAGCAAGTTATGAAACTATGAATCAACATGTATTGGGAGATTCATCAAAGTGAATATTAATTTCTCTGATGATGATGAAAAGAGAATGGATGTTGAAAAATATAGGAGAAGATTGTGAGCCACAGGCCACATACTGTTCAATTTAATATTTTTTTAATCTCTATGTAACTTTTGGGCATTTGGAAAATTAGAAAATAAGTACTAACTATATTATTCAAAGAGAACTTGTTTTTTGAGAAATGTCATCTTGGTCCATTATCCTGAGATGCCCAACATTTGTGTGCTCTGATGACAATCTGGGAAAGTATCCTCAAGAGACTTATTTGCTTTCTTTGGCTTTTTATCCACCATCTAGAGTTACTCTAGGAAATATAATATCTTCCCTGTTAGGCTTTGCTGAATGGCAATGAAGGGAAAGTTCAATCATTCTAATTTCACTTTGCAGAAAATACACAAGATGCAAAAGATTCCCAGGAGCCCATTTAGAGAAATTCATAGATCAGTCAACAATACCATAATTTCTCCTTGATGAGAAATGGGCTTAGAATAACTATCCAGAAAATATTTTAACATTATTCCTGAGCCTCTCTTTCTTTCAGAATCCTACATAAGTGTCTGAGATTAACAGTCCCAAACTATGGGTTAGACTTCTTGGGAAGATAAACATATATAAGGGTAAGATTGAAACCACCCTATACCAATTTATCTCCAATATTAAGTAAAAACACATATGAATATGTCCATCAAAACACCTTAAAACAACGGTGGAAAGTTTTTTGAAGGTAGTTGGATGAAATAAAATGAAATCAGACAGGAAATCTGTTCCAGTAGGTTAGAAAACTTGCTCATTCTTCTAGGGATTATCAATTAACAAGCAAATTGAAACTAGACAATTCTAGAATTTGGAGTCAGTAATTTTCCAGTATACCTTTAAAAGTTAAAAAAAAAAAAAAGTAGAACCAAATTGTGACAAAGAAGAGAGATATCATGAAATGTCATTAACACATATATTTCAAAGCAGAACACTGCTGAAGTCCTTAAAAAATAAAAATTTAATTTAAAAATTGGCTTCCCTGTCTGCTTTTTTATTATTTTCTTTTCTCAAACATTGTACCTCAGCCATAAAGAATTAATGAATTAACTAAATAAAAATTTAAAGTTAAATGGAGACTACAACCTTTTTTTAAATGTTAAGAATTTTCTTCAAAGTCATTGTACCTGAAATTAGACTATTTCATCGAAAATAAAACTCTTAAGACTGAAAAAAAGAGAACCAGATGGACATTATTGGGCATTAAGCACAATTCTCTCCCTCCCTCATTTCCTTCCTCTATCTTTCCCTTTTCCTCCTCCTCCCACCCCCCTCTCTCTCTCTCTCTCTCTCACACACACACACACACACACACACACACACACACACACACCACCTTAATTTTACTAATTATTATAACAGCTATATATATATATATATGCTTTGGGGTCCATATTCTGCATTAGAAAATTCTCTAGAACAGGATTGTGTGTGTGTGTGTGTGTGTGTGTGTGTGTGTGTGTGTGTGTGTGTTGAATCTCTTTGGCCATCTAGGAAATTTTATCAACCTCTTTTCATATTGTTTGTTATCTCTAATACATAATTGAAAAAAAATAATAAATTTCAGTTGGAAGTGATTGAAAATAAATGTGTTTTTTCCCCTTTTCCAAGTTAATATCTCTTGAAATCTATCCATGATCTTCTTTTGGATCCATAAACTTCAAGTTGATAACCCTTCCTCTGGAATCCCTAGTAGTCAAATTCTCAAACTTGGGAAATATTAAACCTGGCAACTTTTGATTTGGAAGCTTGAAGCAATCTTTGAAAGCTCATATTGCTTAGGAAATCTCTTTTCTCTAGCTTTTAGAAGACTGCTTTCTGGGATCCATCTGCTTGTGGAATTCAAAATCTTTCTTTGTGCACATAAGAGTTTGAGTTTCAAAACATTACCATGAACAGTCTGCTTAGGTTAAGTAGTTGAACTGATCTCTGCCTCTGCTATGTGCCTCTAGAAGAATTGCATCTTTGTCCTAGTTTTTCTCATGTCTTTAGCTTGGGGAGTCCATTATCAGATATCCTATCTTTGATCAGAAAAATGAAAAGAAAGACAAAAAATGGTTAGGAGCTTGAGCTTCAGAAACTCCCTTCTCAGAATATTTGCACAGGGATATACAGGGCACCATATCCTTCTGCTTTCTGTCTTTATTAACTACTATTTGTGAGTAGAAACTACAAGAAAAAGCAAAGGTGCACCCTTGTCCCCAAAATATAGGTTCACTCTGCTGTGTATACATCTGTCCAGTTGGGTTCTTGAATCTTAGAAAATCAATCATTTTTAATTCCCTTTATCCTAATAGCAAGATACTAATAGGCAGAAATACCCTACATGGGAAAATAAACCTCTCTTAACAAAGGCCCATATATCAAGCTGATGGAGGAATCATATAGAGTTTCTTTATTAATTGTGCCTCCATTACCACCACCATTTACATTAAAAGAAATTCTCAGTATACTATCTAAAGAAGATTATTTTGGTTTCATGGTGAGAGCTTAACTCAGACACAAAGCCTTGCTAAACCTCTATAAGTCACCCACTGCTCATGACTTTTCCCCTCCTTTTGAGCAAATGAATTGTGTGCAGCTAAGACAATGCATCAGCTTGTTCTGACTTCACAGAGAAAATCACATAAAAATGAAAGCAGTTCCATATAAGAGAATTATTGATGAATGCATCTCAAGGTATATTGCTCATCTCCAAACCAAGGTCCATGTGTTATATTTTACAAAATTCACAAGCTATTATTACAATGACAGGTCAATATGAAACCCCTCAATTCCTTGGCTACCCAACCCAGACTCTTGAATTAAGAATTTCTAAAGGTTTTTTATCCTGAAAGAATAAATTTATTCCTTTAAAGAATCATGATTTTAAATTGCATATTTATTAGAAACAATCTTCCTTATGAAATACTTTTTTTAACTCATTAAGAAACACAATAGGATAGATATAGGCAAGCTACTGTAGAATATATACATAGCACAGAAATATGTATTTGAGGCACCATGTAACACTAGAAAAAATAGTTCTGGAGAAAAAGGGTTTAAATCTTGCATGTGATGCTGTGTAAAATTGAATATATCACTTAACTTACTAGTTACCTCATTTGTAAAATGAGGGAATTAGTCTAAATGGCCATTGAGATGTCTTCCAGATGTATACCAGAACTGCTCTCAGGCTATGAGCTCCTTGAGAGCATTAACTGCCTTTCATTGTATACTCAGATTTTAACACATTGTCTTATATAGAATTGATGCTTAATAAATGCTAGTTGACTATTTGAAAATGGGCTTCTACCATCTGTGAAGGTTAAAAACCTCTTTCCACCTCTTTGTCCTCCCATCCCCAAAGATAAAATCTTTCTCCTTTTATGAAGCTTCCATAGAAAATCTTCTTCAGTTAGAGGAAGACTTCCATGTCTTGGGTATCACAGACTATTGATTTGCTTATTCTTGCAAATCAGCAAGATTTTTTTCACTAATTTATCCTTTTATTTATTTATTTCACCTTTTATCCTTCTCTTCACTTGCAGATCATAGTTGAATATATGAAACATATAAGGTCAAAAGTGATAAAGACTTTCAAAAAACTTTAATCAACTTGAAAAATTATCAATTAGTAGATTTTTCTCAATTGAAGTGTATATGGAGAATTAGCTCTGTAATTTTATTGCTAAAATGAATTCTTACTAAGAAAATTACATAAACCAATGTAGATTGGCATTTGCTCTGTAATATATAATCTTAGCAAGTTGCCTGAGGGTACTAAGGGAAATATTAGTAGTATTTCTGAACCATATAAATCATCTACTAGATATTAAGCAGATTTTCCTAGTCTTTGAAGGACCCAGAAGTTATAAATTGGGTACCTGAAGGGGTTACATTAATTATTGTCAATTACTAAACTATTATGGTATATTCAATTTTCTATTATTTACATTACATTGAATGTAGTTTTGAGTTTTAAGTGACAGTATACATTCTGTCCCCTTTCTTGCGTTGGCCATTAAATTGTAAGTTTCTTGAAGACAGGGGGTGTTTTTTGACTCTTTTTTTCATGTCCATTGTTCAGCATAGTATTTGGAGCATAGTAAATGGTTACTAAAAATTACCAGGTCCTCCTACCTCGAACAACATTCTAGCTACTAAATGTCTACTGGATCCTTATCAATGCTTTCTTTTCATTTTTCTTTCTTAATAAATAATAAATTTCTTAAATAAATTAATAATTAATTAATTAGTAATGAAATTAATAATAAATAATAAATAAAATTTGTTTCTTTAGGAAATCTCATATACATAATTGTAACGAACTCCTAACCTCCCCATCACCTTTTTTACTTCCTTCACTATAGTCCTGAATATTGCTACCACATTAATTTTAATATACTACTTTCAACATTTTTGAGCATGGCTACATCTTTCCTATGAGAAGTTCTAGTTTCCTCACTTTTTGATGCAAAGTTTTCCATGATCTGATATTCTCTCTTCAGCTATTAAACCATAATTATAGAATGAAAATATTATGAAATTATCTTAGAGATTATTTAGTCTAACATCCTCGTTTTGCAAATGATGAAACTTGAAGACATTAAGATTAAGTAAATTTTCCAAGAGAAAACAGCTAGTTATCAATAGAACTGAGACTCAAACTCAAATGACAATTTGGAGTAATCCGTTTTGGATTTTTCTTGGCAAAGGTACTGGGGTATTTTGCCATTTTCTTCTACAACTCATTTTACAGATGAGGAAACTGAGGCATTAAGTGATCTGCCAAGTGTCACAAGCTAGTGAGTGTCTGAGATTGGATGTGCTCTTAGAAAAGTACATCTTCCTTTTTCTCCTTTGATTTTTCACATCAACTAAGTAACTCAAAGGATAGAGTGCCAGATCTGAAGTTCTGGTACTCTATCCATTGGGTCACCTAGCTGATGTAAAAAACCAAAAGAGAGAAGAATAAGCTAATTTTTCTGTTAGTTGTAAATAACCGTTACATTGCTTTCTCCTCATTTTCCTCCTACCTATTTGACTTCTTTTTCTGTACATTTTGCTGGCTCCCTTGCTATGCCTCAAACAACACATTCCTTCTCCTGACTCCAGATATGGCTGACCCAAGGTCTGGAAAACTCTCTCTCCCCTGTGTTCTTATCTCCTTCATTTCTTTGGTTTCTTTCATGTTCCAGCTAAAAAAATCTCACCTTGTACAGGAAATTTTTCCCAATCCCCATGATTCCAGTGCCTTCCCTCTTTTGATTATTTCCTATTTGTATGTAGTTTCTGTTTGAATATAGTTGTTTTCATGTTGTCTCCCTCTTCTTGAGAACATGATTTGTCATTTGCCTTTTGCCATATTTCCAGAAATTAGCATAGTACGTAGAACATAGTACATACCTAATACTTATGCCTACTATGACTTATTGACTATCTTTTTATTTTGACAGATATAAGTATTGGAATATTACTGCTTTTTATGTTACAGTTATGAAGTTATTCACTAAAATTTTATTTCAAATAAACTAAACCTTCTTTAGTTTTTTTCATGTTAATCTAGACAAGTTAACTAGTATAAGGGTATGAGGAATGAGTTAGGCTACTCTTTTTATGATGTGTTAGAATGCCTTTCCTGCTTGCGTAAGGGTAAAAAATGTAAGAAAAACATACTACTTTAATTTAATTTTAGTTGTTTAATAAAGCTACTTAATAAACCAATTTTTTTTCAGTCCATTTCATTCACTATGGATCAGATATGAACTAATAGCTATTACTTTGTTTACTCTTGGCTAATATCTTCAACATAAAATTGTAATAGGAAATAAAAAAAAAAAAAAACCCTTAGCTTTCTAGCTCAGAATATTCTTATTCAATAAACCTATCAGGTGCAGGATGTAGATATTACCTAGATATTAGAGTCAGTTTTATAGCTAATCTTGCTGAAATATAATTTTATTGACTAGCAGTTTGAAAGTCTATAGTCTCTCATGATCAGAAAAGAATGAATATTTTTATTATTGTTTACTCTGAATTTAATAAATAGTTTCTATGAGCAATTCTATATATAATGTGGAAAAAAAGGATTGTATGTAGAACTATTCATCTCTATAATATATAGTTTGCATTTCTTTTTGAATACACAAAAAAATAAAAGAAGAACTTTCAAAGCTGTACTGCTTTCTGTTTTCATCTGGATTTCCCAAACTGTTCTATTTGGCTCATTTTAAAAACTCAAGTAAGACTTTTTTTTTCCTTTTCTCTTTAATTTTTTAATGGAAACTCTTAACTTCTCCATATTGCTCAAAGTATTTGGTTCATTCTGTACCTTTAGTTTATCATATCCTATCAGGAGATTAATAGCATGATTCATAATTATTCCTCTTGGATCATAGTTGTTTATTATATTAATGAGAATTAAGTCTTTCAGAGTTTCTATTTTTTCTTGTTTTCTTTTTGTTTGCTTTTATATATTTTTCCAATTTAAAAGACATTTTTTCTCTCTTCCTCTTCCCCCACCCTATTGTAGTTGAACAAAAAAAAAAAAAAGAAAACTCCTATAACAAATATGAATATCATGTAAAACAATTTTCTTTAATGGACTCATTTGAAAATGTTGGTTTAATATACAGTGTATATGATATACAAATGTATATCCATTAGAGGAAGACTTGAAAAAGGAGAGCTCCTTTTCATATATTATAGATTTTGAACTGAAAGGAGCCTTAGAATTCAATTAGTTCAACATAGTAATTTTTTCATATGAAGCAACTGAGGATTAGGTCTCTTTTTGCTCTTACTCTTTATTCTTATACTATTTGAAAGGGAGCCTTCTATTCCAATGCTTTTCTGATATATTATCTACCATTGTTCTGACTCTCTGGTTCTCTTTTTATTTTAATAACTTTCATTTTAAAAATTTTGAGTTCCAAATTCTCTCCTTCAGTCCTACCCATGCTCATCTACTAAAAAACAAACCATATGATATCAATTTTACATATGAAGTTATGCAAAATATATCTTTACATTAACAATGTTGCCAAAAATTAAGCAAAAATCAAAAAGTATGATTCAGTTCATTGAGTTTATTAATTTTCTTTTTCTATGAAAATGTCTAACAGTTGTCTTGAATTTGAAATTGTCTTGAATCCTTGTTTAAATCAAAGTAGATACACCATCAATCAAACTTATAATAATTCAGATAACTGTGTGCGATGTTCTAGTTCTGCTCACTTCACTTTACATAAGTTTATGTCTTCCCATATTTTTCTGAAAAAATCCTGCTCATCATTTCTTACAGCACAATAGTATTGCATCTCAATAATATATCACAACTTGTTCCCCAACTGATAAATATCTCAATTTCCAATATTTTTGCCTTCACAAAAAAAAAAAAAAACCTTCTAAGAATATTTTTTGTAAATGTAGGTCCTTTTCCCTTTAAAAAAAAAATCTTTTTTGGCCTATAGATTTAGTTAGCAGTATTGCTGGGTCAGAGGGTATGCACAGTTTTTTTTAACCCTTTGAGCATTGTTCTAAATTGTTTTCCAAAGTATTTGAACCAGTTCATAACCTTCCCAATAATGCTTTTGGTGTATCTAGAGAATCTTAAAGTCTAAACCAACAGAAGTTAATCTGTGTCAGGTCTGACCAAGTTGTAAGGCTTCATGTATGGCCTTAGAAATTAATTATATATCTTGTTTAGAGCTCAGTCCATTTAAGTTTGGAGAGGCACATCACCAAGTGACAGCCATAGCAAATGATTAAATCATCCTACTTAGGCATGTAGGGTTTTAGATCAATGTCAAGAGAGGGAGTATTTTCACTAATGACATCACAGCTGTTTGATATATTAAAGCATAAATGGGTAGAAGAACATGAATTCCAGCTCTATCTCCTAAAATGTTTTGGTTTATAGACATTGAAATTTAAATGTAGACATTACAAAATAAAATAAAAGATGAATTTGAGACTATCACTCTTGTATTCTTAATTCTTTTCAAACAACAAAAAATTTTATGAGAGTTCCAATAGTTTGAGGAAATGCGAAGAGTTTAATGAATTGTTTTTTCTCTTTGAAATGAGTATAGATGGAAATGGAAATAATGAATGGGAGATGTAAGTGATAGTGACAATTTTGATGGAAATGATGGTGATGATGCCAGAAATGAAATCAATTTCATATTTAAATTATAAAATTACAGCAACATTAATTAAACCTCTCTGAAATGGAGCTGAATATTGAAAAACTGAATAAAAAGGAAATTAATCATGGATTTGCTCTAGATTTTTCTTTGTTAGATGGGAATGAATGTTTACATCATGAGCTGCAAATACTAGTTTTCTAAGTATTCAGAAGTTAAGCGCAATTTAAATTTAGCATATTTCAAACTCATTTATAAAATGTTCATCCTATTTGAACTCTTAAAAATATTTGCTTAACTAGAACCATTGGATTAGAACAATTTTGATATCCTTAATCTTCCTTTTTTACTTTGAGACTTGGCTAGTTTTTCCCTTGGATAATTTTTAATTTAAAAAAAGACAAAATTGAAGAAGTAATTTTTCAAAAATAGTACACAGAAGGACAAATTTGTGACAGAAGAATAAAATATTCCCAACCTAAAGAATATAAATACAATGGTAAAAATTTCTTTGTGTTTGTACAAAGGTTATAGATTTGGTAAGAGTTACATACATGTTCAAACAGATAGAAAGGGAGGTAAAAATAGAGGGAGAGAGAAAAGAAACAGAGATAGACAGAGAGACAGAAAGAGACAGAGATGTATATATTATATAGAGGAAACTAGATGGCATAGCAGATAGAGTGTTAAACTTGAAGTAAGGAGACCAAGGTTCACATACTGCTTCACACATGTGCTAGTTGTGTGACCTTGAGTAAGTTACTTAATTACTGTTTGACAGAGTTTCTTTATCTGTATTGTAAGAATAATAGTGCCTAGCTCCTCCCAAGATTGCTATGGGGAAAAGTACATATAATATGTAAAAAGTGTTTTGCAAAATCTGAAGTTCCATATAAATATTATTGTTATCATCATTATTGCTGTCGTTACCATTAATAGTAGGATTCAATTTTGTTTACAATATGAAATTTTTTTTGGTAAGGCTCCACTCTGACATTCTCTATGAATTCTAAACCATCCAGATAGAGCTGATTCTCCTTCTTTTATTCTCTCTTAATAAAATGGGGATTGTCTTATCCTTCCATCTATGCATAATATCAATGAGAAGGACTTAGAAGTCCTATTTCATCATTTTACTCCCATATTTTGAACATAGTGGATGCTTAATAAAAATTCTTTTGGGCTTAATTTCTTTAGAAGAAAAGTCATGAAATATTTCATAATTGCATAGGGTAGAATTTGTGGATGAGAATAGGAGGTAAATTAATTAGGATAACTTTATGGAGTGAGAGGGAAGGAATGGACTGAAGAATTGATATTTTAGGAAGAAAAGAAGTAATAATGTCCTAATGGGGCAGCTAAGTAGTGTCATGAATAGAATGCTGGCCCAAGAGTCAGGAAAACTCATCTTGATAAGTTCAAATCTGGTCTCAGACATGTATTAGCTATGTGATCCTGGGAAAGGCATTTTACCCTGTCTGCCTTTGTTTTCTCATCTGTAAAATGAGCTGGAGAAGAACCTGTAAATCTTACTCCAGTGTCTCTACTGAAAAAAAAAAAAAAAGACCCAAATAGGATCTCAAAGACGTGGATATAACTGAAACAACTGAACCTCAGCAACTAATGTAATATGAGAAATTGAAAATGATATTAGAATATATTGGGCTCTAGAGTTGTAAGGATTGGAGGAAGGAAGGATACATTTATGTATGAAATGCAATGTGCTAGACACCATGCTCAGCATTTTACAAATATCATATCATATGATCCTCACAACAATCCAGAAAAGTAAGTCTATTATTGTTTCCCTTTTACAGTTGAGGAAAATAAAGTAGAGAAATTAAATTGTCACAAAGCTAAGGACAGATTTAAAACTTTGTATCTTCAGATATTGCACTATCTAGCTGCCTTAGAAATCATATAATTAGCTCCCTTTTTCACAGGTGAAAAAAAAATTCAATCTAGAGCAAATAAATGACTCATCTAGGTTCATGTGGATAATAAATTGCAATGCTGTGATTTTACTCTAGAGCTTTTGGCTCCATATTCAGTGTATTCATCCACACACCACACTATTGCCTCAAAATGCTATTGGAATTACTGGTAATGATCATTCTAACATTAGAAAATACACATGTGTTAGTTATGCTGCTATTATTTTTTCTTCATCTAGGTTGATTCTTGCTTATATTTAAAATAAATTTTGATGAAGCTATGATTTTTTAAAATAATATATGAGTCTAAGATCTTATAGGTAGAACAATTTTAAATTATAATGAGGCTTAAGATATAAGTGAATTAGCAAAAATATGACAAAAGAATTTCAGGGAGCATAAAAAAATAGAGAAATTAAAGTGATTTCACATTTGGAGTGTACCATAGACTGCCCAGACAGAAAAATAATATGGATAATCCTTTTTGTTAAAAGTTTACAAAAACACAGAAGTAAGACATGTTACAGTGATGAAATATTTCACTGTCTTATGAATAGTAAATACTCAATAAGTATTTTTTGAATTAAATACTTCTATACTTGCTAGAAAATTTATCCTGTTAATAATAGAACATTTAGTAAATTCTTGAGTTATTTCGCTAATCATTGCATTTCTTTGAAGATGAGATGATGAAGGCAATGACTTATTCATTCTGATGACCTTGGAATCACCATTTTGGGGAAATGAAAAAGCTAGGAACTTATGAAAGCAGTATTTTTAAGAGTTCTTTATAGCCAGAGAAAAGAATTCTGGACATAGATATACATACACCCTAAGCTTTAGGGAAGTCGATTTTTAAAGGTTGAGATAAAGTTGGTTTTCATGGCCAGAGACACTGAGGGGAACATGACTCAAGATGACTAGGGCACTCTCAAAAAGTGAAATTCTGACAAGGTAATTACAAATTTCACTAATCATGAAGAGAGAAGTTCACTAAGACTGCAAACAGACCTCTTCAGTTACTTTTTATTAAGAAAGATATATAAAAATATGAAAGATGTGTCATATAACGAAAAACCAACATGAAAAATGTAACATTGACATAGATTTATAGGAATGATGTCAGGAAGTCTAAGATTTCACATAAGTTGGAGTTATGACAAATATGTAGGACATTAAAAAGATAGTTTTATTTGAAACAAGAAAAAAGGAGACAGAGAACCACTGCTTGTAGAAGACAGTAAACTGTATTATTGGATGACAGAACTACGCAACTCCTTTCTTGTTTGTCTTGTTTGTCTTATCATGTCTTATCACCAAAGAATGAAAAATAATATTCAGGCCAAAAAAAAGTATAATAAAGGTAATTTTTTAAAGTATTGAAAAATAGGATTGCTAATGTGTTAACAGGAAATCATTTGGCTTCTTTCAATAAATTAAAATCTTCTAGATCAGGTCAATTACTATATGTATAATAGAGTTTATAAGAAATAATAAGATAGAAGACTTGCTCTCTAAATGTCATCAGAGAAGGCAATTTTTAAATTAACAATACAGGATTAGATGTAATATCAAAATAAGTTATTATTGTTATCTGGACTTATAATTTCATATATTGGAAATTCCATGTACACTGTAATTCCACATGCCAAAATAGCTCAGAATCGCCTGTATAACCATCGTCTTAGTCCCTTTCTTAAAACAGTGAAAGGTTAATAAAGTTGCCTGCCCAAGGTCAGTAATGTCAGAAGTAGATCTAGGACCCATATCTTTCTAACACCACATATGGCACAAGCACGTCTAAGGGGGAAAAATAAGGAAGAAGTACTTTCCTAGGGATTGAAGATAGCCTGGAGTCTTGAAGACAAGTTAGAGGGACTGAATTAGAGTGGTAATAATGGAAGTGGAAAGAAAGGTCAAATATGAGAGACAATGATATGACTAGATTACTAGTATGTGAGAGGGCAGTGAGAGAAATAATTCTTAATTTCTGAGTCAGTTTGATGAGAAAGGGAGAAGGGAAGTTGTTCTGATTTTGATGTTTTTGATCCTCTAAAAAGAAATTAAGAAGTAAATATCTGTTGAGCTTCAGGTGAAAATAAAATTAGAATATAAAAATGGAAATTCTAATTGTTTTAATGAATGTTGTTCTTACCATTAAAATCTTCTTGGGTGTGCATTGATACAAAATAAAGGTTTTCATTTTTTTATTTTACTAATGTGACATTTCATGTCACAAAAATCTCTAAAGTTTTCCACAAATCCCTGAAAAGGATGATAACTTGTCAAAGTATACCTTAATAGACAACTAATTAGCACTCAATTTGGATAATTATTCTATGAGTTATTCAGGTGATGTCATAGAGGTATGTTATAGAAATCATGTTTTATATAGTGAATTAGAACTAACAATAGGCATTCGTTCTTTTCACATCATTCCTCTTTGTTCTGAGCAAAAGTAGTGCTGATATTAATGCCTTTAATATATTATTATAAATCAGAAATGTTTTATGTCAAGTAAAACTATCTGAATATATGTCATTAAAGAAACAAAATCCCTCTCCACTTCCCCCATAATCATTACAATTGATTATGTATGATTTGAGGACATGTAGGTGGCCTTGTGGATAGAAAGCTAGCTCTGGAATCAGAAAGATTCATCTTCCTGAGCACAAATCTGACCTCAGACACTTACTAATTGTATGACAGGGCACATCATGCAAGCTTTTTTGCCTCCTTTTCCTCATCTGTAAAATGAGCTGGAGCAGGAAATGGCAAATTACCAAGAAAATCTTTGCCAAGAAAATCCTAGAGGACATCACAAAGAGTCAGAAATGACGAAAAGAACTGAACATACACAGTTTTGGTGGGATGGCACCAAAAACATTCTTGTTTGCAGAATGTCATTGTATTACCCAGGTATAGAAATTAGGAAGAAAGAGCTGAATTAAAATTAGACATCAAGTTCTTTTGGTGAACAAGCTATAAACACATTTTCCTGGTCCTCAGACTCAAACTAAAACAATAACTGATTGAAAATACAGAGCCAATCTCATGACTATTTCCTGGTCCTTTAATTGCCTTTTTCCTGCTCTCATTTCCTCACTTATTATTATTATTTTCGATAATCCTTCATCTGGGATGGTGATATTTCCCACAATTTTTCAATTAATTTTTTTAAATGAAAATGCAATCAGATGGCTTTCTGATTAAGTGAAAATCAGTGCCTTTGTGGTGAGGTGTCATTGAACAAAACAAACGTCTTGACACTATCATTTGTCATTTTAGCAAGGCTGGGGCTTTCTGTAGCATTTCCCCTATAGCCGCCCCTCTTGAGCTTACATTTCATATTTGAGAAATAAATTGGGAGCATTAAGCTCATGCTGCGTTTGATTTAGTTTTCCTTTTTACTAAAAAATGGAAGCTCATCTCAGCGAGATTGAGAGTAAAGTGCTGTGAGAAGCACATTTGTATCAACCCAGAGAGAGGCTTGAATGAGAGGGGAACTGCTAACCTTGATAAAGCTCTATATATTTAAAAGATTGTTTTGAGATCTTATTTTATCTTTTGATTTTTAGAAATTATCCTTTTCTATTTACATATTTAGGAGGACATTATTGTATTAGATTATTTTGTTGCATAATATTTTCCCTTTAGATTCAACTTAAGTGTAAAAAAATACATCATGCTTCACTTATATCTCTAAGCACAATAATTACAAACCAAAACTATATATCTCACTGTTAGTAATTACATTGAAAATCTACTCCTCCTAAATTTTAAATAGAAATAATTATTTGATGCAGCAGAACTGTTTGTTCATTTTTTAGTTGTACACTCAAATACCATCAAATGAATTCTTTTCCAAATTAAATTAATTTTATCACAAAATGAGTTATTTTTTCATTTAATGTAAGTTTGTGAACATTTTTTCCTGTATTCTCATCAATGCCCCTGTCTTGTTCCTAGGTTTCTTTCTCAGTCATTTGAGCTGTATTTCAAATTTTCTGAATTCATTAGTTTATGTATTTATCATAAGATTCCTTAGACATGTATATACCTAATATATACAAAACATTGTCTTGGCTGCTTGGAGAAATAAAAACATCAGTCTTGTGTTTTCTGTCATCATAAAGATAAATGTATTCCTAAAAGTAAATTACATATACACAGAATTAGTATAATAGAACTTATTAGGTACATGAGAGGTACAAACTGATATGGGAATTTTGAGGAGGGAAAACTCATTGTTGATAAGAAAAATCATCAAATACTTTGTGGAGAAGAGGATACTTGCTTCTGGAAGGATGGATAACATTTTTAATAAGTGGAGATGGGGGATAAGCTCAGAACAAATGTGTTCCTGACATAAACAATGCAATAGGCAAAATAAAAAAGATTTTAAAAATCCTAGGCTGTATCTGTGAAATGCTGTATAGTCCAATTTAAAGTCTTTGTGAAAAGGAATTATACTATATAAGGTAGAAAATTAGGCTGAACCAATTATGGAGGACATAAAATAGGACTGAGCATTGTAGAAATACTAAATGATTTGACCAATAGAGTATTATATTTAAAGCAGTGAATTAAGAAAATTAATCTATTAGCCACATACCACATAAATGCAAGACTTTCTCTCTGATGGGGAGAGACTAGGAGAGACCTGATGAGGATGGTATGGGGGTAGCATAGGAGAAATAGTCTTCATATCAGTATTTCTGGAACAGACTTAACCTACTATTTATCTCAACAGAATATATATCAATACATCCACATCTTCTCATCAGATGAGACCCTTCACCTAATACCCTAGGGGGCCTTTTCCTTGATCTCTTGAATTGAAATAGAGCTCCAAATAGTTACAATTATGACTGTAAGAATTTCCCAAAGACCCTGATTCTTACTCCAGAGGGAGCTTTGAGCAAGGGCAGGTTTTGAAAGAATACCATGGGTGAGTTTTAGAGGTCATAGTTGGAGGTGGGATATACTTTGTACAACTGTAGGGCCATGAAGCAAGGTACTAGGTTGATGGCTATTTAACAAAGTATGATTCCCATGTTGGCACACTGAGGCAAAGCCCCATAACTAGTATTAATTACGGTTTTTCTGTCAGAACACATGAACCTAGTTATGGGTCTCTGAGTACCAATAAAACACGAGTTGCCTCTCTGTTTTTGCCTTTGTTTTTTCAACATGTGGACTCACCTCATTTTCTGGTCAAATGCCTCTTTGAGCATATATTTTCCACTATTTATGTTCGCTTCATTGGTATTATATAGCAGTGTATTTATGTATTCTATATATCTGTTGATATTTGGGTGAATTGGAGCTTCACATCTTTTTTTTTTTAAGTTTTTTTTCAGTAGTATTTTTTAAAATTAAGTATAAAGAAAATTTTTAACATTTATTTTTGTAAGATTTTTTTCTCCTTCTTTTACCTACGCCCTCTTCAAGACAGCAAACAATCATATAGGTTATACATATACAATCATCAAAAACATATTTCCATACTTGTCATCTTGTAAAAGGAAAATCAGACCAAAAGGGAAAAAATCCATAAGAAAGAAAAGACAGCAAACAAACAAAAGGGTAAAAATACCATGTTTCAATTCACATTCAGTTTTTGTAGTTCTCTCTCTGGATGTGGATAGCATTTTGCATTCCAAATCTATTATAATCATCTTGGATCATTGCATTGCTGAAAAGAGCTAAGTCTATTATTATTGATCATCATATAATCTCTCTGATACTGTGCACAATTTTCTCCTGATTCTGATCACTTTACTCAGAATCAGTTCATGTACGTCTTTCCAGGCTTTTCTGAAATCATCTTGCTCATCATTTCTTATAGAACAATAATATTCCATTACATTCATATACCATAACTTAGACATTTTCCAACTGATGGGGCATCCACTCAATTTCCAGTTCCTTGCTGCACAAAAAGAACTGCTTCAAACATTTTTCACATGTGGGTCCTTTCCCCTTTTTTATGATCTCTTTGGGATACAAACCTAGGAGTGACACTGCTGAATCAAAGGGTACATACCAAAACTTTAATTCTTTAAAGAATGTATTATTTTATGATTCACAACCATATAGCATCAATGTTTTTAGAGATTTTATTGATGTGTTACTTTTACTGTGTGTTGTATAATTGTCTTATTGATGTTGTATAGCAAATTCTTGAATCTCTGAATCTCTGTCTGCCCTAGTTTCCTCATTTGTAAAACAAACAAACAAAAAACAACTCCCAGGATTGTTGTAGGAATAAAATAAATTATTAATTATAAAGCACTTTGCAAATCTTAAAGTGCCATATGAATGCTAGCTAGCTATTATTGTTATTGACAAATAATTTAAAAGAAAAAGATGAAGATATAGAGGTATGAGGAATCAATAAAACTGGTCAACATATGGAAAACAATTTGATGTTATAGGCAAAGTTCCATTTTCTTGGACCTGAACCTTTACAAAGAAGCAGGGATGAAATGGAGGATGGGAAGACCTTTCTTCACATGTCCTCTTTGTGACCAAGTATGTTATTATAATAATCAATGATAATAATAATATTTACATAGAGTTCAGTATATATTGAGTATTGTACTGGAGGACAGAATTAATATATCATTTGAGACTCAAACAACCCTGGGAGTTAAGTGCTATTATTATCCCCATTTTATAGATGAGGAGACTGAAGAAAAGAGAAGTTAAGTGGCTTGCCCAGTTTCACTCAGTTACTAAATGTTTGGGATCATATTTGACCACAAGTTGTCCTGACTTCAGATTCTTTGAGATAACTTCACAGCCTTCTTCTTCCACTGTACTATGATTTTTATTTCTATTTGCATCTAGTTAGTCATTGTATATATTGTTTTTCTGGCCCCACATTCTTCACTTTGCATCAATTCATATATATACTCTTTTCTAGCTTTTTTTTATTTCTCATGTTAATCATTTCTTAGAACATAAAAGCATTACATTACATTTATGTTCTTTTATTTGTTTAGCAATTCCCATATTAATGGTACTTTGCTTTTAAAAAAATTATTCCTTTGTTACAACAAAAATAGTTCTTTTAAAAATATTCTGGTATATGTACTTTCTTTTTGTCAGTGATTTCTCCAGAGTATAAAATCTGCAGTATGTTCACTGAATCATTTTAGCTACTTTCTTTAAATAATCCCAAATTCTTTTTGAGAATGATTACATTAATCGATGGCTTCACCAATAAAAATGTGTTTTTTTTTTCCTTATAACTGCATCACCATTTACTGTTTTCATCTTTTGTCAATTAGCTTTATGTTAGGCAAAACCTCAGGATTGTTTTGATTTGAATTTTATTATCTGTAACAACACATTCTGTAGAATGAGTGCCAATAATTTACAGTTTTTTTCTGTTGAAAACTGTTTGTTCATATTATTTGACCTTTTCTGTGTTGGAGAATTACTTTTGGAGTGCAGATCTTTGTTAATTTGTTACTATTAATTAAAGACATTGTGAATCTGATATAAACAGAATTATATAAACTCAAAATGATCTTATTTAACATTTTCTCAAAAATTTTAAGTTTAAAACATATATGCTTTATATATGGCTTACACAAATTCATGTACTCATAATTAATTTATTTTCATGCTCACAACATTCATACTTAGAAAATTTGGATTGTAATGAGAAGTGGCATAAGACATTCTTAGCAAGAAGCTGGAAGGAAAGTGATGATGGTGACATTCTCATTCTTCTACTATAATTTGTTACATATTGCTGTGCTTGATATATATTTGTTGAAGAATTCTCATCCATTTGTACACCTCCTATGATGATTAGCATATTGACATGCAGTGAACATTTCCCCCTACTTCCTTCTTTGCTATTTCACTAACACAGCATAAATATTAGGTAGTAACACTTAAAATAAATCTCCTTTAAAGTCAACATTGCATTTACAGGGACCTCTTTGAAAAGGGACACTATAATTTTTCCTGTGGTCTTTCTTGTTGAACTATATAACATTGCTACTTTTAGAATTGAATTTTTTTTTCATACATCACAATTTTCTAGAAGCAAAAACTGTTACTGTTTATCTTAGAATGTATATAGCATTCAGGAAGCCAAAAACATTTTAAAGATAGATCTTGCTCCTCTATTTAACATTATCATATGATGAGGATAATTAATGATGTCTACATTAATCCACATTTCCATAAGATGTCTTCATTATGGAATGCATTTCTTTTTCTTATTATGTTTGCAGCATTCACAGATTTCAAGTGTTTTAAAAATAAGAACGTATTATGTTTTCATATCTCTATTTCAAAATAGAAAATGTTGACATTTTCATTGCAGAGATGTAAATACAATCAGGCAGTCAGTCAATAAGTATTATAAAGTTCTTATTATGTGCCAAGAAACAAATGTGATTAAAGTCTACATTTGAAGTACACATTAAGCAAGTAGTCTTTATAATAAATTTACATCCTTATTATAATTAATTTAGTTTTATTTAAGATCTTATCATTATTAGTGCTTTAAGTATATGATACTTGTGTTAGCTCATTACTATATTAATAACTTGGTTAATTTTACATATGAGATTAACTGTTTAAGACTTACATTACCTTACATTTTAAACTTTAGCTATAACATAAATAAACACTTACTGTACTGTATAGCCTTTGTTCATTTTGGCTTTGAAAAAAATCCAGTTTCAAAATTCATTTAATACTTTTCTGACTTCTCAACTAAAATTCTCTTTTATGCAAGATTTTCCCAATATCCCTTAATACTTAATAGAGGGAAGAACCCTTCCTCTGTTAATTATCGCCAGTTTATCCTTTATATATAATTAATTATATGTTATGTTTTCATGTTTTCTCCCTTTATTAGACTGAGAAGAAATTATTTTTGCTTTTCTTTTTTATCCTCAGTTCTTAGCAATTGCTTGATATATAACAGACATGTAATAAATTTGTGTTAAAGACTAATTTTTAATACTCAATAGTAGACTTTTAAATGTTTATGTAAAAAAAATTGATTAAAAAGTAAAGAGTCTAAGAGTAAGTTTTTACATCTTATTTCTATATATAATATTTCCTAATACATGCAGCTTGATTTAGGATTCTTATATATACTTACATATTCACACACACACACACACACACACACACACACACACACACACACACACCCCTATACATAGTTCTCAATCAATTATTTTGGTTACTTAACTTAAAAATCAAAACTCTATCCTCAGAAGTAATAAGGCACACATATACCAGGAATGTGTACAAGTAGCAACTGTTAAATCTTATTATGTCAGTTTGGAATATCTTAATATATTCCAATAAACAGTAGAAACAAAATTATCAAGCCATACAAAAGATTAGTAGCTTCCAGCTAATAAAAAATAAAAGATTGCAGTGCTAAATTAGACAAACAAAAATAAAGCAACAGTAAAATAGAAAAATATTAAAATGTAAGATTATTGTTACTTCATCCTATTTAGAAAATGCCAAAGACTCAAAACCATGAAAAATCTGTTGACTGTGGAGAATAGCATAGCTGTTAGGCTTTTTATATATAGTAGATTTTTTTTAGAACTTTCTCTTATTAGGGGACACTTGTTCCCAAGTTTCAGAAAACAGTTACTACTCACAAAGAAAACATTTAAAGATAAAGTCTAAGGAGATAGGGCATTTAATATTGGGCAGCAAGCATAGAAAGTTATTCAGATAGTTTTTTACTTTCAGGCATTTCACATATGAAAAGGCAGCAAGGAATTTGAGAATACCTCTGTCCAGCAAGATGGCAACAGTTCTTCCTTTTCTCATTTGCTATTTGTAGAGTAACAGATTTAAAGAGATTATTTTTTCCTATTTGACTTGAGTTTTAAAAAGTCTAATCCTTAAGATTATCACCCTCCCTTCCCATTCTACTACTAGAATTCATTCCTCCTGAATCAAGAGCCTCTGATGTTCATTCAGAATCAGAGTCATTATCATTGAATAAGATGGGATGTGGATTTCTGTTGTCCAGAGTTCAAACTGAGATATTCTTTCACATTTCTGTTATACTCTAAATACAGTATCCACTAAGCAGATTTGGGGAGGCTGAATTGTCTAGGAAAGTAAATAAAATTTATAGCATAATTTCTATGGGAAAAAGAATTTCAAGTTTTAAACAGCCAACATATAAATGAATTGTAAAAGAAAGCCAATGTAGGAATTTATTTTTTATTGATTAGGAGTATTTCTTGCAAAAATTTTTTCTGCTTGTCTTTTTTCTCCCATGGGGGAAAGTGAAATGGAGATGAGGGTTTTTTTTTTTTGTTGTTGTTCATTAAAATTTAAAAATAAATTTAAATTCATTTATTAGGTGAGGATTTAAGGGACAGTGTTAAGACTATTGTAGAAGCATCTTCATTGAGTTCAAATCACTAGTCCTGAACTATATTTTTAATTAGTGAAAGAATGAGTAGATGAGATTGTAGATGAGATTTCTAATTACTAGTTAACTTTGAAAAATTGTAGAGAACATAAGAGCTACCATAAAAAAAAGAGATGGGCTAAATTCATGAATTTTCAGAAGTATTAGAAGATAGATTCTTCAAACCACAGTACATTTGATATAAATTAAAGACAAAATTCTATATTATTTAAAAATATTTTACATGTATATAAAAAGTTAAACAAATGATTAATAACCACCTTAAGTGATTTTGAGTTCATCAAGAACAACTTATGTGAGAAACAAATTTTTGGCTCTCTTTTATCTGACCTTAGTCTCAATCATAACTTCTAAACCAAGTCACAACTGTAGATACAAAGGGACTGTAAGCTCTAAGAGAGCTCTTGAATTACAGTTTTATAGGATATCTGAGGTACCTTTTTCACAGCTACCTAGCTGAAGGAGTAGGGGTATCCTGGGTAGCATTATCCTGAAATCCAGCTTTCCTAGTGAGAAGAGAATTTCAAGTGGGCAAATCTGGCTTCTGAATTTGCCTCCACCCACATACCTGTACTCAAGTATTTCAAAATTCAGCTTTCTCTCAGGAAAGATGGACTTTGAAGGTATACAAGCAAAAAGTGGTTGGGGGGAATCTTTGCTCTTTGCTGTTACCCTTAGAATTCCTGAGATTTGTAGAGATGGGAAGAAGTAAAAATTAATACCTCTTAAGCCTTTCTCCTAGGTAGACACTTGAGAGAGAGAGATGTTTACAAAATAATCAACAAATTAGAGGAGTTGGACAAATAGATACCTGAAGAAATTTACATTCTACCTGGAAAGAGTCCCCATGAATCCTTAGGAGAAAAATATGGCTAGTAAATTTTATGTTTCAAAACTTATAGTTGCTTAGTAAAATGAGGACTGCAATGTTATCTGGAGAGGATGTGACTGAGAATGTTGTGTGATCAGCCTAGGAGAAAGATTCCACTGATAGATGAATAATGAAATTCTTGGTATCCATTGTACAAGTTCTGCCAAAAAAAAAAATTAGTGTGCATTTATGGAGACCTTAGCAAAATGAAGAACAAGTATTGTGCGCCTTACAAGTGTTTGGATAGTTGCTTCCTCATGACTGAATTGGTTTATCTTCCTCTCCATCTCTAGTTTTCTTTTAGACTCAGATGAATGAACCTATACAGTGCATTTGCTGATTCCATTCACTATGAAGTTGTCAGTATTTTCAAATTCCTTTTCATGTACTTTCTGTTTACTTCATGTTTACTTATCTGGAAATAGGCTGTTTCCTTCCAGTGTACCTTAATTTAAGCCCTTGAGAGAAGATAGCTTTCATTTTTGTCTTTGTATCCTCGGTATATTAGGAGAATGTTGTGGATAAAGCATTGACAGATTTCTCATGTTTTATTTATAGTTAAGATGAAGAAATAAGAACAACACAATAGTTTTTAGATGATTTTAGAATTAGTTCAGTGGGAAGACCCAGAGGACTCATTAATTTACCCATGTCAATGTGGAGGAAATTCTTTGATGGAGACTGCCCTTAGCCCCTTATCATGTTCAGTCTTTTTTTTAAATCGGGTTTAGGTAGCATAGTTATCAAACTGACAGATGACAAAAAGGATAGATAATATGTTGGATGACAGAAATGGGGACCAGAAAGATGTCAGCATGTTAAAATGATGTGCTAAACCAAATAAGAATAAATTTAAGGGGATAGTTAGGTTAAAATTTTAGCTGCACAGGGATAAAATGAGGAAGGAATGCTTAGACAATAGTCTCCATGAAAACAATGTGGAAGAAGAACTTTCAGAGGCAGTTGAGTTGGCAGAGTAGAGGAAGTGCTCAGCTAAACTCTCTCATATTCCACTTCAAACAACTATCGGTGTCAGCAAAAGGCTAGATTGAGATATCTTTCCATCCCAAAACAACTTAAGAGGTCAACAGGAGAGATCTATAACACAGGAGTAGAAGATGATTTGAAGATTACATGGATGAATGACCAATGATGGTACTAGGTTGTGGTAAGGGTAGAGCAGTAGCTTTGGCAGCTCTTAAGGCAGAGACAATGAGAGGGCAGTTGGTTGGAAAGAGATGACAGGAGACCCCATACAAGTATCCCATCCAGGACCAAATGCTGTTTGCAAATTCATTGTCCATACCCACTTTTTGGTCATACATCAAGGGCAGAGATGAGCACTTTCAGTAAGGAGGAAGCAGAAACCCTTAGGGACAGTATCTTTTTATGTCACAATAGATCAGATCCCCTGAAGAACAATCACTTAAGGCATAAGGGACCCTGAGGAACAGTATCAATTACAATCCCAAGGGATTAAGGACCCTTTCTGGGCAAAAGCCAGAGTGTAGGCCAGAGGAGGAGTGACCATATCTCTTCCCAGATCAAACCACATTAGAAGCACTGAAAATTTCCAAATTGTCAGAACTAGCTCAAAGCAGGAGTGCTGAAAAAACCTGAAGCTTGAGACAGTGTCCCCTTCCAGTCCAATACCATCAGCAGAGTTCAACTTTAATATAAATTTAAAAGGCAAGAAATAGGATGGGAAATGAGCAAACAAAAACAATAACAACAAAAAATAACTTCAACCACCAAAAGGTACTGTGGTAACAGGGAATATCAAGGCACAAATTCTAGAAGAAGACAATGAAATCAACCAGGTTACAAGAAAAGCATCAAAGGAAAGAAAAGTGAATTAGACATAAGTCAAAGAAAAATTCCTGGAAGGAGTAAAATTTTAGTTTCAAAATCAAATAAGATTGGTAGAGGAAAAGTTAAATAAAGAAATGAAAGCAAAGGAATCAACTTATGAAAACACAATTAACAGCTTGGTAAAAGATATAAATACTGAAGAAAATAATATCTTAAAAATAGAATTGACCAATTTGTAATGGGAGGGGAAGTACCAAAAAAATCAAGGAAGTGAATTATTGCTTAAAAATTAGATTCGAAGAAGTGGAAGCTAATGAGTCCATGAAAGTTCAAGAAACAGTAAAAGAAAGAAGAATAAAAAAAATAGAAGGAAAATGTGAAATATCTCACTGGAAAAATAAGTGACTCTGAAAACAGATCAAAGATAACTTATTGATTGAACCTTCTAAAAGTTGTAATCAAAGAAAAAGCGTAGACATCATAGTTCAAGAATTATCAAAGAAAACTGCTCCCAAATCCTAGAACGAGAGGATAAAATAGAAACAGAAAAAACCCAAATAATCACTATTCAAAATGAAAGCTTCCAGGGGTTTTACAATCAAATTCCAGAATTCCTAGGTCATAAAGAAAATACTTTAACCATCCAGTAGGAGAGATTAAGTATACAATACATAGTAGTAAATGACCACAGAAACCTAATGTTTGATCTAAAAGATCTAAGCTTTTGGGACAAGAACTTAGTGTTTGACAAAAATTGCTGAGAACACTAAAAAGCATTTGGGCAGAAATTAACATGTTATATACTAACATAAAGTCAAAATGTTTAAGTGACTTAGACATAAAGAGGTGACATCATAAACAAATTAGGGGAGCATGGAAAAATATGCCTGCCAGATTTCTGGATCAGGGAAGAGTTTATGATTAAAAAAGAGATAATGAGGATAATGGAAGGTAAAAATTGATGATTTTGAGTACATGAAACTAAAACACTTTTATCCAAACAAAATTAATATAGCCAAAATTAAAAGGAAAACAAGAAACAAGAGGGGGAAAATTATAGCAAGTTTATCTGATAAAGATTTAATATTCAATTATATAGGGAACCAAAACAAATTTATAAAAATAGAAGTAGTTGATAACTAAGATCAGTTGATAACTGGTCAAAGTATTTGAACAAGCAGTTTTCAGAAAAAGAAACCAAAGTTATCAATAATCACATAAAAGTATTCTTGATCACTATTGATTAGAGAAATACAAATTAAAACAACTCTGAGATACTACCTCAAACTTATCAGATTGACTAATATAACAGAAAAGGAAAATTACAAATGCTGGAAGGGTTGTGAAAAATTGGGAACTAATATATCGTTGGTAGAGTTGTAAACTAGTACAACTATTCTAGAGAACAATTTGGAACTATGTCTAACGTGTTATAAAATTGTGCATACCTTTTGACCCTGCAAATACCTATTAGGTCTGTATATCCAAGAGATTTTTTAAAAGGGAAAAGCATACTTGTACAAAAAGATTTATCATAGCTCTTTGTGTGGTGGACAAGAAATAGAATTCAGGGCATATCAATTGGGGAATAGCTGAACAAGTTGTGGTATATGATTGTGAGGTAATATTATTGTGCTATAAAAAGTCAACAGAATGACTTCAGAAAAACCTGGGAAGATT
Organism: Antechinus flavipes; assembly: GCF_016432865.1. Lineage (NCBI taxonomy): Eukaryota > Metazoa > Chordata > Mammalia > Dasyuromorphia > Dasyuridae > Antechinus > Antechinus flavipes. The sequence continues at coordinate 352,944,009 of NC_067401.1, read as the reverse complement.
TATATGAATTGACACAAAGTGATGTTAGCATAACCAAAGGAACATTTTTCACAATAATTGCAGTATTGTAAGGATGATGAACAGTGAAATTTGGCTACTTTGATCAAGACAATTTCAAAAGACCTATGATGAAAAATGCTTTCAACCTTCAGAAAGAGAGAACTGATGAACTCTGAATGCAGATTGAAGGGTTTTTTTCCAAATCTTATTTTTATTATATTATTTTTACCTTTTTTGTTTTTTTTATCTTTTTTTTCTTTTGCAACATGGCTAATATGGAAATAAGATTAACATGACTTCACATGAATAATCACTGTTCAAACTGTTTGTCTTTTCAAGGAGCAAGAATATGCCAAAGTCAGGGAGAGAATTTAGTACTTTTAGAGTAATTTTAAAGGACTTAAAATTTTTTATATGTAATTATGAAATAAGGAAAGAATATATTTTTTAAATAATCTGGAAGTTTTATTGGACTGAAGAATTGATTTTAACAAAAGTATGACATGACTACATAAACTTAATGCAAATTCAGGGTTATGTTAATAGTAGAGTGTTCAGACCTAAAAAAAAGTGGTAGTTTTAGTATGCTGTGGCCCTGATTAGACTACCCACCTCAGTGTATTGTATTCAGTTCTGGATTTCAGATTGAGATGTGTACAGAAGATGATGACCAGGATATTAATGGAACTTAATTAAGCTCATGTGATAGGAGTTAAAAGTCAGTTAAAAGAATAAGGATATTTATATTAGAACAGAGTAGACTTGGTAGTCTTTTCTTAAAGCTATTTTTATTACCTGAAGTACTGCCAAATGGAAGAACATTTAGACATGTGTTGTTTGGTCTTCAAGGACAAAAGTAGAATCATTGGAGAGCAAAGAGGCGTCCTTCAGTTTGGTGTAATGAAACCCTTCATTACAGAGATAGCTGTCCAAGGTTGAATCACAGAAGTTGAATCAAAGAAGTTTCTGGTATTCTCCTGGGGGAGATTTAATAACTTTTGTTGGTAGAAGTAATTCCTAATTCATGTGTATTGGGCTAGTGATAGAAAATGTCCAACTCCTAGGCCATGTAAGATCTGTAAAAAATCATTTGATCTGCCTTGCCAAAGTAACCACAGGTGATAACCACCTTCCATTGCTTGGGTTCTTTAAGTTGATAATTTTGTATGACCCATGAATGATGTCATAAATATCCAAATGGCTCTTAGTAGAAAAAAGGGTCCCTCTCTCTAGGATCAAAGATGACTGTCCAGAGATCCCTTTCAACAGTGCATAACTATGCAAGATTTTTTTTTCCTGAGGCAATTGCAATTAATGACTTGCCTAGGGTCATACAATAGGAAGTGTTAAGAGTCTTAGGCCGGATTTGAACTCCTGACTTGAGGGCTGGTGCTCTATCCACTGTGCCATCTACCTGCCCCAACTATGCAAGATTTTAAAAATCTTATTTCAGTTATCAACTGATCTCATCACTGCACCTCACTAATAATTGAATAAATAAAATTATGATTTCTTCCACTTACACTGTTAAATATTAGATAATATATGTTGGATTATGATATGGACAGATTCTAAGCTTGTTATTACTATTTTAAAAATGCCCCTAAAGATTTCCTTGGAAGGAATAGCCTTCTCTGACTGCCTCATATTCTCTGGTGTAGCTGCATTCTGTCCTTTCTGTATTATGAGATTTGTTGCATGTAAAATGAGAGGCTAAGCATGAAAGAATAATAAGCCAAATGTGATTTGGTAATTGTATTTTTACATTAAACCAGAAGGATTTGTCCAAGCAGTTGCAAAAATGTAGCAGTTTGCCAGAGGTTCTTACCTGAGGTGAAGAATTGTCCTTCACATTAAAAATAGTTTAATGATTTACACCATTTTTATTAAAAAATAAATAAATAGATCAGGGTACTAAAATGACTAATAAACATATTATTCAGCAATGTCTATATAAAATACTACTCTGAGGACAGTAAACTCTCATCCATTGTGATCTAAAGCCTTTGCCACCTCAGCAATTTTTCTATCATGGATACAATATTTTACTATTGTTACCCTGGAAAGCATTTCTTATTTATAATGATGTGAGATATACATATATATATATAATCTTGAAAAGTTATAAAATATGTATTATTTACCTGAGAACATGACCTAACATAAGCACGTTTTTAAGATCAGCAAAATTCATGAGGTGTATACATTTATCAAATTTAAATAATCAAGTCCAAATATGCAGAATTATATAAGACCACTCAGTGGAAGCCAACAAATATGAGTACTGAAGTTCTATCCTTACTTAAAATTTAAAAGCCACTAATGGTGATCGTTTGAAGATTTTAAGGGAGTAAAACTGTTAATAATGAGAGACAAGATCTTTAGGGTTGCTATCATAGCTCTAGAATTTTTGTAGTTGGTATGTTGAATGCCTTTTGAAAAAAGAACAACCCTTGATCCTGTAGGTGCTGAATGAACATTTGTTTTGTAAATTCTTTTATATTTTAAAAACATGTATTTTCAAAAGTATTCTACTAAGAATTAATGACTAATATCTATTAATACTGATACCTAGATGTCAATGGTATTTATTTTTCTTATTTCATACATGTTATAACTTGAGCTAGCAGAAATTTGGTATCAAAAGGACAAGTTCAGATCCAATCTTTTACACTAGTTGTGTAATCCTGGGCAAGTCATTTAAACCTTTGACTACCTAAGTTTCTTCAACTCTAAAATTTGTTGGTATTTATTCATTTTCAGTCATGTCCACTTATTTATGACCACTTTGGAGGTTTTCTTGGCAGAGATACTAGAGTAGTTTGCCATTTCCTTTTCCAGCTCATTTTACAGATGAGATAACTGAGGCAAACAGGGTGAAGTTACTTGTCCAGGATCACACAGATAGTAAATACCTGAGGGTGAATTTATACTCAGGATTATCAGTTTTCCTGATTCAATTCCTTGAGCTCTATTCACTATGCCAACTAACTGCCATTAAGTATACTATAGAAAATTATCATTTTATAGTATAGTCCTACCTCTCTGTGTTGTTGTCTTAAATAAGAGAATATTTATAAAAAGTATTTAGTACAATGCCTGGCAATAGTAGCTGCTTGATAAATGTCCTTCCTGAAGAAACTGATAAGGAGAAAGAAAGAGGGTATGAATGAAGGATCTGGTTTACAGGTGAAGCAAGATCAAAGGTACAGGGTTTGGCTTAGGTAGGGTGAAAGGACTATTCTTTCTCTGAGATATGGCAGCATGGAATGGTTAAAATTGTCCTAGATTTAGAATCCTAAGACCTTGGATTCAATCTTGGCTCTGGCACTTACTAGCTGGGTGACCTTGGGAAAACAATTTTCTTCTTAGCTTTACCTTCCTTCTCTGTAAAAAGAAAAGGGTTGAATTAGATCAGGATTTCTAAATCTTTTTCCATTCAAAATCCCTTTTAACATGAGAAAGTTTTATGTGACCAAGGGTATGTTTGTATATTAAAAAAGAGGTATAAAATCAAACATTTACTAATAATAAATCACAATTTCATGAGCCCCACATTCAATTAGGAGACTCCATATGAGTTGCAACCCATAGTTGAATAAGCTGATGACAAAATTGCTTTTATGCCCCTTCCAGCTCTAAATCTATTTTTCTGGTAACAAGGGAATGGTGGAAGATGTTGAGAAGTGGAAGGTACAGAAATACAGAATAAAGCAGCTCCTCACAGATAGACTTGTTAGGCAGAAAAATGTGAGCTAAGAGAGGATACCCGAAGAATGGATGGTATCGATCCCTTACTACATGCAAGCACCTCTGCTATTGATCCAAAGACAAAAGTCAAATCGTTCTTGCCATCAAGGAGCTTATATTTTATTCTCAGTCTATGACTTGAGGAGACAAAAAAAAAAAGTTTGGAACAGATACTGTAGAGAATGCAAAAAGAATTAATCTAGGAAAATAATCAATAGTTAAAATTAGGTAACAAATTTGCCTTGGACCCAGTCTCCTTCAAGTTACAAATAGGAAAAGAAAAGGCATGAGGGTGACAAACATTGACTTAAAAAAGGGACGATGGCTTAAAGGATAAAGCACAGTGTAAAACTGAATGGGTGAGCTAACTGAAATTTTGAAGTAATCAAAGTGCAGCCAGGACTATAGAGCAGGAAATCAAAGAGAAGTAAAGTGAAGGGTAGTTGAAGTGACAAGAAAGAATAGATTTAGATTGGGCAAGGCCTATTGAAAGGACAGACAAAAGATTAAGGTCAAGTGAAAGAACTTCAGATAGGGACTATGGACAAGCAATACTTCTGAGGGTTCCATGAGTTCAAGGTTAATCCCATCCTTTTATGTAGCTAAATTATAGTGGAGAGCTTTGTGGAAATTGAAGGCTCTGATGAACTTGGAGGCCTAAGTTTTTGACGGGACATCAACATATATATTGATGCACCAGGTACAAGAGCAGAGTTCAACCTGTGAACCAGATAATGAATTATTTGAGAAAAGAAAGAAAATAGCCTGTGTTCTGGTAAATTATTGTTGCCCACAAATATGTATTAGATGATAAATCTTGGTGTACCATAACTAAAAGGACAACTTACTGAGAAGTTGTTGAAGATGGAAGATCTGCAAATGATAATGAGGAGGAAAAACAAATGCTAATCCTCTCCCTAGCTATTTGACATGTGAAGATCATTCACTAGTACAAAAAGTGGCCAAAGATAAGGAGGGAAGATAAGGAAGGGGAGCCAGATTTCAGTGTCTGTTTAACAAAACGAAAAGAGTGTAAAGAAGGAAGAGGTCTAATGCAAGGGCAGTTTGCTTTCGAAGAACTTTTTTTTGTAATATCCCTATGAAGTAGGTAGTACAAACATTATTATCCCATAACCATCAGGTATCACGGAGGGTTGAGGGTGGGGGAGGGAGGGGAAAGGGATGGACAGCTATGTTTCTCCTTATTTTCTGCTTCTAGCCACAAAGGTATAGAGTCAAAATCAATCTCTCCCTGATAAGGCTGGCTTAAAGTAGGACTTCTCTACTCTCCTCCCAGCAACCCTGTCTAACTCTGAAGGAGGGCGGGGAAATGCTTAGCTTTAGAAATTTAGGCCCTAACTAGGATTTCACAAATATGTTCTGTCTAGGGAGCAAAGATAACTTCATACTCCATTTTGATGTTCTTAGCCTATTATGTGATTTATCAAGTTGTTAGTAAAAGTTAAATCAAATCAATATTGACTGGATCTGCCTCCCAGGTGGCATTTTTAATCACCAAACCAGAATAGGAGATCCTAACTTTTTATGCTTTGTGAACTGAACAACCTAAACCCATCTATTGTTCTTCTCTTGCCTCCACCCCATCCCCCAAACAAAGCCATATCCATCAGATAAAATTAATTGAGAATAAATTCCTTTATCTAAAAGAATCAGTCTAAAGGGGAAAATACTACCACAATAGTTTAAAAAACCACAGTAAAAGAAGCAGGAAGCTTTGGGATTAAATATGTCTTTTACATGGATTGTATCGCTGGGGGTGTGTTTCTTAACTCTTTGGCTTACTTTTCTGTATCCAGGGGAAAAAAAATAGTGGAGCTTTCCCATATCTAGTATTCTTCACCCTTCTGTCTCCAGTTTTAGAGCTATTGCTTCTCTTGCCCCTGGGGGGGAAGTCTACCTCCTCTTTCTCCCTCTCTAGCTACACTCTCTAGTTCAACATTAATATAGGCTCACTACCATCACCAACTACCAAACTCATCAGCTTAAATAAGTAATATTTCCTTGTCAAGGAAATCAAGCAACTAAACATGACAGAATTCTCAGTAAGGATCTAGACTAATCCCTTATGGCATGGCCACACTAGTCTCTAACACTTAAAGGCCTACATTCAGATTAGATGAATGAGACAAGTTAAATAATTTTATCAAAGTTAGCTTGGAAATGTTGGAGCTGACACCTCGACAACATTGCAGAAATCATACTGGAGTATATGTGATATACTCAAATATATTTACAAGTCTTTATATAAACTATGTCAGTTATTTAGGATCTATTTATGATTTCCTAGGCTAAATTTCATTCTTGTTATCTCATACTTGAGTGATCCTATTTTCACCTGTCTTAATACTCTGACCACATTTATAACTATGTCTTTCTCCTGGATTTAAAATCTTAGATACTGACCACTGACTTTTAAATACTAACTTTTCCTGATTCTTTACTGCTTCATGCCTTGGATCCCTAAATTCTGGCCACATTCTCTTTACTCAAAACCTAAATTTTCTAATGTTCTCCAGTTTGATTTTATGCTCCATTTTCTGATTTTGATTTCAGTCTCATGATTCATTCCTATTTATATAACTAGACTTTCAACTGGAATTTCTAGCTTCAAACTAGAAATTTCTTTCCTGCAGCCCTCATAACATGAAAGATCCATCAACCAGTTCATATGGAAGCTTGAGCTTGAGAAGTATTTTGTTTCATTTTGAGCATTTTGTGAGTAAATTTCTTTAGAAGAGAGAGAAAGGAATGCTAGGACTATTAGACTATATATACCCTGAAATTAGAAAAATTCATCATCTTAAAGGCTAAATTAATTAATTTCATAATTTTTTCAGATTCAGATTTTTTTCCTATCATTGTGTTCCTTGCATCTTAGATTATTCATGGAACATTCAATTTTGTGAATTTAAAGTCATTCACTTTGCCAATCAATATTAAAACATTAGTATTAATCAAGACATTCTGAATCTTATTTTAATTTTGTGTTAAAATAAATGATGCATACAAGTATTTTTGTATTTAGATCACATTTTCTCCAAGATGTTCTATTTAAGTGCTCAAATAATTAAGATGCTCAATATAGGTGAAAGAGCTTTGGATTTTGGAGGCAGAAAATCTGGATTTTGATTACAATTTTGACAATGATTATTTTTGTTGAGCAACTTGTCATTGAATCAGTAAATATTTATTAAGTATCTACTCTTTGTTGGGGATTGTACTAAGTACCAGAGATGTAAAGAAAGTTTTAAAAAAAAAAACACCTTTATTTCAAGGAGCTCATAGCATAACCTTTTTTGGTTCTTAATTCCATCATTTATCAAAAAAAGAGGTTTGAATTAGAAGCTTCCTAAGAGCCTTTACAGCTCTAAAAATCCAATTCTATGACCATTATTTCCTTGAAATTTGTTATGCTAAAATCTTGACTTTGAGGGAAATTTTTCATTTTTGATAAAAAAAACCTTTCTCTTTCAGATTCTTAATGGAAATGTTATGAGGGCCAAGAAGTATCAAATTGAAATTGAAATTTATTCTGCTAAAGTAATATTATTGAGCACACTAATTTTACTGTGGACCTGTTAACTGTCTTATTTCTTCCTTTAGAGAGCTACAATTTGTTGATGTAATTAAATATTCTGCCTCATCTCAAGAGGTGTTGCTCATCAGCTCTGTTTTTGAAATACCAGCAAAAATATTTGTTCGATTTGAACATGCTGTATACTTTATGTACAACATCAATGATATGTTTAAGTTATTACTTAAAAGATAAGGCAGAAGATTTTCTGATCTATTTCCCATTTAACATCCTTTCTAAAAATGTTGTTGTTTCATGATCCCATTTTCTTTTGCATTGCCACCATTTGTCCTTCACAATTTCACATAAGACATTTATGGAAGTTGTCTAAGAAAAAAAAAAAATGTGTTGACGGTGACTTTCTTCAGAATGATCACTCAGATGGGATAAATATTGTCCCATCTTTTCAGTCATGTTCAACTCTTTGTGATCCCATTATAAATTTCTTGGCAGACACTGAAGTGATTTGCCATTTTATTCTCCAGCTCATTTTACAGATGAAGAAACTAAGGCAAACAGGATTAAATGATTTACCTAAGATCCCACTGTTAGTAGTTTTCTGAGGCTAGTTTTGAACTCAGAAAGATGAGTCTTATTGACTCTAGGTCTAGCACTGTGCTACCTAAACTACTCCATTACAGCCCCAACAATGCTATTAACCTGAAGTTTGATATTATTCTCCCTGGCATAATTCGGAAACCACATAAGATGTTCTACAACTTCTTTTTTTATAAGAATGCTGACCTTGGTCCTTTGTTACTTAGGGCCAGTAAACGCTTTGAAACTGACAATGAGCTGTTTTTAGGCAATTCTTTTAGGTTAAAGCATAACTATCAAAATCTGTGGATAAACTTTATTGCTGGATTAGTAAATCTTGTACAACAGTAAAACATCATTAATTAGGATGCCACTAAATCAGAATTTGTGATTATTCAGATGAAATGGGATTATGGTTTATCTTTGTGCAGTTTTTATAAAAAAATAAATAAATAAAGGTTTCTACCCCAATAAAAGATGAAAAAACATGATTATAAAGATTTTTAGTTTATTTCACAAGAAAAAAATTGAAAATATTTTAATAGCACTCATTTATATGTAAATTTAACTATCTTTTTTTTTCTGATAATTCAGTACAAAAGATCCTCTTCTTGTCAAAATAGAGTGTTTCTATGTTGCTGCTATGATAAAGGAAACAGCATTGAATAGTGGGAGGACATTGAGCTTAGAATCAGAAGATAACCTGCATTTGAATTCCACCTCTGATACATACCTCAGAGCCTTCGTCTTTTCCTGGGAAATACAAATAATTTTTGTTTTACTCCCCATCTTCCAAATCTCATATCTTCTCAAGACTTTCAACATGAGTCTTCAGGTAACCCTAACTTCTGAGGAACTGATTTCACTGGAAAAATTGAGGCCATTCCCAGGGAAATCCATGCTCTCCCTTTCTTCTCATCTTACATGACTCAGACAGCTTTCCTCACTACACTGTTCTTTATTTTTATCTTATGGAGAGATGGCTATTTTTGATGAAGTCATCATCTCTACCTGGTACTACAATCTTTATTGTGGTTCCTATTCCTTTCTTTTCTGTCAGACTGTAACCTCTAACATCCCTGCTTCTGCACTAATCTTCATTCTCTCCCTTTCTATGTGCTCATTCCCAGCTGCCTACAAATATGCCCATGTCTAGCAAACAAAAAACAAAAACCTAACTTGATTGTAACATCATTATTTCTTCTGTTCTCTTTCTTGGATAAATTCCTTGAAAAAAAATCTATACTACATAGCAAAATATCCTTTCTTTTTGCTTTCTTCTTAATTCTCTGCAATTTGACTTCTGACTATCTTTAAACTAAAATTGTTCTCTCCAAAGTTACCTGTATTTCTTAGTTGCCAAAGCTAATAATTTTTTCTTGACCCTCATCCTTTTTGACCTCTGAAGTCCTTGTTACAGATGATCTCCCTCTCTTCTCTTCTCTCCCTTGTTTTGGGAACATTGTTTCCCCGGATTCTCCTTTGCTAGATGTTAATGACATTTCCATTAACTGTGCTATCTCCAAAGGTTCTATGCTAGATGCTCTTCTCTTTTCTCTCTATTCTTTCTCAGCTGGATATCTTGCCAGTTCCTGTGAGTTTAATCAGCATCTCTATGTAGATGACTTACATAAATATATATTCTAACTTTAATATTATATAATTTAATATATGCATGTGTGAATCCCTAATTGTTCTCTTGCATTCAAGGACCATATCCTTAACCTTTTGTGCACCTTGAACTAGATGTTTTGTAGGCATCTCAAACTCAACATACCTAAAATAGAACTAATCATCTTTTACCCCAAATACTCCCTTCTTTCCAGTATTCTTATTTCTGTCAGTGGAACTACCATTCTACCAATCAACATCACTCATGCTCCATATCCAATCCATTGCCAAATCTCATCATGTTGATTATATTTCTTCTTTATTATCAGCTAGCCATCATCCTGATTCAGGCCCTTATCACAATTCACATGAATTAGTTTATTGACTTTCTGATTAGTCTTTTGCCTTATCTTTCCTTCCTCATTCCTTCTGCTTGCTTACCAAGGTGATTTTTGGAAGAACAGATCTGACTGTCATCCCTGCTCACTGCTCTTACTGAACTATAATGCTTCCCTATTATCTAGCTCTACTGGCCAAATTGTTATATCTGCCAGGCTTCTCTGTGACTTTGCCCTAGTTGTTTCTGATACCTGGAATGTATGTCTCTTAGTGCCCCTAGTGTCCTTCAATACTTGGCTCACCTTGCTCCTTCTAAAAAAGGCCTTTTCCATATGCCCTATATCCTAGAGCCCTCACTTGTTAGACTACTTTCTATATATCCTGAGTAGACAAGTATAATGACAATCCTACAAGTACTTAAAGATGTTATCCCTAAAATTTTTCTTCTCTAAGCTAATAATTCTCCAGTACTTTCTCCTAATCCTCATATGGCATAAGCTTTATTTTTCTCACTCCTTTTTCTTTATGTTCTTTAGTTTGTCAATCTGCATCCAAATGTTTTTTGATGAGGACAAAATATAGTGGGACTATGAAATCTTTTCTTCCGTGCTTCTTTTTTGTAATATAGTTTCTGGTCACAAAAGCTCTTTTTTTTTTTTTTTTTTTTTTAGCTAAAGTGGAATATCACTGACTTATTGTTAAACTAAAACTGCAAAACACAGAGATTATTCTCCCTATAAACTATTACTTAGCTGTGTTTTCACTACTTTTTACTTATAAAGTAATTTTTTGTCCCAAGTCCAAAACTTTACAAGTAGATTTATTAAATTTCATTCTTTGTATATATAAATTATAATATATATATATATTTGTGTATGAGAGACAATATATGGTATATACATCCAAAAAGATTTAATTAAATGCCTGTAATTTACTAGGCACTTGGTAGGCAAATACTAGGAATACAAAACTGCCACCTTCAGAAAAATCAAATTCCCTTCCCTCAAGGAACTTAAATTCTTTTTTAGATACACATAAAAGTAAACATAAAATACATACCAACTAAATATGAAGGAATTTTCTGGGACCACTAACAACTGGGGAGATTGGGAAATGCTTTTTGCTCTGATCTAAACTTTGAAGGAAAAGAAAGGTTTTAGAAAGCAGAGATAATAAAAGAGCACATTCTAGCCATGTTCAGCTTATTTTTCTAGACTATTGATATCTTTTTGAGTTCTTCCCTCCAGTATTTTAACTAGCTCACCTATATTTGTTTCATCTTAAAAACTGGTAAATAATTCATCTGAACTTTTATTGAATTCACTGATATAGTTTTTGAACAGCAAGAAGATAGCACACTGCTAGAAAACTCTTCTAATGCTCATAAAACTACTTTGGGGTTCAACCAGTTCCAAATGCTCCTACAAATACTGTCTTCTAAACCATTGTCCTCCAGATTAATGTGTTTGTTCATTTTTTTGTCAGATAATTTGCTATAATCCAAGTAAACTGTGTTTCTACTATTACCCTCATCTTTTGACCTAGTTAATCAAAAATGCAAATAAATTAATGTGGCATTTCTTACATTTTCCATGATCTGTCAACTATCACTGGAAATTGCTTAATAAGCACATCTACTATTTTTTTTGTAATAATCTGGAGCAATTAAAATTCTTTACCTTCATTATATTCCTTATGGGACAACTAAGTGGCTGACAATGAATTGATCACAAAACTTGGATTAAGGAAGACCAGAATTCAAATCCATCCTTCCTAAAATATTTATTAGTAATATGAAACTGAGTAAATAACTTTTTTCAGTGTTATATTTCTTGTTTCTTAAAAAAGGAATTATATTAATAATGCTTATTTTAGGAAGATGTTGTAAAGATCAAATGAAATAAAATCTATAATTTTGCAAGCCTTGAAGAATATTATAAATGCTAGCTATTATAATTACTACTTATTGCTTGTTTCAAATCACTTTTAACCATTTTGTATTGCTTTATTGTCTTTACTTAAAAATTATCATCATTGTCAGAGAAACTCTAATACTCATCACACTCCTCCTGGGTTATATCTTCCCTTCAGTTCTTCATAGGGATACTATCCTACATCCTGAGTACTTTCTTCAAGTTCTTTAGTTAACTAAGAGGTTTTCCATATCTATTTCTTACCATACCTATGTTGCTAGTCAGTTTTCTTTATTGATCAACACATATGCATATATATGTGTGTGTATGAATATTAATATGTAGTAGACATATGTATTTATATATGTATATATATGCTTCTTCCTCATAATTTCTTGGTTATGATGTCCACTATGCATTTTTTAAATGCCCTCTTTGTGATACTTGCCTCCATTTTTTCAAATGCCATGGTACCATCACTGGAAGAATACAGGCATAAAAAGGCGTCTTTGTCTCAGAGAGAAATTCAAGGTCATCAGATTTACTTTGTGGTTTCCCAAAGAAAATCTAGCCTAATCATCTTCCTCTTCAATCATGAACTCAGCCCATTGTCTGTATCCTATAGTTGCCCAAGATCTTATCTTGTCTTTGTATTTTTAATATCAGTATTATTTGTGATATTGAATGGCTGAAGATCATGGAAAATAATATCTGAAGAACTGAACTGGCTCAAAGGATAACAATGAGGTACATGTATCACACAGTATCACAAACACTAGATAAATAGAGGCATATAATCATGTAAACATATATATTCATCTATATCCTATTCAATAAGCTACATAAATTATAAATACAATTGTATCGTGTATTTTAGATAATAGATATTCATGCTACATTTATGTAGTTTAGGATATTTAGACCAAAATCTTTTCAGTGATTATGGGTCTCATTTTGAGACTCTGCATTGTTTTAATACTTAATGCAATCATCCCAGAGCCATCTGTAAATGATAGCATCTGGTGTGTATCCTTATTTATAAAGAATTGCCTTTCAATTTCCAATTCAACTCTCCCCTGATCTTTTCCATGAAACAGTGAGAACCTTTGGCAAGCACAGGCCTTCTATTTTTATTTCTTATTTGATAATAATGATCAAAGTGCCACTAGTCAAAATTCTGTCTATTCTTATATGTTTCAATAAACCTTATACAATTTTTCACATACATGAAAGGCAAGAGGAAGGGAGTAATCATTCATTCAGTTATAATTGTTTCAGTCATATCAGTCATGTCTGAGTCTTTGTGACCCCATTTAGGTTTGTTTTTTTTGATTTGTTTTTTTTGACAATGTAGTTTGTCATTTCCTCCTCCAGCTTATTTTATAGATGAGGAAATTAGACAAACAGGATTAAGTGACTTGTCCAAGGTCATCCATCTAGTAAATATCTGAAACCTTATTTGAACTCAGGCTTTCTTGATTCCAGAAACCAGTATTCTACCCACTGTACCACCAAGCTGCCCATATATTTTAAGCATTTATTAAACGTCATATCCTAGTCACTGTGGTAAGTACTTTATAAATATTATTTCAGTTGATTCTCACAAAAACCCTGGGAGATAGGGCTATTTTTATTCCCATTTTATGGATGAAGAAACTGAGAGAGAGATTAAGTGTATTATCCAGAGCCAAAAAACAAGTCTCTGAGGCTTGGTGTGAACTCAGATATTCCTAAATTCAAGCCCAACACTAATTTACTGCATTACTGTTTCCATTTTGGTGTGCATATTTAGGTCAAACCTTTCCCCATGATTATGGATCTCATTTAGAAGACTCTCTTGAAAGAGAACCTTTAAAATATTTTGCCATAACAAACCAAATGCTTTTGTGTAGTTAAATCATGAACACAGCAGAATCTTAAGCTCTCTAACTCTTTCAGTTGTTTTTGTGGATATGTAGTTTATTGTGGTATATCATTTGTAACAACCTACCTAGTAGATTTTGTTTGTTTGTTTGTTTCAAATTAAGGATATTTTAAAGGGATATATAAACTATTTCCATATGCAATTTAGATAAATGAAAATTAGACATATGGCTCGAATAGTTATTGATGTTTGACAGACTGACTTTTGGGAAAACAATAAGGTCTTTATATTTATTTCACAGATTTAGTAGCTACTCTTTCTTTGGATGCCTTATATATTGCTCTCTTAATAATCCTAAAATTATATGGTTTCCATCCAAAACTTTTCTATGTAAATTTGAGCTACTTCTTGTTATTTGTTTACCACATTGTCAATTCTAGTTCCTCCATAAGCCAGTCTGAGACTGTGATGTTAGTTTTCAAATATTGTCATTTTATTATGCAGTGTAGTGAAAAGACTTTATTATAAAATAAATTTATGTAAATAATTTATACACTTCCTTGTCCTCGCTCTAGTATCATTCCAAAAATGCTACCAGTATGACTTCACTAATTTACTTCTTTTACCAAACTTTCATTAAATGGGTTTATTCACTTCACTTTTTCAAAGTTTTTATGAGGTAATAATGGTCAATTTTCTATCTTTTTTAATACATAAGATTTTACAGCTGAGTTTGTATTCAGAAGCAGCATTAATCTTAGTTGTTCTGTCTCTCTCCTTGGCAAATAAGCCAACTGTTTATTAAAGCATTATTAAATATCTTTTCTTATTCTTGTTATTGCAGTTAATTTAAATTTGTTTAACATGTATATGACATTTTTGTAATAAAAAACATTATCCTTTCCTATATCTCTTTCCCATTTTTATATTTCACTTAACTTCAAACTGATCTATTTAAATACCATGTATTTTTCTCAGTATTACTTTTTTCTGTTACCTTTGCATTAATGTTGAAGTTTGCTGTAAAATAATAATGGTTTGACTGTATATAGAAAACTAATTCAGGAATGATTCATATCAGAAATTGTTTCTTAGCTTTTAAAATATAATCAATCTATTTTTGGTTCTTGGAATGCTTAATGCAGAAGCTAGACAACCTTTGCTAGGGATGATATGGCAAGGATCCCTTTCATGTTCGAATTAGAATCCATGACTGCTGAGACCCCTTCCAGCTGTCATATTCTGTTCTCGTATAGGTTTTTGGTGGTCCATTGGAGACAAATACACTTATGGGAAGAGAATAAAAAGAATGGGAAGAAAATAAAAAGAATGGCAAGGGCTGAAAATCTACAACAATAAGTGAAATAAAGTCACTCAAAAAGTATTAAGTACCTTTATACATAGTAGTCTATTGGATGCTGAACAAAAAGCAAAAATAAAATATCCCTTGACTTTAAGAAGCTTAAAATTTGATGTAACAGAAATAGCATACCCAAATAAATCACTATAAAATATATACAAAGTAAATATAATGTTATTAGAGAAGCAGCTAGAAGTTGGAGGATCAGGATAGCTATCATATGGGAGATGATAACACATGAAGGAAGAGACTGAAATGAAGAGAGAGGGAAATCAAATGTGTTTTGGGATGGTCAGGGTTGCCTTCTAGGTCAGTGATACCAGTAGGTTATTTTTGAGATGGAGGTAAAAGCTGTAGGAAATGGCAGTAAGAAGTTGAGGGAAACTGATGGATAATTTGAGTTTGATTTAAATAATAAGGAACTCCACCTGTATTCAAAGACTATTCCACATAGTAGATAGACTTTTATATATCAGGAGTAATGAAGGCATTTTGGCTGAAACACTGGATGAATGAGAAGTTCATGTAAAATCAGTCTGGAATGATAGACCAGAAACATATCCCAAAGAATTTTAAGGGAAGAAAGGGGCATTTGTATGTTATCCTATTCAATCCAGTTCACTAAATCATTGGAATTTCTTTAAAACAGTATCTTTAGCATGGGCTTGTTTATTTTCTCATTTTACACAGAATATATCATGTGAAGCTAGAAACAAAATATGAAGGGTTCCTTCAGCTAACAAGTCATTAAATTCTGCTATAAAAGTATAAAAAGAACCCAGATTCTTACAGTTGCTATTTGTTCTTCCTCTGCTTATATTGGGGCATATTTAATCTTCAATTGCATGTTAAGATGACCTTTATGTGTTTGTCACCCACTGTCAGATTCTGAGTAGATTTAACAACTTCAATATATGACTTGAAGGAAAACCACAAATATGCAGATCATCTTAGTAAGAAAAGAAACATCTTTCTATATTATTATTAAAATAATTTCTTTACCTAGTTATGTGAAGATTCAAACACAGGCATTCCAAAAATCACTAAGACTTTTTAAGCATTTAGGATGTGTGTGTGTGTGTGTGTGTGTGTGTGTGTGTGTGTGTGTATCTGAGAGAGAGACAGAGAGACAGAGAGACAGAGAGAGAGGGAGAAAGAAAGAGAGAGATTATTTACAAAGTATTTTTGCCAACTTGTGTAAAACAAATAGCCCTAAATTCTGAAAAGAGAATGGAGCAACACTTCAGCAAGAAAGCAAGCATGAAACATTATTTTTTTAATGAATGGAGATTATTATTGCATCTTCCCCAAAACTGAAAAACTGATGATCTCAGATTCAAGTGTAACAATATTATTCCTCATAGTAAGAGATATTTATTAAAAAGTTGACCCTTCTATCCTTTGAATGGAGTTTAATGAAGTGCCAACAAAATACCTTATAATGAAACAGTTTTATCAATAAAACATTCCAACTGGATGGACCCTAAAAGGACAGCATTATAGAAAAGTTCCAAGATAACTGTCACTTTAGATGCAACTTTGAAAAAACAACAAATATGACTAGTATCAATACTGCCTCACAATCCTAATATCTCTTAATAAGGTAGAGTAAAATAGCTTTAAATTAGGTATTTATTTTCTACTAAAGGTTGTATTAAATATTAAATCTAAAAGAATCTCAAGTTACAAATACATTGGGACATCATTTTCCTTTTTTCTCTACTTGAGTTATATTGTTGATTTTTGTCTCTTTGTAAGTAGTATATCAAGTTTTTTGTCATTTTTGACAGTGATAAAGAGTTAGCATCTTATCTAGCTGCTTGAATGGAACTTTTTTTGTCCCAGAATCTATGTCCCTATTATATAGAAACCATCATCAAGAATGTAGAAGTTGCTCATGCAAACATGTACAAATTTATTTCCTATAATCAGACTTTCCTATAATTTATCATTTTAATTTTGACTATGTTGAAAAAAATGTTTTGACAGATCCCTAACCTACTTGATTAAAAGCTTGAACCAAATAAAAATGCTTCAAGAAAATAGCTTTGTTTGTGGCTTCCTTGAATTTTATAAATATATATGAAATAAAATCTTAATTAATTGGAACTCAGTGAACTACAAGGCTTAATTAACTATTTTCCCTGCACACTATTATTAGAATAAAATAAGCTGATATAAGAAAGTTATTTAAAAAGGCAGTCTTCAGCCTGTGTCCTGAAAAGACAAGATATTTATTTCAATCTATACATTATACATTAAGAAAATATTACAATCAAATTGATGTTTATTCTATCATCTCTGCTGTTCTTATAACCCCTCTGCCTTTTTGTGAATTATTTGGAGGAACAGGTTAGGGTATAGATAAAAAAGAAAGTTTATCATGGGCAGTAAGAAGTTTTGCATTTCCTATCCCTTCATCTCTACAATATACCTATATCTCTATTAAATAAGCTCAACCAGCTTATTTAACTTATAGTCTCTTGAATGAATTCATTAAATCAATCATCAACTGTGTATTGATCTACTTGGTCTTAGACACTATGGGAGATAGAAAAAAAAAAAAGGGCAAAATATGGCCCCTGTCCATAAGAACTTTACAACCTAGTTGGTGAATAAAGATTGAAAGAACTAAAATAGGAGCAAATAGCACATGAAATGAATGGTGAATTACATGGTACTGCATTTTAAGTGCTCTAGGAGTTCAGAGGAGGATGAAATAAGTAAGTGCTGGAGTAATCAACAAAGAATGGATATGGGTTGAAATGAATAATTTGTTGAACTAAATGATAGATTGAATGCAATGCTATGATTTATGATTCTACTTACAATTTATACCTTACCAAAACCTTGATGCATAGGAAGAGTTAGAGTAGAGAGAAGGAAAGCATTATGTATTGAGAGTCAAAACACCTGGGTGGTTCCTAGTTCTGCCATCTTCTTTTCATATAACTTTGAGGCACTAGACCTCAGCTTCATTATTTGTAAAAATGAGAATCTAGGACATTCTAAATTTCCTTCCAGCTCTAACATCCCATAATTCTGTGATGTTGTGAGTTCTTAAAATTAAATGAAACATTGTGTTTGCTATACTATATTCTCTATAGATAAGAAAGCAGACTAATAAAATTTAGGAAGATTTCCATCACTGTGGATTAAAAGAAATTTTTTTCAGATCAATGAAGTGCTAAATATGACAGTTAACTAATATGCCTATTTTACCCCAAAACATTTTAATTTATTGAAATTTTATTGTAAGCCTTAAAACTTATATAACAAAATCCAATTTTCCATTAATTGCACATTGTCTTGATATATTCTGTAAAATTTTAGTGCTATTCTTCTTCAACTTACCATGATATTGTTGGAGTATGAATTAACTGCTTATTTATCTTAGATGCTCCACTTAAAGAAGAATATTAGATATTCTCATGTAAAATACTAATGTAGTTCTACAACATTCTCATGAAAACTTGAGATTTTCTGATAAATGGGTAGTGGCAATTTACTGAAAACCACTAAGAGATACTGTTTAAAAGAAACATGAGTCTCCCAGAATCCTTGCAGGTTTTTTACAATAGCTAATGTTCTTTGTAATATTTCTACTCATATTTTTTTCCATTCTGGGATAAATCATATGCAATGTGGATTTATAGAGCTTAATGTAGCCCATTTACTCCTGTTTGGATATTTGTACACAATGAGCAATGTTATGGCAATTTTTGCACAACTTTGAAATAGAGAAACATGATATATGATATATTTTGTATAATGTTTATAATCACCTTATTAAAAAGGTAAAATGATAATTAAGTAGCTAGCAACAAATATTGTAAAATATATACAAAATGTAAACTAAGACTCCATTGATTTGTAAGCATTTTAAAGAAATAGTTACTTTTTTCATAGAAGGGAAGAATGTGCTCCACTGATTCTCAATGCCTTTGGCATAGACTGGGTTTTAAGTGTCTGGTTGTTTGATGATTCTACTGTGCTGTTTTCTGGAACATTGTATTTGGCCATCTTGGATTATAAAGAAAAACCACAAAACTCAACATGACTGTGGTAGATAGCAAAACACATAATTCTTACTGCTAATGATGACGAAATCATCATTATCAAAGATTCAATCAAGCATTAGGGACAAGTTTTACAGCAGTTTGCAAAACACTTGCCATCTCCAAACATTGAATCAAAGCGCACAGTACAGGCTCATACAGGTAGAAAAGGCAGGTTCATTTTATGGCCAGCTTTATTCCCTTTAACTTCTGCTTACAAAAGAAGTTGACTCTGGCCAAAGTGCATGCACTGCTCCTGCCTAATTCACTAAATGCAAAGCAAGTGATTGTGAAAAAATAGTATTAAAAATATTCTATCTTCTCTGTTTCTTGTAAGTATTGCCATTATAATGCTACCAAGAGTTTTGATTTGGTTAAAAAGAAAAATGCCATGGTCTGCAGCCCTCTTCCATGATTCTTCCTTACCAGTTCTATTAATGCTTATAACAAGACTGGTGTCAGTTATGTTATTTAATAATGCTTATAATATTTGTATATTTGTTTGCAAGCCCTCAGTAATATGCAAATAAACTGCTTACCTAAAATAAATGTATTAATAGTATTGTCTTTTGAAAAAAAAAGGAATATTAGATATTCTTGACTTACATAAAATCTGTATTAGTCAGAGCTATTAATTCACTGACAGATCCAGGGTAAACTCCATATTGGAATAAACTTTAGGGTAAAATTGATCTGACTTGTAAACATCTCCAATAAACTTCACTTTTCTATAACTAACCAGGCCCTTATTTCCATTGTCTTCTACTCAGACCATTTAGTAGGTCTAACTATTATTCACCTGTCCTGCCTATGGGGCCCAATACATACCTTCTTTTTACTGTTCTATCTTTTTCTTAGAGATTGATAATGAAATACATAACTTTACTTCCTTCTTTCAAGAATTTGATGGTCTGTTGAGCTACTGCCACCATATTTCCTGCCTAAGTAGAAATTCTCTTCCATGCCCACTATTCTTCTTCCACCCCAAACTTGAATTCATATCAGTCTCGTTTCTATCACATACATGTTCTACTTTATGCTGCTATTCCATTCTTCTTCCTTGGAACCTTATTCTTTTATTTAATAAACTTCCCTTTACCTAATATATTTTCTGTTTTCAGAAATTATACACTTATCTACAAATTATTTTGAACCTAAAAAATTAAGTTTACAAGAATATAATGAGAAGGAGAGAAGAAGAAATAACTTTTGTGCTGAAAAAAAGATCTGTCACTTTGTAGACTGTGAGTTAAAAATTAGTAAAATGTGTTGTGTCAACTTTGGAAAAAGCTAATGTTATATTCAAGGAAACATAACTTCCAGGATTAGGAGGTGATTATTGCTTTATACTATCTCCTTGTCACATTTTATCTAGAGTATTGTGCTCAGCTCTGGGGGTCCCTGTTCAAGCAGAATATTGATAGCTTGAAAAGTGTCCAGAGGAGGGCAAACAGGAAAATGGGAAGAAAGTTGTGTATATAATGTACTGTATGATTATAGGGTAAAGGAGCTGGATATATTTAACCTAGATAAAGGGGAAAAAAGACTTGGGCACAGCATGATAGCTGCTTTCAAGTATTTGAAAGGTTATCATATAAAAGAATGAAACTTCCTCTACTTTGCCCCAGAGAGCAGAAGAGTGATGTATAAAAGTTGCAAAGAAGTCAACTTAGAAGCCACATCAGGGCAAGCTTCCTAATAAGTAGACATTTTCAGAATTGGAATGAGCTACTTCTGGAGGTGGTAAAGTTATACCTCCTTAGAAACCTTAAGACAGAGCTTGGACAGGCACTTGTTGGATATGTAATCTTGGAGATTCCTCTGGCATATGGCTGCTGAACTTGCTTCTAATTTTCATATTCTTTGATGTGTGCTTCTTAGAATGTAAGTTCCTTAAGAACAAGGATTGCATTATTTTTTCAATTTATAGCCACAGTGAGAATTGACTATCACACTCAGTTGCTCTCTAGTTTGAAAAAAAAAAGCATTAAAAATTGAAAAGACAGTTTTTATAGCAAGTTTTCTAGTTCTTTTCCCACCTGCGATCCTCCTAAAAAGCTGATTGATTAATGTAGCATCTTGTGAAATAAATGGTTATTTTTAAGCTCTAATAATATCATCACTATAAGTAGATGATTTTGTAAATGAAAGTACATTGATGGAGGCTCAAGAAATAAAGTAAAATCTCATCCCATATTCACAATGACTACGGCATAGATAGTGGAGTTCAGGCTGGGACACAGCTGAATTCTCCTAACATTCCTCTCCAAATAACTTTAAAATAATGGCTCAAATCAAATTTTGGAGCATCAGAGCCAGAGCCAATAAAATGTCACAGGGCAACATTTTTTCACTTTAAGAGAATTTAGGAGGTCTGCAGGAGTGCTCTGTAATATCAGGGTGGGCACAGGCCTGAAGCAAGGGAGCAACACAGCTGTGGCTTTGGAAGTAGCCAGGATAGAGAGGTAGAAGCTACAGGAGTCCTCTGTCCAGAGATTGAGGGAGTCAGAAATCTGATCAAAAGATGGCAATAGAAAAGCCTTTGTAGGCACTGTGTGTTCAGTTAGCATTGATTGACAACTCTATTACCTAAAGGCAGTCCTAGGCACAGGTCTAAAGCAAGAAGAACTCTTTGAGTTGGTCACAAGGGAGCAGGGGTGTTCACAGTTACAGAGCCAAGAGGAATAATTGCCATTACAGGGAAGCAATGGCCTTTCCTGGATAGAGCTCAGATCAGGACAGTGGCCACACATCTTCCTGGATGATACCATCTTGAAACACCAAAAACTTGCAAACTTCCAGTAGTAGCTCTGAAAATATTAGTACAAAAAACCTGAAGCTTAGGTACCATGCCTCTGCAACCTAAGGTGAGCAGAGCCCTACTATAAAATAAAATTTAAAGTGAAGAAATAAGCTAGGAAAATGAACAACAAAACTTGATCATAAAGAGTTACTAAAATGGCAGGGAAGAAGACATAAACTTAGAAACCAATAACATGAAAATAGCAAGAAGCAAAGCTTCAAATTAAAATATGGGATCCTTTTTTTAATCCTGATTTTCATGTAGTACAATTCTGTTTTTTTAATGCCATTAAGAATTCATAGAAACATTAAAAAAGAGAAAAGAGTATAAAAATTAATTGGATAAAACAAAATGAGAGCAATGCAAAACAATTATGAAAAGAGAATTAACAACTTGGTAAAAAAAAAAAAAAGCCACAGAAAAATAAGAAAGAATACATCAAAAAACAGAATTATCCTAATAGTTAAAGAGGCACAAAAATTCACTGATGAAAAGAACTCCTTGAAAAGTTTAAAAAGCAGAATTGGTCAAATGTTTTTTTTAAAACTACAAAAGCTCACTGAAGAAAAATGTTCCTTAAACATTTGAATTGGTCAAATGGAGCCTAATGACTTCATGAAACTTGAAAAAAAATCAATAAAACAAAGTCAGAAGAATGAAAAATAGAATAATGTGAATATCCCATTAGAAAAAAAAGTTGACCTGGAAAATAGATACAGGAAAGATAATTTAAGAAATAACATGCTACCGGAAAATCAGGATCCAAAATAAGGAGCCTGGATATCACATCTCAAGAAATTATAATGGAAAACTGCCTCTTCATCTTATTAAAAAAGAAACTGTAGGAAAAAAAAAACAAACTACTGATCACCTCTTTAAAAAGATCCCAACATGAAAAATTTCCATATTACTGTAGCCAAATTCCAGAGCTCCCAGATCAAAGAGTAAATATTGCAAGGAGTCAGAAAAAAAATTCAAATATCATGAAACCAGTCAATATCACACAATATTTAACAGCTTCTAAGAAGTGGAGCACTTGGAATACAATATTCTAGAAGGCAAAAGAGCTGGGATTACAACTAAAAATCATCTATCCAACAAAACTGAATATAATCCTTCGGGGAAAATGCATAACGAAATAGAGGGCTTCTAAATATTCTTCATGAAAATCCCAGAGCTGATATTCAAACAGAAGACTCGAGAAGAATAAAAAAAGAAAATATAAAAGAGTAATAATAAGGGACTTAATGGAGTTAAACTGTTTACATTTCTTTACGGGAAGAAAATACATGTAACTCTTAAGAACCTTATTATTATTTGGGTAATTAGAAGTCTGTGTAGAGAACATGTGTGTGAGTTATGTTGATCTCCACCCAAAAATGTAGAGGTGGGGAAAAGGGATGCTCTGAGAGAAGGGGGAAGGGAGATATAAAATGGAGCAAATTTTCTCATATAAAGTTTGCAGGAAAGATTTTATATAATGGAGGAGGAAATGAAAGGTAAGCAATGCTTGACTCTCACTCTCATTGTAATTAGTTTAAAGAGGAAGAATATGTTTATACACTCAGCTGGGTTTAAAAATATTTTACTCAAGAGGGACCTAGGAAGCAAAAGGCACAAAAGATGGAGCTAGAGGATAATAATAAGAGTGCGGGATGGGAGGTATCATTGGTCAGAAGCAAAACAGACTTTTGAGGAGGAACAAGACAAAAAGAGGAAAATGAGATGGTCAGAAGAGCACAGTTAGTGATGATAACCGTGAAGATCAAAGAGATGAACTAACCTACACAATGGAAGCAGATAGTAGAAGGAATTGGAAACCAGAATCCAACAATACATTGTGTACAGACACGATTGGGACAGAAAGACACACAGAGTTGAAATGAAGGGCTGAGCAGAGTCTATTTTGTTTTAGCTGAAATGAATAGGACAGAGTTAGCAATCACAATCTTAGACAAAACAAAAGCAAAAAAAAAAAAAAAAAGCTGAACTGAAAGAGATAATCAGGGAAATTACAGTTTGATAATTTGCTAAAAGTACCATAGACAATGAAGTAATATATTTTTTAAATTACAGCAAGTTTCTCTGATAAAAGGCCTTATTTTTCAAATATGTACTGTCTAGAATTGAGTCAAATTTATAAAAATAACAACCATTTCTCATTTGATAAATGATCAAAGATATGAACAAGCAGTTTTTCAGATAAAGGAATCCAAGCTACCTATAATCATATGAAAAAATGTTCTAAATCACTATCAATTAGAGAAATGCAAATTAAAATCAACTTGAACATATCACCTCAAACCTTTTAGAAATAACAAATGCTGTATATGAAGGTATTTGAAAGGGGAAGACTTAAGTGGCTGGGATGGTATGGAATTGCAGGGAGCAGCAGGAGAGTCCTCCTTAAGAAGGTAGGAGTTAATCTGAGTCTTGATAACAACCAAGGAAAATAAGAAGAAGAGGAGAGGGTGGAAAGCATTCTTGATATAAGGAATAGACAGAACAAAAGCAGTGAAATGGGAGATGGAATGTTATATTCAAGAAAATGCAAGCAAACCAATTGGGTAATTTCTAGTTCTTTGGAAATAGATTTTTTTTTTTTGCATCTGTCATACTCCCTATGGCAAACAAACCTGAAGTAAGAAACAAAATGACTTATTCCAATTCATAACAATCTAAGTAGGAGTAGGATTCAAATTCTGATCTTTTGACTTTTGACATTCTCTAATTTGTTTTGGCTCACAGTGTTACTCAGAGAAAACATGGAGGCTTCTGAATTTTGTTTCTAGTTTTCTCCCAGAGAAAGCTATCCCTTATTCCTCCTTATCCTTCAGCCCCCAAGTAGCAAGTTCAATAAGCTCTTTATCATTTGATATTGTATGTGTATAAATGTATATACATGTGTTACAAAGCATAAACAAACAAAATAAAACAGACAAATTTTTTAAAACAGAAGGAAAAAATATTTGCATCTAGGAATGGTTAATAAATTATACCTTTATCATTTATAATTTTCTGCCTTCTTTCTGTATAGGATTAATTCCTCTTATAATAGAAATTAAACGCATGACTTCAGTAAGAAAAGTCATAGTCCTATGTGGAGTCAGAGTTCTCCTTAGAGAATAGTGTTCCCTTATACTTGCTTGGCTGAAGAGAATGTTTCTATAGCTTTTCCTGTACTGCCTCTCTCAACAATCAAACCTGAAATATTGTGTGGTTTTAATAGTCATAGCCCTTTTTGGTTATATCCATTGATTAACAAAAAATTCATAGAAATCATTATATAATGATAATGGAAGGCTATTGGATTGAGTGCTAGACTTGGAATCAGGAAAATATAGGTATGGATACCTCAATTTCCTAGTCCATGAAATGGAAATAAAAATAGCTTATACATCCCATGGTTTGTTTTGAAGATAAAATGAGATAATATATATTGAGATGTGCAGAAATTAAAGTTATATAGACATAAATATTAGTGGTTGTTATTATTACTTTAAAAAGAGCATAGTTAGCACAGTCTCTATTAAGTTTTTAGAAGGATTAGAAGGAAGTAGTAGGAGAGCTATAAAAGAAAGAGTGCTGACTTTCAAGTTAGAAGGTATGAATTCAAAAATTAGTTCTACCAATTACCACACTGGAGCTTTGGTTAGACATTTTAAGTTTTCTGTATCTCTTATTAGTTTGTAATTTGCAAAATGGAAATAATAATACCTATATCAGAGTTTTTGTGAAGATCAATAAAGTGATGTCAACTTCAAAGTACTATGTAAGTATGGATTGTTACTATCTCTTCTTCCCCTTCTTATTGCACAGAGACATTCAGTGAATAGTGACTCATTTCTTATTCTTTTTGATGCACTGTGTCAAAAAGCAGGTCATCACCAACATGGGTACCCAGATAGTATTTTATTTATACCCCTAGGACCCAGGAAAGCCCTTTGCACGGTGTGTGAAGTTGAGCAGCTTCAGAAGATAGCATGCAGTTGGGAAGGCTGACATTCAACCTTTTTTAAAACAACTGAATGATGGTGGAATTTTAAAAAGGGCATGGTACTTAACTGATGTTATTCTGATGGTGTATTGACTTACCAGGAAATGAAAGAATACAACTTGAGGACTCTAGATAGTTGTTGATTATTCTAAGGAGTCTAAGGTCATAGGACTTAGATAAGATAGGCTGAAGGAAAAGATTAAGTTTGACAGGTATGTATAGGGAAAGAAAAGAGGAAAGTAGAGATGCATGGAAATAATAGGAAGACAAAAATTTCTTGGTCAGAAGAAAGGAGAAATCCATGTTCAAATGATGAAAGGAAACTATGAGATCTGAGATGCCAAAAAGGGGTCCTAAGTAGAAAAAAAAATTGGAAATCATTTACTCATAACTAGAACTAAGGTCTGGGAACTGAGAAAAGTAATTCAGGGTTTGCTGTTCCAAGCACACTTATTAGACCTTTGAAAATTGAGACCTGAAGTATTTATTTCACAAGGCAGGTTACAATGTAAGTCAAATAAATGGTTTTGCTTATAAATATCAAATCAAGAAGCTTGATTCTTCAGAAATGAGTTTAAAAGTGATCCCATCCAAGCATATCAATCTTTTATCTTATATTTTGGCTCTGTCAAAAATGTTGGTAGTTAGAAAAAAATAGCCTTGTAATATCCTGCACTGAATTTCTTTTCTAATGTTTGTTTCAGTATACTTTGGAAAATAAATAGCCATCTCATAGCTAACAAGCAGCTTAGGTACTCGACTATTCACTTAATGTTACAGTGGCTTAAAAGTTGGACAAATGTATAATATCATCTGTTCATTAGCTAGATCACTTGTATAACATCCTCAAAGTAGGGAACATTTAAATAAATTGTAGTTGAATTTATTCAGTAGACATTTATTAAATTCCTACTATGGGCAAGAGGCTGAACTCAATCCTCAAAATGTAAAGACAAATATGAGAGTTCCTGTAGTTTATATTCTACTATATTATACTGGAGTATATATACTAAGGGAATATGTATGTATACAACACTCAGATTTTGTGATTCTGTAAACAGGAATAGAAAGTAAGTGTGGAAAAAGAAAACTTTTGTGTGAGAGATGACACCTGAACTAAACTTTGAATGCAGATTGAGGTAAAAATGAAAAGCTGAGCATTTCATTATGGGAGATGATATTAAATGAAAATACCTGGAGTTTGAAGATGAAAGGTGAAGTTTGGGGAGCAAATAACTGTTCAATTTAGATTAAACAGAAAGTTTGTGGGAAAGAAATGTCGGGAAAGGCAGGTTGAAGCTAGAATGTGAAAGGCTGAGGGAGTTATACTTTTCTCCTTAAAACAATGAGAAGCAACTAAAGATTTTTGAGAAAGGGACTGACAGCATCTGACCTGTGTTTTAGTTATATAGAAAATGCAATAAAGAAAGGAGAAATTAAAGGAAGATTATTTAGGAATATATTGGAAAATTCCAAGTGAGAACTGATGAGGAACTTGGATAATGACTGTGTAGTAGGGGAAAAGTATAAATATGAGAGATGTTGTGGAAGTGGAATTGACATAAATCATCTACTGATTAAATATTGGGTTGGAAGTGAAAGAGAAATGTCTTCACCGTTATGAATTTGGGTGACTATATAGTTCAATGTGGACTAAATAGGTGACTATGGAGTTAGATGCTGATTGGATGTTTTCTGGAATATGTATTTATCCAATTTCTCAAATTCAAGCTAAATTTTGCTTTTTGGCCATGATTTGCCTAATTTATAATATTATGAATTTAGAGCACAGGAACAATAATAATATTCATGAATTTCACAAAACAAAAAGAATACCATTTAGCAATATCAAGAATAGCTTTCTGAAATGTAAGGCCAAAAAAAAAAAAATGACACTATTATGTCACCTAAAATTGGAATTAGGAGGACTCGCATATCAGGCATGACATGATAAACTTATTTGCCCATGTTGTTGGTACTTGCTATAAATAATTTAAGTTTCCTGAGAGCATGGAACTAGAAATTAGGAATATGTTCAAACCATATGACTTGAATTGCAATAATCCAGGCAAGAGGCAATGAGATTCCAGAAGAGTGGATATGGAAATCAGCATGAATGTAAGAGGTGTTGAGGAGAAATTAACTAAATTTAGCAAGTTATTCAGTGGATGGGAATGAGTGAGAATGAAGAGTATCCAGGATAACTCTGTGATAGCAAAACTGGGTGACTGGGAGAAAGGTATCATTCTATACAAAAATAGATATATCGGGAGAAGGATTGATTGATGTCAGAAATGACAGTGAGTTGTTTTGGACCTAGTTATTTTGTACATCGACAGGAGCTGAAATTATGGAAGCTGTTGAGACTGCTAAAACAGAAAATATAAGGTCACCCCTTTCTTATAAGGGATTATTGAATAGAGTAACCAAAATTATCATAATATAAATAATATCAAGCTACTTGAAACTGAACAGGTAGGTGGTGTGGGAATATGGTTTCATCAGAGATTGTATTCTTCAAAATGTAAATTCTACAACACAATGATTCTTGTGCATTTTTCCCTTAAATGTTATTATTAGTCTCTGTTTGTTCTAAGGGAAAAATGACTGCTAATAAGAAAATTCAGAGTCAGGTGGGCTGTAGTGACAGGAAGTGTGAAACTCAGTCACAGTTGGGCATTCTCAGTTTTGTGAACTGAACAAGGAGGGCAGGCTTTAATTGATGATAGTAATTCATGAGTCTGCTGCCTCTGAAAACTAATTACTGTAATCCCTTTTCTATGGGAATGGACAAAGTGGGAATTAGGTTATTTTTTAAAGGAAAAAAAAACTCTCAAAATGTTTAACCCTCTTATTAAAAAAAATTCTCATACTTCAATTTCTTTTCCTTCTTTTCCTCCCCCATAGCAAAGGTTGACAGTCTGCTCTAGAAAATGGAAATGTAAGCAACTGCTATCTAAAAAAAAAAAAAAATTAGTACCCTTTCTAAAGGGGAGTGTATGTTTTCTAAACAAAACTGACCAACTGAAATAATGAGGTACAGATAGAAGGTAGGGAAACAGAACTCATTAAATGCAACATTATAAGACTGATCATGACAGAACAGTGACAGCAACCCCTTCTCACCCCCTCCATAATTCCCTACAAATAGTCATTCTAGTTCCTATACCATCCTAGCTTACTCAAATCCCCCAAAATTCCTGTTTGTTCAAGATCTGTATGACAAATCATTCAGCAAAGTTTCTTGTTATACTCTATTTTTAAATTACCATCAATTCTTAAATATATTCATTTTGTGAAGTATATATAACACTTGAAAAAGAATTGGCATTAGTAACATAATACTATAAGTAAACTGGTTTTCAAAAATACATTTTGAGATGTTTTAAAATTACTTCTCTTATGATTTAAAAGCTGGTGCACCAGAGATTTGTGGGGATAGGATCTTGGAGCAATTTTTGTTGGCTCCTTACTCTACAGCAAGTTATTTCTTTAGGGGATACTAGTTCACCAATCCAATTACAAGTCTAAGCATACATAAGCTGAGCATACTTTCCCCAGCTATTTGAAGGGGTTTTGGTATTTTAGAGATGTTTTGACTAAACTAAATTCATATTTCCAGTTCAGGATTGGTTTCTATTACTGTGGACTGCTCATAGATCAATAAATTTCTGGTTGCTCAAATCCAATGTGAGACTAACTGAGGTACTAAAGGTAGTAAGAAGTGGCAAGGATTTCACCTAAATTAATGTGAATAGTTGTTAAGGTTGAAAACAGGTGTAAGTGGTTGTCAGAACAAAGCAGCTGTTACCTTGGTGAGTTAAACAATGTGTGGCATTCCTGTGCTATACTGTTACATTGGATTTAGAATCTGGTCATAAGATAACGATGAATACTGAAGTGCAGATGGGAGTCAAGTGCTAATTTACCATTTTGGGAAAAGTCAATCACATTTATTTAGGCTTTGCAGTGTAATATTTAATCTACTTCTGACTTAGGAGGACAGAATACTTAATTGTTAAATATCACCATTTACTTATTTGAACAACAATATGCTATTCCTACAGTGCTTTAAAACTAATTCTATAGAAATCTAGCTTGCCAGGAATATTTAAAATATATGCCTTATCCTTTTTTAGTTGTTATCTGTCCTAGAGAGGCAGTGGATATAAGCCTGGAGTCAGGAAACCCCGAGTTGAAATATGACCTCATTTATTAGCAATGTGACTCTGGGCTTGTCATTTAATCTCTGCATATCTTAATAAACTAGAGAAGAAAAATAGCAAATGACTTTCATATCTTTGTCAAGATAACCCCACGAACAGTATGGTCCACAGGGTCACAGAGAGTCAGACACAATTGAATAGCAATCAATTCTATAAATACTGCTTTGTATCTATTGAGACTGAACAGTTGCTTTACACTGTGTTCAGGTGATACTGGAGCTGATATTTGGAGGCAATTCCTATTTACAAGACAAAGTATTTCTTATTTTTCTAATTATTTTAAATGATTTAGCTATTTTTAAAAGTACTTAACTGAGTGGTTTGCTCATATCTTAATTTGATACATGAATTTGACATTGCAAACTTTTTATTCTAATTTTTTTCTTTTTTTCTGTTTGGTTGGTTTTTGCAATTTATTTATTGTCTCACTCAGCTTTCCCTCTTTACCCCTAATGTTTTTCAAACCTCAGATCATGCATCATCTGCTAGATGAAACTTTTCCTGACTCTTCTCACTGCCAATGTCCCCTTTTCCCCAATTTTTTTCATTTTGTATATACTTTTATAAATCCATCATAGCTATGCAGAGGACTTGGGGCAAACACTTTGAAAAAAGATAAGCCTTGGTCCTTCCCTTTCCCAAGGGAATTAATGTTGTCTCCCACTATAACAGCTCTTCAGATTTATTTGTTGTATTATATGTGGACAGCCAGAAAGTCATTAATCTTTTAAAAGTGATAAAGCTATTGATATTTTAAAGATTTTTATTCACCAAATATATTTATAGATAATTTGCAACATTCACCCTTGCAAAAACCTTGTGTTCCAAATTTTTTCTCCCTTTCTTCCCCCACCCCCTCCCTTTAACAACTAGTAATCCAATATATGTTAAATATGTGCAATTCTTCTATACATGTTTCCAAAATTATTGTGCTACACCAAAAAAAAAAAATCAGACCAAAAAGGGAAAAAATGACAAAGAAAATAAAGCAAGCAAACAACAAGAAATATGAAATTTTTTTGTAATCCACATGTACTCCCCATGGGAACTGGCCTGAATCACCTCGCTGTTAAAAAGAGCCACATCCTGGCTTTCTTCAACAATGAGATGATTCAGACTAGTTCCAATGGCTTAATGGTGAAGAGAGCCATCTATCCCAAAGAGAAAACTGTGGGAACTGAGTGTGGTACACAACATAGCATTTTTACTCGTTTTGTTGTTGTTTGCATGCATTTTATTTTATTTCTCGATTTTTCTATTTTGATTTGATTTGATTTGTGCAGTAAGATAATTATATAAATATGTATGAATATTTTGGATTTGACATATATTTCTACTAAATTTAACATATATTGGACTACTTGTCATCTAGGGGAGGGAGTGGGGAAAGGCGAAGAAAAATTGGAACACAAGGTTTTGCAAGGGATAATGCTGAAGAATTGTCCATGCATATGTTTTGAAAAATAAAAAAAGTTTTTTAAAAAAGGAAAAAGAAAAGAACCACATATGTTGTTGCCATGTACAATGATCTCCTGATCACTTCACTTAGCATCAGTTCATGTAAGTTTATCCAAGCCTCTTCGACATCATTCTGCTAAGATGAATACAAAGAGGCTTGGAGAGACTTACATGAACTGATGCTAAGTGAAATGAGCAGAACCAGGAGATCATTATATACTTCAACAACGATACTGTATGAAGATGTATTCTGATGGAAGTGGATTTCTTTGGCAATGAGAGGATCCAAATTAGTTTAAATCGATCAGTGATGAACAGAACCAGCTACACCCAGTGAAAGAACTCTGGGAAACGAGTGTGAACTGCTTGCATTTTTGTTTTTCTTCCCAGGTTATTTTTACCTTTCTAAATCCAATTTTTCTTGTGCAACAAGAGAACTGTATGGATCTGTACACATATATTGTATTTAAGATATATTTTAACATGTTTAACATGTATGAGACTGCCTGCCATCTAGGGGAGGGGATGGAGGGAAGAAAGGGAAAAGTTGGAATAGAAGTGTTTGCAAAGGTCAATGTTGAAAAATTACCCATGCATATGTTATGTCAATGAAAAACTATGATAATAATAAAAAAAGAAATCATTCTGCTGATTGTTTCTTATAGAACAATAATATTCTATTACATTCATATACCATAACTTACTCAGCCATTCTCCAGCTGATGGACATCCACTCAGTTTCCAGTTTCTGGCCACTACAAAGAGAGCTGCCACAAACATTTTGGCACATACAGATTCCTTTCCCTTCTTTATGATCTCTTTGGGATATAAGCCCAATAGAAACACTGCTGGATCAAAGGGTATGCAGACTTTGATAACTTTTTGAGCATAATTCCAAATTGCTCTCCAGAATGGCTGGACCAATTCACAACTCCACTAATGTATTAGGAAAGCTATTTATATTGGTTCACAGTAACAGAAACTTCCTAGTGAATGACTAATGGTAGTACTCCCATAGGGTATGCAAGCACAACCAGGACACTGACCCATACCTCTAATGCACATACCTCCAGTAGTGAAACGTAATTCCTTTAAGGGAAATAACTATTTTCTTTTTATCTTTGACTCCCCTGTAATTAGCATAATGCCTGGAAAAATATACATTTATTAAATATTGCTATTTTTTTATAGCCCAGGAACATTTCATAAAATCATGTATCAAAAAATGTTTAATTATTCCCAAACTAATGGTCATCCCTGTGGTTTTCAATCCTTTGTTGTCCCTCCAAAATGTTTAACATATGGATGTATTTGTGTGTGTGTGTGTACAAATGTGTACACACACACACACACACACACACACACATATACACACAGAGTAATTATGAGAACATAATATCCATGGAGGTAACTTACTAGAAGTAGCTAAGAAGTAGGAAAATGTTATTTTTTTTAATATTCTAATTGGTTTCCACAACTTTTGGGCTTATTTATTCCTACCTCTAACTAGCAGTGTAATGGTGTACCTGTTCTCAAGCAGCCCCTCTATCACTGATTATTTCGATCATTTGTCATCTTAGTCAATTCTTCCTAGTGAATTAACAGTAGAATTTCTATACTCTTCATTCTGAAATTGAATTTAGCAAATGGTCATTCTAAAACCTGACTCATTTTAAGAATTAACAACAAATAATCCAGAAATTAGACTAACAATGCAAAGTAAATATACAGTAAACTGATTTCATTATACAAGCACTAAAAACTTCCTCATGCTATCACTTTAAATTAGAAATCTTAATTCAAACCTCAAATGTGTATAAACATCTAGACACAGTTAAGACAGTGAAGCAATTATCCTCCCATTACTCATACATTTTTGTTAAGTTTTTGCTAAGATAGTAGATAGACTCCAAAATGAATGTTTCTGGGCTTAAGAACATAAGGTAAGATGCAAAAAAATTTTAAATGGTAAATGCCTATGGAGCAGGGCCAATGTCTCTTTAATTCTATATTTCATGCTTCTGTTCTTGGAAATTTTCAAGATGTATTACTGATGATGATAATGAAGAAAACCCTTTTAGAAATTTTGTCCACTCTATTGTTAAGTATATTTTTTGAACATCTACATTTTTTTATTCTAGAGGCTATATTTAAGATTATTATGTTACCAGTTTTTATTATTGTATTGTGTAAATCCTTGAAAACCTTAATTTATGTAATGTGGTTGTTATTCTGTTGTTCCAGTTATATCCAACTCTGACCTCATTTAGGGTTTTCTCGGCAAAGATATTGGAGTGGGTGGTTTGCCACTTCCTTCTGCAGCTCATCTTATAATTGGGACCACAGAGGCAAACAGGGTAAAGTGACTTGCTCTGGGTCACACAGTTAGTAAGTGTCTGAGATTAGATTTAAATTCAGGAAGATATATTTTCCTGACTCCAGATCCTGAACTCTATCTATTGCAGTTATTGGGAGTAAACATTCCTAGAATATTTTCCAGCACTAATGTTGAAATATTCTGCAGGAAATTTTTTGCTTGCATACAAGTAGCTTTCCATTCTTTCAAAGTTGTAAATAATCATTTTTTCACCTGGGGAGAGCACTTGGCATCTTACTCTATGGGTGTGGGGGAAGGTAGCCTCAGGAAAAGAATTCAATGGCAATGGGACCTATGGGAAAGTATTGCAGAGTTGTCCATCAGAAGGTCTTGGCTCTTGAGCATTGAGTCCCAAGACATGGAGATGATAGGAAGCATACCCTGGTTGTAAGTACTGAGTACAATCCATGCTGGTTACATTTTTTCACACAACTTTATCTACTTCCTCACCCTTTACTTGCCAAGAAATGCCTGAAAAGTTACTCAGTTACAAAACTGCTACATTTCCCAAACCCCCAATAGTCTTGAGGCTTAATTCACAATTAACCCTACTGCTCTCCAGGAGAACAGCAATTGCTAATTACCAATACTACCTTTAAAAGATTTCTTTTAAATGGATTTAGAATATCAGGTATAAATTGTACAAATTTAAATTTGGTTGCTTTTCATCAATTTATTAATACTGGGGCCTTTGACAATCTAGGAAAATGCTAGGATTCAATTCCTATATTCAGTTTAGACACAGAGAAGTGGTCCTTGCCTTGTGTCCTCAAGGAATAAGAGTAATTTAGCAAAACTCCATTTTCCCATATTATCATTCCAATCTACTAAAAAGTGAGATGAGGTTTTTTTATCTTGACCTCACATTCTTGAACTCTAGGGGGTCCCTTAAATAGTATGGGGATGACCAGAGATTCCCTCTTTAAATGTGCTAATGGATTTTAGATATATGTATGCAGGAAGTCTCGAATACATACAGTGCTGTAGTAACTCAAAGAAATGAGTGCAAAAAAGTGAGGATTTCTGAAGTCTTGGCAATGTTGTAAGGGTCAGGGTGCCTAGAACTATTCTCTTCCAGGTTTTGATTATTCATTTACACACAAATGTCACAAAAGATTTTTTCTTAATGCGTAGATCAATATT
The DNA here is from genome assembly GCF_016432865.1 of Antechinus flavipes. Taxonomy (NCBI): domain Eukaryota; kingdom Metazoa; phylum Chordata; class Mammalia; order Dasyuromorphia; family Dasyuridae; genus Antechinus; species Antechinus flavipes. Next base: position 352,908,978 of record NC_067401.1, on the reverse strand, counting down.
TCTGATAACATTAATTAAGCTTTAAGAATTTTTATCTATTTACAAATAACAATAAATCCCAAAATCGGGCACAATGACTTGTGCATAGCAAGAATTAAATTCTAAAATCTTATAAATTTAGGGTGGAAAATGAGGCTACAGTGAGCCAAGTTTATACAGTTTCTGGTTTTAAATTTTGTGTGAAAATTAGCTAAGTAATTCACAGTTGTGAAGGTTTGCAAGGTACCCCATGCAGATTCTTATTATAAAACACAAATTATGGAGGAAGACTCAGTGCTACATGCGACTGTGTTCTGTTCCTGGTTTAGTGAATACTTAGTGAGTTTAAGGCTTCAAATTTAGTGTTCTTCCAACTTTTCAAATTTCCCAACAATTCTAGGGGCTGCTTTACAAGTTTGTGCATTGTCTATCATTTGTGTTGGTTGTTCAGTTGCTTCAGTTTTGTGTGATAATGCATGACCCACTGTGTTCAACTCTTCATCACCCTCTTGGGGGTTATACTGACAAAGATAGTGGTTTGCCATTTCGTCCCCTAGCTTATTTTGTAGGTGAGGAACTGCGACAAATAAGATTAAGTGACTTGTCTAGTAAGTGTCTGAGACTGGATTTGAACTCAGCAAGATTGGTCTTCCTAACTTCAAACCCAGCCCTCCAAACACTGTGCCCACCTAGCTGCCAACCAAGCAAGGAGGGAGGTTGGACTTTTTGTGAAGGGGATGCTAAAGAGAGGATTCCTGAATTGTGTAAGAGATCAGCCCTCTCAAGTACCTTTGAAACCAAAACTCTGACATTCTATTAGCCTTTTGCGAGAAGCACCATTAAAATGCTTGAAAACTTTTTAGCATTACAATTCAGTTTAAATGCTCTTCCTATATTTCTGTTGTGTATGTCATAAGCAAAACAATTTCTTCTAATTAACTTTAATAGCTATATTATATCTATTTCAATTCTTCTGATAATCACTCATCACTAATGAAGGCTATATACCATAAGGACATTAAGTTCCTGTTTTTCTGCCATCTTTAGTGTCAGTTCTGTTGCTTATGTTTCTATGAGACTACTCATTTTGTTACAAAGTAAATTATTTCTTACTGTCATATTCAGTCATAAGATTTTATGAAACTGAATTCTCATAGGTTTTGAAGTACCTATAGCTTGTCATGATAGGTTTCCTGGATAACCGCTGCAGTACTTAAGCATCTTCAAATATATTTTCTTCTGCTGTTTCATAGCAAAGAAAATGAACATTTGTGTGATTGATTTGTGAGAAATACTATGAGGTGATTCCCCTCCCCCCTTTAGTTATCAGCTATATGTAAAAGTAAGTAAATTGGCATAGGATATATTTTGTCCAAAATTCTCTTTAATGAGTTTTCCTTTTTAGATTGTTACTTTAATAGTATATTATTTTTCCAATTACATGTAAACATGGTTTTCAACATTCATTTTTATAAAATTTTGAGTTCTAATTTTTTTCTCTCTTCCTTACCCCTTGCCCCCATGCTACACAGAAATTTGATATAGATTATATATATATATATGTATATATATATGCATTTATTTTGTACATTTTGAACATGACTATGAGTCATATTGGGAAAAAATTAGAACATGAAAAAGTAAAAAGCAAAAAAAAAAAAAAAAGAAAGAAAGAAAATGTGAAAATAGAATGCTTCTATCAGCATTCTATCAGTCTCCATAGTTCTCTGTCTTGATGTGGACGGCATTTTCCATCCAAAGTTTATTGGAATTGTCCTGAATCATTGAATTGCTGAGAAGAACTAAGTCTGTAATAATTGATCATCACACAATATTGCTGTTGCTGTGTATGATGTTTTCCTGGTTGTTCTTGCTTCACTCAGCATCAGTTCACATAAGTCTTTCCAGGCTTTTCTGATAGCTGTTCATCATTTCTGATAGAGCAATAGTATTCCATTACATTCATATATAACTTATTTAACCATTCTCCCAGTTGATGGTTGTCTACTGATTTTTCAATTCCTTGTCACTCCAAAAAGAACTGCTACAAACATTTTTGTACATGTGAGTCCTTTTCCCTCTTTTATGATCTCTTTGGGATACAGTCCCAATAGTATTACTCTTTCATGAGTTTTTGCAGTAATATTAGATCCCTGTTTAGGAAATCAAGAGATATTACATAAGAATGGCTAGGTATTATAAGATATCTACTCTTCTGGATAGCTAGCTTGTATAGTGGGTAGAAGATAAGGTGAGATCCAGTCGGAGACACTTATTATGGGCAAGTCAACTTTCCTCATTCAAAAAATGGGTATAATAGCAGCTACTTCCCAGGGTTGTTGTAAGGATCAAATGAAATAATATTTGTACAGGGCTTTACAAATCTTAAATATGTCATATAAATGCTAAATATAACTATAATTATTGTTATTATTATTATTATTATTGATGCTACTCCATAGAGAGAAAAATTCCATTTGAGGTTTTGTCTTTAGTTGAAAGTTTGTATAAAAAAAGTTCAGGGTTATTTTGAGAATAAAATGAGAATATTTGTTACGCATTATCAAAATACTAGTTGTTATTGCTTTTATTGTTATTCAAGTTAACCTAATTGACTAAAGAAAAAAGGGATAGTCAAATATCTTTTCATTTGCTAGTTAAATATATTTATTTATGATGATGAGTCTTGCCTTGGAATCACTTAACTTAATGGAGGTTAAAAATTCCAGAAAAGGAAGAGGGAGATAAAAGAAAGGGAAAGAAAAAAAAAAAACAAAAAACAGCATATAGTAAGGAAACCCAACATGAAAATCCTTCAGAATGTTATTTAATTTAGAATCATACTTCTCATGTTCTTAAATCTCAAATAAGCATTACAATATAAATGATTTGCATTGATAAAAAAGGCATAACATTTCTGTCCTGGGACAATAGTACTATCATCCCTGTTTCCCAGATGACATTGACCAAATTGTTTGCCTTCCAAGACACTGATCTCTACATTTAACCATATTCTACTCTTGTCACACACACACACACACACACACACACACACACACACACACACCTACATACGTAAATCTTTATACATATATATATACATATACATATACATATACATAAATATGTGGTATAAGATACCACTTTTAAAATCTTGAAAACAATAGTTTATAAAGTTCCCCTCTTGGTAAGAAGAGTTTCCCCAGCACTAATGTACATTGCTGCAAATAATATAACATTTTGCATTCCAGGAAGTTGCCAGATATAATGGTATTTTACTTTAATAGGAAATGTTCAGTCTCTTGGGATAAAGTCTACCTACCTTTAGGGCTTTTTCCTGAATAGAGATATTGCAGTTAAAATGTGATATTTTTTTTGTCACAGGAAGATGAACTCTAATGGGAAACTTAACTTTAGAGAAACATCAAAAATGGAAAGTAATTGCAAAATAATTAGGTCATTCTTAAAGGCAAAATAACATAGATTGAGAGAACTACTTTTGTATGTTGGGCCAACAGAGCCAGCAGTGTGAATGAAATCCTGAGCATCAGAAAAGCTTGTCCTTTAATCATCAATTTATAACTCAATTGCCTGTCTGTCTACTTAATAAACAAAAGAACAAATTTATAGTATATAAAATATAATGAAATATGTTACCTGAAATCCTCAGAGTCCGAACTTTTTCAGTAACTAAAGAATGATAATTGGACCTTTTTATTGTTTGTGTATTATGCTCATCCTTGTCTTCTCAACTGAAAAATAAGCTGTTCAACCTTAAGAATACCAGTCTTTGTATGGTGCTGAATGGTATCACTGTAGATGATATTGGTTAGATGACTCCATTCGGTGGGAATTGATGGCAATAATGATCATGGCTAATTTTTCTTGAAAAAATTCCTGTCACCTGCTTGCTTTTCATTCTTTGTTTTCTCTTTCATAAAGCTACACTGAAGGATTTGCAACTGCATGAACTCATGAATGTCATAATATGGCTGCATTTCTACAAAATTAACTAGTGAACTAAAAACTGAAACTCCAAATGTAAAGAGCCTAGATGGTCCCAGTATGATAGATGAACTATCTTGTAACATCTCTTTTATAAAAACATGTCATATTCTGAACAACCACTTGTTCAGTGTGTTTAATTAATAATGAGGAAAACCTGGAAAACATGGAACCTGTTTTTTTAAATGTATTTTATTGATATGTTTTATATCCCCTATATTTCTCCCTTGCAGTGTGCACTCATTTAAAATAATTTTTAAAGAGGAAAAAATGTACAAAACTGATTAATACATTGAAAAATTTTAAATGCAGTGTTCCAAACTTAGGGACCTCTCATTTATGTAAAGAAAGAGAAAATATCTTCTGTTCCTTCTTTGAAACCAAGCATTTTCTTTCTAATTTTAGATTCTGTCATTTTGTGAAAAAAAAAATTTTCACATTTGTGTTGTTATAATCCCTGTGTATATTATTTTCTTTGTGTCTGCTTCAGTTTCTATCAATTCATGAAATTCTTTCCAAGTTTCTCAATATTGAATCATGCTCATCATTTCTTACAGCACAGTAATATTTCATTTTATTCATATATCACAATTTATTTAGCTATTCTCCATCTAAATTGTTTCCAATTCAGTACTAATCCAAAGAGAGCTGCCATAAACTTTGTGGTATGTACAATGCCTTTTATTTTTATTTTATTTTTCTTTTGGTCAATGATCTCCTTGAGTTATATCCTTAGGAATAGGATTTCTGGGTCAAAGGGCATGGACACTTTAACTATTTCATTTACCTAATTCCAAATGATTATACTAATTCTAAACTTTGCTTTAGTGTGCCTAACATTCTATATCTTATCCAGAATTAAAGATTTAATCTTTTATCCCTTTGGCCAGTTTTCTGAATTTGAGTTGAAGTTTAAACTTTTAAGATTACTTTGATTTTCTTTTTTTTTTCTAGTTTTATTAGTGAGGATTCTGTCATATGGCTGTTAAAAATTTGCAATTTATTTTGAGAATTTTTTTTCATAGCATTTGGCTATTTGTATAATGATAGATGGTCTTTGGTCTTTTATAGTTCTGCTATTTATTTGTCTAACTCTAATAACAAAATTGATTTAAAAAAAATGCAATTTTCTAAATTGACTACTTCTATTCTTATTATAGATGCATTAGTTTCGCTTGTGAAAAAACAAACTTCAATAAAACAACTAATTTCATAATTTTGGAAGTGACTCTGACTGTTGTTTGTTTAAGATTTTTCCCCTAACCATAGCAATGAGAAATATATGATCTTTTTTCATTTTCATGGCATGATCTTTAATATTCAGTTTGGACATTCATTTATAATTTATTGTGAAATATGATGTAAGTCAGGGATGTGTGGGAGCCAACCTAAAGTAGCCTACAAAGGACTGTTAAATTTTCAGTGTGAGATCATTGACACCTTGGAAATTAACAAATACTACAAATCAGGACCTGATTAGCTCTTTTGTTGATTGTTTAAACTGAAGAAAATGATGGAAAAAATGTTAATAATGAAGATTAAACTTAAAATAGTGTTGCACATTCTTTCTTTCTTTCTTTCCCAGAGAGCCAGTTAAACATTTACTAAACTACCATTCCTATGGTGCTCCTCTAATCCTAATTTCTGCAATACTGCTTTCTAGTTTTCCCAGAAGTTCTTATTGGATAGTAAATTCTTTCCCCGGATCGTTTGTGGTTTGTGATTTATTGAGCACTACTATTGAATTTCATTGTTTCTGATTCTTCTTTGCTAGTCTCTTCCATTGATCTATTGTTCAATTTTTAAGTCAGTACCAAGTAGTTTTAATGATTACCAGTTTCTATAACTAAGATTGGAAGTGCTATTCTACCTCATTTTAAATTTTTTAAAATTATTATTCTTTATATTCTACTTGTTAAATTTCTCCAAATGAATTTTATTTTTTTCTGAATCTGTGGCTTTAATAGTTATTATTCTCTCTCTATATATGTATATATTCTATATAATATATGTTATTCTATATATTATCTTTGATAGCATCATCATTATTATATTTGCATAGCCTTGACAAGTACTGAATATCCCTCTAGCTATTTAAGTAATTTTTTAGTTCTTCAAGTAATATTTTGTAATTGAATCTATACTAGTAACTAGTATGCTAGTAAATTATACTAGTAAATTTTTATACATTGACTCACAGTTTTGATTATTTTGAATGGGATTTCCCTGTTAACTGCCTCTTTGATTCGGTTATTACAATATCATCTGATAAACATTTATTGATTACCTACTATATTATAGATACTTTGCTAAGCTTTGGGCATACAAATAAGAAAGAGATAGTCCATGCTTTCAAGTAGTTTGCAATGATCTCACATACTGATCTGATATGCTACATAAATAAAACAAACAAGCCAAAAAATTATCAACCCCATAATTTAAAAAATATATAGAAAATTACCCAGAACTTTAAACACAGAAAATAAAACACTAATTGATAGAATCCATAGATTTCTTCTGGGGTTTAGTGAGCATAGAGAAGCTATGATTCAAACTCCAAGATATGTAGTGCCCTAATTACCTCACTCACATGTGGAGGATTCCAATAACTTTCTGGTCAGTCAGCTTGTCAGAAATCTCTCCCCACTCCAATCCAATCTCCAATCAGCCATAAAAGTGATTTTCCTAAAGTACTGGTCTGACTATATCACCTTCTTATCACCTTCTTATTCAGCGGTTCCCTATTGCTTCCAGGATCAAATGTGAAAGCCTTTGTTGTTCAAAACCCTTTATTACTTTTCTTCCTTACAGAATTGCTATTCTGTAAACAAGGCATCCAATGTCTTAGGTTTGGCGTTTCCTCTGGCTGGCTCCTATACCTGGAGTGCTCTCCTTCCTCATATCTTCCCATGAGCACATAACGTATGAGTTTCAGAGGGAGATTTTGAGCTCATGTCTCTCTAACTCAATATTTACCACTTATGCAATGGGGCTGACTCACATGTTAAGGACTATACTTGGAGTTACCCTTCTTAGCTCTGGTGAATGATGCGGGAAATCTGGGGACTGTTTCTGTCCTTGTGGTAATAGAGTGCTAAAAGAAACTGATGCAATGGTAGAATGTATGAAGTTGGAAATCCTGAGTAAGCTCTTGGTTGATGCCCTGTTGATGTCATGGATGGGAGGAGAGGTAAGGAATGAACAAGGAAACAGTCAGCTTTTATTATGTAATTATAAAATGCAAAATCTTTTTCTGCACTAAGTCAGCACCCGTAGGCAGGTCCCTGAATCCTATGTGTTACACAAAGAAAGAATTTAATCATATTCTACAAGTAGGGAAATGGCCACCTACTGCATATATTTATTAACTTTCATTGCACTATTATTATGAATGATAATGGTCATGATGATGAAAATAAAAACATTAAAGGAACTTGATTTAGATTGCAATTGAAAAACACTCATTTTTATTTTTCTGATTCCGTATCTGATATCTAGAAGGTTAGAATCTTTGTCTAAATCATGACTTTGTCACCCAATTGATTTGGTCTGAGACTATCTGTAATGCTTTAGATAAAAGGTTCATAGATTTAGAACTGGAAGAGACCATAAAGGTAATTTTGTAAATGAAGAATAAAATCTTTAGACGTTAAATAGCTAATTTGAGAGGTCAGTGGGTCATATAGGTACAGAGACAAAGTTCATAATTACACCTTCAGATTCCAGACCTCATGGTCATTTCATTATGCCATCAATCTCAAGTAGCCTTCAACTTAGGTTATTTATCCCTGCTGCCTTGACTTCTTGTAGTCTAGATTCGTATGTGGAAGCTCTTAAGACATTTTGTTAGTTCTCCTTACATGAGGTGACATCCCTTGATTTGACTGCTGGCTGACTTCGATTAGAATTCTAACCAGAATCTCTCATATCAAGATGAATTCCTGTACCTAACCTCCACCCAGACTTCATTTGCTTTTTTTTTCCTGTGGTTGAATAATCACAAATATGACATCCAATTTCTTCTTCCCTTCCTAAAACTCTAATTAATCTTATTTCTTTTGAGAAATAGAAGCATATTTAAAAACAGAGCCATCTATTGGCAGAGTTTACCACCTTTTATGTTGAGCTCCTAATTACCTACTAGAGAGCTCTTTATCATAGAATTGAGGTGAAATTTTTCAAGATAATCATATATCCAAATCATATTTTTTGAATTCTGCACCTAGAGTGTTGCTCTTACTTCATTTTCATCTAATAATGTGAAATATTTCATTTTTTCTGAAAAAAATTATATTTATACCAAGACTAAAGACTATGTTTCAAAAAAACATAGTCAAAGTTATTTTTGTGTATTATAGCAGGTGTAGAAGAGCATTAAATACATTCAGGTATTATCTTGACAGTATAAAGAAGTTATATGTATGAAATGTCCCAGCTGTATTACTGGAAAGTAAACACAATTTATTATGCTAGTTTACTCTCCCCTTTGTCATTCTTTGGTAGACAACATTAGGTTAAGATGGATATTTTGCCTATGGTATTATGTTATGTAAATATCTTCTATATTTTGTTCTTATGAAAATATTAAATCGTTTGAATAACAGCTTTCTGGTTTCACATGCGTAAGAAAAGGCCCAAGGTTGCAATGAATGTTTAAAAAATTCACTGTATGAGTAGTGGTATAGCAAGCTTTACACTTGAAAATGGAATATTCTAATTAAAGTTGTGAAAAGGAAGGATTAGCTATTATTTCTTTATAATAATGTTCTTTTGAGCTGAATGACTGACGGGTAACTAGTTTTTCTTTTCATTGTTATCAAAAAAAAAGACCCTACTTAAATTGGCATAGACTTATGTTTTTTAATAGAGTAATTCATATTCCTTGTTAGAAGAGAGGAGATTCTTGGTAATGCAATTACTTGAGAATACATGGAAATATTTTGAAATTTGTTGATAAACAAAGTTTATGAAAATTTATTCTAAAGGGTAGGATCATAGAAGAGTCTTTTGAAAAATATGTAATCCATTCAGCAAACTTTGTAATCACCTTTTCTGAGTGGGACATTGTGAATTGGTGGAATTTCTAAAAACAAGTAAGATGTATGCATATAGTGGAGATTATATCTGTCTATATATGTTTATATCGATATATATGTGACATGCATTTATGTTTAACTTTTACTTATATAATATATCATGTGATCTTAACAGCATTCCTGTAAATTAGATATTATTACTACCTCTACTATACAAATGAGGGAACAGAGGCTGAAATGGTTAACTAATTTCCTACTGTCATACACTTAGCAAGGACCTGAAATGTGTATTCAAATGAGCCTTCATGGCTATAAGTCCAACTTTCTGTGATTTTCTCCTAGACACACATCCAAGAAACTACAATCTAAAGTAAAATATAAATATATGAAAGGTACAAACAAGGAGCTAAAATAATTTATAGAAGAATAAAGACGTTATAGGAGTTGTTTAAGAAATAGTAGAGCTTGCTGAACTGAGAAGTTTATGAACAGAATAATATTGGAACATCAAATTGAAGTCATTTTGTAGTGGATCTTGAATAAAAGGCAGTAAGTTTATTTTAATTTTATATTTGGGAGAGAGATCAGGATTGTAAAGAGTATTTGGAATCATCTATATAGAAATGAGGGCAACTAAGTGACTCACTGATAAGAGTATTAAGCCTGGAATTAGGATATCCTCATCTTCCTAAGTTTAAATCTGGCCTCGGACACTTACTAGCTCAGTGATTCTAAGCAAGTCACTTCACCCTATTTGCCTCAGTTTCCTCATCTATAAAATGAGATGGAGAAAGAAATAACAAACCACACTTGTCAAGAAAATCCTAAGTGGGATGATAGAATATCATACATGACTGAAAAACAACTTTAAAATATCGATTTAACATATTGAGATGATGATTGATAATATGAGTGGATAAGATTAGTATTCTGCAGGCAGAGATAGAAAGAGAAAAGTTCTAAAAACAGAGACTTAAAAGAGTGGAGTGAGACCCACAAAATATGCTAGAGCAATGAGGAGAACCATTGTTTGAAGTTCAGCATAACTAATCTAAGATTTTTAAATTTGTAATTCAAACTACAGCAATAAGAAATTTATTTGAATTATAGTCCAGGGATTTTGCAATTATTAAAAATTATTCTCTAAATAAAGAGATTTTAAAAAATATATACCACGTTAGCTTCTCCTTGTTAGATTACTTTCCACCAGATTGTTTTCCAAGCCATGGAGGTGCACTAGAAAATATGTGGGGGTAGAGATAATTTTTAATTAATTTTTCAATAAATCTTTACAGATGAAGACAAATTTGCCTTAAATCAAATTTTTATTTCTATGTAATAGTGTTGGTGGTGGTGTTGATGTTGCAGATAACATTTATATGGCATCTTAAAATCTACAAAATTCTTTATAGATATCTTATTTCATGTTCACAGTAATCTTGTGAGATAGGTACTATTACTATCCCTATTTAACAGAGGAGAATATTGAGGGAGATAAGTTAAGTGCTAAGAATCACTTAGCTCATAAGCATCTGATTCAGGATTTGAACATAGATCTTCCTGACTCCATGCCAAACTCTTTATCCTCTATGCTTCCTGGGTGCCCCATTGTTAAACAATAGTTTAGGTCTCCCTTCTAAAGCCATTATTATATTTTGGAATTAATAATTTCAAATGGTGGTACAAATTGATAAGGTAAATAACTTCAAAGGGGGTTTAGAAAAATGAATGATAGTTCCTCAGTGAATCTAAATTATGTTTGATATTTGCATTGTGGTAGTCAATATATTCTTCCCATAAAATATCACTTCTTTCCACTTTTAAAGACAGGATTTTGGATTAGGAGAAACACTTTGTCTTATTCAGTTGTTGTTTTTTTCAGCTCTTATTTTCTTATGTTTATGTACAGCATAATTATGCTAATAATGTTTATTATCTGATCATGCTGAAAGCTTGTCAATTTCCTTAAACCAATTGTGAGCAATAAGGATTTTAACTGCCTGACAAATTAAAATTATGAGAACAGAAGTTGAAAAGAAATATGCTTTGTTTCTCTTGTACAGAAGTGTTTAAATTTATTTTAATAATGGTCAGTTTCACTTCAGCGCTTTAAGAATTCTTTATTTCATTGGTATGAATAATCCCTTCATGGATATGGGATCTCTGTGGGGACCTCATTTTCTTCATATTTAAAATGAAGAAAATTGGACTAGATGGCCTCCGAAGTCCTTTCTAGACTTATGATCATATATTTCTTAAAATGTAAGTTGTAATCCTGATATACTTCCATGAGATATGGTTAAAATATTTTACTTCTTGGTGACCATTCCTGTGGTGTTGAATTTGTTCTCATACACTTGGGCTGGTTTTGAGAGAAATAGGACTTCATAGAGCATATACTAGAATGACATAGAATTCAGGAATACAGGGTCATCTATATGGCATGATAAAACATTAGAATATGATTCTTTTGGAGGAATTATGGTCTGAAACTCTGTTTATTAGAGATCATTTGTTATACAGAGAATAATAAGAGAAGCAGTAGATTGAATGATTAGATAGTATGGCACTGATTAATGTGAATAGTACCAATTCAACTTTTGTGGTAGAAACAAATTATTGCAAATCTAATGATTTTCAGTTACTTTTTCTTTCTTTTGAATAGTTGGCTAAATTTGCCTCTCAAGGACAGAAAAAAAGAAAATTATCGAGAATTTTTTGCTTACTCTAAATTTTATATGTTTATTTTAGTGTCCAGTCATCTGGATATTTCATAGAGAAAAAAAAAAATCTCAGAACTGAAAGGAATTCAGTAGTAATCCAGTCTAAATTATACAGAAAAAAAGAATTCCCACTACAACATCCCCAACAACAAAAATAGATTATTTATGAAATAACACGTCTTGAGCACAGGTCTTGAGTTCAAATCTTACCTGATACGTGCTACTTTGTCATTGATATTTGCTACTTCTATCATCTCAGACAAGCTATTTTATGTAACTAATAATATGAAATTTTTTTATCTCATATGATGTCAAATCTGCCTCTTACCATCCTCTAATTATTGTTTCATTGTTGGTAATCCTGCATTTTGGGACCTAGAGAACAATTTAAAATTTTTCTTCTAAATGATAACCCTTTATATCCATAACAATGGTGTCCATATCCTGTCCAAACCCTCTCTTCTTCAGACTAAAAATGTTCAATTCCTTTAAACAATTCTTGTAGGGTTCTTTAGAAAATTAATAATTATTAATGTAACAATAATATTATAGTATAATTATATTGTTCATTATACATAGTAATATATAATTGTATAAGTTATAATATTAGTTTAGTATAATAATTTAATATATTAATGTCTTAATAAATGTTTGATGACAGATTGAATGGTTCCTTCATCAGAGAACATTTTCCAAGTTATCATTGCCCATTCTAAAGTATGGCACTCGATATTAAGCACAATACATTGAAATTGTTCTGATTAAGGCAGAATACAACAGTTTTATCCTTCCTTTATACTGGCTAAAACCCGAGGTCAAATTAGCTTTTTTGTTTGGCAATATGACACTATTGGACAAACATTATTATTTTCAAAGGATTGCCTAGCCATGCCTCCCTTTTATTTGTAAAGCTGATTTTTGAATCCCAGTTAAGGGCTTTTAAATTATCTCTATTCAATGTGTGTTTATATTCAGTCATTCTTCCTATCTTGTCATAGACCTTTTGGGACCTCAACTTTTTTATCCAATGGAATAGCTATCTCCCTGATTTTGCACTGATCTGCAGATTTAATATTCATGCTATATATCCTTTTATCCAAATTAATGAAAATGTTAAATAGATTAGGGCTGATGAAAGATCTCTAGGGAAGTTCACTAAATTTGGCTTTTAAATTTTAAATTTTTTATGATGAGCATTATAAACTTATATGATCTTGGAATTTAATGGAACTGTACATCAATTAATCTGTCTTTAATTGCCTACTACATGCTAGGCAATCTACTAAGTACTACAGATACAAAGATAAAAAGAAGTTCTATCAAGATCATTCTATTTCTATTCTCATCCAATGGAAGTGGGAATCCCTTCAGTAAAATTTCAGCAAACAAGGTCATCTAACCTCTCTTTGATCTTTTCTGGTTAAGCAAAAATATACTTTCTTACAAGGCATTTCATTTAAATTTGGAATACCTGGAATAACTAAGAAATAATTTCTCATATGAAACTGAAATATAATTACTTTAAGCTCTCAAAATTATTCTTAGTTATGCTTCTAAAGCTGCATAAAATATGTCTAGTACTTTCTCCAAAAGCCGTTTAAAATATTTGAAAGATACTATCACAATTGCCCTAAGTCATCTTTCTTCTAAGCTAAATATCCCTAAGGTTTCCTTTAATTATTCCTTGTTATTACATATTAGTTTAAAGACTTAGTAAGATAATAGCTACCCTCCTTGGAAGGAATTATAATTTGTTATTTTCCCTGCTTAAACATAATGTTCCAACTTCATATTGCAGAAGTTGTCTGGTCCATAGTGGCAAAGGTGGCAATATAACCTGCTCTTATCTTGATATAAAGCAGTTATAGATGCCAGGTATTATGTATATATATATATTAGCTTCTATACCACACTGTTAGCTTGCACTAAATTTTCAAATGATTGTAAGTACTAAAGTCTTTTTGACATCATTTATTATTAATTATATCTCCTGTATAATTCTTATCACTTGAGTTTTTAAAAAGTAAGTACACAAATTTCTGTTCTTCCTATTGAATTCTACTTCTTTTTTTTGGACTGTCAAGATGTCTTACAATCTTTGTTTTGCCATCCAGATTATTAGCTACTCCCAGTTTGAGTTATCTGAAGAGTAAATAAACATACCTTCTGTTAAGAACAATGATTAAGTGAAGAAGCAAGTCAGTTCTCTTAGAGCCTCCACAGCTGTGAATCATAACATCTGAAGGAGTTGCAAAGCAGCCTTTACTGACACAGATGTTGCTTGTGGACTGGGAATGAAATAAATTGAAGACAGAGGGAAGTGGAGGGAAGTCAGACAATGCAACTGCCTCTCAATGGAGAAGTCATAGAACAGTAACTGCCTCTCAGTCTCCTTGTATCATCATCATCATCATCATCCTCCTCCTCCTCCTCCTCCTCTCCCTGGAAGAAATCCATTGTACAGGTCTGAGTTAGACCTCCAGCAGCCACTGGCAGGAGGCTCTCATATCACAACAACCTTCAATAGCTGCTTGCTGGGTTTTTCTTATGCTTCTCTAGATAAAAAATAGTGAACAGAGCAGACATCAGACTAGAACCGTGTGACAGATTCCTAAATCTCTTCCTTTAGGTCAAAAATGATTTCTTAAAAAATATTGTTGTTCAAGTAGCTTTATCACCTCTTTCTATTAGCATCTAGCCTACAGACATTCATCTTGCCTGAACAGATTTCATAAGAGACTTTGTCACATACCTATATACAGCTGTCCAGTGAATTCACTTAAGAGTATTGGATAATTGTGGGTAACTATTTTCTACTCTTTTCATAATATTTTCTGTGATTTAAGTGCTTTGTGGGTGTTTATTAGATGAAAACTGAATTAGTAAAAGTTTTCTATTAGTTTTTTTGGCTATTAGATATAGACAAACATATTTTGGCAAGTATTGAAGACAATAGTTACATGGATGAGTTCAACCTCTAAGTTGAATATTTTATATTTAGATTTGCTTTAAATTCATTTGCCTGTTTATGGAAGCTAAAAAAGTCATTTTCCAGAGCTGTTAGAGGATGGAGTGGACAGAAAGATTATTTTCTTCCTATTTTTTCCTTAATAATAATATAACAGTTTTATATAGCACTTGCAAAATAGTGATTATATGGCCTGAAGGAAATAAAAGGATCAAGACCATCATATTGTCTTTTAAAGATTTGGTGATAAGAAAATAGACTGAATGTCAATTGAACAAAAAGAATGAAAGTAAAGAATAAATTTTTCTCCATTTTAATCTCTGACTAGAGTAAAGGCATTTAAATACTGAAAGAAAAACTATATAGGTAATTGCTATTAATTTTGAACAAAGCCCAATAGTTTATCTGCAGCAGTAGAAACGATTAAATGCTAATATACACCAAAGTATACTTCAAATGATCATTTCCAAGCACAATTTACCTTAGAACTGACATTCTAAGACTCATGCAATAAAAATGTTTTTCTTGATGGAATATATCCAAGTTGTTACTTTCATCCTCAGGAAACTCCCTGAGTAAGATTCCACATTATCAAAAAAGAGCAGTAGCAATTTCTTCAGTCAATCCAAGAATAATAAAAGGAGCATATGTATTTATTAAATTTTGTTATAAACTTCAAAATATATACCTGCAAATGTGACAGGAAAAAGAAATGTCAGTCTTCCTAATACTTTATCCTGCCACTAGTTATTAAAGGAAGTTGTGATTTTGGAGACATACCATAAATATTGATATTCAGAAATACATTAAGGTATATTAATGTCTAGATATCCAGAGATTGTAAATAGACTGGAATAAAAAAAAGAAATGCAATTTTCTGTGTTCATCAACAATTTAGTGAAGGTGTATGTGTGTGTGTGTGTGTGTGTGTGTGTATGTATGTAGTCCTTCAAACTTCCTTTGAAATAAATGTCTATCCAGGCCTCATTTTCTTCCTTTGAAAAATGAGGAACCAGATAAGATCCCTTTTGCTTCTAATAGTCTATAAGTCTACAAGATATATTACATTTATTATTATACTTATATTATACATGTTATTATATTTACACATGTGAATATGGCATATGCAATATATACTAATATAATTTTGATAATACAATTTCAATAATATTTTGTGTATGGTCATTTGAAATTATTTGTTGATCTCTAAACATTTATCATTATTTAGAAATTAACATGGTATTAATACATGCTTTGTTTTCTCGTAAAATTAGTGAAGGAATAAATGCTACTACTTGGCTTAATAATATAATCAGAGAAGAATTGTTTTACATTATTAATGTTACTGGAACAGCAGTGGTATTTATTTAGCTTATCTATTTCATTCTGACATAACATTACAGTTTCCTTTCATTGATCAGCATTCTTTATGGATATTATTTATACCAAACAAGAAAATCAACAAAGATAGATTACAACTTGAAATAATATTCACTTTCCTTGTTGCTTCACATTTTTACTCTTCATATTTTTAATGTGTTTATTGCTTTAAGGATGAAAAAATACAAGGCAGGGAAATAGAAAAAAATAAGTGCTAAAGAAACAATTTCCATGACTGACTTCAGGTCACATTGGACCCATAAATTAATAACAATGAAACTTAGAGTGAGCAATATATGATTGAACAGGGGATAAAAGGAAATATTATGCAGTATTGATGCATGTTTTATGAGAATCTAAACATTTTGGGAAAGGGGGATTGTAGCTTAGTATCCTATTTTTATATATATATTCCAACATGAAACTTTTCTTTCCTTTGCAGTATAGAAAAATACTTTAAAAATAATTATGTGGGTAGTTAAAATGTACAAACTGACAGACAAAACAAATGCATTGAAAATAAATATGGGACAGTAAATGGAGAAGACCTATTATCTATGTTTAACCACACAGAACAAATTTAACTAATCCTGGATATTCAGTATTCAGAATGTGAGCATGTAATGTGGTATAATGGGAAACAAGTCAGCTCTTTACTTTAAAGTTTTCAGTTTTCTTATTTAAATTGAGACTGTCTCAAATTCCAAATCCTACAAATATTGATCCTTTGTTTCACAGAGAAATGTGAGGTCATTAAAAGTATGTTACAACTAAGCATTTATATCTCCTCTAGCTCTATCTTGGTTCCTCTTTCCTTCTTCCTCCATACTGTCACATTTAGTGATCTCATTAGTTCTTGTGGGTTCAATTGTCATCTTTATACAACTAATTCTCAGATCAATATAGCTCTGATCTGTTTTCTTAGGTCCAGTCCCCACATCATCAAATGTCTTTGCCATATCTCAAACTGGATATATTATGGACAATTCAAACTGCCTAAAAGAAAACTCATTATTTCTCCTGTTTCACCCCTGAAAACTTCTCCTCTTCCTAATTTCCTTGTTACCATTGAAGGCACCATAGTTCTCCCAGTTACCTAGGTTTGCTACACCAGTCTTCCCTAACTATTTCTTCTCATCCCATATATCTAATCTATTGCCATATCTCATTATTTCTAGTTATACAGCATCTTTTTTTTGTTATTCTTTCCATCTAATTCAGGCCATCGTTACATCTTAACTGTACTCTGGCAATAGCTTTATAATTTTCTTTATAATTTCCTTCTTATTTGTCCCGACTACAATCAATCCATCACTCAGATATTAAAGTAATGTTTTTAAAGCATAAGTCTGACCATGTCATTCTCCTAGTCAATAATTTTCATTGGCTTCCTACTACCAAAACAATCAAATATAAAATCCTTTCTTTAGTACTTAAAATTCTTCATAATCTGGCTTCTTCCTGCCTTCCTAGTTTTCTTATATTTCATTCTTCTTCAGTTTCTATATAATCTGGCTACACTACCTTGCTTGCAATTCTTATCACTTGGCACTCCATTTGCTGTCTCACTGCCATTATCATTGCCATTTTTGTTTGCCATTGTCCATGACAAAAATAAAGTCCCTCTAACCTCTGTCTCTTCAGTTCTCTGCCTTCTTTCAAGACTCATCTAAAATCCTACTTGATGCAATATGAACTAAAAAAATGTTACAGATACTTTCTCCAAGTGGTCCAATGGACAAAATGCTTGACCTGGAGTAAGGAAGATGTGAATTCAAATCTAACCTCAGATATTTAGTAGTTGTATGACTGGGCAAATCATTAACTTCTGTCTGCTTCAGTTTCCTACTTCCTGCTTCCTAGAGTTGTTATGAGGATTAAAAGAGATAATATTCCTAAAGCATTTATTATTGTGTTTGGCATATAGTAAGTGCTATATAAATTTTAGCTATTATTATTATTATTAGATTGTAGTAATTTCTGCTTCAGCAGCCAATTCCTCCTTATTTGTTAGAATCAAGGGATTTCCTCAGCCATTTGAACAATGAAAATTTAATTTTCACATGATTTAATTTACATGGCTATTTGTAATAGTTCATGTTGGCATTGCATCAGGTAGATTATACTTCAAATATGGCCTCAGATATCAACTGGTTATGTGACCCTAAGCAAATTAAGTAAACTCCTTCAACTCAGTTTCCTCATCTGCAAGAAAGGTCAATAGTAGCACCTACTTTACAGGGTTGTTGTGAGGCTCAAATGATTTTTACATATGTAAAGTGCTGTAACAAACTGTAAAATCCATGTAAATGTTAGTAATTTTATATATGTCAATACTGAGCATTAAATAGCTATCATTGCAAATCCCTAAAAGATACCATAACTGGTTCTAGATGGAGAGATGAAGGGAAGATTTTCCTTAGTTTCATTTAGAGAGACTTAGCTGGTCAGTTTTTCAGGACTAAATGAGCAAAGGACCTTTAGCTCATTGTGGTCACTTTCTGTATTGCCAAGATGCCCTATGTCCTTCTTGCTGCTTTAAGATACCTTATTTAATTGGGCAGTGAAAGGGGACAGGTGCAACTTTGTGTTGCACAAACCCTATTAAAATCCTTTGAAATTAGTGTCTGCAAATTTTCAAAGTTAAGAAACTGAATCAACCTCTTAAATTTGGGATATGTGACATCTTGGTTTGCTAGAGTCCTTTTTGCTTTGAAAATACTTGGAACTTATATAAACTTATATAAAGAAAGGAACTTTCTAAAAGGTCTTGCTTTTCACCTCAGAATCTCAGAACCTCATCTTAAAAAGAATAAAAGTGAATAGAAATGTCCTTGACAAAATAAAGACAAAAAAAATAATTTATTTTATATAGTGGGGGAAGAAAAGAAAAGAAAGAGAAAGAACCAAAGATTTAAAGTTTGAGGAGCCCCAGGCAAAATACTAATGGAAAAACTTTGACTGTATTGTGGATTTTTAAAATTGTCCAATGGTTAATTAACTTTGTAAAGATTTTTTGGGATATTTTTATGCTTTGCAAAATGATTTATATTAATCTTATTTATTTTTCCTACCAAATACAAAATAGATACTATACAATAGATACAAAATAGGCTAGTAGCATTATTTTCATTTAACAGAAGAGAGGAATCTTCACAGGGGAAGTTTCTGTCTTTCCCAGAACCTCTAGAGAGTTTATGTCAAAGCAAAGACTAAAACATTTAGACTGAAGCTTCTAAAGTTTGTTGTTAGAACCCACTGAACTGAAGCAGAATTTCATTTGAACCTAAGGTCCCAAAATGGATATTTTCCCAGTATAAGACTTCCTGGATAAAGAATCTTTCCCGCCCCCCCCATACTAAGTCCCTCTGAGTGACTTCTATTAAGTCCACTGCAGGGCTCCCCTTCATCTAGTGCTTCCCCCAGGGAAGCCACCCTTCATCTGCTATAGTCTTCATTTGGCATGATTGCTCTGCTGCCATGGTCTCTTCACTTTATTCTCTTTGAGTAGTCATCCCTTGGTATGGTAGCTCCGTTGGCTGTCTCTTGGTGCAGGGTTGGCAGTTTAACTGTATTCTCACTTGGAAATTTATCTCCTCTGCTTACAAATCATCTGTTGTTGCAACAGTCTTATCTGAGAATGAGAAGAAATTCAGAGTCACAAGATTTAACAGCTGGAAGAGAGTTTAGAGGTCATCTAGCCTACCTATACATAAAAAAAGTCCTGTTCTAACATGCCTGACATGTGATGGTCCCATTTCTATTTCAAGACTTCCAGGAAGAGGAAAATCACTCCTATTCAAGGCAACCTTTTCTACTTCTAGACAGCTCTAACAGAGTTTTCCTTGCCATCAAGATTAACCTGGCTCCTTGGGGCAGCAAGGTGGTACAACGGATAGAGCATCGGCATTGGAGTCAGGAGGATCTGAGTTCAAAATTGACCTCAAACACTTGATACTTAGTAGCTCTGTGATCCTGAACAACTCATTTAACCTCAATTGTCTCAAAAACAAAACCCAACAACTAAATTGGCTTCCTTTGTAACTTGTACCTTTTGTAACTGCTTCAGGGGCTGAACAGGACAAGACTAATAATTCTTTCTCCATATAACAGCCCTGCAAATACTAGATGACAGCTACCATGTTTTTATCTTAGTCTTTATTTTTTTTCCTTATTTCCTTCCTTCAACAGTTGGTGTTGTCTAATAATAAGGTACTCTGGTAGAGTAGAAAGAGTATTATTTCATAAGAAAAAGGACCTGAATCTACCTCCTCTTTTTGTCCACTAAATTTTTATGATTTTAGCCAAGTCATTTCATTTGTTTTCCTCAATGGTAAAAATAAAACAGTTGCATAGAATTCCCTTTGAACTTTTTGGCTGAAATATTCTATGAGTATATGACATTCCATTCTTCCTAAAACTATAACAGGTGGAATCTGCTAAATAAAGCATTGCCACAAAGGATTTAGGGGAAGTAATATACCTGTGGTAACATGTTATTTTAGTGCCTCTAGAAGAGAAGATGAGTATGGACTGAATTATGTAGCCTGTTTTCAATTTTAATTATGACATTAACTATTTGTGTGAACTTAGGCAAGTCACTTAACCTTAACTTCTATATCCATGAAATACATTTGATAGCATTCTGGCACATTGGTACATCACCTGGAGTGGAGAGACTGCTTTCAAGAGAATTATGAAGATACATATAATTTCTAAGAGCTCGTGGATCATGTATATTCATTTTGTAACTGGGTTCCAGTTAGCTATATGATTAGGAGTAACCTCTTTTATTTGACTCTGTGGTCAGAACTATCAATGTCTCTAAAGGTCCTAAATTAGTTTCAACCACCTCTTTTGGTTTCATTCATTTTTTTGACTTAATTTGTTGACTTCTTTGTTTATGAAATTGTGTGAGGGATCATGCTATAAGAAAAGAATTAGGGCCTTCTCCACTGAGGCATGTGATCCAAGAAATGGGTCATAGTTTTTGGCATCTGTGATTGTTCATTTTTCATGAAAGGTGAAGGGGATGTATTTCCAAATGAAACCAAAAGAGGAGTCTCATGCTGTCTCAGGGTTTGTTTTTTTGTTTTGTTTTGTTTTTAAAACCACCAAAAACAGTTCTGGCAACAAAATTAATGAAAAAAGACTTATTCCAAATGCATTAGCCAACCAAAATAAGTTAGGTAATTTCTGTGTGCGCTGATGTCTGTTTCTTTACACATAATCACAATTTTCCCAGAAATGGGCTTCCTAGACTCTCTACATGGACAGTTGTCTTATCTGCTCAGTGCATAGGCTAAAACTCCATTAATCATCAAAATCATATTGGTAATATCTTTCTTGTATTACTACAGTCAGATAGCATTGTGTATTCTGGTAGTACTTATATCAGTAGGGTTTCTTCTCTTTTCCCTAAATTTTATGCATTCAGTTGGTCCTGAACCATGTCCCTATCTTAATATTATTTTTATTTCATGTTCTATTGTATGAGAAAATAAAAATGATTACTTTTTCCATTTAAATAAAAGTAAACTTTTGCAAACTTTGCAAATGGTCATGTAGCTAATATGTTTGCTTCAGAAACTGAAAACATCTTTCTAACTCTAAACTGAGTCCTCTATCCTCTCCACTATGCCACATATTAATTTTAAATGGAAATATCTAGTATCAGTAACTATGACTTTGATTCCCACCAACTTTTTCTTTTATTTTTTTTTAAACATAATACTTCATCTCCTATATTCTTCATGTTTACTACATCAGATTTGTTTTTGCCTTTTGACTGCTTTGTAGAAGATATTGAGCTATCTTAATTCACTAAATTTAAAGGCATTATGATTATGAAGATTCCATATGTTTGAAAGAAATACTAACCTTTTGATTGGTCTCTATTTTTTCTTCTTTCTCTTTCCAATGTTTTGTTGCATCTTTTGTGCTATAAGCTTTCCATGTTTCTGGAAGTGTTTCTGAAAGATGTTTTATTGGATTCTTGAATTCAATCTTCTAACTTTGTATACTAATTGGGATCTGAAACTTACTGCTCTCTGATATTTTTTATGCAAGGAAAAATATCCAACATTTTTAGTACCTATGTGTCCTATACTTTGCTGAACACTGTGGAACATCAAGGAAATAGACTCTTGCACTCAAAAGAGTATGCAGAGAGATGTATGGACAAGGAATGATGAAAGAATTAAAAAAATAATACTTGAATAGGTGGTGCTAGAAAAAAAAAATGCCTTAGTAGTAGATAGACTGATGAGATTATCAGAAAAGAACTTAGGACATGAGCCTCTCTGGGACTTGAGCTTCATTGTTTAATAGGCTGAAAAAGAAAACTTGATGACAATCCTTATTTTTTTACTGCAGTTGGAATTCTTGGAAAGTTCACCCAGGTCCTGTATTAAATTGGCAAAGATATTTACTACCAGAAAAGTCACAAAAGTGACTTCCTTTTCATCGTATGCATATCAAGTCTTCTTCCATCTCTCAAATCCTGTAATTCTGTGATTTTAGAACATACATCAAAAACTTTTTTTGTTTTATCTGTTATATATGTTACCCTTAATGCTCAAAAGCCAATTGTGAAGTTGCTTTAGAGTTCTTGTTTGTTCTCAAGCATGCTGGTGCACAATTAACTGACTTACTCTGTTCATTTAGTCTTATCCCATTTCACAGAGGATGATAAGTTAGGTTTATCAATATTAACATAAATTACCATAATTATAATAGAATATCTATAAATTTCCTGGGACAAACAACTCAGTAATTGCTAATTTACTCTTTTAAGAAAATATAGCTTTAATAATTTTATTAAATATTTCCTTATAACATGTAAAACTTTAACATTCATTTTTAACTATTTAAGTTTCAAATTCTCTCCTTTCTCCCTACCTTGAAAAGGCAAGCAACTTGCTATTAATTATAAATGTGATGTCATGCAAAAGCAAATTTTCATGTTAGTCATGCTGAAAAAGAAAACACAGATAAAAAAGAAAGAAAAATAGAGATAAATAAAAAGTATACTTCAGTCTGTATTCAGAATTTATCAATTCTCTCTCTAGAAATGGATAACATTTTCATCATGGGTCCTTTGGAATTATCTTGTATCATAATCTTGATCAGAATTGCTAAATCTTTCACAGTTGATCATCCTTATGATATTGTTATTACTGTGTATAGTGTTTTCCTGGTTCTGCTACTTTGACTTTACATGTGTACATACAAGTTTTTATAGGTTTTTCTGAAACTTCCTGCTGGTCATTTCTTGTAGCACAATATATTTCTTCATAATCATTGCTACTCATAATCTGTTTTTCTTCTTTCTTTATTTTAATCAAATTAGCTATTTTATTGTTTTTCTCCCATAAAACCAGCTCCTAGTTTTATTATTAATTCACTATTTGAAACTTTTAATTTTATTAATTTTTGCTTTGATATCAGGAATATCTTTTTGGTGTTTAATTAGGAACATTTGGGTTTTTTTTTTCATAGGTTTTTTCATTGTATGCCCAATTTATCAATTTATTTTTTCTTTCTTTTATTGACACATGAATTTAAAAATAAAAAGTTTCTTTTAAGTGCTGCATTGGATACATTCTACAAATTTTGGAATGTCATTTCATCACACTCATTTTTTTTCTGAAATTATTGATTGTTTTTTTTTCTTATTTCTGTTTATTTAAAAAAATAGAAAAAAAAAGAAAGAAAAGGAAAACAAAAGAGAATAATCATTTGGCCAGCAAAACACCAGGGATAATTCAAGATATATATCAATAATTCAAGAAAGGAAATATAATAAATAGTAGAAGAAATTATATTCATAAGTTTCCATCTTTTATTTGCTTCCTTATAGGTTGTTCTTTTATTCTCTGCTGTGTACTTTTTAAAACTTTATTCTTTTTTTATACTTTCTTCTCCACCCACCTCACCAAGCAGACTTTAGTTAAGCACAGATATATTTAATAAATATTTACATACACACACACTCAAATGCTCACATATTCACATATATACACATCTATACATATATGTGTATATATATATGTGTATATATATATATATATATTCACAGCCATCCACAGACTTACAAACCACATTTATCTATATATGCACATACAAAGAGTGACATGCATATATACATATATCTACAGATACTCTAGACACATATACACACAAATACATGTAGTGTTTGTGTATATCTTTCTTTTCCTATAGCTTTTCTACTTAATTCTGCTATTTAACTCTCTGTGTCTAGTGCTAGAGCAAGGGAACCCTGTCAATTCTTTCTTTACAATTCCTAAATCCCTTTATTATCTCTGATTGAGAGCTCCCAAAATAGCAGCTGCTTTTTTCACCACCATTTAGTTCCACCATTGATGTTTCATTCATTTGGCCTCTGGGCCAGCCTCCATCCAAATGTCATAGATCTTTTCTTCTGACTTCCTAAATTTTCTTATGCTGGATGAATGTCTCACACTGACCATTTTTTGGTTCTACTACTTCAGAATTTTTTGTGAGGTGTTATCTTAAAGTTGTTTGCAATGGAACTTTGGGAGAGCCCAGTTGAGGGCCTTTTCTACTTGCCATCTTGCCTTTGCCCCTGAAATCCCCAATTTGCTTTTAACAGCACAGCCCTTGTACGGTTAAACAAGTACATAAAAACTGGTGCACACACATATGTGTGTATGCATATATATGTGTGTATACATGTATGTATATGGTTGATACATATCATATAAAAGATGTATTTCTTCCAAAGTGCTCCTGGGACCACTTGCACAGTGTCATACTGAAATATGAAGGTACAAATTTGAGAGCACACAGTTGATAACTTTGACTTGAAAAATGAATCTATTTTAAGGGTACTCTAGTTGAATTACTGAGTATTAGGAAAGCAATGAAAAGCCCCATTAAATGTTATAGCTGGCTTTCTTCTAACCTTGACCCCTGGACATGACAATGTTGGTACCTCTGTATAATCAAGTAGAATAAAATTCTATTTTCAAAAGGTTTGTTGATTTTAAGATTATATGTAACTGAGAGAAATTGTTTATCTTTTAAGTAGCAGAATGCAACAGCAACAAAAGCAAAATTGTTGTAATAGAATAAAAATGCATTAATTTGAAGAGAATTCAGATTTGTATTTTTAAAAATATGTTCCACTAACAAGATTAATGCTAATTCATTTCTTAGTCACTTTGAAAATAATTACTTTTTTTTCTTTATAGGCATCATCATTTCTTTCCAATTATCCAATCTTTGTAAATGAATATAAGTAAACATGGTAAAATGATATATTACAAAAATTGAGTAGGTGGGGTTTGAATTCAGAAAAGCTTGAAAGGAGTTTAATACTACCTATGTAACTTTGTCAGTTTCCCACCCTGGCCTCAGTTTCTTAGTCTGTCAAATAAGGAGGCTAGACTATATCCTTCCATAAATCTTGTTGTCAAAGAAACAAAGAAAAAAGCAGACTGGTAAATCATTCATCCAAGTACACAGTAGTTTCTTTTGCAAAATGCAAAATCCCTTTTGTTCACCAATGTTGATTTCTTTGCTTAATAACAGAATGACTTTGCAAAAAATAAATATATGTGTATATACATACATGAAATTGTGTTGTGTTACTTTAGAACTTGAATTTAAAATTTTAATTGGTAATTAAATTGCAATGAAACTTCCTTTTTCTTAGTTTAAAAAAAAATAGAGGTTATAATATAACCTCTATCTAGAGGTTATCTAGAAACAGTCTCTTGTCAAGGTAATATTTGAAGCAGGCACATTTAATAGTTTTAAGATATATGGCTGATTAAGGAGGAGATCTATATACTTTATATCTATACAAATGTACACACACACATGCGCGCATACTGGCTTTTCAATAAAATTTCTTTTTCTCAGTATATTGAGATCAACATAATTAAGCATTTTTCATTTAAGAAGGTAGGGTGGAGTCAGTAAAATTTCACTTCATATCCTTCCTCAGGAAAAATCATTTACTAGCTATGTGATCCTGGACAAGTCAGTTAATCTCTTAGTTTTAATTTCCTTAGCTGTAAAATTGAGTAAATAATTGTCCCAATTTTACATGTTTATTGTGAAAATTAAATGAGATGATATGTGCAAAATACTTTGTAAACCTTAAAGTTATATTAATCGTAGTTATTAATATCACTGCCTTCTATATTTATTCCTTAAGTATAACTCATCTCTCTAGGCAGATCCTAATATAACGCTGGGGCTCTATCTTCTATTTCTTTTGTTTACTCCTTGCTTTCTACCTTGATATAGAGGCAAATAGAAGATTAAGGTACATTTTAAAATATGTATTAAATGATCTTTTTTTTAGTCTCTTTATACATCTTGTCATTCATCTTTACATTTAGGCTTTCACTGGATTAGTACTCATCCTCAAGGACAATATGCCCATTGCATAAAGGGCAATCTCCAGTTATCCAGATCAGTGTCTTGCTACTGGACCCAGATGACCCTGGAGGAGAAAGAGAAGCTGGTGATTTTGCACAGCCCTCCCTCCTTTAAATCCCCTTCACATGCATATCATAGCATCACCTCCCTGAAGTCATGATATTCTTTGTGAAGGAAGAACAAACAACAAATCATAGGAGTTGCCACACTGGGGCTCAACTGGAACTGGCCAGTTAGGTAATACAGGCTCATCCTTATTCTTTTTTTCTCTCCCTCCTTCTCTCCTTTGACCTAAGTCAAACATAGATCTGTTAAAGACTTTACCTTAAAAAGATCAGTCTCTCACTGCATCTAGAGCCATCTTCAGTCATCCTGATCTATCTGTTGCCACTGGTTTCAAAGAACTCTGGAGGAAAATGTGATGTTGGTGATTTTACACAGCCCTCCCTCAACTTAAATCCAATTTACCTGCAGGTCTTGGGATCTCTTCTCTGAGATCATAGTCCTCTTCTTGCAGGAAAGACAAACAGCAACTCTCCCTCAATTTACCAAGAACCTATTATGTTCACAGAAGCCAATATGTAAGTATGTGGAAGGATCAGGAAAGAAGTATATATCATGGACTCTCCCTGTGGCTTAAAATATTTTTGGAAACACAAGGCATGCACATACAAAAAGAAAATACGAGAAAGGGTATATAAAGGATTATAGTGAGTGGGGAAAAAACAAAAAAAAAAATCTAGGAATTCAAAGTAGAGAGACTTGTAGGCTGGCAGAATGAACTTATCCTTAGAAAAACAAGGATGGAGTAGAGGATTGCATGTAGGGAAAAGTGCATGGACAAAGATACAAAGGTAAAATTAAAGTTGAGGACAACGAAAAAATCAGTCTGACTAAAATAAAGGGTTCATGTTGATGATCAGTAGCAAATAAAGTTGAGTAGCCAGGACTGCATTTTGAGAGTGAAGCTGAGAAATAGCATATAAGTTATGGGAAATTAGAATTTATTTTTTCCTATTAGGAAATTTAATGAAGGCATGTTGCAAAATGAACTTTATTGAAATTTTCTAAGAAGCGAACTAATTATAACAGGAAGCATGAGAACTAAATTTCTAGAATTTGAATCTTTGTTGGTCTCTGTGTCTGATCTTGGTCAAAACTTATTTGTGCTCTTTATGTATTAAGTGATATCAGTCTTAGGTAATAATTACTATGTAAATGTCCTATATTATTATAATAAGAAAATTAAATAATGTTATGAGAGTTTGAATTAGCTACCTTGCCCAACTCTAACAGTACTGATCCTTTCCTCAATTGCAAATAGACAAAGGACTTTCAAAGATTTAATGATGATATGCTAGCCTATTGATTATCATAAATATAATGTTTGCTTTGAGATATGTATTCATGTGTTTGCATATATATACACACATATGTATTAAACGATAGTGTATTATAGGTGTTATATATTAAGCATATATAAATCTTATACCTATATATGTATCATATTTTATATTTCTATACACATAATACATATGTGTATATCTCCATCTATAATAGAGAGGTGAAATAATTAGATCCTACTTCTGTACAATTTTCCCTCTTTTTCTCTTAGCACATCCTCTAAGTGTATGAAACAGTAGAAAACCCAAACATGTTTTCTGTTTAGTGTTTGTCTGTAGTTTCTAACTGGGGAAGGGACAAGTGGTATGCTAGGTTTTATGGAATGATAAACATACACATATTTAGGTGCATATAAATAAATGTTGGCCTTTTCTAATTTCATGAAGTCTAATTGGGAATGGACAGATATTAGCATCAAGTCAAACTAATTAAATATATGTTATGGAAGGATAGGCTGAATATTATTACTTCATGAAAGGAATTAAGTTTATCTCTGACATAAAAGTGAGAAAGCAAAGATAAATATGTATTATAGATGTAGATATGCATATAACATAATTATAAATTGATTGCTGCTAACAACAGAGTTGTGGCTCAGTGATAGAACTTGAAATTTATAAATACAAATTGTCTGACATCTATTGTTCATTATATTACATGTAAAAGAAAGTCACTAAAAACTATTAAATAAATGGTACAAAATAAATGATAGTTATATATTCTTGGGCTTTTAAAAATAGATAAATGAATAAATGTTATTTTGTCCATTTTGGTACTTGTCCTGAGTGATGTTTCCTTTTTTTTCAAATGAACTGTAGTGCTGTACAAATAAAATATTTTTATATGAAGCCATGATACCACAATGAGATCATTTGAACTTCTTTAGTGCCTGAGGTTGGCAGAGGGCCACAAGTCATAATTCTGATAGTACTGTTTATTGTGCTCCATTGTCTGCCTTTAAGTTAATTCTGGCTATAACTTTAGATATTAACTTTATCCCTGTTAAGTTTATTACCTTAGCTTATCAGCTTCTTGGCAGAACTAACCATACATCTTTTCATTTTGGAACACTTGGCTTAATGGGGGAGTATGTTTGAAAAGGACACATGAATTAATTCAAGATTAAAAACATCCTGTACCCAATAGCTAATTTTTAAAAATTCTCTTTATATATATACATACTTATAGTGTCCTATAAGAGGCACTAAGTAAATGACTCTTGAGTCAAATAAGTTTGCTATCAAATAGGTCTCTTCTTGTGTCCATCCTTGGTTTCATTTTCTGTAAACAGCTGACAGTTATCCATGAAATGCATTTTTTAAATTTCTAGAATGGAAATACGTTGTTTTAAATTCATCTTCCATTTAATTTTTCTTTAGAACTGCCCTTACTAGATCTATTGGAAGCAACTACCAATAATTGAATTGATGAACTTCTATCTACTGTTTCCATTTCTGTCTGAACAAGCAGGCCATTGACCAATTCTGACAAGCTTTTAATTTTGTCAGGCATTTATGCTTCCATTGCATAAAATCTCCAACATAGGTGGTCCATCTCTTTCTTGTTATTTTTACACATAATCTATCCAGTATTTATTCTTATAGTGGCCTTACTCCATGCAATTGCTTTTGTTGACCATATGTGAAGATCTTCATTTGTACAAAACTGAAAAGATTCATTGTCTTCATTGCACATTGAATAACCATAAACTTCTACTCTTTGCTTCCTAGTATCCTTTAAAATACCCTCTTTTGTATAAGGATAATTCCTTCCCTATGAGGATATGATAAGAGGGAATAAACAACTATATTTTGTTGCACTGTTTCTCAGAAATTAATATATAATCCTTGAATCTTGTTAGGGATTCGACCAAATGAAGAGCTGTTTCTGATGTTATCAGAAACTCAAATATCTGAAAAGAATACCAGAAATGATAGAAGTTGTTGCCACTATATGCCACTATCACATGCTCTTCAGCTTATATCTTGATCTGTCTTCTTTCACTGAACAAGGGTAGAAGAAGAAATATTTGACCTTTGCTTTCTCACTTTTATGTCAGAGGTAGATTTAACTCTTCTCACTAAGTAATAATATTCAGCCTACCCCTCTCTACATACACATTTAATTAGGCTGACTTGGTGCTAACATCTGTCTCATTCAAATTAGACTTCATGAAAATTAGAGATGGACAATATTTATTTATATGTTTATGTTTATTATTATTATAGCAATCCTAGCACAGCACTAGCCTCTTTCCCAGTTAGAGACGACAGACAAACCCTAAACAGAAAATATGCTTGGGTTTTCTACTGTTTCATACAATTAGAGGGTCCTCTAAGAGGAAAAGAGAGAAAACTGTGCAGAAGTAGAATTTGTTTTTTTCAGTTCTTCACCTTCAAAGAACATTTTTAAGTGTTTCAAGTGTATGTAGAATATTGTACTAAGCACTAAGGAAATGATGAAAAAAGTATGCCATAGTCATTATTTTGGGAGGGTTCACATTCTAGTCTTCAATTTAAAATTCTAATATTTGATATTTATGTTTTACTTTAGGGTTTGCAAAATACTTTATATCCATTAATCCATATGAACCTCCCAGCTTTGAGGGGAAGGTATGACTGTACCCCTTGCATGTGAGGAAACAGGCTCAGAAGAAATATTGACTTGCCTTTGTCATACAGCTAATAAATGTCAAATCACAAGTCTTCATGACTTCAGTTCCAGAATTCTCATCTTGGAAAGTTGTTGTTATTATTCAGTTGCTTTCAGTTGTGTCCCTTTCTTCATGACCCCATTGAAGTTTTCTTGGCACAAATTCTGAAGTGGTTTTCCATTTCTTTGTTCAGATCTTCCTACAGATGAGGAAACTGAGGCAAATAGAGTTAAGTGATTTGCCTAAAGTCACACAGCTAATGTCTGAGGCCAGATTTGAACTCAGAAGGATGAGTTTTCTTGCCTCCAGGCCCAACACTTTATCCGTTGCACCACCTAGCTGCCCTGGACCATAGTATCTCACAATAAAATAACAATTAAAAATAAAGATTCAAGATTTTTTAAAATTGTGAACATCTTGTTTGTTCATTATAGTTGCTGTTTCTATGATTACATTATTATATTTCTGATATATCTAATAATATTGGGCAGCTAGGTGGTGCAGTGGAAAGAGTTCCAGGCCTGTAGTCAGGAAGACATGAGTTCAGATCCCGCCTCAGGCACTAACTGAGAGATACTGAATAAATCACTTAACCCTATTTAATTCAGTTTTCTCATCTATAAAATGGGCTAGAAATGAAAATGGCAAACTACTCCAGTTTTTTTACCAGGAAAACTTCCAATGAGGTCACAAAGAAGTGGACATGACTGAACAACAGATAATATTTTCATTTTTACCATTTAATTTTTTTCCTATTTCTCATCTGAACCCTTGGATTGCTGTAATTCACCAGGGCCTGTCAACTATACTCAAAAATGTATTTTTAAAAATTATTATTGATTATAAAAAGAAAGTTGCATTGCTGCCATCCAGTTATTTCCTTCAACAAATGATCAGAGAGAAAAGGTTGTCTTTTCTTTAAACAAAGACACTCTTTTATGATTCTTTTCTGATAAATAACAATGAATTAAGGGCTGTTTATTGTTTTTCATTTGCTTAACTGATTATTAATACTTTATGGAAAACAAAAGTTAAACCATTTCGAAAACAGAAAAAAAGCTCAATCATAGGCTAAGAGAAATTTGGGGATTATTTATTTTTTAATATTTCCTTGTTGCAGTGTTTTTCTCTGACGTCTTTTTAACAGCCAGGAAAATTAGGGCTTCCTATATTATCAGGAGATAAGCAAGCATATTATGTGCATTAGAGTTCTAGTAAATGTGTACATGTCTTAAGGTCAAGGCTAAGGGTTCTGATATTTGCATATTTACAGGCAACTTATTCATGCTGAAGTTGTGTCTAAAAATCATGAAGTGAAGCTATGATTGGACATTTACTGAGTTAATATGATCAATGGAGACAGCCAGCCCAGATAATTCAGATGCCAAAATTCAATGAATTGTCCTCTTTAGCTTTTTATGATGATCAAATTAACTGCACAGCTACCAACTCTGAAATCTCTGTTTTGCTTTTCTCTGCATGGACCTGGTTACTCTGCCTTTTATTCATTCATACACTTTATTAAGTCATTGAGCAAGATTGAAAATATGTTTAATGTGGAATTTTAAGGAAGAGTTCCTGTTGCTGCTTCAGTAAACAATTTTGGCTTAACTGTAGGTGACATGTTGTTCTCTGAGTCATGGCTGAATCATGCCCAAGGGTGGTATTGATGTCACCTTGCTTACATCTTTCAAATGAAATATAAAATGTATTTTAAAATCCCCCATGGTTATTCAAAGTTTCTTAGTGCTGTCTATTTTTAAAAATGAACTGTGTACATTCCAAACTGTCATTGTATGTTTCTTCCTTAGTTCCTTTCAGCAGAAATAAACACTTCACTTCATTCTATCTCTCCAAGAAAAAAAATAAATACCATCATTTCATCTCAGAGATCTCTTTAAGAATTTATGTGTCCTTAGGATCTGAATCACCTACAGATTATAATGGATGGTGATACAGAGACTCTATTATAGTTACAATTTGCTACAGCAAGACTGGGAAGAATAAAAAAGCCTGAGAGAAGTATCTCTTTACAACAATTTTTATTTTCCTTTGTTCACTTGAACTAGCTCTCTAATCTCCCTCCAGATTTGTTGAATCCTGGTTTGGAAAAGCATTTTTAATTGAAGGAATGGGTGTTCAAGCATCATCTTGTTCTCTCTTGTGGAATCATTATAGTGTCTGCTGCAGATACATGACATATTAGATGATGCAATAAGTATTGTATTTGTACTGTATTTTATGTACAAATATATGCATGTATATTACAATATGCACATATCTTTAATATATGCATATACATAAGTTGTGTATGTATATTGTCTAAGGATTCATTAATTCTCAAAAGAGTTCAGCTTTCAAAACTGTCCCCATATAAAGATATCCACTATTACCATTATTATTCATTGTGATCCTAGGAAGCTAATTATGATAGTAAAATTCTACCAACCCTACTATTTTCTCTTCTGGGAAAAACATCATTAGTTTTATCTTCAATATCAATATAATATAGTTCTTTGTAATCTCATTGTATTAGTTACCTTATTATATTTGAATTTTAAGATGACTATTCTTTAATATAGTTTTCAAGTTTAAAGCATAGAATATCTTGTAAATGAGTTTCTAAACTGTAGCACATAGATTAATTTGTCTCCTTACTGCACCTTAAGGTTCATAAAATGTTTTTCTTGCAACTGAATGGAATGATTCAGTGGTTAAGTATTGAGATCAGTAGACTTGGAGTCAGAAAGGATTTGGTTTTGAGTCATCTGAAGTCAGGGGATCTGGATATCACATCCTATCTTTATTGCTGATTGCCTATGTGAATTTAGACAAGTCATTTGGTTCCTTATTCTCCTCCTCCACAAAATGAAGGGTAGAAATAGGAAGTTTACTTCAAAGATTTCATCTAATACCTACCTAAATCATAATTATTATTGTTATTTAATGTGAAAATAATTATTTGTTATTAATGTGAATAATAATAATATCTTAGATTTCTGTAATACTTAAAAGTGCACAGTACAGGTAGATTTATAATTAAACATAAAAAATTGGAGAATATTTCTATATGTGACCACCAAAAACTATAGTATTCTCTTTTACTCAGCAATATCACTACTAGATTTGTGCCCCAAAGAGATTTTTTTTAAAAAAAAGGAAAAGGGCCTATATATACATAAATGGCAGCTCCTTATATGAATGCAAAGAATTGAAATATTAAGGAGTTGTCCATCAGTTTGGGAATAGTTGAACAAGTTGTGGTGTTTGATTATGATAGAATATCATTGTGCTATGAGAAATGATAAACTGGATGCTTTCAGAAAAACCTAGGAAACCTTATATGAACTACTGAAAAGTGAAATGAGTAGAACCAAGAGAACATTGTATAGAGTGGAATAAATAGTATGTGACTTTACTATTCTCATCAATATAATGATGCAAGAGAATTCTGAAGGTCATGTGATGAAGAATATCATCCATCTTCAGAGAAAGATTACATTGGAATGAATATTAAAGCATACTTTTTTAAGAGCAAATATTTTGTATTATAGCTTTTTATATACAAAACATATGCATGGGTAATTTTTCAACATTGCCCCTTGCAAAAACTTCTGTTTCAGCTTTTCCTCTCTTTCCCTTCCCTCTCCCCTAGATGGCAGGTAGTCCCATATATGTTAAATATGTTAAAGTATATGTTAAGTACAATATATGTACACATATTTATACAGTAATCTTGCTGCACAAGAAAGATCGGATTTAGAAAGAAAGTAAAAATAACCTGAGAAGAAAAAACAAAAATGCAAGCAAAAAATAACAGAAAGAGTGGAAATGTTATGTTGTGGTCCTTACTCATTTCCCAGTATTTTTTCTCTGGGTATAGCTGGTTCTGTCCATTACAGATCAATTGGAACTGATTTGAATCCTCTCATTGTTGAAGAGAGCCACATCCATCTGAATTGATCATCATTCAATTGAAGTGTATAAGGATCTCCTGGTTCTGCTCATTTCATTCTCCATCAGTTTTACAAGTTTTTAGAATTGTTCATTTTTATAGTATTGGGATTACAATATTTTTTTAGTTGATTCTGCATTTAGTTCATTCTGCATTTAGTTCATTCTGCATTAGTTCATATAAATCTTTCAGTTTTCTTTGAAGTTAGCTATTTCTCCATTTTTATAGCATAATAATATTATATCATATCCTTTTCCCACAATTTGCTCTGTCATTCCCCAAATGATGGGCAGTCTCTTCATTTGCAGTATTTTTTTTTTTGCTACTGAATAAAAGAATTGCTATAAACTTTTTTTGCAAATAAAGGCAGCTCTCTTTTTCACAAGATTGAACTCTTTTTTAACTTGTACCAAATTGTTTTGAAAATTACTTCTTTCAGTATAGTTTAAGATTTGGTACTGCTAGGCCTTTTTGTTCTCACTTGTTTTTTCATTATTTCTCTTGAGTTTCTTGGCTTTTTTGGCTTCTATATTAATGGTTATTCATTTTCCTAGTTCTTTAAAGTAATTATTTGACAGCTTGATTGGTATGCCATTGAACAAGTAAATTAATTTAGGTAATATTGTCATTTTGTTATAATAATCAGTCCTACCCAGAAACAATTAATATTTAAGCAATTATTTAGGGCCCATTTTGAAAATCATGATTTGCAGTTGTAATTTTTAGAAAAAAATCTATTTGTGCATATTGGTAGATAGATTCACATTTTATACATTCTGTAGTTATTTTAAATAGAGATTCTCTGTCTCTTCTTCCAGGAAGAAATATTTATTCTGATTCCTTCCTAGATTGTTGCATATCAGTTAAAGATAGATTTGGTTTACTTTTTCATTAAAAAGCACTGTTAATTTGTACAATAAATTCTCATTGAATATATTTTCTACCCTTTTGGATTGTGGTCATAGTTATAGTGTTCTTTATTGTCTCCTTTTTTGTCTAATTATTGCCCCACCTGTTTTTTGCTTGAGGTCTTGGAGCAGACTTCTTTTCAGCAGATTAATCACCATGAGAATAGCCAGATGTTCAAGTCCAAATCCTTTATTATCTCCTTCACAATCTAGATTCCTTGCCTGAACCTCTCTGTCCCCCAGGAGAGCCACCAAGAGCCTGACCAAAGATGGAATGAATCTCATCCAGTCCTTGCTGGCTGTTATATACTCTATTATAATTACATTATCATAGGTGTGAATTTTGTGGAACTATATTAAGTACTAAGTACATGTACTGAACTAGAGAACTATCAATCACCATGCTAAACTAGATAACCATTGTCTTATTAATTCTACTGAGTTAGCACCTTGTAAGAATCCTTGTTTTAAGTACAAGAGTTCTGGCCCATAACACATTGTTTTTTTTGAATTTAGTCTGTGAATTTTTTCTTTTATAATCAGATGAATAAATCAATTTTTGGTGACTTTATATTTGATATATATTGCTCATCTAGCATTAGCCAGTTGAGAAATAGTTAAATGATGTGAACGTGCAGTTTTCAGATAAAGAAATAAAAGCTATCTATGGTCATATGAAATGCTCTAAGTAGCTATTGATTAGAGAATTGTAAATTAAAACAACCCTGAGATACTACCTCACACCTATCAGATTTACTAGCATGACAGAAAAGAAAAATAAATATTGGAGGAGAGAAAATCAGTACAGTAATTCTAGTAGTGGTGGAGTTGTGAACTGATCCAATCATTCTGGAATCATTTTGGAATTATATCCAAAGGCCTATAGACTGTGTTTACTCTTTGACCCAACAATACTATTACTAGGTCAGAATCTCAAAGAGAACAGGAAAAAAAGGAAAGGATCTATATGTACTAAAATATTTATAGCAACTTTTTCTGTGTGACAATTGGAAATTGAGGAGATGCTCATCAATTGGGGAAATGGCTAAACAAGTTGTAGCATATATGTTTGGGATATAATATAATTGTTCTATGAGAAATGATGAACAGGATTCTTTAGGGAATACTTGCTAAGACTTTCATGAACTGAAACAAAATGATATGAGCAGAACCAAGAGAATATTGTATATAGTAGCAATAATACTGTATAGTGATCAGCTGTGAATGACTTAGCTATTATCCATTATAGAGTGATCCAAGACAGTTCTGAAGGACTTATAACAAAAATTCTGTCCACCTCAGAGAAAGAACTGTAGCGAGAATGCAAACTGAAGTATACCTTTTTTATTTTCTTTATTCTTCTTATCTGTTTAATATTGTTAATATGGAAATGTTTTGTATGATTGTGCATGTATAATCCATATGAAATTGCTTGCCTTCTCAAGGTGAGGGGAGGAAAGAGAGGGAGAAAATGTTGAGACCAATTCTTTTTTAAAATGAGTGAATCATTTTTGAAAAGAAAATTATTCATCTAGTATATTCTGAAGGCATACAACTTTCACTAATATTAGAATTCTTGTCCTTCCAGAGAATTTCCTATAACTTGAATCTCTAGAGAAAATTAATTAACTTAAAACCTAAGTGATTTTTTTCATATCTTTATTAAAATTAATGCAGAGTACCTGACTTCTTTCCAGTTACTGTTTTCTATTTTTTTAAGGGTGATTTAGAAATAATCTTTTTTTTTTTGAAGTTTTAACTCACAGTTTCTTATTTGACATAATTACCTTATGTAG
Source organism: Antechinus flavipes (assembly GCF_016432865.1). Taxonomy (NCBI): domain Eukaryota; kingdom Metazoa; phylum Chordata; class Mammalia; order Dasyuromorphia; family Dasyuridae; genus Antechinus; species Antechinus flavipes. Next base: position 352,871,737 of record NC_067401.1, on the reverse strand, counting down.
TCTTTGGTTAAATTCACACTCTAAAGTTAGTTGACACATTTTTCATCTTCTTCTTTTGAATGGATCATAGCATCAGTGTATACATATCTATATCAATTATACCATTTTAATCAGTAATTGGTATTTTGTAATGATTTTCACTATTGAGATACATTTGTCCCTGACATTAGTTCTTCCCTGTATCCAAATTGCTTCCATGTTGGTAAAATATGTCAAGTTTCTGGGTCTTGCTGTTGTTATGCCATCTGTGCCATCTGTTCTGAGTATGCATGGTTCTCATTTGAGTAGCATTTTCTTCCTCTCCTTCTCTCTGCCTTATTGCCATTTCTCATTGTTCTCTTCTTCAGCACCCAATTGATGGTTTATTAGTTGTTGGTTTTGTCATTTTATTTCCTGCTGTTTCTTAGCAGGGAGTGTTCTAATTATGGTAGAAAGTGCACATTTGTTTGATAAATACTTTGTTTATCAAAACATAAAGGACAGTGAAATTTTCAACCAAGAATATATACCAGCTACTTCCAGACTAAGCACTAGATAAGAATGATCAGTCTATCCAGATGTAGCTTCATGAGCTTAAGTGTTTTTTTTTTTTCATCTTTGTTTTATGTACTAGAACAAATGTACTAGAAGAAATTCTCCAACTGAAGAGGCTATAGAATGTTTTGATGGGGTAAATATAATGATATAGCAAGATGCTCTACATGAGTTTTTCAGAAATTTATTTGTATCATTAGCATGAAGAGTACTTATTTACTAATTATTTTAAGCCATTATAGTAAGGATTCTTTCTCACTAGCATTTCCAACCTGATGTTATACTTTAGAATCCAATATTAGAGCTCAGTCTTACCTGCTACACTTCTAAGTAATTTTCTGCCCTCCCTCTCCTTGCCAATATATACCCCCTTTTTGAGGAGCCTATCAAGGAAGGGTATTTACTTAATTGTAGTTTCATAATCAGAAATTTTCTCCTCAAATTTAATTTTCACAATTTTTAAGATTTTCTTCCCAGATTGAGCATCAGTTTTAAAAAAAAAATTATTCCCAATAGAATTGGGATGGTTAGCATCAGATATCTGATATAGTATTAAAATGGAAAGGGGAACTTTTGTCCATCCTATTATCTTTTCTCTTTTTATAGATTAGAAATTAAGGAAAAAAGATGAAGCAATTTGTCTTTGGTTATATTGCCAGTGAATTATGCAGTTAAGAATTTAACTCAGGACTTGTGATTCCAAATGTAATTTTTCTATTATAACATTTACCTCTAGTTTATAGAGAAAGAAAAAGAAAAAGAGATACTATTCAGCATTACCAAAAAAAAATTAGTAGCAAAAACAGAATGAATAACTCTTGAATTTTTTATCTAATTTTCAGTACACTGAAGTATCATTGTTTCTGATAAATATTCCCAGTAAAATAACATGTCAGAAGGACACATCTGGGAAGGGAACTCCTTTGGCATCAATGTCAGTAAAACATTTATACAGTACTATCATCTTCTTTTTACTAGGTTGATCTAGGTTGATATCTACTTTGTTGTATTTTATCTAATTTTCAGACTTTACTGCTTAAAAACATGAACAGCCCTCCTTTGTGAAGTTCAATTTGTGGGGATTAGTCATTCAATGTCTACTTTGCACCAATCACTGTGCCAACCACTTATGCTAGAGTGTTTTTCCATTTTCGTCTGAAGATTGATGGCCATAAATGTGCAAAGGAAAGAGTACAGGATTTCAGAGAGAAGCACTTCCAAAAGATCTGAGGGACTTTAAATTCCTTGTAAGTCCATAAAGGAAGATGGTAGCCAAAATAGTTTACAGGATCTCCAGCTATATTTATAGTTATCTAACAATAGCTAGAATTTATATGCAATTTAAGGTGTTCAAAGTGCTTTACATAGATTACCTTATTTAATCTTCATATTTACTCTATAACTTAGGTACTGTCAATATCTACATCTACAGATGAGGAAATCCACGCTGATAGAGGATCCAATGACTTGCCCAGGATAACATAATAAGTATCTGAAGCCGCATTTACACTTAAGTTTTCCTGACTTGAAGTTTAGCACTCCATCCACAAGTTCAGCACTATCTAGACAGTATCCAGATCAAGGGAGGTTGTTCCTACTATATCTAGCAATGAGCTAAACTATATCAGGAACATCTGGCTTCTTTTTAGATATCACATTTTGGGAAGAAAATGAGTCTGAAAATCATCTTGATTAGTGAGTAGGACTAAAAACCAGGAAATACAATGATTGTTTATATGAACTGAGGAAGAACTTAAAAAAGATATGGATGCTGTCTTCAGGTATTTCAATGTTTATTAAAGGGATGAAGAATATTTTTTGTTTGTCTTGATCACAGAGACTATAAGTAGGGAACAGGGGATAAAGAAATTCATATTTAGATTCAGTGAAAGAAAAAACTTTTTAACAATTATTCTTGTTCACAAGTGATGTATTGAGATAATAATGATGGTGGTGAAGATAGGTAATACATAGGGCTTTAAGATTGAAAAAAATTTCATTAATATTATCTCATTTTATCCTTATAACAACCTAGGATGATAAGTATTATCATGATCCCTATTTTACAGATAAGGAAACTGAGTCAGGTACCGTTTAAGTGACTTGCCCAGAGATAAACAGTTAATAAATGGTTGAAACTAGCTTTGAACTAAGATGTTTCTGATTCCAGGTCCAGCTTTATCCACTGAGTCACCTGGCTGCATTTTCCTCTACCAACATTTGTATAACCATTTGTTAGGAATATCAGAGATCCTTCCTTAGATTTGAGTTGGATTAGGAGAGAATCTGAGAACCTGTGATTCTGAAAATAATTTGAAATAATGGGAATATATGCAGTTGCACAAGGAGATTATATGCATTCAAGGAGAGAAGATTTTGTCATGGTGGAAATGTGACGATGGATTTTTTTAGCTGACATACGAGCATCAGAACTTTTTTTCTTTATCATGCATTCATCCAATATTTATTGAATGACTGTCTTTCAAACCCTTCTTACTAATATTTTTTTACTGTTCTCTGCTTAATCAGGATTGATGACCCAACTATAAAAAAGAGGGAGATGATCAATGCAGTTTTCCTACTACTATGACCTCTGCCACTTCCCTGAATTTCTTTCCTCTCTCAATTCCTTTAGTGTCAGTGTTTTATAATTTATCCTGGGTTTCAGCTATATTTTGTCACTTCTTCAAGTCTATGTCTGCTTTGCATTAAAGCAGGATGGGATGATACCTTCCACAATTTAGTATTTTGATTCTTTTGTAGCTGATCCAGGCTGAGTATCCAGGCCTCTTCCATTTTTTTGTCAAAGCTGGAAAATATGATTCCCCTGAGATCCTTTCTGTTATGTGGCTTCTCTTATTTAAATCTTTTGTTTTCCAATGATGAATGTTGGAGGGGATGCGGGAAAACGGGGACATTGATGCATTGTTGGTGGAGTTGTGAACGAATCCAGCCATTCTGGAGAGCGATCTGGAATTATGCCCAAAAAGTTATCAAACTGTGCATACCCTTTGATCCAACAGTGTTTCTATTGGGCTTATACCCCAAAGAGATACTAAAAAAGGGAAGGGGACCTGTATGTGCCAAAATGTTTGTAGCAGCCCTGTTTGTAGTGGCTAGAAACTGGAAAATGAATGGATGCCCATCAATTGGAGAATGGCTGGGTAAATTGTGGTATATGAATGTTATGGAATATTATTGCTCTGTAAGGAATGCCCAGCAGGATGAATACAGAGAGGATTGGAGAGACCTACATGGACTGATGCTAAGTGAGATGAGCAGAACCAGGAGATCATTATACACTTCGACAACGATATTGTATGAGGATGTATTCTGATGGAAGTGGATTTCTCTGACAAAGAGACTTAACTGAGTTTCATTGGAGAAATGATGGACAGAAACAGCTACACCCAAAGAAGGAATACTGGGAAATGAATGTGAACTATTTGCATTTTTGATTTTCTTCCCGAGTTATTTTTACCTTCTGAATCCAATTCTCCCTGTGCAACAAGAGAACTGTTTGGTTCTGCAAATATGTATTGTATCTAGGATATACTGCAACATGTTTAGCATATATAGGACTGCTTGCCATCCTGGGGGGGGGGGAGGAGGGAGGGAGGGGAAAAAACGAAACATAAGTGATTGCAAGGGATAATGTCGTGTAGAAATTATCCTGGCATGGATTCTGTCAATGCGAAGTTATTATTAAATAAAATAAAATTTATTATAAAAAAAAAAATAAATCTTTTGTTTTCACACAGGCTGCCAAAGGGATGGGTAGTAGATCTGTGATTTCAATTGTGTATGGAACTCCAATTGACGAATATCATCTGTCATTGGGGCAGCTAAAATTCTAACAGGAAGCTTACATTGTTGAGAGGTTAAGTATCTTGTCTGGATTCACACAGCCAATATATGTAGAAACAGCTTTTGAACATGGGTCTTCCTGGATTTGAGGCTCCTTTCTATGCCATATTATGTGTCACATAAATTATGGAGAAATGAATCATCTCAACTTAATCTTTTCCTTGGAATTGTTAAAAGTCACCAATATGGGTCTGAGAGTCCTATCTACCAATTTGGTTCCTATGTCTGGAGCTCTATTGTCTGTCTGACAGAGAAAAGAGGAAAAATGGAAATGATTTACCTTTGAGAATGGGATTCCTTGATTTATGTAGCTATTGACTTATAAAGATTCTTTATGCTCTATGAGTTTTTGTTAAGAGACAGAGATAGTACTGGAGACTTGTAATAAGAACAGGAGTTCCCAGTAACTTGTAAGGTTTTTAATGTACTGAAATTGTATTAATAAGAGTAAATGGAATGGTTAATGTCTTTAAATAGCAACTTGTGCAAGGCACTAATCTAGGTATTATAAAGAATACAAATATAATTAAGATTCAGTTATTGCCCTCATAGAGTTTCTAGTCTAGTTAGGAAGAAAAGAAATATATATAAATAGCTTTAATACCAAATAGAAGAATGTGATTTTTTTTTCAAAAGTAAAGATGGAAAACAGTGTTATAGGAATTCAGAGAAAGAAACATCACTTTTATTTGAGATGAGAAAGGAAGAAGAGATATTTGAACTAGGTCTTGAAGGACAAATGATTTCAAAAGATACCCAGTGGAAAGAGTAACTTGAAAAAGCCTAATTTTGAGAAATCATCTCATATTTTCAAATGCACAAGGGAAGATAACAACTTTTTCTTTTAAATATAAAAAAGGAAAAGCTTGCAAGGAAAGGCCCAGGGCAAAATATATATGCATATATATGTAAATATTTCTGTGCGTATACATATGTACATTGTATATATACATATATATATTTAACATTCCTTTTTTAAAATGTTGAATTCCCATTCTCACCCTCCTTTCCCTCCCCCACACATTGAAAAGACAAGAAATTTTATATGAATTCTACATGTGAAATCATACAACATATATTTCAATATTACCTATGTTGCAAAATAACAATAATAAGATTCTGCTCCAACCCCTTAGTTTAACTCTTTGTCTCTCTCTTTCAATTGTATTTTTTGTAAACATTTTTCTGGATTTTTGTTTCTAATCCATTTTTCTATCCACTTCTGTTTTATGGATCAGTTTATTCCATTCACATTCACAGTTGTGATGACTGTGCATTTCCCTCTATCTTACTTTCTTCTGTTTTTCTTTCTTTCTCTTTTTATCCTTTCTTTCCTCTAAAGTCTATGCTCTGACCACTACCTTTTTAAATCTGCCCTCTCTTTCCTTTTCCACTTCTCTGTTCTTCCTCCTACTTCTCTGTTGAATAGATTTCTAATCCCACTTGACTCTGGATCTGTATATAGTTCTCCCTTTCGAACCAATTACAATGAGTGAGATTCAAGTATTACTTTCCCCACCATTTTCTCCTACATTGTAAAAACTTTTCCTTGTGTATCTCTTTTAAATGAGATAATTTCCCTTACTCTTTCTTCTTTCCATTTTCCCTTCTCACCTTTTTTAATGTGATCTTAACATAATCAAGCTACTCCTGTAACATCCTTCTGTTTAGCATTCTTCAAATTGCCTGAATGGTGATAAAGTTCTTATAAGTTACATATGTTATCTTCTGTTCCCTCTTCACTGAAAGTTCTCCTCCCTGCCTTAACTATGACTCAGAAGTGGATATGGATAATGGATTTGCTAAACAATGTCTGGTCCTTCAATGCAAGAACAGAGGTCTCCTATATTCTCTTTCTGACAAGGTCCCAAATTCTTTAACCTCTCTAAGTCGAGAGCTTCTGAAACTGCTTCTCCTTCTGTCATCACCATCTAGTCCCACCACTGGTGTTTTATTCATGTGGGTTCTAAGTCCACCTGTGATCCCAGTGTCATAAATCTCCCTTTTTCAACCTCCTAAGTTGTATGTCCACCCTGATTTTGTTGATTTCACCATCCAGAATTCAATTTAAGGCTTTATATTAAAGCTGCTTGGAAAGGAATATATTCTCATTCTCATTCATATTCATATTCTCTCTCTCTCTCTCTCTCTCTCTCTCTCTCTCTCTCTCTCAACTGGGGTTAAATGACTTGCCCATGGTCATACACCTAGGAAGTGTTAAGTGTCTGAGACCAGATTTGAATTCAGGTCCTCCTGACTTCAGGGCTGGTGCTCTATCCACTGCATCAAGAGGAATATTTTCTAAAAGAATGCTATCCCAATTTCTCACTAATCTTGCATGAGTGTAACTGTAATCAAGACAGATTATTAAGGTCAAGCCAAGAATCTGTTCATTTTAATGGAGAGGAGATCCATGACAGCAGGAAAGTATGATTTTTGCTTGAAACATAGTGATAGTTGAATTGGACAGTAAAGAAAATGAAGAAGAATTTGTGGAAAATAAGTCTAGAAAGGTAAATTTGGATGGAATCAAAGCAGTTTTTTTCTTGTTGTTTTGATTTGATGTGATTTGGAGAAAAGAAAAGGACTTTGTAGAGCTCCAGCTACCTTCCTGAATGTCCTATCTGTTGAATACATTTCTAACCCTACTTGAGTCTGGATCTGTATTTATTCCATTCAATATTAATCTAAGAAAAGCTCCATGAGGGACTGCATTTTTTGTGATTATAATCTTATATTTATCATGATATTTATTAATAATTTAATTATGGTTTTATTATTGTTTATTATTTCATTATTCTCCATACATGAATTATAGGAATTCACATAAATTATGAGAATTGTGATGTTAAAGATGTAACTGTCTTTAGTTTTGCTTCTCTGCCATATCAATGTGTATTTGTTAATCTGTGTCAAGTTCAAGATCCTTTAATGGTCTAGTGATAATCTTAAAATTCATCACAAGTGTTTTGATTTCCCAGTTATTTTGTATATTGAATATAAAAAAAGGATCATCCAATTTGATTCTAAGGTCATTGATTAATAATAACAAGGAGAAATCTCATCTTGGTATTCCTTTGTATGTATGTATATATTCACTGGGTCATTATAATTCAATTTGAAAGTGAAAGACACATAAGTGAAAGACAACCATTGGGTTGGGGATCAAAATTTTAGAAATGATTCTTACTTAAAAACTCTTTTGGGAAAAATACTCACTTTTTTCCCCTTTCAATTTCTTGGCCAGTGTTTGTTAGGTTCAACTCCAGCCATGGTTTCCCAGTGGAGGTCGATTCAGACACCAGCATCTTCCAGCTCAAGGAGGTGGTTGCTAAGCGACAGGGGGTTCCAGCTGACCAGTTGCATGTGATTTTTGCAGGGAAGGAGCTTAGGAATGACTTGACACTGCAGGTAAGTCTCCCCTAGTGGATTCATTGCTGGGATGCTGCCAGCCCCACTGCTCCTGCCTCTCATGCTGCCAAACTGACATTCATGCCTGAGATCTAATAGAATAAATAGTGCCTGGGGATTCCTTGAACTTTACTCCACACTGCTTCATTAATTCTGACCTTCTTAATTATGCATTAAAACCACAAGCAGGAAGGATAGGAAGAACGAATATGAGTGAAAAAGAGAATACATGAGCTGTGCTTAGTGAATAAATGTTTACTGACTACAGGAGCAAGCTATGCACAATTTCTGTGTCTGTTCAATTTCTACCTTACTTATTCCATTTGAATCTTAATGAAGAAGGATGTGAATAAATTGTTCCAAATCAGGCTGCGCAGTCACCATTGCATGGAATTTATAACCCAATTGTGACCCCTGGAGGATAGTGACAGGCTCCTGCCTGTTTTGTGAGTAAAGGACTTGTTGAGGGGCTTATTCTCCACAGCCAATGAGATTTGGGATCCGTACACTTTTAGTCTGAATTCAGATAGGATGAGGGAGATTTGGGCACAGCCAGATGTGTGTGTGTGTGTGTGTGTGTGTGTGTGTGTGTGTGTGTGTGAATTTTACTTCTATAAATTCCATTATTTCTATGAATTGGTTAAAGAAACCATGAAAAGAAAGAAAGCTAGGACTTCATCAATGTGATACCCAACTTCTATCCATAGCATTAAAAAACTCTTTTCTTTATTGCCTTTGTAGTTCATTCCAAAGATAGTCTTACTAGTTCTGAAGCTGGGGTCATAGGAAGAGCTGGTTACCTGAACCACAGAGATCATTATGAGGGAGATTTAGAGACTGATAAATAGTTGATGGTGTAAAAAGCTCCAGAGTCTAAATACATTCTGCAGGTGGTTGAAATCCCCCCCTCCTCCTTTTTTTTTCCTTTTTCTTTCTTAAATAGCACAGATTAATTGACACTCATGTTTACAGCTGTTGGGGGGTGATGAGGAGAAGGATACTGCTGAGCACAGAAGGACTGCTGTGTCTGGCTGCACAGTCGCTCCTTGTATTGATATCCTATCACTGCCTCTTCTTACTTATGATATTTATTGCTTTGTAAGATGCTTTAGGGAGTTAGGGTACACAAAAGAAACCATAGAAATGCAAATCATTCTTGTCATTCTCTGGTGCCTCTCCTGCTGCTACTGTTGATGTACATATTCATTGTGCACAAACTGCTGTGCTTAGCTTTTAGGCAATTTGTTTTTATCAGGGAAAGTGCATGTGCTTAAAAAAAAAAAAAGAAAGAAAGAAAGAAAGAAAAGGTATTGCATGTTTTTTGTTTTTGTTTTTGTTTTTTTTTTTTTTTTTTTTTTTTTTTTTTTTTTTTTTTTTACTCAGCTAACTAAAAAAGCTTTTTGCTATACCTGCCAAGGACTTCAATATAAGGACCTTTCTTTCCAACCAGTGGATCATAAAACAACTGCCTAAAGCCAATCGTTTTCTGTAGCCAGATTTTTCAAGTGTTAGCGATTGTCAACCTGTTGCAGAATGAACATAAAACCCTCTTTGGAGTAATGATGTAAAATAGCCATCAGCTAGTTTTATCTTAACATACTTGACTTTGTATAGATTCTGGTAATGTGATTTGGAATATGCAATCCTATAAGGATAATTTAGAAATCTTTTTCCCACTAAAACACAGACCTATTTTATTTACTATAAAAAATTTCTAGAAAGTTGGGTCAGAATACAAACATATATTCTGAAGGTGACATTGTAAAGGAATTTCTTTGGGGTGAAAAGGTTAAAGGTAATCCAGGCTATTAATATATAATATTATGACTGTCTTGATAATATTAAATGAAAAAGATTGAGACAGTTTTGAGGAAAAATAAAACATAAAATTTGAGAAATCAAAATAGTTTCAGAAAAAGAGATTTTAGGGAAAAACAAGATACTTGAATCAATAGTCTATTCCAGATAATATTAAGTGGCAATTGCTGCCTGGATTTTTCTCCCTTACTATTATTTTCTTTTCTATATTCTTTCTTTTTTCATTGAAAATAGTATATTTCTCCCACTCACCCTCCTCTTACATCTACATATACACATGCCTATTCTGTTTTACAATTATATTAGGGCATACTGTGAAATGAGATATAGTTTATGAGGATGGAGGACCAGAAAAAAATATGAATGCATGGAGAAAATAGTCTTTTTTAATTCCTACTCAATCTACTTCTTATTTGTTTTTTGTAAGGGCCTTTTTCATGGAAGAAAACTTATTTAACTAAAAAGCAGTGATTTTTAAAGGGGAGGAATTTATAGTTTTTAAAATTTCAATATATTTGGTATTCCTTATAACTCTATGTATTTTATTTTATGCATTTAAAAACTTCATTCTAAGAAGAAGTCCGTAGGCTGGACCAGATTGTGAAAGGGATCCATGATACAAAAAAAAGTCAAGTACTCTTTATGAGACATTTAGTTCCTGGCACATAGTAGATTTAAATAAATGCTTGCTGGTTACTTTATTTGGTCCTAGACCTCTTCTCACTACAGGGACTTGATGTTGTCCCTAGTGTCATTATTTCATTAAATTATTGTTTTCAGCCTGGTCATTAACATTATCTCAGTTCTCAGTTCCTCCCTGTGCAAATAAATGGTTGTCTAGATTTCTAGAATATCTTTCCTTGATTCTTATTATGACCTACAGCAATAGACTTAGAGTATCTAATCAGAGACTGCTACTAATGCCACTTTTTGGAGTCATCTTATACTTCATCCATACCATTCTGTCCAAGACTTAGAAAACTTTTGTCTCTTCACCTATATATACTTCCAATTCTAATAAGATATTTTTCTTGTATCTGGACCCCAAAGCTACCTGACTTCTTATCTCCATCTGAATTTTCAGGTCTTTGTGGCCCATTTTCATCTTTAAAGTATTCATAAATTGACCCCAGTGAAATCCGTTTATAACTTCTTTACTGATCTCTCTCTTCTGGTTGCTCCTGATGCAGATTTTGTCATCTGGATTTTGGGGCCTGTTGAAATATTGATACAAGTCACCTCTTCCATCTGTATTCTATGTCCTATGGCTCAAATGGACTAGCCAGATTAACCCCGACTCCAATTCCAAGTCTGAACCTCCTCATTCCATAGCTGCTTCCCCTAGTAAAACTTGCTCTCTTCTTTTGGATCTGTTCATTCAGAAGAGCATGCTTCTACCTTTTCAGTATTGATTTAACCAAATTGATACTCATATCTAAGGATCAATAGAGACTGAGTAACTTTTCCTTGTCCTGATCTAATTGATTCACTTTCCCAGCTTGAATGATGAATTACTTTTCCAGTAAAAGTATTTTATCTTTCCCCATCCTGAAGGCTATATTTCACAATAATTACAATAACAAAAATTGCATATGTACATAATATTATTAATATATTATTACCTTCTGGATTATTAGATTTAGCCATTCTTCCATAGAAGAGATACTCCCAACATAGTTTAAAATTATGAATTCTTGCTATGTAGAACTAAAATCAGGCTTCAGTCTTCAGATACACCTTCTAAATCCTGAGCCCTATGAAATGGATGCTATAAATCCTCTATTCTTTTTCCATAACTTATTGATGAGATGTTTTTTGGTTCCATGATTTACAAGATAAAACATCTGGTCAAATGGTCCCCCCAGTCATAAATATTACATGTAATTTCTAGTATAATTGTTTTCAATTTGATTTTTGAATACTACTGCTTTACCACTAGAAATGAATGGGAGATTGATATTGACCTTGATTATAAGAAATAAGAAATGCCTACTTCCTTGTCACTCAGCTTTTAGCAGTATATGAAAATTTCTGTAAGAGTGGCTGTTTAGATATTGACCTTGTAACAAAGATAACTGTAGATATCCTACATGACTCATCTGGAATCCTATTCTCCTTTTGATTCAAGACATTAGAAAAGTTGGGTTAAGTGTCTTTATACTTAGACTTTCAGTCCTTTCCTGCCATCTTTGTTTATGAAAAAACAATTCTATAAATAACACTCTTCAACCTTTCAGTGAATAAAAAGCACGATTCTTTTGAAGTGTAGTCTTGCTATGAAACTCATTGCTGATCTCATTTATTTAAGTGAATGTAAATGAATTTCACTTCTATATTCCTCTAAAGAGCTGATGCATTAGCAAAGGAGCTGGTAAGCACCACACAGACTTAATGGAGGAGAATCATCTACATAGAATGAGTTCACATTTCAAAGATCCAGAGAATTTAATCTGTATGTGTCTGTATGTTTATATGAGCCAGTCATAAAAGTATCCCAAATTACTTACCTCTTTGCATAATTCAAAACCTTCAGAAATGTAATTTCTCTTTTGAAAGGAAAACTTGACATTTTAGCACCCCAACGGACTTAGGAAACATCTTTGAAAATTGTCATAAAGAAATCATTGGGGTTGGGGGGTTGGGAGGGAATCAGGGAGTTAACTACTTTGAGTTTATATGTGACTGAAACTATATTCTCAGAATGGTTAAGAGGTTTCCTTTATCTCCCCTGAGCATTTTCATTAATACCTCATTGAGTTGCATTCAAACACACAACTCAGAAAAAATGGTGAATTAGTGACCTCCTTTGGTAGTTACCATAGTTGACCCCACCCAATGTGTCATAATTTGTGATGGACTTTGGTTTTATGCAAAAAGTGTAAAATGTAAAAATATGTTTCATAAAAGAATAAGAATAGGACAAAGTCTTTGGTTTCCTTGGTATAGACAACTCTCTAGAAGAGGAAATTCCTTTATCAGCATAGTTTAAGATTTTTTTTTCAATTGCATTGTTTTAAATCATTTCCCTAAAGACTCAGAGATTAAGTGATTTGCCCAGATCAGGAATAGAACTAGAATCAAGTTCAGAGGCTAGTTTTACAGCTATTATTCAACATACTGCCTTGAATGTCATAGAAAGTATTGAGGATTCAAAGTAAACAGATTTTATTTGGGGAACCAAGCTTTCATATGTTCAAACACATTTTTTATCTAAACAGCATATTAATGCATGCACCTAGAAATTTTATTATAACACTATTTTCTATGAAGAAGTCATTATAAGGAAGGTTTGTTTGCATGTGTGTTGACACCAAGTGTAATTTGGAATTGGTCATTATCAACCATGAAGTTCACTTCCCCCAGCTTTAAAATCAGAATGAAATAGAAATTCTTGCCGGATACCATTTAAGATCTACATGTATCAAGAAAAAATGTTTGCTTTTTAAAAATTCTTTCAACTAATAGAGTTATACTCAGGAAATTCATAAATTTAATATCTTTTCTTATATAAGCTTTGTCATTTTCAAGTTCTTTGTTCCACCTAACCTTGAGTTGTATTCTTTCAAGAAATGTGGACAAAAATACCTATTGAATTAACAATGAAATTTTAAAATAGATTTGTAAATAGATTATAGATGGATGGCTGGATGAGCAAGTGTAAATGTAAGATTAATTGAAAAGATACTTCTAAATTATTATGGGGGGAGGAAAGATTAGTTTCACTTTTCTTTCTAGTTAAGGGATTGTATATTTTTTAACCTTTCCATTATTTCATGGCAAAAAAATAATTGTTACATAACTTCAATAATGCAAATAAAACAAAAAACAAAATAATTAAGACTGAATGCTATTGGAAGGAAGGAAGGAAGGAAAGAAAGAAGAAATTATTTATTAAACATCTACTATCTGCTAAGTTTTTGTTGTTCACCTGTTTCAGTCACATGCAAATCTTTGTGACCCCCTTTGGGGTTTTCTTGCCAAAGGTACTGGAGTATTTTGCTATTTTCTTCTCTACCTCATTTTACAGATGAGGAAACTAAGTCAGTGACAAAGCTATACAAACATCTGAAGTCAAATTTGAACTCAGGTTTGCTAGGTCCAAACCTAGCACTGTATCTACTGTACTTTCTCACTGCACCATGTAACACGTGCTTTACAATTGTTATTTCATTTGGTGTTCACAACAACCCTGGAAGCAGATGTTATTATTTCCATTTTACAGGTAAGAAAATTGAGGCAGACAATCATCTTCCTGATTTATAACTCCATATTTAGTCTACTGTGCCATTTAATTGCCTCCAGAAGTATAATGACCTATATAGTTCAAAAAGAATTAATGATTCTTCACAAAAATGGGGGACTAAAAGTGTGGGATATTACATATATTGTCAGAATTTTTCAGTGTGTCAATTAATTTAACTGAAGGGTTTTTTTTAATTTTAGTTTTTACTAGTTTGTTATAAGGAATGGGTCTCTGGGAAGAAAAGGAGAGAAATGTATTGGAAAATGTAGGTGATATAAAAAGCACAAAATCAATAACAATTCTTTCTAAAAATAATTGTTACAGAGTGTGAGTTTTATTTGTCTGAGAGCCACAGCCATTACAGACTATAACAGTTAACAAATGAATTTTTGATGATGAAAAACTAGGAATTGCTAGTATAATACTTCAGTAATGACTGTTTGAGGACATTGGTAAAGTACTAAGATGATATTGATGTGTCCTCCCCTTTTTCTTTCTTTTTGCACATACAGCAATCAGAAGCTGAAATAATTAATTTGTACAGAAGCAAAACATTCAGTTGCTTTTCTTATTTGGAGCACAAGTCTATGATTTATGTGCTCAGCGTCAGAAGAGATTAATATCATAGATTCCTTGCAGTTATAAGGTAGTTATTTCAAATTTGGAACAATCTTTTGGACTTATTTGCTTTAGTCTTTCATGTCTAAGGGTATGTGTGTGTGTGTGTGTGTTGTGTGCATGCTTGTGCGTGCTTGCGTGTGCATGTGCCTATATGTTTATTTCTCTTTAGGGAATGCAATTCTTGAAAATAATTTTACTTAGTAAATAGGGCACTGATACTAACTTTATCTTCATGATTGTGTACTATTCATGGGTAGTGTTTTGTTGAATTAACTTTTTTTAATTAATTTTTTTGAACAAACTTTTTCTGGTTTAGTTACTTTGAAGAAATCAGACTTACATACCCTATTAAGTAATTTTATTATTAATTTTTTAAAAATTCAAAGAGCTCACAGAGGATTCATCATAACTGGATTGACCCCCTATCAAAGATTTATTAAAGGGCATGGGCAAAAGTCACATAGCATTACAATCTGCATCAATGAAATGAATGCCCACATCAGGAAGATCAATGTATAGATCTATGAACTAATAATCAGACTAACTATGGCACTTTCCTTTGCTTTAAAAAAAAAATGATGATGATGATAAGAACCACAGTAGTCTAGTCTTGGAGTAGGGGGAAGGGTAGAAAGAAAATAAAAGAGCATATTAATGTTTCAAATGTTTGTACTTTTGTAAACCTTGTAAAACCATAAATGTTTCAAAAGAAATTGAATCTTTGTGTCCTCTTTCTATTTATGCATAATTCATTCAAATGCTCTAAATGAAGGAGAAAACCAAAGTCATTCTGAAGTGTTCCCTTGGCTCTTAAAACCTATATGCCAAGAATTTGGATCATGCTAAAAGATAATATATAGTCTATCAATACATCAAAAGAGTGATTTTTTTTTAAAAAAGCTAATAGCCATATAGCTGCTTAAGGTTTTCAGAACACTTTATATACTTTATTTCATTTGATCCTGAGATCAGCTCTTTAAGGTCAATACTATTATTTCCCACATTTTACAGATGAGACTGAGAGAGTAAAAGAATTGCATAGAGATACATGGTCTGTAAGTTTCAGAGGCAGAATCTCAATCAATGAGTCAGATTTTTTTAAGTACTTCTAGTGTATAAGGGCCTATGCTACAGTTTGTGAGTACAAAAAAAAAGGTAAAATATAATCCCTGCCCTCAAAGAGCTTACAATCTATTATGAACCCTGATCTCTCTCATTCCTAGTCCAGCACTCTTTCTAATATAAAAAGCCCTTTTAGGGTCATCACTTGTCAACTCTGTGTTCCATTAAGATATAGTTTTAGGAGGAATATATCCTTTTAATATGTACTCTTTGCAAAAGAGGTAGCCATTTGACTTCATGTCTTAAGTATACTTACATTATATTCACCCTATGATACAGAAGAAAGTTTCAGAAACATTAT
Source organism: Antechinus flavipes (assembly GCF_016432865.1). Classification (NCBI taxonomy): domain Eukaryota; kingdom Metazoa; phylum Chordata; class Mammalia; order Dasyuromorphia; family Dasyuridae; genus Antechinus; species Antechinus flavipes. The sequence continues at coordinate 352,855,820 of NC_067401.1, read as the reverse complement.
ATGCTAAGAATTATTTTAGAAATTGTTTTATAAGGTAAATTTAAATTGAACAAGTAACCTTCCAAAGACAAGGTAGTAATTTCTCCTATATTGTTCAGTAGAGTTTGCCAAATATTTACTTGTTTTCTTTTAAAAAAGGAAAAAAACAAAAAATTACCTTAAATGAACATTTCTAGGATTTTTCCCCTTTTCTCTCACTTTAAACCTAAATAGTTGCAAAACTTGAGATTTTATAAAATATTCTTTAACTTAAATACTTGGAATAACTATTATCTTTATATGTACACTATGCCTGCATCCATTGTAATATATATAAACATACCTCTGTATGTATGCATGTATGTATATATGTGTAAATATGTATGTATATGTATACATACATACATATATATATTTACACTTATATATATTTCCCTTGAACTGTGATTTTATATGTAGAAACCATTTGATATTGGGAACAGTTTTTCCAAAATAACTAATTTTTATAGATTTTTAATGAATTACATATAAGCATTTGAAATTGACCATATTTGTTAAGTTAGTGTTTTCACCAGAGCATGAATGCCAAGATAAGAGCTATAAGGAGTCATTCTGATGTATTTTCACTTGTAGGGATTAAATACATTATATAATCAGTCAAACTGATTAATTTGTAGGTGGGTATACTGTGTTGCTTTTTGTCATTTACATGTGGAAAGTAAATCCTTGTAATCTATCATCTTATCTTGAGTTTGTTAAGTTAGTTATATAGTCCTACCTTGTGGATTTCATTAAGAGTTCTTTCCTGGTTTTTATCTTCCTGCTTTCATGGAAGAGCTTTGCTAGAATTTGGATTCACAACTTTAAAAATGTTATACATTATTTATGTGTCAAATATTTGTGAGTCAAAAGTAAAAAAAAATAAATATTTTTTAATTAAATGCTAAAGAAAGTTTTTAACCTCTTTATCCTTCTTAATTTTTGGTTAAAAATTAATTAATAATTTTATTGAAGTACTCCCAAAGGAAAAGAAATTCACATGATTTATGTTCAAGCTTCATATCTTTTAGTAGTGAAAATAATTGTTCTTTATCGAACTCATATGACCTGCTTCTTTATTCTACTTTAGTTACTCACAAGGGTCACACACCCTGTGCTCTCACTATCATCCTAGAATGTTCAGTTTAACAATTCAGTAAGGAATTAACAGCCTACATGTAATCACATATTCTGCTAGGAACTAGTGATATTATGACAAAAATTCAGTAGTCCCTGCCCTTAAGGGGATTACATTCTATTGATAGGGAGCAGCATGCTATAGATAATTAAAAGGGAAATGAATGCAAGGTCATTTCCAGGAGATGGGATGTAGATGTAACATGAAAAGCAGTCTGCTAACAGTAGAACTTGGTTTCCAAGGGTCAGACAGTAATAGTAGGTTAGAATGGAATGGGGTTGTAGTACAGGAGCAACTGATATGGATAAATGTAAAAGAGCCAGGAGTGGTGGCCAGGCCAGGGAATTTAATGCTAGAATTTAAGGTCTGAGATTCTAAATCCTGAATTTCTAAGTGGAGTCACATTAACACATACTGTAATCTTCACATTAATTTTGTTGATGTTGATTGAATATCAGTCTCGGAGCAAGAGGTAGAAATAAGGAAGTGGAATGTGTAACTATTGCAGAAAACATAATTCTCTAGCCCTGCTTGGGAGTCAAGGAAAGATCAGGGGAGTTCTGAGACTTGGCTGAATGTAGAAGAAATAGGAATGTTTGAGATCCTCATATTTCCTTTCTCCTCTAAGTCAGCTCTCTATCAGGGCTCCATCTTAATTCTGAGTAATGTATCTTCTCTAGGATATTTATGTGTATGGGGGATTCAGGGTGAGGAAGATCAAAAGAAAGACTTCAGTTCTAGAGCAATAGCAAAGGTGGAGAGAAAAGCACAGTATACAGACGCTAAGTGTTATAAGTGTCCCAGTTCCATGACCATAGACTCTGAAATTCTTCTTTATGACTATAAACTCCCAAAATTCTATCTCTCCCCATATCTCCCTACTCTTCAAACTCCCCAGGCAGTTGGATGATACAATAAATTCAGCTCCAGTGCTATAGCATTCTCATAAAGGATACTATTAGGAACAAATAAGACAATATTTGTAAAAGTGTTTAGCAAAGTGTCTGGCATGCACTATGCCATATGGTAATATGATTTCCAGAATTTTCACTCATTTTCTTTTAAAATTGGGAATGCTTAAGGTAACATTCCAAAATTAGTCCAACCAATATACATTTTTTTTTCTTAATCTAAGCACCATACTTCTATTAGTAGTGCAGTTATATTTGATTTCTTGGACCTTATTTCAATGAAAGTAAATCTGGGAAGCAGAATGTGGATCTATTTGATGAACTATAGATAACTGATATTCTGAAATCAATTCATCAATAATAAAAAAAAAATATTAACCCCTACCATGAGCCAGGCACCATGCTGAGTCTTGTATATATACAAAGAAAAACCAAAAACAGGTCTTGTAGTCAAAGAGCCACATTTATCAATGGAAGATTTTCATTAAAAAAAAAAAAGGAAAATAAATGTAAACTTTAAATTGGAAACTTTAATAGAAAATCATAACAATCCTTTTAGTGATTTTGAATGTCGCTTCATTTTTTAAAAAAAGTATCTGACAGTAATTTTGACTATCTAATTGAAAGTCAATGGTGGCTCTATTTTTTGCATCCAGAGGATAAATTTTGTAGGGGTTAAATGTAGTGGCTAATTCACAATTCACAAAACACCATCACAAAATGAAGTTCATCTTTGACTACTTGGTATACAATAAGAAGTTTCTTTCTGCACAGTAAAAGGCATGTTGTGCTTTAAATAAGTCTGTAACCAGAATGGTTCATTAGGATTCAAAGGTATTATGTAATAATAGTGACCAGTTGAGTTTATGCCATGTTGTTCTCATTTCCAGGAACCAAAATAGTAAAAGATAAATTATATGAAGGATTTAGAATTTAGCAGCTAAATTTGAGGACGGAATAAAAAAAGCTCAAAAGGAATGTTATAGTAGGCTTTTGTTCTCTTGGGAACCTCTACCATCTCATTAAAAGTTGAAAAGTGGTTCACCAAATGAAAGGTTATATTTCAGTTTCTGAGGTACAATAAATAGATCATGTTAAGAGCCACACACATATGTATCATTAAATGAACACCAGGTACACACATATAAGTAGCCAAAATTTTATAAACAGATCAGATAGGTTGTATAAGTTCCCAAGATCCTAAGTTCTTTGACAAACTTTCTGGGTATGACTACTCTTTTTAAGTCTCAAAACAAAATGGAAAAAATATACCCTCACACACATATATAATTATATACATATATGTAATATTACATTGATTAAAGTACATCTTTTATTCCAAAACTCTATCTCCTCAAATTCTAGTAAGTACAGGAATAAATGCAGTTTTCTGGTCAAGAATACCTTCTGCAAGTCTTTTCCAGATCCCCTCCCTTGCTATTAATGGCTTCCTTTTAATGTTACCTTCTATCTATCAGTTTTATACATATCTTGTACATAGCATACATTTTGTCTCCTCAATTTGAATATAAGTTCTCTGAAGTCAGGAACTGCCTTTGCATCTTTGAAGGACTTAATATAGTACTTGGCACATAGGAAGTATTTATGAAATACTTATTCATCAATTGATTGAGCATCCTATCTGATTGTGCCTGGATTTTCCTGGGTTTCAAGATATCTACAGTAAATATACCAAATTTAGAGAGGCACTTCTAAACTTTATTAAGTGAAAAGTTCTTATGTCTTCTGAAAATACATTGATTTCTTTTATTAATAATTTAACCTTTTCAAAATGTAATTTTTTAAAAAGTTAATACCAGAATCTATAGAAGCTCTATGAAACTAAATGAGTAAAGTTAAAAAGACATGTATCATCAGTTGGAGTTGGGGATCATTTCATTCAATCACCCTGTTGATAGAGGAACCAACCAAAGCATTTCTGTTATGAGGATGAACAAGTTGCATAACCAAACTAAGAACACACTGAAACATACTCGCAAATACTCTTTTTTTTCCCCAAGTATTTTGACAAAGTTTGACAAAGGTGATTAAAGGGTTAGTATGATATCTTTCAAAATACTAAATGAATATGTTGCCTATTTTTAAAAAGTAAAATAACTGTAGCTATGATTTCCTTTGGAATATGACTTCTGAGAAAGAATAGATTTTGTTATATATACATGTGGAATATTAAGATTGCAGATTAGTAAAACAAAATGATAGAAGGTATACTGCTGTTCTATAATTATCCTTTGGTGTATGAATGCTTGCAAATGCCAGCTTATCTTTAATCACTGCTCTTTAAGGAATATGTTTGAGAATATGATGGCATTTCAGCTTATTTGTGACTTATTTGGCTTACTTGACTTACAGTGACAAATCACATGGTTCTAGTTTAGGGTCAGACCTTTTGGAGGGGAAATCCACTCATTAGGGTTTTCCATGGTTTCCTATAGCAGATCAAAGACAACTGATCGATTTTGTTGTATTGGATCATATTTATTCAGTTGATCAAGATAAGTTTATTTCATTATTTAGTAGATTGTACCAATGCAGGCCTGTCTTCTCTAAAGGAGTTGATAGTACCATCATTAATTTAAATTTATCATTGATAAGTGATACATATCTTTGGCATTAATAAAAAAAATATTAATTCTTTAAATCTTTATTGATCAGAGAAATGTAAATTAATACAACACTGAGGTACCACTACATACCTCCCAAACTGGCTAAGATGACAAGAAAAGATAATGATGAATGTTGGAGGGGATGTGGGAAAACTAAGGCATCAATGCATTGTTGTTGTACTTGTGAACTGATCCAATGATTCTGGAGAACAATTTGGAACTATACCCAAAGAGCTAAAAAAAAAAAAACAAAAAAGCTGTACATACCCTTTGATCCAGCAGTATCTCTATTGAGCCTGTATCCCAAAGAGATCATAAAAGAGGCAACAGGACCCTTATATGCAAAATATGTTTGTAGCAGCCCTTTTTGTAGTGGCAAGGAACTGAAAACTGAATGGATGCCCATCAGTTGAGAAATGGCTGAATAAGTTACAGTACATAAATGTAATGGATTATTATTGTTCTATAAGAAACAATCAGCAAGATGATTTCAGAAAGACCTGGAGAGACTTACATGAATTGATGATGAGTGAAGTGAGCAGAACCTGGAGAACACTGTAAACAGAAACAGCAAGATTATAAAGTGATCAATTCTGATGGATGTGGCTCTTTTCAACAGCAAGGTGATTCAGGCCAGTTCCAATCAGTACTTAGAGATAGAAGTGTCCTACTCCTCACACACCCCCTACTCCACATAGCCAACCAATGTAGCCTAATATTCCAATCAATCTTCCTAACTCTATTCTGAATCCTAACCACCAACCTGCTTACACTCATCTGAATTGGGGGCCAACCTGTAGAACAACTATTCATCAACCTCGGTCAACTAGTCTCCATGCTCTACTTCCTATACTGAATGTGGATCACAACATAGTATTTTCACTTTTTTTTTGTTGTTTGCTTGCATTTTGTTTTCTTTCTCATTTTTCCCCCTTTTGATCTGGTTTTTCTTGTGCAGCATGATAATTTATGGAAATATGTATAGAAGGAATATGTATAGAAGGATTGCACATGTTTAACATATATTGGATTACTTGCCTCTGGGGGAGAGGGGAAGGGGAAGGATAGGAGGGGGAAAAAATTGGAACACAAGGTTTTGCAAGGATGAATATTGAAAATTATCAATGCATGTGTTTTGAAAATAAAAAGCTTTAATTTAAAAAATTTACTTGTGAGATTTCCAAAGACATATAATACTAAAGCTGGAAAACACTTCAGAGATCATGTAGTCCAGCTATGTCATTTGATGGAAATAGAAACTGATATCAAGATGGATGGAGTGACTTACCCAGTATTATACAATAATAAATGACAGAGCTGGAGTTCAAATTTGAGTCCTGTGATTCTAAGTTCAATGCTTTGTACCTCTTTGCCTCCAATCCTTTCTCTATTGTTTGATAAACCACAAATCCAAGACTTCTAAAAATAATTATTTTCTAAAAGAAACTTAAAATGACAAATACCCAGAGGCATATCTTATTTTCATGATATATATATATATAAATATATATATGTAAATGGGTAAAAATATAGAAATATTTATGAAAACTATAGTGATAGCAATTAATTAGAGAAATGTACATGAAAACAACTCTAAGATGCTACTTCACAGGTATCAGAATGACTAACATGACACAAAAGGAAAATGGCAAATGATTCCACCAACTTTGTATTAGTATCTCAATTTTTCCAGAGGAGAAACGGAAAATTGGGGGCACTAATGCAGTGTTGTTGGAATCAATGAATCAGTTTAACCATTCTGGAGAATAATTTGGAACTACACCCAAAGAACTATAAAACTCTAGGCCAGAAATACCAACACTAGGTTTTAATTCCAAAGAAATCAAAGAAAAAGGACAAGGAGCTATTAGTATAAAAACATTTATAGCAGTTCTTTTTATGGTGGCAATGAATTGAAAATCAGTGGAATGCCCATCAATTGGGGAGTGACTGAAAAAGTGGATGGAAAACCATACAAAAAGTGTGATGGAGAGATGAAGAGAATCAGCTACACCCAGAGAGAGAACTATGGGAAATGAGTGTGGTGGCACCATGACATAGCATTTCCATTCTTTCTGTTGTTGTTTGCTTGCATTTTTGTTTTCCTTCTCAGGTTTTTTGCCTTCTTTCTAGATCTAATCTTTCTTGAATAGCAAGATAACTGTATAAATTTGTGTACATATATACATATATATAGTATTTGGCATATATTTTAACATATTTAACATGTATTGTACTACCTGCCATCTAGGGGAGGAGGTGGAGGGAAGGAGGGGAAAAGTTGGAACAGAAGGTTTTGCAAGAGTCAGTGTTGAAAAACTACCCATACATATGTTTTTTAAATAAAAAGCTATAATAAAAAAAAGAGGGGAAAAAGTGTGATGGAAACCATTGTGCTATCAGAAATGACAAACAAATGATTTGGATTTATACAAAGTGAAGAAAACAGAACCAAAATACTGGACACAGTAACAGCAGTATTGTAAGGATGAGCAACTGTAACATAGGTACTCTAAACAAGAGAATGACCCAAGACAGTTCCAAAGAACCAATGATAAAAACATTATACTCCTCCAGAGAAAGAATTGATGAATTCTGAATGCAGATTAAAGCATACATTTCCCTACTTTCTCTATTTTTCTTTCTTTTTTTTTGTCTGTGGCTTGGTTTTGTTTTGTTTTGTGGTAACATGGCTAATATTAAAATGTGTTTTGCATGATATCAAGTTGATAGACTTCTCAAGGAGGGAGAAAGGATGAGAGGGAGGGAGAGAATTTAAAACTATTTTTAATGGTGTGGGTAAATTTTTTTATGTGTAATTGAATACTTTCATATTTAATGAAATAAAAGTAATTTTAGAAGAGTATGTTGATAGGACTCAAAGTATAATTTGTCTTCTTGGTTTAAAAGACACAAAGCATTTGTGATTGTAATTTTTTGTTCCTTAGAGATTATAAGCTAAAGCACATCAAAAAGTATGTTAAAAGTGAAGAAGTAGTATTTAAAATGGAATGAACTTTCCTTGGAGAAGTTTCTCCCTCCAGGGACATCATGTATTGATAAATGTTTAATTAGGTCTCTGGAAAAAAATGTATGCAGGCCAGTATTTTATGTGCTTTATTGACATTTTCCACATTACTTTTTTCAGTCTAGAAAATCAGCAAAACAAGGAATCAAATCATAGTTTTTAGAATTTGCAGATTTCAAAGATGTAGATGTTCACACTGAAAATTTATCATTTGACTCTGAGGAAGCTAGTTTATACTCCAGCACAGTCTTGGCTTGGGAGCCACTTGTTGAGGATTTCTATTTAGATACAAATTGTTCTAAATGGCCTCTGAGATCCTTTCAAACTCATATTTTTTGATGATTAAAATTTGTCAGAATTTTTATAGAATTTGATAATTTCTTCACTATAAAATTTTGTTCTATACTATAGCAGAGGTGAAAACATTATAATGACTTCATCCTGAACAAATAGTTCCCATTCTCCATTTTTTGCTTAGCCCTTATGTCAGTGTCATTGTTTCATTGTTTTTCTATTTCTATGGCTCAAATTTAGGAGATTTTGCACTCCTAAATGTTTGTTGAATATTTTGTTATATTTAGCTTATATCTGCTCTTTGTGGCATATTGTGATTTAAAAAAAAAATACAAAAATTGTCGAATCTAGTTTCTCAAATCTTCAGTCATTGTAAGTTTATAGTACATAGAATGGAAGAATTGGTTAATGAAAAACTAGGGATGCAAAGGCTACAGGTTCATTTTCTGAGCCTTCTCTTATACTTCTCATGTTTCTAATATTTCATGATATCACACTTCCTGCTCTATTTACTGGCTTTTTTCCTAAGGCAACTTGAGAGCAATGTTTCTGTTGTTCCCTATTAACCAAGCTACTTCCTTCCTTGTTTGCTTTATATAATCAAAATTTAGCTATGGTATGATTTCTAATCAAAGAATAACAAAAAAATCAAGAATAAAGTTAAAATGAATAGAAAAAAGTAGGACCAGCCATCCCAACCTGAAGAAGTTTAAGGTATTCACTGTTTTGCCTCAGACATCAATCGTACAGGGGTATGAAAATTAGAACATAGAGAGCATTATATATCCTTTTTTAGATTATGTACACTTTTGAAAGTCTGTGAGACCTAAGGACCCTATCTCAGAATAATATTTTTATATAATTTAAGGAAATGATAAATTTCAGTTAAAGGAGAGTAAAAATAAAAATTTATTTTCTTTTTATCCAATTCACAAATCCCCTGAAATGTATCTATGAACTAAAGGTTAAGAATCTCTGATAGAGAACCATGTTATGTAAAATCATTGCTACTGGAACATTAAGTGAGAAAAAAAGTGGTTTGGCCTACTGTTTAAAGTTAAACATGTAAAAATATAAAGTCTATGTGTTATATGAATACTCCAGATCCTAAAGTGAAGATCCGAAAACACTTTCAGATCTTAAATTGAAAACTGAAATCCATAAAATGTTAAAGGGCATAATCTGGAAGAAATACTGTTACCATTAGGAAACAGAGAGATTCAGAGAAATATTCCATTTGAGTACTCTTTTCTTCCAAAGGGCACCATCTGGTCCTAAGTGCTTGAACAACTTGTGGTTTAAAATTCAGGCTTTTGTTTGTCAAAGTGGGTCAAAAAGCATTTTGAACTAGAAAATGACATTTTAACTGTTCTTTCTCTCACGGGAAAAAAAAATCTTTTTATACCATTTTGCTGTTTCTCACTCTGCCCCACCTCTAACTACTTGAAATTTGTTATTGGTTGAAAACATAGCAAAGACACATTTTGATTCTTTGTAATCCAAAGGAGAGAATTTTTGACAGCTTATGTGTAGAAAGACAACTGGTTTATAATTTTCTCAATAGTACTATATGTTTTACAATAAATTGTGATGAAACAAATAATAATAATAGTAATAATAATGATGAAAAGCTAGGAAGTGTTAAGTGTCTGAGGTCACATTTGAACTCAGGTCCTCCTGACTTCAGGGCTGGTGTTCTATCCACTGCACTACCTAGCTGCCCCTTAAAAATTAGCATTTATAGATTATTTATAATTTTGCAAAGCATTTTATATACATTTTCTCATTTGATCCTCACAACTTTGATAGTAGGTGCTATCCCCATTTTATAGAAGAGAAAAGTAGAGAAATAGAAGTTAAATAGTTGCCTAAACTCACCCAACTAGTAAATATCTGAACTCAGTTTTTCTGGACCAAAAGTCTATCAACTAGGCTTAGCTTTATAGTTTTTAATGGATTTAGTTTTCATGTTTTAGCTTTTCATCTTAATATAGTTCATACTTTCTTATTGCTATAAGTAGGTATACTTATACCAAAATGTGCTCATTTTCTGAGATTCAAGAAAAATAAACAAAAAAAGTCCTTCTGATTTCATCAATGTTGTCTAGTTCTATTTCCCTGAGCTGTTTGAGTTTCTACACAGCTGGCATCTGTTTAATTCACATTATGCACATGTCTTCCTGGACCATAATTTCTTCCAGCTGTTAGTAGATAAGAGAAAGGAAGGTCTACATGCTCAAAACATCTGTTTCACTTGGGGACATGGAGCATCTTAAGATATAGGACCAAATCTTGCATTTTTCAACACATTTTCTTTTCTTGTAAGTTGCTTGTTTTGTTTATTAATTTTTTTAAATTGTAGTACTTTCCCAATTTTCCATTGAACATTCTGAGAATGATAACTATTTGAAAAAAAATTAATTTTTTTCCATAAAAGAAGCATTTTCTTAAAAGATAAATAAGATTTAGCAATACCTTTGTATTTGCAATATGGTCAATATCAAAAATTATTACCATATATACTCATTAACACACTTGTGAGAATTCTCTTGTAATATAAAAGTTAAACCAACTAACATAGCAATTGGGTCTGATAGTGTGTAAAAAGTTCTATTTGCTAGGAAGCTATTTAAAGGATATTTGAAGTTGAAATTCATCTGGAGATGCTAATGTTAAAGAATATCATTCTTGACCTTTCCTGTCTAAGAAGGTAATAGATGTAAGCTGAAGGTAGAATAAAGGAAATACTAAGAAGACATATGCGGTATATGCTATATTTGCCTAATGAGGGTACCATCAGTTATGGTAGGGATTTGCCTTATGTATTTATTTATTTTAAGATATATTTAAAAGATAATTGCAAATTATCTATAAACTAATATGTATTATAAATCTGAATGAGACTTTAATGAGACCTTCCATAGGATTCCATAGAATTAGGATCTAGCAGGTATCTTATTGATCCTCTCATTTTATATATGAAAAAACTGAATCATAAGCATTGTTGAATCACTAAGAATTAAACAAAGGGGGCAGCTAGGTGGTGCAGTGGATAGAAGCCCTGAAGTCAAGAGGACCTGAGTTCAAATTTGACCTCAGACACTTAATACGTCCTAGCTGTGTGACCCTGGGCAAGTCACTTTACCCCAATTGCCTCAGCAGAAACAAAAAACAAAAAACAGAATTAAACAGAGTTCTTAAAGTGTAATATTTTTGTTGCAGTTGTTCAATAATATCCAATGATTGTAACCTGTGGTAGTGATGATTATAGAAGGAGGGGTGGAATTTCATGGATGGGCAATGGCTAGAAGACCAGCTTGACTAGAATAGAATGAGTAGAGTAATAGGAAATAATAAAATTAGAATGGTAACTGGGTTCTACATTATGGAAGGTCTTAAAATACTAGACTGACAGTCCATATTTTAGTTTAGAAGATCTATAGATGGATCGAAATTGCCAAAGATATAATTTATTCTTTCCTCTGATATTGCTACAACTTTGCCATAGGCACTTATCACCCCATGCCAAGGCTATTGCAATATCTTGTTACTCAATCTGCCTGTCATAAACCTTTCCTCAATCCATCCTAGCCTCCAAAGTCATTCAAATGCCAACATAATGGTCCCAAAACTCAGGTCCAATTATGTCACACCCCCAGTCAATTCCAATGACTGACATTGTCACCTCCAGATTTAAATACAAAATCTTCTGTTTGACTTTGAAAGCCCTTGATAGCTTCCTTCTCCTCTCCCTGCTTTTGAATCTTATACTTTATATATTCTTACATACACTTCAATCCAGTGGCAATGGCCTCCTTGCTGCTCCACAACCAAGGCATTTTATCTCGGTTCTTTGCATTTTCTCCGGCTAATCCTTTCTTTTGGAAATACTTTCTTTTCTCTCATCTACCTCTTAGCAACCTGGTCTTCATTCAAGTCCTTACTAAATCTCACCTTCTACAGGAATCCTTCTTCAGTCACTCTTACTTCTAACGTCTTCCTTTTCTTAATTATTTCCTTTTTATCCTATATATAAACTACTGTATATTTGTTTACTTGTTGTCTCCCATTAGATAGTGACTTCTGTGAGTATAGAGGCTGGTTTTCATCTATCGCTCTAGATCTAAATTTAGATCTATAGAGATAGATATATTGCCAATTCTAAACAGTGTCTGACACATAGACAAGAAGATCAATGAACACCTAGTATATTTCGACTCAGAAAAGATTAAAACTAGAGAACAATTTCAAGATGATTTTGGAAAAAAACTGGAAAGACTTACATGAACTGATATAAAGAGAAATGAGCAGAACCAGGAGAGCAATAATTACATAGTAACAACAATATTGCACTATTGCACTGTTCACAACTGTAAATGATTTAACTGTTCTCAGAAATTCAGTGATCCAAGACAATCCCAAAGGACTCATGATGAAAAATGCTATCCATCTCCACAGAAAGAACTGAAGTCATCTGAATACAGACTGAAATGTACTATATTTCACTTTTTTCTTTTTTTTAGTTTTTTTGCATAAAATGACTAGTATGGAAATGTTTTAACATGATTGCATGTGCATAACCTATATCATATTGCTTACTGCCTCAGGAAGGGGTAAGGGAAAGGAGGGAAGGATAGAATTTGGTAATTAAAACATTAAAAAAAAAGAATGTTAAAATTATTTTGTAATTGGGGAAATAAAATTATATAAAAGATATGTAAATTATTCTTTGTGTATTCATCAGAAGCAACAACTATTTAAAAAAATATATTTTATATGGTCTTCATTCTAATTCTGACATCATTTTTACCAATAGTTTAGTGAAATTCCTTTATGCCCATACTACATGTATATGTAGTATGGAGAAAATTTGCTATGTTACAATTTACATTAAAGTTGCCTTTGTTATTCCTGTTTTCATTTTTTGTCAGTGGTAGCCTGTTGTCTAATTAGTTACTGTCTGAGGCAGTTTATTAACTTCAATCTGTTTTTTTTCCCTTTCAGTATTTCACAAACCTCTCAAGAATCTCATTTGTCTCTTCCCCCCACCCAAAGCTACATAATTCAAATCTGTAGAATGTTTCTTCATAACTCATCTTCTAGTCCCATAAATCATTTAGTCCAGCAAACTTCATATCTCCCACACTGAAGCTGATGGGTAGCTTCTTCTTTCAATGCCAGTCACAGATACCAAGGACTAATAAAAGAAAAAAAAAAAAAACTCCAAAGTCCTTTACAGAGAGATTGAGGTCTTTCTAGCTTCATTTTATCACCATAAAATCTTGGAAGTTTTTCATTCTGATACAGAATATAGGCCAGGATGCACTCTCAGAGCTTTGGTCTATTCTTGGCACAGAAGCATACTACATTTGCATATTTAAGACGCTGTTTTTTGCTTTAGAAATGGAGATGTCTGGGCATGTCTTTCATGTAAACTATGGGTATCAGCTTCACTTCACAAAAACATTCAATTCTCCTGCCAGAGAACACAGTAGCTGCAGATTTGATAAGCTATTGTTATAAAGCCATCAGTCCCGGATCACATCAGAAAGTCTCTAAATATGCGCCAGCCCAGAGCAAGTTGACCCTTCTTTCAGTCCCCTAATGTAAGAACATTTACATATTCCATTTCCCACACATAGACAGTGGAAGTCTTCCAAGTCTGGGGTCATTTGTAGTTACCTGTCCAATCAAATTGGTTACTTTCCCAGTTATATACAGTTTACTATTCTAAAGCTTTTTCTTGTTATATATAAATAAAAGATAGGATGCTGCTGTTTAACTTTAAATTCAGTCTTGGAGAAAGATTACCCATGAAATGTTAGCTTCTGGGAAGCACAGCTACACATAAAACTTGTTAACAGGTCATTGCTGAATTTAGCAGCTGTATATACAGTTAGAGAGAGAAGCCTAGAGAAATGGAAAGGATAGTTTTAAATATACAACATTTATTTCTTTCCTTTGCTTAAAGCCTAATCATTACTTATCCTGTTTTGAAAGGAAAAGTGTTAAACATAGATATAGAAGACATAAATCCTCTCTTTATCTTTGGCACGTATTCTAGGGAAAGTAGGATTTTGTAAAACTAGTCAGTAATTTTTAGAACAAAGAGTCTTTCCCTTAATGCTCTTAGCCAGATGCAAACATAATAACCATGGGGAGATGCATGTTTTCATTTTACAGGCATAGAGAAATGTTAGAGGAGTCCTTCTGAAAACAAAATGCCGAGATTGTGTGGCTAATCTATTATTTTATTTTCATTGGTAATGTTATTTTGTTAGACATGCTGAGTTGATGAAAGCTGCTCTATTGAAAACTTTTTTCCACTGGTGAAAATAAAATCAGCTTATCTTATTTCTCCCTTTTAAAGCAGCATGATTGCACATATCCTGTAAAAAGAAAATGCCACACAGCATTTCCTGCCCCTGTGTGACTGAACTGCCTGGGACAGAAGTTGATTTTACTTGTTGAGAGATTGATTTGGATTCTTCCTTGACTTGTCTATTCTTAAAAATGTGTTCTTATAGTGTATTTACAATCCAGATTCAATTCCTGATCTCATACTTATATTTTGAAATGTGTCATTTGCAATAAAGGCAAAAAGTTGGGCTGCAAAATAATTAGCTTAATAAAAATGCAAGGTCAGATAGGTAGTTAAAATGGATGCTCAAATGGATCTGTGGTCTTTTGGTTCTGAGTCTTCCTTTCAGTGATATAAATAAGTGCCTACTCATGTAAATTATACTTTAGGGGTTCATCATGGAATCTTAGAAGAAAAAAGATACCTTAGACCATTCCTTCAAATGCTTATCCAAGCTAGAAATATTACTTCTCTAGTATATAATCACTACTACTATGACTAGATAGAAATTCTCTAAGAAAATTCTAATTCCATGACAACAACTTGGTAGTCATTTTAATTAATCATTTTCAATCTTTTCTGCATACAAAATCAAGGTAATATAGCAATGTGATCAGGTGCTTTGCCATTGTGGCAATTTCCATCTCATTTCCTGTCTGGAATGTAACTGATCCAATCAGAATTATAAAAATCTGGAGGATTCTCGGAAGGAATCTTGGTAAGTCAGACAGTGGCAGCATTTACAACAGTGATGAAACATATAGAATATGGTCAACTTGTTGTTGTCCAACTTTTTTTATTTTGTCTTGATTCTCCAATGGAAAGAACCTTAGAGTCCAATGACCTGGCTTTAAATTTGCGCTTTCTTATTTGCTGCCTTTTATTTGTGTGACCCATAGATAGCCAAGCACTAACATTTATTAATTGCCTATCATGTCAAGCACCGGCACACACTAAGTAATAGAAATACAAAGAAAAGTCTACAACAATAACAACAATGCTATCTATGAAATTTTAAGCAAATCATAGCTTAATAAAGATAAGATAAATTGTTTGCAATCTTAAAGGGAAGTCACTAAAATTAAGGTAGTACCTTGACTGAGACTTGAAAATCAGGGAAATCAAGGAAGTCATGAGGCAGAAATAAGGAAAGAATTCCAGGCATCAGTGACAGCCAGTAAAAATAAATAAATAAATAAAAGCAAAGATTAGGTATATAGTATTATTTAATCTTTCTCATTTATAATATGGAGAAATTGAACCAAATGATTCTAATAGACCCTTCATCTTTAGGCCTAAAAGCATCTAACTACCTTAAGGTCTGGTTCAGGACTTTTCTTCAGTTTGTTCTTCCTCTAGATCTACGAGGAAAATGTAGCCTGCCAGTCTGCATTCCTAATTCTCTAGGTCCTTTTACTCCCCTTTCTGATGCTACATTTTCAAATGTTACTATAAGAATTAAGAACTAAATAGTTGGCTAAGCAAGGATAGACTTGATATCATAGCTTCTCTGATCTCAACTTCCTTGCTTATAGAATGGAATATTTAATTAGTTGATTTCTGGAATCCCTTTTACTGTTTTGAACAAACAAATAATAAACTTTCTTGTCTCAGACCTAATATAGCACTTTTCTTTCCTACTCTTTAAAGAAGAAACTCTGATCATCTTCCGCAAATCTTATATCTTATTAAAAAATCATTCATACAACAAAATACTATGCTCGCTTGTTCTTTCCCGATTTGTACATATGCCTCATATCCCACATAACTCATCTGGAAATCATATATACACAGGTTCCCCATAAAGAGTAAGCTCACCTTTACTTTCCTCAAGCTTCACAACAAGTAATAAGAGACTACTGACCTGGAATAAAGAATAACTGAATTCAAATGCAGTCTCAGTCATGTATTGATTGATTAATTGAAAGGACTGATGTACAAGAAGACATAATTGCACAAATGGAAGGTAATAAAATCAAGGGAAAAGAGGGCATATATGTATCTGTTATAAAATACATATGTGTGTTGGTGTGTGATGTGCATGCATACACATAACTCCCACACACATACACACCTACTGTACACCTGATACTGAAAGCAGAGGGTGGGAAATGGGGAGGGGAGGGGGAGGTAGGAGGAGTACTCAGTTTACATATAATAAATATTTGCTGACTAATTACTATTGGTACTAATTTGAGAACTTTTATACATCCTATAAGGAGCCTATAATCTATTGGGGGGAAAACCATGTATAATACATATTTTCTGGTATATACCAATTTATGGACATTCAGAAATCTTGCTTTATTTCCTCACTTGTTGACTGATCTTAAACCATTTCAGGATTCATAAAAATTTCCCTTTGAATCTGACAATAAAAATTAGATAAGAATTTAAGCTTCTTTTTTTTTTCATTACCATATCTAGTGAATAGTTTAGAAAGAAAGGAGTTGCAATTATTAGCTAAAAGTAGTTTTTGTCTTAATTGTGTACCTCTCTTATTAAGGCTATTTCTATTCTCCATTAGCAAAGATAATGATTATGTACCTATATATGTGTGTGTGTATGAAGTAGTTCTATTTTAAATTGCCTCCAATTCAATATTTTTATTTTTTTAAGTCCCTGCAAAACATTGTTTTACACATGCATGTAAAAGTTCTATACATTACTGTGACATTCTGAAATAGCTATATACCAGAAGTATGAAAACTGTGTCTAGTAAAAAGGGACCTTCTCCATCAAAAGATTAATTCTTTTAACAGCTGAAGAGACTGTCCTTTCAAGCAGATCCTAGGGAAGAGAATTTATTACATAAGATATGGGTTCATTGGGTATGCAGGATAAACAACCTAATTTAGAAATATAGTGTAAAGGAAATATAATATTGTTCAACTAAGGCAAGAGATTGGAAAAAGATAGGAGGTGACAGTTAACTGGAAATAGTTCACCAGAAATGTTTTATTTATCTTTTTATAATTTTTGCCTTTGAAAAGTCAATATAAAAGGTATTTTTATTTATTATTCACTGGTCAGATAATCAGAATACTATGAGAGAATTAGCAAAATACAATTCTGTGGCCAATCATCTCCTGATCAAAGTAGCTAGAAGCGCCAAGAGTTTAATAGTTTAGTGAACATTGACAATTAACCCTCCATAACCTCTATTATCTGCTTGTTTTTATTAGAATTAAAGACTAATAATAGATGGAGAATTGATCATTCAGTTTAGACCCTTGTTTAAATAAAGACAGAAGATCTGGAGGTATATCATGTATGCAGTTGATGCCAAAGGAAGCTGCCATTAAAAAAGAAAAAACTGAAGGAGAAAGAGGGACAGAACAATGGCCAATTTGCATTTTATGTGTCAGACTAGACCTATTTCAAGCTCTGAGGTGTTCCATAGCCTCAAATTATGAAAACTTCCTGACCTACTTTGAGAAAAAAATACCAAACCTGACTTTAATCTATAATGTATAACATCATTCTAACATCTTTTTGGAAGTTTTTCATCATTTTCATATGGAGAGTATTTAGTAGGCACTTTTTTGAATAATCCATAATAGATTTTACTTGAAAATCACCCAGGTACAGTTTCTGACATACTCTTTTGGTAACTTCACTTTGATCAGAAATAATTTCTTACTTTTCTAGTGACCCTTTGAGGAATGATTGGCTGAGAGAATTCTCATACCACCTTTTTGGCTTTGCTTCTGAAACAAAGTTATTCTTTTTATTTCATTCTTTGATTTGACTTGGTAGCCAGGTCACACAGCAGATGAAGTGCTGTACTTTTGGAGTAAGGAAGACCTGAGTTCAAATCCTAATTTATATATTTACTTAAATAATTACCCTTGGATAAATAACAGAGATGATAATAATGCTTACCTTACACAGTTGCCGAGAGGATGAAATAATATATGTCAAGCATTTTGCAAACTTTAAATTATTATATAAATGCTAGCTTATTGTTATTTTTGAAGGCAAAAAAACCCCAACTGTATGTTTAGGCTGTATAACCAAAGTGAAAATTTTCATGAATTCTTACTGCTGGTCTTGTTTCAGCCTTTATCATAATGCCCTAATGCTTAACTGGCTGCACTTCTCCTTACTCAGCATTTTAATTCTAGAAATGCCGGAACGTGGCATAGTCTATTGTATTGGACCAGAAAAGAGAAAACCTGCAGTTTAGGTCTGATACTAACAGGCTTTTCATTATGAGAAAGTTACTGCAGCCCTCTAAGCCTCATCAGTAAAATGAGAATATTAAATCTTGGATTACTTAGATCATAGGATTACTGTTAGTAATGTTATTTTGGAACATAAATATGACTCTAATATTATACTCTGATCATGTAGTGTCTTCCTCTTAGCTCTTCAGGACCACCAGTCTGCTCTTGTCTTTTCCTCTGATGTTATTTGTTATAGTGGGATGAGCATTGACTTCAAGTATCAGAGTAACAGTGTCTAAATCCTATCTACCTGTGCAAATTCCTTTCTACCTGAACGTGCAATTCATTGAACATTTCTTAGGCATTGTTTCCTAAATAAAAATTCCACAAGGATTTGATTAGCAAAAAATCATGATATTGTATAAATTTGCTTGCAAATCAGAGCTAAGCACAGGGTATGTGTGTGGATGTGGGTTTACACCATATGAATGTGTGCATATGTGCATAGGTTGTTAAATATTGTGAAATGATAAGGCTGAAAAAGATCATCTCTAATGAATGAATTTTAAATCCTAGGATCATTTAAATGAAGAATATGATTATAAGTTTACCTTTCTAGGAGCTTAGTAGAAAGAGAAAGTTTTGAAAATTATTTCTTGATGTTTGACTTCTCTTTTTCCGAATGTGAGACTTTATCTTTGTGTCCTTAATTCCGGGAACTTTGCAATTACCAAATGTGTCCACTCCTGACTTTCCCAACTTTTCTGCTCTCTCCTAGCAGCCTTCTCACTCTGGAATTGTTTCCATTCTTCTAATGGATGTCTCCCTGATCTCAACCCCCACTATATGTGGTGCCAGGACCATGCTATCTTCTCCCCTGACTCCTCTCCTGATGCTACACTTTTTTACTTCCTCCCTAGCATTCTTGCCTCAGCAACGATATACTTCCTCCCCTCTTACTTCCCACCACCACATTATGTGTTGTCTTCTCCCATTAGATTATAAATTGTTTGAGAGTGGAAATGGTGCGGTTTTTTATGTATTCTCAATTCTTAACACTAAACCTGGTACATGGGTACTTAATAAATGTTTTTATACGGTATCTAAATGAATTAATGACAAATATCAGATGCTGATTCTATATAAATCATAGCAATAACACTCTATTTCTAAAAATAAAAATGATTACTAAACAATACATACAACATGGAAGGAGTCCTTTAATACTTTGTGTGCCTCTTAAATTCTACACTACATTAGCAATAAATTCTATTATGTATATAGTTGATAAACACTTTACATTTTGCAGGATACATAAAAATAATCAGCAGTAGCTTAGTGTAACTTATGAATGTTTCAACTAAGTAACTACTTTTGTTACATAATAATCCTGTTATGATTATATGAAGATTTTTTTGATTGACTCTTTGGTGCATTGAATCTGACACACTAAATCAAATGGTGAATTCAATGCATTTTTGTCTTGTGATTTTAATCCATGGTGAGCTTTGGTTGAAACATTTGCAGTAATGAACTTGACATTTGCACTAATGACAGCATCAGTTTACTTAATGTCCTGCATTAAATTTGCCTCCCCAAAGAGCTGTCCTTGGAAAAAGGAAGGATAAATATTCTGTTTTAAGCAGCCCTAAGAGGGATTTGTCTCATGAATATGGTATGTTCGTATTACTTAATGCAAGAGTTAAAATTGGAGCAATTGAGATATTATTTAAGAAAGTCATGATAATTTTGAAAACTGCTTGACAATGAGGTGTAAGCACAGGTGTTTCTGTATATAGACTGAGCACATTGCTATTAAATAATTTTTATTCTTAATTTTTATCCAGTAGAAGATGGCTTTGAGGGTTTAAGAAATACAAGGCTATCTAGAATACTAAGAAAAGTATAACTACACTTCCAAAGCCCAGAGGTGTGGTACTCTATCCCCGTTGGTGAAAAGATCAAAGTTCTCTTTTCTTTGGCCTGCTTCTGTCCAGCAATATCAATACATTTTGCCATTAGTAATTTATCTGAATCAAACTGTACTTTTGAAAGAATTGCCCTACTTAACCTCATTTACACGAAGTTTATTTTAATCAACTCAACTTGGTGCTATCTTCCTTGGGAAATGAAGGTTCTAGAAGAAGGTGAGGCATGAGGACAGATACCAGAATTGACTAAAATATTTCCAAGAGCTACTTCCATTTTTAAAAAAGTACAATTTGGGTCAATTTGCTTAAGTGTAACATTTGTGTATTTAGGAAAGAACTTTTATTTATCTGGGGACTCTTCTAGGACCTTCATAGTAAAAAAGTCCAATCACTATGTAAAGGCCTATTTTAGTTTCCTAGTAATGGATTATTGGCCTGTTTTTTCTTTACTATTATTATTTTTGTTTTTTTGTTGTATATCCAGTGCCACTACTGGATCTGTATCCCAAAAAAACCATAAAAGAGAGAAAAGGACCCATATGTGTAAAAATGTTTGTATCAGCTCTCTTTGTGATGGCAATGAATTGGAAAATGAGTAGACAACCATCAATTGGGGAATGACTAAATAAGTTATGATATATGAAAGTAATAGAATATTATTATTTTATTTTTAAAAATTATGAACAGGCTGATTTTAGAAAGGCCTGAAAAGATGTACATGAACTGATGCTGAGTGAAATAAGCAGAACCAGGAAACTATTATACACAGCAATAGCAAGATTGTGCAATGACCAATTATGAAAGATTTGGTTCTTCTCAGCAATTCAGTGATCCAAGGCAATCCCAATAAACTTTGGATGGAAAATGCCATCCATATTCACATTGAGAACTATGGATATGAATACAAATCAATACATGCTAGGTTCAATATTGTTCCCTTTTTCTTCTATTTTTTTCTCTAAAGGCTTTTTTCTTTTGTTTAAATTTTTCCCTCCTAACATGATTCATAAGGAAATATGCAAAAGAAAGAAGGAAGGAAGGAAGGAGGGAGGGAGGGAAGAAAGAAGGAACGAAGGAAGGAATGAAGGAAGGAAGAAAGGAAGAAAGGAAGGAAGGAAGGAAGGAAGGAAAGAAGAAAAGAATGGAAGGAGGGAGGAGGGGAGGAAAGAAGGAGGTAAGGGAGGGAGGGAGAAAGGAAGGAAGAAAGAAAGGAAAAGAAGGAAAGAAGGGAGGGAGGGAGGGAAGGAGGAAGTAAGGGAAGGAGGGAGAGAGGAAGGAAGAAAGGAAGGAAGGAAAGAAAGAGGGAGGGAAGAAGGAAAGAAGGGAGGAAGGGAAGGAGGGAGAAAGGGAGAGAGGGAGGGAAGAAAGGAAGGAAGTGTATATGTATAACCAAAAAAATGTCGTTTTTTACATGTAATAGGAAATTTAAAAAAGAAAAAAAGAAAAAGAAAAAAAAATGAGTGGGACATTCTTTTCCCCTTTGCTTTATTTTTATATTTAACAGTATTTATTTTTTCCAAATACATGCAAAGATAGTTTTCAACATTCACCTTTGCAAAACCTTGTATTCCAAATTTTTCTCCTTCTTTTTCCTTCACCCATCCCCCAAGACAGCAAGCAATCCTATATAGCTTAAACATAGATAATATTCCTTTTTTTAATAATAGCTTATTATTTTTCAAAATACATGTTTTCAAAAAAATAAAATAAAATAAAATAAAATAAAATAAATAAATAATGAATTTAAAAAAATACATGTTTTCAACATTCATCCTTGTAAAACTGTGTTTCATATTTTCCCCTCTCTCTCCCTACCTCCCCCTTTCCCCAGACAGCAAGTAATCCAATATAATTTAAACACATGAAAAATTTTCTAAACGTATTTCCACATTTATCATGCTGCACAAGAAAAATCAGATCAAAAAGAAAAAAAAAATGAGAGGGGGAAAAAATCCAGACAAACAACAGCAACAACAAAGGTGAAAATACTATGCTGTGACCCACACCTAATCTCCATAGTCCTCTCTCTGGATGCAGATGGCTCTCTCTATCACGTCTACTAAAATTGTCCTGAATTACTTCATTGTTGAAAAGAGCCACGTCTATCACTATTGATCATCACATAATCTTGTTGTTGCTGGGTATAATGTTCTTTTGGTTCTATTCATTTCATTTAACATTAATTCAAGTAAGTTTCTTCAGGTCTTTCTGAAATCATCCTGTTGATCATTTCTTATAGAATAATAAGACTCTATTACATTCATATACTATAACTTATCCAGCCATTCCCGAACTAATGAGCATCTACTCAGTTTCCAGTTCCTTGCCACTACAAAAAGGGCTGCTACAAACATGTTTGCCTTTTTTATATCTTTGGAATAGAGACCCAGTAGAGACAATGCTGGATCAAAGGACATGCATAGGTTGATAGCCCTTTGGGCATTCAAATTGTTCTCCAGAATAGTTAGATCACTTCATAACTCAATAATGTATTAGTGTCTCAGTCTTCCCCCATCCCCTCCAGCATTTATCATTTTCTTTTCCTGTTATCTTAGTCAATCTGAGAGATGAGAAGTAG
Source organism: Antechinus flavipes (assembly GCF_016432865.1). Lineage (NCBI taxonomy): Eukaryota > Metazoa > Chordata > Mammalia > Dasyuromorphia > Dasyuridae > Antechinus > Antechinus flavipes. Next base: position 352,832,765 of record NC_067401.1, on the reverse strand, counting down.
TACTTCATAATTGTCTTAATTTGTATATTCAATAGTTCTAAATATATGTCTATATTTGTCATAATGTACTAAAAAAAAAAAAAAAAAAAGAAAAAAAGAAAAGAAAAAGCAGGGAAACAAACAACAAAAACAAAAATGAGTCAAAATATTATTCTTTGATCCTCATTAAGTCTCCATAGCTCTCTCTGAATGTAGATGGTAGTCTCCATCTCAATTCTACCCTAGGTTTATTGGAATTGCCTGGAATCACCTCATTGTTGAGAAGAGCCAAGTACATCACAGTTAATCATCACATAACTTGTTACTGTACACAATGTTGGTGCTGGTTCTGCTCACTTTACTCAGCATCAATTCATGTAAGTCTTTCCAGGTTTTTCTGAAATTAGCCTGCTCCTCATTTCTTATACAATAATAATATCCCTTTGCATTTATGTACTATAATTTATTTAGCCATCCCCCAGCAGATGGACATCCACTCAATTTCCAATTCCTTGCTACTACACAAAGGACTGCTAGAAATATTTTTGGACATGTGGGTCCTTTTCCCTCTTTTGTGACCACTGATGAATCAAAGGGTATGCACATTTTTATAGCTCTTTGGACATAGTTACAAATTGGCCTATCTCTTAGAGGTAAGCTTCCCAATATTGGGCAAAAAAAACCTGGATTGAAAATTAATCTCTTCATAACATTTTAATATATTTTAGAGATTTAAGATCATATCTGAAGGCTTGGAATCAGATAATTGGGCTTTGAATAAATATTGAATACTTGGGGTCTTTGTTTTGCAAAACACTCCTTTATGAATTCATATTTACTTGTACAGATGACTGTATCAGTTTCTAAGGAAGTTTGCAGAACCCAGACAATATCAAATGGGCTCTCATCTCTGTAAAAGTGTAAATGTAGCTATTGAATGAATCAAATTCTCTCCCTACTTTTTCCTTTTCTCCAGCTTACCCCCATCAATTAAGTATAGTGCTAAGTGATCTAAAGGTATAGATTTGGTAACAGAGTTAAGAGAATAAAGTTTACTTTATTCTCAATAACTTCCCAAAACCCCTTGGAAAGGAGGAAAACTAACTAAAATCAGCTATTTTCCTTTCCTGAACAAAAACTATTGGGAAGTCATCATTAGAATTATAATGCCTTCCCATCCTTCCACCCTCATATACCTATTGAACATGATCATAATAATTGAACATAATCATAGCATCTCTTGTCTCTAGATTTCCAGACCTTCATATGCTATATAGAATGTACTTAGATAAATCTTATTTGAATATGTAAATTTAATTCATGTATTTTCTCATTTTCCAGGATATAAGTTGATGCTTTACAAAATCACTTATTTTGCAGTATAAATATTAAAAAGAGATTAAAGAATATGGCCAATTCTGATCTTTGACAAACACACACATACATACATGGATACCCATTTATTGGGGAATGACTAAGTAAGTTATGGTATGTGACTGTGATGGAATGCTACAGCACTATAAAAAATGAGCTCAATGATTTTAGAAAATCATGGACAGATTTGCATGAAATAATGAAGAGTGAAATAAGCAAAATCAAGAGTACATTGTATACAATAATAGCAATGTTATTTCAAGAAAAACCTTGAATGAATAAATCATTTTGACTGTTATAAATATCCAACTTAATTATAAAGGAAAGATGAAGAAAAATGTTATCTGCATCCAGCAAAATAATTAATACATTGAAGTATATATAGAATGAATTCACAAATATATATCTATTTATATCTAATGGCAGCCATCCCTATAGCAGAGGTGGAGAGAGAGAAGGAAGAAAAAAATAAATTTTATGATAATTCTGTTGCATATTTGTTTTGTTTTTTTTATAATGTATTTTATTTAAAACTTAAATATAAAAGAGAAAAAAAATTATTGTCATGTGCACAGTAGAACATGATAGGATTCAAAATATGAAACAAAATTTCCCTTTCAATAAAGTATATATAATAGATAGTACACATTATATTAAGAACACTCCATCTTGTTCTTGGTTCTCACTATTTTTTTTTTTTACTTCTTTTTTTCTTCCCTTTTACTCTCAATCTTCCCCAAGCAGGTTACTGTTTTGTACCTATACATGTGTATATATTATGTGTGTATTGTGTTGTCCTTCATTTTCCGAGTCAACCAAAATGACAGCACTATCTTAGAATCAAGTTACAATGTGTCAGACTGTGGTTGATCAGTCCAGTATGAGCTCTAAATGTTCTGCCACAGGTCAGACATAAATAGTCTATATAACATTTAGGGTAGCTTCTCTAATTTTGCATATTTTCCATTGCCTTTGGTCTAATTTGATTTGATAGTCAGTCTAATACCTCTCCTTTCCCACACTTTCTTTTGGAGTCTCCCAAACACGGAGCTAACTCTGGCAATGTGTGTGTCAATCTCATTAGCGATGTGGACATCCCTAGAAAGTGTACTGCCAAGGTAAGGGAACTTATCCACAGTATTCAAAACTTCACCATTTACTATAACTCATGATTCCATATATGGATGATATGGTGCTGGCTGATATGTAAAGACCTATGTTTTCTTGATATTGTTAGGTCAAAATTAGTACAAGCAGCAGAAAATGGATCCATGCTTTGTTGCATGTTCAGAAGCTACATTGAGTGAGCAATCATCTACAAACAAAAAATCATGCACTGATACTCCCTCCGCTTTGATTTTGGCTTGTAGCCTTTTCAAGTTGAAGAATTTACCATCAGTGTGATAGCTGACTTTGATTCCACGTTTGTCCTCATTGAAGGTGTTTGACAAGATGGCTGAAAACGTCATGCTAAAAAGCATGGGAGCAAGCACAGTCTTGTTTCACTCCATTGGTGACTGGGAAAACTTGAAAAGCATTGTTCATTTTCCAGAACCCAGGCAAGCACGCCATCATGAAATTAGGACATATTATATTATGTATGAACTTTTCTGGACAACTGATTTAACAAAATTTTCCATAAGTCCTCATATAACAGAGGCCTTGGTCACATCTACAGATGTTGTATACAGGCCTCTGTTCTGCTCCTGGAACTTTTCCTGGAGTTGTCGGGCAGTAAACATCATATCCCTGCTCCCTGGCTCCTTCTGAAGTCACACTGGCTGTCAGGTAGATGAACTTTTCTAAAAGGTGTTGAGTCAACCTATTAAGGAGAACATTGGCAAGAATTTTGCCAGCAATGACTAAGAGAGAGACCTCCCTGTGATTGTCACAAAGCAATCTACTCTCTTTGGCTTTATAAAGATGGACAATAGAGGCATCCTTGAACTCCTGGGGCATAACTTCTTGCCATATAATCTGGAAAATTTTAGTCAATTTTTGTATGAGCAATTGACCTCCCCACACCTTGTAAAGCTCTTGGAACAGAATCAGCATCTATTGCTTTACCACTTGAAAGTGGCCTAAATCTACCAATTCATTATTTCCTATACCATAGCAATTTCCCAACCTTATACTATCTAGTTTTTTTTTAAATAATCTAAAATAATATTAATTAACATGGCTAACATAGTATAATTTCCCTGTTTTTCTCTTTGTCTGAGATCAGTGATTATTACCCCCCTTTTTTTATTAAATTCTACTCATTATTATTATTATATTGTTGTTCATCCTCAACTCTCACCAGTGTACATTTGCTGCAGAGTGCAATTTTGTCTTGTTTGTTAAGGAAATCTGGAGAGTTTGGAGTTTTCTGACCTACTCTGCCATTTTCCTAGAATTCATTGAATATTTGAAAGGAATAACAAGTTGTGCAAAGTAGATTTGCAGTTTCATATGTAACAATATTTTTATTGTAGTCTTATGGATGTGTTTATTTTATTCCATGAATTAAAAAAAATTAAAACTTATGAAATCAGAGGTAGCATAAGATTTAGCTGCCTGGGTCACTTTGAATTATGAATCCAAGAATCTTCAGTGATTACTTTCTTGGAGAAGCCAACCTTCCTTTGTCCCCAAAAGATAACCACAGAAACATTTTCACCAACCTAGTTCCTCAAGCCTCTCTGTTCCTTCCTAAAACTACTCTTTAACCTATATTTTCTGCTTTCATCTATTTGTATTTTTGAAATACAAAGATTTCGAAAATATAAAGGAATATTCGGTAATTTTAGTAACTTTAGACTCGAGCCTCTCTGCTTATTTAAGATGCTGGTTTGGGAGAAACACAGATTATCTGTGCACGTGATTGTTGGGAATAAGGTATGTGGCGTGAGAAGAACCATAATTATTCTGCAGTGTCTTAATGGATGGACCTAATTACCTAGTGTCCTAATATTTAAAAAAAAACAAAAAACAAAAACCTCAAATCCTATTGAAGGAGAAATAATTTATAACAAACCATGCAAGTCACAGTAAAGTAGATAGTCCTATCTGCTATTCCTTCGCCTTCTCCTTTTAAGTGCTTTCATTGTTGTTTTTTAGTCATTTCACTTGTCTTACACTTGGTGAACCCATTTATGATTTTGTTGTCAAAAATACTTATGTGATCATTTCCTTCTCTAGCTCATTTTACAGATAAGAACATTGAGACAAGCAGAATAAGTTACTTGTCCAGGAATACCCAGCTACTAAATGTCTGAGATGAGATAGGAACTTACAAAAATGAGTCTTCTAGATACAGTCCTGGCGGTCTATTCACTATGCTACCTAGCTGCCCAATATTTTACTTATCTATCCTAAATTGATACCAAAATGCTACTGATTGAATGTGTACTCTACCCATGCCTTAAAGATTTCAAGAACTAAAACTATTAGAATAATTTTATTCTAAGAATCTAAAGCTTCTATTCAGTGAGACTAGGGTTTTTTTTTGGTTTGTTTGTTTTTTTGTTTTTTTGTTTTTTTTTTTTTAGCATACTAATAGATTTCTTTGCATTTTGTTTGGCTTCCTATCTTTGACGTTCAATCATTGAACCCCAATTGATGGACATGCTTTTTTCAAGAATTCTTACACTGTATATCACAACATCAAAAATTGAGAACTGTGCAATTTGCTTTGTCTAAATTTTCCTTGCACAGATGATGAACTGAGGCTGAGACATTACATTACTTGGGCAAGTTCATATAAATAGGAAATAGCTGAGTTGAAATTTTGATCATTCTTTTGACTCCAAATAAATGATAAAATGCTCCTACCTTTTATGCTATAAAAAAGGTTCTGATACTTATTAATGAGTTTGTGAGGACCTTCTGACTTGTAAATCTTACATAAATAAGTTCCTTTTGTGATATTTGCCTTTGGAATATTTGGAAATGTCACTTCAAAGTATGACCAGAGGTTTAGAAAATAATGAAACAAGTCTCCTCTAAAATATTTACAAGTGTCAGGAGACACCGATTAGTCTACTTATCTCAGTTGATTCTCACATGTTTCCAAAGCTCCTTAGGATACATGTAATAGTTGACCTTACTACTACTGAATGCTCTGAAACATTTATAATATATCTCCTTTAAGATATTTCTGCCTATTCACTCCCAAATCTCTACTGCATCAATAATACACATCTGATAGCTGAGATTTTTCTCTTATTTATTTACATAGAGAACTATGACTAAAAGCAAGAATTATAGTCTATCACTGAGGAGTAAAAAAATGTACAGAAATATTCACTTCCAGAAATGTTTCATTACTTTCAAAATTTGGCCATTTTCTATTGACTCTAAAAAGACAGTTTTAAAAAATTATGAAAATCTCTACATAGAAGACTCCTGGGAGGAGGGTCAGAGTTCTTGTCCCTTTCTACTAATGAGGATACAGAAAGTCCAGGTTCATGTCTCTCTACAAATGAAGTAATAAATTAGGGACCCTGCACTTTAATCAGAAGTTTTAATAGGGTAAATGTAAGGACTGAGAAAGAAGATATGAATCCAGAGAAGACTGAGAAATGTAATGGAATCCAAAGGGTGGGTTCTTTCTGAAGTCACATGGGAAAGTATATCTAGTAATGGAAGAATTGTAAAGAGTTTTCAGAAGATAAAGTGACTATTGAATTTGGCTATGAAGAGACCTTAGAGTAATTTGCAGTGCGTAGGCTGCATATTGGAATAAAAGTATTGGACTTTGGAGTCAGGAAAAATCTGGCTAAGAAGCTCATCTTCATCAAACACTAATTATGTGTTCATGAGTAAATTGCCTAATGTCTCTAAGCCTCAGTTTCTTCATCTGTAAGAACCAAACGAGATAATGTATTTAAACCTTAAAGCTGAATTATTTCTAAAAATTAAAGCAGTACCTGACTCCTGGGCTCTTCAGCTAATCTGTGGATTGTTGAAGTATAGAGACTTATCAGAATTATCAATATTCCATCAAGTAATTCAACTCAAAAGAGAATTCTATATTTCATTCTTAACATTACCAAATGCAACTTTCACAAAAATCTCAGCCTATAATATATGTTTTTTAATGGGTCCAACACTGAAGAGTTTAATCCTCTGGGCTCATTAGCTTTCACTTAAATTTAATTAGATTTTCATCAAATCAGAAGGGTCATATAGCCCTGAACTTTGAGATATACATTTTTTTGTTGGATTCAAGGCAATGCTTTTTTAGCAGAACTCACCCAGATTTATGATGACAGTATGTTATTTTAAAAAATCTATATCTTTGTTGAAATGACAGTATTGTAAACGAGTTGCAAGGTACATACATGAAAGAAGTAAGCAGAAGACTGATTCACTATGTGACTTTGGACAAGTGAATAAATAAATGAATGGAAAAAAACATTTATTGCATGCTGTGTTTAAAATATTGAGCTAAGTGTTGAGAATATAAATCCAAAATCAAAGAATCTTTGACCTTTAGAAATTTATACTTTAAAAATAATTTTTTAATTGAGTGTAAAAGCAATATTTAACATTTTTAAAATTTTGAGTTTCAAATTATCTTTCTCCCTCCCTTCTATCCTCCATCATTGAGGTTATTTGATATAGATTATACATGTGTAGTCATACAAAATATATTCCCATGTTCATCATGCTGTGAAAGAAAACATAAAACAAAAAACAGATACAAGAAAAATAAAGTTAAGAAAATAATGTTATGCTTCAATGCATTCAGGCTCCATCAGTTTTTTCTCCAAAAGTGGATAGAAATATTTACCATTTGTTTTATCTAGACTTTCAAGTTAGCTAAGATGACAGGAAAAGATAATGATAAATGTTGGAGGGGATGTGGAAAAACTGGAACACTAATGCATTGTTGGTAGAGTTGTGAAATGACCCAACCTTTCTGGATTTCAATTTGGAACTATACCCTAATGGCTACAAAACTGTTTGTATCCTTTAATTCAGCAAGTCTCACAAACTAGGACTATTTCCAAAAGAGAACATAAAAGAGGAAAAAGGATCCACATATGCAAAAATGTCTGTAGCAACCGTTTTTTTTTTTTTTTTTTTTTTTACTGTCAAGGAACTGGAAACTGAGTGTGTGGTGATCTTTTTCTTCTCAAAAACGCAGCCAGGTGATAGAAGTTCAGATCTTTTATTATTTCCAATATAGCCCGGTTAGCTTAGAGGCCTATCTCTCTGCTTGGTTCCAAGAGCTCTCTCCAAATGTCTTTAAATCCAAAGGTCTGGTCCTACAGCCTCTGCCTCTGCTGTCTTCAGCCTCCAGCCAGCTCCTGTCTTCATGTCATTCCAGTGAAATCTCGACTTGTAGCGTCTTCCTCTCTCTAGAACACTTCTTCTGCCACCAGCCAGCCAAGTGGAAAATATTCTGCCTTGCCTCGGAGAGAGGGCTTCTGGCGTAACTCTACTGAAATCTGACCGAGAGCTTCTGTCTGTTTCTTTTATCCAAGAGGGAGGAATTGTGGGATACGAGAGAGAGGGATTATGGGTTTTCTCCCATAGTGCTCTCTGGCCCAACGAGCTTCAAGGGAGGTGTGAACTCATTGAACTTAGTTCTACTTAGTACCTTGTTTCAGGTTCTGCCCAAAACATCTTCTTGTAAGATTAGATCAACTCTAATTACTTAGCAGTTAGTAAGGATTCCAACATCTCCCCCTTTCTTTTGTTTTAAAACATAGGGGGTTTCTGAGGGGGTACACATAAATCCATCAATATGGGCCAGAACTTTGTAACAGATATACATGGTATACATAAATCCATCAATATGGGAGGCATTATACATAATTTACATGAGCACATAGCAATATAACACAGGCTAGTGGTAATGTAACAAATAACATGAATCAACATGAAAATTTAACTACTGCAAAAAGTCTCATCAACAATCTTTCATCTCAAGAAATCCAATGATTCTTGCAATTGCTTAAAATACATAAGCACATAGTAATATAACACAGGCTAGTAGTAATGTAACAACATAAATCGATCTGAAAATTTACAAATGTCCATAAGTCCTAGAAATAGTCCATAAGGAATCCATTGTCCATTAGTTCATGCGTCAGGAATCTAATAATTCCTGTAAGCTCTGAAGTACTGCAAAAAGTCTCATCAACAATTTTTCATCTCAGGGAATCCAGTAATTCTTGCTGGTTTTTCAGGAACTGAAAGCTGAAGATTTTAAGCAGATCCTCTTCCCCAAGCAATTAACCTAATTCCCTTCTATTTACCAAGTTTGGGATTTCTCCTCATCATCTGGTAATTACATTGGAGTTGTTTGCATTGGATATTGTCTTGTTGTCTTAAAAGGCCTGTATTCTTCCCAACTGTAATCCTGATTGCTTTTCTGTTGGTTGATGACATCAGAGTTCTGAATTTCTAAAGTCTCTCTGGGTGTAACCTCAGCTGCTATCATGCCCCACCTGTCCTTTGATTGATACTTTAGAGCTGGGCCCTGCCTCTCATTCCTCTGGGTCAATATACATTTAGAGGCCCAGTGAAAGCCTCCATTACATTTTGGACATGGGGTTTTGGGTTTTCTCTCACCCTGTCTTCTCACTCTATCTCCATATCTACAATGAGCTCTCAAATGTCCAATTTTTCCGCACTGAAAACATCGACGAATTTCTCTAGAATTCCTTTGCCAAGAAGGACCTTGTCTTTCCATGTTCATCATAGTCTGGCATAATAAGCATTTGTGCCCACTGTGGCACAGTGTCTTATGATTTCCTCTAAAGGAGCATCTTTGTCTAGCCCCCATATAATTCTTCTGCAAACCTCATTGGCATTTTCCTTAGCCAAATGTTTAGTCATTATTTCTGTTGCTGCATTGTCTCCAATGGTTCTTATTACAGCTGTTTGTAAACGTCCCACAAAATCTGCAAAAGGTTCATTGGGACCTTGCTCTATTTTTGTGAAAGCATTATTTCCATCTTTCTGTCCAGGGAGAGAATTCCAAGCTTTTATTGCAGCCTTAGAAATTTGCTCATATACTGTTATGGGATAATAAATCTGTTCTGAGCTCTCTGCATACTGACCTTCACCAGCTAGTTGGTCAAAGCAACTTGTACAATAGCTCCTGTTTGCCTATTGCGTTGGGCTTGAATCCTACATAATTCATGAAACTCCGAAAGCCACAATAAATTTTGTCCCGGTTCTAGACAAGTTTTCGTTATGGATTTCCAGTCATTCGGGGTTAGGATTTCATAAGACAAATTATCTAGTAACATCTTCACATAAGATGATGTAGCCCCATAAAGAGTGCAACCCTTTTTCAAATCTTTAATTTTTCCCAAATTAAAAGCAGTGTATTTTCTCTCTTTTTGACCTGAGGAGTTGAGCTCTTCAATCACAGGATATGCATTTATAAAATCAGATATATCTTCTCCTTCACTTTTTGCCTTAATTAATGCTTTTTCTAATCTTGTTAAATTCTGCTTTACAGGAGAAGCTGACTGTGTTTCTGTCTCTCTCCCTCCCCCTTGTTCCACCCATGAAGGGTTAATTGCAGAGGGAGGGTCATGAGATGTGGAATCACCTAATTCCTCCTGCTGTGAAGTATCATACTCAGAATTGTAATTAACTCCATTCTCATCTGATTCGTCCTCCTTTTCACCTAGTAAAGTTGGCATTTCTTCCTCCTGTACTTTCCTTTTCATCATTCTATCACTTAAATAACTTCTTATAGCCAATTGTATTACATTATATGTATTAATTATTGAGTTAGGCCCATTTTTGTCATAGAATTGACAAAGATGCTCTCCAACCAATTTCCATTCATTTAGATCTAATTCCTTATCAAGAGAGAAACAAGGACATATGTCCTTTACAGTTTGTAAAAGTTCAGTGATTTGCTGTAAACTTATAATTAATCCTTGGCTTTCCATAACTTTGACAATGCTCTCTAAACATTTTCCTTGAACAGAAACAGGCTGTTTTCTAAATATCTGTCCCATCTTAGCTGAAATTCTACTTTAACTCTTCTAACAAAATTTCTTTGTTGCACTCACCCTAATTTCTGGGTTGAAGAGCCTTTTCCACTGGATCAGGATCAGAGGCTTTTCCACTTCAATCCGGATCGGAGCTTTTCCACTGAAATCCACTGAGGGGTCTGTTTGTCCCACGTTCAGGGCGCCAAAATGTGGTGATCTTTTTCTTCTCAAAAACGCAGCCAGGTGATAGAAGTTCAGATCTTTTATTATTTCCAATATAGCCCGGTTAGCTTAGAGGCCTATCTCTCTGCTTGGTTCCAAGAGCTCTCTCCAAATGTCTTTAAATCCAAAGGTCTGGTCCTACAGCCTCTGCCTCTGCTGTCTTCAGCCTCCAGCCAGCTCCTGTCTTCATGTCATTCCAGTGAAATCTCGACTTGTAGCGTCTTCCTCTCTCTAGAACACTTCTTCTGCCACCAGCCAGCCAAGTGGAAAATATTCTGCCTTGCCTCGGAGAGAGGGCTTCTGGCGTAACTCTACTGAAATCTGACCGAGAGCTTCTGTCTGTTTCTTTTATCCAAGAGGGAGGAATTGTGGGATACGAGAGAGAGGGATTATGGGTTTTCTCCCATAGTGCTCTCTGGCCCAACGAGCTTCAAGGGAGGTGTGAACTCATTGAACTTAGTTCTACTTAGTACCTTGTTTCAGGTTCTGCCCAAAACATCTTCTTGTAAGATTAGATCAACTCTAATTACTTAGCAGTTAGTAAGGATTCCAACATGAGTGGATGTTCATTACTTGGGGAATGGCTGAATAAGTTATGGTATGCGTGTGTAATAGAATATTATTGTTCTATTAAAAAATAATGAGCAGACTGATTCCAAAAAAAATCTGGAAAGACTTAGATGAATTGATGCTGAGGGAACTGAGCAGAACCAAGAGTACATTGTACACAGTAATAACAAGCTTATGGGATGAGTTGCTGTGATGTACTTGGCTCTTCTCAACACGGGTGATTCAAGACAATTTCAATAGACTTGGAATGGAAAATGTCATACACATCTGAATGTAGCTCAAAGCTTAGTGTTTTCACCTATTTCTTTCTTGTGCTTTTTTTTTTTTCTTGTCATCTGATTTTTCCCTTTTGGCTTATTTTGGAACAAGTGAAATGTACAACATGACAAATATAAAAATATGTTTAAAAGAATTGCACATATTTAACCAATATCAGATATCTTGCTGTCTTGAGGAAAAGGGAGATAAGGAAGGTAGAAAGAACAATTTGAAACACAAAATCTTACAAAAAATGAATGTTGAAAACTATCTTTACATATATTTGGAAAAATAAAATACTATTGAATATAAAAAAGACTGTCTTAGGTTCACTGCATTGCTAAGATTCAGAGTTGATTACTGTAGATTGTTGTTACTATGTATAATGTTTTCCTTTTACCTTGCATCATTTCACATAAATCAAGTTTTTCTGAAAGCATCCTGCTCAACATTTCTTGTAACACAATAGTATTCCATCACAATCATATACCCCGTCTTGTTCCACCATTCCCCAATTGATGACCATTCCCTCAATTTCCAACTCTTTGTGACCATCAAAAGAGCTGCTATAAATATTTTAGTACATGTAGATAATTTTGCTTTAAAAAAAAAAATCTGTGTGGGATACAGATTCAGTAGTAGCATTGCTATGTAATTCATAGTTTTACAAACCTTTGGCCATAGCTCCAAATTGCTTTCCCACATCCCCTCTCACATTTGTCTTTTTCCTGTTCTGTCATATTAGCCAAATTGATATATGGGATGTTGTTTTAATTTGTATTTTTCTAGTCAATAGTAACTTAGAGAATTTTTCTTAATGACTATGGATAATTTTGTTTTCTTCATCTAAAAACTACCTATTCATATATTTTGATTTTTATCAGTTGAAGAATGATTGTATTCTTTGAAATTTGACTCAGTTCACTATATATTTGAGAAATGTACCCTTTATTTGGAGAAATGTATTATAATTGTTTTTTCCTCAGTCTTCTGCTTTTCTTCTAATCTTGGATTCTTTAGCTATATGTGTGCAAAAGCTATTTTTTTTTAATTCCTGCAATCAGAGTTATACAATTTATATCCTGCAGTGTCCTCTCTCTCACATTTGGTTATAAATTTCTTCCCATCCATAAATCTGACAGGTAATCCTATGATTTATGTTTAAATCATGTACCCATTTTAACCTTATCTTAGTATATGGTGTGAGATGTTAGTCTATATCTAGTTTCTGTCCAAGTGCCTGCCAGTGTTCCCAGCAGTTTTTGTCAAATAGTGAGTTCTTGTCTCCAAAGGCTGGATCCCTCCATTTATCAAACCCTAGTTTATTATTGTCATTTTCTGTTATGTAAGATCTGATACTGTTAAGCCATATTCCTTTACATTTTTTTTCATTGATTTCCTTGATATTCTTGATCCATTATTCTTTCAGATGAATTTTGTTACTATTTTTCCTAGCTCTAGAAAATAAATTATGGTAGTTTGATTGGTATGGCCCTGAATAACTAGATAAATTTAATTCAAATTGTCATTTTTGTTATATTCACTCAGTCCAGTTATGGGTAATTAAATTTTTTTTCAGTTGTTTAGGTCTGATTTTCTTTCTGTGAAAAGTATTTTATAATTGTGATCATATATGAGTTTGACTTATCAGGGTGACTCCTAGATATCTTATATTGCCTACAGTTATTTTACATGAAATATCTATTCTATTTCTTGTTGCCATTTATTGATAATATATAGAAACACTGTTGAAATGTGTGGGTTTATTTTACATCCTACAGCTTTACTAAAGTTGTTAATTATTTCACCTATTTTTTAAAATTAATTCTCTAATTATAACATTGTATCATCTGCAAAGGGTGATAGGTTCATTTCTTCTATTCTAATTCCTTTGATCTATTTTCTTCTCTTATTGCTATTAATTTATTTTCTTATATTGATATAACTAGCATTTCAAGTACAATATTTAATAACATTATTCATACTGAGCACCCTTGCTTCACCCCTAAAATTATTGGGAAGGCTTATATCCTATACTCATTTCAGATCATGCTTGCTGATGGTTTTAAATATTACTTATTTTAAGAAAGGCTTCATTTATTCCTTACTTTATAGTGGTTTTAATAATGAGTGTTTTATTTTGTCAAAAGCCTTTTCTGCAATTATTGAGATAATCATATGATTTCTGTTTATTATATTATTGATATTGTCAATTATGCCATTATAATTTTCTTTATGCTGAATTAGCCCTACATCTCTGGTATAAATCTCAGCTAGAAATAGAATGTGTTCTTTGTGATTTATCATTGCAACCTCCTTGCTAGTATTTTATTTAAAACTTTTGCATTAATGTTCACTAGAAAAATTGGTTTGTAGCTTTCTTTTTCTGTTTTTGTTCTTTCACTTGTTCAATTTCTTTTTGTAAAATAAAGTTATTTAAGTATTTAGTTTCTTTTTTGGTTAATAAAAAACAGTTCTCAAGAGAAGAGATATTTTGTTATAGAAGTTTTCAGAAAAATTAAATAGGATAAGAGAGGAGATTGACACACACTATTTAGGAACAATGGCAGTGCTTCTTTTATTTTGGTTATTGATTCTAACAATGGATAGAATTCTGGGCCAGGACTTAGGAAGATTGGTCTTCCTGAGTTCAAAGCTGGCCTCAAATATTTATTAGTTATGTGATGCTGAACAAGTCACTTAACCCTGTTTACCTCAATTTCCTCATTGGTAAAATGAATTGGAGAAGGAAATGGCAAACTACTGCATTATTTTTGGCAAGAAAATCCAAAATGATCATAAAGACTCAGATAATTGAAAAATTACTTGAAAACAATTGAAATTAATTCCAGAACTGAAAGGATGAGGAAGGTAGCAAAAGAAATGAGGGAATATAGTGAATTGTGGCTATGGCTTTCCTGAAATATTAGATTGGGAAGAGTAGTCATAATGAGGGGATTGGGCTTCTAAGCAGAAGTTATTCTAGGATATAGTCTGTAATGTGAGCTTCAAAGCTACAGAAAAATCACAATCTTTCAGGTCTTAATTTTTCCCCTCTTTAAAATCTCTCAAAAACTTTGGAGTTGATTGCATGCCATGGGAGACCCTGGCACAAGACTGTTCAACATGGCATGTCTTCATTAAAGAAGGTGCTGTGCTATATAAATAAAGACGAATTGAAATAGCTCAAAAGAAAGCTATAGATCAATTTCCCTAATGAATATTGATACAGAAGTTTTTTTTTGATGATTTCTTTTTATTTTCAAAATACATGCAAAGATAGTTGTCAACATTCACCCTTGGAAAACCTTGTGTTCCAAGTTTTTCTCCCTCCCTTCTCCCTACCTTCACCCCCTAAGCAGCAAGTAATCCAATATAGGTTAAACAAGTGCAATTCTTTTAAATATATCTCCACATTTATCATGTTGCACAAGAAAAATCAGATCAAAAAGGTAAAAAAAAAAAAAAGAGAAACAAAAAAAAAAAGGCAAGTAGACAACCAAAAAATGTGAAAATGCCATGTTGTGATCCACATTCAGTACCCACCATCTTTTTTCTGGATGCAGCTGGCTCTCTCCATCACAAGTCTATTGGAATTAGCCTGAATCACTTCATTGTTGAAAAGAGCCAAGTCCACCACAGTTGATCATCATATAATCTTCTTGTTGCTGTATACAAAGTTCTCTTGATTCTATTCACTTGGCATCTGTTCATACCAGTCTCTCCAGGCCTTTATGAAATCATCCTGATGCAAAACTTAAATAAAATGCCAGCAAGGAGATGCACAGATTCAGAGAATACATTCTAAACATTTACATGAACTATTTGTTTCTCACCTGTGGTAGAGCATTCAGAGTAAGGGTTGGTCTGATCAGCCACAGCCAGATACACTTTACCTTGACTCTAACATAGTAATGTCATTTTGGTCCTATTCGAGAACAAAGGACAATAACCAACCAACCAAAATGACTGGTGAGGAGACCACCAGAGAAAAGTCAGAATTTCTCAGGGTCTTAATTTTCTCATCTTTAAAAAGAGGAGGTTAACCTAGATGGTCTTCTATTAGCTCTAATTCTTATATCCCATGCTCTTAAAATGAAAATTTGAACTAGATGGTTGTAATGCTGGAGAAACTGAGGCAGGAGAGAGATTAGAGAGTTTTTGATATTTTATTAATGGGAGAGTATAATTGACTGCTCAGGACTCTCGTCTCAAATTATCCAGTCAGACAGAGATAAAGATATACTGGGACCAAGGAATCCATGTTGGTCCCAGAGCTGGAGGAGACTGTCATCCCAAAGAATCCAGCGTCCAGCATCCAGCATCCAGCCGCCAGCCTCCAGCAATGAATGGAGGAATCCCAACTTCTTAAATACCTTTTCTCTAAACAAAGGAAGGGGTAAGAAGTACAGGAAAACTTCTGTCAGGATAGGGGAGTTCATAAATCCTAAAAAACCCAGAGACAGGATGTCTGAATACACAGAGATAAAGATGTCAGTGAGATATCTTGGAATATTTTAGAGGGATATTGTAAATTCTTGAGGACAGAAAAGAATCAGGAGGTTTACTCTCTTGTTTATCTTCCTAATTTATAACCTTAGAGCAAACGATCCTCAATCTTAATGGACCAGAGGGAGAGTTTTACAGCTTAGGGGAATAGTTAGGGAGATTAAGATAAGGGAAACTCATACAGGGAAACTGAGTCAGGACAGTTAAAGAGAACTGTGGCATAACAATGGTCTCTAAGTCACTCCTTTCTTGACCCTTGCCTCCTAATTCTTTGAACCTTGACAACTTGCCTCAGCTGACTTACTTGGAAGTTCTCTCTATTATCCATTTGTGGTTTCCTTTGGGAAGCTCCACTTTGAAAATGAAATGCCTGGCAAGTCAATGTTCCTTCAGTGGCTTCTCTACCCCTTTACCAAGATTGTCATCCTCCTCATTCCATTTCAACTCTATTTTCAGTTTTTCCTTCTTCTATTAGAATAAAAACTTCTGCAGGCAGTGGCTAAATTTCTTTTTTGCTTATAATTGTATTCTCAACATTTAGCACAGTGCCTGGCATTCAATAGATAATTTTTAACTTGAATTTGATTACATCTTGGGATTACATGTGTTTCAGTCTTCTCTAAGCTAAATATCTTAAATTTCTCCAAATGGTACTCATATAAAAAAAAAAAAATCACTGTACTGTTTCTCCTCTCCTGTTAACTTTCCAGTTTATAAATAGGCCTCCTAAAATAATGTCCATTATTGGGGACAATAATACAAATAAAAAGACTTCATAAGTATAATCTCCTCCCCCGTTTTTGGACATTATGTCTATATTAATGTAGCATGAGACTACTTCAGCTATTTTGCCTACCATTTCACATTATTGATTTTTCCTCCCCCCACCTCCCCACTTGCAAGCTTGCAGCCCACAAAGATCTCATTTGTACCCATCTCCTTCTTGCCTAAATGGTTTTTTGTATTCACATGTAAGGTTCTGCATTATTTTTATATCGCTCTTAAATTACAATGTGTTCTTCATCTTAACTTAGTACCAAATCCCAAAATTGCCTCTGGCCAATCATGATAATGATCAGGATGAACAAAGCAGAATTTACATAACACTTAAAAGTTTGCAAAATGCTTTTTAATACATTGTCTCATAATCTTATGAAATAGGAATGATTGTTATTAATTATCTCCATCTTCATTTTGCATTTTGTACTCTATTCATTAACTCCTTTATTTAAGGAATATTTATTGAATCCTGGGCTAGGCACTGAAAAAGGTGAAGAGATATTGAAAATGGCCCTTTACTCTTGATAATTTATAATTACATAGAAAAAAAATAAACCATGGATGTAAAAAACTGTACAATAAAATATCAGTTACAGAATTATCACAAAATGACTACTAGCTCACTTCAAGTTAGATCAGAGAGCAAAATGGAGTATGAAACTTTTGACTTATCCCATTAAGGATATATAAAAGAAGGGGATGAGGAAAGAGAACAGTGTGAACAAAGACATTAAGGCACCTTAAGCTTACAGAATTTGAGGAATTGAAGACTTTTGGCAGGAATGCAGGGCAATAAGTACCCAGAGATAAAGATGGAAATTTGCAAGGGTCAGATAGTGGAAAATCTGGACTTTGTTGGGTAGACAGTTGGGAGCTGTTAAAGGTTTCAAACAGGGGGTGATGCTATCAAAACAGTGCTTTAAGAAGATTAATTCAGGAACATAGTACAGGGTATATTGCTGGCTCGGAGGCTTATTACCTTTTCTACTGAGAATGAATTCTTTCTATGATTGCTTCCTGCTGGTCAAAAAAGAGACATCTGTTTACTTTGGAACAGAGCTGCTACTTCTAGCTATAAGCTCCCTCCTCCTTCCCAATCAGCCGATTTTCTAGTTTTTCTCTTCCATTCCTTTCCAGTAAATTTATATATTCATTCATTTGGGGGAGGGTAGTGTAATGCATGAGGCATATAGCCAGTCATAAGAAGCTTACAACAGTTAAATCTCTCTTCTCTAACCTTAAGAGACTTTTTTATTCTTTACTTTCCAGAAGTCATGTACCCCACCCTCATCTCTTCTCAAGCACAGAATGAATTGTTAGTTAATTAACAGCCTTCTTAGTTGATTTCACTTAACAACCTTAACAACTAGCTGCTAATTTACATGAAATCACACTCAGAAAGAATTTTTAAAGGTACAAAAACACATAGTCTAAAACATAAATTTGAACCAAACAGACATGTTTTAACTCACTTCTGTATAATTGCAATATGAATCAATCAACCAGTACATATATATTAAGCACTTACTATGTGCCAGACACTATCCTAAGCATCGTAAATATAAAAGGAGACCAAAGACAGTTCCTGCCTTCAAGAAGTTCATAATGCAATGGGAAAGATAATATGCAAATAAATATATAAAAAGCAAGATCTATATAGCATAATAAGAATCAACTAACAGAGAAAAAGCAGTAGAATTAGGAGGGATTGGGAACCTTTCCTATAGAAGATGGATTTTTAGTTGGGACTTAAAGGAAATCAGGAATATCAGTAGGCAGAGCAGAGGAAAAAGAGCTTTCACTGCATAGGAGACATTCAGCGAGACAGCCTGGCACTAAGTGATGGGATTGGGAAATAAGGTATAAAATGACTGGAAAGGTAGATGAGGTTTATATTGTGAGGGGCTTTGCATGTCCAAGAGGTAATTCTGGAGATTATAGGAATGATTGAAATTTTTACAATGGGGGAAAGCAGACCAACACTCTTAGGAAAATCATGGAGCACATAACAGTTTGGCAACAGCCAACACGAGCTCCTTTGAGAGCAACCATTGTCTTATTTCTTTGTAGTCCCAGCCCTTAGCTGTGTGTCTGGCCCACAGAGTAAGCACTTTGACTAGTCCTCCATTATCCAGTTATTTCTTCCACATTTTAGGGGTTAAGAGCAGGCGTTGCCATCTGCAAAATCCAAATAAAAATTGTTGGTACCTCTTCAAACCAGAGAAGGAAGAGACAGCTAGATGGTGCAATGGATAGAGCACTGGCTTCTAGACTGAGTTCAAATTTGACCTTAGACACTTATTAGCTGTGTGATCACAGGCAAGTTACTTAATCCCAATTACTTCCTCATATACACATAAACCTCCAGAACATAGGACTTTTAATTATGGTATTAAAGTATTAATGGTATTAAAAGAAAATATGTTATTATTATACTATGCATATATTTTATGCATTTCTGAGTTTCTAAACTTTTTTTCTGTTGTCTGTTGATCTTCACATGGCTCCTGCAAAACTCCAAAGATTCTTATGTCAGACCTAGAATATATTGAAACCATGATGTGAAAATCATGATGTAAAAGGGATAACTGAATTTTATAGGGAAGATTTCTTCAGGACTTCCTCTGAGTCTTGTTACATCATTTAATATGAGTAAGACACTCAAGTTTTCATCTCTTTTCACTTTCCCCCATCACATTTATCCAGGGTAACATCTTGTTTCACAAGTCATAATTGGTCAGTCTACTTAATGTCTACATTCTGTATCAAATATAACAAACCTGTGATTTCACTGGAGTAAGAAGCCCTTGGTAAGTGACTTCTGCCAAGTTACATCAGTTCTTTAGAGAAGTACCTAGATCACATGAATAAATTAGAAACAGGGGGCTCAGGATATTTCAGAAGTATTTGTAAGACTTTTCATATGTTTAGAATCCAAGGTTTCCTAGACTCCAAGACCTGTTCTGTCTAACAGTACATTAGGATTTCTCTCATATATTATAGTCACAGAAACTCACTTTTTTCTTCATGAAAGCCTTTAATTCCTTTGACCTGATTTTTTTTTTCATTTTAATTTACAAATCATTGAGCTAGATATTTAATTACATTTATAGTTAAAGTAAACTAGAAGGGAAATCTACTTTAGAAATTTATTGTTTCTAAATTGTTTCTAAAACTGACAATGAAAATCATAGATATATTAGATTCTGTTGTGCTTAAACATTTTTTGGATGATTAGAAGCCATCAGCTTCTTAAAGGCTTTCTAAAGCATAAGAAACAACTCCTATAATAATGCCTACTTCTTTATTTTTTGCTTTGATCAATTTGTTTTGACAATGAAAGTGCATATGTCTGACATAAATATTAATTGTTCGTATGTTAGTACATATCAATACAAGTTAAATTAAAGAGTTTTATTTTATTTCCAGTAGAATTTCACATATATCTGTAAGTAAATCCAGAAAGTAAAATTCAGATAAAAGGAGTTCAATTTCAAGAACTAATGCTATAATTATCTAATAATGATTTTAATGTATTGTTGAGATCATGGAGAGAAGTCAGATGTGTAGAATTGAAATTGACAACAAATGTTTTTTATTGATGTTTTTTAGAAGAATTTACCTCATAATAAATGAACCATGAAACCTGATTGTTCTGAGGTGAATTTCCCATATTTTAACTTCAAAGTCTCTTTGAAGCTTATCAATCTCTGTGTCGGTCAGATATCGATTGTTATTTTTATATTGTAAGAAGAAAGCGAGGGGTCAGCCAAGGACTTTTCAAAGGGCATGTAGTAAGATAATATAAACCTGAATATGAGCTTTCCTTTAAAGTTTGCTTTCTGTTCCTTTCTTGATGGCACTGAATTGAATGCCTTGAATTAGGCCCACTTTCTCGATTTAAAAATAGCTTCTATACTTGAACAAGTATAAAGATCAGAAGAATTTAATGCCTTGTACAGAGTATCCATTAAGCCATGCATGAAGCTAAGATATAAAGATGATTCACTGAAGCCTTCAAGTAAGTTTTTTTTCTCTATTCAGTATTCCTCAAAGCCTCAAAGAATGCTATACTTGAAATTAAAATAATCATTGATATTTGTGTCCACTTTAAATAAGGCCATTTAAAGACAGAGGAAGAGAAAGAGGAGAAGAAGAAAAACTGAAAGAAAAAAGGGAGTAGAGGAGGAGGGACAAGAACAACAAGAGGAGGAAGGGAAAGGGGGAATGAGAAGAAAATGGAGGGGGAAAGAGGAAAAGAGAGAGAGGAAGAAAAGCCAGAGGGATTGGGGAGAAGGGGAGAGTAATGGAAAAAGAAAGAGGGAGAGAGAAGGAAAGAGAAGAGAGAGAAGGAAGGGGGAGAGAAGAAGAAGGAGTAGAGAGGAAATATTATCAGATGCTTTCAATATGCCTGCCACTGTGCCATCTCCAATTATTTTGATTTATATCTGGCTACTGGATTCTGATGACTCTGGAGGAGAAAGTGAGGCAGGTGACCTTGCCCTGCCTTCCCTCTCCTAAGTCCAATTCACTTGCATATCATAGCATCGATTCCTTGAGGTCATGATTCTCTTAGAGGGACAAACAATAATAAGCACTGGGAGTGCAAATACAGGACAAAAAGGATCTTGTCTTGGAAGAACTTATCTTCCTTTTTTTTTTAATCCAAGCTTTTTATTTTTCAAAACATATGCATGGACAATTCTTCAACGTTAGCGCTTGCAAAACTTTGTGTTCTGATCCCTTCTCCCTTTCCCTCACACCCTCCCCTAGATGACAAGTAATGCAATATATGTTAAACATGGTAAGAAATATATGAAGAACTTATCTTTTTTGTTGTTTGTTTTTTTTTTCCCTGAGGCAGTTGGGGTTAAATGACTTGCCCAGGGTCACACAGCTAGGAAGTGTTAAGTATCTGAGGCCAAATTTGAACTCGGGTTCTCCTGACTTCAGGGCTGGTGCTCTACCCAGTAGGCCACCTAGCTGCCCCTGAGAAAGTAGCCTTCTAATGATACAAGATAACATATAACACATTAAAAAAAGTTACATGTCAACTTTATTATATTAAAATCTTTGGGAACCCTGTAAAGACCCTTTTTTGCTGAGCCCCTTATTTTAACATATTTTATATTTCCAGTTCAACAGATTCTAAAGTCCTTAGAATTATCTAAAAGAGTTTCTGTAGTTTAAATTCTATTCCAAACATTAAAAAAAATAAGGACAAGCAAAAATTATGAGCTGGATAGGTCAAAGAATTAAAACTTGGGAACTTATACTTTAGGAATTAGTCATTCATTCTTTTTAAGTTTTAGATCCTCAAAACATCTTTTCTGATCATAGTTTCAATTTCAAGAGGTCTTTTGAGCTTGGATAGGAAAAAAAAAACTAACTTTATTTTAATATACTTGGTTTCCTTTGTAATCCTATATATTCTGTTTTATGCATTTAAAAACTTTATTCTGAGAAGTAGACCATAGGCTAGCCTAGAGTCTATGATGTCATAAGTTAAGAAACTTTGACCTAAATGTAAATATGGACAATAACTAAGAGCCCTGAACTGTAGGGTGAGAGATGAAATTTATAACCAAGATGTCTATCTTCTTGTTTTGTCAATTCACCAAGGATTTTTTTTTAACAAATGGAAAATGAATAAAGTTGTCATCTATTTCACTGTGATATTAAAAGAGTTATTGAGATTTTGTTATTGTTAATGTTTAACAGGTAGATTTACTTGGGCACAATGGGAAAGATGTGCTACATAAATTGGAATTGTTGATATTATTACAATAAAACTCAGTTATACTATTTCCACAAATGTTTCTCTACTTAGTCTCTAAAAGATAAAGGTGAAAAAATTCCATTATGATAATGCTAAGCAGACAGCATGCTTGGTTGTAAACAAAAAAAGAAATGAAAGAAGTCAAAGGCTTGAAGATGATACCCACCTCTATACCAAAAAAGCTGTCAAGTTACTCTCTGACAAAGATAAGAATGACTAAAAAGCCAGATTTGCTTCAAAAACAAGTCATGTTAAACGCGTTATTTCCTTTTGGGAGAGTCATATCTAGATAGTTTGCCAAAATTTTAATAAAATATTCGATAAAACTTTTCCATGCTTTTCGGGGGGAAGTGAGCGGGAGGAAAGATAGGGTCTGTATAAATGAGACAGATTGAAATCTTTACAGATTGATAGTGTCCCAAACTGCAAGTTTTGCCAACAACAGCAATAATAACTAATATTTATAAAACACTTTGATTTTCAAAACTTGTGAGAAATATTATTTCATTTTATATCATTAACAACCCTAGGAAATAGAATTTCCTAAGTAGGAGGCCATCTATTTTACAAAAAAGGCAACTGAGGCAAATAGAGGGTAGGTAACTTGCCCAGGATCACACACATAGTAAATGTGGGTGTCTAATAGTTAATTTAGATATTCCTAACTCCCTGTTCAGCACTCTGTTCATTTTGCCACTTGGAAAATACCCCAAATGGAAGGCCCAGAAGAAAGGCTGAGCAAAGGGATATTCCAGAGAAGACATCAAGTACTCAGGGAAAGACTCGCCTGTCATCCCCATCTAGAGGGAAAGTTTACTGAAAATACAGAGACAATAAGACTAACTGTTCTTATTTTTGTTGGTGCTTCTTTAGGATGTTTGGTTCTATTTGTTTGTTGCCTATACTTTCTGTATTTATATAAAAACACACTTGAAGGCATGGGATTTTTATTTTTTTTGCTATCTTTTTCTGAATTTTGTCTTCTGATTATATCTGTGAATGTGTGTATGTGTATGTGAAAGTATGAATTGTCATTCCCACTTTCACACACACACACATAAAAGAACTTTTTTTTGATATCTAGCTTTGTGATATGCACATACTGTTTTCTCCTTCTTGCTTCTTTCAGATTAAATCCTTTTCACTAGATTTTCAAAGTTTCAGGGAAATAAATTCTTGATGCTTCTTTTTATATGTGCTCCAATCCTGGCCAGGAACCTGTCATTCCTATATTTTGATTTGTGACCTGGAAATTCTGAAGTTCTTTTATTGCCTAGTAGTCATGACATAGAAAGTGCTACTGTTAGACACTGTGCTAAGCCTTAAGAATACAAATATAAGCAAAAATGAAGAAAAAGATTTCAATTAAATTTAACTAGAAGAGTCTTCGCACATCGTGTAGTCCAATTTATTCCTGAAAAGATATCACCACTTAGCGATGTGATGAGACAATGCATTTTACTTTCAGCTAACTCTAGTTATTAAGGAGAATTTTTCTTACCTTAATCTAAAATTTATTTTTCTGTAACCCATTATCTCCATTTTGACATTTTAAGGAGCATACCAGTGCAATGTTTTTCTCTAAAATACAATGTTCTCTGGGAGCAGGTTTCTTGGGGGGCTTCTGGAGGCAGCCTTCCTTTTAGTTCAAAGTAATAATCATCTCAAATGCAGCCAGGGATTAAAGTCCAAATCCTTTATTGTCTCTGTCCAAGTCTTGTCCTTCCTTGAGGTCTATCTCTCTCCTTGATTCTAAGAGCTCCTGCCACTAATCCTTTGCCTCTGCCAGCATCAGCCTCTGCCAGCACAAAGGTGGAATATGGAATCAATCTGTCTTGTGTGTCTGGCCCTGAGAGCTTCTTGCTTATATGCTGTATATTGAGTACACACCAATCATTATATCACTAGGAAACCATTATTTGTTGTAGGATTAAATCACTGTCTCCTCAATTCCATAGTATCTTGTTTCAAGTTCTGGCCCATAACATCTCCTTGTAGGATCAGATCAATCACACTGAACCATGCTAAATTAGATAATTATTGTCTCTATCAATTCAACTGTCTTGGTACCTTGTAAGAATCATAACATGCCAGTCCTTGAAATACTCATCAGGTATCATGATCCTATGTATCACTCTCTACTTTCTGTATGTCATTCTCAGTTTCATGTTATCATTCCTTAATTCCTTCAACAAATCTTTGAATGGCATGCTTTTCAGTTTCCTCATCATCTTATTCTCTTTCTCCAAGCCTCAATTTATTTCAGCAATGGTAAAAATTTGTCTCTTAGTAACATCTAACTAATTATCTCAGTACTCTAGGACATGCAGTTGATCTGTGCCTAGTTATTTTATCTCATAAAGATTGATTGCACTAATATTGACAGATATGTGTATGCTTTTTAATTTTCTAGGGTTTCAACTCTCTGTCAGACACTTTTCTTCTTCACTTTCTAGTCCAAAGATCATTCTATTTGGGAGAGAAAGTAAAAACAAAAATCTGAATCATTCTTCTTTTGTCTATTACGTATTGCCTCACCCAACATGTTCCTCTCTTCTATTTGATCCTCATCTCTTTTCCAATACAATTTTTTAAAAATCCCCTTTTTTGTTTGTAGCAGCCCTATTTGTAGTGGCTAGAAACTGGAAAATGAATGGATGCCCATCAATTGGAGAATGGCTGGGTAAATTGTGGTATATGAATGTTATGGAATATTAGTGTTCTGTAAGAAATGACCAACAGGATGAATACAGAGAGGACTGGCGAGACTTACATGAACTGATGCTAAGTGAAATGAGCAGAACTAGGAGATCATTATACACTTCGACAACGATATTGTATGAGGACATATTTTGATGGAAGTGGATTTCTTTGACAAAGAGACCTAACTCAGTTTCAATTGATCAATGATGGACAGAAGCAGCTACACCCAAAGAAAGAACACTGGGAAGCGAATGTGAACTATCTGCATTTTTGTTTTTCTTCCCGGGTTATTTATACCTTCTGAATCCAATTCTCCCTGCGCAACAAGAGAACTGTTCGGTTCTGCAAACATATATTGTATCTAGGATATGCTGCAACATATCCAACATATATAGGACTGCTTGCCATCTAGGGGAGGGGGTGGAGGGAGGGAGGGGAAAAATCGGAACAGAAATGAGTGCAAGGGATAATGTTGTAAAAAAAATTACCCTGGCATGGATTCTGTCAATATAAAGTAATTATTAAATAAAAATTAAAAAAAAAAAAAGGAAAAAAAATTTTTAGTTATCTAACCAATCTTCCCCCATTTTGTATGTTCTTGATACTTAATTCACTTTTTATTAAATAAAAATGAGACCATTATAGTATTTTAAAAAAATAAAATAAAATAAAACAAAAATCCCCTTTTTTTTCTTGACCATTTTATGATTGGATGTTATGTTCTGCTTGCCAGCCTCCTAGAAGACATCCTTGCTTTCTTGATCTCTCTTCTCCTTTATTTTCCCATGCAATCAGTAAATGCATCCATCTAGAAGGACCTCTAGATTTCATCCTCCCATGGTAAATGGAAATCTTTGGCTCTGTGGTAAGGAAGCCTAGAATAGTACCTTTTCCCCCTTTAGAATAAATTTCACTTCCTAGTAGCCTTAACTCTCTAACTAGTTCATAATTTTTGCTTTCTTTCCTTTCTTTAAAGTCTGGAATAGACATTAAAATACACAAACTCTTTTAGATAGCTCAAAGAACTTTAGAAGAAACAATCGGTGAACTTGAAATATAAAATATGTTAAAAATAAGGGATTCAGCAAAAATCAACTCATAGGGTCCCCAAAGACTTTAATATTGTTTTTGTTTGTTTATTAGTTAAATTTGACTGGATTAATAAGTGCTACCTATGTGTCTTAGCATAATGAATCAAGAGATTGTTATAGTCAGGAAGACTAGATTCAAGTCCCATCTCTGACAAATACTAGCTGTGTAATTTCAATCAATTCACTTAATCTTTCATCAGTTTATTTTCTAATTTTATTTGCTTTGTTCCAAACTTAAGAAATAAAATAAGAATTCCCATAAGAGAGTAGAAAATAAGATGAAACTACAAATCTATTATGTACAACTTATTACTTCTTTTAAATATTTAATAAAGTTGTCATAACTTTCTTTTTTTTTTCTTCTCTCCTTTCTCCATGTCCTAAATATGGCTACCATTGAACACAAAGTGTGCATGTGTGTATATGTGTCTATGTAGAAAAAGTATACATACTTCTATTATATCAATTATTTTTTCTGGATGCAAATAGAATCTTCCTTTACATGTTCTTTGTAGTCAAATTAAGTATTTGTAATAATCAAAATTACTTAGTCACATGTTTTTAAAACAATATCATTATTACTACATATATCATTCTCTTGGTTCTGTTTATTTTATTCTTCATATTTTATATATCCATGTTTTCCTAGGATCATTGAATTCATTCTTATAGCACAGTAGTATTCCATCACAATCATATATAATAATCTGTTCAATAATTCATCACTTTAATCCTTTAACATCACATCACAACATCTTTAAGATGACAAGTTATAGAAAAGGTGCTTACCTCCATTGTAAAAGGAAGTTTTCTTATACAAAAATATGTTATGGTAATACAAACATGATTCTGATTTATATAACTACATGCAAATTAAGTCCTCTTTAGGTTATATAGTTTGTCTACTTTCACTCTTATCAGCCAATAGAAGCTATGATTCATTTTTCAAGAAAGCTTATATCATACCAAAAAAGTGGTAAATTTCTCTATTGACAGTTGTTCACACATTTACAACTATTAGGGGTGGAATAAAGTCAATATTAGGAAGATATTAGTTTTAAATTGGTCAAATGTTTATAGAAATATATAATAATATTTTCTTACATTTAAGTTTCAGACAAAAATTGGTCTTTCTTTAATTGAAAAATCTGATCTGGAATGGTAAACAATTTTTGCCACTTAAAATGCTGGCTAATTTCTTGTGCTATACTGGCAACTGAACAATTTTTATTATTGTGAGACCAAGACAGCTTACATTTGCTAAATAGAGGTATTCAGATTTTTAGGAAATTAGATCTCTTGTTGTATATGGATCCCTAATTATACAACTTGTCCATAACTACCTACCAATATTTTAATAAATATTTGATTTCTTTCCTGACATTGATATCAGTTGAATTCTCAATTGAGAACTTTTGTTTCTAGTGCTTATAGTAGTTTTTACTTTATGTTCAGAAATTTTCATTGGGATTTGAGGGAAGGAAATGAGAGAAAATTAAAAGAGGCCGTTAGACTGTTAAAGAAGATCTCTATTTCCTTTAGAGGAAATTTAAGTACTATTTCTAGGTGCAAGAATACTTATAGTTTAATGTCATGATTCCATGTGACCTCTTTCTGCAGAGGAGGGTGGGAAAGGGAATTGCTATGACAGCTTCTATAGTAAAATAATGTTCATTTATGATCTTATACCTTTACATAGGAATGGTAACGATAAATACCAGGCAATTGATATGCCTTCTTGTTATTCGAGTAGTAAATTATCTGAAGCCACTGCAGTGTCCTTACTGGGGATATTTTCCATGCTATGACTAAGTAGTCCTTTTTCTGTTAACTGTTAGATGATTTACAAATGTCTCATTTTATTGCAATTTCAATGCTAAAATATCAGCCCATCCTTTGAGAACTCTAACTTACAAGAAGCCCTCATTTTATAGATGAGGATATTGAAGTCCAAGTAGCTTATGTGATTTGCCAAAGTTCATATAATAATGACTAGAAACCCTGAGACAGGAACTCTCTAGTTAATTTGGAGATCATGTGGAATTATACAAGATTGAATTCTGTTATAGAACCTCTGAGAGTAGGTACATTCAAAGAATAGGTCATTAAGCAACCAAGGGAAGTACTAAACACACGTGTGTGTACATGTTTACATGTATGTACATGTGTGTGTGCACCTGTATCATATTTTAAACTTTGTAAAGACTTATATTGTTTGATCCATACACAGCCCTGGAAGGCAGGAATTAAAAATGTGTAATTCACATTTTACAAAAAAAATACTAAGACCTAAAGTTAAGTGATCTAGCCAGTGTAATGTCTGGCCTAGCTCTCTGGAGGATCTCAAGACCAGCCTTGGTCTTAGTGGAGGAGTGGAGTAGGCAGGAGAGCCACCAGGAGGATAGAAAAGAAGGAATGTCTCTATTTCCAGTCCCCTCAGCCTTTAAATACCCTATTATAATTACATCATTACAGCACACTAAGTATGTGTGAACTAGAATTACATCACCATACTAAGTACTATGTATTTGTGAACTAGAGAAACAGTCTCAATCAGACTGTTATCTTTGCTTCAAGTATACTTTTCTGAGTTCCCCAATGTCTGTAGTCCTCTACAAGCCAGGACCACATAGCTGTTAAATATCAAAAATGGGATTCAAGCCTAGTTTCCTCCTGACTTCAATAGCAACATTATTTCCACTCTCCCATATACTGAATAAAATTATTCAGCTTAACATACAACTTGACAAATAAAAACAGAAAACACTGTTTTGCTTTTGTTTTTATTTTTTCTAACTTATTGATTAAAGTACTAGAATTTAGGAATCACGTTCTCGATTTACAGTTTCTATAGCATAAATGCAACAATTAAATCCATTAGGTATTTGTAGTACACATATTTTATCAGACATAATGGAAGGTGATGAGAATACAAAGCTTAAATCACCCATGACTTCAAGGTGTCTATTTGCTCCAAAGAAGACGATATACCCAAAATATATGTAAACTATGTAACCAAAAAAAAAAAAAAAAAAAAAAGTAGAAATTGTTTTCTGTGGGTGCTCTAACAACATTTGGGAATCATCCTCTAAGAAATGGTACCATGGGTCTATTTTAAAGGAAACTGGGTATTTTATATCATAGTAGTGTGGAGGAAGAACCTTCCAAGACTAGACATCACCATGTGCAGAGGCAGATAAATAGGAGATAGGAAATCATATATAAGAATGAGAAATAAGAAAACTTATGTGAAAAGTAGTCATAGGCATAGAATGCACAATACGTTTTGAAGAGAGGTTAGAATTATGAATTGAACGTCTGCACAAAATTCAGCATTTATTTGCTGAGCCCTCAACAGTGAAAGCCATTAAGTTGCTTAAGAGAAATTTGAGTCAACCCAATTTGGAAACAGAGACCATCAAAACTTCAATGCCAATCAGTAAATGGGATCAGGGCCCTGAATACCCCAGGAAATTGCAGCCGGGGGAGTTAAGAAGATTAAGTTTTTTAAAAAGTACTATTACAGTTAATCATACAGAAGATTTTGTTGTTGAAGAACCATAGAGAATTGTGTTTCTGTTACTATGGACAATTCTTAGCCATTGGTAGCAATTGAGTTGGGACAGTATGGCATATAGTCAGAGATATGCTGGAAATGTATAACAGCTGACTCTCCAAAAATATGACAGACATTTAATTTTTAATATATACAATTAACATTTTCTTCATTGTATTCTTAAGTTTAGATAATCAACAAAACAGTAAATGAGGTACTGCTTTTATATACATAATTTATATATAAATACCATTTGCTGATTTTTAAAATGTAAATGCTCATGCAGAAAATGCAAAGATCAATTTCTATGAACAGGTACAAACTGGGGGAAAGTGCCTTTGAAATCAGAATATTTAGTTTAAATCTCATTGAATAAGTTATAATCTATATAATGTGTATAATAATACTTGCCCAGAGTTGCTAAGACCAAAGTACTGTAAAATGTAAGTTATAATTAAAGCAGGACTTGTAATGAGTTAAGGTGGAAAGTCTATTAATTAAGAAATGTAATCTACCTTAATATAATGCAAACCTTTTATAATGTTGATGTGGGCATATTATTCTTATCTGTGTTTATTTGGGTCCCAACCTATGATTTCATTAGTATAAAACTCTTCATAAGTAAACTCTATCAAATGTAGTTTATCCTTTCTCTGCATTTTAAAAGTTTTATAAATAATAGTCTTACTAGCCTTGGAGCAATGAAAACAACATTGGAGATTTTGTCCATTGAACCAAGCTAGTTAATTTTAACAACTTCTTTCCTGTCCATCATAGTATTTATTAAAGGCGTGAGAAGCTCACGTCTTTTGGAATCCAAAACCAGCTCTTTATCCACTATGCCATGATGCCTCTCATACAGAATATTTGTGTTAAATCAAGTTTAAAAGTAAAGTAACTAAGAATCAAATTGTTTATTGGTCTGTCCAGGGTCTCATGCATAGTAATTCTCTGAGACAGGATATGAACTGACTTCTGAGTACATATCCTCCTTTATACAGCTATGATGATATTAGAGTTAGGCTGATGTAACTGCATATAACATGAAAGAACTGAATTAGAGACATATGATCCAGAATCTAGTAGACCAAAAGCAGATTCCTCTCAAAGGATTTGCAATTTTATTAATAAAGGAATTCTCTCTCTACCATAGTTATTAAGTTGCCATAAATAAAGATCTACTGTACTGTGGCAAGTCCAGTAATGAGACTTTCTGAGGCTAAGTTGGTAACTGGTCATTGCAAACTTCATTGCCATAACCAATGTTTAAATCCTTTCTACAACTAGGCTGAACTTGTGATCTGATGGCATGGCTTTTCAGAACCCAAAATCACTTCCATGGCAAGATTCAACATAAGAATAAAACATTACCAGAGATCTATTATGAAAATGATGTATAGGAGAAATAAACTAAAAATATACACATAGATTCTTTTTGATGGAAAAACAGCAAATTATATGTGACAGCTCATAGTTGCTTATATAGTCCTCTCTCTTGTCCTTTGTATATTGAAATGTTTTATGTTTGTTGGTGATTAAATTCACAATAAAAAAGAAACTTTTATAAAATAAACTAAGATAGTTTGTGGAAATCCTGAGAGAAAATCACTTCTTATTTTACAGTAGAAAATGGTTTTTTATCTGTCATATGTTCTTTTCTCAGACTCCCATTTTATGAAAGATTTATGTATTTCTTTTTATTATGATGGTCAAAGTCTGAGGTATTCTAGATAATTCATATTTTAAGGACAACTTTAATGAAAGGGTTGTATGAAGAACATGAAGCATTTGAGTGTGCAAAATATCTAGTTTTATTTCAGTAAGACTTCTTCTCACATGGACATCTCATAATAATGTATATGGCCAAATGAACTGTATAAACTTATGCTATTTTGGCTTTCATCTAAACAATGTTTTTAAGTTTTAATTGAAATAAAATCTAGCAGTGTTCATGTGTATATACAAAGCTGTCAAAACAATTCAAGGCCCTAAAACAAATAAAACACTCCACTGTTGCAGTTACTAGAATACAAAATAATTTTATTTTCTTTCATTTTAACAGTTATCCTGTTCTGTTCATACTTTTCAGTCTTAGAGAAATATCTATGGTAAAAAGAACCCTGGTTAATATTGTGAGGACTCATACTTCTCTCAACTGAAATCCCCACCCAGAAATCTAGGGGAAAAAATTCTCAAATGAATACTCCATCATATTGGCAACAATTATATACCTCCAAGTTCACTATTCATACTATATTTAAAGAAAGTTTATTAATAGGAAAAGAGTACTCAAAGAATATTATGTATTTTCCAAGTTAATTTATTCAATCTTTATTTCCCATAATGTCCTACACAGACTATTTCTCAAAGTATTAGCTCCTTTCACATAAGAATCCCCTTTAGAAGCAATTTCCCATATCTGTCTCACTAATGATCTCAGCTTCATTTCTCTGCTGCCCAGATGGTAATTCTATGCTGCCTTAAATGTCCTCATCTGGACCATTCTGATTAACTCTTCTAGAATATCCTCTCAAGAGATTTTTTCATGAATGTTCCTGAAAAGCTGTTAAGGAACCTGAAAAAGTGACTCACCTTTTAACTTTGAAGCACTTTCTTGGGCATATATATGTAGATCCAATCATATGAAAGCTTCTGGTATAGATAGCATATTCAGGTTAGATATCCAATTCCCTCATGTCCTTGTTATTAAGTACTTAAATGATCTGTGATTTAATCTTAGTGAGTGATCTCCCTGCCTTTTTCCTGTTCTCCAATCAGTAAATATCACCACTTTCACTTATCTTTCCTATAGGCCATGAAAATGCACCTAAGTAAGGCTTTTGTGTATGGAGCATTCTTTACCTAATAGAGTAAGTTTTATGGCCTAGGACAAGCAGTCATAAACTGAAATTCAGAGAACTACAATCCACGGTTAGATTTCAGAGGATCTGTAAACTTATTTGGGGAAAACTACATCTTTATATTCATTAATCTTTAGCTGAAGTTTAATGTGTTGTTCAATTATGGATGTAGCATATATATATATATATATATATATATATATATATATATATATATATATATAGTATTATTAATATTAATATTAATAATAGTAATTTTAATAATATTATTATTAATATTAATATATTATAGTAATATTAATAATACCTGTGACTTTATCACCAATAGAAACTACAGGTTTATCTATTGCATATTAAATTGCAGATATCTCAAAGTATCATTTAAGTTCCTATTTCTTTTTAAAATATTTTATTTATTTTATTAAATATTTCCCTGTTACATGAAAAACATTTTTAACATTTGAACTGAGTTCAAAATTCTCTCTCACTTTTTACTCTACCTCAGCTATTGAGAAGGCAAGCAATATTATATTAATTATACAGATAAAGTCATGTAAAACTTATTTCCATATTATCTATGTTGCAAAAGGACATTCACAGAAATAAGAAAAATAAAGTTTTTTAAAAGTATGCTTCAATCTGTATTCAAAATCCTTTAGTGCATCCAGTTGACTAGATGTGGATAGCATTTTTAATCATTAATCTTTTGGAATTGTCTTGATCAGAGTGCCTAAGTCTTTCTTAAGTTCTTTATCCATACAGTATTACAGTTACTGTGTACAATGTTCTGGTTATGATCACTTTGCTTCAATTTATATAAGCCTTCCTAGGTTTTTCTGAAATTATCTTGTTCGTCATTTCTTATAGCACAATAGAATTTCATCACAGTCAAATGCCACAACTGGTTCAGCCATTTCCTCAATTGATGGATAGTTTATCGATTCTTTGCCACCTCAAAAAGATCTGTGATAAATATTTTTGTACAGAGAAGTATTTTTCCCCTTTTCTTTGATCTCTTTGGGATATTGGCCTAGTAGGAGTTTTTCTGTAGGTTAAGGTATATGTGTACTTTTATAGCCTTCTGGGCATAGTTCCAGATTGATTTCTAGAATGGTTAAGCAAGTTTACCATTTTGCCAACAATGAATTAGTGTGCAAATTTTTCTCCATCCCTTCCAGCATTTGTCATTTTCCTTTTGGTCATGTTAGCCAATCAGAGGGGTATCAGGTGATATCTTAAGCCTTTTTTAATTTGCATTTGTCTAATCAATAGTGATTTATAGCATTTTTTTTTCATGTGACTATTAACAACTATGATTTCTTCTTCTGAAAACTGTCTGTTCATATACTTTAGGCATTTGTCAATTGGAGAATAGGTCTTATTTTTATAAAACTGCATAAGCCCCCTATATACCTGAGCAATGAAGCCTTAGTAGAGAAGTTCACTGTAATTCTTTTTCTCTAATTCTGTTTCATTGTTTTCTTTGTCCAAAATTTTTCATGCAATCAAAATTAAGCATTTTACTTCCTGTGATCCTCTCTACCTTTTCTTTAGTCATAAATATTCCCCTTATCCATAGATTTGATAGGTACACTTTTGATGCTCCTGAGATTTATTATATCACCATTTATGTCTAGATTATGTATATATTTTGACCTTATCTTG
Organism: Antechinus flavipes; assembly: GCF_016432865.1. NCBI lineage: Eukaryota > Metazoa > Chordata > Mammalia > Dasyuromorphia > Dasyuridae > Antechinus > Antechinus flavipes. The sequence continues at coordinate 352,798,464 of NC_067401.1, read as the reverse complement.
GTATATAAAGTATGAGATGGTGATATATGCCTACTTCCTGCCAAACTGCTTTCCAGTTTTCTGAGTAAGTACTAAATCTATTCCACTAATTGAATACTCTATTTCTTAGCCAGTACCAGAATGTTTTAATGACTTCAGCTTTGTAATAAAGTTTGAAGTACAATTAGGCTACTTTCCTTCATAATTTTTTCATTAATTCCATTGATTTTCTTGACTATTTGCCCTTCCAGATGAATTCTGTTTTTATTTTTTTTCTAAGTCTATAAAATTATTTTTTGGTAATTTGAATTAATTTTTTATTATATTGGTTCAACCTACTCATAAGCAATTAACGTTTCTTCAGTTGTTTAGATCTGTTGTTATTTGTGTTGCAAATGTTTTATAATTATTTTCACATATTCTCTGGACTTGTCTTGACAAGTATTTCAGATTGTCTGAAGTTATTTTAAATGAAATTTATCTTTCTATTCCTGTTAGATTTTGCTGGCAGTATAAAGAAGTACTGCTGGTTTGTGAGGTTTATTTTATATCCTGTAACTTTTTAAAAAATTTTTTCCTTTTAATTTTTAAATATTTTTTATTAATTTTTTAAATAAGATTTTTACTTCGGATTTTCTAGGATTCACTAATAATATCATCATATCATATATAAGGAATGATAGTTTTGTTTCCTCATTGCCTAGTCTAATTATTTTAATTTCTTTTCCTTGCCTTATTCCTATAGTTAGAATTTCTAAAAACAAAACAAAACAAAACAAAATGTCAACATACTGTTAAATAATAGTGGTGATAGTGGACATTTTGGTTTTGCCTTTGATTTTACTTGGAAAGCTTCAAGTTTCTCCTTATTGCAAATAATATTATACTCTTGGTTTTGGATAGATATTACTTATCATTTTAAGAAAGACTCCATTGATTCCTGTGTTTTCTAGTGTTTTTACAAGAACAATTATTTTATTTTGTCCAAGACTTTCCCTATATCTATTGATATAATTATATGATTTGTGTTGTTTTTGTTATTGATATGGTCAACTATGCCAAAAATTTTTCTAATGTTGAGGCAATCCTGGTATAAATCCCATCCTGTCATAATGTAAAATCTTTGTGATATATTGCCTTAATTTCCTTTCTAGTATTTTATTTGAAGATTTTTGCATTGATATTCTTTTAGGAAGCTGGTTTATAGTTTTCTCTGTTTTTATTCTCCCCAGTTTAGGTGTCATAAAAAAAAAATTTTTGGTAGGACTTCATCTTTATCTATATTTTCCAAGTAGCTTATATGGTATTGAGATTACTTGTTACTTAAATGGTTGGTGGAATTCACTTGTAAATTTTTCTAGTTCCAGGGAATTTTTCTTAGGGAACTGGTGTTTGAATTGTTCAATTTTTTTTTTCTAAGATAGAGTTATTAAAGTATTCTATTTCTTCTTTTGTTAATCTTGGCAATTTGCATTTTTATAAAAACTCATCCATTTCACCTAGATTCTTAGTCTTACTGGCACAATAATTTCTAATAATTGATTTAATTTCCTCTTCATTCATAGAACATTGACCCTTATCATTTTTGACACTGGTAATTTGATCTTTTTTAAAATCGAATTAAACAAATCTATTTTATTGTTTTTTGTAAAACCAGATCCTAGTTTTATTTGTTAAAGTTTGTCTTTGTTTTTACTTTCAATTTTATTAACTCTTTTTTGATTTTTAAGATTGTCATTTTTATTGGAATTTTTCATTTGTTCTTTCCTAGTTTTTTTTTAAATTGCATGGTCAATTCATTCATCTGCTATTTCTCCGTTTTATTAATGCATGCATTTTAAAATATAAAATTTCCTCAAAGTAGTGGTATTTTTAAAAAATTATTTGTTCTTTGACCTACTCATTGTTAGAATTGGAATATTTAGTTTCCAATACACTCTTAATTTATACTTCCATTGCCCTTTTTAAAATATAATTCTTATTGAATTGTGGTCTGAAAAATGGGTATTTAATATTTATGCCTTTTTGCATTTAATTGTGAGGATTTTCTGCTCCAATACATGGTCAGTTTTTGTGAGGCACAATGTACAGTTGAGAAAAAGGCATAGTCTTTTCTATACTCATTCATTTTTTCCAGAAATCTATTATATCTAAATTTTAAAATATTTTATTCATCTCTTTGGATTCATTATTATTTATTTTATGATTAGATTTATCTAATTCTGAGAAGAAAAACCTGAGATTCCTGGGGTTTTTTTGTTGTTTTTGTTTTTTAGTTTTTAGTTTTTAGTTTTACTAATATTTCCTCGTATAATTTATTTAACTTTAAGAATTTGGATGCTGTGCCATTTCAAGCATACTTTTAATGTTGATATTACTGTATTGTCAAGATGTAGTTTCCCAGCTAATCTCTTTTAATTAGGCTTGGTTTTGCTTTTGTTTTATATGAAATTGTGATTGTCATGTCTGCCTTTTTTACTTCAACTGAAGTATAATAGCGTCTGTTCTAATCCCTTATTTTAACTCTCTATTGTGTCTCATTCTTTCAAGTGTATTTAAGCAGCATATTGTTGGCTTTTGGTTTCTAATCCATTTCTATTTTATGGGTGAGTTTATCCAGTTTTCATTCACAGTTATGATTATTGTATTGTAATTTCACTTTATCCTGTTTTCTTCTTTTTGTCTCTCTGTCTCTGTCTTGTGACAAAATGCAGAATACAGTCAAAACTAAATTTATTTAGTCAGTTTATCAATAACTTTTTTCCTTTGGAATTCAAAGTAGTTTATATAGGGTATTCCTCTATTATCAGATGTGGTAACAATGATTGTTATCCATTTTTCAAATAAAATTTAAGAAAAAAGTAGATAATTCTTAACATTAAATTATCTCCTTGAATTGCTTTCCTGTGTTAGTATTAGTTGTTACTCTTTCTCATATCTCCACATATATAAAATTACTTACCCAAACCATCTGAACTCACCCTTACACACTCATTCCTGTGTCTCTTCTCCTTTTCAGTTTACTGTCCACAATTTTCTCTTCAGCTTACTCAAAATCCTTTTCCTTCTTCCCTTCCTTTACTTATTCCCCAAAGATAATTCAGTCCCACAGAGAGTAGATTCTTATTTTATCCACTTCTCAGAGATAAGGGAGGAAGCAACTTAGGGCAGTTACATGACTAAAATGGTAATAGAATGGATAACTTTGATCCCCAGGGCAAGTTGGGGCTCTCTGAGTGGTATATAAAGAAATGGATGATGTGCTTGGTTCATTTTCCCCACAAGGATGATGGCCAGGATTGGAATCTCTCTGGCTTCAATCCCCTTTTTTCTCCCCCTCACTGTCTACCCTCTTCCCCCAGCTATTTGCAGTGCTACCAAAGTTCATATGAAATATTTGAGAGGTTTCTTCACAATCTTCATTTGGTTCATTCATTTCCTATTTTTGAGCCTATAGTGACAGCTGCCTTTTACCTCACACCTTTCTCTTTAAGTGGTACCCTCAGCAAATAATTCATTGCCACCTCCAAAGTGAACTTCCTCGCAATATAAATTACATCTATTTATGCAACCATCATAATTACAGTATCTTAAAATCCCATCTGTGGCACAAAAGATATTTCCATTTATCATGTTTCTATTGCATGTAAGCTATCCTTAAATATCAAAAACTGTGATACTGTCATGGGGGAAAAGGGAGAAGGGGAATAAGCCTATAGAAACTCCTCCCTATACGCCTTGAAAAAATGGCATTTATTAGATGCATTTACCATTAAGTATGTTGTCCTTTTTTTTTTAACTTTTATGATAGAGAAATGAAGTGACTAACTGCTAATTTGAATTAAATAAATGAATTCATTACCTCCCAATATTGCTAATTAATACACACTTGTATATTTGACAAGAAATGTAGGAACAAATAAGAAAATCTGATTTTATTACTGGAACTCTATGTATGTGTATTTGTGTATGGTTGTGTGTATGAACAATTTTGAATATAGCCCACCAAATAGATAGATGTCAGAATAATAATATGAGTAATAAAACTCATAGTCAAGTTTAGGTAATGGAGTCTAATGGGTGTTTTGAACAATGACTTTACTTTTGAAGATATTTAAATTCTGGGTAAGAATAGGAGAGAATTTCAGAAATTAAAATAGAGATTTAATTTTTTTAATCGTGTTTTAAATATAATTTTATTTAAAAAATTTTGTTCATGACAGAAAATTAGAAAATATTGCTGTTTTTTGTGCCCCACTTCTACCATACCATTCAGAATGAAAGAAAATGATACTAGAAGGGACTAGAAACTGCACTCTATTTAAGCCAGCTATTAATTGTAACAGATCTGATGGAGATCAAAGCCATAAAGACTACAAACATGCTTAATACTTTTTTTAAAGAAAAGTAAGAGTAGCTATTAAATATGACAAGCACTAAAGTATATCACAAAAATATAATTGGTTTTATATTAAGGCATAAAAATGTTCTAATTGCTATTTTCTGCTAGTCTCTGGGATTGTCTGTCCATTCATAATCTGATCACAATTTTTCCAAGCAAAGTTCAGAGAAAAAAACAATAATAATGAAAAAAAGATAGAATAAAATTAAAACAACTAAATTCGGAGTTGTTTAAACAAATAATTGCTCATGAAAAAGGCAATATACCAGAAAATGGCATTGACAATAAGAATCCTAAAACAATCTAGAAAGTATATTAGTTAGCAAACAATAAACTAACTTACTAAAGCAACATGGGTTCAGAATAACATTTTGAATATAAACTCTTTTCTAAAATCTTACAAAGAAGGATGATGGATAGTTATGATCAGTATCATTTCATAAAGAATATGGAAGCAGTGAGAGCAAAACCAATTTAAAGGAAGTTTGGCAAGAGATCAAACTAAGCAAAGTCATTTTGAGGGCATTGAAGAATGAAAAATGGAAAAGTTGAATACAAATTTTTATAACAGACCTTTTTTTCCTGCCCACAACCAAGGAGAGCAGAGCTCCTATACTTACACTCTTGCATCACAAACCTAGGTGTCCTTACTGAAGAGAGAGAAATAACACTAAAAAAAGAACACATAAATAATAGTCAAATTGGGCCAAATTAAAAAAGAAAAGATCCATGCTAGAACAGATACAACTGTGAGGGGATTGAGGAATTCATTCCAAGGGATAGGATAATTTACCAAAAAGCATGTAAAAATTCCAGATTAATAGAAATGCATATAAATGCATCACTGAAAGAGAATATCAATAACTACCAATCCTCATTCAATAGTATGAGACCATCTTAAATGCTCTTTTCCAACAAAGTATTTCTAATCCATGTTTCAAAATCATTCAGAATTCCTTGATAGTTTCTTATTATAACTCTCAGAAAACATGTAAAACAGAGAGATGTATATTCACCAACTGTATTTGCCCCTTTAATGGAGGAGATTAAATTGAGCCCAAGTTTAAAAAGGCATCACTGTGGATGATGAAGTACTCCAAATACTCCTGTTTGTGAATGATCTTGTGCTAATTGCATCAAGTCTTAGAATACTTCAGCGCCTCCTGGAATAGATTGCTAACCACTTGATAAAATTTGACCTGATCACACACACAGGAAAGACCAAGTGAATGAAAAATGTTTATCATTCAACTTATGATGTGCATTTTGATGAACAATCTATAAAGCATATTCAACAATATGACAATAGACCACCCAAATGGATAACATCTTAGACCAGGAATGTTGGCTACACTGTTTTTAGGGAAGTATGAAACTCCTGTAATGACCAACTTTTCCCCCTCTCCCCACCAAAAAAAGATATATATTCTGTTTGTTACTGTGTGGATTTAAAACAGCAAAATGACAATTATTTAGAGATTGGAAATTAATATCATACAGAAGGAAATAAAGAGATCCATGTGAGAAAGCTATAGCATATAAATTATGAATAGCTTCAAAAAAGAAAGATGACTTCATAGAAATATTTGATAAGAAGAGGTAGACTGGTCATGAAACTGGGTAATAAAAAAAAGAGAGATTTCTGTAATGGCAAGCCTCAGAATGTCAGGGAAAAGTGAAATGGGCTTCTAGGACTTATGTTTAATTTATGGAACTATACAGATAGGAGTCACACAAGATTGGCAAAGATTACAATCTACATCAATGGAGAGAAATACAAATCTATGTTATCACAGATTAACTTGAATATTGGATTTTTTTTTCTTCATTTGGGTTACTACCCCAATTAAAGTCAACATTACCAATGTCATTCTCATCAAAGAAGCCAACATTAAATGAAAATGAGACTGAATTTATCTTTTTATCAGACATATGTATATTGTGATTCCATTACTTGCCATCTCTAAATTGAGACCAATAGCATTAGAATAACAATCTTTTGTTAGTTTATTCAGAATCGCAGTTCTATTTCAAAAGTTTCTTAACTTTAAAATTTTCCCTTGTTCCCCACAACTGCATTCCATAATGCTTAATCCTTTTGACCTGTGTTACATACCTAAAGGGAAAAGAGACCACACTGTTCTTAGCCTGAAAGGTGACTCTACAAGTAGAACAGTGCTTTTTATGAATCCTTTCATGTGCACTTCACTTTGAGGTGAAATTCAACTCCAGCTACCCAAGTCCATGAATAAAATACTGCATTTCTGAATATTAATAATAATAGGTTTTTTTTTTTCCCCCAGCCACTCACTTCACACTAGTTTATAACACTTCATTGCTCTTCCTTTCTGATAGTATTCAAATGCATTATTTGAGGTGGGCAGTGGCAAAACAGAAAGAAAGTCATTTCACAGTGGTTGCATTAGAATATAATCCCAGTTATAAAAAGGAAGGTCCCTATAAATTCTTCTCTATTGCTGTTAGCACTAGGCTTCATTATACTATTAGTAATGGATTTATTAGCAATGATTGTGATAACTTTTTAGTTTTTTTTTATTATCATGGGGGCAATAACCATACTATAGCTTACATGTTAAAGATGTCATACAGGCAAAAAAAAAAAAAAGTGTTTAAATTCCTCCTGCTTGCTTCTTAACATGATTTCCTTTCCATGTCTCCAGAAACTTGACTGTGGGCATCATCCTTCTTTCATTCATTACTAAAGGGATTTTGGAAACAATTGAGAAGAAAAATTTATTAATGCTCATTATAATCTAGCTATCTTGTCTCTTTTCATTTTTTGAGTAAATAAACTTTATAAATATATGTATTCCTTATCTTAAGACATGCTTATTTTTTTGAATCAATAACTTTTATTTCCAAACCAAATTAACTTAGCCATCTGTTTAAAATAAGTTTCTTTTCTTTTTTTTTTTTTTTGGTGAACTTAAATAACAAACTTAATCAACAAACATTTCAATGTACACTAAAAAAAAAAAATGACCTTATATAAGCATCTACATATGTTAAAAAATATTTAATAAGCATTTGGGCTTATTATTTAATTTTTAATGATATGTGGTTTTTTAATTTTCATGCTGCTACTTGTGGAAGGAGGGAAGAATAATCTCCCAATGAAGCTATATAACTATGAATCATAGGACAATAGAGTCCCAATTGATAGTTAACTCAAAATCAGTAAAGGGTACATGTATATGACATAATACAATATCAACAATTATTTTTAGGCAAGAAGTAATGCAAAGAGTATTATTAAAGAAATAGGTATGTAATTGAGATTTAATTGTTCAAGTAGTGAAAATAAAGATTATCTTATTGCATAAGAACTATTAAAAAATCAAAAAAGTAAGCTTTCCAATGTGTTGAATGGGTGGCCCATGGAAAATTTATGAAAGAATATAGACAAAAAAATGTACATTATGAGAAGCATAGATTGGTTATAGTCTATCTCCATCCTTAGTTTAATGGAGAAAATACCCATATGCTTAAGACAGAATAAAATAAGAAAAGACTGTTTAATATGAATGTATTCATAGATTAAAATATGTTTTGAAAAACTGAATAAATATTAAGTGCCTACTATATACTAGTCACTGGAGGTACAAAGATGAAAAATTGCATAATCCTTATCTGGAAGGAACATATATATTCTTTGTGGGGAAATAGCACATATAAAGATAAGCATAGAATATGATGAGGCCTAAGAGAGATCTAGACAAAGTGCTCAAGGAAAATTTGGAGAGAGAGAGAATGCCTTCATCTGGGAAATATTGCAGTGTAGGAAGAGAGGGTGGTGGGGAACTATTTCTTGGTTTTTCTTTTTCTTTCTTTTTTTTTTTTTTTGGCATGCAAATGTTAATAAAAAGTTGTTTTTAGATGAGTTTAAAGGAGATTCTTGTACATATGTATGTGATGTTTTATCTAACTGTCAAGTATTAAACATTTGCCTGATAAACTAAGAGGATTGAAGAAATATTTCTCTTGGGTGGTATTTCAACTGTAAATAAGATGTAATAGAATAAAACTGACACTAATTAAATATTTCTATCTAATGTTAGGATTTCTGTGATTCAGTCAAAGAATTCAAATTCCATATACTCTTTTGATATTTTTTATACAGTTTAAGGCCAGCTTCACTTCAACAAGAGTTGTTTTTTTAAAATATGCTATTTGTGAATGAAATCATTTTTGAATGTCTTAGACATTTGAAACATATTCATTTCAAGGTCAGATACTGCAGTAGCATTTATTAGCTCTGAATATATTTTTGACACCTTTTTTTGACTGGAAACAAGCAACTTTGTAATAGATACCACAAATATGCCAGAAAAACTATGCCAATTAAATGTACCTTGCTTATGAATGTCATGTGATGGCCTCCACCAAGGAGGCTTAAAGTCCTGATTCAAAGTAATTTAATTCATAAAATATCCTACTGTATGCAGAGAACTATGCTAAATACCATTGGAAAATAAAAACAAAATTAAATGAGACACAATTCCTTCATTTAACTTACAATTTTTTGAAGCTGGCAAAATGCTTGGAAAACACTATGGGCTTAATAAATGTTTGTTGGTTCATTGATAGGATATGTCATATGCACCAATAAACGTACTAAAAAATACATAATAAATGTACAAAAATGGACACAAGGATCTTATCTAAGTAGTTCTATACCACTTTTGTGAAAACCCAAAATAATTAATACATGTTTAACAAGTGAATGAATAAGCTATGAAGGATTTAGCATAACATTTTAAATTATGTGTACTCTGTTAGTATTCAAATTATTAAAAAATCTGCTTAGTTAAGTTTTGTTTTTTCTTAGCACACAAGAAAATTTTGGAATTCCCTTTTGTCTTCATAGTAAGTCATAACTACAAGAAAGTTCAAACTCTACATTTCCACTTAAGGCCCTTCAACATTCTTAGCCCACTTTACCTCTCCATTCTTAAATTGCACCATTTTTAAGAATGACTCAAACGCAAAGATTGGCATAGTACACATTGATAGTATATCTGGTAGCTTAAGGGAATTTATGAAAAGTATTTTTTCTGTTTATTGCCAATGTTTCCTAATTGGAAAGCAATATGGTAGCATCACAAAGATTGATTACTGACTATTTGGCACTGGGACAGACTGATTTGGTTATAATAGAGGGAGAGGTGGAGGAAGACTTGGGGAAAAAATTATAATAGAATTAAAGTTATTGTTAATAAATAAAAGAAACATGTCATTTAAGAGACGAAATGTTATATACATATACATATACCTACATACATACACTATATATGCATAATTCACTATCATATAATAATAATAATAACATACATGTGTTATTATTCCTAATAATCAGGTCATATGTTATAGTACTTTACAATTTATAATTTAGCTGTCTTTATATGAGTAAAGGATATATACCATTTAATCTTCATTATATCCAGTAGGTAGTATCAGCATTGTTTTTTTTTGGGGGGAATGACAGAACAGGGTTAGAACTTAAATGACTTACTTGAAGTAAATATCAGGATTGGTTTTAAATATTAGGTCTTGTTTGGCTCCAAATCCAGCACTCTATGTTATATATATTCTTCTAATGAATATATTTATTTATCTATATATAAATACACATGGAATAACATGTGCTTTATCAAATTCTTTTAAGGAACAAAGAGCTACTTTTTCCAGAAACTTGTCAATCCACTCTGAGATAACTCTAATTATAAGGAATTTTTGCCTTTCGCCAAGTTACTCAGTGCTCCGTTTTGTCCACTCTGGCTAAGAAGAGCAAGTAGCCCTTCTATCTTAATGATAGCCATTGCGACACCCAGTTCTTTTCTCCAACACTTTGAATCTTCTCTGATGATGGCTAAACATCCCTAATTTCTTCAATCAGTTTTATATGGCATATCTTACAATCCTCTCACCATTCTTGTGTATTAATAGGTAAATAAATGTTTGTCATGTGGTTGGCTCTTATTACATATTTCTGCAGCTGCTTAGCTTGCAGTATTTAAATATAAAAATAAAATTTAAATATAAAATTCAGTGGGAGATTCCTATCCTGGTAATTCAAGCTTCTGCAAAAACGAACTAAGATTTAACAGAAACACACTAAGTTGCTAGCCTAGTTTTGCCATAACAAGAATCTTCTTAAAGCATAACTTGAAGTGTATCAACAAATAGGAAAATTGCCATGTTTGAAAGAATCAATTTAACTTTCCAGGTCCTCAAGTAGAATTATAAGGAATATTTTCCATGAAGGCCATGTGAAACCATGCAGTTAGAAGTTACTGGCATATATGACTCCTAGCTTTGAATCCCAGATAACAGGTTTATTTCACCTTCTTGAGGAAAGGAGATTGGATTGTGCACTGACTGCACAGGATCTTAGCCAATAGCTATTGGAAGGGCCACCAGTTTGAATATAAACATTCAGGTTACAGCCTGATTATAGGAAGTCTTGCATTTTTACATGAAGATTTCAAAATGTCTAGTACTCTTCAACAACATATAAATTGTATCCTTATTATATTAGTATAACCTGACCTTTTTTATTTTACTGTATCCAAGGGGTTCTTAACTTGGGATCCATGGATCTGCAAAGGATCAGTGGAAAAATTTTAAAGGGTCCTGTGAACATGGATGAGGAAAAATATGTACTGGGACATGTGTATGTCTATGTATATATATATATATATATATACATATGTATATGTGTATATGTGTACATATTTATTTAGCCCTTCCTTTAATTATTTGAAAACTTTTTTTTGAGCAATGGTTTAATCTTCATCAGATTGCCAAAGGGATTGCTAACAACAAAGGGATTTAAGACCTGCTACATAGTCTATCTTGTGCTGACAGTTTTCCAGAGACAACCATGTGAACACGGTAGACATATGATGCTTGCATATTAACACAATCATTAATACAAGTTTTTGGAATCCAAAGATATCTACTTATTGTTTTGGACAGGAAAAAATAGAAATGAATTAGCAAATATTGCTGGATTTTTTCTCTGTGACATCTTGTCAACTGCCTGCCTAAAATGTGGCTCTAAAATGAAATACAAATCTATACATGTTTCCGGACCAGGACAGAATATGACAGAAGTATGACCTACCTAAATTCTGGATAATATGTCTCCCAATGCTATTTGATACAAACAAGAGAATACTGTTTACAAATATAAATGTAACATTTATTAAGCACTTCCTGATTGCAGTTCACTGAACTAAAAACTAGGATATAGAGAATTTAGATGAGGCATTTGAGTTATTGGAAAAGTGTATAGAATAAAGATACTTTACTAAGTATCAACTTAGAAAACTTTATGTCCAAGAATGTTCTGTTGAGAAATAGCTATGTCTCTTGCCTACCTGTCCTGATTCTCTGAAGTGTATGCTATCTTCCTCTATTCCAGAAGTCACAGTTTTATCCATGTGAATTTATTATTGTAATTAGCATGTCTGCTTTTATTAGTTTGATTTTATCTTTTCTCTATTTTTGCTAATCAAAATAAATAAATAAATAAAAACCCCACTTATATACCTTAATCAGCTTACTAATTAAAAAAGTAAAGTATATTGATACCTGACTAGGTACCTAAAAACAAACAAACTAACAAAAAACATTTTGTTTAACTGGCCATTGTTCAAGAGTTCTGCTAGAGTGAACCAAATGAATATGTGATAAGGAGAAAAAAAATGTAAAATTATCGGTTGGTACATTTTTCCACAAATGGTTTCCTATATATATAAGATTCCTTACCCAACCATGTCCAAGAAACAAGCTGCTTCAGGCATTAAGATATCATAGTCCCACATTTCTAAAAGTTTGACAGAGCCAAGGTCATAAAATAATGAGTGACCATAAGCTTTCTATCTGAAACTTTATTAGTTGAAAGAAATATTTGTGCTGGAAGGATTTATTGATTGTAGTGGTTTCTTTACACTATGAGTGTAATATTAGTGTTATATAAAGAAAAGTTCACTGTAAGCTTTTCTTTTTTTTTTCTTTTAGGAAAAAACCAATTATTTTATTATTTGGCTTTCTAATGTAACTGGCTCATGATTTAATTCCCATTGTCTTGAGCTGTTCTTTCTTTGGAAAATTGCTTAAGTTTTGAGGAAAAAAAGTAATATCATTCACCTAATAATGCTGTAATATTAATGTACATCAGCATCAAGTAAAAGTAAGCATGTGCAGCCTCACCAAAAAAAAAAAAAAAAAAATTACTTTTTTTTTGGTTGTGGTAAGGTTTTGTTGGCTTCTTAAAAGCTCATATATATAACTTGAGATGAGTTTTGTTTATGGTGAACTTATTCTGAATCAGACATCTATATAGCAATGAATTCACTTTATTTTGAAAGTTGCCTTTTCTGCCATGGAGTTAATGGGCTACTTGAAATGATGATCATCACAACAATAATAATTGTGCTGAAATATATTTTTCCATCAAACAGATATTAATTTAATGCTGACTATGAAAAGTAACATATTAAATGCTGAGGAGATAGAGGTAAATTAGACATGTCTTTGTGTTCACAAGCCTCATAGTCTTTAAGAAGGTCAAACCTAATAAGCCTGAGTTCAAAATAAAACATGATTAATGTATCAGAAAAAGACAAACTCAATGCTAAGGAAAGACATGGAAACAAAAGCTACTTCTTTATGGAAAAGTAAACAAAGCTTTGTAGAAGTGAAATGTGGCCTGGTTATAGCAAGATTGGTAAGAAGTTCTTATTGTATTCGAAAGCATAAAAACCAAGTGAGGAAATGGTGCAATTTAACTAGACTACAGAGTAATGGGTATGATATATGGGTATGATATAGGCTAGAAGGACACATAGATAATGAATAGAACACTGGATTTAGAATCAGAAAAACTCATCCTCATGAGTTTAAATCTGGCCTCAGACACTTACCAGCCATATGACCCTATTCAGGTCATTTAACTTTGCCTCGGATTCCTCATCTATAAAATAAGCTGGAGAAGGAAATGGCAAACCACTCTAGTATATTTGCCAAGAAAACCCCAAATGGGAGTCACAAAGAATTGGACTCAACTGAACAACAAGAACATTGAGCTAAAAGGGTGGGTTGTTACTTAATTCTGTAGATTTTTGTTACCCTTGTACAAGGGTACTTTGTTTGTACTTTAACTGGTCATTTCTGGGTTACTGTTGAAGGTTTCTAAGAAATGAAATGGTGTGAATTTAACAACTGGACAGTATTGTATCTTTTTCGTGCTTTTTAGCATTTTTGTTAAAATACCTTGATAATTTGCATTTTTTATGTCAGCACTACTGAGATATAGTCTTAGAATACTATAATTTGAATATTCAGAAACAATAACTACTGTATACTGAAATTAATGCTGTTGTGATACCAAAGATAATAGATACTATGATTACAGACATAGGTATGAATTATAAAAAGGAAGAAAAGTAGAACAAATTATTTGGGGGAATACCTAGTGAGGAAAAACATTCATTGTTTTATAATTAATCTAGGTACAGTCAGATATTTCATGTCCATTGTGAATATCTACTTTTATCCCATTTATTGAATTCTACTAAGACTTCTTCAGAAGTATAGTTAGGCTGACTAAGGAAGCTTTTGTGAAACCTCACTAAGCTTTTGAAAGATTTCTGTAGATTTATAGATATAGAATTTTAAAAAGTTGAAATAGAGGACATTTTAAATGTAAATGGGAAAGATGTTAGGTTGTGAGATTTTTTATAAAGACTTTCTTTTCTCCTCTGAGCTGAATGTACTTTGAAGTATGGATTATAGGGGGGGAAAGTGCATATTTTAACATGTTATTTTTTTTATCCTGGTTCAGTGCAGTACATTGTTTCTAAAAGGCCAATATATCAGATTAGTCCTGTGACTAGATATTGACAAAACTAGAGTTAATCAGTATACTAGACTAGGCATATGGATTTTTCGTAGTCTCTATATCTTTATGATGTTGTTCTGTGTCTCTTAACATTTTTCACTTTCTCTAATGGTGCCATCACACGCTCTTTCTTTAGGTTGTTATTGATTAGTTTAAGCATTTCTTAGTTGTGCTACCTGTCTTGATTTTTTATTGTCTCCTCTTAATATATACTTAGAGTATCTCACACCTTTGTTTTTTTAAACAATGCAGTCGACATTTTAGTCTGTAATTTTAATGTAAATACTGAGACCTCTCTTTTGTTACCCTTGTTCCTCAAAGATATCACTGCTATTGGTGTGTAATGACATTTCACAGTCTAATTGGGTTTCTCCTGTCTTTTTCAGAGTGGGCATATGTATGTTCAATGGCTAACCAGTTTAGGAAGAGAAAATACTTGTATCTTCTGACCTATACCTCATGTGGCACTATACCTTATACACTTATCTTTTAATGAATGAAAAAAGTATATTTGTTAAGTTTTTTACTATATGCCAAGTGTTAAAGACAGAAATAAAGGAACAGAGACAATACCTGTTTTCAAGGAGTTCACAGTCTCATAGAAAAACCAACTTATATTAAGGTTTCAACTTTAAGTCAAATGAAAAAGTCCCATTGTTCTTAGTTATGGCAGCAAATCAAATAGTGATACACCTTCCTTAATATCATTCCTACTGACAAAACCAGAGCCTCCTGAAACAAAGTCAAACTTAAAGAATCAATTAAGAGAGAAATCATATTATATGTCAGCCATATTTATATTGTTTTAGATGCATATCTACATGTAGGTAAATATGTAAATGTGTATGTATGTGTGTATATATACATATATATATATATATACATATATATGTAGATATGTATGCCTATAGCTCTATGTATGTATGTATGTGAGTGGGTCTGTGAGTGTAAATATATGTGTGTGTGTGTGTGTGTGTGTGTTTATAGGTATGTATATATGAATATATATTTATATATGTGTGTGTATGCTTAACTGTAGCCTGCTTGGGAGAGGTGGGGGAAGGATGAAAGGGAGAAAAATGAATAAAGTAAAAAGTGTGCATCAGAGAACAAAAGAATAACTAACTTACAAGGAAGCAAAGAAAAGATGTACAATCATGAATATAATTTCTTCTGTTATTATATAAGCATTCTTAAAATGGAAATTTATTGTTATATATTATAAATTCTCCCTGATGTTCTGTGGGTACATGATGATTTTTTTTCTTTTTCTGTCTTTTTTCTTTTACTTTTTTTTTCTCATTTTGTATTTAGTTCAATAAATAACTTTTTTAAATGGCTTGGAAAAGAAAAAAACAAAAACAAAGCCTTTTATTTTATGGTGACTCATTTGACCGTGCTAAGAACTTTGGTGATGAGAACATTCTATCCCCAGCTTTCAATGGTTACAGCTATTGAGGAGGTCAGGATACAAAACTTGCTACTTGGAAGGGGAAAGAAGCATTTCCTTAGCACCTATTGCTTACCAGTCACTGAGCTAAGCATTATGCATATCTCATTTGATCCTCACAATTATCTTCCAAAGTAGATGGTATTGTTCCTATTTAATTGCTTCGGAGGCTGAGAAAAACAGACATCTAGTAACTTGCCTAGATTCATATAGCTAATAAGTGTCTTAGGTGTTATTTGAAATCAGGATTCCTTGACTCCAAGTCCAGTGCTGTATCTACTGTGATGGAACTGCCCCAACTAGTTGCCACTAAGGTAAAAAGAGTGGGTCAGTAATTGGAGTTGATAGTAGAGAAGAGAGTTGTGCTTTGATTAGCTTGGTGCTTCATGCAGTCAATAAAAATTCATAAATATAAATTTGTAAAATTTATATTTTTGTATATCTATTTGTATGTTTATATTTATATTTATATATAAAATTTGTAAATATAAACTTAAACACTTATTACTGTATACCAGGCACTGTACTAAGTGCTAAGGATACAAAGATAGAGAAAATATAGCCTGTGTCCTCAAGGACTTCCCTGTCTAATGGGAGAGACTTGCAAATATCTATGTTCAGACAACTTAACCACTGGATAAAATGGAAATAGTTAACTAAGGAAAGAATCAGAAAGGGCTTCCCATAGAAGATGGAATTTTAGTTGACACTTGAAAGAAGCCAAGATTCAGAGATGAGGAGAGAAAGCATCCCATATATGGAGGATAGCAAGTGAAAATACCTAAAGATGGGAGATGGAGGGTCTTGTCTGAAAAACAGCAAAGAGGTCCATGTCACTGGTGAGCAGAGAAGGCAGAAGGTAGGAGCCTGGAAAGGTAGAGTTTATGAATGGTTTTGATTTCCAAGTGAGGATTTTATATTTGATCCTGGAGATGGGAGAGAATCACTCTAGTTTGTTGAGGAGGTATATGACGTGGTCAGACCTGTACTTGAGGATGATTACTTTTATAATTTCATGAAGGGATGGACCAGAGTAGACAGAGATGTGTCAGGCAAGCTCTTGCAGTGATCCAAGTGTGAGGAAATAAAAGTCTGTGCTTAGGATGGTGATTGTATTATGGTGTAATGCCGGAGAAACTGAGGCAAGATAGAGATTAGAGAGTTTTTAATATTTTATTTGGATTTCTGAGAGAGAGAGATTTTCTGGGACCAAAGGATTCATTTTGGTCCCAGGGCTGATGTCTCAAAGCATTCAGCAGCAGCAGCAGCCTTAGCAGCAACTTAAACATCACCAAGGAATGTGAGTTTCCAATCATTTTTAAAAAATGGCTCTAAGCAATCGGGGTAGACAAAAGCAGAGGCGGATTCAGAACACCAAGAGTAAGAAGTTCCAAGGAGTAGAACTCAATCTGGTCCTGACAGGTTTGGGATGGAGGTGTCCAACTAGAGCCAGGAAGTCTGGAACTTAGAGATAGAGGATACCAATTAGGTATCTGAGATAGGACATCTGGAGTGTTATGACTCTTTTGGAATGTCAGAGTGACCAGCTACAGCCCTAATTATCTCAGTCCTAATGGTCAGGAAGGGTGGCTGCAAGGCAGAAGCCTTAGAGGAACTGAGGCAGGACAATTAGGAAAACTGAGGCAAGACAATAAAAGGGAACTGTGGCACAACAAGGAGAGAAGGGAATGGTGGAAGAGATGTTTTGAACATTACATCTTGTCTTTTTCTCAGAATACTCATTTTTTCAGCTAAATTGTATTGCTAGCCCCAAAGGGGGCAGCTGGTTAGCAGCTGCTAAAGATGACTGGCCCTTTTTTCATAAAGTAGCCTTCCTATATGATAATTATAAGACTTGAAACACAAATAATCATCTAGGAGATAATACTATTATTGATATGATTAAGTGATTATGCCTTCATTTACTCCTTACTGTGAAATAACATTATACTAGTTAATCCTCCAAGAGCTATTCTATCATCTTCATTTATATAATTTCTGCTTCTTGAACTGTCATTATGTTATGTATATTATTATTTGTCTAATGAAACTCTATCTTTCATCTCTTATATCAAAAGATAAATGGACCAGAGAATGTATATCTTTGAAGAAAGTTCTCTGTCAAAAAAATAGGTGAAATCATATTAAATAAAATGTCTAGCATTCCAGAAAACAGACTTTCTTAATAGAGAAGGTTAGAAGGGATAACATGCCAAATATGCCATACATGGACAGACGTAGGTATGGTTTGAGTTCATTTAGTTTGGTTTTTTTCCTTTCTTACAATGGCAATATATATTGGGAAAGGAAAGTAACGTGAATAATATAAAGACTTTGGACAAGTAGGTGAGAGTAAAGGAAATTCCAGGCTTCTTTTTGAATCTTTTACTAATCCTGGAGATATTTCCATAATCTCTTCTTAGTTCTCTTTGCATTTACACTGCCAGAATAGTCATTTACATATAATATTTTCTGAGTGGCTGCTCCAAGCACTTAGCATTTATTGCTTATTAGGAAATCAGAGTCTCTTAGAATATAGGAAAAAAATTCTCACACTACAATTTCCCAAATGCAACATAGCCAATTATTTTGTTCCTCTTCAATTACGGTTGCAAGTCATTTTTTGGTTTCAGTGATCGTCTAAGAGATATGTTTTGAAATTTAAATTCATTTGGTCTGCTTATGCCACTGAATACCATATTCTAGGCAAAAGACATTCTTCATCCATTTGGTTTTTCTTATATGGATTGTTAGGCTGATATCTTGAGTCGTTGTTTACCTCTGTGATGTGACACTTCAGTATTCTGGAGCTTGATACAACCAATAAAGTATCATCTGCAAACAGATCCATCATATGCTTATTTGACTTTTAAACAAATTTTGTTATTATTTATGCTTATTTTCTCTATAATTTGATAGTCATTTTAAGCTACATATAGAGGAAAATTAAACTTGAAAAGTAATCATTTTTAAACAGTTATACAATTTTTAATTAAACTGGGGGAAAAACACAACCCTGGATGAAATTGTCAGGTACCTTTTTGGGTTATTCATTATTTTATTTATACTAAAGCCAGCATAACAATTTACTATATTTGAATGCTAGGTATATTTAAACAGAATTTTCAGTTGTTAAATTATTATCAAAAGGGAAATAAAATAGACTAAATTAATTAGGAGCTCTCCATCCTAACCAACGTGCCATCTGCCCTGCCCTGTACCGCTCAACCCTTCCTCCCTAGGAAAAATGAGCCCACTTACCTGGACCACCAAAGATCACGTGCTATTCCCACACTGAAGAAGTGATCCTTTTAGCTCTGAGACTCAACTCTAATATGCAGGTGCAGGAATGAGTGAAAGCTTACCTAATCCACTTTATTTAATATTCCCTGTTACTACCAAAAGGAGTCATTGGTTTGTATCTAGTGGACTAGGGCTATATTCAGAATCACCTGGCCTGCCAAACACAAATTCCCTTTCCTGACATAATATGTGTATATGTACATATATATATATATAAACCTTTTTTAATATGTGACTTTAGGCCAGCCAAGGGAGATATCAAGAAATCTGTATGTCTACATCTATATAAAATGTTGTATCTCCCTATCAGAATATAAACTCCTAGGGAAAGGCACCCACATGTGCAAAAAAAATGTTTGTGGCAGCCCTTTTTGTAGTGGTAAGAAACTGGAAACTGAGTGGGTGTGAAAATGGTTGAATAAGTTATGGTATAAGAATGTTATGGAATATTATAACGACCACCAGGAAGATTTCAGAGAGGTCTGGAGAGACATACATGAACTGATGCTGAGTGAAATGAGCAGGACCAGGAGGTCATTATACACTTCAACAAAGATACTATATGATGATCAATTCTGTTGAATGTGGTTCTCTTCAACATTGAAATGATTCAAACCAATACCACTTGTGCAGTGACGAAGAGAGCCATCTACACCCGGAGAGAGAACCGTGGGAACTGAGTGTGAACCACAACATAGCATTCTTACTCTGTTGTTGTTGCTTGCTTGCATTTTACTTCTTTTTTTCTGGTTTGATTTAATTTTTCTTGTACAGCATGATAATTGTATAAATATGTATGCATACATTATATTTAACATATATTTCTACCATGTTTAACATATATTGGACTATCTGCCATCTAGGTGAGGACATGGGCAAAGGGAGGAAAAATTGGAACACAAGGTTTTGCAAAAATTAATGTTGAAGAATTGTCTGCGCATTTGTTTTGAAAAATAAAAAGCTTTAATAAAAAAAGAATATAAACTCCTCGTGAATAAGGATTATTTCATAACTTGTTGGTATCCTTAGTACCTACCATACCTTTTGGAGTGTAACAAGTACTTATATGCTTTCCAAATGGTGAATTTTTAGACTTGTATAGTCTTCAATATAGTGAATATTCTACATAAAAGTATTTTAATAATAATTTCAGTGGTCAATATTTCCAATGTTAGTGATCTTATTTATGCATTCACTCATTCAATTTTGCATTGATTGGTAGATTAATTAGTTCTGTAAGTTCATCAATATAAGGAGTTTTGAAGAAAGAAACTCCCAATACCAGCAGGGATCTCTACCTGTCCTACAATTTAAACAGTGTTACCTAGTTGCCATGGTCACAGAGGGGTTAAGTGATATGCCCAGGGTTGTGTTAGACATGTTTTTGAACCTAGATTATTCTAAGGCTGGTTGTCTATTCTATCTACTTCATGGTGCCTTCATTCTATGAAGTGCTAAAAGCGACCATTTTCTTCATTTATCAAAACTTCTGGAATCTAGTTTAAGTTCTATATTTTATAACAATTCTAAAACTTGACAGAGAAGCATGTATGAATTCTAGATAATGTAATTTTTTTATGAATGTACTTTTTTAAAAATACCTCAGGCTAAAAAATTTAGGTAAAGTGTAAATGTGTGCCTTTTTGCAGGCATGTGCATTCCTGGAACTATCAGTCAAGATATTCTCCTTCCTCTGCCCCCTTTCCCCCTGCCCCCAACTCAGGGGAGTTCCTTCGAAAGTCAAATAAGAGAACTCTGCTGCTATGTGGGAAAGAAACCAAGATCTGGCCTAAGATGAATATTGACTTCCTATGAGCCCCAGGTGTGATATGGGAATCACTTATGCCTCTGAATTTTCCTTATCATGAAACCACTTAGTTTGAATGTTTCTAAGGTCAGTGGTGTACTCCATGGGATTGTAATGTATTCTTCTTGTCTCTCCTACAAGACAGTCAATGTAGTTGCAAGCTATAAGGGCTAGCCTTTTTTTCCTCACGGAGGTAACATTTTGGGGCACTTAAAATAAGTCATCATAGTGCAGTTAGAGATGAAAGGCTCCCCTGTAGAAAAGATGGCACTTATGATATACTCGAAACCTTATCTCATGAAGTCCCAGAGAAAGACATTCATTTTACTTCAGCAAAAGAAACACATCATCAGCTTACTGAGTGTTCCCCAGTGCAATGTAAATTCTCCATACAGAATGACAGAATAATTCTCTTAAGGGACCAGTGGAATATAACCTATAGATGTTGCCATGGTTATGATGAAATGCTTCTAAAGTATTTTATATTCTGAAGTTTATCATCATCAGCAGGCTTTTTATTCATTAAGCACGTTTTTTGCATGTGAAGTGAGTGATCATACCCTTTAGAAGCTTACAATCGAAAGTTTCTAAATAATTCTTATTTCTCATATTGGGAAACAGATAAGGGAAAAGAAGATTGAATAATTACTCAGAGTTGTGAAAGAAAGGAGATAGCTTATTATAATGGTAACAATGCTGTATTTGGAATAAGTATCTAAAGACCTGGGTATAAACCCTAATCCTGTGTACTCTTAAATAAAATATTTTGTCTTTTTGTTCTTAGGTTTCCTTAACTGTTTTAATACAGAGAATTGGAAGGAAGGATGTTTGAGGTCCACCTTCAGATCTATGGAGCCCTGAACCTATATCAGTGCCAAAAGAGGGCATTAGTCCAAACCTCTTTTTCTCTTAATTAAAGGAAATTTCTCTGTTTTACTGAGTGACTGTGGTCAAATATATATAGTTGACAGAACCTTGAGAGGAAGATATGGTTTGAGTGAAACTGTTTTTATATTTCATATAGAAAAGAGGCGTTAGTACAAGCCTCTTTTTCTCTTAATTAAAGGAAATTTCTCTATTTTACTAAGTGACTATGCTCAAATATACATAGTAGACAGAACTTTAAGTGGAAGATATGGTTTGAATGAAATGGTTTTATATTTCACTCGAGCACAGGTTTTTTGCCTGATCTATAAACTTAAAAAAAAAAAAAAAGGATTAAAAACTACACTTGGATATGATTAGTTTTCATTTTAATCTTATGCATTTTATTTTATGATTTTAAAAACTATGATGAGAGGGGGTCATAGAATTCAACAGACTGTCAGAAGGGACCATGATACATACACACAAGGTTAAGAATTCCTACATTAGGAAAATATAAAATTCAACTGGATCAAAGCATGATTGGATTAGATAATCTCTAAAGCCCCACCTCTTAAACTTTAATGACTCTCCATATAATGCTATGATCCTATAATAATCTATTTATTTGACTTCCTAGTTTTTCACAGAACTAGCATCACAGCCCATGAGACCTTAGTAAGTGATGATTACTTTTTATATGAATTCATTTCAAGGTTCATGTGATTACACACTTTGCAAGCAAATGCACTATAGATAGCCAAATATCTTTGGCATTATAGATAAAGGGAAAGGTTTTAATTTAATCTTGTAGTGTAGATCAAGACTTCATTGCTTTTGGGAAAGGATGAAGGCAGGGAGGTAGCATATCAACAGCTAGATAGTGTAGGAGATAGAGCTCCATGACCTGGAGTAAGGAAAAACTTAGTTCAAATTTAGCTTTCCAGTCTTATTAGATGGTGAACCTGGTCTAGTCATTTTACTTCTATTTGCCCTGGTTTTCTTATCTGTAAAATGGGAATAATAATATTATCTACCTCCTAGGGTTGTTGGGAGGCTCAAATGAGATAAAAATTGTACAGTCCTTAACATATTGCCTGGTACATAGTAAGCAACATAAATATTCATCACTGTTATTATTATTAATTAAAATTATCAGATTAATTAAAAGGTCATTGTCCTCTTCTAGCATTACAAAGTAAAATGAATTACATCACAGAGTGATTTTTATGGAATGGATAGGGGCATTATGGAAACTGAAGAAAATTTACTTATTCTAATTCGAATAGAAGTCTGAATTCAGGGAATGGGAAACTAAGAAAGACAGACAATGCTTAAAGGATTTCTTTGACTTGCTGTTGAATACTTTAACTAGTGGTCTGAATTACAGAAGAAGCCATTTAGCCTGCTGGGACTATCAGCTCATCTGAAAGCTGAGAGAACCCCAACTCCTACTACTTTCATAGAAACTATATATTTTTTTTAATTAAAGCTTTTTATTTTTCAAAATATATTCATGGACAGTTCTTCAACATTAGCCCTTGCAACATCTTGTGTTCCAATTTCCTTCCCCTTTCCCCACCTCCTCTCCTAGATAGCAAGTGATCTAATATATGTCAAACATGATAGAAATACATGTTAAATCCAAAATATGCATATATTTTTATACAATTATCTTGCTACACAAGAAAAATCAAATCGAATCAGAAAAAAAAAAGAAACAAAATAAACTGCAAGCAAACAACAACAAAAAGAGTGAGAATGCTATGTTGTGATACACATTCAGTTCCCACTGTCCTCTCTCTGGGTGTAGATGGCTCTCTTCATCACTGAACAATTGGAATGTTCTCATTATTGAATCATCTCATTATTGAAGAGAGCCACACCCATTTCTATAGTTTTGTTTTTGCAGTGCACAATGATCTGGTTCTGCTCATTTCACTCAGCATCAGTTCATGTAAGTCTCTACAGGACTCTCTAAAAATCATCCACTGATCATTTCTTACAGAACAATAATATTCCATAACATTCAAATACTATAACTTATTCATTCTCCCACTGATGAGCATCCACCCCATTTCCAGTTTCTGGCCACTACAAAAAGGGCTGCCCACAAACATTTGAGCACATATGAGTCCCTTTCCCTCCTTTAAGATCTCTTTGGGATATAAGCCCAGTAGAAACATTGCTGGATCAAAGGGTATGCACAGTTTGATAACTTTTGGGGCATAATTCCAGATTGCTCTCCAGAATGGTTGGATTCATTCACAACTCCACCGGCAATACATCAGTGTCCCCATTTTCCCACATCCCCTCCAACATTCATCATTATCTTTTCCTGTCATCTTAGTCAATCTGACAAGTGTGTAATGGTGTCTCAGAATTGTTTTAATTTGCATTTCTCTAATCAATAGTGATTTAGAGAACCTTTTCATATGACTGAAAATTGTCTGTTCATATATCTTGATCATTTATCAATTGGATAATGGCTTGAATTGTTATAAAATTGAGTCAACTCTCTATATATTTTAGAAATGAAGCCTTTATCATGTACCTTTGAATGTAAAAATGTTTTCCCAGTTTATTGAAGCTACAATTGAAAAACAACAACAATAACAAATTCTGACAGTAATTAGCAGATAGCAGTCAGACACAGGCAGAAAACAGTGCAAAAAAAGTTAATAAATAGTCGCACAGGGAACTGTAACACTATTCCCTACCTCAGGCTTGCCTGGTATTTGATAAAGCAATTAATAGCATAACAACATCACCAAAACAATAGCTATCTTTAGAGACTCTATCTGGAAAAAAGTGACAGTGTTCCAATGGTGACACAAAAAAACTGCCCCAATGGGGATGTCAGTATTGGAATTCAAGTCATGCTACCTGCCCAGGTTCTGACTATTTGTGTTATGTATATGTTTGTCATCTTCCATATGTGTTGCCCTTTCTTCTTAAGTTCCTTAGCTCTCCCATTAGTGATATCTCATAAGTAGATGGGAGAAATTTTCCTAGGCATTTATTTTGATTTGTGCTCTAAGGCAATTTATTTTGCTTTGAAATAATGTGTCTTTTGTTTAGTTGCTTAACAAATATAAAAATAGAAATATATTATGTGTTGTTTTGAGTGACTACTGACCCAAAGCATTATTTAAAGTCTGGGATAGTTTTTAAGAAGTTCATGACTGGGGATGGCTTGTGTCGCAGTAGCTAAATTATGAGGTAAAAATATCATGGAACCCCATGAAATTTGGTGCTCCTTTTCATCCCATGATTCCCCTCTCCTCTACCAACTAGAAAAAATGTTTTTGAAAAAAGAACTGAATTTGAATTAATATGTTGTAAGTAATTGATATACTTCTGAAAATACTCCACATAGTTTGTTATTGAGGAAAAATAGTTGGAGAAAAGAAATGGTGGTTATTTAGCCTTATGTCTAATGTTTATGGATTTGTGAGTTAGATATTATAGAAGGCAAAGACAGCTTCTACCTTGAGCCTATAAATCAAAGATTCTTAACCATTTTTGATGATTATGGAAATAAAATGATGGTTACATAGAAATCTACTGTATAACATGTATCCCTACCTAAATACAACATTACTGTGGAGGAAGTAACACAGGGGGAGTTTTAATATTAAATATCCAGGGAAAAAGTGATTCTAATACAAACAAAACTAAATAATATTACAATATTATCATCACATACTCATCAGCCTATTTGTCTGTTATCACTTCACTTAAAAAGATCCTAAAACATTGAGTTGGGCTATTGTGTATGTGGTTCCACACTATATTCATATAAAAACATATAAAACATAAGTATTTTCAGATCTCATTTACATGTGATGTCAATAGTTCTCCAATACTTTTTGCTCATTAGATAATAGTCTTTGCCGTAAAGAATGACAGTATGCTGATCATGTAAGATGGTAACACCACAGGAGAAACTGGAGATCCATACATGCAGTTTCCTTTCATTAAGAGCAGCTAATTTTATTGATTTCTCTTGAATTCGAAGTATTACCTGTTTTAGGGTTAGTGTGGAAGTATAACAGACAAGTTTTGTTTGTTTTGTAATTACTTATGCTACCTGTCCTAAATAAGTAAAATGCATATTAAATAAAATTGTGAGTGTTTCCCTTTTTCTATAATAATATAACATCCAAAATTTTGTGGAGAAATTTGTTATTCACCACTGTACTTCAACACACTCTTTGAGAGTCACTACATTGTGCAATAAATAGTATCTGCTTTCTAGTATTTCTTACTTTGGGGAATTTTCTTCATTGCCTGTAACTAAGCCTCCAAACTAACACAGAGAAGACCCATTTCCCTTTTTATTTAGCATCTTAACTCTATAATAAAAATGTATCCTTAGGGAGGTGAAGAGCAGTTAGTATAATGGATATAAAGTATCAAGCCTGGAGTCAGAAAGATTCCTTTTTGTGAGTTCAAGTCTGGCCTCCAATCCCTAGTAGGTCTGTGACCCTAGGCAAGTCACTAACTCTGCCGCAGTTCTTCATCTCTTAAATGAGTCAGAGAAGAAAATAGCAAACCATTTCAAGTATCTTTGCCAAGAAAATCTCAAATAGACTCACGAAGAATCAGATGTGATTGAAAGGACTTGGATGACAACAACATTATGAATTATGAATGCTATTTTCAGGAATATACTACTGTTTTGCTGCAGTATTTATAATGAATAAAAAAAATTTGTTTTGTTTTTCAATCATAACTTTCCCACTTATATCATATCTTGGAAAAAGTTAGGACCACCTCAAGAGCCATTTTAATTAGACCCTATGTGAAAACATGGACTGACTTCTATCTTCTCTGGGAAAAGAAAGCCCTTGAAGCTATGAGATTCTAGTGGTTAAAGTGCCACACAGTTAATGAAGATACAAATAGTTCTCATACAGAAAGCCCACTTCAAGATATCTGAAGTCAGGATGCTAACATCAAGATATCTGACTAAACCATAAACCTTGGTACTAGCTCTGCTAATGACTATAGTGTGGCTTTTGGCAAATGATTTCATCTCACTGGGACTAAATAAAGTAAAAGGGTTAAACAAGAAGTAGAAATTCCTTTCAACTTAAAATTGATAAACTCATAAGTCTCTCATGATATAAAAAAAAGTTTTTGTTTTCGTTTTTGTTTTTTGAGGTAGAGATGTGCCTAGGATGATAATACACTATGTAGAGGAATCCAAAACTGGTTAAATGATGAGACTCAAAGGCAGATATTAAATAATTCCAAGGCACTAGGAATACAAAGACAAAATCACGTTTTCAAAGTAAAATCCTTGTACTTGATCCTGGAAAGGGGTCTTATTTTGTTGTAAGATAATCTTCCATGCTTTTATAGATATAAAGTTTCAAAAATGCAGTATAAAGGATGCTTGTAAACTAAAATTATCTTGATTAGAAAATTTACTAAGCTTAGGAACCTTTTTGTTTGTCTCATATACCTGAAATTTTTTGTGATTTTTCTGTGGCAAGAAATCAAATAAGTCAAATAATGAATGCTTACTTGACTGATCTAGTTGTCTATTTATCAGTCTATTTCACTAGTCTAAAGAATGTTTAGCTTTGTAGAAACAATGTAGGTAGTTTTGTCTTTGGCAAAAGACAAAAGAAATATTTTCTTTAACATCTTTTAAAAATACTTGCTTATGTAATTCTAAAATGTGTTTAAGACATTGGAAGGGTACTTTTCCCCAAAATACTATTCTAGTACTATATAAGTGAAACAAATAGATTAATAAGGACAGGCAGGGGGGACACTTAAGACTACTTTGAGAATTCAGTCTTCTATGCCCTACTTTAGGGGATATAAGAATTACATTCAGTCTGGTAAACTTGATTTTTTTTTTTTTTTTTTTTTTTTTTTTAGTAAAATGACTTTAAGCCTGAGCCTCAACTTAAGATATGGATTTTTAATCTTTTTTTTTTTTTTTGGCTTATTTTCTACCTTCCAACTCAAATGTCAGTCATGCAGCCATTTTTATAATAAATTTCACAAACACATCAGAGAGGGACTGATTCCTTGCATGTTAAGGTAATCCTTTAAAGGTCTCCATCTAACCAATGTGAGCTTTTGAGATAAGGTATTGGGAGGTTGATTTTCCCAAAATGTGAAGGAATATTTTGAAAGTAGCCTTTGAAGTTTGAAGTCCTTTCTCTTTTGGTCTCTTGACTTGCCAAAGCAGATTCTCACTTATAAAGTATCTGGAAATATTGATGCCTTGGTTAATTAGTTTGACAAGGAAAGAGGTTTGGAATTACAGTTGTTCAGCAGTGTGCAGTATTGCAATATCACAGTGAAATTTGGGAAGACAGATTTATGTAACATGAAACTTATGGGTCTCAAAGACATTAACATTTTAGAACAGGCTAGTTAAAAGATGGAGAGGAAGGTGTGACATATATTCTATTATTATTTTTAAATGCTGTTTGCAATGTTTATGTAGTGTGAGATGATTTGCTTAACTGTGGGCCAGATTATCTCAATTTTAAATCAAGTAACACACTATATATACATGTTTATATGTGCATATATATATATATATATAGAGAGAGAGAGAGAGAGAGAGAGAGAATATGTTTGTGTATGTTTTGTAGAGGCATATACACATATAAAAAGGAATATATCACACCTTATTTTTCCCTCTTCTACCCTGTGGTAGAAGGTACTAGTAGCAAATGATTGACTCATATAGATAAACTTATCAAAAGACATGAAATACTCTAACATTTTTGTTTTTACTTAAGGGTAAACAAAAGATGAAATAGAATACTTAGGTGGGACTTAGCAAGAGGCTAATATGATATAATATGAAGGGAACCATATTTGGTGTCTCAGAAAGTTTGTCTGAAAGCTCATTCTGCCAATTACCACCTATCTGACTTTGGATAATTCATAACCTTTCTGAGCCTCAGTTTATTTTTTGGAAAGATGAAAGAATTGCATTAGTTGATTTCTAAGGCATATTTCAGATATAAATGATAATATTTTATGAAATTCTCACATATCAAATGACTGTAATCTTGTTATAAAATGTTTCTATCTAGCACTCCCCATTCTCCAATTACCTATGAAATGAGGTATTTTGGAAAGAACAATATAATCATGATAAATACTTTCATTCTATTATCATTTTTCTTGACATGATTTTGACCTACATGTCTTTGTTACTTGTTGGAATCCTTACTAACTGCTAACTAATTAGAGTTGATCTAATCTTACAAGAAGATGTTTTGGGCAGAACCTGAAACAAGGTACTAAGTAGAACTACCCATAATCCCTCTCTCTCGTATCCCACAATTCCTCCCTCTTGGATAAAAGAAACAGACAGAAGCTCTCGGTCAGATTTCAGTAGAGTTACGCCAGAAGCCCTCTCTCCGAGGCAAGGCAGAATATTTTCCACTTGGCTGGCTGGTGGCAGAAGAAGAGTTCTTCAGAGGAAGACGCTACAAGTCAAGATTTCACCGGAATGACATGAAGACTGGAGCTGGGTGGAGGCTGAAGAAAGCAGAGGCAGAGGCTGAAGGACCAGATCTTTGGATTTAAAGACATTTGGAGAGAGCTCTTGGAACCAAGCAGAGAGATAGGCCTCTAAGCTAACTGGGCTATATTGGAGATATTAAAAGATCTGAACTTTTATCACCTGGCTGCTTTTTGAGAAGAAAAAGATCACCACAGTTACTAAATAGGAAGATGTTGGAATCTTTACAAACTGCTAACTCATTAGAGTTGATAGATTATTGGTCTGATCTTACAAGAAGATGTTTTGGGCCAGAACCTCAAACAAGGTACTAAGTAGAACTAATTGATACAATGCTTGTGTTCACACCTTTACTCATTGGAGTTCACAAGTATGGGAGATTCACAAAGTTAACTGTGTAACTCTGTGAATTCACACCTTCCTTGAAGCTCTTGGGGCCAGAGAGCACTCTGGGAAGAAACCCATAATCCCTCTCTCTCGCATCCCACAATCCCTCTCTCTCATATATAAGATTCAGACAGAGGCTCTCAGAGAGAATTCAGCCAAATTACATGAAGAGAAGAATGTCAAGTCAGAAGAAGCCACGAGTCGAGAGTTAAGCTGAAGATTGAGAAGGCTCTCTCAGAGGCACAACCAGATTCATCTTCATCTCACACCACTGCCGGCGCGACTGCTCTCCCCGAAATCGGGGTGCACAACAGGAATATGTAATGAGAATTTCTCAATAGTTATTTTCATAAGTGAATGAACCTTACTAAATGAAAAAGGGAACTTTCCTTAATATTTCAAGAGTTTCTGTCATGAAACAAAAAATATTCAACTTAAAAGTACTCAGGTATGGGGCAGTTAGGTGGCACAGAGGACTGAGCACCAGCCCTGAAGTCAGGAGGACCTGAGTTCAAATCTGCCTCAAACATTTAACACTTCCTAGCTGTGTGACCCTGGGCAAGTCACTTAACCCCAATTGCGTCAGCAAAAAATAAAAAATAAAAAAATAAAAAGTACTCAGTACTTTTCAGTACTGAAAAAAATTAATATTTGACATAACAAATATTTTACATTTAGAGGATGCATTAAAGTTTTTTTTTATATCTTGACATATTATAACCTTGATTCTCTACATTTCTAACATTGGGAAAGCAAAACTGACAATTAAATACAAATTAACCAAAAACAACAACAATAACGAGAAACAAATATAAGCCTTTAAATTTTGAAATTGGCCCTTTGAATTATATTTAAGTTCTTTTCAAGTGGTATACATAGTCTCAGAAGAACATAGGAATATCTTAATTTTATGCCAACCAACTGGCTTTCATTTACCCAAAAATAATTGTTAGATGAACAAATGTTGTTAATTATGGGTTAGGAAAGTTCCTGTAAGACCATTCACACGAGCCATGAAATGCAGGCCTATATGCCCAGTCCCTGGAGACATTTTCATCTTAGTAAGACTTGTTTTTAATGGGATTTGAGAAGCAAAAAAACCCAAAAAACAAAAAAACAGAAGTTGACTGTTTATCAAAATGAATAATCCCTTTCTCTTAGTAGGTTATATTCTTAAACACACACACACACACACACACACACACACACACACACAAAACATTCTTTTAAAATTTTCATTTCCAAATTCTCTCCTTACCAAAAGTCCCTCCCCTTGAGAAGGTAAGCAATATATACTCATTTATACATCTGAAGTAATAGAAAATATAGTAAAAACCGTGTTCTTCAGTTTGCATTCAGAGTTCATTAATTCTCTCTCTAAAAAAGTGGATAACATTTTTCATCATAAGTCCTTTGAAATTGTCATGGATCATTGTATTGCTTGTACTTTAAGTCTTTCACAATTCATCATCCTTACAATATTGATGTTACTGTGTATAGTGATCTCCTGTTCAAATCACTTTACTTTGCATCAATTCATACAGGTCTTCCCAGGTTTTTCTGAAACTATCCTGCTCACATTTTTTATAGCACAATAGTATTCCATAATAATCATATACCACAATTTGTTTAGCCATTCCCCAATTGATCCCCTTGATTTCCATTTTTTCCACCATTCAAAAAATGCTGCTATACATATTTTTATACAAATAGGTTCTTTTGCTTTTTCTTTGATCTCTAGTAGTAGTAGTATGCATGATTTCACAGCCCTTTGGCTATAGTTCCAAATTGTCCTCCAAAATGGTTGGATAATTCATATGTATTAATGTCCCCATTTTTCCATATTTCCTCCAACATTTGTCATTTTCCTTATCTGTCATATCAGCCAATCTGATAATTTGAGGTGGTATCTCAAAGTTGATTTGTTTTTAATTTCTCTATTCAATTGTGATTTAAAAATTTTTTTCATGTGAAGACTTAGATGAACTCATGCCATTTAAAATGAGCAGATATAAGAAATCATTGTCAACAGTAACAACAATATTGTAAGGATAATGAACTTCTAAAAGACACATCTTCTCATCAATATAGTAATCTAAGACAATTCCAATGGACCCATGATAAAAGATGTTATCCATTTCCAGAGAGAGAAGTGATGAACTCTAAATTCAGAGTGAAGTATAGTATTTTCACTTTATTTTTATTGTTTTATTTTATTTGTGTTTTCTTTCACAACATGGCTAATTTGGAACACATTTTGCATGATTTCAAGTGTGTTGTTCAATCACTGAGTCATGTCTGACTCTTTACAATTCTGTAGAACATAGCATGCCACTATTTTCCATGGGTTTGGTTTTAATTTTTTTTTTTTTGGTAAAAATATTGGTGTGTTTTGTCATTCCATTTATACGTATAACTGATATAAAATTATTTGCCTTTTCAAATGGGGTAAAGAAGGATGGAAAAAGAAAACTTAGAACTCAAAATTTCCCCTAAAAAGTTTTGTTTTGTATGTAATTGAGCAATATTTAATGAAATAAAAATAAGCCTTAAATAATAAGTTCATTGTTACTAGAAGTAGATAGTGAATTCATCTAGAGGCTAGACTAGGTGATAACTTGCTACAAATGCTGGATGTCATAAAAAGTAATTTTACTTAAATACAGGTTAGATTAGAGAACCTTGATGATCCCTTCCAACTATGAGATTCTGTGAACTGCGTCCTCTTCCTTTTTTTCTAAATTATTTTATCCCTCCAAAGATTAATTAGATATTTTAAGCAGAAT
The DNA here is from genome assembly GCF_016432865.1 of Antechinus flavipes. Taxonomy (NCBI): domain Eukaryota; kingdom Metazoa; phylum Chordata; class Mammalia; order Dasyuromorphia; family Dasyuridae; genus Antechinus; species Antechinus flavipes. The sequence continues at coordinate 352,766,048 of NC_067401.1, read as the reverse complement.
ATATTTCTAAATTGATTTAGTAGTAATACAGATGCATTGATGTTATTGATGTTTTAAATAATGTCTATTTTGGATTCATGTACTTCTTTTCCATTTTAATTTTCTAAAATATTTTCTTGAAGAAAATAGTAGTTTAAAAACTTTAAGCACCAGAATTTTGATTTTTCTTGAACAGTGAAGTCCCTAAGCAGAATAGAATGCATTATATATATTTGTAAGTGATTGAAAAAAGAAAACACTGTTGCAATGATGACATATTTTGAAATAAATTCTGCTCTATGACACCAGCCTATTAATTGACTAATAGATGCAAAAGCTGGTTCTTTCAGGCTCCATCAATTATCCATAGAACCATCTTTTTACATATGAAAATGTTTTTATTGCTTACTTTCAGAACCTTGAAAGATTTATTTGCAAAAAGCTTTTTGGACCTTTAGCTATTCAGTGTTTATCACCCAGACTATAGTATGTGAGTAATTCATAGTTGAAGGTATATGAACTGGCCAGCACCTCCTTTTCATAATTCATGTAAATGCTTTCCTTGTTATTAGAGTGGAACTGTAGCGGCCACCTTGGGTAATCTGACCCTTATTTGTTGCTACTCTTCAGCTGTTTCCCCTTGAATGTTATATTTAATGGCCTTGGAGGTTTGATTTGATATCAAGCTTCAGTTACTCACACAGATTGGAACTATAACAGCAAATAGAAATGTTGACACACTAATACTATAATTTTCCCCCCTTATTTTCTTTAATGGAAAAACTCAAACATAATTTGAAATGACTATCAAATCAATGTACATCATAGCTGCCTCACTGCTGCTAGGCAGGTTAGGTTTTGAACAAAAAAGGAATCATTAAAAGACATGGCAGACATTTTTTTTCCTCCACTCACTCTCTCCCTTTCCTTCATCCAGTGCTCTAAGAACAAAGCTAACATATATAGTAAAAATCTAAGCATCTCAAATTGACAGATGTTTACCAGCAATGGTTTCACTAGTATTTGAAGGGCATTTCTGCCCAGCTAGTAAGATGGATTGTCTTACTTTATAGCAAACATCAAAGGTGCTAAATGAGATGCCAAAGTTTCTGATGAGTATATTTCATTTAGGATGAAAGCCCCTTTTAAAGTATTGGGACTTTTATCTTCTTCGTATAATTTTTACTAAAGCTTGAAGCTGTCAAGCTATTATATTTAAAAGTTATTATTCTTCATTTTTTTCTCACAAAGACCAGTTCTAGTTCATTAATATTTTGTAATTGATAAAATGGCATGTGTTAATATGGATAAAATAAGATTGCAAAAGCACTATTTCCAGCAACTTCAGGTAAAAACAAAAAGTTAAGTAATGTGTGCTTTTGTGCTTTTATGAAAAATGGAAGAGTAAGTAATATCTGAGAAATATTTTAGAAGTGAACTATTTGCGAGAAACCTCCTGATATTTACCATTCTCCTCAATTTGCCAACAATGCTCTGCCTTCCCACTATCTAATATGATTTTCCTCCACAAACTCTAATCTACAATTTAGACTAGTACTCAGTGTTCAAGTATATACTGTGCTTTCTTATATCCTTACTCTTGCTCATAGTGTTCCCTTTGCCTGGAATGCATCCTTCCCTTCCCCTTTCCAGTTGAATTTATGCCTTCTTTTAAAACCCAACTCAAATGTTATCTTTTCCATAAAGTTTTCAATGACTTCCTTTATCTCTCGCTTATCAGACATTATCTTTCCTATCAAATTTCAAAGAGCAGTTTTCTTTCTACTTCTCTAGGGCATCTATTCTATATAATTATTATGAGATATGTACCTTATCCCCCTGCTAGGCTATAATCTACAATGACAATATCTAAAATGAATATTTGCTGCAGGGCATAGCACAATATATTGATTGCAGCAGGCGCTTAACATGTTAATTAATTTGTTGAATTTGAAATTTTTCAATGGTTTCTTTTATTTTATTACTATTATAAGAGATTGCTGGTTTTCTTAGTCCTTGGTGGCAGTGTGTAAAGTAGAAAAGTCACTGGTCCTGGTTTCAGATACTGATTTTAATAATGATGATGATGATGATAACTAGAATTTATATAATAATTTAAGGTTTGCAAAGTACTTTTTAAAGTATTTTTATTTGATCCTTATAATAATCTTGAAAGGTTAGGCTTTTATTACCCCTATTTTACATATAAGAAAACTGGCACAAAGTTTAAGTAGTTTGTCCCATACCATAAGTATCTGATGCTAAATCTGAACTCATATCTCTCTGATTCCAGGATCAGTACAACTTTGCTGCCTCTAGTTTACAAAACACTTTAAATATATTGTCTCTTGGATCATCACAACAATCTTGAGATGCAAATCCCATTATTATCCCCATTTTACAGATGAAGAAACTGAATCTGGGAGGTTATATAATATGCCCATGGTTACACAATTCAGATCTTCTCAATTCAAATTCAGAGTTCTTACCCAATGGGCCACCTCCAACTTTTTTAGGTAAATGAACCTGGGTTAGTCATTTAATATCTCTTTCCCTTTATTATCCCAGCTATAAAATGGGAATGTAATAACACTTAACCTCCTTTGATTGTTGTCCTTTGTTTTCAAAGAGGACCAAAATGACATCATCACTATATTAGAGTTATAGTGTGTCCAACTATAGCTGATTAGACCAATATAAGCTCAGAATGTTCTGCCACAGGTCAGACACAAATAGTCCTTATGAATATTTATGATAATTTCTCTAATTTTGTGCATTTAGCATCTCTGGACTAATTCAGTTCTGCTTTGCTCATAGAAAAAAAATTGCCTCAGTACGATAATTATATGAAGTGTGTACATATATTGGATTTAACATGTATTTTTAACATGTTTAACATATATTGAATTATTTGCCTGGGGAGGGGGAAGAGGGGGTGGGAAAGAGGAAAAGGACAATTTGGAACAAAAAGTTTTGCAAAGATCAATATTAAAAAATTATCCATGCCTATGATTTGAAAATAAAAAGCTTTAATGAAAAAAAATTGCCTATCAGAAAACAACAACAAAAAAAAAACCAAAACACAAAAATCTAAGAAAAAAAAACTTCATCCCAGAGACATTGTGAAGAGAGTACTTTGTAAACCTTTAAGAGGGAAAAAATGAACTATAATTATTAATATAGTTTTTGGAGGGGACAAATGATTCTCAGAATAAGTCTTTTTTTGTTTTCTAATTTGTTTTTTTTTTCAATTTACAGGCATTTTTAGAATAATATGTTCCTCCACATAGCAAGCAACACAATTAAATGAATAAATGCATATGTAAATAGATAAATGAATAAAATTTTCAATACATAACTACATAGTCCAGCATAACTCATTTCCACATTAGCCATGTCTGAATATAAATACCTCTTTGTGCATTTTAAGTTCATCATTTCTCTATCAGAAGATTAGTGGCATGTTTTATTTTCATTCTTTTCCTTGTATTGTTATCATTATATAAATATTCTACTTCTGCTCACTTTCCTCTGCTTTTAGTTCATTGTTGTTCCCAGATTCATATGAAATTATCCATTTCATTATTTCTTAAGGGAAAATAAGGGTGTATGAGGTGTTCATGTAGGACTAGTACCTCTGGTTTGAAAGTTTTCTGAGATCTTTTCAGGGCTACTTATCTATTTTTTGGTGTCCACTTGATTCACCCAACTGTCACTTGTGGTTTGAAGAGACCGTAGCATGCCCAGTGGCCACATCTTAGAAGGAAGGCTAAATTAGGTTGAAGGAAATTGAATAAGGTAGGTGATATCTACCCCAAGCACATGAAAACTTCCCACAGTGGAATTGGCAGAATAGAATAATTTGTTCCAGTAGCCACAAAAGTGGCTGAAGTAGATGCTATGGAGCTCTTACAACTGGGTCATACATCAGACACCAAGGTCATTCATTGCATCCTGGGCCATCACCAGTTGTCTTGACTTTTGCCTTACTAGTAGATTTTTATGATTCTGCAAGAGAGAGACTGATGACATTTTTGCAAATCTGTCTCACTTAAATCCAATTCAAATACAAGTCAAGACATTATGCCATGATGTCTTTGGTCCTCTTCAAAAATGAAGAAAAAACAATGGTTAAATAATGCTGCATTGAATTTATAAGCAACAATTTGGTTACTCATTCTCTGAGAGCAAGAACCAGAAAAGGTTACTATAAATATTTTTGTACACACACATACACACACTCACACATGTATATGCATACAGATTCTTTTGCCCTTTTACTTTATTTTGGAGGGCTAAAGACCTAGTAGTATTATAACTTAAGTTATACTGAGAACACAATTTGTTAACTTTGTGTGTATAGTTCCAAATTGTTTACTAGAAATATTGGCTAGTTCACAGTTCCATCAACAATGTACATACAAGTGTACACTTTTCCCCCCCATAAAATTCATTATTTTCCTCTGTTGTGTCTTTTGTCGGTCTATTAGGCATCAAGTAGGACCTCCAAGTGGCTTTAATTTTCATTTCCCTATTTATGATTCATAGCATTTTTTTTCATATGGTTGTTGATTGGATTTCTTTCTTTAAATACTGCTTAAAACAGAAAACTGCTTGATCACAAAAGAGAAGAAATGTTTTATTTATATATATATATATATGTGTATACACACACACACACACACACACACACACACAGAGGGGAGAGGAAGGGAGAGTGAGAGAGAGAGAAAGAGAGAGGGAGAGAAGAGTGAGAGAGAAGAGTGAACAAGAATCCTTGAAGGAAGTTTCTCACAATAAAAAAATTTCCAATTATTTTCCGTTCTTAGGGGAAACCTTTATCCTCATTGCTTTTTCCTCCCAATTTATTTTGGTTATTCAAGTTTGCTTTTGGTTTTTGCTGTTTGTTTGTTTTTGTAGGAACTATTAAAATGTGGACATTCAAGGAAAATAAAAGGAATAATTTTATAAGTAAACAACATATAGGAAGTTTCAGGAATATTTCAAAAATACATTAGTAGCAACCCAGGAGAAAAATATGGATCAATATGGATCCAAAAAAAAAAAAAAAAAAAAAAAAAAAAACAGGCACTCAACTTTTTGGACCATGTTTAGGATGTCATGTGTAGGGAACTCATAGGGAGTCATTCATACCAATACAGATGGAGACCTTCTCCTGGAATTTATAGCTTTACATAATTGGTTGAAATTCTTAGAATTTTTATTAGAGTCACTAACAATAGGACTTTAAGAGCTCCCTGAATTTTAAAATGAGGAGCTTTAATCAGTTTTTCCTGTTCATTTCTGTTCCTGTATCTGATAGCACATAGTTCTCCAAATCAGTGTTTTTTGTGGTAAACCTGCAGCTTCACTAGAAAGGAGGAAAAGAAATCTATGAAGATTTAAGTGTCCAAAATAGATTTGATAGATAAAAAGTTTCTATCTATGTACATATGTATATATGCATGCATGGCATATGTATGTGTCTACATACTTGTAGTTGGCTAGAGATAGAAGTGGGACCTTTTATCTATGAAAATGCTTTATATAGTGAAAACTTTTTCTATTGATTTTAGGAGCAAAAGGCAAAAAGCAACAAAGGTCATTTAATACCTACAGTATAAAGGTAAACGAACTGGTATGTGTCAGAATGATCTTGAGGATTTGTCTCTTAAGTAAAGAGCCAGAAGCCTATAAAAATATTTATCTCTCCCTTCTTTCCTCTTAGTATTCTATTTATGAAATTCCAATTTATATTTCATATAATAATAAGAGGCATTTTTCCCCTTGAGGGTGGGAAGTAGGAATAAGTTTCTGATATACAAAAATCCTAACAAAGGGATAAAACTCTTATATTATAATTGTATAAATGTGCTTATACATACATATATTTTATGGTAAATAATATAATTGTATATATTAATAAATAATATAATATTAATTCAGTTATATTCCTCATAGTTGAGGGAGAGTAACATTCCCAGTTACAAAAATTTAAGAGCAAAATGATATCCTTCTATACAAAGTGTAGTCCAACTAATGTGGGAGCCTTCCCTGATTTCTCTCCATATCACAAAGGTACTAATGGAACATTTTGACCATCACCTATCATCCCTTGACCTTAACACATGACCAACCCATCTTTTTTTTTCTCTTGCCATAAAATTCTTTCATGACATCTTACCCATCTTTAGAGTTTGCCATTGATTATATGTTGGAGGAACTCACACTCTAAATGCACTTTTTAACTGGTATTTGTGTGTTGTTCATCTTTAAATTTGTTGAGGCAAAAGTAGTCTAGGTCTTAATAACATGCAGCAATAAATATTTGTATTGAACAGATGGGTCTTTGTAGTTATGATATGCTTAGGATTAGTAAAAGTAATTTATAGTTTCACCAAAATAATCAAGCCCATTCTCCTTTTGAACTCTGGATCTAGCATATTGTATTTGTATTTGTATTATCATTTATATTATTTATTCTGACCATTGGACACAATCCATAGCGCATCCATTCAGTTTCATGCAGAAATCTGGGAATAGACATTTTTCATCCATTTGGTCTTTCCTAAATAGATGGACAAAGCAAACTTCTTTGAATGGTTTCAGAAATTTTCCAGACTTTTCAGAGTTTGGGGGCTTAATAAAAATCAACGCAATTTTCTGTAAAGTGGGGCATCTGGGGGAATCTTGCTATCTATTAGAACTATCAATCTAGTTCCAGGCACTGGATCTCCTCTGTCACAATGGTGAGCACTTTTGTACAGTATACATCTTGCTGTATTATGTCTTGCCTGATGTTAATTGGCAAAGTGTCATTGAAGAGAGTTAATTTCTTGTAACTAACATTTTCAAGGAATCTTAAATGATCCTGATACATAGATAGGAGACTTTGTTAAAGAGGAAGAGGAACCATTTGTTCTTATGAGTTGAATACTTTTAAAAAAATAATAATTGTGATGATTTTTTTCTTTTAAATATAATAGTTCTTGGAGGAGGTTTTCTTGGAGGCAGCCTTAGTATCAGTTCAGATCAACAACTACTCCAAATGCAGCCAGCTGGTAAAAATACAAATGTTTATTTCTCCTTCCAAGTCTTGTCTCTTTCCTTGGGCCTGGATAGTTAGATTCTTAGAGGCCTATCTTTCTGCTGGGTTCCAAGAGCTCCCTCCGAATGTTTCCATATTCAAAGGTTTTGTCCTTCAGCCTCTGCCTCTGTTTTCTTCAGCCTCCAGCCAGCTCCACTCTTCATGTAATTCTGCTGAAATATGTCTGAGAGCCTCTGTTTCTTTTATACGAGAGAGAGGAATTGTGGGATACGCGAGAGAGGAATTGTGGGTTTTCTCCCATAGTGCTCTCTGGCCCTAAGAGCTTAAAGGGAGGTATGAATTCACAAAGTTACAAAGTTTACTTTGTGAATCTCCCATACTTGTGAACTCCAATGAGTAAAGGTGTGAACACGAGCATTGTATCAATTAGTTCTACTTAGTACCTTGTTTCAGGTTCTGGCCCAAAACATCTTCTTGTAAGATCAGATCAATAATCTATCAACTCTAATGAGTTAGCAGTTTGTAAAGATTCCAAAAAATAATAATCTAGTCAAGTCAACAATCATTCTATAGGTACCTAATAGATTCTATTAGTCCATGACTAAAAGTAATAAAGAGACATCTGCCTCTTAGATGTATGGTTTACTTTTAATTGGAAACCTGACGAGTGTGATTGCATCAGTTTAGGGAACTCCAGGTGAAGGATTCCCTTTTCTAAGCAAGTCAGCCCATTCTCTAGAACCAAAAAACCTTTGTTAGAATTAGACCCTGAGGGATCAGTTTGTTGCCATTGTTTTCTTCTTGTTACCAAAGCCTGTGTTTAAACAACCAGCTATAAGCTCAATAGGTTCTTAAATTATCTATATCTTTTGATCATTTGTAAAATGAATTGAGGCAAATGGGGTTAAATCATATGTTCAAGATTTTCTAGCTATTAGTGTCTGAGATCAAATTTACACGCAGAAAAATGAATCTTCCTAACTTCAGGTCTGGCACTCTGTCCATTTCACCACTTAGATATTGGAGAATTCAAAAACAGATCATCTAATCTAATGTTCCCTTTTCCTAATGTCTCTCTCACTTTTTAAAATTTGTTTGTTTTTGGAGGAAAAAATAGGAAGTATTCAAATGTGATTTTGTAACAAAATAAAGGATGATTGACTTGCAATGTTAGCTATAGTCCATGAAGAAAAATCAGGTAAAATTGGATTACATTCCCAGGATACTTAGTCCAAAAGGCTCATTATTCTAGGCATTATTTAGAAAGATATTGGAAAATGATATTTAATCATGGAAACTCATGTTCATATATAGCAATGAAAATTGCTTTAAAGCAATTTAATTTCTTTCCAAAAGTTCTGTGAGATCATGAAATCTCCATTTTGTAGATGAGAAAGCTAAGCATAAGAATAGATAAATGACTTCCACAAAGTCACTAAATGTTTGAGCCAAATAATAATTCCATGACTTTTGATTTCAAGTCCAGGACTTTTTTAGATTTGAAACACAGCGGTACAGTGGGTTACATCTACTTCCATTTAATTTCTTTTCCTGAACTATGTCTAATATTGCAAGCCAATCATCCCTAATTTGGTTTGTTATTAAATCACATGTTTGAATACTATCTCTTCTTACCCCAGCAAAACAAACAATATGAAGTAAGAAAATACAGACACAGTATAAGAACATTAGATTTAGCTGATTTGTATTTGAATCTTAATTCTAACAGATAAGATGTTCTTTAATATTGCCCTGTTGTTCAAAATAATGTATAGGCAATAATAGGTGTTCTAGTACTTAAGAAAGACAGTTCTTTCTCTTTTAAAAAAAAGACAGTGACTGTGGAGAAAGTCCAGAAAAGGATGATTACAATGATCAGGGAGAAGGAAGGGTTTCCTTATGAATATAAAATGAAAAGATTAGGATTATTCAGTCAAAAAAGAGCAAGCAATAGACTGATACAGCTTTATTCATGGTGAGTTAAGTTAGGGAAAATACAGATTGAACATATAAATAGAAAGGCTTGGGGTAAATTCATGGATAATGGATAGAATTAAAATAACTATATACTTTTTCAGTTCCAAGATCATATAGTATCATTTTCTCCTGCCACAAATGCATCTGCTAAGAGAAAATATTAGATTGAATAGACCTTTCATGGACCATCTGAGACATCGTAGCATTCCTTCTGTCATATTCATTCCCTTTTTTCCTCTCCCACGTTTATAATATTTTTAAATTCATTTGGGATTTTTTGATTTATGACAGAATAGTGCGGTCCAGTTGACTAATCCAAACAAAATATCAGTTTGTTAAAGTAGGAAGAAGTTATTCATGAAAGAATCATTGTCATGCAGAATAGCTGTAATGGACATTTTAGTTTTGCACAGCTTATTTTCCTGATTATTTTTAATTTGAAGCCTAAGAATCTCTCTCTTACTAGCTAATTTGTGTATTTTCTCTCCCCATCTCTTTTCCTCAATCTCCTGCTGCAATAGCATTTGGGCTAATGTATAGCTTTTTGTATTTAATTACATTTGTGATGTTAATAACTATATTGATAAAAGATTTATAAAAAGTACACATTATTTTTCAAAGTATTTTTTTAACTTCTCAGAAATTAGATATACATGAAAAAAATTATGGAATAAAATTATAGTGTGTAGAGATTAGAAATGATATTAAGAATATAATTAAAACTAGTCTTTTTTAAAAATAATATTCTTTTAACAATGAATATTATCTCTTTTAATGATATAGCTTGGTCATTTTACTATTTTTGTAGCTAAATTAGCACTTGGAATATGTGTAGGTTATTAATTCAGAAAGTGCCTTCAGCCATCAAGAACTGTCATTTATAAATAAAGTAGCATAAATAAAATGTTCTGTATTCTCTAGAAAATCAAAATAAGGGACAGTGGTAGATATCTTTGAAAAATAATACCGCCCTGGAGAATACATAGTTTTATTTAAAAGGCTTCAATAAGGGACAGTTAGCACAACAAAATCAGCTTTACTGAGTCTGACAAAATGGCAAATAAGATTTGTGTTTATACTGTTCCCTCAAGATTAATTAGTTTATAAAACATCCCATCCTCATAGACAAAGAGCTCAAAATTATGTTTAAAAATAAACAAATAGGTTGAAACCAGAAGTGTCAGTGCAGTAAAACAAGATGGACTAAATTACTGATGGCTGATAGACAGTGGTTCTGACATTTATAATGCAGGGTGCAGCAGTGACAGAAAGTCATCTGAAGATGATGAACCATACCAGATGTAATGAAGTGCTGTGATGGAATTAAGCAGAAGCAACATGGTGATTTACAGCCAATATTGTAATAGAACTACTCCATACTTTAGGACATTAGCTAATTGAAAAGTACATTGTCAATAGTACAGTTAATGTATTTTTCTATCCTTCTATTTAAAAATAGAAGTTCTCCTTCCTTTCTACAAATCACTCATAATCCTTTTCTTTGTATAACATATTAATAACAAATACATTTTGTCCTTCTGACCCAAATGACAATTTTAATCAGTGATGTTGCTCATTAAAAGTAAGAAGCTCTCCACTGACCATAGTGATTATAATTTTCCACATGTCAATCATACAGTGTGATCCATCTAATTCTACTCTAATATCATTAACATTCTTTCATAGTCATAACACTCACTATCATGAAAAGGCCAGAAGAAAAAAGTTTTTATTGCTCTTATTCTTTATAAATATATATATCTATATATATATATATATATATCCATCCATAATTGGAAGCAACATAGTACTATCTATAATTCATTGTGTGAGAATGATATCTGCTTTCCTCCTCAGCTGAGAATGGAACACAAGTAGATGATGAAATATGGCAAAAAGCCAGTAGATTAGTGCAGGCCAAGAACTATGCAAGAAAGATAATCAAAGAGATTGAATCTTATATATTTGGAATGAACACATGTAGAAAATGGTCAAAAACTATTAAAAATGAAGAGCAGACATTATGATGTCTTATTCTATTTAGACCTCAACAGCTATTCGAGGGAGCAGTTAGTGAATATAATCAATGGTTAACTTCTGAATTGTTTTGTTTCATTTTCCTGTATTTTGAATCTTATCTTTTCTATTCTTTCAATTTTTTAGTGCTGACATTCTTCTGCCATTTCCCCACTCCGGCACCTAGATGCAGGAAGAAAAAAAAGAAATTAGTTAAATGCAGACTTACTAGTTTTATTATTTTGTTACTTTGTTGGTGGAAAGTTTTGTAAGAATATCTAGGTTAGCCAAAATTAGATTTGGGGGCTATCTATAGATTTTTTTTGTACTATCTTTGCCCTTCATTGCTATAGATAATTGAGTGTTAATTGTTTATGCTATAGTATTTATTATTCACGAAAACAGGACCAAATTAAAATCCGAGAATCTGCAAGCATTAAAAGCTGACTTTTAATTAAGTTGTCCGTTGTAGGGTACCTAATTGATGAAATGCTTAAAAGCACCAAAAGTGGTTGCTATGAGCTTTTCAAGAAGTTTGCCAGGACAAAAGAGTTAGGGAAACCTCCCACGTAAGTTAAAACAATAAAAATGAAATACAATATTTTAAATTACAAAACAAGTTTAATTTTCTTCATTCTCCAGGGGAAAAAAAGGAAAACATTTTTAGCTAGAAATTCAGCATATTGTGTTGACCCCCATCTATTTGTCTTAACTACTTAAGGTTTAAATTATCCCATCATAGTGCTATTTAAATTTGAAAAAAAACAAAGTGCACACTTGCAAGACTTGAAATTAAATCTAAGGAGGCTAGTTTCTAATTGCTAGAATTATAAAAATCCCAGTGTCGTGTTTTTTTTTTTTTTTTTTTTTTTTTAAATTTCCATCATAAAGGCAAGTCTAATTTTGGAAAAGCAATAAAAAAGAAAATAATTAGACATTCATGAGAAGAAACATATTTCACAGTAATATAAATTTTTATACAGTGCCCTCTACAAATCATTAAATGTGTACATATAAAGCCTTGTACTTCATATTTGAGGTGAATGCTGCTCCCAAGTAAAACAACTCTCCCCCAAACGTTAGGCTTCATGTGAAGATGATTCCCTGGCCAACTATAAGTCAGGCATATATTCTGAGTCTGTTTTCCATAACTGGAATTTATTTAATTCTGGTTTACCTCTTCATTTCCTACCAGCTGCTTCTTTCTAACACCCACTTGTCAGGATCATCCTCTGAATACTTGTGAAAGGCTAATCATTTCTGTAGCTGTGTGGACTGTTGGTCTGATATAACCTTCTCTTTCACGGGCTAATTTACAAACAACTTTGCTCAAAATGGGCAAAGGCCATTTTTCAGTACCTTTCTTTTTGCATTATGTCCATCCCACTTGTGTGTTTGGCAATTAAACAGGTGCAGCAGGAGGGGAACCAGAGCTCATGTTTTTCCTTAATAGATTGTTTTTGTGATTTTGTGAGTGGAACTCTCCACTTCATATTGGTTGGTTGTTGTGCTGTATCCTCAGAGAGGGCCAAAGTGGCGCTCCTAGATGGAGGTGAAGGGACAATGTCTGGCCATGGCTGATCAGGCCGGTGCAAGTTCAGAGGGCTCTGCTATTAGTATCATTTAACATTATATAAACAGGATATAAAATCTGTAAGTGAGAGGAATATCGCTTAATGCTATAGAGGGCTCAAGGGTAGTGATCTGCTTGGCCAGAGGGGAGAAGCACAGGCAACATTTCAGAGAAGATGGTTTTTTTAACTTGGTATTGAGATAGACAGGTGAAGCTTTCTCAAGAAGTCTATGGGACTAGGCCTAAGTCACGAGATCCCTATTCCCAGAGGTCTACAGAGCAGGAAGATCAGGTCTTGGGTCCAGGTTGCAGGAAGTCACATGATCCTAAGGCCTAGAAGTCTCTAAAGGCCAAGATCCAAGGTCAGTGACAGGAAGTGAGCCGAGGCACAGGAACCAGACAACATTGGTGACCATTGGTCAGTGATGTTACTTCCTTTTAGTCCATCCAGTGAAAAGACTTGGGTCTTTTGCTATTTAACCAGCTTTCCTGTTTTCAGCTTGTCAGGTCGATGAGCACATGTTGGGACCTGAGATGCTTCCCAGGTGTGCTTGGGCCTCTCCCTGAAGGGACTAAATCAGGGGTCCTCAAACTTTTTAAACAGGGGGCCGGTTCACTGTCCCTCAGACTGTTGGAGGCTGGACTAGAGTAAAAACAAAAACTTTGCTTTGTGGGCCTTTAAATAAAGAAACTTTATAGCCCTGGGTGAGGGGGATAAACGTCCTCAGCTGCTGCATCTGGCCCTCGGACCCTTGTTTGAGGACCCCTGGAAATAAATGTTTTCTCTTTGTACCTAAAGGTGTCTCAGATTAATTTGGGAAAGGGGCTCTAGCACCTGTCCCACATAGCATAAAGGAAAACTTCCTAATATAAAACCTATCCATAAGTAAAAAGTTATTTCAAGATGTAATTTATTCTCCATCACTGGAAGTTTTTAAGTAGAAATTAGATGCATTCATCTAGCATTTATTACTGAATGAATTTCATGATTGGTTAGGAGACCTGGAGAATCTCTGAACTTTTTCCTCTGATATCCTATAACTAGTATTTTATTTAAAAGATTCAATGACTTTACATTTGGATTTATCCCAAGCCTAAATCAAATCCTTCCCTTCGTTGCAATAGTCACAAGAAATAGAGTAAAACCTCTAAATCCTAAAATATTAACAAGTCAGAAACAAGATTTAAACGAACATTTTGGAAACATACTGCCTTTGGTACAGTATACACAAGTCAAACCAGAAAAATTTAGTTGATTTCTTTTTGCTGAATTATTCTGCTAGGCAATAATTATAAATAAAGTGATGAAACAAAGAAAGTTGGACTGTGTGAAATCCTAGTTTAACTATGTCACCTTAAAAGAATGTATTGATTTGGTCAGTTGTTCTAAGTTGTCTCATATGCTTTAGAGTGGAATATCACAAAGAAATGGAAATTAGGACGTACCCCACTAACAGAAAACTCAAGGAGATCAAGTTTTGAATCAGTGTGATGTAAAGGCATTAATAAAAGTCTGTGGCTTACTTTTATGTCTGAAAAGAAGCACTTCTCCCTCCCACCCCTCTTTGATTCATCACAGTGATAAGGTCCTAGGGAGGGAGCAGAGAAAGCCCTAATGTCTATAAACACTCTGAAAACCTAGCTACTCCCTGAGGTAAGCAGGGAGGAGCACTGATAGGATTAAGTAGGCCTTTTGTTTACATGAACTTTTGATTATAGTCCTATCTTAGGTGAAGGATTCTAGAAACTAACTATATACTCAATCAGAAAACCAAGTTATGATGTTAAACCAGAGGTTATATTTCTCCCATAAAAGATCTGTTTATATAGTAGATCCTTGCTAGCTCTTTTAAAAGTGCCTTATTTCTTTTAGGGGTAGCCTGCCAGTCAGTAGCATGCCCTTTGTTATAGCCAACTCCTTTTCAGTTTGCTAAACTCCCTCCAGTTAATGGCCCAATCACCTTCCTTCCTCTGTTTCTCCCCAGTATGCCTGTGCCACAGTTCCCTTTTAATGTCCTGACCCAGTTTCCCTAATTGTCCTATTCCGTTATTCTGCCTCAGGTTATAATCATTTCCTCTTTTTTTGTTTTTGTTTTTTAAAATAACTTTTTATTGACAGAACCCATGCCAGGGTAATTTTTTTACAACAGTATCCCTTGTACTCACTTCTGTTCCGATTTTTCCCCTCCTTTCCACCCCCTCCCCCAGCTGGCAAGCAGTCCTATACATGTTAAATATAACCATTCCCTCTTAATGTTAGGATAAAGATCTTATATCTTAGACCTTAGCTTAGGCTATAACCATTCCCTCTTAATGTTTGATGGGAAAGGGTCTTTATCCATTTTAGATGTCATTAGAATATCAGGAGCCTCTCCAGTACCTCTCGTTATGTCATCCCTAAGTGCCTCTCCCCATTAGGTCATCCCCATCCAAGTACCTCTGCCGTTATCATTGTTCTTGTTACCCTATAAAAGAATCTTGTATCTGACATTCCCTGCTGGATTCTTTGAGAGGAGAGTCTCACTCAGCCCTGGGACCAAACCATGGATCCATTTGGTCCCAATATATCTCTCCATTTAATAAATTATTAAATACTCTCTAATTTCTATCTTGCTCAGTTTCTCTGGCATTACGTGCCTTTTGTAGATTAGTCAGAGTTAGTACCTCCCTCAGAATTTACCCACCAGTTGGTGACATATTCCTTATCATAGATAAATTCCTTTTTTAGAGTTATCTCACCATGATATACTCCTACTTCATAGCATTTCCCCTTAATGGCATCTTCCTCTTGGTTACTACCAGGGAACTTGTCTTTTCCCCCTGTTAATTGCTAAAGCCCTTTTCTTTACTTTTAAAGTAAAATAAAGCCCTAATGGAGTTAGCCCTCTGTTAGCAGCCTAATTAAATCTCTGCCCTTGATTTGGAGGATATCTAAGCTTACAAATTCTTTTGAGACAATTTGTGACATCAATCTGCAACCCCAGTATATTTTTGGAGTATCACCATGTACCCCATCATTTTGATGGGTAAATTCATCATTTTAGTGGTCTGACCACACTCTGTAACTTCAACAATAGTATTATCTGAAAGTGAAAAAAAGAGGTAGTAGAAGTACATGTGAATATCCTGTTTTAAAACTAAAATATTGAGGGTAAGAGGAAAGAGGAATTATTTATTAATCCCATCTTGATTTCATAGATGCTAGAAGTATTAACATTGGCAAGAGCTGTCTTCTTCCCCTATGCTAATAACATTATAGAAATTGAAATCTGACCTGGAAAAGTAGAGAATAATGATGAAATTTGCAAATAATGAAAATTTGTTCATGGTAACAAGTTAAACCCTTGCCTGCAAACACTCCTCATTAACATATTGTTTGAAACTGAACTCTACAAAATGAGTCTCCAAGTTCCTAGTTTGTTTTCTCCTTCTACCAATAAGCCAAACTTAGTTTTGTTAGAAACTAACAAAACACTTTTCACTTATAAAATGTTTTGTAATTATTTTATTGATTCTTCATTCTAAACTATAAGATAGTACAAATGATCTTATATATTATT
Source organism: Antechinus flavipes (assembly GCF_016432865.1). NCBI lineage: Eukaryota > Metazoa > Chordata > Mammalia > Dasyuromorphia > Dasyuridae > Antechinus > Antechinus flavipes. The sequence goes on along the minus strand of NC_067401.1, from coordinate 352,749,895 downwards.
AAAATAAGACAGTAGAGTGGCTTTATCAGTCTGACAGAATTTCCAGGATCCTGGTGTTGCCAATATTAGAAAGTAATTGGAATGTACCATGATGAAAGGAACATTAGAGCCCATCTACTCCAAACCATGAAGTTTGCAGATTAGGAAACTGAGTCTGATGGAAGTTAAATGACTTGCTCAGAATCACTATAGCTTATAAATTTCAGAAATTAAACACAGGTTTTCTGATTCCACTATATTATATCCATTACACAATATACTTTCATCTGAAACAACCTTTATTTCAATCAAAACAACAAAAGTATTTTATGTATGTATGTATATATATATATATATATATTATCCTTTTTCCTCTCAACTGTTATTCTTCTCAAATCTCATGGCATCTACTTCTCTGTGAACTTTTGCTTTTTAACAATTTCAATATGGTTTATACCTCTACTACTTTACCAAACTTTTTTCAGTGTTGACTACTGATATTTTATCAGTTAAATCCAATATATATATATATATATATATATATATATATATATATATTTTGGTTTAAATGAGATGTACCAAAAAAACCCTATGATCCTCCTATATCATAATCATAAAAATAAAGCTGGAAGGTACAAGAAATGATGTTTGTGAGCTGCTGTCTTTCTCAAGGCATGGGTAAAGTTTACAATACCATTCTGCTAACCGTGTTTCTGAGGTCTTGGAGTTCTTGGATGCATGTGCTAGGGTGTCGCATGTGCTAGGGTGTCACATGTGGGACACTAAGGCAATTCATATGTCTCTTCCCAAGATGAAAATTCATTCATAATCCTAATTCTATCTCCATTCTCCTTTAACTTTTTCTAAGAATTCTCTACAGATTCTAATAGCATACACAGTTATACAGCCTCTGGATTTTTTCCCAAACATTATTTGCTCTGCATTCTGAGATTATGTCACCAGAGGCCATTAATAGGTGCTAAGCATTCCATTTTCATTCTTATCTACAGTCTTTTGCTATATTGATTTTCCACCCACTTTCTATTCACATAATAAACCATACTCTCCCACTCACCCTAATCCTTCAAGGTTTTGATCAAATTCTTCTTCTTCCAAGAAGCTTTTTCATGCTACTCTAACCTCCATTGATCTCCCCTTTCAATGAACTTCAATTGTACTTGGTTTTAATATTGAGCAATTTAGCCTTTTCAGGTATTTGCTGATTGTTTCCTATGTGCTAGTGTTCTCTTCCCAAGAAGATTGCAAGAGAGAGTATTCTTAAGTAACATTTTTTTTTTTTTTTGTATTCTCCAAATTGTGCAGCTTAGTGCTGGACCCATAGCTGCTGGCTGATTGATTCTCTAAGGGATTCAAGACCACTTAAAATTTCTAATAATCATCAATGGTTTTTATTAATTGAACCCATTTAGGATCAACAGAAAACTATTTACTGTTCAGCATCTCTGAGGAAGTTTATTTTGAACGAATTAACTTACATTAGTTACTGGGACAAGCTTGAAAATCTGCCAATATTAATCTTAATCAAAAAGGAAGGAGTGCTATTTCAGAGCTCCTCACTAAAAATACAATAGATTTTTTTTCTTACTATCTTTCTCTTGCATAGTTATGTACAGAACAGAGAACTTATATTCCTCTGCAGAAAAATATAAGGATAATTAGAAAACAGAGAAATAAGGATTATATTAAGAACAATGATTGTAATGCCAGAGAAATTGAGGCAAGATAGGAATTAGAGAATATTTAATATTATATTTGAAAGGGAGAGATTTACTGGGATCATATGGATCCATGGTTTGGTCCCAGGGCTGAATGAGACTATAATCTCCAAGAATCCAGCAACAGTGTGAGTTCTCAATGACATATATACGTGGCTCAGATACAGGAGTAGAGGTAGGCAGGGGCAGAGTCAGAGTGCTGAGAGTGGAAGGAGACTATCATCAATCCAATTCTGACTGGATGAGGGGAGGCATTCTGATAAGTAGGGAAGGGTCATGATATCTAAGATAGAAGCTCTTTCTCCTTATCTGCATCATCATGATTAGGAGGGAGGGATGGTGTTGCAGAACATTTGGGAACTGAGGCAGAACAATTTAGGGAAACTGAGTCAGGACAATTAGGGAAACTGAGGACAGTAAAAGAGAACTGTGGCACAACATGATCACAATTCACATTCTATGTCATTTTAAAATCTAATATGAAAATTTCTCACAATAACTCTATAAGGTACTTAAGTGAAATGTTCCTATTTTACAGACAAGGAAACTAGGATATAGAAGAATTAAATGAACAGCCACACATCTAGTGTATGTCACAGCTTAGATCAAAATAAGTAAAGCTACTGATAGTATAATTAATTCAATACACAGATATTGCATGTGCATCATGGTATGGATACAGAATTGCTCTCAGAGCCAAGAAGACCTGGGTCTAATTCCTACATTTAATACATAATGGTTAGGAATATATTAGTGATCTGGGCAGATCACTATACCTCTCAGTGGTAGGCAACTCTCTTTTCCTCTCTCTCTTTTTGAGGCAATGGGGTTAAGTGACTTGTCCAGGATCATATAGCTAGTAAGTGTCCGAGCCTTGAGTTGAACTCAGATTTTTCTGACTCAGCACAGGTAGCTGGATAATGGATAGAGATCCTGGTCTGGAATCAGGAAGACTCATCCTCCTGAATTCAATTATGAACTCAGACATTTACTGGTTGTATGATCCTGGGAATGTCATTTAAACATTTTTGTCTCAATTTCTTCATCTGTAAAATGACTTGGAGAAGGAAAGAGTAAATAAATCACTTCATTATCTTTGCCAAGAAAATCTCCAACTGAGTCATGAATATGCTACTGAAAACAACTGAACACTTTGAATGCATTATTTCATCTTATGACTTGTCAATTTATTTTTTAAGAGTATTTGATATTTTTGTAGTATTTATGTTTTAAAACCTTGTCATGGGACATTTTTGATGAAAAATTATACATTTTTACTCCTCTGTATTATTTTCAAAATCATATCCAGCCAAACAAAAAGAGTATTAGAAATTAGGACTCTAGAACCCAAAGACAAAAGTAGAACAGTCTCTGACCTCAAGGAACTATCATGTATTGAGAATAGGGAGCTTAAAACATGATGTTTCATTAAGTAGAAATTGACTCATAAAAGCAAGACAAATATGGGACTTTCTGATTCTTGAAGTCTATGAAGATCATTTGAGATTGCACATAGAAGACCATATGTTTCTATGCAAATGTGACATGGATTTAATATTAGGAGCTTTTCCAGAAACTGCTCTGCAATATGTTTTTCAGGAGGGAAAAAAAAAAATTCAGCTTGGTATTCTATTGCACCATAGCTGTTTGTGGGCTGTGTACATACAGGGATGGTACCTCGATACCAACTTTCCATTTATACCCTTCTTTGATTCCTGAGAGAGAAACAGATGGAATAATTAGCACAGAATATGGTTAGAGTACTACTTGGGATCATGTATTTTATTAAGATGGCAGGAGTGTGATTGACCACAAGACCCAAACTCTGATAATTTCTATAATGTTTTCTTCTTGTCTTTCTAATGCCCTATTTAAAGATGTGATTAATCTAATACCTGTCCAAAGACTAGTTAATGATGAACAACTTTAGCTATGTTTTGTTTTTTTTTTGGTAGCTGGATGGCATTAATATGACAAAATCTCTAACAAGTAATTTAGGCCTGCCTTAAAATGTTCATTCAGCTTTAAAATTTGTATATATCTTGCATACATTACTAGCTTTCTCATGCATTCTCTGTTCTATACATATATGACCCACATTTACAAATTAGTGCTTCCAAGATTTTTCATAAAACTACATCTATGAAATTGATATATATGCAATCTTATTTTCTCCAGATACATTTATCCACCTGTCTGTATGCTTTTTGTCTCATCTTCTTAGAGATGCAAAGATACATTCCTAGGAGATCACTAATTGTCTACACTTCTTAACTATCTCCTCAGTCCATATAGCACAGTGGAGGAGAATGAAAGTCAGACCACAGTGACTACATAATGAAATGATTTTAGGAATGATTTCAGAAAAATAATGTAAGGGTTAGGGTTCAGTGAGCAAAGCAACTGACACAACCCACTCGTATTGGATACCTTCAGGTTAAAGAACATCTGGAGTCAATCTTTCAATCAGTAGTTTGAACTAGGTATGAGCAAGACTTATACAGCTTTTTTGAATAACTTAATCAAAGGCACTTCGGAAAGGTGCAAAGTGAAATTTGAATTAATTAATGGACTTTGTCCATGAGTAATAATCAACCAGTAAATAAACATTATACTGGGTGCCAGGCACTGCACTAAACTCTGGGGATGAAAAAAGGCAAAAGAAGGTTCTTGTCCTCAAATTTACAATCTAAAGGAAGAGAAAACCTGCAAAGAATATTGTATTCACAATAAATAGGAAATAATTCACACAGGGAAAGTACTGGAATTAAAAGGAGTTGGGTAAAGCTTCTTGTAGAAGGGCAGGGAGGGGAGGCCGACTTATTTGGAACTTGAAGTGGGGGGTCAGTAGGCAGAGTGGAGGAAGGAGATCATCCCAGGCATGGAATACAACCAGAGAAAAGAGATCTGAGAGACTGAATATCTTGTGTGTAGAGCCAGGATACCAGTTTCATTAAATGGAAGAATACTTGTTGGGGAGCAAAGTGTAAGAAAATTAGATAAGTAGAAGGGAGGTTAGGTTATGATTGACTTTGTATTTGTTCCTAGAAGCAATAGGAAGCCAATGAAGATTTTTTTCCTGCTCTCTCAATATTATTTTATATTTTCAAATACATGTAAAGATAGTTTTCAACATTCATTTTTATAATGAATGTTCCAGCTTTTTGTCTCCCTCTCCAAGACAGCAAGCAATTTGATATAGTTGTTAAACACATGCAATTCTTTGAAATATATTTCCATATTTCTCATGGTGTGCAAGAAAAATCAGACCAAAAGTAAAAAAAAGAGAAAGAAAAAGCAACAAACAAAAAAGTAAAAATACTATGCTTCAATCCACATTCAGTTTTCATAGTTCTCTTTCTGGATGTGGATGGCATTTTCCATCCTAAATCTAATGGAATTGTCTTGGATCATCTCATTGCTGACAAGAGCTAAGTCCTTCACAGATGATCATCACATAATCTTGTTGTATACAAAATTCTCTTGGTTCTGCTCACTTTACTCAATATTAGTTCATGAAAGTTTTTCTAGGCTTTTCTGAAATCAGCCTGCTCATCACTCTTACATATTCCATTGCATGCATACACCATCATTTATTCAGTCATTTTCTAACTGATGGGATTCATTCAATTTTCAATTCCTTCCCACTACAAAAACATATGAAATAAAAATTTTTGCACATGTGGGTCCTTTTCCCTGTTTTATGATCTTTTTAGGATACAGTAACAGTAGAAACACTGAAGTTTATTGAGTGAGGCAGACAATATTGTTGAGGCTGGGGAGTGCAGCAAGACTCTGTACAATGCCTCCAAAAAGTTGGGGTATTGGATGCATCTAGACTCTCCCCATACAGGCCACCGAAATGATGGGGTTTGGCCACCAAGTGATGGGTTATGGAGGTTACTCCAAAAGTATATCGTGGTTACCCATCAGTGTCTCAAAATAATATGTAGGCTTAGACCTCCAAATCTACTGGCAAAGATTTTTGGCTAAATGCAAGGAAAGGAGGTTTTAACAATTAACTAGGGAAAAGACATGTTCCCTAGAGAAACTGGCAATTAACCAAGAGGAAGCCGCCATAAAGGTGTGGCAAATGGAGATTACTGGGGCTAATCCTAAAAAGGAATTAGGGTTTTAATAGATTTTAGCTATTGTGATACTTAGCAAATAGATTAGCCCCAAGAAAGTGTTAGGCTGTTAGAAAGAACCGTAGGTTCTTTTATAGGAGAAATATAACCTTGGGGGCTCGACATCACAAATTGAGTTTCAGATTGGATATTTATAAACTGTGGGGTTATAATGATCTTGTCTGTGTGAGATATTTGACAAGGGTAGAAAGGCCTATTTAAAAACAAAAAATCTCCACCCCATTAAGGTGGAGATAATTCTATCAGTGCTCCTCCCTTCTTACCTTGGGTTAGCAAAGCTTCCAGTTTGTGAACAGTAATTCAGTCTATCTAGGAGCACGCATGCAAAATTGTGTTTCCAGAAAATTACTTTAGTGGCTGAAATATGGATTGGAGAGGGAAGAGACTGGAGGTCAACAGACCCACCAGGAGGCTATTACAGAAATCCAGCCTTGAGGTAATGAAGGCTTAAACTGGGGTGGTGGCCATGTTGGAAGAAAGCAGGGAGCGAATTGGAAAAAATACAGCAAAGGTGAACCGGACTGGTCTGAGCAACCACTTGTACATGGTGGGTAGGTTATGGCGAGGAATCTAGGATGACTCCTAGGTCCTGAGAGACTGGGAAAATGGTGTTGCCGTCTATAGCGATAGGGAAGGTAAAGGGGGGTAAGGGTAGAGGAGGAAAGATAAGGAATTCCATTTTGTACTAAGGAAGCTTTTGCCTGAGTAATTCTACAGTTTTGTCAAAATGATTCCTTTTTCCTTGCTCATCATGATTTTCTATCATGATCTGCAGGGGTCCAGGGGGCTTAGCAGGAAGAATAGGGTCGGAATCAAAGGAAGACGGGAGTCATGGGGTAGTTTGAGGAACTGATGGCTCCTTCAGGCTTTATTTTATACTATATCATGATCATATACTTTTCTTTAGGTCAATATAGTCTCCAGACATATGTCTGATTTATTGAGCTTTATATGTTACTATATTTGACATTTAATATTTGAGTAAGTTTTTTTATGGTTAAGTGTTAATTATTGATTACATTACGCGAAGCCAATAATGAAAGGTAAATGTTATACATGGTTTAATGTCAGTGAATTTTGTTAGTTTACTTATGTCTTCTTTGTCAGTTCTATGGATTGTTTGATTCCTCTGACTTTAAACCACATACATAAGCAGTTAGGGCAATTCCTAGTTATACTTTAACCATCTTTTGATTCCTAGACATACTGATCTTTTCTGAATCTAAGTTGGTAAATACCATTATTTCTTGGACATTTGAATTCTCTCCAATAGTGACAATGCTTTCCATGGTGTTCTCTCCTTTATCATTTGTCTCAGTGAGAGATTAGTTTTATTAGGACAGAAATATGCATGTGGAATCATTTCTAGTTAACTTGCCCAAATTCCCCTTGTCACCAGATTTTTTTTAGATAATGTTTTAGTGCTGTAATCAAGTCAATTATAAATAATATAGGAAAGTGTAGTCCACTAATGAGAATCATAGAAGGAAATGTAGTTCCTGCATGAATATTATGCACATTTGATTTCAGTCCCGGGTTTGGCCAATCAGCTTAGAGATTGAGGCTCCCAACAATGACCCTTCTCTTAGCATTGATATAGTGTGTCTAGGATCATTCTCTTTTATAGAAGAAAGATTACGTCTTGTGGTTTCTCAAGTACATTGGTTTTGTGGTAGTCAGTTGAAAAGGCAGGAATTTTTGACCCAAATGAAAAACAAGGCATGAATATTTCCTTCTCCTTAAAGCTACATATTTATTTAAGGGTTCTACAAGAACTGAAAAGCCAGTTTTCTCGAATCTCAAGAAATAAAACCAGGAAGGGATTTTTTTTCTCCTGAAAATGTAAAGCGCTTTTTTTTTTTTGTCACATGACAGCTTACTAAGAAAAATTTCATGAAAGCATGTTGTTTTGTTCTCTACAATTTAAGTTTTATTATCCAGGTACAAGAAAATCGTCTCCGAGTTGAATTTAGAACAAATGGAAAAGTTTCTGCCACAATGCATCAAATTTTGAGTTGTATCAGTACTTTTGAGTAAGATTTGAGATCCAAGTGTGAGCTTACAGGCTTTTCTAGATTTGTTGTCTATATCAACCTAGTAAAATGGGTAGGGAGGAAGGTAAAAGAATGCCTTGTCCTCAGGGACTTTGTTTTATTTTTTTTTCTCTTTTACCTGATCTTTGTTCTATCTGGAGAATGGGGCTTGGAATTAACAAGTAACTGAGAAATTCCAAACTTCAGAGCATGGGTAATGTGTAATAAGTAATGTTAAATGAATAATGATTAGATACAGCATAAATTTTAGAGTTTAAAATGGATTTTATATACTATGTTCACTAAAAACTAGATTGAGATCTCTCTAACTGGGACTCAAAACCTTGGGGCAAAAACATTGGAAAGCTTATTTCCAAGAAAAGATAGCCCTATCCCTTAAGTATTTAGCTAGGAGTATCTTGTCTGGGAGAGATAAACATTTGAGATTTAGATTCTCTTTATGGGAGATGAGTATCCTTATGACCTGCGATCTCTGGGAATTCTTAATAGCCATTTTACTAGGGAAAATCCAAACAGAACAAACAAACAAAACAAACAATCCTTTTTTCCCCTTTCCCCTCTTTGATTATTTTATTTTAGGAAGGGAAGGTTTTTGTAATTCAGTTATAGTGATTATATTTCTAAAGTTGAATTTGTGTGTTTGTTTTTTGGTAAACCTCTTGTTTAGGGTCTCTAAGAAAATTGCATCTTCCACTCTTCTCATGTTCAACCTTTCAAATAGACCTCAGTGGAAAAAAGCTTGTAGACAATAATCTGGTGAAGGCTTCCTGCTCAACAGATCAAGAGGAAGAGCATCCTCCACAGCTACATTTAGTAGGAAACAAGTCTGATTGGAGCAGTTTGATGACGTCACCAAAAGACTGGAATTAGAAAATCCAGCTTCTCACTTAAAAAGGCCCATTCTCTTTGTGATCTTGTACAATTCATTTGACTGTGCTGAGCTAATAGTCTATACAGAAGAAAGGAAGGAAACAAATATTTATTAAGTACTTGTGACAGTCACTGTCCTACATATCTTACAACTCCCCAGGGAAGCAAGTGCTATTATCCTTATTTCACAGTTGTTCAAACTGAGGCAAATAAACCTCTGGTTATATATCAGCAGTTTTCCTATACTGAAAGTGTGAATTGCTTCCCCACATATGGGGCACATATGTTCCAAACATGTATGTCTCTTTCACATAGGGATGCTTATATATGTCAGCTCTTCCAAGTGATGATATGTGAGTTTGTAGTTGAAGATAACTCAAGTTAATAGTGGGGAAGGATTTCTTTTTCTTTTTCCTTTTGAAATTGTTTTAATTAAAATTTTTTTCATTATGCAATTTTATTTAATGTCCTTTTTAAAAAAATCAATTTTGTCCTCTGGTTAACTCTTAAAGATTACCATATCAGTTGGTACATGTAGTTATAATTTTAGCATATGTGGACCCACAGAGTATGTTGCAACTTTGGTAGCATCCTCCAGAGATTACAGGGACTACACAAATATCACTTAATTTTCTAATAAGGTTTTATTAGATTCCAAAAGAATTAGAATTCCAAAAGAATTGGAAGAATTCTTTTCCTTCTCCCCAACCTCTAATTCAAATCTTGCAATATTGGTTTACTTTTGTAATCATTCTCAAGACATTAAACTACAGAATGGCAATATTAACCTGAAATCATCATAAAGGGATGAATTTTAAAAAAATTGGACAAAATTGACATAGGAAGAACAGAAAGCATGAAACAAAAAGCTTCACAAAATGAGAAGACTATTGCATTTACAGAATTCTCCACATAAAAGATTTTATCTTGATGAAGATGACTTTAAAAATTACTCCTCACTGTTTCTTTTTCCGACCCAGTTTTTAAGCACTTTAGGGAAATCTATGTACAATTGATCTGATCATCACAAATTATTCTTAAATATTCATCAAAGCAGTTTGCCAAAGGGCCTCAATTAGGCAATGTTTTGTTAAGGTTGTCTGAGTTACTTTACATACTAGACTAGTAATGAAAGAGTATTTCTTTAAAAATATTCTTCAATCTTTGGTTCAATTAAAGTAATCTCAAAAGTCCTATTCTCAATTCCTTTTGGTAATTTTTCCACAGTGTTCTTCTAGTTCCTATGTACTGTTCTATTATCTAGGACCAATTACCAGTTTGTTATTCCTAGACACAAATGTCACAACAGGCAGTATGAGGCTAGCAAGTAATGATGATGGATCAAGCCCTGCTGATCCTGCAGCTGCCAGTGAGGCTAGCATTCTCTGCATTGCTAGTTGTTTTCAAGAGAATTGGGTACAAGCAGAATGCTTATTTACCCTTTCTTTTTGTCCCTCCTCCTTATTATCTCTCATTTTTGGAAGATAGACCAGATTGTTCATTATGTGTCAATATGGAATTGCATATAGCAAATATTAATAATTTCAATTTAATTCAGTTAACATTTATTAAGTGCCTACTATGTGTTAGGCATGGGAGGCTCATTTAATGAATGGGCCAATACATTAGTCTTTCAGAAGACAGAAAATTGTTCAGCTAGCAGCCCAGTTAAAAAAGGATTCATGGCATTCAATCACATATAACAGTACCAAATATATATACATAATATACATATATACATTATACATATATATATATATATATATACTTTACTGAAATTAAATCAGAAGAAGTCAGCTAGGTATTTGGACTGTGTGACAGGTTGCTAATGAGCTATCTAGGTAGTGGATAGAGCACCAACCCTAGAATCAGGAGGACCTGGATTCAAGTCAGACACATACTGCCTATGTGACCCTGGGCAAGTCACTTCATCCTATTTGCCCTCAGTTTCCTTATATGTAAAATGAGCTGGAGAAGAAAATGGCAAACAATTCCATTATCGTTGCCAAGAAAACCCCAAATGGAGTCTCCTGTTGAACCTGTCAGAAAACGACTGAATAACAATGAGAAATTGCTTCACTGAGAAGTGTAAAGTTGTGAATTCTCTGGGAATTTATTTTACAAAGTAAAAGGCCCAAAATATACATTCAGTATAATTTTTGAATATTTGAAACATTTTTGACTATGAATGTTAATTCCTGAATTGTTGTCAAATCCTTCTTATAAGTAATAAAGCAGTTGAAAAAAGGTGTGTTGACTTTTGCCTCTGGATTATCCTGATGGAGGAAACTGGGAGCTTTGCTAAGTAAATAATAACATAAACAAGATTAAAGGAGTTTTGTTGTAAGAGAATAAGTGCTCTGAAGTACTTTTGAAGGATCTATTTCAATAAAACCAAATTGACACTCATATCCTAATTACAAATCATTCCTCCTGATTCATGAAAGAAATTCCCCAAAGACCCAAAGAGGATCCTACTTTTTAAGACAAATTAAAATGATTGTACTATTTAGAAATAACAAAATTGTATTACACGAAATCATGGATTGTTGGAGTTGAAAGAAATCTTAGAAAACATGGATAAATCTGCTTATTTTATTAATGAAGAAACTGAGTCCCAAGAAGGTGAACTTTCTTGGCTGAAGTCTAGTTAGTAGCAAAGTAGAGAACTCAAACCTGCCTGTCTCTTCCAACCTAATGATATCACTACTCCACATTTATTATTCAGAAATTTCACAAATTCAGATTTTTCCCAAATCACTCTGAATTTAGCAAAAACCTAGAAGGCATTTTTTTTTTAACCAAGGGTAAGTAAGCTATTTTTTAAAAACTATATTTTAATACTTTTCAATATAATCTATCTCCTATGCAATTCTACATGTTTTAAGTCATAGATTTAAAAATAAGAGAGCCAAAGGTCACTTTAGGGACACAAAGAAGGTTAAGAACCTGTCATATAAGAGGAAGAATACTAGTTCTAAGATAATGAATTGGATCCCATTCTTATTTTTCTTCCTTGACTAGCTGGATAAATTTGGGTCATAGTAAAATTTGTAAAATAAGGATAGTGCACTGAATGATTTCTAGTTTCTTACTAAAATTTTATGTCTCTGTGATTTTCCTACATTAAGTATATTTAATAGTTTATATGTATGTTTTGTTTAATATTTTGACTAGTTTATGTCCTTACCAATTATTTTTCATCCTTCCCAAATAAGTATTCTACCATACTATTCTGATAAAGGTAGTGGTAGTTAAGTTTCAGAGCTAGGCAATATTCATTCTATTCTATAGCCTTGGTTTCCAGTTGTCTGAATGAAATGAAATATGAACTTCTGATCTGGAATATAAGGATTTCTACCTAGTGTGGTGGAAAGAGAACTGATTCATTATGGAAGTCAGATTTTGACCTTCACTCATCCTGTGTATGTGACTTTGGGAAAATCATTTAATTTTGTTGGGCCATAATTACCTCTTTAAAGGTCCATTCTGGCTCTAGATCTATTATCCTATCATCTTGTACATTTTTGTTTGTTTTTGTTTTGCTGAGGCAATTGGGGTTAAGTGACTTACCCAAGGTCACACAGCTAGGAAGTGTCTGAGGCCAGATTTAAACTCAGATTTAAATCTTCAGGGCCTGTGCTCTATCCACTATGCTATCTAGCTGCCCAACCTTGTACATTTTTATACTCATCATCAACTACTCTCATTATGTTGCTCTGTGTTTTGGTCAAACTTGACTTCTCTCTTTCTGCTGTTTGTCTTCTTCTATATTTACATCTTTTCCATAAGCATCTAAAGAGGGGACTCCTTTTCCCCCAATCCACCTCTATCTGTTGAACTCCCACTTTCCCTTCAAGGCCTTTGAACTCCCTCATTCTCTCATTCTTTCCCAAAGTAATCTTTCTCTTTAAATTCCACATAATTCTTTGTGTAGATCTGTCCTTGCCACTTTTCTTACCATCTTTGTACCACTGATATTTATACATATCCCCCCAACTTTTAAAATTGTGAATTCTCTGAGAATTATTTGTGACAGATAGCTCCATCTTTCCTTTGTTTTTTGTTCTTTCCTTGTATGTCCTCCACTCTCTAAGATGAGCAAAGTTGCATTAAATAAATGATGTCTTGTCCTGCAAGTGAAATAAATTAAAGTGAGGGAGGGCTGGGCCATGTTTCCAGCCTTACTCTCTCCTCTAGGGCCATCTGGATTCATCTGGGATCAAGACAAAGATATATCTGAAGATAGCCCCCAGACTACTCAATAGATAAGCTGATACCTTCCAACTCCATTCTCTAAGCCAGCTAGGCAAACTTATTACATTATATCAGACCTTTAGGTGACTTTGAGGAGTAATAGTACTAACATAACCATTTTAAAAGATCCCCAAAGTGAAGGTTATCTCTGACCAGCATACAGTTGATGGAGACTAAGAAGACCTGAATTGACGACCAAGCTCTGTCATTTACTAGCGCTGACTACTGGCCACTTCCTCATCTGTAAAACAAATTTGAGATTTGTTACATACAATGTATGTACATACATACATACAAATTTGTATGATTGCTAAGGTCTCCTCCAGCTTTCATTCTCTGTTTAAATATGACCTCTTCTAATATGGTGGAACTCTACTTTTTCCACTGGTAATATTTTTTCCCATTGCTCAAGGCAATTCACAACAGCTATCAGTTTGCATGATTGATTCCAGCTTGGTCAATTGGTTTCCAGCATTGTACTCCTGATGTGTACACATTCACACACACACACACACACACTCTTTAAACAATCTCTAATTTTGCACTGAGATATCTAGTTTTGATGTATTTTAGATGAATTTTCCTTCCTTTCACAAATTTTGAAACAATTCACCTCCTTTACTTTAGGATTATCTAAGCAGAATAACATACATGGAGCTTATTTCAAAATAGTGATTAATCAATTTTGCCTGTGATTAAAAACGATTGTTTGCTGGCTAGGCAATCAGGAACATCTGCCAATCTACACACAGGTGTGTATATATATGTGTGTACACATGTATATTTCTGTATATGTACGTACAAAATATAAAATACAAATGCATATGAATATGCACATATATGTATGCGTCTATGCATATATATGTATGTACACACATATATACATACACACATTTTGTTTTGCTTAATTTTAAAGCTGGCATTATCTGAAATCATCAACTGAAATTAAGTGTCAGAGACACTCTTGACAAGATGGCAGGCATCAATCATTTTTAGTTTTTTTTTGACATGCATTTTCCATTTCTTTTTCTTCCGTGGGAAGAATAAGAGAATTAGCATTATGTTGTGAATCTTTATCAGTTTAAAGCTTAACAGTTGGCATAGTCTTGAACACCAGATGGGTAGTTTCAACTTTTGAAACTGTAAAGACTGTTTGAATACAGTACTATGCATTACATAAACATTTCACTGAGGCATCCGGAGGTAGGTGATATAATGGTACTGAGAACATATACTGAAAAACCGGTAATAGAAAAAGAAAAAAAAAAAAAAAGGAAGAAAGAAAGAAAAAAAGAGAAAGAAAAATTTGAAGTAAAAATATCTAGAGAAGGAATGAACCAAATATTTTTTGCTTTTGAGGAGATAGTCAAAATATAGCTTCCACCTGATTATGTGAAAATAATTAACTTACTAGCAAGTTAGTTACTAGCAGTTTGAAAAAGAAAGTTCAAACATTGGTTTACTCAGAACTCTGTCTGCTAAGTCATTGAAACCACTTGCAACCTGGATCACAGATGGTAAGAATCAAGCTTTGCTGCTGAGCTTGTATGAACAGATAGACCAACTCTAGGACTAGACCTTGGGAAGTTGAAGTAAAAATTTAAATTTTTTCAAAGGTGGCAAGTATAAATTTGAGAGGTAGAGCACAGCAAATAGTTCTTTAGAAAAGCTTAATAATCCCTTTGGTTAAGAGAATTCATTCAGAATCTTCACTATTCTCTTATCTCACCTTGCCAATTAAGAAGGTATGAATTACGATTATTTCACTTTTATGTGTTTGAACTAAAACTTAGCTTTTAAGTTTTCAATGGATCCATGATTATGAGATAGCAGCTATTCTCGCTAATGATGCTAATCATATCCCATCTTCACCTTTTCATCTAATTTAATTCATAGTCCATGCCATTCTATAGGCTTTTCTCCAAATCTTATGAAATTCCTTGGTTACCATTACAACAATCAAGCTGTACACTTAACATTTCTTTTATTTGACTAATCGAATTAATTTTTAATCAATCAATTAATCAAAAAATAAGAATTTACTAAGTATTTCTCCCCATATTCTAGCTATGTCAGATGCTGGAAATACAAAGGTAAATATGAAAATCTCTGCCCTCAAGGAATTTATATTCTGTCTAAGTAGATGGCATGTACCTAAGAGAATACGACTGAACCTATACTTTCTAATATAGAGAACTTAAAAATGAGGATATTCTCCCAACAACTAACCCAGTATAGAACAATACTTTCTCTGCCTCTTAGAGACTTAAGAGATTTGTCTACAATACTGAGAGATTGAGTGAACTGCTCAAAATCACAAAGCCAGTATGTGCAAGATGAATGATCTGAATCCAGACAAAGCTTCTTGGTTCTAAGATCACTTATCTCTACTCTGCCATGTTGACTATCATACATATATGTACATCTAAAACATACAGAATAAATATTATAACAAATGATGACTGATCTATTCTTTAAAGGAAAAAGGGAATTCTGAAGGATCTAAATCCAGACCAAACTTCTCAGTTCTAAAGTCAATTGTCTCTCTTCTAAGCCATCTTGCCTGTCATACATATATGTATCTCTAAAACATACAGAATAAATACAGAGACATTTATAGCAAATAGTGCTTGGATTAATCTTTAAAGGAAATAGGAAGTCCAAGAAATTGTGGGGAGGGAAATGAAAAAGGGGTAAATTTTAAACAATAAATTGTAAATTCACTTACGGCAGATTATGGATTGCTTTTGTAGTTGTATCCCCAGGGTTAAGTACTGTTCTCATTGTAGGACTTCAAAAATACTTGCTAGTTATTATATTTTATCTCACTTCTTCCATTTTAGTAATCATTGCTATCATGTTACTTGGTGTTTACCATATGTCTCTGCCTCACAATTAGAGTCACAATTTTGATTTTTTAATAGGTGAGAACAATTTCTCAAGCATAATTCATGTGATTCATTTCCTTACAATGTTATCTGAAAACAACTCACGATCTGTCAGTAGTATCTTTCCAAGATGTATGTACTGATGGACCAGCTCATTGAGTCATACATTCAGTTGCACATGTCTTATGTCTTAACAATTAGCTTTTACCTTACATTTGGTTACACCCTTTCCCTCTATTATGTTATTAAGTTGAACTCTTCTGAATTGTTATGTGTCTCATCAAAGAAGTTCTTTACTATTCTGGAGCATACTGCAACTAGTGCAAATTAATTGTGATTTAAAATAAAATACACGTAAAAATTGGCTGGTGATCCTTCCATAATAAATGTAATTTAGGTTTTACAATTTGTTGAAAAAAATCAGTGTACAGTAAAATTAACATTAAAATGAACAAAAGTGTTGTTAAAAGACTGAAATCCTTAAGCAATTAATTTAATAAAATATGGAGAAATAAAAATTATTCCATTTTTCAAAAACTTTTCATTGTAAAAAGTTGAAAAAAGAAAGATTTTGTAGTGTGGAATTGATTGATGAAATAAGTGATACTCAGTGAATGGCAAATTACTTTAGACAGAATATAACTCAGAATTTATATATTTTTTCTTCTGATTAATATTCATTTAATGTATAAATGGATGTAATTTTCCATCATCGTGGGGGAAAAGGAGAAGAAAACAGTATATAAAGGTTAGACAGGAAGGTCAGTGTTTCATTTTATATGCCTAAAATTTTAAATCCACTACTTGGGTATAATATAAAATAACAGGAATCTTTAAATAAAAGAGAAATTATTTATATTACTGTAATATTTCACTGAGGAGGAGTCTGAAATCACCCAAGTGATAGGATGGGTAAAAGTAATATTTTACCATGAAAGTATTTATAGAAAAGGTGTTATCAATTTCTTAATGTCTCCTTGGCATTTCTTGATAGATCTCACTGGCATTATCATGATGACATGGATATACATTTTATAAAAAGTGGAAAAAAAAATCTGTCACATCACTTATATGTCATGAAGTAGGCAAAACCAATTCCTTTGTGTGTTCTTTCCCCTTGAGTTGAGGTACAATGGTATGCATGGAGACTCAACCATCCTTTTTACATATGGATTATTTTTTTTTCAATTCCTTGTGGCAGCAAGTTTTGTCAAATGAGAGTAACATTATCATTTCCTAAATGCCTTCTTGCTTTCTCTGTGCTTTTTTTTTTTTTTAAACAGTCTGTCTCATCTTGGGTATGTGTGTGTGTGAAGGGTAGTTTTGTTAAGAAATGTATTTTTAGTCTCTTGAAGTTTTAATATTAGAGACCTCAGGCAAAGCAATTCTCAATAGTTATCTCAGAGGTGGTTTTATATGTGATTGTAGCTCATCTAAAATATTTGCATAATGCTAGATGTTCATAGCTTTATCATACTCATTGATAATTTTCCTTCCTGAGGCATTTAATAAAAGCAGAAACATATTGCTTTAGGATAAGCCTTTAGGTAATCATTGTTAATATAAAAACATAACCTTAAGTATTCTAGACACAATTTTATTTGACTTGTGATTTCTGTTCACATTATTATTTCTTTCAGATTTCTGTCTATATTTTACTCTTCTCTTCCATTCTAATTATTTTTTTCCTTTAATCGTAATCCACTAGAAACAACTATTAGGATGAGAAGCAAATTGTTATACATGAGTATAAAGAAATAATACTGTGCCATATGAAATGACAACTTTGTAGAGTTCAGAGAAACATGAGAAGATTTATGAACTGATGCAGAGTGAAGTTAGGAGAACCAGAGATATTATATACATGACTACAATAAGCATAAACAGAAAAACATTCAAATAGCAACACCAAATAAAATTGAATATTAAGCAGTTATGATGAGTACAGTTAGCCCTAGAAACAATTTGAGGGGGAAAAAAAAACCCTTCCTTTTGTCTTTGAAGAAGTCAGGAACTGTGATTATATAATACGAGATGTACTGATAGCACAGATTAATGATTCTATTGATTTTGCTATTGGAGGAGAGGTTCTTTTTAAAATTTGCCATGAGAACTTCTTAATGTAGAGAAGAGGAAAATAAAAAATAAGAGCAAAAAAAGAGATGACAATAAATTACTTTATCTTGTCTTAAAAGTTGACTTACCCCATGCTGAAGGAAGGTTTACTTTCTGTCCCCCCCACAGCAAGTGAACTCTTTGGCTCTTGGTGTTTTATTGAACTCCATAAAACTCCCAATAGAAGAAATTATTGATTTATATGTGAAACTTATCTTTTAATCATGATGAATGTTTGAAAAGCTTGCAGTTGCTTGAAGATTAGCCAAGATCCACACCTACTAAATATTGAAGTATTAGGTTAGGTTTATACTTCTTGAATATGATTTCCTTAAAAGCATCTTTTAAAATGTCTTAATACTGCTTGCAAAGGGTTTCTAGGAGGTAGCTCAACAATTATTGTATAAAAAATTGTACAATTATTACATTTTTGCTCTAATGCATCTTTTTAAACAAATATTGTTATTTAAATGCCTAGCTCTGTTTTATTTAGACTGACTGACATAGTCATAAAGATTTGGGTTCAAATTCTGTTTCAGACCCTTTCTAGGTATGTTATTTATTTATTCATCCATCCATCAATCCATTCATTCATTCATTCATTCATTTATTTATTTGCTGGGGTGACTTGTCTAGGATCACACAACTAGGAAGTATGTCTGAGACCAGATTTCAACTCAGGTCCTCCTGATTTCAGGGCTGTGCCACCTAGCTGCCCCTCCAGCTATGTAATTGTGGTTCTGGGATATTCATTTTCCTCTTCTACAGAAGAGGAATGGCATTATTTGCCATATTAACATATCAGAGCTGTAAAGCTGAAGGCTTTACAGGCTTTCAAAAAGTTGGTAATAGCACCATTTTAAAAGAACTAATTGTTAAATTTTCTGTGAAAACATATAACTCTGAAATGGGCATAAACTATAAATCAGGGCTTCATTTATTGTTGTTGTTGTTTTTTGATGATCTAGACTTAAGAAAGTGTCAGTATTGCATATTAAACTTAAAAGTGTGTCTATGGATTTCTTTTCCTCAGAATTGTTAAAAATTTACTTGCTTACTATTGCTTCACTCTATAGAAATTGCTTACTATTGCTTAACTATAGAAATGAGTTATTGTTATTGTCAGAATGCTAGTTAGCTTTTATGTAGTACTTAAAAGTTTTTTGAGGCACTTTACATGTTGGCTCATTTTGATTTTCTGATTTTGACATTTTATCCTCTTTACAAATAAGGAAACTGAATTTTGGAAAAAGTCAAACATTTAGTGGGTGTCAGAGGTAGGATTTGAATTCATGTCTTCCTGGCTTCAAGTCTTTATTATGCCTTCAAATTGCCAAATATCAGTTGCAAAATTGTTACTAACTGATTTGTCACATCTAGTATTTCATAGTAAAAAGTCTCAGTAGTTGATCTACAGTGAAGCAACAGGGCTATCATTTTTTTTATTTATTTGATTAAATTTTTCACAATAATATAAATTTTTTAACAATGATTTTTTTTTTGGCTTTTAAAAAATTTTAATAGTATTTATTTTTCCAATTACATGTGAAGATAGTTTTCAACAATCATTTTTGTAGGACTTGATGATCCAATTTTTTTTCTCCTTTCTTTCCTCCTCTCCAAAGCAGAAAACAATGTGATATAATTTAATAATGATTTTTAAAATTTTTGAATTTTGAGTTCCAAATTCTTTTCCTTTATTCCACCCCTTTTAGAAGCAAACAATTTTTATTATCTACTACATGAAGCCATGCAAAACCACATTTCCATATTAACCATGATGGAAAAGAAAACACAAAGAAAAAAATACAATAAAAATAGTTTTAAAAATATGTTTCAATATATATTTAAAATTCATCAGTTCCTTCCCTGGTGATGAATAACTTTTTTTTTTTAATCATTCCTTTGGTATTGTCTTGGTTCATTGTTTTGATCACAGCTGCTAAGTCTTTCACAGTCAATCATGCTTACAAAAATACAATTACTGTGTACATTTTTCTGGTTCTGCTAAAATCACTTAACATGACTTCATTTAAGTATTCCTAGATTTTTTCTGACACCATTCTGTGTCATGTAGCACACTTGCATTTCATTACAATCATATGCCACAACTTGTTTAGCCCTTCCCCTATTGATAGGTATCCTCTAAATCTCCAATTCTTTGATACCACAAAAAACTGTTGAGATATATACATATATACATATATATTTGTACAAATAGATCCTTTTCCTTTTCTTTTTTATGTATAAACATATTTATACAATTCTCTTGCTACTCAAGAGAAATCAGATCAAAAAAGAAAGTAAATGAGTAGGCTTTTCTTTAATCTTTTGGGTGTACAGATTTAGTTGTGGTATTGCTAGGTCAAAGGGTATAAGCAGTAACTATATGCATAGTTACAAATTATTCTCCACAATGCTTGGACTAGTTCATAATACTACTAGCAGTACACTACAGTATCCCAGTTTTTCCATGTCCTCTCCAGTATTTGTTATTTTTCTTTTCTGTTGTGTTGTGGTCAGTTTTTTTTAGTTGTTTTTCGGTTGTATCTGACTCTGTTTCATCAGTGGTTTTTATTGTTAATTATAATGGAGTAGTTTGTCATTTCTCCTGCTCATTTTATAGATGAGGAAACTGAGGCAAACAGGGGTGAGTGACTTGCCTAGGGATATACACCTAGCAAGTAACTGAGGTTGGATTTGGAATCAGGAAGTTTTGGACTCCTGACTCCAAGCCTAGCACTCTATACACTGAGTCACCTAAGCTTCCTGTTAGATTAGCCATTCTGATGGTGTGAGATAATATTCAGAGTTGTTTTAATTTGTACTTTTCTAATCAGCAGTGATTTAGAATATTTTTTTCAAGTAAATATTGATAGCTTTGATTTTCTCTTCTGACCATTCAGTTCCATATATATTTGAGAAATGAGACATTTATCAGAGAAACTTGCTGCAAAATTTTTTCCTAGTTTCCTGTTTTCCTTTTTCAATTTTTACTGCATTAGTTTTGCTTATGCAAAAGTGTTTTAATTCCACATAATCAAAATTATTTGACTTCCCATAATTCCTTCTGTCTCTTATTTCTAAAAGTAATTGCAAAATGAGAGCTGTTAGTGGCTTCAGTATGATGATTTCCTTGTGATTATTAATGACACAATATTCTGGTTGTGGGATAATTTTTGAAGGCTATAAATTACCCTGGAAACATGAGAAGCATCTATCAGGAAATGATCCTCAGCATCCAAAGATCATGTCACCAGCCATTGCCTCATATTACATGAATTCTTGGCCTAATATTCGTTAAAAGTTTGTGTAGAGAGAGTTTTTATATAATCAACAAGTCTAGGGCACTCAATAGCCTGGTGCTCTTATATAAGAAAACACTTCACCTACTAAATCTAAAAATCAGTAACTTGCATGAATACATCAAATAAAGGAGAAATGTTATTTGTGTAGATTTCATTTCAATTCAAGTTTTAAATATTAATTCTAAAGTCTCTAATGCAACTCATTATTCATTTGTCATTGAATAATATTTCAAAAAAGATTTCATTATACAATTAAATTAAATTTAAGTTTAAATGACAATATTGATACATTCTCAGACATGGAGACTTGTTTAAAAATTAACTTATTTTTAAATCTGCTTTGCTGAGAATGTTGATTTTTGTTTGTTTGTTTGCTTATTTAGAAAGGGAAGAAAAACTCTCTTCTGTGTTGCATTTCCTCCCCTCCCCACCCCCACACTATATTTACAGTAACAACTGCTATAGCCATTGCTCTCCGTACTCATTTTCCAAGAAAAGAAGAGCCTGAATTCCTTACTTGGAGGATTACAAAGCCTTAAAATAATGTAGACATCCTGTGATGTATGAAGTAATGACTCAATTGAAGTACTGATATCCACTTAATGGCATCCTGTTTCTCAGTTTGTCTTTAAATATCATGTAATAAGAAATTTTCTGAAAATTGACTATTCATTCTTTTGAAAAACAAGAGAAAATTCTTATTTGTCCTGTGTGAGTAGTAACTGAAAATGTAGGGGGAAGAGAAAGTAGCTCTCTTTGGGAAAAAAGTTTAATGTTTTAGATTGTTTTTATACATTCAGTACAGGTATACTCAAGTAGAGAGCAACTGAGCCTATGAAAATTTGCCATAAAATAATTTTTAAAAGTTTGTTTCTATTTGACATATGTCTCAGACATGGTGTGAAAAAAAAATTTAGGAACCTGTGTAATTTTTAAAATATAACTGCAGTTGTAATGATGAGTAGCACACATCTCCTTCAGCTGTGACTTTATACAGCTACAGATTGATAGCAGATGTGGGCAAGTTGTTAATGATTAAAGTCTGGAATAGTGGGAAAACTTCTTGGTCTTGAGTTCATATTCTAGTCCTAATATATAGAAGCACAAGGACAGTAGTTACAACCTCCATTTTTTTTAAATCTGTAAAATGGAAAGATTTGATATCATGAAAACACCTGCCCAGATTATCATCACTAAGCAACCTAAATCTCATCTGCTGTCATCTCTTGATAGACTATCAGGCAGCTTCCGGAAATGTATAATAGCTTATTTCAAATAAGAATGAAGAGTCTAATTTTTTTTTAGAGATAAATGGACTTGTAACAACATTACATTTTTCTGAAGATGATTCTGTAAAAGTAAAAGAAAACATAATTTAATTTATCACAGTTTTACTCAGCATTATATACAAGTCATTGGGTTAATTCTTGAGGAACATGAAATCAAAATCCAGTACCTAAAGGTATTTTCCACTCAAGCCAAAGAAAGCTGAACCTCAAATCCATACTTAACAGAAATAGTTAACAAAACAGTAAGACCTCAAATGAAATCTCATTAGTAGGAGTAATGGACATTCAGAAAAACTACTGCAGACAGAGACACCATTATTTTAAATAACTTTGGACGTAACTTGGTCAGTAGTCAAGCCAGTGTGCTCATTTCTATTGATTGGGCAGGAGCCAGATTAATATGAGTATAGCTTGCATAGCTTCCATTAGAAACTTCAATTTCCTTGAGTGCTTGATTAGCTCAGTTGAGTATTAGCTAATTATAATACAAAATGAAAATGGAACCTTTCATTTGGTATTTGAATCTATGATCTCATTGACATAAGCCCTCATTTTAATGAAGCAGATTGCAAGCATAGATCATTTCATCATTCTTTTCATCGTTTGCCTATATATTTTCCCAAAAAGGTCCAGTTAATATGCTAAATTAAAGTCTTTCCTTTTGGTCTTTTAACATTGTGGATACCAATATAGCATCAGGAATACGTATTTGTTATTCTTACTTTCACTAAATTCTGAACTCACATTCCTTTCTGATGATACGTTTCCTGGATGATATATTTAACATCTCTTAGAACTATTTTACATCCTTATGATAGCACAGGTGTGACTCTAGGTTCTTAAAACAACAAACAAAAATGCCAATAGAATATAATCAACAGAATGGCAGAGGATTCTAAGTTTCATGAAGTAGTAAAAGGCAATGGAGAAAATATATGAAAAGATTGGCCTGAGGATCCACTTAGCCATGTCTTGCCAAGATCATAGATAAGGACAACTTCAAGCAAACTACAAGTAGAAGAATGCTGATTTCCCTATAGATAGGTTGTCAAAAGTTAGGACTAAGCAATTCTCAAATTAAGCATGCAAATTATTAACAACTGTATAAAATGATGTTCCAAATCACTAATACTGCAATAAGAGGAATACAAATCAAAATAACCCTTAGGTTTTACCTCATACCTATAAAATTAGCAAGGATGAAAAAAGTGAATAATCAATGCTGGAGGATTTGTGGGAAAAAAATTGCACTTTCAATTATTGTTGGTAGATATGTGAATTGGCCCAGCATTCTAGAAAGCAATTTAAAATTAAGCAAAGACAGTGACTGAAATGTCATAAGAAAAATTAATGACTACCCGGAGACTCACCTGCTATGCATTTACCCCCAAAAGATAAATTATAAAAAGAAAGGCTTATACAATATGCCAAAATATATAAAGCATCAGGTTAGGGGTGTGTGTGTGTGTGTGTGTGTGTGTGTGTGTGTGTGTGTGTGTGTGTCTGTGAGAGAAAGAGAGAGAAAAAGAGAGAGAGAGAGAGAGAGAGAGAGAGAGAGAGAGAGAGAGAGAGAATACATAGAAACAGAGTTAATGCCCATAGATGAGAGAATGGCTAAATAAATCATTGTACACAAATATAACTAGTTTATCATATAGTTGGACACTGGATTTCAATTTAATAAGGTCTCAGTTCCAAGGCCACCTCAGGCACTTAGTAGTAGTTGTATGATGTTAGACAAGGCACTTAACCCATGTGAGACTCATTTTCCTCATCTGTAAAATCGGGTGGTTGATTTTGATGACTGAGTCCTTTTCTATCTCAGAATCTATGGAGAATCCCAAGAAGTATGGAAAGCTTTATTTGAACTAATGCAAAATGAAGGAAAAATAATAAGGAAAAGAGTATTCACAGAACCTACAAAAATACAAATAGTAAGAACAATAACAAAATAATTGAAAATAAATATTACAAAATTATTTTGTTGCAAAATTATTTCAAATCATTTCTCAGATATGTCTCCTTTCCAGCTACATAGTCTCTATCGTAGTAGAGTTCTTAATTACTTTGTATCTGTGCTGTTGCAGTAGCCTTGAGCTTAGTCTCCCTGCCTCTTTTCTCTTCCTATTCCACTCTACTTTTTTTCAGCGGAGAAATTTTCCTTAAGTTCATGTCTGATCATATGATACTCTCTACTTCCCCATTCACAATAAGTTCCAGTGGATCTTTATTATTTCTAAGTTAAATATATATGTTTTTAAAATCTAATTTTATATTTTGTTTTCTTATGTTTATATTATGTTTTCTTATGTATATTCTTACACATTTTTGGCTGTTCCTCACACAGAAATGTGTTCAAATTCAAATGTGCCTCAGATATTTATTTATTAGCTGTTTGATTAAGGGCAAGTCACTCAATTCTGTTTGTCTCAGTTTCCTCTTCTATAAAAAGGAACTGAAGAGGTAAATAGCAAGCCTCTCCAAGATCTTTGCTGAGAAAACCTCAAATGGGACCATGAAAAGTCAGACAGGACTAAAAATATGATTAAACTGAACATATAGGAAACTCCAGATATATGTGGAGCCTTTTCATTGCCTGGAATACCTGGAATGAGCTACTTTCTTATCTCTATTTCTGATTGATTCCCTGTCCTTCAAGAGAAGGACAACAATCTCAATTATGTTTTTACCAGTTTACCCCAGTTCTTCAATGCCTTCCTTCTGAGATTTCCTTTGATTTACACTTCATTGTCTCATGTTTATACATAGTTACATACATAAAAGTTGTTTCTTCAGGAAAATGAAGTCCTTGAGGATAGGAACCCACATTTTTGCTAAACTTTGCATCTCTGCGCCTTATATAGCAAATGCTTAATAAATACTTGAGTGACTGATTTAATTTATCAATCATATTTTTCTGTAAAACCAAACTGTGATGTAGTAGAAAGAACAGTGGATTTGAAGTGAGAAGCTCTATATTCATTTTCTATCTTTGCTATCTCCTGCCTGAAAAAAATATTAAAAACATTGAAAAATAACAACCTTTATAATATTGGATTTCCTCATTTATAAAAATGAAGGAATTAGATTAGATAATCTCTAAGGTCCTTTCTGTCTCTATATTACATGATTCAAACTCAGAGAATGATAAGAAAAATTTATCCATTTGCTGAGAATATCCAAGTCATTCAGAATTCACACACTATTTCTGTGGCTGTGTATAATGTTCTGGTTCTGCTCACTTCACTCTGCAACAGTTCATGAAAGACTTTCCAGATTTTTGTGAAATCTTGTCTTGTAGAATAATAGTATGCTATTATATCTGTATACCATAACTTGTTCAGACATTTCACAATTGATAGACATGAATAGGAGAATTTTAAAATGTTTTTAGGGCTTAGAAAAGTCTGTACCAAAAGGGTGCTGAAAATGTGTGTGCATAACGGACAGAGTGAGGTACAGAAAGAATTGTACCTAGTGAAAGAATGAGTGAGGAGACCAGAAGATTGGAAATTGCTGATGACAAATGGAGCTAGCACCAATATTTCAAAATTGAGCCTCTTTAATCTGTGTCCTGCTTAGAATTCCTCTGTGGCTTAATTCTGCTTCATGAAATAATCATACATTATATAGAGAGATCCTGGTATTCCCAAGAATTTTTGAAATTAGAAGTTTGGTTTCTGCTGATCTTTCACACATAAATATGGTCAATCATATTAATTTACAATCAATTTTCTTGCTTTAGAAATAGTGGATTGTAAATTTGATATGAGTCAACAGTGATAGAATCACCAAAAAGTTAACACAGAAAGCCTTCTGGCAAAAACCATGGAAGGTCCCAGCTAAGTCTAGCTCCCTTCCCACCACGTTAAAAACAAAGACAGACAGTAGCAAACACTGCAGTGTCAACAAGAGATGAATGAAGGGAAAGCCAGGGAGGCAATCCCTATTCCTTTTATTTTTTTTGAGTTGTTTTTCACAAATGACCATACTAGAAACATCAGATCTGAGTCAGCTCCTGTCATCTGAGCCAGCCCTGTCTAGGATTGTAGAAAAGGAAAAGAGCCTGTGCTTTAGCTATCTCATCCAGGACTGTTGGAGGAAGTACAACTCTTCCTTGGCCTCTCAGTCCAGGAGACTGAGACCCTTAACTCCTTGGATCTATTCAGATCTATAGGAAGAGGCAGGGCCTAGCTAGAGCTCAGTATCCTTCTGAAATCAAGGGCAAAAGGCCTGAGCTTGGGGCCAGGCTCATTGGCTGCCCACACCCTGAGAATGCAAAATGTCTGCTATTTTCATGCATTTGTCTTCTTCCAGTTATTCAGAAAGCTTTTTGAGGATGAAGATAGTCTTATAGTTTATTTTTTTTTAAATCAACTACCAAACTTAGTCCATTGCCTTGCTCTTAACTCATTCTCAACATAGACTTGTTGATGAATCCAATAACAGGTTTAAAAAAAAAAAAAACAAAAACAAATTCCAAATCCGGCTCTATAAATATAAAAGAAAAAAAAAAAAAAACAAACAAACAAACAAACGAAAAACAAAACATTGTTACCTTTTCTCTAGTATTTGTTTAAATGAAAACTTCATATTTCCCTGTTGAGAATTTGTAAACTATTTATTAATAGTTTTAAGATAAGTTTAGAAAACCTTGTTAACCTGCCAAAAGTATAGACAGGCTGCCAGACCACATTTACAATCCTTCTAACTTCTTTTCCATTCCCATTTTCAGAGCCTTTGGCTCTTTAACAGTTTTCCAGCAATTATTCTCTTCTGTTCTCTTGGTCCTTCATTTTGTAGCCTTCATTATTTTCTTATGCATTTTAACAAGGCACCATCTCAAATTTCCAGTATACTTTCAGGCTTCTTTAAAACTCACATATTTATACTTCCCTATCAAATTAAAACCATATGTTTCTATTATATCATCTTTAGTGACTCTCACACAGTTAGATCTATCTATCCATATACACACATATATGTAAAGACACATACGTATACATGCACACATATGTACATGGCACATATACACACATACATATGTGTGTCTGTATATATAGATATTTTAAAATAGGATTAAGTTAAAATAGGATAAGCTTATGCATATCTTCGGAAAAAACGAAGCAGCATTTAGTATAAGGTAATTTTTTTGACATGAAAATACATTACCTCCATCTTTATAATATACTGATGAATATAATAAAAATAAGTGTGCTTCTGTTTGATTTTAATATGTTTTCTCTTTTATAGATTTCTAAAATATAGATCTGTGCCTCTGCAGAGTAGTAAAAGTAATGGACTTAGGGCTGAATTTGAATTCTGCCTCAGACACTTACTAGCTGTCCTTTCCTATACCTCAGTTCTATCATTTGCGAAAGGGGGATAATAGAATCTACCTCATAATGATATTGTGAGGATCATATAAAATCTAGGGCATATACAAAGTACTTTGCAACCTTAAAGTATTATATTTATTGAGTCATCCAGTTTTATTTTTTGTGATCCTATGGTCCATACTGTCAGTGGGGTTTTCTTGGCAAAAATACTGGGGTCATTTGCCATTTCCTTCTCTCCTGTGGATAAAGGCAACAAGATGAAATGACTGGCCAAGAGTCACACATGCAGCTAGTGAGTATGTGAATTCAGATCTTCCAGGCTCAGTACTCTCTACTATGTAAATACTAGCTGCTGTTTCATCATCATCATCATCAATCCTGCAACAAGTCTTTTGCAAGACAAGAAGATTTGGGAATTCTGCCAAATAAGAAATCTTTCTGAGGTGCAAAAGAATAATGTAACCAGTTAATTGCTACAGTGGCTAAGAACATTGAGGCCATTATTGTTATATTATTTGTGTTTTTGCTTCAGACACATCACATCACTAACAACTTGCCTCTGCTCTTTTAGATACAAAGATAGCCCCATCAGTCTTTTTAAGTCTCTTAAATTGTTAACAGAAAAAAAGAAAATTCCACTTACTATTCAGGTATTTCCCATTTATGTTAGGCCATTACATAGTTTCTTGTTTTTAGAAGCTGCAAATGCATTTAGATTAATTACCATATTTTAGTAGATAGGAAATAAAATGTTTCACTTAAAAAATAAAATAATGGGCATCTCCTGTGAACAGTTTCTTTTATTAGCTCTAGTCATCATTAGCGTACTGTTTTTTGCAGAGTAGAAGTGCTAATGACTGTCACTGTGCTTACCCTTGAATTGTACCAAAAGCAAATCGTGGCAAAAGGGAACAATTATAAATAGTATTTAAAAAGAAAAGAAGAGGCGTTGAAGGGAAGAAAGGAGTTTTTTAAAAATAGAAATACAATGCTAACCCTCAAAACCTCGAAATGTATTTTTCAATTTCACCAATTTTTTTTTGACAGCAGAGTAAGCCTTGATGATCTTCTGTAAAAATGTAGGCCAAAGATTTGATTTCCAAGATATTATCTATTTAGAAATGAAGTGCAAAATGGAGGAAAGAGACAGCAGTGATGAACTGATAGTAATTCATGTGAAAAAGAAATGGGGATTTTTAGTTGCTAAAGAGGATAGCTAAATATTTCAGTAGATATACTGTTGGGACTGAAGTTAGGAACACCTGAGTTCAAATCCAGTGTCATACACTTACTAGCTATGTGACCCTGGAAAAGTCATTTAATTTTGTTTGCCTCAGTTTCCTTATCTGTGAAATGAGAGCTGGCGAAGGAAATGGCATATCACTCCAACACCTCTGCTAAAAAAAATGCTGAATGTTGTCACAAAATGTCAGATATTACTGAAACAACTGAACAAAAAGCTGATGAGAATTCAGTATGAACCAGCAGATTTATAAGAAAACTAATGCAACTTTAAACTGCAATAATAGATTTCATTTTCAAGACAGCTAATATTTTTACAGTTTTCTTAATTGCTGAGAACACACTATGGTAAGGTACCATATTTAATGCAGAGTATTAGTTTGGGAAGTATTGAAATGAGGATAATGTTTATGATATCGGGTCTAGAAACTACGCTCATTTTTGTTGTTTTGTTGTTTTTCACTTCTGTCTGACTCGGTGATACCAAATGAGATTTTCTTGGCAAAGATACTAGAGTGGTTTGCCATTTCATTCTCTAGCTCATTTTACAGATGAGGAAACTCAGGCAATAAAGGGTAAATGACTTGTACAGGGTCACACAGCTAGTAAGTGTCAGAAGCCATAATTGAAATTACAATTTCCTGATTCCAGAACTGGCTCTCAATTCACTGTATCTTCTAGAGAAGAATTGAGGGAATTAGGCTTATATAAAGTGTGTGTGTGTGTGTGTGTGTGTATGTGTAATTAGATGGGTTTTCTTGTGCAGGAGGACGATTTATTCCATTTAACTAATGAGATAAGAATATGGATCAGTGGAAAATTCCTGCTGGATCTCCAGAGACCATGTCTAGGAGAAACCAAACCATTTATCTCCAGTTCCTGACATGGCAAGATATTGTTTCATCTCAGTCATCTTCTGGCATGATACTGCTCTTGATTGACAGGACCTTCAAAGACCATTCTCTGGGGACACAAATTCACCTTCTCATCTGCTATGTCTGGTCTATTAATTTCTAGGTTTTGATGGTGGAAGTGACATTTTGATCTGTGAATAATGAATGTGAATTTGATATGTGACAAGTTAATATGCGCAACTGGAGGAATGGTCTTCAAGATTTCTTCCAATAGCTCTGAAGCCTGAGTTCTAATGGTAGAATGATCCTGATTTCTTTAACTTTGACTCATCTACATTGACATTCTCAACCACAATTACTTCTTTAGGATAAGCTTACCTCCTGTAAGAAAGTTTTCCTTAGAAAACTCTCTCTCTCTTTGTTTAAATAACTACCAGATCCTTCCATTCCATTTATTATAAGAATAGGGAGTGGTTTGCTATCCTTTTCTGATTTGAAACAGGAACTAAAAAAAATTACTGGTTTTCTTACATGGAAGTGGGTTATCACCTTTCATTAGATATTTACTTCTTTTTTTTGAATTAATAAGGACAACATCTTCACCAACAAGTATTTAAAGTTTTCAGAGTGCTTTTAAAATAATTTTTCATTTTCTTATAAAAACCTAGGAGATGAACACTATTATTGCATATGAACAAACTGAGGCAGATAGAGGTTCACACAGCTAATTAATATCTGGAGCTAGATTTTAATTAAAGTCTTCATGATCTCTGTCAAATGCTCTTTTTACCTCATTTCCTCGCTGCCTCTAATGTAGCCATCAGATACACATACCTGAGTCAACCACAAATATCCTAGTGGTCTTAGTGACCATTCTATGGAACACGAGAGAGTTAAACATTTGGCTGTAGTGCAGTTTTTTCTTTCTGAAACTAATATGATATTGGCAGGGTTAGACTTAGAAACAGTATACCCTTATTCCCTTTTCAG
This sequence comes from Antechinus flavipes, assembly GCF_016432865.1. Classification (NCBI taxonomy): domain Eukaryota; kingdom Metazoa; phylum Chordata; class Mammalia; order Dasyuromorphia; family Dasyuridae; genus Antechinus; species Antechinus flavipes. The sequence goes on along the minus strand of NC_067401.1, from coordinate 352,718,826 downwards.
TACTCCTGATCATAATGTACAGTGTGTCTTGGATTGCCTTGAACCGTTCATCTTGATATCCATCTTTTTTTAGGTAATACATCATATTTTCTAAATCCTGCTCAACCTCATGTCTCTATCCCAGCTTCTCCTTACTTTTGCCTCTCCTCCACCCCTCATCAGAGCTTCTTTTCTTTTTCCTATTCCTTCTCTAGTGGGTATATAGACCAAATTTATGTATGTGCCTTACCATCCCAACTCACTTCCCTCAGCTTTTACTTATCTCCTAAAAATGACAGAATTATTCTCTTTTAAGGGTGGGTAAAAGTTGAAAGCCCTAAGAAATTGGTATCTGTGAATCATGAATCAACAACTATCATCAATTCAAATGGAATTCATTCCTTATTCAGGGAGTAACCTTGTCAAAAGAATTTCACACCTTATTAAGAAACTACCAAACAAGTCAGGAAAAAAGTTCTCAACAGCTGAAGGACTTGTCATCTTACATAAGAAGACATCACTAATGCTAGAAGAAAGAGCTCATCATTGTCACAACAAGGACCCAAGACAATGCCTATGCACATCTACCATATATTATTTAAGGATGTGAAAATTTGTTTTGCATGCAGATTTCTTCCTATTGCTGTACTCAAGATGGCCAAACCCACCCTTAAAGTCAGCAGCTCTATCAAAGAAATTTCTTTTTAGCAATAGTCACAGTCTGACTCCTACACCTGAGACATCCCATGCCTATGTATAGAAGAAACAAAAATACAAATTTAGACAGATGGTCATAGGTTCATTAATAAAACCAACACTAATTATAAGAGCTGTGTGTTTGCTTTATCCAGGGAAATTAGAATACATTTCATATAAACCTAAAGTCCTTTTCACCTAAATATATCAATAAATCATTCTAAATTTTGTATAAGCAGTTTTCTAAATCAAGGAAGGACTATAGTGCAAAAGGGATGCTAGAAATATTAAAGTAGTATTTCAGCGCTCTAAACTTTATTCATATAAAGTTGTTTTTTTTTTTTTTAAAGCAGCCTGATATAATTCTTTTTTTTTTTTAATTAAAGTTTTTTATTTTCAAAACATATGCATGGATAATTTTTCAACATTGACCCTTGCAAACCTTGGGTTCCAAATTTTCCTTCCCCTTCCCTTACTCCCTCCCCTAGATGGTAAGTAATCCAATATATGTTAAACATGTTAAAAATATGTGTTAAATTCAATATATATACATAGTTATCATGTAAAGTTTTCTCTTGCAGCTCCACTATCATTTAATTAAGTCCAGCCTTGATTTCTATGGTAATTTTTATTAGACTATTTAATATAAGAAATAGTTAAAATGAAAAGCTACTGCCTATGAGATGTACTCTTTCTCTATGGAGGAAAGATATTTCTAGCCACATTCTGTCTTTTACTTTTTATCCTCATAGCTTCTCTGAAAGAGTAATTAATAATAGCACAATGTCGACCTGGCAGACACAGGTGGTATATCTCAAGGGTCAGTTTTGTGCTCAAGACTACTTAACATCTTCATCAATGACTTGGATGATGGAATAGTCTGAACACTCACCTTGTTCATGGATGACACAAGGTTTGATGCAGTGGGCAAAACCTTAGAACATAGGGTTATAATTCCAAATGATCTTGATGTTAGAAAATAGTCACATTAAGTTCAATAAATACAAGAGTAGAATATGAAAACTAAAAAAAAACTAAGCAAACCAATATGTTCTAAAGAATATGCTATGTAGAAATACAATAAGCTAGCTCCTAGTTATTACATTAAGCTGCAGACTTAAATTATTAAACTAATTAAGCACAAAAAATAAATATGATTTAAAAAATGAGGCAAGGAAATAGAAGGAATATTGATGTGGAGTTTTCTTTTGAAGTTTAAAAATATATTTGGGGTAACAAACTAATATCACTAAACCACTGAAGCTTCCTTCTTCCACCCCCCCAAATATCTTCATTTAGTGCTACAAATGAATGCCTGTACTATATATTCCTGTGAATGGTTGTTTTCCCTCAAAAATGATTTATATATAAGAACAAGCAACTCTGAAAAAGAATAAACAATATCATCAAAAAATTGGGTGGTAGGATCTGAACTTGGATTAACCTTCTTAAGTGCTTTTTCTCTGGTGAATTTCTGGAAGATAATTTTAGGCAAATGTCGAAGAGAATTTGTAGGCATAGATGAGTTGGCATATATAGTGTTGGAGGGAACATCTCACTTGGGTTTAAAAAAGCCCATGGATATCAAAAAAGAGAGAAGGAAAAGAGTGATTCTGATCCAGTGGAGAGAGAGCTAACAAACAGAATGAGAAGAATTAGGGAAACAGACTATTCAGTAAATTCCTAATCTCTAGTCTGTACTCTTTAGATGTTGCCAAAAATATTTATTATAAATGTACCAAAATTCCTATAATGTTCTACCTAAGATATATGTGGTCATTATTTTACCTCCCACCTACCCCGTTATGTACATTGAATTATAAAGCAAAGCCTTAAGTGAATTTCCAACCATTGTCATGCATTTGAGTTTACTTCCATCTTTTTTTTCCTTCTTTAATAATATAATATTCCAGAATCCTCACTGAAATATTTCTGTTCCACATGGGTGCATGCAAACCCTCTCCAGGAGACCTCTGTAGTACAAGTAAACATATTTTCTGATTAGAATACACAAAAGTATTTCATGACCAATCTTAGAGAAAGGGCATTGGGGGACAAGCTACCATGGTACCAGACAACATAATTTTATAAAAGTCCATTAGAGAATTGATTTTATTGATTTATCTTTCATATGGTTTACAAATATAGATCCTAAGCAGGTTATATTCAGTTTTTCTTCCTAAGAGAGTTATTTTTATCCCTACCCCATACAACAGATGGGTACCCAAGTATTTTATAAGAGATGACAAGAAAATTGCATTACAGAGAAATTGCAGAGGGGAAGGATGCAACAGGGTAGCCGATTGGGAGGGAGGATGGGGAGGGGGAAATACAGTAACATCAAAATAGAACACAGGAAGAAATAATGAATTTGCCTGCACCAATCTCTTCTCTTCTGACCTCATCACATAGGAGCAGCCTATCAATTTGACAACAAACAATAAATATTAAAATGAAAATTTTATATGTCTTATCAGAAACTCCTGACATAACTTGTTTTCACATTTTTTTCCCCCTGCAAACACTGAATACCTCTTCATCAATCTTTTTTCCAAAGCAATCTTGTTCTGGTTTTAGTGTCTTTTCTCTTTCTCTATCCCTTATGCTCCTTCTTTTTTGTCCTTTTTCCCCTTTCTTAGCAGAAACCATATGAATATTATTTTACACTGCACTATGTCTGAACCTCCATCGATCAAGAGATAAAAAATAGTTCTGAAGGATGTGTCATGACCCTGCAGAGCTACAAACAACAAAAACACATGTAATGATTCCACTATGTCTGATACAGTGACAAAGGCAGAGAATGCCTGTGCATTTCTGCACAAATGTTTGCATTCTTTTTTTATTCTAAAAGATTCTTCTTGGTGCTAGAATTTCTAGGAAGAAACAGGTTTTCACAATGTACTTTATTCTCTTATTCATTCTTGATACAGCACTCATACTTAGTAAAAGAACAAATATTTCCCAACTGTAAATGTTGAACTTCATCTCTACTTGAATTACCTTTGTAAGTTTATAATGCAAAAAAAGAAAAAAATTCATTTACTATTGTTGTTTAAATATAGGTCATATTTCTCTCTCTTTTTTTAATTAAAAAAATTTAATCTAACTAAATCTTATTATAGTATATATATTTTTTAAACATCCTTATATTTTATCTTTTCAAACAGATATAATATCAGGCCTATAGTTTTGTTTGTTTATTTGTTTAACAAAGAGTAATCTAGGGGTTTTTAAACTGAATTCCATTATTTTGCTAATTTATTATTTTGTCGTTATATTTCAACATACTGATTTCCAATGTAATTCTTTGTATTTTATTTTATGCATTTAAAAACTTTATTCTGAAGATGATCTCAAAGGGTTCACCAGCCTGGTCAAAAGTCCATGGAAAAAAAGGCAGAGAACCCTTATGTCAAGTGCTTTAATAGTTTCTATTGATCCCATTTTCACTACCAACTTATATTTTTATTTAAAAAAAAATTTTTAAGGCAGGCTATGGTCTCAGATGAATATGCAGAATAGCACAAACCAGTAAACAGTGATCACAGTTGTTCTTTATTTATTTATTGTAGTTAACACACAGGATTTTATAGATTTAGAAGTGCATTTCTCTAGCAAAGTCTGACTATGGTGCCTCATTTTGGCATAGAAATGAGTTTTTGAAGGCTATATTAGCTCAGAGCAAGATCTGGGGGAAAATTTTAATTATGGCTTTTAGGTAGTCAAATAATTCTTAAATTCTCTCTCCTCTTTTCCTGGTCAGACTTTTTTTTTTTTTTTTTTTTTTTGCAAATTTTTCCCATTTATTTCTTGACTTTAAATTTTTTGTTAAAGTTTGGCTCTGCTCGTGTGGAAAAAGGGAGTTGGCTTCTGTTTTTACAGCTAGTTCTGGTGACTTGTGATTTGTCCCTGCTTTTAAGTAATATCATCAGAAAATAAATGTGTTCACTGCTTAGAAAGGACCTTTGCTCCCCAGATTCTCTAAGTGCTGGTCCTCCTCTCCATGCTGGAACTGTGACCAGGAATTAGAATCCCTACTCCCTCTCTCCTATTGAAGTATAATATGGAACTGGGGTATGAGCAGCAGAATTGTTAAATGTTCTGTCCAATCAGGGGTTCCTTATGTTCTTTTTCTGACAGTGTCCAATCCCCTTCTGTCTCAGGTTGGTGAGAAGAGCTTCCAGTTATACTGGACAGCTACTGCCATAGCCACCTCTGCTTCCAAGGACCATTGCTCGTGTTGCCCTTATTTGTGACCAGCCAGGTTTTGCATCAAAGATTTATTTTGATTATTCAAGTTTTTGTGGACTGAAAAAATGTCCTATCCTGACCTTTTCTTGATTATGCTGCAACAAGGATTCTGTTTAGTGTGTTATTTTAAAGTTTAGAAGGGTATGTTGGGAAAGTTTGACAAAATGATCCCTCTACTTTGCCATATTGACTCCTGGCAAAAAGTTTTGAGTATGGACCTGGTGATGGATTTTGCATGCCTTCCCTCTAAGTGTTAGTCTAATTAAGTTTGTAGAGATATCATCAGCAGATTGTCTATTAGGAAAACTAGCCAATTAGTCAGTCAACAAGCATTTTAGTAAGCACTTACTAAAGTAAATTAAGTAAAGTAAGTAAAGTAAGTAAAGTATCCCCAGTAAAATAACTGGGGATACAGAGAATCAATAACATGGTCAATAAATATGATTCTTGCCTTCAAGAAAGTTATGTTCTAATAGGGAAATAATATATAAATTATTATGTGCACACAAAATAAATAGAAAATAATCTGAGAAGGACAGTATTAGCGTCTATCTGTATGGTAAGGGCAAGAGGAAGAGTCCACTAGGAATCATTTCCTTCAGGAGAAACTGTTTTGAAGGAACCCAGGGAAACTAGGAGATAGGTTAGGAGGGAGGACTTTCCAGGTTTGGGGACATCTAAAGAAAAGACAAGTAGTTGGGTGATCGAGTATCATGTTCGAGAATTATAGAATAGTAAAACAGAAAGAAACTATGTAGAGATTTATAGATGAGTAAAATAAGGGTTAAAAAAGTGATTTCCTCATCCTTCCCAACTGATAAATGGTCAAATGATACATATAAGCAATTTCCTAAAGAAGAAATTCAGGGTATCAATAGTCATGAAATAAGGCATAAAAACTAATACTTAGAGGAATGCAAATGAAAACAAATTAGTGCTTTTTGGCACATGTCAGACTGGCAAAGTTGACAAAACAGGAAAATGACACATGTTGGAGGAACTTTATGAAAACAAGTAACTTAATGAAGTATTGGTGGAACTGTGAAATGGCCCAGGCATTCTGGAAAACAGTTTGGAATCATTCCCAAAATATTGAATTGTATATACTCTTTGACCCAGCAAAACTTTTACTAGATCTTCATTCCAAAGAGAGCAAAGATGAGTCAAGGACCTAAATATAGAGTTTTTATATATTATTTATAATATTTAATTATTTGTAGCCAACTCTTTGTATCTATCTGTATGTCTGTATGCACATCAAGAAATCAAGGAGATATACATCACTTGGGGACTGACGTAGTTGAATAGTAGAAATTGTAATGAGCATCTTTCTAGTTAATACCTTTCCCTACTATTTTGTATTGTATCTGAAATATTGATGGGTGGAAGTCAAGTTTCTAATATAGATGGGGGGAAGTCAAGTTTCAGTCAATGGAATTAGTTGTATTAATTAATATAGGCAATGCTTCTATGCATTTGTCATAGTCACTACATCTGGCAACAAAACAATATTCTATTACATTCATATGCCACAATTTGCTTAGCTATTTCTCAATCGTTGGGTACATACTTTGTTTCCAGAACTTTACTGTTATAAAGAAATACTGGTATAAATACTTTTGTGTGCTTTTTTGAAAAGAAGGTCTTTCTAACTGCCATTGATCTCTCTGAAGTATGTACCTAGAAATGGGATTTCTGCATCAAGAGTACAGATATTTTAGTCATAGTCTTCATATAATTTCAAATTGCTTTCCAGAATTATTGGACCAATTTACAATTTCACACAAAAAAATTCATTACTGTATTTTTTTTAATAATCTCTCCAACACTGACCATTTCTATATTTTTAGTCTTTGCCAATTTACTGTCTATATATAAAATCTTCAGAATTGTTTTGTCTTTATCTTAATTATTAGCAGCTATTTGAAACAGTTTTTCCATATCATTGTTAATAGTTTGTAGTAGTTGTTTTGTTTTGCTTTTTTGAGAACTGCTTGTTCAAATTTCTTTGACCATTCATTATTTGATCTTTATTATCCAAAGTAGTGAAAGAGCATCTCTTGACTGGTCCATGAATGATAGATGTACAATCAATCGGTCATTGATGTCCTGCTTAAAAGCTTTCCAACTAAGTAAAACCTTACAGAGACAGCTTTTAAGAGACCAAGGCCATACAGCCTGGTGAGTGAGGTATGTAGATTTTCAGTCAAGGACCACAATTCCTAACAGCATTTCAAATAGGTGATAACATTTCTTTTAAAATATCATACCTTTGACAATATTTCAGTGAGTTTATGATACTCACCAGCTATTATCTTTTTTTCTCCTTCCTTTTAGTAGTTAACATCCTTGAAAAAATCTATCCAGGCTCAGTGGCTCTACTTTTCATTCTTTTCTAAGTCTTCTGCAATATGGTTTCCAATTTCATTTTTCTATTGAAACTTCACTCCAGAATTAGCAATGATCTTTTATTTACTATATCTAAAGGCATTTCATTGAACTTCATTGACCTCTGCTGCAATTGATCAATGCTCATCACTTTTTCCTATAGATTTCCATGACCCCACACTCTCTTGGTTTTCCTCCTACTGTTTTGATTGTACCTTGTTAGTATTCTTTGCAGGATCTGTATCTATGTTTCCCCCATTGAGTGTTTCTTAGTTTCTCCCCTAGGCTTTCTTTTCTCTATATTATCACCTTTATACTTGAACTTACTTTTCAGATTTCTTAATTCCTTTTCCATGCTTCCTGATCTTCCATCCTTGAAAACTTTTGCCCTAAAGCTGTGATCTCCTGATTGATAAATCCCACACCATGGTCAACATTTTACAAAGAACTCTAAGCATATTTCTATTTATTCTCCCATTAGCTCATTGTAAGTAGGGTTTTCTTATACCCTGTATACCCATATCTAATGCATTGTCTATTGAATAGTAGTCTATTAATAAATAATTGTTAATTTATTGATACTGTTTTTATTGATTCTGTATTATGTACTGTTATATGTATGATCTTCCTCATTAATGTAAGCTTCTCTGCATTTTTTCAATGTGAATTGAATTTTTCCTCTAGTCATTGACTTTGAGCACCCTATATCACTTCTATACCAAAGTAAGACAGGGGAGGACTTAATTATATGCTGTTTTTGTATTTTTCTCTCAGTTTAACTTATACCTAAGTCTTTTTCTTCAAGGAGGTTGTAAGCTCTTAGAGACTCTATTTTGCACATCTTTTTTATAGGATCTGTAATGCTTAGCGTGATGCTGGGCATATGCTAGGTATTTGATAAATACTTGTTGATTACTTTGCTGAAACATATCTGTGGTGTAATGCTAGGCACACCTGCATGTAAAGTATGTTAGCTTAAAGAATCAATTTAAATGATTAATCTTCACAACTCCTTTGTGAGACACTCAAGGGATATACAGTACAGGGATTAATTTATGGTGCAGAAAGAATAACATTTAATTGAAATATTCCCAATCGCAACTTCAGGGAAGATTTAGATACACAAAAAAGTAATTACCTAAGTTGAAAATTGCCCCACAGGGGTTAGAATCAATCAATAGTTTACTAAAAAGTAACACAGACTCTCCAGAGACAGAGGGTGATGTATGGATCAAGCCCTAAAGTTTCCAGCATCTATCATTCACTATTAGCCTTCATCAAATCATCCAAATGTGATAATTTGGCCACAGTTTCCATATAAAATAGAGACTTAACAATTCACCAAACTAGGGATTAATGGCATGTATTATCTCAGACTTTCATTTCTATTTCATATTTAATTGATTATATACAGAACAAATTTGAACATGTACTATTTGGTATACAAGAGATCTTTTTACAATTTAATATCAACTAAATAAGAAATCCCTAAGAACTTAATCTTCTAATTTATTTTGTTGATGGACAGCAGGGTACAGCATAAAATATATTAGACTTGAGTTCAAATTCCACCTTATACACCAGCTATGAGAATATATCATTTAAATTTTCTGTGCTTCAGTTTCTTTATTTCTAAAATGAGCAGATTTTGAAAGTCTGTGATCCTGTGTTATCCTTTGTATATTCAGATATTTTCTTTTTTCTTTTTTAAAGCTTTTTATTTTTCAAAACATGTGTGGACAACTCTTCAACATTAGCCCTTACAAAACCTTATATTCCAATTTTTCCTCCCTTTTCTTATCCCCTCCCCTAGATGGCAAGTAGTCCAATATGTGTTAAACATGATAGAAATATATGTTAAATCCAATATACACATACATATTTATACAATTATCTTGCTGCACAAGAAAAATCAAATCATGTTCAAAGGTTTTCAATCAATATAAAATTTCATTTCAGTGTTTCCATATGGTTTTGACTGGCGGTTTGGAATTTTTTTTTTTTAATCATGTGGGTTTTGTACTACTCAGACATACATGAGCATAGAATAAATCTATTTATCTCTTACTTATAAGTCAGACTTCTGGCAGCGCCCAACTAAATAGAACATATTGAAGAATCAAGAATTAAATGATATCAAAAGTTCTGAATAAACAAAATAGATGTTAAGCTCATTTCCTTATAAAAGATTTCCTCAAATTATCAATGAAAGCCTATTTACTATTTTCACATGATAATAGTAGTTATTTTCTGGTCAAGTGACTATCTCTTTGATTTCAGAGTGACCACTTGTGAAAGTAGGATAATGTTATTTCTTATAGTGACCATTTTATAGGAATTTTGTGAGAAACAGAAGAAATAATATATGTGAAGTCATTTATAAACTAAAGTACTGTGTAAATGCTAGCTATCGCTTTACTTTTACTACTATTAATAACTCACATATTACTTCAATATTTATAAAATGTAGGTATTATAAGATTCCTGTGAGAAAAGTAGTACATATATTATTTTTGGAGGGAGGCAATAGGGATTAAGTGACTTGTTCATCTAAACACTAAACATATAGCTAATATCTGAGGCTGAATTTGAACTCAGGTCCTTCTGACTTCTGAGCTAATGCTTTGTCTTGTGCAACCTAGCTTCCCCAGTAGTACAAATATTATTAATCCATTTTCCCAACAATGACATTGAGACTTACAATGGTTGAGAGACTTGACCATAGTTATGTAAATAGTGACAAAACTGCAAGTCTAATTGTTTTCAACTATATCACTGTCTCTGTTTAAAAAACAAAGAATATTTAGAAATATTGATTTTTAAAGGTACTTAAATTATTTCTACATGTAGTCCCTAGAGGAAAGTAAACTTTAATTATAAAAAATATTGAATTAATTGAAATACATTATTGTCAGACATAGTTAATAACAACCAGCAAAGATAGAAAAAATTCACCTTGGAACTAGGATGAGCTGTATTCAAGTTTTAGCGGGCAGAGTAAACCTGAATAGCAGATTTGTTTTTTCAAGCTCTAGGTAGCTCTCTAAGACTCAGAGTCACAGATGTGTTTTTGATCTGCATCAGGAAAGAGTTTTAAACACAGAACAAAATGTAAGTACAATGGAGAGAGAACACATTAGAGTGGGTTAACATGGATCTGGCATGGTTACACATACTTGCTGTTTTCATATGCACACATATGAGAGACAGAGTAGAATACTGTTCTTGTCAAAAGCCCTGCATTTCAGTCCCAGATCTAGTATTAATTAGATGTACAAAATTGGAAAAATCACTTTTAATTTCTTTGAAGTTAAAATTGTTAAAGATTAGGATTTTACCTATACTATTTTGTTGCAAAGTATATATAAGATTATATGAACATTCTTTCTAAACATAAAGCATTATATGAAGTCAGTTATCATATGTATATTTGGCAATTCTATAGGGAAATCTTTGACAGATATGGGATTCATGATTTGGAGAGAGTTACATAAGATGCTATCTGAAGTATCATCCAACTGATCATATATGCATGCACACATACACACATAATATCTAAATATTCACATGTGTATGCATTCACACCCACCTAAATACATATGCATATGTACACACATGCATATTTGTACAGCACATACATATTGTTATTGTTCAGTTATCATATATGACTGCACCCCAGACCCTTCTATTCTCTATTATCTCTCAAAGTCTTTCCAACTTCATGGTGGTTGTTTTACACAATTATCTATTATCCAGTCGTCTCATCCTCTGCCAATCTCCTTTTCCTTTTGCCTTCCATTTTTCCCAACATCAGAGTCTTTTCCAAAGTGTGGTCATAATGTGGTCTTCTCAATAATGTGGTCAAAGTATTTAAGCTTTAGCTTCATTATTTGACTTTACAGTGAATAACTTGAATTAATTTCTTGAAGTATCGACTGATTTGACCTCCTTGCTGTCTACAGGCCTCCCCAAAGACTTCTCCAGCTCTACAATTTGAAAGCATTGATTCTATGGCGTTCAGCTTTCCTCAGAGTCCAGTTCTTATAGTCATAAATTGTGACTGAAAAAACAACACAGCTTTGAGTATATGGATCTTTGTTAGCAAGGTGATGTCTCTGCTTTTTAGTTTGCTGTCTAGATTTGCTGTAGCTTTCCTTCCAAGGAGCAAGCCTCTATTAATTTCATGGTTGCAGTCACTGTCTGCAGTGATCTTTGAGTCCAAGAGTATAAAATTTGATGCTGCTTCCATTTCCTATCCCTCTTTGCCAGAAAGTGATATATTCCTTTTTCACCCTTATCAAGAGGCTTCTTAATTCCTCTTCACTTTCTATCATCTGAGGGCTATCGTCTGCATATCTGAGATCATTAATAATCCCCCTAATAACCTTAATTGTAGCTTTTAATTCATGCAGTCTGATATTTTATATGATATACTTTGCATATAAGATAAATAAGTGATAATATAGAACCTTACTTTACCCTTTTTCTAATCTTAAGACCAATCAGTTTTTCCATGTTCCAGTGGTTCTGACTGCTTACAAGTCCTACAGGAGACAATTAAAAAGACCTGGGACTTAGATCTCTTTGGGGACTTGCCACGTTTTATTGTGATCCACACAATCAAATGTTTTAGTATAGTCAAGGAAGCAGAAATCATTGTTTTTTTTTTTTTTTTTTTTTTTTTTTTTTTCTAGAATTCCCTTGCTTTCTCCATAATTCAGGGACATATACATACACAGTGTCCCAAAACTTTTAATGCACCTTTAAGCAATAAATGGAAGCTGTAAGTAGCCTAAAGTATTGGAGGAGTGACTGGAATGCTGGGTCTAGAGTCAGGAAGACTCATCTTCCATGAGTTCAAATCTGGCCTCAAACAAACTTTGTTTGCTTCAGTTTCCTAATATGTAAAATGGGGGGAGCGGGGAGAGAAAGAAATGGCAAACCACTCCATCTTAGTGGTTTCTTGAATGTGATCTTGAAGTGAGACAGTACTAAAAACCACTCAATAAGAAGAGGCAGCTTATAATTTCACTAAGAATTTTTTTTAATATATGTATATTTCCATATATGCACACAGGTGGTACAGTATCAGGAACATCCTGGTTTACATCTCATTTTTTATGGTTATTAGTTATGTGCCTGGATATGTTCCTAAAATACTTGTCCTTTTGAAAATTTCATGGAACCTAATATTTCATAGATAATTTTCTGTTTCAGGGGAGGGAATTCTGATGAATGATTAGTAAAACAAATCATACTTATTTATGAACAAATACATTATACCTTATTTCATAAAAATATATGTAATTATATATCTTAAATATATTACATATTTATTCCATTTATTTGTATGGATATAATCAATAAAGGTCATGGAGCGTCTAAACTTTGAGAAGTTTAAGAAAAGTGTTAAAAGAACCCAAATTACTTATCCTAGAGGAGAAAAAAAAAATTAGGGGCAATCTTGTAATATTTTTGCATAATAAGGTATATGACTTTTATCATGTGAAATATATATTTTTCAGCTTTTTTATTGATACATGAAACAAAGGACAGTAGAAACATTATTTTACTACAAATTTAGATTAGATATATGGAATATGAAGTTGTGAAATTTTTCTTAAAAATGTTTTCTTAAAACAAATGAAAAAAAAAGAGAGACATTATTTCTAGGACCAGGAGGAACCTTAGACTTTTTTTGGGAATTCCATATTCAGTTATAATGACAGTTTTAGAAAGAGCAAATATTTTATTTGGAATTAATTAAAGGGAAGGGGGGGAGATAGACATAGCATATTAAATATAGTAAGAATCCCAGACATTTTTTATGCCAAATCTAATGGAAGTAATTGCATATGTAGAGCATTATCATATTAGCCTGAATATATAGTTTCCATTTCATAAATCATTCACTGCCTACTGCTGTGCTTCATCAGTGCCAATGCACATGCTTGGTAGACTTGTGTTGTGAAAATATTTATTTTCCAAAAAACAACAAATTAAAACAAGCAGAAATATTATTCAGTGTTGAATGTATAGTCCAACACCATCATTTCCATAAGTTTCAAGAATAAGAAAACAAAAGAAAGAAACTCACTAACCGAAAGGACATTTGGGAATTCCTAAATAGAAACCTGAGTTCTGAATTTCATTTCACTTGTGATTTATCCAAGATACTGTTTTCCATTATGAGGAAGAAACACAAGGGCCTTACTACTTTGAATGTGTCAAGCATTTAAACAACAACAACGTAAGTGTAACAGGAGAAGTAATCATCAAGTTATGTTTTACTTTCAGGCTATGTCAAATTGTACAGAGTAAGCCTGGATTTACAAATGAGTAGGAGACAAATTATTTATTATTTGAAGTTGCATTGATTTCTACCGCTAGAGATTAACAAAAGATCTGGAAGTATTTGACTAAGAATATCTGTGGATCAAACAACATGAATTTTTCTCTAAGCTCTACAACTTGGCGCAGAACTGTGGGATCTTCAGGATTTAAAATGCAAGAGAAGGTAATGATGAATTTTCAGGGAAGCTGAATATGGAAGGACATGGATATTTTTCATGGTGTTATGAAAAAAGCGCTGGGAATTGGAGTCAGGAAAGGTCAGGGCTCAAATTCTATTTCTAGCATTTGCACAGTGGATAAGTAGGGTAAATTCTGGGAAGCCCAACTTCTTAATCTGGAACATGCAGATCAAACTGTCAATACTACCTCACAAATCTGTTGTGATGAAGACAAATTAAAGCCCTAGAAAAGGTAAACTTGTGTTTTTGAACATGCAAATGTAAACATGTCTACATTCTATGGGTTATGATAAAGAATGTAGATAAATCAGGCTGATGGGGAAAAGAAGCTCAAATTGTGTTGATTTCTTCCTTTTGTGTGTTGGTTAGCTTACATAGCCACTGAAGGTTTTTTCCCCCTAATTCTCAAATTCTGTGATTCTGACAATTTGACAAGAAACACAACTATGCACAAAAATGATGTCATAAGAAGTAATCCTTTCTGTGGCCCTGCCATGTAGATTAGATTAAATTTTCTTAAGGTCCTGTTTTTTGCAGGTTAGACTAATTTTTAAAAACTTTAATAGCTATTAAAGCTCTCTTTGAGACTTGATTAGCTAAAGAGTATGAATCTGACTGTTGACAAAACTCTTGTTCATCAAAAAGTGAGAAAATATTAAAAACTTGTAAATTTTAGTGCTATGTCAATATTGGGGGTTGTTGTTAATGTGCATATAATCCTACACAAAGAGGTAGAGGTCTTCTCTACCATTCTTTAGAATGGTATTATTAATGTAACATAGATATATATATATGTTATATATATATATATCTATGTTACATTAATAATACCATTCTTTTTGGTAGCAAAAAGTTCAAAACAAAATAGGTCACCATTGTCTGAGAAGTGATTGAACAAATTGTACTTTGGAGTAATAGTGGAATATTATTTGTGTCATCAAAAATTATAGAGAAACATTGGAAAAACTTGTATGAAGTGATGCCAGATGAAAAAAAAAGCAGAAATAAAAGAAAAATACATACGATGGTGACAGTAATGTAACTATTACAAAACCCCAAAAGTTGTGAAGCTATAACTAAGTATAATGAAAAACTTCCTTCTCAGAGAAGTGATTATGAGTGATTCTATCTCAATAGAGAAGTGGAGGACTTAGTATAAAGAAAAGGGCTCTTAAACTTTTTCCACTCACAACTCCTTTTCACCTGTAAAAATTTCTTATGACCCTGGATATATAATTATAAAAAATAAGATTTATAGTTATACAAAATAATACAAATAGTTGTATAAAATAAATTTATAGTTATATAAAATAGGATTTATAGTTATATAAAATATACATTATATAAATATACATAAAATAAATATAAAATAATTACATAAAATAAACATTTACTGATAATAAAGCATAATTGGTGACCCCCATATTCAGTTATAAGACTCCATATGCAGTTATAAACCCCATATGGGATTATATTGACAGAAAAAGGGGAATTTTAAAAATAATTTATGTTTCAGGATGGATGACAATTATGTTTGTGACATTTGTTTGGGAGGTCATGATAGTACCTTCAAGTAGATATTTCATAAACTTAAAAAATCAAGGGACCTCAGAAGTCATCTGGCCAGATTCTTGCCTATGAATTCATTCTAAAACTTTCTTAACAAGTGTTCATTCACATTTTAATTGAATACTTTCAGGGATGCAAACTCATTCTCTCCTGAAGTAACACATTCTATTTACTGGTCAGATCTAATTGTTTTTTTCTTTTTTTTGTCATTTTTTATGTTCCTTCCTTCCTTCCTTCCTCCCTTCCTTCATTTGCTACTCCTCCCTGACATTTCTACTTCCTAGTCTAACAAAATAAATTGAATCCCTCTTTCACATTTAACAACCCTTTATATATTTCAAAATGGAGATCATTTCTCCCTCCACTAACAGCTATTCTAACCCAAGAGAAGCAGTGTGTAATAATAGAAATAATATTGTTCCAGGAGCCAAAAGACCTACATTTGACTCTTGGCTCTGACATTTAGAAACTGAGCCAGGCATTTAAATTCTTTGATCCTCTAGAAAAGTGGTTATAACCTAGTATTTTATTATATATGTATATATACACACATATATATTTCAACAAAAAGCATCTAAAAATATTCACTTGCTTGATATCAGTAAAATTAATAAAAATTAATATTTCCTTTTCCCTAAGATATATTCTGAGATTTTTCTTAAAAAATCAATCCTATTTAATTACATTGCTCTTACAATTCAACTAGGAACTCAAGTATTTGTTAAGTGCTTATACAATATGACAGGAACCAAGGTAAGAGTTGGAAATACAAATACAAATAAAAAGACAGTTATTCCCACCAAGTAGAAAACAACACATATAAAGGAAGCTGAAAAAGGAGGTCAGAGAAAGAGATGAAGGTTCTCTACATGGAGATATTGTAGAGAAAATCCATAGAATTAGAAGTACATCCTAAAGAGGAATGAAGACATGAGTGGCTTTTTAGCAGAGGCTTTTCTTTTTTCTTTTTTTAGAATCATTATTTAATTCAATTTAATTTAATAATAACTTTATATTGACAGAATCCATGCCTGGGTAATTTTTTACAACATTATCCCTTGCACTCATTTCTGTTCCGATTTTTCCCCTCCCTCCCTCCGCCCCCTCCCCTAGATGGCAAGCAGTCCTATATATGTTAGATATGTTGCAGTATATCCTAGATACAATATATGTTTGCAGAACCGAACAGTTCTCTTGTTGCACAGGGAGAATTGGATTCAGAAGGTATAAATAACCCGGAAAGAAAAACAAAAATGCAGATAGTTCACATTCGTTTCCCAGTGTTCTTTCTTTGGGTGTAGCTGCTTCTGTCCATCATTTATCAATTGAAATTGAGTTAGGTCTCTTTGTCAAAGAAATCCACTTCCATCAGAATACATCCTCATACAATATCATTGTTGAAGTGTATAATGATCTCCTGGTTCTGCTCATTTCACTTAGCATCAGTCCATGTAGGTCTCTCCAAGCCTCTCTGTATTCATCCTGCTGGTCATTCCTTAGAGAACAATAATATTCCATAACATTCATATACCACAATTTACCCAGCCATTCTCCAATTGATGGGCATCCATTCATTTTCCAGTTTCTGGCCACTACAAACAGGGCTAGCAGAGGCTTTTCCAGGAACCAACCAGTCAAAGCATGAGATCTAAGGGCTGGAGTGAGCTTCCAAGGTAGACAGATTTATAGACACATACACATATATGTGTATGCATGAATATGTATATATATATTTATCATGATAGACAGGACTGGAGAGAGGAACAAAAAAAATCCCCCCTCCCCTCCCTCCTCCCCCTGCCCCTCCTTCTCCTCTTCCCTTTCCTCCTCCCCTTCCGCTGTCCCCCAGGCAATTGGCATTAAGTGACTTGCCCAGGGTCACACAGCCAGAAAGTGTTTAAGTGTCTGAGGCCACGTTTGAACTCGGGTTCTCCTGACTAAAGGGCTGCTTCTCTATCCATTACACCAACTAGCTTCCCCTGAAGACAATTCTCACAGAAGCTTTAATTAATATTTAGTGAAATAAATGTTCTTCATTATAATAATATTTTAGTGAGGATAAAAATCTTTTGTACATTAAAAAAATAAAATATGGCTTATTTTACCTTTAGCTTACTCTCTTTGATTTCTATTTTTATATGTGTATTTTTCAAATTTATATTTTTGTCTCTTTCTGTATATGCTTTATAGCATATATATAACTTATAAATACACAAACATATAATTAAATACAAGTAAATTCATATATGTTTAATATACATATATGTTGTCATCCTATCCACCAGAGGATCTTGCTTGCCCTAAAATGTTGCAAGTGATTTTTTTTCTTGCATGTTAAACACAATATAGTTGGTACTCAAGATGCAATAAAGACACAGCTATTTTAGAAATATATTTAGCCAGGAGGGAAAAAAATATTAGCCCCTTTCAAACCTAATATCTAACTGATGAGATTACAGGATACCATCGATGTAAAATACCTTTAAAGCTATAAAGTCATGTAGAATTGTAAGGTATTAAGACCTGCTGTTCTAAACAAAAGAACACCTAATTATATTAAAAATGTGTCTCTAGTTGAAAACACTGGATTTGGAGAGGGAATGAATATTAGTGTCAGTAGCAAGCACACAAAGCTCTCCCAGATCAACTGAAATTAAGAAAGCAGCATATTTATTGAACAAGGATTAAGTGTAAGTATGCTTAGGATATTTTGTAAAGTAGACAAAATCCCTAAGAGGATTAGATCCTCCTCAGAGGCAGACAGGAAGAAAACCCTCAGGGACTCGTGCATGATAGGCTCCGACCTCGTCCCAGCGGCCAATCAGCGTACGTCCAGGAAGCACGTGCAAGTAGCCCCGAGCTGCCAGGGCGGCGCGCTTCCCCAGCGGCAGCCCGCCAAGTCCCGCCGCGCAGCGTGTAGCGCGTAAAGCAGAAAGAATACAGGCCTGTCTGGGCTTATCAGGCAGAGGCTGAACAGCGAGGCAGACAGGCAGCCGTCATGGCAGAGCAGGTGAGCCAGGAAGATGTCTGGTCACCAGGGGCCGAGGAATTGTACAAGGCTCCCCTGACCCCCCTCTTCAAGCAGGCGGGATTGAGCGTCATGGATCCCCCTTGGTTCCCTTCTCAGAATAATGTGTTTAAATGCTGAATATAAAATACACAGTGTTACAAAGGAAACCAATTACATTGAAAAACAGTTCAGATCTATTCCACTTGTAATCGCTTTGTCTCTGTTTCTTTATCTCCGTGTCTTAAATCTTCATCTATATATACCTCTATCTCTAACTCTGGATCCGTCTCTATCATCTATATGTGTATCTATATCCCTATAATCTCAATCTTTTCCGTCTCTGTGTTTATATGTGTAACTATATCATCTACATATTTCCATATCCATCTATCTTCTATTTCTCTGTAGCCTTATCTTATTTGTTAGTAGGTCTGTTTGTCTCTCTCTATAAAACTTACCTACATAACTCTCATCTATATATTTATATTTTATAAATAGTTGTTTCCATTTCTTTATATCTATATCATCTATATTTATATCTATATTACTCACATGTATGTATTTCTATCATCTCATTCTCTTTTCTAGCTATATCTCTATATCTCTTGAATCTGTTACTCTAATTTATATGTATATATATATTTGTTTATATACATATATCATCTCTTTCTTATCTGTCTGTCTCTATTTTCATCTATATCTGTATTACTCTGTTAAATATAACACTATATCTAAATCTTTTTTGGGGGGGAGGCAATTGGAGTAAATGACTTGTTCAAGATCATAGACAAAAAGTATCTGATATGGATTTGAACGCAGGTCCCCTTTCTCCAGGGTTGGGGCTCTATCTACTGTGTCAACATACTTATTTAATCCTTTCATACATGGCACTGTGGATAGTGAATTGGTCTGGGAGCCGTGGAAATTGAGTTCAAGTCCCACCCTGACTGGTTAATTTGCTTAGCCCAACAATGCTTATCTACCTGAGACTTTAAATTGCCAAGTTTGTGACTCAAACTGGTAGAAAGTTTCCTCTCTTGGAGTTCTTTACACCAACAAAATCACAGGTTCGATTTATATCTCTAACCCTATTCCTATGTGCTAGGTCCTATACCAAGCTACAGTTAAAAAGACAAAAAAAAAAAAAAAAAAAAAAGGAAACAATGTCTGTTGTCATTTAATTGACATCCTATTAGATGACATAAAATTGGACAAATAGACAGATAGCTCTGAAGCTGAAGACAGTAAACTTCCCTGGAGAACTGTTCTTGGCATTATACTACTTGCCATTTTTGTCAATGATTGAGATAAAGGCATAAATGACATGCTTATCAAATTTACAGATAACAGGAAGCTGGGAAGGAGAGCTAATACATCATATGACACTCAGGATCCAAAAAGATTTTGACAGACTAGAACATTAGGCCAAATTAATTAGATGATATTTCATAGAATTACAGACCTTCAGAATTATAAGCAATGAAGGGGGAAAAAGGAAGGGGGAAAAAAGGGGAAAAAAAAGAAAATATGGAAGGAAAGAAACAAGCATTTATTAAGAAATTCGTAAGTGCCGGGTACTGTGTCAAAGCTTTACAGATATTGTTTCAAATATTTGATTCTCATAGCTTTGGGAGGTAGGTGCTATTATTATCCTCATTTCACAGATGAGTAAACTGAGGCAGACAGGGATGAAGTGACTTATCTAAGATCACACAGGTAGTGTCTGAGGGTAAATTGGAACTCTGTACTTTATTCATTGAGTCCATCTAGTTACCAATTAAGGGATTTTAGCATATGTGACAAAAATCACCTATCCTTTGTCTGATGATCTGGAATCTTGGGCTTGTGGCGACCAACTTAGTATCCTCCATAAACTGAGGCGGTCACCCACAAGACGTCTAAATCTCTAGGCAAAAGTTCTTTTATTTTAACCTTGATCTGGAGAACATCATTCATGGCCACACTAAACACCTTTGATGAGCATAGGTCTTCCTGTTTTATTTCTCAAAATGACATGAATAATTGGAGGATAATTAAGCAATTTTATCTCTGTGGCACATTCATAATGGAATGTTATAAAAAACTTCCTAGAGGAGAGAATCTTAAAAGGGGCATTTTGCTCCTCATCTCCCCTTGTCTTCTTTAGAGTTTTATATTTAAGTAGGTTGTATTTATTTTGAATTAAGGCTATATATATTTCCCACTCTTCTCAAATGCTAATGCTCTTCCTCTCAAACTACCTTATATTAACTTTTTTTTAATCATTATATTTATTTACCATATATATGCTTATGTACATGTAGACATTTTAAATACCTGCATACGTACTTCCATATGTTTACATGTCTTGCCTCTTAGAATATTGATTGTATTCTTTTCCTTGATCTTTGAAAGTTAGAATTGTCCAATAGAGTTGGACTGTTCAATTAGACTTGGATGTTCATTGGACATCCAAGGAGAGAGCTATGGTGATAGGATGTGTTTTGAAGCATGGTGTTTTCATCTTTATTGTTTGTTTGCTTTTTCTTTTCCTGGCTTTCTACCTTTTGGTCTGATTTTTCTTGTACAACATGACAAATATGGAAATATGCTTAAAAGAATTGAACATATTTAATCTATATCAGATTATTTGCTGTCTTGGGGAAGAGGGAGATGAGAGGGAAGGAAAAGTTTGGAACACAAAATCTTACAAAAATGAACATTAAAAATTCTTAACATATATTCAGGAAAATAAAATACATTGAGAAAAAAAAGGAAGTCATAATTGTTAATGAATAAGTCTTTATATTCTTGGTGCCTAGTATATGATAAAGAAGTATTTGTTGATTTTGTGTGTGTGTGTGTGTG
Source organism: Antechinus flavipes (assembly GCF_016432865.1). Lineage (NCBI taxonomy): Eukaryota > Metazoa > Chordata > Mammalia > Dasyuromorphia > Dasyuridae > Antechinus > Antechinus flavipes. Next base: position 352,697,550 of record NC_067401.1, on the reverse strand, counting down.
TGTGTGTGTATGTGTGTATACATATACACAGAATCCTCATGATATAATTCAAACTCTTTAAAAGTAGGTATTGTTTTAGGGTTATTGATTTTTTTTTTTAACATCAGAATTTTTGAAAGTGGGGATTGGGTTATTTATTTTATTCATATCCGCTGTACCTAGCACAGTGTCTGGATTATGGTAGACATATAGTAAATACTTATTGATTGATTGGATGGATCAATTTTTTAAAATAAATAGTAAATACAATGGAATATTTTTTTTAACGTACACCTTGCCACCAGTGAGTGACTAAAAATGTGGTTGAGAATTGTTTGTAAAAGCCTGTTCCCATTTCCTATTTTTATCAAAGATACCTTTAATATGTAGGTAGATATTCTCATAAAGTATTTACAGCAAATAGAAAGTGGGCATATTGGTTGGTAGTTATTGATGTTCTTTCATCTATCTGATTTTCTTATTCTTTTTAATATCTGATTCTTCCTGAAATATTTTTTAAAAAACACAAAACACCCAAACTAAAAGCATTTTTCTTCCATTTTCTGAATCATGTTGTATGGGGCACAATTTCCTCTGAATATTTCTGATCCTGACTTTGGCTTCTCAAATATTATTTCATCTCTCTCATATAGTATTTTAGGAATTAAGATGTTAGGGTACATATTATACCCTCCTCCACCTACTCTTTAATCCTGTAACACCAGCTTCCTTGCTGTTCCTCAAAAACAACCACCACCAAAAATAATACTCCATGTCTTGGTTCTGGGCTTTTTCTTTTGCTATCCATGCTTCTCTTGTTTTTATTTCTGTTTCCTGGCTTCCTTCAAGTTCCAGTTAAAATCTTACTTTCTTTAGGAAGTCTTTCTATCCCTCCTAATTCTGGTGCTTTCAGTTCCAAGGATCTTGTGATAGAGAGCCTTCTCTCTACACCCAGAGAGAGGACTGTGAGGACTGTGGGATCACAACATAGCATTTTCACTTTTTTTATTGTTTGCTTGAGTTTTTCTTTCTTTCTCATTTTTTTCCCTTTTTGATCTGATTTTTTTTTATATATAGCTTGATAATTGTGGAAATATGTGTAGAAAAATTGCACATATTTAACAAATATTGAATTTCTCTGCATCTAGCGGTAGAGGTGGAGAGAAGGGAGAAAAAAATTTGTTGCAATCATCTATGCTTATGTTTGGAAAATAAAAAGCTTTAAAAAATTTAAAAATATTCTGGTTCCTTCCCTTTGCTGATGAATTTTTTTTTAAATTTTTTAAATATTGTATACAGCTTGTTTGTTATAAAAAATTTGTTTCCATGTTGTCTTTCCCATTGGATTGTAAATTCTTAGAGGGAAAGGACTATCTTATCTCTCTTTTTAAACCCAGCTTTTAGCATAGGTCTTAGCTTATGGCACAGGTTTAATAAATACTTATTGAATGATTGATTGAGAGGCAGTAGTTCTTGTTGCTGATGGTTAAATGAATATGAGAAGCACATAAAATACATTTATAAATGAGAAAAGAGGTGGACCAGTCATGTAGGAAAGTGAGGGCTAGGAGACAACCCAAGTGTTTTATCATATCTATGATATGGAAATAGGCTTAGTGTTGAAAATAAAGAAGGCGGTAGTCCTGCTATAGTCTGCCCTGGTCAGAACAAATTGTTATATTATTTTTACTTTTGAGTGTTACCTATAATGGAGGATGTGAAAAGCTGTGGACCATCCAGAGCAAGGAACCCAGAATAATGCAAGGTCTTAGACCATGCTATATGAAGACTGGATATAGTTGATCTGAATGAAGATGTTGAACATAATTGTCTTTGAGTAACTGAAGTGATGTCATGTGAAAGAGACAATATATCTGTTTTGTTTGGTCCTAGACTGTAAAAATAGGATCAAGTGCCAATCAGAGAGTCTAGTCAGAAGTGGCAGAATATTGTAGAGCCGTGAGTATCAACATCTGATTTGATCTTGCTTTGAGTTGATTTTGATGATGAGATTTCCCAATGATGAAGTTCCTGGAGACCCATCTCCAGTATGTCAGAGAGGTCCTTTGCAAAGAGTTAATGAGAGGCTATGTATAAAAAGTAGTTATTTATGTCTCATGAGGAATGCCTCAGTGGAGGAAGATACTTCTAAACTTACTTCTAAAATGCTGAAATAAACAGTAGAAAAGAAATTTTTTTCCTAGTACTGAAGTACTAAAACTACCAAGATATAGTTAGGAGATATATATACACACACACACACACACACACACACACACACACACACACACACACTCGATTACATTCTTACTATTTGATCTAGTTTAGATGTAGTTCATATATATATACTCGATTACATTCTTACTATTTGATCTAGTTTAGATGTAGTTCTGCCCTGATAGGGTGGAATGAAATAGAAAGGCTCTCAGGATCTCTTTTAGGACCATAGTGTGCGCTCGCTCTCTCTCTCTCTCTCTCTCTCTCTCTCTCTCTCTCTCTCTCTCTGTCTGTCTCTCTCTCTCTGTCTTCTCCCCCTTCCTTCTCCCTTCCTCTCTCCCTCACTCCTCTCCCTTCTCTCCTCTCCATTTTAATTCTTTCCCTCTCTTTTTCAAAATTCTTCAGATAAATGACATTTGTCCTTTTTTAAAAAAGTGGTATTTACTTATTCAAACTCAAGACAGCATATTTTGTTTTAGCTACCCATAGGGAAAAAACAGACTTAACTTGACGTGTTTGTTGGAACTGAGAGCATTAAATCAGTATGTCTCGTTTGTCATAATTAATTACATTTAAACCCAGGGTCCTATTTCATTTGGGAAATGTGAACATTGTAGCATGAGGGCTTTGACAATTTGATAAACAACTATAAGATATGAATGAGTGAAGCAGTGACAGAAGTGGGATATTGCTGTAATTGGAAAACTTAGTACATCTTAATATTTTCATTTTAATAATGAACAAGGTTCCTCTTTCAAGTTTCTATAAAGAGAGCAGTAATTCAAATCAAAATTCTAATAAATGTACTCCAAAGTATTTTCTATTATGAATATTTGTAGTTCTTTTAGCCATTTATGTGTATATATATATATTATATACTTCTACACACATTTTACACAGTACATGTACATATAAACACATGCACACATTTCATACATGTTTTCAACATTGATCCTTGCATAGCCTTTGTGTTCCAAAATTTTCCCTCCTTTCCCCCACCCCTTTCTGTAGATGGCAAGTAATACAATATATGTTATACATATCAAAATATATGTTAAATCCAATATATGTGGATATCTGTATGATTATCTTGCTGCATAAGAAAGATTAGATCAAAAAGGGAAAAAAGAATGAATAAGAAAACAAAATGCAAGCGAACAACAACAAAAAGAATGAAAATGTAAAGTTGTGCTTCACACTCAGTTCCTACAGTCCTCTTTCTGGGTTCACAAATGTTTCCTATGTACAATTGTGTAACACACATATCCCTGTATGGTTAAATATATGACATGCATTTATGTATTTGCATATTTCATATATATACATACACATATGACAAGTCATATTTAAACTGTTTCCTTTCTCCAATAAGACAAATAGATCCTTTTAAAGCTATTAAAGTTTTAAGTATGTATTAAGATTTTTGGAAACTGTGTAAATACAACTTCTTGGTAGGAAGTCCAGAGCTGTGATTGAATTGGTACGGTGAAATTCTAGTAAGAAAAAAAACCCATCTGGGTATATATTAGCAAGTCTTTAGTACTTGATAGCTTTTAGATTTGCCTGTAATCTGAAAGTTTAAATGTCCACAAAAATTGGAGAACCAATTTTTGTCAGAAGAAGAAATTAAACCCACATCCTCACAAACCCAAACTCCTCAAATTTTTCAACTCCATGCTGCTGCTGCTGTGTGTATGTATGTTTGTTAAATCCTGTTGTTTGGTCTACATTAATCATTACCTACAATTGTAGGAGGTAAGATAGGAGCAAAGTGTATGTATAATATCCACACATGGTAATGTCCATATAAAATAAGGACACTTTTGTGTGAGCATACACATGTATGTGTTTCTATTGGAGCATTATGTGTAGCTTGTGTGTGTGTATGTGGTCTTTTAATGGAAGATTAAAGGAGCTGGGGGTGCTATGGTCTATGGAATCGTCAAGAGTTCAAATATAACTGAACAACAATAATAATTAATGTAATTTTCAGTTGTTTTTGTTTTTTAGAGAAAAAGCTGAGTGATCCAATAATAGTAAATCCTTTTACTTACCTTGAAAAGAGCAATTATTTATGTGTGTACATAGCATCTAGCATCACACATACACATGGCACCCTATCCTCAATTGACTTGATTTTGCCTTATTATGTATGTCAGTTTCAGCTATAGCTGTTATATTCCTTGGTGTAGCCAATATGACAAAAATATAATAATACATGTTAAACAGAATTAATATCAGCATTGCAATGGTGTTGTTGTAAAGCTATAGACTACAGAATTCCTATAGTCTCTAAAATTTTTAAAAAAGATTATTATTCAAAATGCAATGGAGAAGCATACAGGGGGTATATAAAGTCTGTGACATGCACCGAAACAAGAATTTCAAAGAGGAACTAGAGTTAAGGTTGTCATTAGGGAAATAGATGGTTGTGGAGGATGAAGTGGAAGAGAGAAATGATATGCTCATTAGGCTAGGAGACATATAGTCAAGATGTTCTTTTGGTGTCTTTAAGATGCCAGGAGAAAAGTAGGAAGTTCTCCCCTGGATTGGGTACGTACTTGGGGGTAAACTCAGAGGAGTCCGTGAACAGGAATCTCACAATACAGAATTGAATATTGATGTATTGAAATTTGTATCAATGGAAGAAATATTCATATTAATGGTACCACAGCTCTATTCCATTATTTCAGTAATAGCTCAAATTTACAGAAAACTTTGCAGCTTACAAATTGCTTTAACAAACCTGTGTTTTAGACAGAAAAATATCCTCTCCTATTTCTCTTTATTTGATCTTTTTTTGAGTTGTTCTAAGAATGCTTTCAAGGACTCTACAGGAGGCAAGTTTATATCTAAATAATTTTATTCAACTAAAAAAGCAGTTATTTTATCCATCTGAGCAATTGTCCCTAGAACATTAAATAAAATTTTAAAAAAACAACTAATAGCCGGATAGTGACTTGTTCTAGGATTTTTTTCTCCTTGAACCCCAGTTGAAAAAGATGAAAACTTTTTTTTTAAGTGATAGCAACAGTAAATTTACATGAATTTGTTCTTCATTCTTTTTTTTTTTTTTAATTAAAGCTTTTTATTTACAAAACATATACATGGGTAATTTTTCAATATTGACCCTTGCAAAACTTTGTTCCAACTTTTTCCCCTCCTTCCCCCTCCCACCTTCCCTAAATGGCAGGTAGTCCAATACATGTTAAACATGTTAAAATATATGTTAAATCCAATATATGTATACATATCCATAAAGTTATCTTGCTGCACAAGAAAAATCAGATCAAGATTGAAGGAAAAAAAAAACAGAAAGAAAACAAAATGCAAGCAAACAACAACAGAAAGAGGAAAAATGCTATGTTGTGGTCCACACTCATTTCCCATAGTTCTTTTGCTGGGTGTAACTGGTTCTTTTCATCACGGAACAAGTGGCACTGGTTTGAATCATCTCATTGATGAAGAGAGCCATGTCCGTTAATCGTTGTATAATCTTCTTGTTGCCATGTACAATGATCTGATCCTATTCATTTCACTCTGCATCAGTTCATGTAAGTCTCTCCAGGTCTCCCTAAAAGCATCCTGCTGGTCATTTCTTACAGAACAATAATATTCCATAACATTCATATATCACAACTTATTCAGCCATTCCCCACTTGATGGGCATCCACTCAGTTTTCAGTTGACACCACAAAAAGGGCTGCCACAAACATTTTTGCTCATGTGGGTCCCTTTCCCTTCATTAGTATCTCTTTGGGATATAAGCCCAGTAGTAACACTGCTGGGTCAAAGGGTATGAACAGTTTGATAATTTTTTGAGCATAATTCCAGATTGTTCTCCAGAATGGCTGAATCCATTCACAGTTCCACCAACAACAATGTATCCAGTTTTCCCACATGTCCTCCAACATTCATCATTATCTTTTCCTGTCATCTTAGCCAATCTGACAGATGTGTGGTGGTATCTCAGAGTTGTCTTAATTTGCATTTCTCTGATCAATAGTGATTTGGGGCACCTTTTCATATGGTTGTCCTTCATTCTTCAAGAGGACCAAAATGACAGCACTATGTTAGAATCGAATATTAACCTTATTCACACCACTTATATTTATATAACATTTTAAATTTACCAGACACTTTTAAATCCATTACCTTATTTGTTCCATATAGTGATGCATTAGGTCTTGCAGGTCTCCTGTTTATCCTTTTCACACATTCCATTTTACTTTTTGATCAGGAAAAACTTTCCAAATGTAGTTTTGTAGAATTATATTTGAGTTTTTTTTTTTTCTCCTGCTATTCAGATACTGAAAGTATACAACCATAATTAGATAGATACCTTTGTGAACTGGTTTGTTTGGTGGATTCTTAAATATGTGAATATTAGTGTTAGGATTTTAGTAAAAATCATCATCATTCAAAAGGTCATTAAGCAGTTTTATGAATCATGTGTATTCTTCAACAGAAAAGTGGTTGACCAAAGCATAGCTAACTGCTTTTAATTCACCAAGATGCTGAATAGTCAGAATTTAGGCTACTAGAATAGTCAATGGCAGCTTTCCCACCTGCAAATAATATTGAGGAATATACTTTGGCTAGAGAATTTTCCAGAGGATATTTGGATCAATTTCATAGCAAGGAGTGGTAACGGACAAAAACTGAATCAAATACTGATGAAACATTTTGTTGTACTGTGCTGAGATAAATATCAAGATGGCATGGAATCTTATCAAATTTCTAAATGATCCATAAATGAAAATTATAATTAGCACAATGACAACAAACAGTATCTCAGAATCTTGATACAGGAAGACATTGGATTTTTATAGGGATGAATATAGTTAGAAAGTTCAACTTCATAAATACAAGAATGGGGAGAGGCAATGGATTTTAATAAAATGCAAGTTCCAATATGAATAGATAATATGATATGGCAGCCAAAAAAGTTAATCTGATCTTTGGTTTCATTAAAATAAACAGAATGTTCAGGATTAGAGCCAGATGACAGTTATTTTTTCTTCTGCTCTGGAACAGACCACACCTGGAGTATTGTTTTCTGGCCACATTTTAGGGAAAAAAAAAATTTGACAAAGTGGAGAAGAATGCTGATAAGACTAGAGAGAGATAGTGAAATCAGAATGGTGAAAAGCCTTGAAATACTACTTTATGAAGGTTGATAGAAGGAAATAGGTTTTGTTTATTTTTTTAGCCTCAGGAAGCAGGGCTTAATTAAATAAGAGCCTAGCTATTGTCAACTCTTTCTTCTCCTTGACCCCTAAAGAACAGAACTGACAGTAATGGTTGGAAGTGAAAAAGGAAATTTTTGTTTGATATGAAGATCTGTTGGTCTCAAAGACAAAATTTTGTCTCAATATAAAGACCTATTCTAAAGTGGGATGAACTTGAGTAGGGTAGTAGTTTTTCCTCACTGGAAATGTTCAAGGTAAGATTCTTCAATTTATTATAAAGAAGGTTCTTAATCATGTGTGAACTGGACTGGATGGGGTTCCTTCCAACTTTGATCTTCTCTAATCCTTCTTTCTGCTTCTCTTTTCCTTTATTTCTTGTGATATATGCTTATAGTGTTGCTATCTGCTTATTTTTTGGCCATAAAAGGAAAATATATGACATAGAGGAGAAACCTTGTTTATTTGATATTTCTCCTTAATTAGATTTAAGTTTTTGAGAATTTTTGAAATATTTTCTCCTTCTCAACCCCCTACCAGTGCTAAAGCCCAAAATGTGAAATAAAAGCTATTTTCTTCTTCTGACTTATAAATGTTCCTGCTTTTTATAAAGAAATTTGTTATAGAGAAAAGTGATATCAACTAAAATATGCTCACATGGGGCAATTGGATCATATAATTTGGGGCTATACAAATATATGGTAGCCAAAACAAAGCCTAACAAAAAAAGCTTAAAACATCAAACAGGGACAGATATGTGGTTCTGGACATAAATTCTCTATTTTTTAAATTTAATATAACTAAATAATGTCATGGATTAATAGAAACAGTAAAGAACCAAAGAATTAAAATACAAGCTATGTAAAATCCCAGCTAAAATCTGAATGTGGCTAGTGTATTCCTTCAGTAGTTAACTAAAAGTCCAAGAAAGATACCACTATCATTATAAAAGTACTACAAAACAAGTGGCAATTTTTAGGTATCAAAATGATGGGTTTTACATTTTGTATCCTTTTCTCAATCACAGAAAAACATTCTTTTTGAATGTTACAAAACAAGATAGAACAATACATTATAAACTTATAACAATGGCTGTAAGTGCATTATTTTACATATTGTTTTACGGATTGGTTATGGTGCATACTTAGCATGTAACTAGTAATATAATAAAGAATAGACAAAATATATGTCCGTCATGTGATAGCATGTACAAGTGATACTTCCAAATGCCCACTCTAGAAAAAAATTATATAATACTGTCAGAAAAGAAGTTCTAATACTACATATTTTAATAAGAAATAAATTCAATAGAGAATGATAATACTGAGAATCAAGGCATTCAGAGATTTCAAGTGTTAATGCTTTTTCTGGTTGATCCAAAATTGTGTCAACTAAGTTTTCAAAAGTTTGTTTAAAGCAAACATTACTCATAAATGTCACCCATGTATTTCATACACTTATTTTCTTTCCGGTAAAATATCTTTGATAAACATCTAAAATCAGGTGACCTTAATCACTGAGTAACTAGCTAGGCTTGAAGATACATGGAACTTATACAACCCTCAGTTCTTTATAAAATTGCTACTCTAATGAGCCGAATCCTGTTGATGATGAGTTAGCTCCAAATTCTGGAGAACAAGGAATGGGTAGGAGAGCAAATTTCATCATTTTGGAGAAAATATGTATAAGAATAGGATTGTCAGTAGGTCTGAGCAAGGTTTATATTAAACATTTAGACATCTTAGCAATAGATCACTAATTCCACTATTTTTTCATGCTCTTATGTTATTTGAGTTTTGCTATATGAATAAAGGCTTAAGAAAAAGTTAAGCTTTTTGTGTGAACTATGTCAAAAAGCTCATTGGAATAATGATGAATGGATTGGATTTAGTGGCTTAGATTCTTTTCTAGTTCTAAATCTATTTATTTAGATTGTCAAAAGAATACATCAAAAGAATGTCCTGTAAGATATCCATTGACCTGGTTTTTTTTTTTCCTTCAAAGTGCTAAATAGTTAAAGTATGTCTGTGTGCAATCATATTTCTTTGACTATATTTGACTCATTGTTTTGGCATTGAGGGGAATTAGCTTAAATCTTTCTCCAGGGAAGCTTTAACTTCCAAAAGAAGAATGTCCTTGATCAATATATTTAGGCTAATTTGATTCTGAAGGAGCTTCCCTGCTGTTCAGATGCATATTACTGGATATACAGATACTACTAGATAGTCTTGATATTATTAGAATTCAGATTCTTTTAATAATAATGATAATAATCATTTCTCAACATATATTTCCTTTCTTCCCAGAAACTGAGCACTGTGCTTGCTGCTGTTAACAAAATTTGTAAAGCTTTAAATAGGGATAAATATTAATAAAATTAATTTGGGAAGAGAGGTTTGAGCTACATTTTCATTAATACTTCCTCCACTTACTGATGCACATTAGCATCTTATCCTGAACTTACAGTCTCAGAGAATTGTTCAGAAGCATTGAAAACTTAAGTGATTTACCCAGGATCCCATAGCCAGTTTGTGTCAGAAGCAAGACTTGGTTTTTTAGATTTTTAAGTCAGCTATCTACCTCTACTCAAGCGGCCTGTTTCAATTTTATAACTGAAAACTAGAAGTATTCATAAGCAAAACCAGTGCAACCGACATTAGAAGGAAAGCTGGAAAATAATTTTTACAGCTAGTATTTCTGCTAAAGCCTTCATTTCTCAAGTCCTAAAAGAACTGAATCAAATTTGTAAGAATTCTAGTCATTCTCCAATTGATAAATGGTCAAAGGATATGAACAAGCAGTTTTTACATAAAGAAATTAAAATAATCTATAGTCATATAAAAATGATTATTTTTACTTTTGATTAGAGAAATGCAAATTAAAATAACCCTGTGGCACTACTTCACATCTATCAAATTAATTAATATGATATAATTGAAAAATGATACATGTTGGAGATGTGGGAAAATTGGAACCTTAATATATATTTGATGGAGTTCTGTACTGATCTAGCAGTTCAAGAGAACATTTTGGAATTATGTGTAAAGGGTTATAAAACTACATACTTTATGATCCAACAATACCATGACTAGGTCTATATCCCAGTGAGATCATAAAGGGAAAAGCACTCATATATGCACAAAAAAAATATTTATAGCAGCTCTTTTTGTGTTGGCAAACAATGGCCATCAATTGGGGAATGCCTGAATAAATTTTGGTATGTGAATGTAATGAAATACTATTGTGCCATAAGAAATGATAAACAGGTGGATTGCAGAAAAACCTAGAACTCTTATATGACCTAGTGAGTGACTCAGTAAAATGAGCAGAATCAGGAAAACACTCTACACAGTCACAGCAACACTGGGAAATGATCAACTATGATAGTCTTAGCTCTTCTCAGCAATTCCATAATCCAAGAAATTCCAAAAAGACTCATGATGGAAAATGTTATCCACAGCCAGAGAAAGGACCATGGATTCCGGATTCAGGTTGAAGCATATTATTTTTACAATTTGTTTTTTCTTATGCTTTTCTCCTTTCATTCTTATTCTTTATTCAATACAAGACTAATGTGGAAATAAGTTTGATATGATTGATGTGTATAACATCAGATTGCTTGCTGTCTTGGGGAGCAGGGAAAGGAGAAAAGGAGAGAAAAAATTTGAAGCTCAATCTTATAAAAAAGAAATGTTGAAAACTGTCTTTACATATAATTGGAAAACTTTTAAAACAATATTATTAAATAAAAAAAGCAAAAAAACAAAACAAAACAAAAAAACAAACAAACCAACAACAGCAACAAAAAAGGAAACTAGAAGTAGAGTTTTGAATATTTATATAGTCAATATATACAATCAAATGATTGGGTGACAGCATAGAGATTTGTTTCTCATATAAGTAGTTGTTGATATATGAAGCAATGTGTAGCCACATCAAATGACTGGAGAGCTTATGAATAGGAGAGTTCAGAAGACAGTGTCTTTTTTCAGCAACATGCAGATAAAAGGGATTTTATCTGCAAGTCACATCTCATTTACTGGAAAATGGGTCACCAATTAACTTGGTATAAAACACTTTGTTTTTTGATTTTTCATTTGCTTACTAAATCCCAAGGGCAAACCTTTTCCTCTTCAAAAATGGAAACTGTCATTGAACACTGTTGATCCTCTTTTGAGGAAACTATAGGAAGCCTAAAATAGGCTTTTTTTCAAGCTTAATTTTCTTTTTTACTTCCAAGAAACTAAAACCTTCTCTTAAAGTAAACTCTATCTTTTTATGTGGCATTTTTCTTTTGTTCTAACCTCAAAAGGCATCTTTCATCTGTGACTCCACAAGACATCTTCATCTGTCCCTTCAACAGAATATTAAATGAATAGAAAAGTGTGGTGTCCTGTTGGTTCTCTAATGGTTTTGAGCTTATGTTGCACAGTTTAGGAAAAGATGGAGTCTTCTCAGTTATATCACATTCAGTTCAAGCAAGCATGCCTTTATTGAGCACCTTAGACATATAGTGATTGCTGGAGGACAACACAAAGTAAATATGAGCCAAATCTCCAGGACCTTGCAGAATAAATATCATGAAATAGCTCATGAAAATTATATCATGAAATATCAAAATATCATGAAAGAGGCATAAGAGAGTACTACAATATATTATATGACATCTAAAACTTAATATAATTATATGACACAATATATAATATACTATGTACTCCGGGTATTAAGGCAAGGGAACATATTAATATTAATTGGAATGGTGAAATCAGACTTGATCACTGAATGTAAACTGTAAGGTATCTTAGAAATTATATAGTCCAGTGGTTCTTTTCAACAAAGATGATTCAGGCCAGTTCCAGTAATCTTGTAATGATGAGAGCCAGCTATATGTAGAGAGAGGACTGTGGGAACTGAGGTGGATTACAATATAGCATTTTCATTTCTTTTGTTGTTGTTTGCTTGAATTGTATTTTCTTTCTTATTTTTTAAATCTGATTTTTTTTGTGCATCAAAATAATTGTATAAATATGTATGCCTGTTTGGGATTTAATACATATTTTTATCATGTTTAACATATATTGGATTACATGCCATCTAGGGGAGGCATTTGGGGAAAGGAGGGGAAAAATTGGAACACACAAAAATTTTTTTTGAATTTTAAAATATTTTTATTTTTTGTTATTCTGATTTTATGAATATATTTCCATATACAAGGAAAAGAAAAAATACTTTTATATGAAATTACAGATCTATTATATAATAGCATAGTTCTTTTAAACTATTATATATATAATATATATATATACACTAAATGCCATATGTACATATATATATACATTTATACATATGTATATGCATTTTCTCTGTTTCTTTTTGTTCTTTGGATTTAAAAAAATTAAAAATTAAAACATCCTCATTCTCTTTCCTTCTCTTCCCTCTTTTCTTTCTTCTCACTAACTTCCCCCTCAAATGATAAAGAAAAGTTCTTTTCCAGAAAAAAATAAATATGGAAAAAATAGGCAATTTCAAAAAACAAACTCACATATTGTCCATATACAAATATCTCTGTCTCTTTTTTATACCTTGAGCCTTTTGTTTCTTTTTTCAGTAGTTGGGCAACATGCTTTTTTATATGTTTTGCTACGGAGGAAAGAATTTCAAAGATGCTATTGTTGCCAGTATGGCCAGCTAAGTAACACAATAGATTGATTCCTAGGCCTGGAATCAAGACTCATCTTTCTGAGTTGAAATCTAGCCTCAGACATTTCCCAGCTATGTGATCCAGTGCAAATCAGTTAATCTTATTTGCTTCAATTTCTTTATCTGTAGAATAAACTAGAGAAGAAATGGCAACCTTTCCTGTATCTTTGCCAAGGAAACCTCAAATGAGTCATAAAGAGTTGAGCATAACTGAATGAGAGAACAACAAAATTGTCAGCATTGTCATTGACTTCAGAGATATTAAAAAAGTTATGATAAACTGAAAGCCATAAGATTTGTGAAAACAGAAAATATTTAGGACCTTAAACTCCTGTAGATAATCACTGACTTGGGTGTTCTTGTCTAAAATTAGTGTGGAGAACCAGGATACTTGTTAACAGTATAGGGATCCAATTTACTCACATTTTAGAAAATAGTCTTGTGTTGTGCTGAAAAGAAACCATTACCTGATTCCCTCTAACCATAGGGTGATCTTTAAATATTGCATAAATAGTCTGTTACTAGCCCTATACTCAAGTTTTTCAATTTGCTAGAAGCCGTCAGAACTCATGTTATGAGAACCAGGAGCCAGAGTCGCCTACATGATTCAATAAAATATTAGAGTAGAGATTTAGGGAGGTAGCAAAGTGTAATTTGTGGTGTTTTTCTTCTTTAAAATATAAATAATGGTTTTCTCTGGGAGAGAGCAGGTTTCTCAGGGAGGTTTTCTGGAAGCAGCCTTAGTTTCAGTTAAAAGTGATAATCACCCAAAATGCAGCCGGGTGGTACAAATGCAAATGTTTATTTTCTCCTTTCAAAATAGCCTGGTTAGTTGAGGCCTATCTCTCTGTTTGGTTCCAAGAGCTCTTGCAGATTGTCCTTTGCTTCTGCCTCTGCTTTCTCCCGCCTCCAGCCAGCCAAGTGGAAAATGGAATGAATCTGTCTTGCCTCAGAGAGAGGGCTTCTGGCTCTCAATCTCCCAGAGTTGCTCTGTGTCCCAGCATGCTCCTCTCTAATCAAATTCAGCTGAATTCTCTTGACTGGGCTCACTGAAGCTCTATATATGCTCCTTCTTCGAGAGAGAGGGATTGTGGGATGCGAGAGAGAGGGATTATGGGTTTCTCCCAAAGTGCTCTCTGGCCCTAAGAGCTTCAAGGGAGGTGTGAATTTGGATATCTCATACTAAACCCTGAAATCTCCCAAACATGTGAACTCCAATGAGTAAAGGTGTGAACACAAGCATTGTATCAATTAGTTCTACTTAGTACTTTGTTTCAGGTTCTGGCCCAAAACATCTCCTTGTAAGGTCAGATCAATGATACTGAACCATGCTAAATTAGATAATTATTGTCTCTATCAATTCTAATGACTTAACAATTTGTAAAGATTCCAACAGTAATTGTTCATGATCATGATGATTACTTATCTTTAGATATTGCTTATATTAAATGATATTAGTTAAATATTAAATATCTTAACTATTAAATATAAATTGCTCATAATAAAGTGCTTATAAAGCCCTTTACCTAAGAACATAAATGTCACCTCATTTAATCTCAAAAATCTTTTAAAGTAGATAGTTCAAACAGAATCATAATTATGAAAGGGCAACTAGAACTTTAACCTAGACACTCAAATTTAAAGAGTAGAGATAATATTAGCACTTCGTCAGCTATTGAGACAACTAAGTATAGCATCTAATTCACAAGAATTCATTGAAATAGTAGGATCCCAGTTAGGCAGCATGCTTCTTTGCTCGTAACCTGTTAAATCACTTTTACTTTACTACTCCCTGTCCCTGTCTCCCATCGCTAAATTTACCCTCAGCAGTCTTTTTTTTTGAGGGTTTTGAAGCATTATTCAATATTGCTTTCCCATATAAATTTGGTAATATTTAATCTGTGCTAAAGTATTGCTAACTACTGCTCTGAATAGAAGCTATTGTTTCCTCTTTAGATGAGAGATGAGAGATGAGAGAAAATTGATATATAGAAGGCTTGAAGAGATTTATCCAGTATTAGCTTGCAAGAAAATAATATAGCTGGGTCTTAAATCCATGTCAGCTGTTTGAATATTGTTGTTTTTCTCAATTAAGAAAAAGTTTTATTATTCGGAATTTACAAGCTTTATATATAATAGAAGCCTGTCCTCCCTGGACAGAGCCATAATTATTGGGAAATACTCCCAAACCCAGGAGTACTGCACTTTACATATATCCATATTATATTATTTCAAATGTAGTTACTATTTAAATAAGAAGATCTCCTCTCTAGTCTCTTATATAGATAAAATAGAGACAGGTTGGTATAGTGGTCACCTGAGTGACTTTGGATGTATCACTTCCCTGAACCTTTCTCTCCTCAGAAGTAAAATAAGGGAGTTGAATTACATCGCTTGTGAAGCCCTTTCTTTCTATCTTTCCAATATTCCAGATGCAGCAGAAAAGCAAAGCAAAAGAGGTCCTCAAACTATGGCCCACGGGCCGGATGGCAGCTGAGGACCTTATCCTTCTCACCCAGGGCGATGAAGTTTCTTTATTTAAAGGCCCACAAAACAAAGTTTTTGTTTTTACTATAGTCCGGCCCTCCAACAGTCTGAGGGACAGTGAACTGGCCCCCTATTTAAAAAGTTTGAGAACCCCTGAGAGGATTTAGTCTCTCTGATGGAGACAAGGTCATTAGAAATTTAAAGAACAAGAGGAGGTCCAAAATTAACTATTAATGGAGATGATGTTAGGGAGAAAGTGGAAGGTGAACAATTTCTTAGTTTTGGCAAGGGCAAAATTGAAGTTAAATAGTAAGCACTTATAATGGAAGAGTATTGCACATTTCTGTGGCTCGATTCCCTGGAGGCCCAAAGTAGGAAAAGAAGATGATAGGGGAAGTATTAAACAAGTGGTAGAATAAATATGTCCAGATGTTTCAGAGAAGAAAGGGAATCTGAGTCTGTAATGGGGTCATTACTAATGTGGCTGCCTTTAGATCATGTAATTTTAGCTAGAGAAGGACTGTGGATAGACCTAGGAGTTTTAGATAAAGTGGGAGGGATTGTACGATTGAAGAACCATAGACTGTAGCTTAGTGAGTTGGGGGATTAGGAAGGGTTAGGCAAAATGGAAATTTCACCATTTTCTCACTTCACCAATATATCAGATATATATTACATGTAATAAATATGTAACTAGTTGTATTTAAGATATATTTTAACATGTTTAGCGTATATGAGACTGCCTGCCATCTAGGGGAGGAGGTGGAGGGAAGGAAGGGAAAAGTTGGAACAGAAGTGATTGATTGCAAGGGACAATATTGAAAAATTACCCATGCATATGTTCTGTCAATAAACAGGTATAATTAAAAAAAATGTTAGGCATTAGACAAAGTTTGTTGGGGAAGCAATGTAGAAAAAAATAATGTATAATAATGTAAGAATTAAATGATATTGTAGGTAAGAACATGCAAGACCTGTTTGAAAGTATACATAGATATATACATATACATACATATAAATATGGACATGTACATATATTTCATAGATAAATAGATGTAGATATATATGTAAGGTGAAAAAGAGAATTGGACTTAGATTGTGGAGAGCCTTAAAATATAGGATTAAAATGTTTGAAATTTATTCTTTTGGCAATGGAAAAGAACTGAAGATTGTGAAGTAAAAGACTGATAGGATGAAAGTGATTTTTATGAAGATAAATCTGACAGCAGTGTTCTGGGCGAATTGTTGTCAGGGTATAATGTTGGGAAGCCTGTGAGATAGAAAGATACTAGTTAGGGGGTATTTTGCTATTTAAGTGTGAAATGACAAAGTCCCAAACTAAGGTGGAAGAAATGGAAAAAAATAGCGTTAGTCCATAAATATTCTTCTTATAGAAGAAACATTTACTTCTCATAAATATCACTTGTCTACTTGAAATTGATAAGACTCAAGTAGATTTAAGGCTCAATTTGATGAGAAAGCTACTTTCTTCTATCATTGCCCATGGTCTTTAAAGGGATATTGCTTGCACTACTGTGTTTCCCCGATAATAAGACACTGTCTTATTATTTTTTGGGACAGAAAAACACCAGAAGGCTTATTTTCAGGGGAGGGCTTATTTTAATGAACATTGACAGCAATTTTAATAAACAGGTAAATGTGAACAAAAAAAAAGTACCTTTATTCAATAATGATCATGTCATCTTCTTCAACAACATCGTCATAAGTGTCCATACCCTGAATTCCGTCCTGGATGTCTTGCGCCTCTATTTTCTTCAGAAGAAGTGGACCCAATCTGTCACGTCCAGCAATATAGCTCTCTTTAAATGAACATGTCTTGTCCAGGTAACCTGCTCATAGTGCCTTGGCGACACAGCTGTCAGTAATTTTATCCCATGACTTCTTCCCCCAAGTCACGACTTCTTGCAGACAGGGCTTCACAAAGTTTCCACGCTGATTTCTTTCTATTCTATTTTCAATGTAGTCATGACTTCCATGCGCAAATGGTCCTTGAATGGCTTGTTTATTGCAATATCAAGGGTCTGGAGATAGGCAGTCATTCCTGCAGGAATCATTACTTGGTCTATTCTTCTCTCTGCAAGGAAGTTCTTCATTTCTTTAGCGCGGTGAGTGCTGGCTGAGTTCTTTTATCCTCCATCATGCCCCCTGAGTTCTTCTTTTATCCTCCATCATGCTCCCTCACTCCCACTTACATACCAGGTTTTTATGTTGTCCTGCCTCAGCTCTCCTCCGCGGCACTGCTCTCAATGGCGCCAGCAAGCAAATCACTGGGGAAGAACAGGATGACGCGCTCACTGCTGCAGCTCTGATTGGATGCAGCTCGGAGTTCGGTGTGCGTTTCACCCGAGGTGGGGGAGGGGGAAGGAAGAGGGACGGTGCATACAGAGGGTACCGTAATGTAGCGTGTAGTGCAGGGGATCACCTTCACTACAGTAGCAATCTCAATAAGGCTTATTTTCGGGGGAGGGCTTATTTTTGGGGGAGGGCTTATTTTAGAGGAATCTTACACAGTAAGGGGAGGGCTTATTTTTGGGATAGGTCTTATTATCGGGGAAACATGGTAGCAGTGTGTAAGCGTGACTATCAGGCCCATCTTAGCAACTATGGCATTTCTCCCAGGTCCTTGGCTAGGAATCTGCTGCTTATAACAAATCTTGATAGGTCCTATTGCTTTTAAGTTTTTATTATTCTCTTTCCTGGAATGAATAAAAAAAGGGCTGGTTGAATGAAGTGTTCCTTCAGTTTAAATATTTATAGGAGCCAGATAATAGATGGGAGCAGATGTATCCTGAATAGAGTGTGTGGTAAGAGTTTGTCGTGAGTTGTGAGTGCATTTGACAGAAATAGTGAAGCTTTAACATCCATAGAGCTGGATCTCTTTCCTTTTATGTCTTTATTGTGATGAGTCCTGGTATTCGTGGGTGTCTCTCTTGGTTTAGAGTTAAGCTCAGATGAGAGAGAGGGGGACTGAGGAGGGAGAAGCAGAGTGAGAGGAAAAGAGAGAGGGGAATGGAAGAGAGAAAGCTTATTGAGAAAAAGAATTCGGTTGTTTATTCCATCACTTCATAGTCAAAGTTTATCCAGTTTAGAACTCTTTGGCAGTAAGCTTTTAATGCTAGTAGGATAACTGTATTCAGTTATTATTATTATTTTTTGGATGAATCTGTTGTTGTTCAGTTCTATTCCACAAACATTTATTCAACATACATTTTGTGCAGAGCTTTGTGCTAGGGTGCCTAGAAACTAGCTCCTTTTCTTCAAGAAGCTTGTAGGCTAATTATTAGCATTTATATGATACTTTAAGCTATGAAGCACTTTACAAATATCATCTCATGTAACAACAAAAATAATAATATTTAAGGTTTCAAAGTACAAATATTATCTTATTTTATCTCCTAACAATTCATCTCATAACAAAACTTTGTACTATTATTATTACTCCTATTTTACAGATAAGGAAACTAAGGTAGACAGAAGTTAAATGATTTGCCAAGCAACTCACAGCTAATAAATGGCCGAATAGGATTTGATTGAAATTTGATCTTCCTGACTCAAAATTCCACACTTACCTAACTGTCCTCTCTAATGGGAAGGTAGTGTGCACACACAAACACAGACACAGACAACCTACCCCAATCCAAATATTACATGGTACATAAGAGCAGAGCAAATGAAATGCTACATGATAGGCTGAGATGGATAAAGAACCTGAAAGGTTTTAGGAAGACTTCATACATAAGGTAACATTAGCCTTTAAAGTCTGGGATCTCCCTGGATGTAGAGAGAGGACTATTCAGGCTCAAGGCATTTTATAAACAAAGACCCAGACTTAGGAACAATATGGAGATGAGTGAATAGTCCTAACTGACTAATGGTTTAGGATATCTAGAGAGGAATAGTGTGAGATAAGGCTAGAAAAGCTGGATACTATCCCGTTAATTCCCTTAATGCCAGACTAAAGAGCTTGTCCTGTAGTCATTAGGCAATAGGGAATCATGGAACAGTTTTGAGTAGAAAAGTTACCCAAAAGATTTATACTTAAGGAAAATTAATTTGGCAGTGATGGGGAAGACTGGCTTGAGAAGTTAAAGTGGGTGCAGGTAAACTATTAGAAGGCTATTGCAATAGTTAAAGCATTTGGAAATGAGAATATGTGTGAATAGAGAGGACAGTGACACATGTAGAAGCATTTCAGATGAAGAATCAGCAGCACTTGAAACTTTGCTGGAAATTGGAAGTAAGGGAGAAGGAAGAGTCAAAAATAACACTAAGGTTTAAGCATGGAAGTCTAGTTGGACAGTGTTCCTGACAGAAATGACAGTGTCAACTAAGCATCCTTCCTGTGGAGAAGTAAAAACTAAGAAAGGACTAAAGTTGCAGCATAAAGAATGCATGCCCATAAGCTCCAAGGAGGACTCTTCCAATTGTGTGATGAGAGGGAGGTTACATCAGCTGCTGTTGTCAAGTGCCCAAGGTTCCATGTTGCATGACTATGGTCTTTCCATATTTGAATCATCTAATTGACAAATTAGGGTTAAATAACCCAATTCTTACATTTCCTGACATTCTTACACTTTTAGACTATTCAAGATGGATACCTTGTGCTTTGTTCAATTAAGTGCCAAATTTAATTTTTAGAATTTTTTTTTCTCAGTTAAAAATTTATCTGGTCTTTGTGTTCCCAAGTCACATATCAAAATTAATTTTCACTTCTTTGAATGATTTCCATGTATTTTGATTTATTTGGATTTTATGGCACTGAAAAGAAAACTCAAATTTTGACTACTTAAAATTTAAAAATGTAAATGTAAGTTTTCAGAAACCTGTTGTGTTCATTATTTTCATATATCTGTTCCTATTAGTGATTCATTATCTTAGATATTAATGTTATAATGTTGTGAAATATTTTTAGATCGTGCAAAGGAGAAAAGTTATCCAGCTCAAATGATAAACTCAGCTTCCTATGACTTTAGTTCACTTTGCAGTAATTCTGTTCCATTTTAGTACCAACCTGACAAGTTGTTAATGTCATTGTCAAAAAACTAATAGCTCCCATCATTCTGTTATCGTTGCCTCAGAAACTTTGGTCTGTCTCTCTTTCCTTTGCAGAATGTTATGGTAGATATTAAAAGGAATAACAGTAAATTAGCAGACATTCTATAAAGAGAAAACTGCCAAAAATGCTTCTAATATAACACTTTTATTTTGCCTAAAGAATTAATTTTTCATTTTGAGAATATGAAAATAGCTTCAGTCTGAAAAATTATGGCATTAATAATGTCATAATATTAGTAATTCCATTTGAAAATGTATATATGGTACTGTTAAACCTTTTGTGAAAGAATTACTCTTCAGATGTAGTAAGCCATTGTCATCTTAATTCATTGTGCTGGAATATAAAGGTTTCTATCATAAACTTTGAGCAGGATACAAGTAGATTATTCCTTAAATGCCTTGAAAAAGTTTTATTGAATATAAATTAAGACAGAGAAACTTTTGATACTGTCTGCTGAGTTCATTTATATTTCCAGTAAATGATTAACTCATTAAGGAATCAGCCAGCAGTGGAAAATCAGACTGGCCCTTCTGTTTAATGAACAGCTTCAATGCAAAACTTCCATAATCGGATGTAATAGTGTACATTTTTTAAAGTTTGCCTTATGCATCTATTTGTCTTCATCAATGCTTCTGTGTATAGAGGAGACAATTATCTTTCAAAGATGTGCTAAGCTAACTGATTTTTTTTTCAGCCTGGAAAATCACTGAAGGGTAGGGGAGAGGAGGGTTAAATGGTTAGAGATGAGGAGAGAGAAAAAGGAATCCTGGCTTTTTTTTTTTGAATCTGAATTTCCCAACAGTCTCTTTTATGACCTTGATATAGTCATTTGACTTTTAATGTAATTTATTTTCATTTATCTTATATTCAGGAATTTTACAAAGGAATCCTTATGAAGTACCTTGGGCCTTTTAGGATGTCTAGGAAGAAAGGTCAAGATAAATAACAATACTTTATTATTTTTGTCCTTTTATCAATCCAGAGAATTTAATGTGCTTCACAAAACCTAGGAAAGAAAATTTCAGCATAGCTTTTTCTATTAGTAAATAGATCAAGTATATATTATCATTTCTATTTTGACATTTAAAAAAATTCAGTGAATATAAAATATTTGTTATTTTTCAGTTATTATGTTCCACTTTTCATGACCCCATGGACCACATAGTTCAGTACTGTCCATGAGGTTTTCTTGTCAAAGATACTGGAATGATTTGTTATTTCCTTCTCCAAAATAACTATAAAATGAAATAATAAAAGTAAACAAAAATTCAGAAACAATAAAATATAATCACAAACTGAAAAAGTAAATTGGTTCAAATTATAAAGCAAAAGAAGGAAAAGTAATATATACTGTCTTATAATCTGGTAGAAAATATAGCATGTAGTTTGCACATACAGTCAAAATTGAAATGAGATACCCTGAAGACATTGAATTTCCTATCATTGGAGGATTTTATTCAGAGTATGGATATTCATTTGTTGTGAATATTATAGAGGAGATTCCCACTTCAGGTAGCAGTTAGACTAGATGACCACTCAGCACCCTTTGAATTCTTAGCAATTCTTTGGTCAGTGTGCTATAAAATAAAGAATAAAAGGCAGGTCTAAGTTGTAGTCTTAGTTTATTGACCCAAGTCAATTTCTTAGTTCCTATATGTATAAATTGAGAAGATTCATCTAGGTTACATGAAGAATTTTTCAGTTCTATCACTCTCTAGAAAGAGAAGAGAAGAGAAAAGAGGGGAGAGGAGAAAGTGGAGAGAAGGAAGGAGAGAAAGGGAAAATGAGTGAGGGGAGAGAAAGATAGTTTAGGATAGGATAAGGGAGGAGAAGGCAGGGAGGGGTAAGGAAATAGAGTAAGGGATTGGGTAAGGGTAAGATTAAAAAAAAAAAGAAGAAGTGAATAGAAGTAAATTTTAGAACCAGGAAGCAGCATTAGTGATCAGCATCTTCATTTCATAGAACAGCAAGGGAGTTAGCCAATTAGAACTAGAACCTAAGCTGTTTGTCTTACAGTTTCCTGAGGTTTCCACTGTAAGTAGCTCAGTTCTTCAGTACTAATTTCTTCAACAAGAGGAAATATCTTAATCAGAGGTAGTGTTACCTTGGGGATTAAAATTCATGATTTCCCTTAGGCTTTCTAATCAATATATTTTCACCTTAAGAGGAGAATTTTGTTTCTTCAGGGGTAGAAAACTGTTGGAAGAAATACTGCTTTTCAGTCAATCATCTAGGTGAATCAGGGAATGGAGATAAAGAAATGAGATGTATTTTGTTTTGTTTTTCTTGTTATAACCACTGAAACTTAGAGGTTAGATTGACCTGGTTTAGTTAACTTAGTTGGATAGAGCTGCTTACTATTGAGGCCCTGTATTAATTTAGTCCCTTTTAGGTCAGTTAGCAGCTCAGAAAACAACAAATAGAACAACAAAAAACCTTGCTTTATAGCCATAGATTACAACTTTAACCTCAGCCAACTGTTTCAAATATGAATGAATGCTATTGGTCATGAAAAGTATCTGGCAATGGGTCAGTAAGACAGACTCTCTAGGAATACAAAGGACAACACATGGAGAAATTAGTTTTAGATAACTCATCTAGTTACTGCTATCAGAAAAAACAAACAAACATGTTTTTTATATTTTGAGTTAATGTGCACAGTTCCCTTAAAAGCTAAATGATATATAACCCATTTTTAGTGGCACATTTTATCTTTTATATTATAAAATAGACCCTACTGATAGCATTCTCAAAGGTACCCATTCTCAAACTAGCTTTTTTGGCCATAAATATTCTTCTTTAGTTTGAGTGACCCAAGTAAAATTATAAGGTAAAATTGATCTTCAGTTTCCTTGTCCTGTATGGCCTCTTGCTTCTTACTCTACACAATCATTAATGTTAAATGAACAAATGTGAGAAAAAAAAAATCAGTGGACAAGTATTTATGAAGCATTTACTTTGTGCCAAGCATTATCCTAAGCAGTGAGAGTAGTTGTATTATATTATATGTGAGAAGGTTTATATTCTTAAGGAGCTTACATTCCAATAGGGAAAGATGAGGAAGAAGACCCCAGGATAGTGTTTTTGTCCTAGAAGACCCCAGGATGTTGGAATAGCACTATAGGGAAGATGATCATGCCCTTTTTAAAAACTAATTGCAGTCTAAATCTAATTTTAGTTTTTGAAGCAAGTTATAAAAGTTTGTGGGGGGTTTGGAGAAGTAGCAGAGATGTGCAGTGACAGAGCAGGAAATGGCTGTGAGGAAGAAGTGGTCAGATCTGGAGACAGTGAGGTATAAGGGCTCTCAGGAATCAGGAGAACATGTCTCTAGGATAGAAGATGTGCCTCTGGTTAATCCAACTCTCCAGTGTGACCTTCATAACTTGTCCCAGACTTCCTTTTTCCTAATCACAACATATCTACTCCATATCTCGTTCGATTGATTCCTGTTCTCTGATGAAAAATGCATAAAGATGATAGTAACTTAATGTGGTAATATAATAGTTTTTTGTTTGTTTGTTTTGCTGAGGCAAGTGGAGTTAAGTGACTTGCCCAGGGTCACACAGCCAGGAAGTGTCTGAGACCAGCTTTGAACTCTGTTGGTCCTGACTTCAGGGTTGGTGCTCTATCCACTACACCACCTAGCTGCTCCCATAATAGGTTTTTAATAAAGCATCCTGGAACAATCTATGAATGTAAGAGAATGGTAATAATAATTGTGGGAATGTTAGACCACACAGTAAGCTATTTGAGAAGATTTTGCATCCCTCAACCATTGTAAACAGCAGCCTGCTTTTCATATTTATAGTCAGGTTGGTTGATTGATTTGTTTTTGTAGTTATTTTGCAACTCTACACCTTTATTGTAAGTTAAGGAAAGAAAAAAGCCCGTAAATGATTGGGTAGTGTTTGTCAGAGTGTTCCATGCATTTGCACAATGAACATTTATTAAGTTGTTTACTATTTGTAGTATACTATGCTAGGTACACAAGGAAATACAGATAAATGAGATTTA
Organism: Antechinus flavipes; assembly: GCF_016432865.1. NCBI lineage: Eukaryota > Metazoa > Chordata > Mammalia > Dasyuromorphia > Dasyuridae > Antechinus > Antechinus flavipes. Next base: position 352,672,887 of record NC_067401.1, on the reverse strand, counting down.
CCATATATAGCCCAGAGTCTCCTATACTATAGGTGATACAGCATGCACACCAAGAGCTATATTAGAACATTTTTAATCATATTCAATTCTTGGTGACCCCATTTGGGGTTTTCTTGGCAAAACTACTGCAGTGGTTTGCCATTTCCTTTTCCAGTTCATTTTACAGATGAGGATATGATAAATCTACAAGAATTATAGAAATAAAATGATAGAAATTCAGATAAGGACTAGTGTAAGATAGATAAGGAAAAGTTTCCTTCTCTCACCCCACTGAGTTATATACTAATTCATATTATAGTCATTTGTGTACATGTGTAAATGATTACTCCTACTGGCTCCTAAATTCCATGAAGAAGGCCTTACTAATATTTGTATCTCTCCCAATAGCTAACAAGACACATTACACAAAGGAGGTCCCTATAACCTTGTTACATGAATGGTGTTTGACCTGGTCTTTGGAGAATGAGCCACATTTCAACACAGACACGCAAACAAACACAAATGACAAGGAATTCAATGACAACTATTGCATAACTCTTGCATTTGGGGTTTGAGGGCAAACCTTGAAAGTTATTAAAACCCCCAAATAATATATTCTTGAATTTTCAAAAGTTTCCATGTAATGAATGAGGAGAGTTTGGCTGACAGTGTCAGTGCCTAAGGCGGATAGAGATGACAGGTGTCTTGACAAGGACTATAGAAGGTGATAACTAACAGGGGTAGTATTTGGCATATGACAAAGGAAACAGACGATCAAGGCTGACAAAAGGAAAGCTGAATAAAAGGAACCAGCATTAAAGAAATCTTTCAAAGACAACAAATTAAACATTAAGCTAGAAAATAAAAGACCTCAAAATCTTTCCTACAATGTAACTATTCTTTCTAAAGGAAGCTTGGAGAAAAACCCAGTGACTGCCTTCAGAAATAAAATAATTTCTTCTGAATCTTTTCCACTTAAGAAACTAACTTTACTTCATAATTCACAGAATCATCTCCTTTACACCCAATTGTGAATGTGTATGCCATTGTCAGCTGTTGGTAGCTCTGGTAAACACCTGGATGACTAAAATTTCAAAGTCTGTGTTTCATTTTTTAAAACAATCTCTAACTTTTATTTTTAAAATTTTGAATTCCAGATTCTCTCTCCTCTTTTCCCTATCTCCTCCTTAGATGGCAAACAATTAAAGATTATACATGTGCAGTTGTGCAAAACAGATTTCTGAATTGCAAAAGAAAACAGAGCAAAAAAAAAGCCTACTCCAATTCCTTCAATTTCTTTTTCATCTTTTATTGCTATAACCAGCACTTTTACTACACTATTGAATAATAGTGGTGATAATGAGCATCTTTGTTTCACCCCTGATCTTATTGGGAAAGCTTCTAGCTTATCCCTGTCACAGATAATGCTTGGTGATAGTCTTAGATACTACTTATCATTTTAAGGAAAGCTTCATTAATTCCTATGCTTTTAGCATTTTAAATAACAATCAATGTTGTAATTTGTCAAAAGCTTTTTTTTTTTTTTAAGTCTGATTTTTCTTTCTGTTATTGATATGGTCAATTATGGTGATATTGTCTTATGCAGAACAAATCTCATCCTTCTTCCAGATTAATAGCTCTTCAAATATTTCAAGACAGATCATCTGTCCCACTTAAAGCTTTTTTTTCCTTCTGTTTAAACATGCCAATTTTGCAAATTCATGCTATAAGCTCAAGACTCTTGGCCATCCTGGATGTCCTTATCTGAATGGTCTCTAGCTTACTTTTGTTCTTCTTAAACTCTGGTGAGGAGAACTGAACACAGTATCTCAAAGGAGATTTGGCAGGGACAGAGAACAGTCGGATCATCACCTCCTGTGTTACCGTGTTTTCCCGATAATAAGACCTATCCCGAAAATAAGCCCTCCCCTTACTGTGAAAGATTCCTCTAAAATAAGCCCTCCCCCGAAAATAAGCCCCATTGAGATTGCTACTGTAGTGAAGATGATCCCCTGCGCTACACGCTACATTACAGTACCCTTTGTATGCACCGTCCTCCTCCCTTGCCCCCCCCCCGGGTGGCACTCCGAGCTGCATCCAATCAGAGCTGCAGCAGTGAGTCATCCTGTTCTTCCCCAGTGATTTGCTTGCTGGCGCCATTGAGAGTAGTGCCGCGGAGGAAAGCTGAGGCAGGACAACATAAAAACCTGGTAATGAGGGGGCATGATGGAGGATAAAAGAAGAACTCAGCCAGCACTCATCGCGCTAAAGAAATGAAGAACTTCCTTGCAGAGAGAAGAATAGATCAAGTAATGATTCCTGCAGGAATGACTGCCTATCTCCAGACCCTTGATATTGCAATAAACAAGCCATTCAAGGAGCATTTGCACATGGAAGTCAATGACTACATTGAAAATAGAATGGAAAGAAATCAGCGTGGAAACTTTGTGAAGCCCTGTCTGCAAGAAGTCGTGACTTGGGTGAAGAAGTCATGGGACAAAATTACTGACAGCTGTGTCACCAAGGCACTACAAGCAGGTTACCTGGACAAGACATGTTCATTTAAAGAGAGCTATATTGCTGGACGTGACAGATTGGGTCCACTTCTTCTGAAGGAAATAGAGGCGCAAGACATCCAGGATGGAATTCAGGGTATGGACACTTATGATGATGTTGTTGAAGAAGATGACATGATCATTATTGAATAAATGTACTTTTTTTTGTTCACATTTACCTGTTTATTAAAATTGCTGTCAATGTTCATTAAAATAAGCCCTCCCCTGAAAATAAGCCCTCTGGTGTTTTTTCTGTCCAAAAAAAATTAATAAGACAGTGTCTTATTATCGGGGAAACACGCTATAAACTTTATCCCTGCTAATTCATCCCACCACTGGAGTAATGATTGCCTCATCACACTGATAGCTCATGTTGAACTTTGCAATAAATTAAAACCCCCAAGTCCTTTCCAAAACAATTGCTTTCCAATTTTACCTCCATCTTATATTTGTGTGTATTTGTATATGTGTTAATTCTCTCTCAATTTAAGCATGTAAATAACTATATGGTATGTATTAATGTTCTTGAATTAGGACTTAGGCATTTCCCTTATAATTGGCAATCTGTGTCTGAATAATCTTCAACTCCACTCATGGTCTTTCATGAGGAATAAAAAATTATTTTTGTTATCAGTGAGGAATACATAAATGTGAATAAAGAATTCTCTTAAATACTGGCATCATTCAAATTCAGATTGCTTATTTTCACTGGGTTGGAAACAGTTACCATGTTTTGTTGTTACTTAGCCATTTTTGTCATGACTGATTGTTCTTGATACAATTTGGAATTTTTTCAACAAAGATACTGGATTGGTTTTCCATTTTCTCCTGCAGCTTATAAAACAGATGAGGAAACTAAGGCAAACAGGATTAAGTATCTTGTCAGGGTTCCATAGCTAGTAACTGTCTAGATTTGAACTTAAGAAAAGAACATTCTATCCATTATTGCATCCAGCTACCTTACCATATTTTATATAATTGCTACTTTGAATAGTTGAAATTAAATATATTCAACCACTTCAGATAGTCTATTCATAATAATCCATTAATTGGGACCTGACTTCAATAGACTATAAGTTATTTATTAATTTTTAAGGTAACAAATCTGTTCCCATTGTTATGCAGGCAAAAGAGAAATTATGAATATTATAATGGGAGGAATAGATAATGTTAGTGTTGGACCAGATTTATTTCGAGATATTTTTGTTTATTAGAAAGAGGTTAGCGTCAGATGATTTCTTTGTACTTCAAATGATTGAAATTTTTCATTTGTATATTGCTAGTTATATAGACTAGAAACCACATTTTTCCTTTAGTATAAAGAGAGAGCAACTGAATAGAGTTCTGAGAGTACCAAGAAGGCAAGCTAAATGTTTTATTCCTATGAAATTTTAAGTAGGTAGTTAAAATCTTCTCCTAAAATAATGAAAAAAAGCTATCTAAAATATATTTTGACCTAAACCTTGGAGAAATACTGGAGTATCAGAACCTAGAACAACATATAATGTACTCTATTAACTTAGAATGCAAAGAAAAGACTCAAGGTGTGTGTGAAGATTCTTTCCCACTTGGCCAGAAGAAAAGTTAGTTTTACATTATCCAGTGACTGATAACAGTTGAAGACAACTGAGCAAAAATATTGCTTTGTTTGTGAGGCTTTAAATCTCTCTTTTTTTGGTCTATTTAGTAATGAGCGTTTTTAAAAATAATATGCTTCACTAATTTATTTTAAGTTACATTTTAATGGAAAAAATTACTGAGTTTTTTAAAGTAGGTTAATCTAGATATGGTATGCCCATCAATTGGGGAATAGCTGAACAGATTGTATTACAAAATGTAATGGAATTTTACTGTACTTAAAAAATGGTGAATATGAAAAATTCAGAAAGCAAGGGAAGATAGGAGCTGATAGAGAGTGAAGTTAACAGCCATCGAAACAATATACACAGTTATTAAAATAAGCAATGCAAAGAACAGAAAAAAATTTGAGTTGTTTGTTGTGCAAGTATAATGTTCAATCTTTAATTCCAGAGGAGAGTTGGGAAAATGCACCTGCTTCTCCTATTTACAGAGGTGGGAAGAGATTATGGTATGATATGGAATAGTGCATATATTTTACAATAAATTTTACATCAATGGATAGATTGATTTCATGAATTTTTTTTCTTTCTTCATAAATCTTTGTTGCAAGAAAGAATTTGCTTATTGGGATAGGGACATGTATTATGTATTTGGAAACAAAAGTAAGGTAAAAAATGAAAAATGTCATTATAAGAGTATGTATTCTTATAAATAAGAGTATACACCTATGCACTCATAACTCAGTAACAGAGTCTTTGGAATGACTATCTGTTGGAGCATGACTAGAGTCTAGGCTGCACAGTTGACTTAGGGATCGATATAATTAATGGGTACACATAAACAATTTTATAGACCTTAATCTTTAAATCCAGATTTACAAATGCTGGTAAATATTACAATCTCCATAGAGAAATATTATCAGAGCTTAAAAGTGTTTTGAATATGTTCTAGTTTGAATCTTTTTTTTTAATTTTAATTTTATTTTTTAAATAGCATACTGAAGAGTTTATGTTTTATTCTTAGAGACAATAAGGAAATAATGAAGCTTCTAGACATTGTATTGTAGCATTATATTCTTATTCCATTGTTAAGCCTTTTGTGGACACAGCTTTTTGTTAGCAGGTTCCTCATTTTAAAATGGTCATAATAATAATAATAGCATCTTCCTGCAGAAGTGTTCTAAGAAGCAAAGGAGAAAATATTTGTAAAATGTTTAACACAGTGCAAGATACATAGAAGACACTAGGTATATGTTAGATTTTTATTATGTTATTATTATTATTATATTATATTATTTTATCGTATTAGCATTATTTTCTTGCTATCAATCATCTTATTTGAGGATATAGTCTCTTAGTTTCCAGATGTGGGAGAAGTCACTAGTAAGACTGCTTCCTAATGAGATTATCGGCAATGGGAAAATCCTACCAAAATTTTTTTCAGCACTTTGATATTAATCATAATGGCAAAATTAATAACAATAACATAATTCCAGAGGGTTTTCTAGAATATTTAAACAATTTCATAGCTGCCTCATAGTTCACTGCCTGTCTTCTCTCAGTCTCTTCAAAGAGATATAGAAAGAACCCTCTGTTTGGAGTCAGAGTACCTGAGATCTTATCTCAGCTTTGTTACCTATGGCTTGTGGACCTTGGACAAGTGACTTAAATTTTTTATGACTTAGTTTCCCCAAATGTAGAAATGAAAGAAAATTGGATTACATGCCATTCAAGGTCCTTTTCCTCCTAAAATCTATTATTCTATATACAGACAATGGATTTTTCTATTTTTCCAGTGTTATAGTCATCAATTGATAAGTATCTCAATGCCAGGTATTGTGTCATATACTAAGGTTAAGAACTGTAACTAAGGTTACAGAAAGAGGCAAAAAACCATCCTTTACTATAAGGAGCTGTCGATCTAATAGAGGAGAGAATAAATATGTACAAAAAAAGAAATGAGGGATTAGACAAAGTATCCCATACATTAGAAAATTGGACTTGAGTGGACTTTGAAAAAAGTCAGAGAAGATTGCAGAAATGCAAATTAAAATCATACTAAGGTACTACCTCATACCTATTAGATTGGCTAATAGGATAGAAAAGAAAAATAACATGGTGGTTGGGAATGTGGGGAAAATGAAATATTAATCAATGTTGAGAGGTATGAACTGATTCAATCATTATATAGAACAATTTGGAAGTACGTCCAAAGAACTATAAAACTATTCTCACTTTCACCTAGCAGTACCATTACTAAGTTTGTATCCCCCAAGAGATAAAAAAGGAAGAGAACATATACATACAAAAAAAAAAAATTAAAGCAGTTCTTTTCTGGTGGCAAAGAATTGGAAATTGAAGGGATGCCTATCAAATGGGGAATGGCTGAATAAATTGTGGCATGTGATTATCATGGAATGGTGGTATGTTATAAGAAATGATGAGCAGGATCCTCTCAAAAGAACTTCAAAATACTTACATGAGATGATGCAAAGTGAAACTTACTGGTTAAAACAAACAAGAATATGGTAAAATAGTTGCGAGTGATTTAGTTGTTCTTAGCAATACAATTATTCAAAACAATTCTGAAGGACACTATGAAAAATGTTTTCCATACCCAGAGAAAGAACTAATGATGTTTGAATATAAATCAAAGCATTTTTTAAAACTTTATTTAACTTTCTTGAGCTTTTATCCTTTGGTGTATGTTTTTCGTTCATAATACGACAATCATAGAAATATTTTACAAGACTACATATATATGACCTATATTGAATTGCTTGCTTTCTCATTGCAGGGTTGGAGAGGAGGAAGGACGAGAATTTGGAACACAAAATTTTAAAAATAGATGTTAAAAATTGTTTTATATATAATTGAGGGAAAACAAAATGCTAAATAAATTTAATTAAAAAGATTTCATCAGGAAAAAAAGTCAGGAATATCAGAAAGCAGAGATGAGGAAAGAGTATTCCAGATATGGGAAATAGTCTGAGAAAATGTCAAGAGTTGAGAGATGGAGTGTGTTATTCCCAGAATAGCATAGAGGCCAGTGTCATAGAATTGTGGGGGGTTGGAGAACATAGGGTATATATATATATATATATATATATATATATATATATATATATATATATATATATATATATATATATCATATACCTGGAAGACTGAAAAGGTAAGGTGGGGGGAAAGGAAGGCTAGATTAGGAACAGCTTTGAATGCCAAACAGAATATTTGTATGTGATTCTGGAAGTGATGGGGACCCATTTGAATTTATTGAGTCACACAATTGGGCGACATTGTAGGAAGAGGGTAACATGTTTGGATTCTCCCTTTAGGAAAATCACTTTGGTGACTGAATGGAGGATATATTCGAGTGAGGAGAGTATTTGAGGCAGACAGGTCTACCAGCAAGAGATTGCAGTAATTCAGACATGAAGGGATAATGGCCTTCCCTAGAGTGGTGACTGTCAGAGGAAAGAAAGGAACAAATTTGAGAGATGTTGCAAAGGTATTGCTATGAGGCAATACTTCAATATTTTCAAATTTCCATTTTTTTTATCATTAGTGATTTTAACTATGTGTGAAATAGATGTTGATATCTCTTTTCTTTTTCTGATACTTATTTGTTGATGTTATTTTTTGAATACATACCTATTGGGAAATAGCTATAAGGGTTTTTTCTTTTGTCTTCTTTTATTTTTATCATCTCCTGAATTTTCAATGATATCCTGGGCAGTCTCAGACTAGTGAAGTTGCAGTAGCCATCAGACAGAAGCAGACTCCAGATCCTGGCTCTATTTTGGTTTTTAATTATTAAAACTTGTATATTAATATTACTTGAGTATCCTTTTGACCATGGGTTCTCCTGAGTAGATCAAGATAGAAACTTCCATAGTTGAGAATAAGATCCAATTTCCTTTTTGGAAAATATTCTTTAGAAGTGTGTACTGCCTTTTAAGTAAGAATTAGATAGGAAACAATGAATTTTTTGCCAGGAAAGTATTATCTCTGTATGATTTACTTTAGGTCCTTCAGAGAAAGAAATTTTAATTTTCTTCATTGAAAAAAGAAAAAACAAAACTCCTGTAGCATATATGCAGTTAAGCAAAGTAATAATAACAATCACAGTGTCCATCTCCAAAAATTAATTCATTTTGAATCCCAATTCCATCATCTCTCCATTAATAGGTATATGGCATACATTGCTACCCAGACACTATGATCTTTTAATTGATGAGAGTTCTCAAGGCTTTCAAAGTTTTCTTCAGTTTTTATAATTAGCTGAGTTCCTTGCCCATAGTAGTTGCTTAATAAATATTTATTTAATTGAATTAAGTTGAACTGAACTGAATATGAGAAAGTATTAATAATAGTAACAGCAACAGTAAGTAGTATTTTATAGATTTAATAAGTTTTTCAAAGTCTCTTACAAATATTATCTTCTTACATCCTTATAATAATTCCAGGAGATATTTGCTATTATTATTCCCATTTATAAATGAAGAGACTGAGCAAGTCAGAGATGAAATTATTTTCTCAAGATCATATGACTAATAATTTAAAAAGTCATTGTAAAACACTGGCAATATTTTATCTGGACTTAAATTTTTTCTAACTTTTTTTTTGATGTGGGACAATTATTAGTAATGATCATGTTATTATAACAATAACAACAAATTTCTTTGGAATAATTTCACCCATTTCCTTAAATTTTGGAAAGGGGGAAGAAAAAAAAATTTTTCCAAATTCTTAAATTGAAGAAACTTGCAGGGAACATAATTAAGTGTTCAAAATGAACATTACTCTTGCTGTTGGAATTTTTTTTTAGAAGTCAGCTATTTAAATAGTAAATAATACTGGCAAATTTTCCACATTCTTCTTTTTGGATTTTTGAGGAAATTTAGTAATGGAATGTCACCTTTTTCAGCTCAGTAATGGGAAAAGGGACAGCTAGATGGCACAGTGGATACAGTCAGGAAGACCTGAGTCTATGTGACACTATTTACCTTAATCCACTGGCAAAGCACTGATAATTTTTTGCCAAGAAAACCCCATGGCCAACATTGATGTGCTATGGGGCATGACGTTGTGAAGAATGAGCCATGACTGAACAATAGAAGCTCTTTGCCTCTTAGGGGGGTCATGAAGAATCAGACAGGACTAAAATGACTGGACAAGAATGTATAAACGAACAAAAAGGAACTTCCTTCTCGTGTACCATGTCCTCAGCATCCTCGGGTACTTTTTTCTTATTCTCAGGGATATTGAAGCCTACTGCCAAACTAGCAATCTTTCACTGTACTCATAAGAATGCGTGCAATCATATTTACCAATGTCAACTTCCACTGGGCAGAATCCAGATGGAATGTCCTTTTGATCTGAGGAAAATAACCATCACTTAACATTCCTTCTCTCGTATTTTGCAGAAAATGGCACTGGAAATTAAAATAAAATTGGAGATTAGAAACAGCAAGGACACAATGACAAAGTGGAGAAAGAGTGCAGAGTAAACACTTGGAGAAACCAAACAGCTCTTTTGGGGGCTAGTTGGGGTATAGCTGTGATATACATGGCATATATCTACTAATTCTCTTCTCTCTAACACTGAGTTCAGCTTCAACTATAAAACTACATAGAAAGCAAACTTTCTTCACAAAGAGAACTTTCTTCATCTTAATTTAAATATGATTAGAAAATATCCAAGAATTTAAAGAATGGTCTGTTGGTATCCATCTTGAAGTCCATGGTCAAGATTGTCCTTTATCTTAATTAGCTTGAGGAATATTGTTTTTATGTCATTGTAATATGCAAACAAACATTATTTGTTTACTCAGTCATTTGACTTTGCTTTTCTGCACAAAGTTCTTTTTTGTGGAATTTGTCTTTAAAAAAACTCTATAAAGTCATTGCTTTTGAGCATTACATTTGCATGAATGACATTCTCATGCTTTACAAGGAGAGACCAAATTACCATTCGTTGGCTTACATTCTTTAATTGACTATAAAATTCTTGCTCTGAAGCCATAATAGTAATCCATAAAATAATAGGAACTTTCTGATTTAGAAACACAATGATTTCTTTTTCACCCCAAGGCAAATGTGGATTTTGGTTTTTGTTCCCCCATCCTCCCTCCTTATTTTTATTGTTTAACAGGTCAATATTTAAACTAACTACCGGAACAGTATAAGGAGAGATTCATGAGAGGCACCAAACCTTACATATCAATTAGCTTGCTCCTCACTTCTGGTCCTTAACATTTTCTATAGCTTTACCTCCCACCATGCCATTTACCTCCAAAGCTTTTCATACCAGTGCATATTTAAATAGAAGTTGTTACCAAAGAGCTGCTTCATTTTTCTTTGTCTCCATTTTTACTTAAAAATAGGAAATAAGAGCCCCAGAGTATGTTGTGACTTTTTGCCTTTTCTACCTTTTCACATGCCCTTTTAAATGATGTAGAGTAAATGAATGCATCCTTCAGAAGGGCTTAAACCAGGCAATTTCTAAGGTATCTGCTAACTCCAATTCTATAAGTTAAAAAATATAATTTTCCACGGAAGTTAAGCATTTTTTGGTGTACTTGACAAAGAAGCTATACAGAACATCACACCATTTTTATCCAAAGTGTAACATTATTATTATTTTCCATAGTATCTTGTCCCCAGCTTTTGAGTTATTATTACCTACCTAGAGTTCCATTTTAGTTTCTCTCAAATAATAAAAAAAAACTTTATCATATATAATTTTCTTGATATTAAGTTCATTTTTCAGTGAAATGTTATGCATCAGATGACAGAAAATTAGGCTGCTGTTCTATTGACTTCTCTTATTTTAAATAAATATTTCCTATTTCTACCAAATCTTGAAACTTCTTTTTTTCCCTCCCAGTGTCCTCAGGAATGACAGTAGAAGTACAGCATTTCAAACATTTCACATACTACAATTATCAAATTATTCCCCTTTTCTTTTATTCTTCCTTTTGGGCAGGATTTGAATGTGGATGTCCTTTTAACGTGGCATCTGGTCTTTCATTACATGAATTACCATATAAAAGTTATTTAGCATTTCCTTATTTCTGTGTTCTTAGCTGCTTTTTGCAATAATCTTTCTATTTCTGAGAAATTCTCAAGAAAGTAAAAACCAAACCAAACTCCAGGTAGAGTACCATCTATATATCAGGGATTGGTGAAAATCCTCACTGCTAATTCTTCAAATGATTCTGGTGATAGGATATCCCAATTATATTATCAAAAGAAATCAAAAGGTCTAATTTATAGGAAGAATTTTTTTTTTAAATGCAATGATTTTGATCTCTATCCCCCTCCACACCTGTCAAAAAAAAAAAAAAAAATCTAGAATACAGTGACCCACAGCAAGCTTGATGGAAAGTTTAAAGTACTTATTTCTCAGATGCAGTAGCTTGGTGAGCTCTTTCTAGGAAGTCAAGATTATTTGTTTTTGAGTCATTTGGTTGTGCCTCTTTGTGACCCTGTGGGCCATCTATTCATGGGGTTTTCTTGGCAAAGACACTGGGATCATTTGGGGATTCATGTCTTTTTTTTTTTTTTTTTTTTGGTTCATGTCTTCTTGACTCTAGGCTCAGTGCTCTGTCCTCTGATCTCTCCATATTTTTCAGTCTCATTTAAATACAAGACTAGAGACTTTGTTCTGCCCATTGGTAATCAAGCATAGGGCTTCATTATGTCTATTGAGGATTGGAGTTAGAAACATGGCATCTGATATTGCTTACCCCTTCTCCAAGAGATAGATAGTTGAAATTTAGAGATTCAGGATTCATGAACCTGTCTCTCCTTCCTACATAGCCCCTCAAATACTTGTGAGTCCTTTTCGGGCATAGAAAGCTTTCATAGTTTTTTTTTTTTAATTATATTTATTATCACTAGTTCCTTTTTGGAAATTAATTTTGTGTAAATCATTTGAAATCATTCTCCCTGAACACTGAGATCTGGTGATTTTAAAAGGTAGGTAGTTATTCTTTCTACATCATGACTTTCCCCATCATGGTTTTGCTATATTATGGGTCATCATAAGAAAGTAAATGGGAATTTCTGGGGACTTTTGTGGAAATCATAGATGACACACAAATGTAAGCAAATGACAGAACCTCTGACCAAATATTTCACCTAAATGTTATGACAAGGTACTATAAACACCCTATAAAAGAAAGTATGAAGAAAGGGCCAAAAATTTTTATGTGGATTTCTTAGATTACTGGGACACATTGGCCCTCACTCCCATGATGTGAAAGGGATAACTGCATTCATCTAACTCCAGTTGGATTTAATTTATCTTAATGCAGTTCAACATAGATATATTAAGAACCTACTCTGTACCTGCGCTTGTGCTAGGTGCTAGGCTGTCAAAGATGGAAACTGACAGGGCCCTTCTCAAAGTGCTTATAGTCTAATGGGTCAGAGGCAGCATCAACAAATGCAATAATACTGTGAGAAAGAATGTATTTGGTACCCCAGATAGGGGTGATAGAATTTGAGGAAGAAGGGATAATGTTCCGTTAGAAAGAAATGGAATAAACACAGAGAAGGCAGCATCCTGAAAGCAAGGAGGGAGGGCACTAAGTGACAGGATAAAGATGGACCATTCAGAGGTGAGAGCCAGCAGAGTGAGAGCAGGGAGCAGTTGGAATCTCAGTTTGGCTGGAAGTCCTTGTTAAGAGATAAGACTTCTGGTTAACATTCTTCAGTTGTGCTTGCAAATTTCTAGTCAGCTGCCAATTTTTTTTCCCCTGAGGCAATTGGGGTTAAGTGACTTGCCCACTTAGGAAGTGTCTGAGGCCTGGTTTGAACTCAGGTCCTCCTGACTTCAGGGCTAGTACTCTATCCACTGCACCAGCTAGCTGCCCTCCAAATTATTGCTGTTACAAACCAGCCCCCCTTTATACACAGCACCGTGTCTGGATCTTACCCTGCACAATGATTTCTGTTCAGAGCTTTGGCTCTCCAGGGTCTCCCGTGGTATTTACACATGCTGTCTCCTGGATGAATGATTACAGAGAGGAATTAATTTGGATCAACAGATGAAATCAGAGAATGGCACTGTATACAATGATATATAAAATCCTTTCCTACAATTTAATGCCAGACTCTAGGAACTTGACCTGAATTATCCTGACTTTCAATGACTTACTACAGTAGTTACTGCCTAGAAGGCATGTCCAGCAGGCATATGCTTACAAGTCCAGGTGTGCATCAGGACAGCAATCCAATGCATTATTTTTATTTTATTTTTTAATTTTATTTTATTTAATAATAACTTTGTATTGACAGAATCCATGCCAGGGTAATTTTTTACAACATTATCCCTTGCACTTGCTTATGTTTCGTTTTTTCCCCTCCCTCCTTCCACCTCCCCCCCCCCCCAAGATGGCAAGCAGTCCAATATATGTTAAATATATTGCAGTATATCCTAGATATAATACTTATTTGCAGAACCAAACAGTTCTCCTGTTGCACAGGGAGAATTGGATTCAGAAGGTAAAAATAACTCGGGAAGAAAATCAAAAATGCAAATAGTTCACATTCGTTTCCCAGTGTTCCTTCTTTGGGTGTAGCTGTTTCTGTCCATCATTTATCCATTGAAACTCAGTTAGGTCTCTTTGTCATAGAAATCCACTTCCATCAGAATACATCCTCATACAATATCGTTGTCGAAGTGTATAATGATCTCCTGGTTCTGCTCATCTCACTTAGCATCAGTCCATGTAAGTCTTTCCAAGCCTCTCTGTATTCATCCTGTTGGTCTCCAATGCATTATTTATGGATGTTGAAAGAAGTCTTGTCCATGGTGCAAGGCTCTAGGCTTAGGAAAGAGGCTTGTTGCCATGAGTCACAAAATATGAGCCTGGGGAGGAAGAGTTAAGTAATTTATAGGAATAGAGGCAATCCACTTATCTCTCTGTAGGTTATGAAAATGTAGGCTTTATCTACACATATGATGCTGAAGAAGCCATTTAACTTTTCAGTTTTCTTTTAAAATAAGAATAACCATTGCTCTGACTATATCACAGAATGAAAACCAGATTTCCACAAGTTTCTTCCTTGATACTAGAGAGTCCGATTCAGGCTTGGCTTTGATTGCCCAGTTTCATCTGATGGCCCAGTATACCTTGAGAATTAGAAAAAGCTTGTGATTCCCCCAAAGTAGCATTTTGAACATTTTGGATTTGCCTTTGGGATAAGGGTGCAGTCAGTCGTGTGTGTGTGTGTGTGTGTGTGTGTGTGTGTGTGTGTGTGTGTGTGTGTGTGTGTGATGTTCCTTCAGACTTGGATTTAGGGAAGAGTGGAAAGAAGAGAAATATTAGGGACAGGAGTCCAAAAACACCACAGATGAGATATCATTGGTTATTTTTCTCTAAGGCAATTAGAGTAGGCAGCTTTGTGTCTTGTATATAACTGAACCTCCAAATCAATTTTTGTTTTAAATAGTCAGTGGCCCAGGCTTTTCACAGGCTTCTTAAGAGCAATCAATCCTTTCCTGTGTTGCCTAATAGATTTTTTTTTTTAAAGCAAAGTACTAAAATGAACATATCAGGTGCTGGATTGTCAGATTTATTATGACTTTGAACAAGTTATGAATTTAAGGAGATTGTATGGTGTGGTGGAAAGGAACTAGATTTGAATCCTGACACAACTAAAATGTTATTGTTATAATAATAATAATTTATATAGCACTTTAAGGTTTGCAAAATGCTTTATAGATATCTCATTTTATCTTCAACACAATCCTAAGAGGCAGATGCTATTATTACTTCCATTTCACAGGGGAGGAAACTGAGGCAGTCAAAGGTTAAGGCACTTTCTCAGGGTTACATAGCGAGTTTATCTGAAATTAGGTTATTCCAGGTGTAGTGATATATTCACTGTGGCTTTATCTACACATATGATATTGAAGAAGTCATTTAACTTTTCAGTTTTCTTTTAAAATAAGAATAACAATACTTACTCTGACTATTCACAGAATCCTATTGAGCTTCCATAAGGTAATATATGTAAAATGCTTTGCTATTTAGCTGTCATTTTATCACTATTATTATTGTTGTGCCACAGTCTCTTTTAATTGTCCTGACTTAGTTTCCTTAATTGTTCTGCCTCAGTTCCCTTACTTGCAAACAACTCCTCCTCCCCTGCCTTTGTTTAGCTACTGTGTATAAATATGTCATTGAGAACTCGCATTGGCTGCTGGATGCTGTCTGGCTGCTGGATTCTTGGAGATGATAGTCTTATTTAGCCCTGGAACCAAACCATGGATCCATTTGATCCCAGTATATCTCTCCCATTTATTAAATTATTAAATACTCTCTAATATCTATCTTGCCTTAATTTCTCCAGCATTACATTATATTGGAGGTATATCTGTAAAGTGCCAAAGGAAACTTTTATTAAGTTCCTATTGTATGCTAGGTACAACAGGATTTTTTAATTTGAAATTCACAGATACATTTCAGGCAGGTTCATGAACTTTGATGGGGAAAAACAAAATTTATCTTTTTAGTCATGTAACTGAATATACTAGTACTAAGAGTACTACTTTGTAAGTCCTATGTTTTGTTTTGTTTTTCATTTAAAAGTATTTTTCACAGGAGATCCCATAGGTCCAATTACATTGGCAAGGGAATCCAATACAGAAAAACTGTTCACGAACCTCAGTTATAGAGAAATGGACTAATCAGATGAGGCAGATAAAAAAAAATCATTATCATCAAAAAGAAAAGGAATGGGTTTTGGTATGGAATTCAGCAATCAGGACTGACATTTTTGCAAAACAGCAAAGATTTGAAAGAAAGCAGAACTCCTTTTCCCCACTATTCTACTTTATGTATCTACTAACAAATTCTATAATGAAATATAAATGTCTTTAGGTTAATACACATCCCTTTCTTTAACACATCCTTTTTCTTTAAGTCCTGAGAAAGTTAACAATTAAACTCTCTTCATCCATTTATATTTTGATATGGATTAATTTATCATATCAGTTTCCTCATATTTATAAGTTAAATAGCTTAGGAAAGAGAACATTGGGGAACAAAAGCAGAAGGAAGCAGAGAAAAGAGGCAAAGAAAGAGATGAAGAGACAGAAAAACACTGCCTGGGATGGGTAGAACTTTATGCAGTTATCTCATCTTGGGAAGTCGAGAACAGAGGTGGGGCACTGAAAAGCTTTTCCTAACTCAGAAATTGCCCCCGGCTGGTTCTATATGTAAATGAAGGCCATTGATAGAGGGTGAACTTTTAGGAAGGGAAGGAGTTGAAACCTGGAACTAATTAAAAACCAAAGGCTTATCTCTAAATAACGATGATAGTTAATATAATTCTCATGAAGGCTAACATTTAAAATACACTGAATTACACGGAGAAAAGAAATGGCATATTCACACTTTCTTATTTATTGCTACTTAATGAAATTATTATTATGAATATTTGTGTTTAGAATTTCATATAAAAATTCGAAAGTGAAGAAATGCTCAAAGTAATTTTAATGGGAGAAGAGTTAATTGTCTAGTATTTTTTTGTGATGGGAATGTGAGGAGAGAAAATATTATATGGATAAATTAAATGCCAGTCCTCTAGGAAGGCTCTGTCCTCTGCTAAGGAGTGTCTTACTGGAGCTGCTAGCAAGTGCTAATAAGCAGTGAAATGGCTAAAAGATAGGTAATAGGAGGCCAAAGAAGAAAAACCTAGAGCATGAAGAAAGCAAAAGCTGAATATTTAGTCTGTGGATAATTGACAATTAACTGTATTTGTATTTCCATGCTTACTGAGTTTGTTTTTTTTTTCTTTTTTCTTCTTCACATCTCTCATTAATTGACAAAATGAATATAGTGAAATGTAATTTTAAAAAATGAAATGAGCTCATGTTGTAAATCACAAAATGTCCATAACTTTTCTTTAATCCTTTTTTTTAATCACCTGGATGTATCTGGAGGGTTTTTTCCCTCGTTTTTCATACTTTAAGATGGGTTGACATGTATCTATCATTGATATTTAGAGTATGAAACAAGTCTATAAATACAAGTTTGAGAAAAAGGGTGTTTCTTTTACTCTGTCTGAGGCTTACATTTGGGTGGAAAAATACACATCTTCAAGCATATTTTGTTTTTAATTATAGTACCTTATTAGTAGCTGCAATTATTTCTTAGCTTTTAGATTAACAAAAAAGTTCACCTTAAATGGATTCCTAAGTAAGTGATTGCAAACTCCTTTGGTTTAGGAGGAGGGAAAAACATTGTTAAAAATCTGGCAGGTTTGCAATTTTTCTGTTTATTAGTGGTTCTTTTCAGAGTAAGCATTAAGTAGTATGTATGCTAAATTTTCACTTAATGAAGTGATCTAAGCTGTTAAAATCCTTGTAAAAGGCATTCCTTTAAATGACCTTCCCCATTAAACTATATAATATAGTTAAAAAGTATAAAGCAGCTTTTTAATTTCAACATTTTTTTTTAAATTGAAAGCCTATGAATATCCTGTTTATAATATTGAGTTGGAAAGTCTCCTTTTATCTAGAAGTTGTCTACTGACTGAATTATTGCTATAGTAGGAAGAAGTACATGTTATTAAAAATTCAACTAAGAAGAAGAATTTTTGTGCTTTAAAATTTGGTACAAAATGAGATATACAACAGTTTTGCATTGAAGTAATTTTCAAATATGGGGATAAGACTAGAACAAAATAGAAAGCTAACAGATTGATAGAAAAAATAATCAAAATGGTTCTGCAATCATTTTGAAAATGTCTTTTCCTACATAAAAATAAAATGTAATAGGGATTGGAATTATCATTAAAAACAGAAGTGGGACAGTTTGCTTAAAAGCCAGTCAGGCTTTTTCTCCATTGGTCATAGAACAATTAGGTGATTGGATAAAATTTGGATGGTCTTTCTCATTTTAGCTATCCATTAAATCTAATAGCAAATTTTCCAAGTTTCAAAATTTGGAGGAAGAGTTTTACTTCTATTATTTACAGGTTTCTCAGCTATGGATATTGATGTCACTCACATGGGATTATTGACTATATGAATGTTTCATTACTTTAAAATTAGAAGCATTACTATATAAGGGCATTATGGAGAAAAATCTTGACTTGTACATGAATTGAATGAGAGGGAGACTGATGACTTCACAACTTCACAACTCTGTAAGTCAGGCATTTTTGTGGAGTCATCACCTCCCTCCCTCTTTCTGAGTTCTCAGTGGCTCAGACAAAGCCACTTTGGCAAGACAAAAGTCAGTATGACTGCTGATAAAACAGTTCGTCCTCAACAATCCCAAATTCTATGGAAAGGCACCAAAACAATGGCAGAAAACATGGTGAAGAGAGCAAGATTGAGTCAGCTTCCTGATATTCCAGGAAACTAATGAGAAGAAGCATCTAGCAGAGCAGAAAATTCTGTTGACTGGAAGATTGACTATCAAAGTTACTTAGTATTTTGAAGTGGAGAGTCTCCACGTTATAGGCCACAAAATCACAAATAAATCTGAATTTGGCATCAGAGGATACAAAACACAGTGTTGGCTTTCTGTTTGGTCTATTCCAATCACTTGAATTAATGGACACTTGACAAAATGACACATTGTTTTCATATCCTATATAAATATCTTTTCATACACTGTATTTTTTGGGTCAAAATGGATGACTTTTTGTTGCCTATATAAATCATTTCATTTCCTATCTCTCTACTATTGCATAATTTGTCTTCTTTGCCCAGAATGTTCTCTCTCTCTCTCTTTTATTAAAGCTTTTTATTTTCAAACCTATGCATGAATAATTTTTCACCATTGACCCTTGCTAAATCTTGTATTCCAAATTTCCCTCTCCTTCCCCTCCCCAGATGGCAAGTAATCCAGTATATGTTATACATGTTAAAAATAGATGTTAAATCCAATACATGTACACATATTTATACAATTATCTTGCTGCACAAGAAAAATCAGATCAAAAATGGGAAAAAAAAGAGAAAGAAAACAAAATGCAAGCAAACAACAAAAAAAAGTAAGAATGTTATGTTGTGGTCCACACTCAGTTCCCCCAGTTCTCTCTCTGGATGTAGATGGCTCTCTTCATCACAAGATCATTGGAACTGGCCTACTCATATTATTGTTGAAAAGAGCCATGTCTATCAGAATTTATCATCATATAATATTGCTGTTACTATTTATAATTCCATCTTTATCTCTGCCTATTAGAATTTCCAGTTTCCTTCAAGCTCATCTCAGATGCCCTCACCTATATGAGAGCTATCTTCAGCCTCTCAGTTCCTATTACCCTCTTCTGAAATTACTTTGCATTTTTTTGCACTTAATTAATCTTTATAAGTAAGTATAATTTTTCTTTTTCATTCAATAGAATATAAGTCCCATAAAGGCAGGAATAATTCCATTGCTGTCGTTAGATCCCATATAGCACAGGACCTGGCACAGCATAGTCACTTGATAAATAATGAAGAAATGAAGGTATGGTATGGTTTTTTCAGTTGATATCCTATCAGCAAATTGGGCAACTATTTGTATAGAGTGGAAACATACATCCTTTACAATGTAATTACATTATGCAGATTTTCATTCAGAGTCCAGTGTTAATCTCTGTCAAATCTTCCTATTTATTTTTCTTCAATTGTAAAAGCTTACTATCAGGAAAGACTCTCTAGTGAGTGTTTCTAGCCATTCAGCATTTGTTAGTGGCAGTTGGAAAAAGGTTTTACTTTCAAATACCTCAGGATTAATGAGCACATTTTCTCTGGTCTGGGTTTTGAAGTGACTACACCATATCAAATCTGTACCCATCCTGTTATCCATTGGATTTGTTCTGACTGTAGTCACTCACTGTCTTGTGAAATGGTAAGTCCAGGAGTTGTGAGCTGGCTTCTAGGATCTCCAAATCAAGAAACTAATGGTCCAAAAGTCATAAAAACTGTGTTTTAGGGGAAAAAATTCCTCAAGTATTACCCTACATATTGAAATATGTTCCAGAGTATTCCATTATATACTTCAAGCTTTGCCAAGACAACCAGAGCTATATTCTGTTTCTCATATTCTTCAGATTTCCATATCTCATAGAAAGCTTTGCAGAATTACTTAGACCTCTTGCTGCTTCAGTACAGTGTGTGTATGTGTAATTTCTTGTCATTTTATATATATATGTGTGTGCCTGAGTGTTCTATACCTGTATTTTTTTTTTAAGCTTGCCATTTGCCCTATGTCATCCAAGGACAAATTTTTCTCAGTACTGATTTTCATTTCAAAGAAAACCTGGTTAATCAAGTAACACATATTGCCATAATCACTAGCTAGAGTTCCTTAATGTTCTACCCTTTCCTGTACTTCTTCCAAATGTGTGAGTGTAGAATAAGAAATTTATGCTCCTCTTGGTCCAGAGAAACATTCTCCATTGCTTATGAAAACTTCACTCTATGGAACAGACTACCTGTTCTTCAGGTACAGGATGGGAAACCAGATATAATGGTGTTTTCATGTCTTATGGAAAATCTAATCCTAGCTTGTGGAAATATTGTACCAGTCAACTCTCTTTTTTCACTACATTATTCAATTTTTTAAAATTCTCACATTCATAGACATTAATATACAAAGATGCTAGAATTTTAAAATAAGTTCCAACAACAGTTTTTAAGGAAAGTAAGACGTTATCTTTAGTTATTTTCTGTATTCGTTCAACAAAATGTTTCAAGAGAAATTCATTGAGAGAAACCATTTGTGTATAGCTATTTCATGTAAATGGGACTATCTGAATTACTGTACTTTTCTAAAAGAAAATGATAATCAAATCTAGGATTACCTGCCAAAATCTAAACTTAATTAGTAATCATGGAAGCGAAATATCTTTGTGGAGTAAAATTGATTTCTAGGAAAGTGACATTTCTCTTTTTATTTTTTTCATTCTATGACTGTGTGGCATATTATTTTTTATCAATGGAAGTCATGGGCTTTATAAAAAATGAAGTATCTTACTGTTTTTTGCTGTTCCACTTATCCCCAAATTTCAATTTGGAGCCTCTGGCCCCAATCCAACACTGCTTGTCAAACACACTCAATATGTAAATGCTATGACCCATTTCAAGGCTAAGTAATCCTAATTTTAGTAATTTGTATTTGTCATTTTCCTTTAAGTTCCATTAGTGTATATAGAAATTATACATACAACAAACCAAAATGTTCAATAGATTTTAGAGATAAGGACAAGCACAACATTTTGTTTTTATTGGGAATTTAAAATTTTGATATGTATGTATTATTCCGTCTACAGAACTGTGACCTGGAGCAGCAGAGCATGGTTCATGTTATACAACGGGTCCAGAGAAATAGCCAGAAAGGCTATGAGACTGACCAGAACAATCCTGGACCCTCTAGAAAGGGGCCAGGTAGAGAACCTGAGAGCTTAACCAGAGTGGACCTCAGTAGCAGCATCCTTCCTGCTTACTCCATAGGTCTAGCTGTAATTCTGGATAATGAGGACAAAGACTCATCTCATAAAGCTGGAGATTCAGGTAATTTCCTGTGCCTATGTACTTAAATATGGAAGATAACAATGTATTTCCTTTTCCTTTTTAAAGATACGTGTACAGAATGTTCCAAGTAAGGGCAGATAAAGAACATGACATATTTTAGGGAGGATTCCTTGAATAGGCAGGGATTTTTTGGAAGACATATTTATCTGGTAGAAACCATTGACTGGGACAGCCCCAGTTGAATTCATATGGCATCCTTGAAATTCTGAGTATTCTATGCAGAACTTATTAAATGCTTAATTATATACCAGGTACTGTGTTAAGGCTAGGAATTCAAATATCAGCAGAAACCCTTTATTCTTTGAAATGATAGCAAATTTGGTATTTACAATTCATCTATCCTCTATCTCAATGACTGGAGGACTAGAGGTAAAAAGCAAAGAACTCCTCTTAAAGTCTCTATTTAAAGATGCCTGCTGGGGCAGTCATCATTTTATTTCCCACTAGATTATACAAATTTGACTTTACTACCAAACTCTATAACAAATACCCTCTCTCCCTTTCATCCTTTTCAGCTTTCTTTTGTGTATTGTCTTCTTTCATTAGATTATTAGCTACTTGTAGGCAAAGATTATTAATTGTTTTTGTATATGTATCCTTAGAACTGAGCAGAGTGCCAGGCATATAGTAGGTGCTTAATATTTATTATTAATCAATTGGCTATAAAAGACAGGAAGGTGAAAACTATCTTGCTCAAAAAACAGCAAGAAGATGAGTTAATCTAGATCATAGGATGCATAAAAGGTATTAAAATGTAAAAAAGATTGAAAAAGTAGTCCCATAAAGTCCCATAAAAGTCTTAATAAATGCTCATTAATTGTACTTGAAGGAGCCAGGTTGTGAGAAGTTTTAAAAGCCAAATGAAATTTTATATTTTATTTCGGCAGTAATTGGAAGTTATTGCAGTTTGTTGAGTGAGGTTAGCAGTTGACATGGTCAGACTTGTGAGTCATAGTGATCCATTTGGCAGCCCAATGGAGAATGTATTTAACTGGGGGAAAGACATCAGGCAAGGGTATTAAAGATAAGACTTTATACAATATGTCTGAACATGAGTTTGCAACAGGGTGACACTTGCATTAGTGGAGAAAAATAAACTTATTGAACAGAGAATTTAAAAATAGAAAAGAGAAGTCTTGGCAACAGGTTGAATATATGAAGCAAGTGTGAGCTGTGCTGTGTGCGAATAGTATTAATAATGTCAGCAGGACAGTGGTCCAGGTGAATGGGAAGATGATGGTGCCCTTGAGAGTGTTAGAAAAATCTGGAAGAGGGAGGGGATTGAGAATCATCTGCATGTAATGGAAGTTAGGGAGATCACTAAGGAGGAGGAAAAAAAAGGGCCTTCGGAGGGAAGATTCTTAGGAGATACCACCATTAACAAGTTTGGCCTGTAGGAAAATCCAGCAAAGGAAACTGAGAAGGTGTGGCCAGATAGGTAGGAGGAAAACCAGGAAGGAATGATGTCATGAAAACCTGGAGAAGAATGTTTGGAAGGAAAGATGATTGATTAGTAATCAAAGGCTGCAGAGAGGTCAAGGAGGGTGAGGATTGAAACAAGGTTATTAGATTTTTCAATGAAGAGATAATTGATAACTTTGAAGGGAGAAATTTTCAGTTGAATGTTGAAGTCAGAAGTTAAACTACAGAGAATTTAGTAGAAAATGAGAGGACTGAAAGTGGAGTTAATGTTGTAGAAGGCTCTCTCGAAGAGTTTTTCCATAAAGGAAAGAGAGTTATACCATGATAGCTAGTGGATATGACTGGGTCCAAGTGAGGAGGTGGTTTTGTTTTTGTTTCTTTAGGATAAAGGAGAAATGGGTGTATTTGAGAAGTAGCTGATAAACAGAGATTAAAAATTAGTGCAGAAGTGGGGATAATAGAAGAGAAGATGAAATAGAATGGAATCAAGAGTATCTAGTAGGGGTCAAAGAGAGAGAACTTGACTTTACATTAAAAATTTTCGTTTCTCATTCAAAATATGTCTCCAAACTTATCTCCAGGAAATTTATCCCACTTGTACTTTTACAAAGTTTGAACAATTAAAAGTCTTCTATTCCTCTTTCTAACAAAATACTTCTAAAAAGAAAAAGAAAAATAATTACGGTTCATCTAGCTCATTCTTAGGATGTTATATTGTAGTAGGCTAGAATTTCCAATTCTTTTAAACAGCCCAGAATAATGGTTGTAGTTATTAAATTCAGAAAAGTAAGCAAAACAAACCAGGAGTATCATGAAACCATTTCAAGCTGTGGATAAGTTAATTTGTTACATGGATTTTCTCTCCTGAGATTCAAAAAGCATTTCCAATAGTGTATAGAATATTCAGATTGAACCTCAATGTGATTTTTTTTTTTAAATCTAAAAAAATACATTCACTTGGCAGTATTTCCCCCCACTTTTTCTTTATTATTATTAGGTGAAAATGTAAAGCAAGGATCAATCCTGATTTGTGATCACTAACCAGAATTGATATTAAAATCACAGCTCAATCATTTATTGAAATATGTCCCAAACACCAAATATGGGTCAAAGTCTATAATAAATAGGTAATAATCATTAGCAAAATAATCCTGTTTGATTCTTTGATAATAACTAATTGCTCATTTAAGTGAGAGTGCTTTCCTATCAATTGTTAAAACACATGCAGTGTATGTATGTATATATAGTAAATATATTTATATAACTGCACATATACATATATATAAATTCCTTTGAATATATGTATATAGTAGATAGGGCTGGGAAATAAAAATACAATTCACTGAAAATCTGTGATTGACAGTCCTTCAATCGAGATTGTAATAAATCCATTCATTAATCCATTTATTGTACATATACTGTGTGCCATATATTCTAATAAATATTATAATAATATTTGACATTTATACAGCACTTTAAGTCTACAAATACGTTACATTATCACAATGAATAATTTGAGGCAGAGACTACAGTTGGTTAAACATGAATTATTTGACATAGAAAAAGATTGAGACAGCTTTGAAGTCCAGCCTCAAGAGAAACTACAATCAACAGAGGAGGAGACAGAAAGTGAGCAAAAGAGGAATATATGGAAAAAAAGACTGAAATTACCAAATATTTCAAAAGCATGAAAATTTAGTTAAAGGCCTTGACCATAATCAGATACATTAACAGGGGAAGATATTATTAACAGAAGGGAATTTAGTTTCTAGATCAAATAAATGAGTCCAGACATCCATGAATAAATATTGCAAGAAAAAGGAAAATGAATCAACACCTGATGAAGGAGAGAACCTTTATGGATCCCCAAGAAAGCATGGAAGCACAGAAAAAAGTTCTTAAATGATTTAAAGAGAAATAGAGATTACAAAAGTAGAATTTATGCCCCGTAGAGGAGAACTAATTGGCAGAATAGATGAACATTTGAGGCCACAGAGGCAAGTTTTATGAAAGAAACACGAGAGAATTACTGATTGCAAATGCAAAAACAGAAAAAGATAAATGAGAGAAGAAAAAACAAAAAGCAGTAACATTTTTTGAAAATGAACTTTATATAAGCAAGGCATTTTGATCTCAGTGACAAGGTAAGAATTAAAGGTCTCCCAGGAGAACATCACAAGTCAACAACAACAATAATAACAACAGCAACAAACCAATACTCTAGACATCATATTGCAAGAAATATTACAAGAAAACCTCCTAGAACTTCTGAACAATGAAAATAAATTGCAAGTATAGACGCCATAATTCATCTCTGGGAGAAGCAAAATTTCTCTATCTTGACCAAGAGAGGAGTATAGGAAAGTCTGTCAAAAGCTTTATCAAAATCTA
Source organism: Antechinus flavipes (assembly GCF_016432865.1). NCBI lineage: Eukaryota > Metazoa > Chordata > Mammalia > Dasyuromorphia > Dasyuridae > Antechinus > Antechinus flavipes. Next base: position 352,647,403 of record NC_067401.1, on the reverse strand, counting down.
ATTAAACCCCAACAACATATTCTTTACATGCCAGACTGTCAAAAAAAAGTACATGAGGTTAGTCTTATAATCTTTTTTATTTGAGCAAGTCCTATTGTGCCTACCACTTCTTTTCTTTTCAGCTCATTAACCATCCTTTTAATAATAAGTCCTGGAATATTTCCAGTATCAAGCTCATTGATCTATAGTTTATAGACTTCTCTTTTTTTTTTTCCTTAAAAAAATTTAAACATTTAATCTTCTCTAACCTAACTCTTCTTCTGTTCTCTCTAATCTTTCCTTTCTTGTCCACCAATTGTTAGCTTTGACTTTTCTTCAGGTTTTGGGTGGTTTTCTCTCTCTCTCTTTTTCTGTCTCTCTCTTTCTCTCTCTCTCACACACACACATATATTCTTTCTATAGGCATTTTTTTGTTTCCTTTCTACTCCTGCTCTTACCAAAAAAAAAAAAAAAAAAAAAAAAAGGAAAAAAGAAACTAAAACTTTGAAACCAATACAAAAAAGCCATGCAAAACAAAGTCCCAAACTGGTCATGTTTAGAAATACATTTCATTCTACATAGTTCCAAAGATCACTGTGAGTGGCTCAGCAATTATACTCAGCAGTTATGTCATTACTCTGAAATATAATTCATCCCACACCTGGTCAACTTAGCTCATCAAGAGATGTTATTTGTTATCTCCTTGTTTTCCTCCCTGTTTTCAGTATCCATTATTTATTAGATGTGTTTTTATTTTGCCCTTTCCAGTCCAAAGAACATCCTCATTTGCATAGAAAACAGAAATAAAATAACTGGTAAACAACTTTGTCTTCTGTCTCTCCCTCATCAGTAATAATGGTTTCATTTACTCTCAGCAGAGTTCCTTTTCCTTCTTTGAACCTCCTCTTTACTTTAAATCGATAACAAAGAAGACCCTTTTAGTTGTTTTTAACTTTCCTTGCCAACCTCAGTTCATTCTGTTTTAGCATTCCTGACATTCTTATATGCCCGTGTTCTGCTTTTGTATTCATCCTTGGTTACCTGCCTTTTCTTTCATCTTCAGTACATAAGACTTACCTTTGGCTCTTTCCTCTGAACAATTCTTAAATTCCCCATATCCCTCTTTAGTTGTGAAGCTCTGAAGGAGACATGGAAGTGCTTATAAAGGTCTGGCTGGAGTTTGAAGATAATAGGGTGATTAATTAGTTTACACTTAGTTCTCACAGTGTTTCTTTTTATATCAATATATTTAGAAAAGGTACACTGCATCTTTTTTGAATTGTTGAATTGCATAACTTGATCATAAGATTAAAAATTTGTCTTCATTGAATGTTAACATAATTTTTATCAGATAGCTTTATAATTTTCATCAAATTTATTGTATCTTGTATCATGTATCTTGCACTTTGCTCCTCTGACAAATAGTCTATTTAGTCAGTTTGTTTATAGGCTTTGTTTACCCAATACAAAAGAACAGTAAATTAGTTTAAAACACAGCTATGCATCTAACTGTAAAGATTTCTGTTAAGCGATTATTTCTCTTTTTCTTTTCTGTCTCTCTATTCCCTTCTCTTCAAAAAATGTGTGCCTTATTAAAGTTATGGTACTTTTAAAAAGTCAGATGATCATCTAATGAATAAATAAAATAATCCTGAGTGAATTGGTTGGATCAATGATATTAATGTGCTTTTATTTGAAATGAATACATTAAAACCCCAATTAGTGTGAATAATAAATTACCTGAGGTAATTACACATATTTTAATTCATACTGTTAGAAGTAATAATTTTGTAAAATATTGTTATTATCTCCAGCCCAATGGAATTATGTAATACAAATTCAAATAATGTATCTATTTCATGGGATTCCTTATTCATAGCAATCACGACCTAGCTCCATTCAGAATAGATACATACATATAAAGAGTGTGGCCTACTCACACATTTTATAAACCATAAAAATAGGCAAAGATTGAAAGGCAGAAAAAATATTCTATATCCTACTTGACAATCTGTCAACTGACTGTTGAAATAAACTCATTTAGAAGTAGTGAAAATGGAACATAGATGAAAGAAAGCTACTTTCATGTTTCAGTGGTTCTCTAATCTCATCCGTGTGGGTAGATTACAAACCATCCCTGTCAATGGTAACAAGAGTCAGCCATGGTAATTTAAATTATTAACAAGGAACATCATGTAGAATTTGAAGTTTCATGTCTTTTAACGTGTGTACTAAATTTGTTTTATAAATAGAAAAGTGAAGTTGAATTGACCCCATTATAAAGTAATATCTAAAAAACCAATGATTTTTCATTTTGAAAAGTGTATGAGTGATTGTATTGAGTGAAATACCTCTTGTTTTCTCATTTTCCATGACTGAACTAAATATAACTATTATATTTGGGCTTCCTTAAAGAGATACCATTAAACAGTTATGGCAGTTGCCAGAGAAAAGCGCCTTGGATATAAGCAAAATGATGTAATCTCTTACAGGCCTGGAAAGGATCAAATTCTCATCTCACCTACCTGTATAACCTTGAAGAAAGATCAAGAATATCAAGAGATTTAATGAGAAAAAAATACAAAGGATAGTGGCTTAACAGTACCAGATGTAAAATTATAATATATTGCAAGCAGTCATCAAAAAACATTTGGTACTGGCCAAGAAATAAAGTGGTAGGTCAGTGCAATAGATCATAGATAAACAACACAAATTAATGTTTACAATAATCTAGTTTTGATAACCCTCCAAACTCCAGCTTCTGGAATAAGTACTCCCTATTTAACATATTGGGAAAACTGCAAAAAAACTGCCAGAAACTATACATAAACTTACATTTCATACTTCATACCAAAATAAGGTCAAAATGGGCATATGATTTACTACCATAAGTAAATTAGAAGAGCAAGCATCTTTGGAAAAGGAAGAAATTTATGTTCAAAGAAGAACTAGAGAACATTATGAAAGGCAGAATAGACAACTTTGATTAGACTAAATTAAAAAGTTTTTGCACAAACAAAACCAACAGAAACAAGTTTAAAAGTAAAATACAAAGTTGGAGAAAATTTTATGGCCAGTATTTCTGATAAAGGACTCATTTCTAAAATTCAGTACAACAAATTGTTATGGGCCAGAACTTGAAACAAGGTGATAACCCACTGGAATTGACAGAAACAATGCTTATGTAATTAGTTCACACCTTTGGAGCTCACATCTTTAAGAGAGTTTACACATTAGAGGTCACACTTTAGAGTTCACACCTTTAGAGAACTTATATAAGCTAGAAGCCTCCAGGAAGAGGAGGAGACTTCGGGAGATGGAGAAAGCAGAAGTCAATGACTTAAGTCAGTTTGGGAGATTGATAGAGCCAGAATTCAGTTGGGAGATTCAGAACTGGAGATTCAGAGAGAGAGCTGAAGGCTGAAGCTGGCAGAGGCAAAGGACTAGCAACAAAAGCTCTCACAAGCAAGGAAAGCTAACTGGGCTATTTTGGAAGAGACAATAAAGGATCTGAACTTTTAACTCCTGACTTCATTTGGAATGATTATTTATTTGAAATGAACCTAAAGCTGCCTCCAGAAGCTCCCCAAGAAAGCTGCTCCTGGAGAACCATTATATTTTTGAAAAGAAGAGAACACTACATTTTGGCGCCCAACGTGGTGTAGTGTTCTCTTCTTTTCTAAAATATAATGGTTTTCCAGAAGCAGCTTTCTCTCATTCCAAGATGCATATCTTTTGACCCAGCAGTGCTACTTGGTCTGCATCCTAAGTAAATCATAAAGGGGGGAAAAGGAGCCGCATTGCAAAAAAGTTTGAAGCAGCTTTTTTATGGTAGCAAAGATATGGAAAATGAGTAGTTATCCATCAATTGGGGAATGGCTGAACAAATTGTGGTATATGAAGGTAATGGAATATTATTGTTCTGTAAAAAATGATAAACAAGTTAATCTTATAAAGGCCTGGAAAGATTTATATGAACTGATGCTGAGTAAAGCAAGCAGAAATAGGAATACATTGTACACAATAACAGCAAGAATGTGCAATGATCACCTATGGAAGACTTGGTTCTTAGTGGTTCAGTCATCCAAGGGCAATCCCAATTGATTTTGGATAGAAAATGCCATCTGCATCTAGAAAAAAACAAAAACAAAACTGTAGAGATTGAATGCACTTCTTTTTTCTGTTTTTTCCCCCGTCCCATGTTTTTTCTTTTGTTTTGATTTTTTTCCCATTATTAAAAATATTATTTTTGTATGTATTATATTTTATGTGTATTAAAAATAAACTTTTAAAAAGTTTGGCTTGAACCAGTGTCAGTTATCTATTCACTATTCCACAATGATTTATCAAAAACAAAATATAATTCTTAAAGAATTATTAAATTGGTATTCAGATAATGAATTTGGTAAACAGATTATTAGTTTCTCAATGTATAAGTTTCATCAGTAACTTTTTGCTAGGGACATAAGACAGTACAGGCTTAAAATATTTTTGCCAAGTATCAGTTACCTGAACATAAAAATGAAACAAGGCGATGAACTATGAACCAGGTTCCTATTTGGATACAATTTCAAATGTTAATTGTTTTGAAATTTACTTTAGTAGGGCAAATGACTTTTGAGAAAGAAAATGAGTAAATTTCTAAGTGCTGAATTTCTTCAAAATTATTTTTTAAATGAATTTACTCTCTTCCATATACTTCTGAAGAGGCAGACTTGTAACAGAGTAATTACCCAAGTCATTAAATTTTTACTAGATGGCTAAGACTTTAGTTTTCTTTTTTTCAGAAAAAAAAGGTTATCATCAAATCTATGCTTTTTATGAAACTTAAGAGTCTTGACTCATTCATTTATTCTTTCTAAAAACATTGATTAGGCATTCTTTAATTGTATTGTATAATTATAGGTATAGAACATCAAGGGGGAACAAAGGTACCTAGGACATGTGCTATATCCTTATGTATTTTTTTTTAATCTAAATAGAATAATATAATATAGGTATATACATATACATCCACAATGGAATATAGGTACATAAGAAAATTACAAAGTTCTATAAGATCAAATGGGATAGCTAGGTTTTACAATGAATAAAGTACCAGGCATGGAATCAGGAAGACTCATTCATCTTCCTAAATTCAAATATGGCCTCAGACATTTATTAGTTATGTTACTCTGGCAAGTCATTTAACTCTGTTTAGCTTAGTTTTCTCATGTATTAATCTGAAGAAGGAAATGGCAAAACAAGTTTATTATCTTTGGGAAGAAAACTCCAGATGGGATCATGAAGAGTTGGATCTAGCTCAAATGATTTAATAACAACAAAATAAGATCAGGTAAGAGAAATAAGTGTAGTCAGGAGATTTCATGAAGGAAGGAGCATTTGAACTGAGACTTTTAGGATGCCAAAGATTGAGATGATGGAGAAAATTTTATAGTTACAGGAAACAGCATTACAAATGACACAGATTTGGGATAATATCAAGTGTACGTGGAGACAATGATTGATTCAGAATGGTTGAAAAAGATGAGGTTCGTCTCCAGTAATGTTTTTGTATTTTTAAAAAGCTGCTCTTAGCTTATTGTGTCTTCCCACTTCCTCTTCTATGAAACCTCATGAAACCTCCTTTTCATAAGTCCTGAAAATTTTCCAGTAAACAAAGTCAAGATTCCTGACCTACCTTTTATAGATTTCACCTTTTTCCCCCTTAAAAATCCACTAACACCAAAATCCCCCTAAGTAAACAGGACATGTGCCCTCTATGCTCTGGCCCCTCTTCAGTTCAGTCTTTCCCTTTTTTCTTCCCACCCCCTGTACTTTCTTCATCTACAGACTTTGGCTAAATGTATTCCTTACACTCTTTCAGCTGTGTCAAGGATTCTATGAGTCTATGAATATGCTCTGACTTTTCTTTTGCCTGGAATGTCCTCTAACCTACTTTTTAGTTATTGAAATCCTACTCATGTTTTTTAAAATAAACCTGATACATCTCCATGAAGTCTTTTCTGATCTATCTTCCTCTTATGGGTAACTTGATTTTGTATCTTTATAAATGAGATGATTTTACATATAATTTTCAGGGCTTGAGTATTATATACTTAATAGAGGGTTATCTTCATGATGACATGGAATAAGTATTATCTTAAATTGATCCATTTCTAAGAGTCTCATAGAGTAATCTGAATATAACAGATACTTCATAAATGTGTATGTTTTTTTTAAGGAGGAGTACTGGGAGAAAAAGTTAAATAGTTTGGAGCAAGATAATGGAGAAGCTTGAATGGTTAAATCTGGGGAGTTTGGTTTTGACATTGGTGATAAAGAATAGAATTCCTTATCTCTTCCGATGTGTCAGAGCATCTCAGTACCAGAAGGAATTTTAAATATCATTTGCAAAATGAGGATAATAAGAACACCTAACTCTCAAATAGGTGAAATTGATGTAAATAATATTAATGATAGCTAACATTTATATAGCATTTATCTTATGCTGGTCACTAATGATTATAAAACACGTAACACAATGCCTGATATCATAGTAAGTGCTTTATAAATATTAGCTATTATTATCATTATTATTACCACTGCTAAGTAGTCAGATTGATATGATATATTAATATAAGTACCCATCTTCAACTAATATTTTTTTTAAATACTCTTTTTTTTTTAATTTTTTATTTAATAATTGCTTTATATTGACACTCGTTTCTGTTCCGATTTTTTTTTTCCCTCCCTCCCTCCACCCCCTCCCCTAGATGGCAAGCAGTCCTCTATATGCTGGATATGTTGCAGTATATCCTAGATACAATATATGTTTGCAGAACCGAACAGTTCTCTTGTTGCATAAGGAGAATTGGATTCAGAAGGTATAAATAACCCGGGAAGAAAAACAAAAATGCAGATAGTTCACATTCGTTTCCCAGTGTTCTTTCTTTGCTTTTGTCCGTCATTTATCAATTGAAACTCAGGTCTCTTTGTCAAAGAAATCCACTTCCATCAAAATATGTCCTCATACAATATCGTTGTCGAAGTGTATAATGATCTCCTGGTTCTGCTCATTTCACTTAGCATCAGTTCATGTAAGTCTCGCCAGTCCTCTCTGTATTCATCCTGCTGGTCATTTCTTACAGAACAATAATATTCCATAACATTCATATACCACAATTTACCCAGCCATTCTCCAATTGATGGGCATTCATTCATTTTCCAGTTTCTAGCCACTACAAACAGGGCTGCTACAAACATTTTGGCACATACAGGTCCCTTTCCCTTCTTTAGTATTTCTTTGAGATATAAGCCCAATAGAAACACTGCTGGATCAAAGGGTATGCACAATTTGATAATTTTTTGGGCATAATTCCAGATTGCTCTCCAGAATGATTAGATTCGTTCACAACTCCACCAACAATGCATCAGTGTCCCAGTTTTCCCACATCCCCTCCAACATTCATCATTATTTTTTCCTGTCATCTTAGCCAATCTGATAGGTGTGTAGTGGTATCTCAGAGTTGTCTTAATTTGCATTTCTCTGATCAATAATGATTTGGAACACTCTTTCATATGAGTGGTAATAGTTTCAATTTCATCCTCTGAAAATTGTCTGTTCATATCCTTTGACCATTTATCAATTGGAGAATGGCTTGATTTCTTATAAATTTGAGTCAGTTCTCTATATATTTTGGAAATGAGGCCTTTATCAGAACCTTTAACTGTGAAAATGTTTTCCCAGTTTGTTGCTTCCCTTCTAATCTTGTTTGCATTAGTTTTATTTGTACAAAGGCTTTTTAATTTGATGTAATCAAAATTTTCTATTTTGTGATCAGTAATGGTCTCTAGTTCATCTTTGGTCACAAATTTCTTTCTCCTCCACAAGTCTGAGAGATAAACTATCCTATGTTCCTCTAATTTATTTATAATCTCGTTCTTTATGCCTAGGTCATAGACCCATTTTGATCTTATCTTGGCATATGGTGTTAAGTGTGGGTCCATGCCTAATTTCTGCCATACTAATTTCCAATTATCCCAGCATTCAACTAATATTTTGTAGCAAATCAACACCTTTATTAAACATAGTATGGTTGTAGAGAACAACAATATGTATCATCTGCCTTCAAGGTTGGAGAAATGACAGACATATTAACATGTTAGTGACTCAAGGGAATGTAAGTATAGAAGTAGGTGATCAGAATAAATTGATTTCCTTTCAGAACTTAAGAAAAAAATAGAAAATAAAAGAGACAAAGAGGTAATGAAATCTTAAAAAGGATTTTCATTTTGTTAACTTTTGCAAGATGTAAAGAATTTCTTCTCTTCAAACTGATGAAATTCGAGGGTATCTAAACCCATTGTCTGGCCAAAGTTCGGCAATGTGAAACTTACAGAAAGACATACTCTTTCTTAGGAGTCAGTAGATGTTGGAATCCTTACTAACTGCTAACTAATTAGAGTTGATCTAATCTTACAAGAAGATGTTTTGGGCAGAACCTGAAACAAGGTACTAAGTAGAACTACCCATAATCCCTCTCTCTGGACGGAGCATAAATAGGCCAATGGGCCAGTCGGAGAGTTCTTTAGAAGAAGAAGCTACAAGTCGGGATTTTCACCGGAATGACATGAAGGCTGGAGCTGGCTGGAGGCTGAAGAAAGCAGAGGCAAAGGCTGAAGGACCAGACCTTTGGATTTAAAGACATTTGGAGAGAGCTCTTGGAACCAAGCAGAGAGATAGGCCTCTAAGCTAACCGGGCTATATTGGAAATAATAAAAGATCTGAACTTTCATCACCTGGCTGCATTTGGGAAGAAGATCACAACAAGTAGAGGTGAGAATTGGGGCAAGAGAGAACAGGAAGAAGAATGGCATTTTTCTATGAAGAAGGAAGCCATCTATGGAAGAGGAAACCCAGCCATTGAGGACTGCTCTTCTACGTTCAGTTGTTTGAGTAGTGTCCAACTCTGTGATCCCATTTGGGGTTTTCTTGGCAACAATAAGGGAGAGGTTTGCCATTTCCTTCACCTCATTTTATTGGTGAGAAAACTGAGGCAGACAGAAGTAAGTGACTTACCAAGTATTACAAAACTACGAAGTGTCTGAGACCAGAATTAAATTCAGGTGTTGCTATACCATTTCACTACACCATTTAGCTGTCCATTCTCCTATGATAGAGAAGCAGATGACTCTCTTCTCTCTCTGTTATCCATGATAGCATCTTCCAGGTGAAACTTCTTACCTAGGAGAAGACATGGTATGCACCGAGGAGCAGACCCAGTCAGTCAGCTGAAATAGCATTGAGGAGTTTTGAGCTGTATGAATCAAGAAGAAAGCTAATTCCTAGCTGAAGTTGAGATATAGAAATTCACATACCCAGGATCCCAGCTAAGCAAGTGTACTGTTCCTAGGAGAAGTAGCATGAGTAAGGTATGAAAAGATAAAAGTCATCAGGACCTTGCAGTGTTAGGGTATGATTGCTCTTGGCCACAAATGCACCCAAATATGTACCTCTCTATCAGTGTGTTCTTTACTTGCCATTCACATTGGGCATAATTTTTGATGAAAATATTCATGAGTTGTTTGACCATAAAAAAAGAAAAAAACCTATATATATGACATATTTTAGATTTATTATTATTTGTTAACATTTTTTCCATCATCGTCATAAGCCGAGACCATCAACAATAAATCAAAATCTGATTTTCGAGTGTAAGTGTTCACGTTGAAAAGTTAACCATCAGCTTTTGTGAGCCATTGTGAGCTTCTTCCAGGAAATCCCTGTTTGCATTCTAGGTTAATAGATGGGGTATTTTATTACTACTGTTTATACTGTACATTTCAATAAATGTCTATAATTTGAGTTAATTCTTTTTATTGCCTGACTTTTAAGGGTAAATGTACTGGCAGTTAGTTGGCATAGTGCATAGACTGACAAAGCCAGGAATCAGGAAGAAATGAGCTCAAGTATGTACATAGACACTTATTAGCTGTGTGTGTCCCTATGCAAGTTAATTAACCTGTTTTTCTCATTTTCTCATCTCTAAAATGGGAATAACTACCTCTCTGCATCTACCTTCTAGGATTATTTGTGAAAATCAATTTGATCATCTTTGTAAAGTGCTTTTTAGCACATGCTTGGCACATAGTAGGCATTACATAAATGCTTATTCTTTTTCTTGCTCTCTTTCTTGGTAGTGTCTCATGAGCTATAATTATTGAGGGTAGACCCTTATTGTACTTTGAACCTGGAGGAGATGGCCTGAAAGAGAACTAAAATGAAGAGGGCTGATATCCTTAGAATGGTGTGGTAATTAAAATAATTTGAGAGACATAGTTTCTGGGTAATTTAATCATTTTATTGATAAGGTTAACATGTCTTTAATAAATGGATGGTTATTTAGCTGCCTTAGACCAAACACAATTATAGGGATGGATTCAGAGCTTCTATGTTCTTTTGGAAGAGTGACAATGAATTGTGATTCGTTAACAGTGGGAGATGGCTATATTAAAATGAAGGGCCCAGAGGGACACCATTGGACAGAGAAATTCTCAATATGCTGAGACTACCCCTTCCTTTGGGCTATCTATTCAAAGAATGTATGTCCCACCCATGCTGGATGAGACAAGACAGCCCCAAGGTCAGACTAATTTTATGATCAGCAATGTCCTCCAAGATCAGCATAAAAGCTGAACTTAAAATCAGGACTCTGGAAAGGGTGGGGCCTGGGGAAGGGTGGGGTGGAATGTGGACATTCTGGGTATCCCCATTCAGTAGTTATTAATCATCATTTCTCTCAAAACAGTTGGAACATACAGTAAGAAGGGAAGTGACTAGAATGAACAATAAGTCTTGTAAAAAGGAGGAATCACACCAGGCAGGGGTTGAGGACTCAAAGCTGAACCATATATTTTAGAATATATATATATATATGTAAAATAAATGAATAAAACTGAAATTTTAATTACTTTCAAATCATTGTTCTAGAAAATGTAAATAATGATCAGTTTCTAAATAAGAAAAGTATAAATTTGCAGCATGTATTTTCTGCAACTTAACTCCCTTTTTAAAAATAAGAGACAAAATACTAATACAGAAATTGTGCCTGGTTCATATATGGTCAGTAATGAAATTTGTTTGACATTTTCTATCATGTGGCCCTTCACATTTTGCCAACTGTAATAGCTGGGAGGTTTTTACTTTGTATACCTAAACATGATTTGATTTGAATGAAAACCTTGGTTGAGGAGTAATGGAAAGACAAAGCTGCTTTGGATGTTTTCTTTGGTGTTTACTTATAGACTGAAAGTATTGTTCTGATGTATGTACACTTTCTTGAAGTCACCTCTATAATGCAGTTTGGGGATTAAAAGAGTGGGGGTTGATAATTGAGCACTAGAATAAATGGAGCCTGACTTCATTTTATGCTGTTGTAATGAGAGGCCTGCATCTTGTAGCACCTAAGTCTTGTCTCTCATGGCTTCCTTAATGGCAAATAAAGTAAATCATTTCCATTCTTTAGTCTTTGAACCCTGAAGTCTTTTTTGAGGACACTGGATATGAGCCAACACTGGAAGATTTGCACTTGACATAAGAGTTTGAGCTAGTCAGAATATTTACTGCTGGAGAAATCTGTTTTAGAAATCATTGGAGCATTCTAATTCTGGAGTGTGCCAGAAATTCAGCTAGGCTATTTACATTTACTTTTTTGATTTGTTCTGAAGGAAAAAGCTAAATAAATAATTATAAATCTTGTAGTGAATATTAATTGGTTCTTTATAAAATCTCTCGAATTTACTAAATTTGTTCAGAATAAATGTGATAAAAAATTTTTAAATGGAACATCTTGCAACATTTAATCTTGAGAAGCTTTTTTGATAATATTCACAAAGTCCTCAGAGTAAGACAAATGACTCATCAATTTTTATAAGGCATCTGTGAGGGAAGAAGGAAATAGTACCATGCCCATTTCATAAGACAAACTGAGAGTTACATGACAAGGATTTTCACTAAACAAGCTAATATTAGTAGTTAATTAAAAACTCCCAGGGAATATCATTTTATTAAAATATTTCATGATATAAGATCAGTTAAGAATTATCTTTGGTCTATATTTTTAGCATTTATAGTTATGCATTATGATCATTGGTATTCAGAATAATAACTATGAGTAACTGCAATATTCCAAAGTGCCCTCTAATCTTTAATCATTAAAGATTACTTTGCATATAGCAGATTTTCAATCAGAGACAACAGGGTATACTAGTTGGGGGTGAGTTCCAATTTCTTTTTGTGATTAGGTAATTTTTTAAACCTCTCATTGTTTAAAAGATGAAAATATGCTATCTTATATTAGTAAAAAGAGTTTTTTCCCTGGAAGTTCTCTATATCCATGAAATCATGGGAATAGTTCCTATCTCCCTATAGTTTTACTGTGTGTATTTTATTATTTCATTGAAAATAGATAATCTTTGTATTACATATATAGTAAGCCTTAGGTAACTAAAATACATCATCAACTGCATTATTCAAACAATGAGAGTTTACTCTATTTAGCCCCTTCTCACCTAACCCCTCTAAACCAAGTAACTGCCCAAATAACATAGTTTTCTGTGAGCCAAAACTTTAAGAAGATGGCAAGCCTAAAAAAAAAAAAAAAGTAAAAAAGAAAATGGCAAGCCTGTGTCATTTTTTGCTACCTAGATAGAGAGTAGCAGAATCTATGCTCTCCTTTCCCATCCCACCTGCCTCATTACTCTAGGCCACAAGGATAACTTATTCTAAACCAGAGCCTATTTAAGTTGACACCTTTGAACCTAGAAGTTTCTTTTCTCTATTTCTAGCCATATGAAAAGATGTTCCAAGTCATTATTAATTAGAGCAATGCAAATTAAGACAACTCTGAGATACCACTACATACCTGTCAGATAGGCTAGAATGACAGGGAAAGATAATGTGGAATGTTGGAGGGGATATGGGAAAACGGGGACACTGATACATTGTTAGTGGAATTGTGAACACATCCAGCCATTCTGGAGAGCAATTTGGAATTATGCTCAAAAAGTTATCAAACTGTGTGTACCCTTTGATCCAGCAGTGTTTCTACTGGGCCTATATCCCAAAGAGATCATAAAGAAGGGAAAGGGACCTGTATGTGCACAAATGTTTGTGGCAGCCCTGTTTGTAGTGGCCAGAAACTGGAAACTGAGTGGATGCCCATCAATTGGAGAATGGTTGAATAAATTGTGGTGTATGAATATTATGGAATATTATTGTTATGTAAGAAATGACCAGCAGGATGAATACAGAGAGGACTGGAGAGACTTACATGAACTGATGCTGAGTGAAATGAGCAGGGCCAGGAAGGAGATCATTATATACTTCAACAACAACATTATATGATGACCAATTCTGATGGACCCTGCCATACTCAGCAATGAGATGAACCAAACCAGTTCCAACAGAGCAGTAATGAACTGAACCAGCTACGCCCAGCGAAAGAACTCTGGGAGATGAGTATGAATCATTACATTGAATTCCCAATCCCTCTATTTTTTGCCCACCTGCATTTTTGATTTCCTTCACAGGCAAATTGTACAATTTTTCTGAGTCCAATTCTTTTTTGTACAGCAAAATAACAGTTTAGGTATACAAAGTAAAAACCTCCCAGCTATTACAGTTGGCAAAATGTGAAGGGCCACATGATAGAAAATGTCAAACAAATTTCATTACTGACCATATATGACCATATATGACCTGGTAACAAATACACTTATTGTGTATCTAATTTATACTTTAATATATTTAACATCTACTGGTCATCCTGCCATCTGGGGGAGAGGGAGGGGGGAAGGAGGGGAAAAATTGGAGCAAGAGATTTGGCAATTGTCAATGCTGTAAAGTTACCCATACATATAACCTGTAAATAAAAGGCTATTAAAATAAAAAATAAAAATTAAAAAAAAAGTTTCTTTTCTTTAGGATTACCTAGGTTTCTAGATGGTTGACTATAAGAAGTTGGATAAAAGTATCCCACTTAGTGGGTGGAGCATTGGACCTAGTTTAAGGACGGATAAGGAAATCAAATCCATCTTCAGACACTAGTTGTGAGGCCCTGGGCAAGTCTTAATATCTGCTATACTCAATTTCCTTACCTATAAAATTAAGATAACAATAATACCTACTTTCTAGGTTTTTATGAACATTAAATGAGGTAATATTTGTAAAACTTTTAGCATAGTTCCTATCATATGATAACTACTCTATAGATATTAGCTGTTATTATTGATGATTATAATAATAATGAATAATAAAAGGAACCTAAAGAGATCAGAATAGTAGGGGATAAGGAAGAACTGAGGGAAGTAAAAAAGTAAAAATCTAGTTTAGGTTCACAATTAATAATCATAAACAATCATTTTAACTACTTTTCAGAGAATTTTTACTGTAAACATAATATCACCATAAAGGTAGCCTCTACATATTTGTGTAAATAAATTATGTAAATAATGTAAATTTATGTACATATGTAAAGGGAGTCTGGTAGCAGCCCATTATGCATGTATACTAGTCATAGATAGAAGTGAGGGGATTTCCTCATCCTGTAAATTCTTACCTCCCAGTATCTTACTGGTTATAGAAAAGGAAGTAGGTATAAATGAACAACATGTATAGTGATAAAGTAATCCAAAATAGTCATGATATCTTACTTTTGTTGATTCTGGAATAGCGCAGAAAATATATTCTTGGTTTCCAAATGCTTTTGATTCACTTCGTATTATCTGTTTTTGCTTATGCTTTCTTTTGTGATAGTTAATCAGTGTGATTGTAGTGAGACCAATAGATTTATTATTCCTCATGAGTAATTCACACTTTTCCCATACTGCCTGTTCCTACTGAATTAGCACAGTTGTGAGGAACAATAATTGCCAGCTAATCATTACTCTCCCCTTATTTCTAACCCCAGGGGGAAAAAAGATCCCTTTGGGAATGCCTTTGGGAAAACTGCTTACATTGAATCAGATGACCCAACTTGGACCAATGAGAACAGTGATACCTCTGTCACCAGCAAGATCCCCAACCAGTTATGTCTTTAACATTAAAAAGTCCACATGCGCCAATATGGAGGATAAACTCTTGAACTTTCCAAATCCTATTTAGGTTTTTCTCCTTCCAGGGTCTTCCTTCTAGAAATGTTTACAAAGCTTGTCTATAGCATACCCATATTGATTTCGTGAGTGTCTAATAGATTCTTAACTATTTTTGCAGATCTTCTTTGAGTTGTCATTTCGGGGTTACTTTAGTACATACCAGGGTAAGCTGACTCTAGACTCAAGCATCAGAATCTCATGAAATTCCTTCTTTAAAAAAAAAAAAAATTCTGCTTCTGTACTCATGACTCAGTCAATGAGAAGAGTTGTTTACGCTTATGTTGATATTCATTATGGTTAGTGATTCATCAGGAACTGAATGAAGAAACTTTCATAACACCAAAGAGGGCATAATTTCTATTAGAATCAGCAGAATACCAGAGAAATAAATGTATGAGTGTTCTCCCTACTCACAGAAAGTCTGGGTAAAAAAGTACACATTCTGGCAAAAGGTCACATAGGTACCTCAAGTAGCTTTATCAGCCTTATCTTTCCAAGGGATGATGAATGACTGCAGTTTAAGGACAATTAGTGCTCAGCTTAATGATGCAGGACTCATATTCTAAGTGAACAATGAGAGGAGATGGATGCACACTGATTTAAATGTGATCAACTAGGGGCACATGTTGTCAGATCCGGTTCACTGTATGAAGCAGCATGATGTGAATGGAATAATGCTGATGTCTCTTTCCAAGTTCTTGCATATGCATTTTACGCAGTTTCAATAACTCACCAGAACTTTGTGTACAAGTTTTCAAATTTACAAGGCCACTCCCAGAATACTGGATGCGTTTTTAATGGGATTTTCCTTTTTACAGAAAACTCCATTTCAACAAAGCACTTGACAAGTCAGTAGCAAATGCCTTAATGCAAGCTGATATAGTCAGGTTCAGTTTGTTTGTTTTCTTAAATGTATGTTGTTTGTGAGAGAGAAGAAAGAAAGCCTTTATGAGTAATACTTCTTTCTGCCTAGATAGTTAGTCATGAGTTCTTTCTGTGTGGATTGGCATCTTCCAAGTTGTGAACTTCCAAGTTGTGTTCATTAGGTGATAAAACAAGCATACCAAGATTTGTTCATTCTCTCATTGTTGATGGACATTCATTTTCAATAACAGTTGAAATATTAGATTTTTCATTTATTATTTTAACTTTTTTTCCACCATGTTTTTCATCATTAGTTGCTCTTTTTCAGATGTTTTTAAAATAAGTTATTGTAATCAGAGGTAGGAATAGTATATAGTATATAGATCAGAGTACTTTACATATTTATCCTAAATGTGTGCATGAGATGTTTTAAAATGTTATTTGGAAATGGTGTTCCAAGAATTGTCCTTATGCATATTAAAAATATATATATATATATATATATATATATATATATATATAAATCCTTCTTTTGAGACTTAGATGTCCTTGTTGACTTCTTTGGGGTTATCTTTGATTCTTCTTGTCTCGCTTTTATTACAAATCAATTTACAAGACCAGTTGTTTCCATTGCTGCAACATTTCCCCTGTTTCCCCATAGTCTTTATTTCTACTGGCTCCATTTTAGTATATGCTCCTAGTCCTCGCAGCTAGACCTTTTACTAGAAGCTTTATCTTCCCAATTGCTTTTTCTGTTTCTGTGATCTTTTGTATTCTTCAATTTATCTTGTGTGTCACATTTTTGCTCAAAAACTTAAAAAATAATAATGGTCCATAAGTAGAAGTCAAACTCTTTTGTCTAACATTACAGACCCTTAAATAGCTTGACTTGAGTTTTCTGTTATGTTATTTTATTCATTCATTTATCTGTTTATCTATCTATATATTCATTCATTCATTCATTTACTTATTTGCTTTTGCTGAGGCAATTGGAGTTAAGTGACAGCTAGGAAGTGTTAAGTGTCTGAGGTCAGATTTGAACTCAGGTCCTCCTGACTTCAGAGCTGGTGCTCTATCCACTGTGCTATCTAATTTCTCCTTATTTTATTTTTTTATTAGTTAATTATTCACTAACTGCAGCTCTCTACCCATCCCCATATCTTTTCATGTCCTCTGGTTTCTTGCCTCTGTGATTTTGCTCAGCCTACGCTTTGTTCCTGGAGTATTCTGTCTTCCATTCTTAGCCTGTTGACTCTCTTAACATTCTTTAAAATCCAGTATAAATTTTTGCCATTTCCAAAAAGCATCCCATCAACTCCATGGTTTACTTTTCCCCTCAATATGTCCATAATAACTTGTTTTGTACCAATTTAGTGCTGTGTGATGACTGTATAATTTAGTTATCTATATTAGGTTTCCCCTGAATTTATTAGATTATAATCTTAATCAGGGCAGGTTCTATGTCATATGTAAAGGATGAATGTCCCCCAGTACTTCAGATAGTGCTGTGTATAGAAATTTATAGAAGTTTGCTTCATGAATGGATAATTAGTGTGTAAGGAATAATGACCATTGTCTGTCTTATGTCCTGCATATAATTTTTGATGAATAAGCATTATGTTTTGGTATACAGAAAACTGACCATGTTTTCAGAAAGAACTGAATTTCTGTTCTACCTTTACTACCTTTATTGAAGACAATGAAGATGAGTGAAAAGAATGTTAGATTTGGAATCAAAGCCCCTGATTTCAAATCCCCAGCTCTGACACGGGCAATTTCAGAGTCTAGAACCTTGGATTCGAAAACCTCTCTGGGGCTCATTTCTTCATTATGTAAAATGGTAAGGGTTTGTGGTTGGATGTCCCTATGTTGGTCTCTCTTAGCACATTTTTAAATTTCATCTTAATTATTAAAATTTTCTCTATTCCTTTCTTAAATCTAGATAGCTATACATCTTGGTAGATAGCTATACATGCTTTGTTGACTATCTAGATTTAAGAAATAAGAAATAATTGCTAGAAATGATCCCTTTCTGCTCTAGATTTATGATCTTATATATTAGCTGCCATTTAACTTCTCAGGTCTGAACAGTTCCCTAAATTAAATTATAAATGCATTGCTAAGCTGTGCCAATAAAGGTAGTTCCTTCTGGACCATCCAGGTCTGGATCTCTTAGCTGCTCTTCCCCAACCCAAAGTGTATGTAAGATTTAGTGTGCTAAGGCATTGGAGGCCTGCTTTGCTGGCTCTGGCATTGGGGCTGGGATCCAGGCCACACTGAGATTGCCCGCTGGCTTCTCACCTTGTTTCCATAGACCTTTTCTGCTGACCTTCCAAATCTGCTTTGTATCTCTGGGCTGAGAGGTCTGGAAGCCACCAGGACTGCCCACTAGACTCCTATCCTGATTTCATAGACTTTTTCTGCTGACTTTCTAAGTGGTCTTTGTCTGGAAAATGTTCTTCTCCATGTTGTTGGGTTTTCTGATATTCTAAAATTTGTTTAGAGTCATTATTTAAAGGAATTTGGAGCAGTTTGGGGGAGAGGCTGGGCAAGTTCTCTGCCATCTTGTCTCTGCCTCCAGTTTTGACAACAGTTTCTATTCTTATTTTACACTTGAGGAAACTGAGGCAAACAGAGTAAGCAACTTGCCTGATGTTAGTTGTTAATAAACATTTATTAAGATCCTAATGATAATCATAACTAATATATTTATGGTGTTAAGCATCACACAGTAAATATCTGAGGTCATGTTTGACCTCAGGTTTTCCTGATTTCAGGCCTAGTGCTTTATCCACTGAATCATCTAGTTACCTCATCATGTTTCTGAAGTCATTTTTCTCCATGTGGTATCTTTTTGAGAGATAATTGGTATATCTGAAAAGGTTCTAGGAGAGCCCCAATCATAGATGTATTATTTCTTTCTTTTCTAAGTTCCTGATCACTGAACCACAATTAGATAAGAATGCCTTTGAGTGAATACTCAGTTGTATCCAGACCAGAAACCAAAATATCATTATCTTGTTAGCTATACAGCTAGTATGTTAGATCCTGTAATTGTCATCTACTCTATAAATTATATTCCCTTTTACATTATTTCTATTATAAGGCAGTTCTGGTTATTTTTGGTTATGTTGCACAGTTTTCTTGATGAGATTCTATATGTATTACTGGATACATAGCATAGAGTGTACCTATAAACCTCACTGCTTCTCAGGTTATTCAAAATAATTTAAGTCCATTTTTATGATGGATGAAAATTCAATCTCTTCCTAGAATCATAAGGGGCTAATACTAAAACAAGTCAATAAAAGATCTCTCAAAGTGGTCTTGAATCAAAGGCAGTCAGTCATCAGAATCAGCAAATACTTTGATTTTTAAAAATGCACATTATCATTTCTTTCCCTATGTTTCCTCTTAACTCCCCTTGAAAACTCCATGATCTCCTCAATCCACCAACATAAATATCCTTCAAGGCATAGATAGCTACAGCTCTAACTTGAATAGTGTGATGCTCCACACTGATGTGTCAATGTTCTCATCTCTGATAGCCTACTATTTTCCTTTCCTCCTCCTGAATTCAGAGCTCTTTGTCTTACACTCTTGGAAATTCAACCAATAAATCTTGTTTGCTTGTTTCTCTGTCAGATCTTGGGTCTTTCATGTTTACTTCATCTCACAGTAGATTTTCATTTTAAAAATTCTAAATTTAAGTATAAGCAAAAATAAATATCCGAATTTATTCTAAAAAATTTGCTGATAACTTTTAAACAGCTGTTAAAAATAATACCTGTCCTAAAAAAATCAAATAACAATTTGTCTCATATTTTCCCTTGACTTTGCTTGAAGAAATGTTCAAGGTTCATTCGGCTTTAGAATGCATGCATTAAGTTTAAATTTAAAAATTTCTCATCTAAAATGTATAATATATAGTAGCAGGACAGGACAGATAAGATTCTATGAGGTATCAGATTATTGTAGTCTGTCTTCCAGATCTACTCATGATCTGATTTCAATAGGACCATTTTGAAATTGGGTATTGACTTCAAAAAGTAATACTGCCTTGTACTTGTTATGCCCTCCAGAATTACTCTGAAAGATCCCCAAATATTGCTTATATAATAAGCAGATATATGCTGGTACATATTTATCAACTGATTCTCCAGAAGAAATCTGTCAAGCACACTTTTAAGTTTGCTCTGAATTATTAACATTTTTCTTCATCATTTTGGACAGGGGTGGGGAAACTTTATTTTCCAAGGAACATTTGGATATTTACAATATCACTTGCAGCAGACAAAATTATCCATTTTATCAATTTATGGAACTCAAGCAGTGGGAGATTATTGTGCCTAGCTTTCAGCTCGTCCTCACCTGTGGTTGCCTTAGGGAATGTTTTTCTATAGCTTATACAGGCAGATAGAATGATGTTGTCACCCTTGATTTAGATAACAAATTAGGACATTAGATTACATATCTAATAATTGTTAGAAAAATAATTTGAATTCAGATTAATGATTATTGTTGGCCCTTCTTTCCAATGTCTGGATAGTCAGGATAGAGACATCAGGGCTTTATCATAGTGTGGGAAATAAGGAGGGCACAACTATCTAATGTACATATTTCTTTAGCTGACTAGAAGGAAGTGAAGGAAATGTGAGACTCATGAACTTGAAAAGCAATGGAAAAGAAGTTTCATGTTCTGGATAAAAGCCTTTTCCTCTTTATCTTTTTCTGTCTTTTAAGGAAATTTCAACTCACCTTGTCTGTCCCCTTTCTATTACTTCTACTTAGCTTTCTAGCTGAAACTATAGCTGAAGCAAGTCATGGTCTCTTTGCCCTCAGAGCAATATAGATCATAGAATCATACAATTCAAAAGAAAGGTACTTTCCAGACCACTGAATTCAACCTCTACATCTTACAGAAAAGGAAACTGAGGTTAAAGCTTAAGGACCACACCACCAGTAAGTATCTTGAGATGGATTTTGAACTCTGATGCTCTTCTCTCTAAGTCTAGTGACCAATTTGTTATACCTCACTATCTTAAAGTTTGGAAAAATGATACTGAATTCTATGAGTTAGACTACTAGACTTCAAAATCCTTTCCGATTTTGAGATTTTTATCTCCTAAACCACTATGGTAAATACTTCTTCCCCTTACTCTACTGAATTTGTATTCTTATATTATTTTCTCATCATGAATAGGAAATAGATTTAATAGTACCTTTCTGGCTATTGTCCCACTTTTTTTTTTTTTAAAGTCAAAATCAACCAAAACCATTATAAAATTATAATGACCAGGCTTGACTACAAAGAACAGATATGAGAAAGCATTTATAACCATTCTTTGTAGAATTGTGGGGTTGGGGAAGTATATGGATGTAAAATGTGAATATAAGAAATAATTTAATTCAATCTCTTCCTAGAATCATAAGGGACTAATACTAAAACAAGTCAATAAAAGATCTCTCAAAATGGTCTTGAATCAAAGGCAGTCAGTCATCAGAATCAGCAAATACTTTGATTTTTAAAAATGCACATTGTCATTTTTATCTAATTGGAAAAAAAAAAAAGAAATTGCCTCCTTAATTCAGAACATACTCATTTTGTTACTGTCAGACATGATCTCTCTGTAACCACTCAGCAACTGAACTAGATAACATGGTATGTCAAGTATGGAAAGGTGGTTTTTTGTTCATGTCCTGTTTTCACCCTGCAGTGGAGACAAAATCAAATCCTTAATGTTTACTCATGGTTTTCTACTTTTGGTTTGATTTACTGTCATTTATCTGAAGGAACCATTTAGTTATTAACATGTTTTTATGCTGCTCTTCTATCAGTGTTGCCTGTAAGTACACACTATTGATGGATTGATGATGATATAACACATTCATGAATTATAATGTTTTCTGCAGTTGTTGATTTCAACGAATCAATAGCTTTGGAAATGAAGATATGCATAATTTCTATAGGGGATTATTTCTAATTTGAACTGCATAATTAACTCATTACTCTTTTTTTTTTCTTGAATTTTTAAAAAGTAAATCCAAGAACAAGTCACGGACCTAATACCTTTCCTTATAAACATAGCAATATTACATGAAAAAAGTGAATATTTATTTTGCAACAGTTTTCAGAATAGGCTGCTAAATGTTTGTAAAGCTGTTTACTGAGGGTAGCTATTACTTCCTTAGGCTTCTATCATCATGTGAAAGTTTTTTTTGATTACAGCTTTGCTATTGTTACTTCAAACTTGTAAATATCATATCATCATGGTTCTCCACAAAGATAGACTTTTATTATTTTAAAGTCAGCAAAATGCTAATTTTTAAACATCTTAAGTTTTGGGAAATGGTTATGTGACTTCCTCTGCTTCTCTCCACCCCCAGTGATGGGAAGCTGCCATTGAGAAGTCCTTGAATGTACTTGGAGGCATTCTCTTGGGTTTATTAACCCTTGGTAACTCTAAGCTCTGTATAACTTCTTGGTACTAAATGTAAAAATTTATATCCCCTCTCGACCTTCCAGCAACAGCAGAAAGTGATTTTATAAGACATTAGCATAATGGAACCTTTTCAATAAAATGATGAATTGAGCCCATTTCAGAAAACAGAACACACACTTGGTAATTTATTGCAGTCACTGCCATACAGGGGACCTCATTCATATCATATGCTTTTAACTGTGATGAGAATGGTGCCATTTCCTCACTTCTTACTACTTTGCAAGATTCACTAGGAAGAGAAATGTTCTTTCTAATGGAGCCAGCAGCACTTGGGGGAATGCTTATCTTGACAAGACACAATTATCTCTCATGAACATTCTTAATTGCCTTATTGTTTATAAGGCTATTTCATGTTAATTGAAGCCAATTGCCACTCCCTAGTGTTTTGAGGATGGGTACAGAGAGGAGTTGCCTCTCTGGAATGCAAGGATACTTGAAGACTTTCAAGAAAGGGAAACTTGCCACTTCTCAAGGAAGCTCATTCCATTTTTGAACATTATTAGGAAGTTTTTCCTTGACATCTATATTGAATTTTCCTCCTTAAAAGCTAAATTTACTCTGATTCTACTTTGTGGAACCCCTTAAAAGACCTTCCTCATTACCATGTCCCTATAAAGATTTTTCTCCCCTAAGCTAAAATATCAACAGATTTTTTTTTTTTTTCCCCTAGTCAATCTTTGTATGACATAGACTCAAGGTCCTTTACCATTTTGTTTTCCTTCCTGGAGATATTCTAGCTTCTCAGTATCCTTCTTAAATAGTTATTCCAGAATTGAACATAGATAACATCTGACAATAGGATATTTTTCTCAAGAAAAGCTGGAAAACTTTTAGAAAGAATTTGTTTTAGGTCATTTGACAAAAGGCAAATTAAAAAAAAAAAAAGGTTTGACTCTCTTATGTTCTTAGGAGGTTACATTATATAGAATTTAGACAAAAACATTTGCCCTGTTGGCTGTATTTAGACAATAGAGTAGTTTCTAGAGAAAGGCAGTTTGAGATATACATGAACAGGTAAGTGTAAACACTGAAATTATTTGGGAACCATCTTTGGGTGGACTCAAACAATACCTATAAAGGATCCAAGCATTCCTTGCAGCCATACCTGCTACCCTAGAAAGTCTCTAAGGTCAGTTCTACTTCTACCTTAAACTTTGGATTAGACAATGTCTAGACACATCAAGCTTGGTTCAAACAGGATTGTAGGTTAAATAATAAAATATTTTCCTCACAACCACAATGATATGCTCACTTTACCTTTCTTTTAAGCTATGCCCCTCTTAATGCACAGATTACAGATATGTAAGAACTTTTGCTAAGACTAAAAAGAAAACCAAATCCAACAAACCACTCAAAAATGAGAGAATGATTAACTTAAAAATCATCATATTGGGTTTTGTTACCAATCCTAAACCTGTTTCAATTTGTTTTCAATTTTCATTTTGTACTCTTTGATTTTCTTAGAATAGTTCCTGATATAAGCTCTCCTTTTGTTATACTTAAAGAACTATTATGAGAATATGTGTGTGTGTGTGTGTATGTAATTCTGTTATTTTTTTCAATTAACAGTCTATTTTGTCTTCTCATTCACTATCCCCCATTGAAGATGGGGGATGGGAAGATGGCTGTACTAAAGACAATGGAACTATAGAAATAGTGGATGGAGATATCTTATTAGATTGATTATACAGATACTTTGAATTTTAAAATTTAAGTTACTTAAAAGAGAATATCTTTTTTCTTCTAAAAACAAAGAATACATTAGGGAAAACAAGAAGTAATCAGCTGCAACAAAAAATACATCTCTTTTTTTTTAATGGACATTTCTAATTTGAATCTTTCAGGATGACAAAGATGACAAAAAAAGGAAAATGACACATTGATGGTAGAGCTGTAGGAAGTAGACATATTAATACACTGTTAGGGACCATGAATTGCCCCAGCTATTTTGTAAAGCAATTTCAAAGTATAACTTGAAACGCTAAATTGTGTTTACCTTAATATTATTAGGCATATCCCCCAAAGAGATCAAAGAAAGAAGACTACATGTGTGAAAAGATTTATATTAGCTCTTTTCACAGTAACAAAAGACTGGAAGCTAAGGGATTATCAATATATTGGGGAATGGCTAAGCCAATTATGGTATATAAAAACTGTGAAATATCATTGTGTCATAAGACATGATGGATGGGATAGCCAGTTTCATAGAAAATTAGGGAGATCTTTATGACCTGATGCAGAGTGAAGTGAACATAGGAGAATGATTAGCATAATAACCATAATGTTATAAAGACAAACAATTTAGAAAGACTTTAGAATGCTTATTAATGATAAATAAATGAAGCATGCTCTCCCCAAAGAGAAATTGACCTAAAAATGCAGAATGAAACATGTTTGTAATGACCATTATGGGAATTTGCCTTGCTTAACTGTATATATTTATAGTAAAGATTCTTTTTCTCTCTCCCTCCATCCTTCCCCCATCCTCCACACACTGTCTCTCTCTCTCTCCCTCTCCTTCTTCAATGGGGGAACGTGAGTGGGAGGAAAACAGTAGATTGTCTATTGAAAAAAAATAACACAATTATATATGTGAGGGGGGAGTGAGTGTGGGTGTGTACTATCTATAGACATATATATGTAATAGATGATGCACATACACATACCTTTTAGGGTAATTAAGTCAGACAAATAATTATGTCTCAAATGCTTTAAGACTGTAGTGTGCCTTTAGAAAAGGTGCTGTGCTATATGAGCAAAGCAGAATTGAATTAGCTCAGAAGAACTGTGAGATATACAAAGTTAAGAGAAGCTATTCCAAATGGTTATTTGGATTATTTGTGTCTGACTAGTATTAGCAGAGCATTCTGAGCTCGTTTATTAGTTTGATCAGCTACAGTTGGGCACATTATAACATGATTCTAAAAGTGATGTCATTTTAGTACTCTTCAGGAATGAAAGACAACAATAACCAACCTACTTTGTTGGCTGGATCATGCCTGAGATATTATTGTTATAAGGAACTTCCAGTAAACAAATTCTATCTGCAACTTGTACCCACTTTGAAACTTAGAATTTTAAATTGTTTCCTGTACTGAGAGGATAAGTGATATTACCAGGTAAATAGGTGGTATGTGTCAGAAGTTGAGCTTAATGAGATCTTCCAGAATCCAAGAAAGGCTGTGTAACAGTTAATAACTAGCATTTATGTTGGGCTTTAAGATTTGCAAAGCACTTACATCTGTTATCTCTTGACAACAACCAAAAGAGCTATTTATTATATCTCCTCCATTCTATAGGTGAGGAAATTGAGGATGAGAAAAGTTATATAACTTGTTTTCACAGGATTATAGTTAGTAATTATGTGAGAAAAGATTAGAATTTATATCTCCCTGACTAGAAGTCCAGCATTATTCAATGCACCATCTAAACTATCAACTGGTTCAACCTGACTCACTTCTGTAATTTCTTATAAGCCAAATCTATAGGTACTGGAATTGACAATATTATACTCAATTATTTCATTTTCAGTTAACTTTTGTATTTTTTAAGATGGAAAATCAGTTGATGGCACTCACTACACATGAATAAAAGTTAAAAAACAATTTTTTGCTGCCATGTAATATAACTTTTTTCATCTGCAGGATGGAAGAAAACAGCAGGAGTGCCATTTGTCCCAACATACTGTACCTTAACTCCATCTCCCCCCCCTTTTTTTTTTTTTTTTTTACTGTTTTCTGTCTCCAGAAAATGATTTCATTTTCACTTATACTCATTACAATGCTGATTCAATTATCTAGCAATTCATTATGTGTGCTTACTGCTTTTTCAGTGAAGTTCTTTATGAATTTCCTGTTTACTCTTAGCTTTTGCATTTTTAGATTTTCTTTTAGTAGTACATTTTATTTATACAACATTCTTAAAGAACACTCAAAATAATTGTGAAGTTTTCCTTTTTAAAACCAAAATCTCTTAAGAAATCCCTACCTGATCTAACAAAGAAGGAGAGATTATTTTAGAGAGCAAGATGGATTAGAGGGAATTGTGATAACAGCAAAATACATTTTTAATATAAAGCCCTTTAACATAAATTATACAGTAAAAAATCCTGATGCTGTCAAGTAACTCAAGAAGTCAACTCAACAAATTGCCTGGTTTCTGCTTGCACTATGCCCAAATCACACATTAATTGTCTTATTTTTTTTAATTTTCAGGAACAATTTCTCCTCCCCCTTCTCATCAGATGAACTGTTATAGAGTTTAACCTGGATCATTTTTACTCCACATAAATCAAACATTTCTTCACGATGGGAAATAAAGACTTCCTGTAATAATTATTGCAATGAATGTCTTAATCAATGTATTTCTTGGTCACTTTCAGATCTTCTTTCTTCCCTCCTTCCTGCCTGCCTACCTCCTTGCTTCTTTCTCTCTCTCTCTCCTCTCTATTGTTCTTCCTATCCCTTCTTTCCCTTCTTCTTTCCTCCCTCCCTTTTCCCATCATTTCCTCCCTCCCTCAATCATTCCTTTTTTTCTTTTCTCCCTCCCTCCCTTTCTTTTTGCCTTCCTCCTGTCTTCTCTCCCTCCCTTTGTCCTTTCCTCTTTTCCTTCTCTTCCCTTTCCTTCTTTCTTTTCTCTGTTAACACCCAACTCTGTTCTTTAGTTTTGCTTATTCTTTGATGTGTGGACACATTTGAGCTACAGTGTGCTAACTTTTTTTGGAATGAGGAGAAAATTAAGTAGTCATTTTTCTAGTCAATTCAGTTCCTTGTACAGCAGTAACAGTAGCATGTTTGCTAATAAATGATCTTAGCTTTGTTGATGTAATGATATAATATCTAGTTCTATATTTTAGGGTTAAAAAGCTAAAAAAATTAATTTAAAATTTAAATTAATTTTTAATTAAATTAAAAAATATAAATCATTTTGTTGCTTTCAATCAACGGACCTGCAACAGATTAAACATCACAGATACAGTAGCATTCAAAACTTGTTATTAGGCCAAAGTATTTTTTTTAAGCAGACAATTATTAAAATCAAAGCATTCCTATTAATCTCTATACTTAAGGTATAGGGTCATAGGACAGTTGGATTTTATATTCCTTGATGTTTTGCTCCATATTCATTAATAATCCCTAAAGACTTGTATAAATATTAGGTATGCAATGAATATTTCTTGCATGAGGAAATTGATTGATATGATTTTTAAAATAGGCTTGACAAACTAGTGAGTGGAAGAAACAAATATTTAGCAATTATCACAGTTATATGTTTCTGAAGGTACAGGTTGGAGTAGAGGATTTGAATGAAGATGAAAGTAGGATTCAAATGTCATCTCTGATAACTATATAATCACAAAGGAAGTCATCTGACTACTCAGAACTTCAATTTCCTCATCTGGAAAATGAGACTAGTTATTAGCTATATTATAAGGATGAATAATTTTAGCTAATCTGAAAACATTTATAGTTGTTTCATTGAACAGATTGCCTAGTATTAATACCATAGTTCTTAAAATATCTACTGTGTAAAAAGTTTGGCAGAAGTCATTTTAATTGAGTATATTCTAGTGACTAGAGGAAAAAAAAAAATTAACAACCCGGAGTTCTATGTTTATATTTCTACTCTTCCCTTGGTTCCTCATGTGTACTCTTACGTAATGAAGACTCAATCTTGGCATTTCCACATGGTCTTTAATTATATTTTAGGGTAGGGTTAGGGGGTATGGGTACATAGGTATTTGAGGACAAGATTGGCTAAAATTTGGCAAAGCAACTGACAGGGCTTCTCTGTAATTTCTCCCTCCTCACATCCCAACTTGTCTACTTCTGTGTGTAAATATGGGCAACTTTTAAGTATTGTATATTTTTCTTCTTCTCCTGCAAAATTTCCTTAAAGTAACAATACAGTCTATGGACCATGTAAACAATATGACTTATAAGGAACTTGGGAGACTGGGTGGTATAGTGAAGAAAGTATTAGAATTATCATTCAAACACCTAAACTTGAATAGTACCTCAGAGTCTGGGAAAGTCATATATTTGATGCTTAATTTCTTATTTGTAAAATAAAGGTTTTTGACTCAGTAACCTTTAAGGCAATTCTCAAGTCTAAATTTACCGTGTTTCCCCGATAATAAGACACTGTTTTATTATTTTTTTTTTTGGACAGAAAAACACCAGAGGGCTTATTTTCAGGGGAGGGCTTATTTTAATGAACATTGACAGCAATTTTAATGAACAGGTAAATGTGAACAAAAAAAAGTACCTTTATTCAATAACGACCATGTCATCTTCTTCAACAACATCATCATAAGTGTCCATACCCTGAATTCCATCCTGGATGTCTTGCGCCTCTATTTCCTTCAGAAGAAGTGGACCCAATCTGTCACATCTAGCAATATTTAAATGAGCATGTCTTGTCCAGGTAACTTGCTCATAGTGCCTTGGCGACACAGCTGTCAGTAATTTTATCCCATGACTTCTTCCCCCAAGTCACGACTTCTTGCAGACAGGGCTTCACAAAGTTTCCACGCTGATTTCTTTCCATTCTATTTTCAATGTAGTCATTGACTTCCATGCGCAAATGGTCCTTGAATGGCTTGTTTATTGCAATATCAAGGGTCTGGAGATAGGCAGTCATTCCTGCAGGAATCATTACTTGATCTATTCTTCTCTCTGCAAGGAAGTTCTTCATTTCTTTAGCACGGTGAGTGCTGGCTGAGTTCTTTTATCCTCCATCATGCCCCCTGAGTTCTTCTTTTATCCCCCATCATGCTCCCTCACTCCCACTTACATACCAGGTTTTTATGTTGTCCTGCCTCAGCTCTCCTCCGCGGCACTGCTCTCAATGGCGCCAGCAAGCAAATCACTGGGGAAGCACAGGATGACGCGCTCACTACTGCAGCTCTGATTGGATGCAGCTCAGAGTGCGGCGTGCGTTTCACCCGGGGGAGGTGGGGGGAACGGTGCATACAGAGGGTACCGTAATGTAGCGTGTAGCACAGGGGATCACCTTCACTACAGTAGCAATCTCAATAGGGCTTATTTTCGGGAGAGGGCTTATTTTAGAGGAATCTTACACAGTAAGGGGAGGGCTTATTTTCGGGATAGGTCTTATTATCGGGGAAACACGGTATGATCTGATAAGTCCAGATGTTAATGTATTATAAAGTTTTGATCCTAAAGCAATATGATCCTGTGGTTAAAACTTTCATCTACTTCAGTATTTTAAACATACTTGAAAATGCAAACTAAGGCTTTTGCTTTGAATTGTAACAAATGTTAATTCATAACCCCCCCTCATCCCCCAGTGAAATGCACGCCGCACTCCGAGCTGTATCCAATAAGAGCTGCAGCAGTGAGTGCGTCATCCTGTTCTTCCCCAGCATTTTGCTTGCTGATGCCATTGAGAGCAGTGCCGCGGAGGAGAGCTGAGGCAGGACAACATAAAAACCCGGTATGTAAGCGGGAGTGAGGGGGCATGATGGAGGATAAAAGAAGAACTCAGGGGGCATCATGGAGGATAAAAGGGGCATGATGGAGGATAAAAGAAGAACTCAGCCAGCACTCACCACACTAAAGAAATGAAGAACTTCCTTGCAGAGAGAATAGATCAAGTAATGATTCCTGCAGGAGTGACTGCCTATCAACAAGCCATTTAAGGACCATTTGCGCATGGAAGTCAATGACTACATTGAAAATAGAATGGAAAGAAATCAGTGTGGAAACTTTGTGAAGCCCTGTCTGCAAGAAGTTGTGACTTGGGGGAAGAAGTCATGGGATAAAATTACTGACAGCTGTGTCGCCAAGGCACTACGATCAGGTTACCTGGACAAGACATGTTCATTTAAAGAGAGAGCTATATTGCTGGACATGACAGATTGGGTCCACTTCTTCTGAAGGAAATAGAGGCACAAGACATCCAGGACGGAATTCAGGGTATGGACACTTATGACGATGTTGTTGAAGAAGATGACATGATCATTATTGAATAAAGGTACTTTTTTGGTTCACATTTACCTGTTTATTAAAATTGCTGTCAATGTTCATTAAAATAAGCCCTGCCCTGAAAATAAGCCGTCTGGTGTTTTTCTGTCCAAAAAAATTAATAAAACAGTGTCTTATTATCAGGGGAACACAGTAGTAACTTAGGTTAGCTTACAGGGACAGACAGGTATTTCTACCATCATATTTTTTATACACAGTGAAATGAGTCCATTTATTCTTCACAATATTGTTCCCCTTCAGTATGAGTAAGTGATGAGTTGATGTATAAGTATGTATTATAAGTAAGTATGAGTTGATGTATAAGTAAGTATTAAATTGATGTTTGTCCTTCCTTCCCAAAGAGGACAAATGATACCTATCTTGAGTTAGATTTGAGTGAGGCAGCCTTAGTCTTTATGGGACTGTGTCCATTCAGTGACTATGGATTTGTCTCAATTCTTTGTCTCAAAAGTTGATGATTTAAGACACTATGCAAATGTCAGTTATTATTTTTAATAGCATTTTATTTCAACAGAGTAAATTCAAAGATGTTGATAAGACTTTAGAAAATTATCAAGCTAAAACACTGAGGTCATGGTTAATGCGACCCATTAAGAAATGATTTCTAATGTCCTTTCCCACAAATGTTCTATGATTCTGGGATCCATTTTCACACTGACATTAAATTCAGTGAGGTGGATTTTAAATACCTTAATAACCACCTGAATGTAGGCAAACTATTTACATTTAAAAGTGAGACCCAGTGTTCCAGCCAGGGTTATGAAATTTTGTTCTTATTCTTTCTCTTCTGTGATTGAAAGTGATGACTATTTCAAACTAATGTCATTTTTTTTATTTTCAGCTTTCTTTCTTTCTTTCTTTCTTTTTTTTTTAATTGCTCTGTGGAACATTTTCATTTCTAAGAAGTTTCAGTGCATTGCAGATATTTAACAGACTCCAGGAAATAATATAGATAAGAAGAAACATGATAGTTTTCTCTCTTTTTTTTTTTTAATTATGACATTACTGTTCTAGACTATGTGTTTTATAGGCACACATCATATATCATGTGTGCATGCATAGATATAATTTGATAAGATTTTGCTAAGATATAAAATGTCTTTTTTTTCTTATAATTACAATGGGATCAATTCTACCATGTTGAGTATATATTTTTATGAAAAGGGAAGATAAACTAACTGCAAACATAAAAGTTCTTGTTTGGTTCATATCTTTGAATTATATAATCTGAAAGCAAAAATACAAAGTGAAATGAAATCACAAAAGCAATCACTATGCATTTGCATTTTCTTAAATTTTTTATTTACCTGTGATACAAGTGTCACAGCCATTTGCGATATGAGTGTCACAATGAATTAAAAATGTTAGGGCAGATTTTTTCATACAAATCTGGGAACAATATGTATTTTAGACATTCAAAACATATTTATCCCCTCATCTGACAGACTTCCTTCTTCCTTAGAGGTCTTTAAGCAGAGTTAGAGTGACTATTGTTGATTTTGTTATACTAGGGATTCCTTTAAGCTGTCATATTCAGAATTGGTTTTTCCCTCTTACCCCTATCCTAGAAGTGGGTCCTGGACCTATTATATCTTCAGTAAGGGGAATGTCTAGCTATCACATAAATATCCATCAGTCCTGACACTGGGAAATACAATTCTGATTTCTCTTTTGATCTGTACCTTGCACTTTAAAATGCTTACTGGAAGATGGCATTTTGGTTACTTATAATTATTATTATAACTTATAATTAACTGTATTATAATATAATTAAACTATGATCATAATATAATTATATAATACATATAATAATATGATTACATATAATATGACACATATAAAACATATATATATGTGTGTGTGTGTGTGTGTGTGTGTGTGTGTGTGTATTTTTTTTTTTTTGCTGAGGCAAATAGGGTTAATGACTTGCCTAGGGTCACACAGCTAGGAAGTATTAAGTATCTGATACTAGATTTGAATTCAGGTCCTCCTGACTTCAAGACTGGTGCTCTATCCACTGCACCACCTAGCTGCCCCCATATAATATAATTTAATTATAATATAGTGAAACTTTCTTGTCTTGAACAAGAGAAGATCCTTATGCTTGTGATTTTTTTTTTTTTAATCACCAAAAAAACCTATTGTCCCCACATCAATCATAAAACAGGTGTTAAGTACTTACTGTATGTAAGCACTGTGTCAGGCAGTATACATAAAGATGCATAAGATAGTTTCTGCCTTCAGGGAGATTACAGTTGTAAAATCTTAATTTCTGTCCATAATCCATCGCATTATTTTTACCTGCTAATATAACCTGTAATTCCTATTGTTACACTCAACTTAATATATATTTATCATCCAGAGAAAAGCCTAATTTGTAAAATGCTAGAATCTAAGTCTCTGATTCACAAGGGCATCATTGATTCTAGATTTACTTAGCATTTCAAGAGATTCTTGAAATATAAGATAAAGGATAGAAAGTAGACAAATGACAATAGAGAAGTAGTTATACATTGATGAGTAAACATCTAAAAACTAAAAAAATCAGAAGATTATTTTTCCATCAAATATCTTTTTTTCCTTTCTCTTTTTTTTTATGAGACTAATAATTGCAAGTATTCTTTATAGTTTCTTCTGTGCTAGTAATTTTTAATTGTATGAAGGATGTATGTTGATCATTGTCCTGTGGTTTGAATGCCTAGATCAAAAGTTTTCTATTAAGAATCCTCCTCTGTCAATAGGTTTATTATTATTATTTTTAAAATGTTTATAGATGTCTCAATATTTTGAAGGAAAAAGCCCCTTGTTTGTAAGTGTTCCTAGTGTTACTTTTTGTGGAAAAAATAAAACATATCTGTATACTAGTTTTTGTTTTCCCTTTTTACCTAGTATTTATTTACAATGCCTTTGATGAAATAAAGAAAGGTTTTCAAAAGTTGAGGCCTGGCATTGATCTCTTGTTTGTTAATCATCTGCATTATGTGTTGTCCAATCTGAATTTATTTATTAATTTCTGCTGAAGACTGCATTTTTATCTGCCATGTTTTATGTAGATACTGGCATTTGAAAACCCATGTGACCTACAAAGGCACAATAGGTCTTAGTAGGGTTTTGTTTATTTGATTAAGGCAATCACTGATCATGATAAACTTGTCAAAGACACTGTGATCTGGAGACTTGGAATAAAGTCAGAGTGTAAGGGGAAAAAAAGAAACTTCACAGTATCCTTCAGAAACATTAAAACGTTTAAAAAAGCTGCTTTAATCTTCACCTAGAGGCAAATCGATGATTTCATACAAAAATTATGTGACTGCATTCACAAAATTGAAAGGAATGGCAATTAATCTGTCAGTGCTGAGTGAAAGGGTCACTTTTCTCTGACATCTAACTCAATGAGCTATATTATATTTAGAGGAGAAACGGAGGGAAAGAAATCGCACAAGTGAGTTTATAAGCTAGGGAAGCTCCAATGGATATTTTTATTCCATATCCCCCAAGTAGCAACAAGGGAAGAAAATCAAGACAGAAAGAAATCCTCATGCCGCTGAAGTTGAGAAATTGCTGGGTGAGGCGGCCCTATTTCAGAAATAATAAGAGTCCTCTTTTTTTAAATTGTTGTCCTTGCAACTAGAACTTATGACTCCCAAATTCTAGTCTTGCTATGTTTGTATTCCTATGCCATGTTGCTCAGGGCATCCATGTTATACTTTCTACTGAAGAGCTTTCTTTGTTTCCTACTTCCATTAAATAGCAATCATATGGTCAGAAGTTCTTTAGATTTCAGTCACTTCATCAGTAAAATGAGAATCACTCTTTCTCCAGTCAATAGGTACTATCTTTTCCACCAAAAAACAAAACACAAAACAAAGTTTCTTTGGATTTATTTTGTACATCTTTTGCAAGCATGCATATATCTATATATTCTCTCCCTAGTTAGAATAAGAGTTCCATAAGAGAAGAAATAGTTTTACTTTTGTTTTTCTGACTCCAGTATTTGTTATAATGCCTGGGATATAAGTTGGTCCTTAATAAATACTTGATTAGATGGTTGGAAGATATTTAGGATATTCACCTCATATAGGTGAGCATGTAGGTGTATTGGGGGGGGGGGTAAACTATAAACCTTAAAATTCTACATATATGTGACAGGAGATGTTGATCTTAAAATTTGATCTTCCAAGGTCTATTATTATAATTTTGATTAGAATGTAATAGGAAGTCTGTTATACTGTCAGCTTGAGCACAGGGATTGTTGCTTTGATTTTCTTTTGTATTGCCAGTACTTAACACAGAACTTAGCACATATAGTTAATCCCTTCCACATCACAACTTTCTCCATCATAGTTTCCATATACTGTGAGTTGACATAAGAAATTAAATGGGAATTTTGGAGAGATTTTATAAAAGCCACAGACAGCACACAAAGGCCGGCAGATAACACAAAATTATAGAAACTCAGAAATGCATAAATAGTAGTGTATAATAGCAATCCGAATTTCATAATAAGGTATTGCAAACACCTCATGACAATAAAAAAAAAAAATCAGAATTTTCTCTGACACAAAGGCCAGTGAAAAATTTTTACATGTATTTTCTAGATCCTGGGGGTGCTATATCCCAACCCTCTTCTGTGTGAAAGAGATAACTGTATTAAGCATTTAATAAATATTTGTTGACTCACTCTTTATCAATTTTTTTCCCCACAGAAATTTCTTCTGGAAATGGATGATTCTGGGTCAAGGGGTGAGGGAATGATGTACTAACCATTAGAATGGGTTTTGTTTGAATTTGTAAGTGACAATTGATTTTCAGTTTTCTGTTTAGGATGTAGGAATGGGTGAATCTTTATCGAGATTTTTTGAAGTGTAGCCCTTGTTTTTTCTGTGGATTTACCCTGAGGAGTAGGAATGGGGAGCTCTGAATCTACCCATTTAAATCTGAAAGTACCTGCTTCTAGTTTTTCCCACCCCATTGTTTATGGGATATAAAAAGAAGCTGGAAGCTGCAATTAAATTGGAGATTTAAAGTTATTTTCAGGTGAGTATGCACAGCATTTTTATATAGCCTTACTTCATCCGGTGATAAAAAACATCCTTCTCATCCATGCTGAATTGGCTTGCCTTGTGTAGGCATGAACACTGAGTTAACAAAAGGTTTTTTTTTTTCCTTTCTTTTTTTTTTTTTTAAAATGGAATACAACTCTCTAATCTAATAGAAAGGGCAAGATTCTCTGTAACCTCTTATTAGATTTCTACAATTCTCTTTCCATTGTCAACATTTGCTTTTTCATTTAGGTTCCTGTCATCAGCATTATTCTGATTCAACTGAAATTATTTCTCAGAAGAACATGATTCAAGAAATGAACATTGGTTAAAGTATGTGGAAATTATCATTACCATATACAATTGTAGCAAGTTAAATCATTAGTCACTCACTGGGAAGTTTCCCTTTCCTGAGATTAGGCTTTTAGACTTCTCCTTGACCTTTTAGTGTCTCTTTCATCTTTTTCTTCCCTTCTATTGCTTTATCAAATATCATATAAAATAGTGATATTCAGTAAATAGATTGTTATAGTGATACAGTACTCATATAACTGACAAATGCCATTAATTCATTCTCTGTCTTTTAAAATTTATTTCTTAGCTAGGAAATTCGTTCTTTGTGTGTACATGTGTATCTATCTGTATTTCTCAGAATCACACAACTTGTAAATGTTAGCTAAAACTGATCTTTTAGAAAGGCTCTTTTTACAATGATTATTTTATTATTTATTATTTTTATTAACATTAATACATAAAACTAAAAATTTCAAGTCTGTAACTATGTACAAACCACTTCAAAAAGATATCTAGTTCATTATTTTTAAAAATTTTGATAAAATCAAAAAATTACCAAATAGTTATTTTATCGAGTTCATTGCTTTGGAGTTGTTTTCCTAAGTTAGATTACAAGAATGTTTTGTTTTAATTTGGACTTAATTCTTAAGAAAATAGTTATGGACATATTATTACTTAAAAAGTGGAGTTGGTTATCAATTTCAATGGAAGGAAACAAAAATAATGATTTCAGAAATACTTTTATGTTTTTATTTTCTATTCTTATTAAGGAAAAAAAAAGAGCAAAAGTGTTAGGAAGCTGTGTAGCAAATTTGAAATGCAGAAATAAATCAAAACTTCATTACATTCAAATCAGAAACTATTTGAAAGTCACCATAAGGATAGTAGAATTGATACCATAAAATATAATCCATCTGTGAGAAAAATCTGGAACATTAAAATTTAGATTGAGAGAATAAATTATCTATCCAAATTATGCAAAAATTAGAGAATTTTATATCTGGAAGGTACCTTAAGAGCTCATATAGTTTCCTTTATTTCACTGCTGAGGAAACTGAAGTCCATAGTGATTAAATGCTTTGTTCATGCTTGCATAGTGAGTTAGGTCTTTTGATGCCTTTCATTCCATTTAACCCTGGTGAAAATTTTCTTTGGTCATCATAAAAGATATGATTATTTCCCCAATATATGCCATGGATACATAAGACTGGCTATCATAGTGTTCCTTTTGGTAATCAAGTCACATCCTCAAGCCTTTATTAAGTTCCTACTGTGTGCCAGGAATTGTGCTAAGTGCTGGGGATACACTGAAAGGTAAAAGACAGTCCCTGATCTCAAGGAGCTCATAGCCTAATGGGAGAATCAACATGCAAACAACTACATACAAACAAGCTCTATACAAAATAAATTGAATCTCAGAGGGAAGGTGCTAAGATCAGGGAATTATTAGAATAGTTCTTTTTTCTCCTTTTAAAAATTTTATTACTGTTATTCTTTTTTGTCAGAACAATTCTTTGGTGGAGAAAGGCTAATGAATTCAACCTCTATATTCTTATGTTGTATAGTAATTCTTAACTTACATAGCATGAAATATCTGACTCTGTTAACCTACTTGTCAACTCTAAATGTCTTCAGGGTAAAAGCATTTCCTTTTAAAAAAAATCCCAAATCTCTTTTCTCTAGTCATTGGTCTACTTAGCTCTGTTTTTCAGAAAATGGCAGAAAACATGCCCAGGGTCCCATGACAACACAACATTAACTGCAATCATTTTCTGTAACCGATAGTTCATTTTTAGAATAGTTAATGACTCTATTCCAGGTAAATCCCAGCTATACTTCAGAGGAAAATTTCTATCCACGTGTATTCTAGATCCAAACCCAGCAGCTACATCTACTGGTGATATCACTCTTACGAGTGTACATGAATGATTTCTAAATAATTAGGCACATATTGGTTCATGAAGAAGATTGTCAAAATAATGTGTTACCTGTAAAAAAAATTTATGACACAAACCCCTCCTTGAATTGAAGAGAATTACTAGTGTGTTGCTGATATCTCTATAGAATCCCTTATGTGGTGAAATTGCTATAGAAATGTCAATAGGATCCCCTCTCTGTCCTCTCCAAAACTGCACAGACATCCTTGTTTTAACCATAGATTGGAAAATCTAGCTCCCTTTGCTCTTTGGTTTCCAAAAGCTTTGGCTTCAAAAGCTTGTAAACCTGTTACAGCACAGTTACAGTAAAAGTCTCTTTTTGAATCACAAAGAGCTACATGATAATCATCGTGTATATGTTCTGTTAAAAGAAATTTCATAGAGTCAGAGCTGTTCCTATCCAATTGGACCTGTTGCTGTCACCATTGTATCTATAGCCGTACAGTACCTTTCCGTTTATTGGCACACATTTTCCTTAAAGAATCTCCCTTTCCAATGAGACTGGAGATATTGCCAAAGGTGGCCTTGACTTTCATTTACAGAATTTTGTGAGTGATGTATTGTGGAAAAGAGAAAGGGAGAATTCAAAGATGCTTCAATATTTTATTTCTGGGGAACTAGGAAAAGCAGTAAGAATAATAGTAATGGTAATAAAAGCTAGCATTTATATAGAGTTTTAAGATTGGTAAAGGGCTTTACAAATATCATCTCATTTTATCTTCACAGTAATCCTGGGAGAAAGATGCTATTATTGATACTCCTATTGTACCAATGAGATAAAAAGTTACATTACTTATCCAGAGTGAAATAGTTAATAATAATAACAGCATTTAACTATTCATGCCTCTAGTCTCAGTTTTCTATCAACTGTATCACTTAACTACCTCTTATTCAGGTCCAGTATTTTTAGAAACAGGCTTGCCACTGAGAGGAAAATGATAGGTAGAAAGAATGAATTTTGAGTTAGAGCAGATAAGTTCCAAACCTGATCTTGCCACTTACCTGTGTGACTTTGACCAAATCACCTATTTCCTTTCTACCTCAATTTTCTTTTCTGTATAATGAGGAAGTTGGTTTAGATGATTTTTGAAAACTCTCCTGGTTTTTAACTTATGAGCCTACATACTTCAAGAGCAGGGAACTATAGAGTTAGATGTGATTTTGTGAGGGGACAGAGGAATGAAATAAAATTTTATATAATTGGAGGATGCAGTATTGATGGAGTGTCTGAGAAGCTGTTGATAATGTTGGACTAATAGAAATCAAAAAAACCCCAAAAAACAAAAACAGGAAAAAAAAAAAACAAACAAACAAACCCAAACCAACAGACACAATAATTATAGCAATATAAATGGAAAGAACAATCACAAAAATGTCAAAAATGAATATGGCACATTGATAAAGATCAATCATGACTTCAATGAAGAGATTTGAGAAGACACCTCCAGCCTGCCCTTGTAAAGGTGGGAGGGCCACAGATCGCATATAAATATATATATATATGTAATATGCTATGCTCTGGGAGAGGGAAGGATATTGAGGATAATTATGATCATGTAAGGAAGAGGCAAGATCAATTAAAATAAAAAAAGAAAAAGTAGAACTGTAGTGCAGAAGAAAAATGGGATGGTGAGACATAATTTCCTGCCAGTATGATACCCAAGAGACAATTATCTCTGGCCATCTGACTTCTCTGAAACCACTAAAGATGGACCCCACTCCCCCTTTTTTTTTTCCGCTCGCCTTAATTTCTAAGCCTCTTGACATCATCTGTTCTTTTTTCCTTTACCCCAGTCTGTGACAGTGAAGTAAGTGACTCTTCTCCTTAACAGTGTCATTGATTCCATCTCACTGTCTTCTCCATCAGATAGCTTTCTCAATTAAACATTTTTCAGTTTTTTTTCTTAAACCTCCAACCGCCTTCCCTACTTTTTTCAAACATTCACATCTCCTTTATTTGGCAAAACAAAATAAAATGAACAAAAAACTTCACTACCCTGACACCCCTCAAACTGTGGTTGTTTTATCTTTTTTTCAGCCAGACTGCTAGAAAACATTGCCTGTGGTCACTGCTGCCTTTCTTTTCTCTCATCCTCCTCATCCCTTTGTCATCTGGATTCATCTTCTAACTGACAATGGTCTTTTTTCAGCACTTAGCCTTTTCAATCTTTCTTCTTGCCTTTGACACTGTTGACTAATGTCTCCTCTTCAATAATGCCTAATGTTTTTATTTTTTTGTTTG
The DNA here is from genome assembly GCF_016432865.1 of Antechinus flavipes. Classification (NCBI taxonomy): domain Eukaryota; kingdom Metazoa; phylum Chordata; class Mammalia; order Dasyuromorphia; family Dasyuridae; genus Antechinus; species Antechinus flavipes. The sequence goes on along the minus strand of NC_067401.1, from coordinate 352,607,398 downwards.
TTTTTTTCTTGGGGGCGGGATGGGGGGGGGGATGTCACTATTCTCTCCTGGTTCTTTTCCTATCTATTTAATTGCTCTTACTCAGTTACCTTTGCTGGTTTATATCTCTTAGCTGTAAGTGTTCAGGTACTTATTACAACTTCTTGTCTAGACACATGAATACCTACTATTTAATTCTTAATTCACTCCTAATTCGTATATTTTAGAACAAAATGCAAATTTCTTTGTTCTACTCTTAAAGTCCTATGCAATTTGGTCCCAACTTACCTTTCTAGTTTTATTGGCTATCACTTGCCTTCCTCCTGCATTCTACAGTTGAGCCAAAGTAGCCAATTCCATCCCTTACAAATGACACCCCTCCTCTCTTCTCATGCCTTGTTGTTTACTATTTCACCTGTGTGGAATGAGCTTTCTTCCTATGTTTGCCTTACAGAGCCCCTCTCTTTCTTTAATATGTGGCTGAAATACCATCACATACCTTACCTTCCATGATATATATAACTTTTACTTATTAGGTTGTCAAGCCACCTTATTGACTATTTAAAAATTCTGTTTAATTTGAAAGTATGTAAACATTTCAATCTAAATGCCATCTTATAGTTTTGAACAGGAATATACCAAATATTATGCATCAAGCCTGTCCTTATCTTCCAACTGTTTGTGCCCTACTTCCCCAATACTTTGCATTTTAGTCTTTAATATATCTTTGAATATATTTACTTTATATTTATCTCATATGTATTTACATGTATAATTGTCTCTATTATTAAAATGTGAATTCTTTAAATATGAGGACTACTACATTCTTCAAGTGTCCCTCCTCAGTACTTATTGCTTGGCACATGGGTGATAATTAATCAATACCTATTGATTGATTCATTGGTACATCGATGAAATTTGGAATTATCCTTCCAAAAATTATGCAAAAATACATAAGGCATTCCTTAATATTGGAGAAACAAGACCTATATAATACAATAAAAATGGAGAACATGCAAAGAGAGATTTATATAAAAGTGTTCAGTTAAAACATCTTGTGTCCAACTACTAGGTTAAAAACAATCTTTCTTATTAGGTGGCTTGCAATAATACATTGACATCCAAATAAAGTAATCTAGAAGATAGCTTTGAAATATAGGAATGGTAGCCTATGTTGTGCTCATAAGAGGGACCACATAATATGTCACAAGGGTAGATGATTTGATCCAGAAGACAAAGAGTTGCCTTTGGCTGTTTATTAGTCTATGGAAAGTTTGAAAAAAAGGTTTCAGAGACCTTAAAAAAACAAAAACGAGCCTAAATCATTGAAAGAAAAAAAAGAATAATGAATCAAGATTCAGACAGATAACATTTAAGCATTCACTTTACAGGAGAAGTTTGTCACTGGGTAATTGACATACAGACACTTAGTATTTTATAAGTTGTCTTGGTTGAAAGACTTCTAAAGAAAATGATGACTTAAAGTCTGTGTTCAATTTAATTCTTAAAATGTCAATTTGAAAGCTTAGACAAGGGAATTTAAAACAAACTACATAGCTTTTCTTTTCCCAGTCATCCATGGATATTTCCTTTGGAAGTTTATATATTTATTTTACTTATGTTATAAAACACTAAAAAATTAATCATATGTTTCTGTTGAAACCCGTAATATGGTTTTTAGGTTGAAAAATAAATATACTTTCTAATTAATCAGAATTTTAAAGTAATCAGCAGGAAGCTTTGGCTCAGCCTAATAGCTAAAAGTTATATGTAGTATGCTTATATAATTTTAAATTGTATGTATTACATAGTGGAAAAGAATTGAATTGTGAGATTTGCATGGTTCTAGTCCAATTTTGGCCCTATTTTTGTGTGACCTTAGGGAAATCACAGTACTTTTCTGATTCTTTGTTTTATTATTTCTCAAAAGAAGGTCTATATTTTTTCAAAATTTTCTGTTAATTATGACATTTTATGGTTGTATAGGAAATTCAACATATTATATATTTATTAAGTTGTGTTTGTACAAGTGTGGGAAATGGTAGACCTGTTGCTCACTGGAATCATCTGAGCAAGCCCTAGTAACCTAAACTTCAGTAAGTCACACTGAAGTCTGATACAACTAAGTCTTCCACTAGGATATTGTGCTGCTGGGAGGTAAAGGCTTCAAAGATTCCCAAAGAGGGGCAAACTAGCCCCAGCTGGAAACAGAGCAACAATAGCACAGGATCAATGAATGGTCACTTCACTTGCAGCCTAAGTGAGATAGGGAGACCTAATGAGAAAAAAAAAATTAAATCTAATAAAGGAAAGATACATGGAATCTGAGTTTTGCTACGGAAAATGAATATAATGGTTTAATTCAGTTTCCAAATCACTGTCTGTCATTGATATCCATTTTATGTCCTCAGTCTTAGGAGGAATGATTTGAGAAATTCATAAATGTTGTAGTGAACAAGGTAAGATTAACTTTAGGTTTTTTACTAATCAAAATTTGATATCTTGATATTTTAGTTCAAGTGAAGATATTTTTTGTTTTTGTTTTTTAATTAATTTATTTATTTTAATATACATTGCTTTATTAAGCATGATGAGAGAGAAAAATCAGAACAAAAGGAAGAAACCATGTGAGGAAAAAAAAAAAACAGAAAAAGAAGTGAATATAGCATATGTGATTTACATAAAATCTCCATAGTTCTTTTTCTCAATGGAGATGGGATTTTCTTTCCAATGTCTATTGGGATTATTTTGGATCACTGAACCTCTGAGAAGAACCAACTCTTTCAAAATTGATTATTGCACATTATTGTTGATTTATGTACAATGTATTCCTGATTCTAGTTGTTTTGCTCAGCATCAGTTCATGTAAATCTTTCCAGGCTAGCTTGTTCATAATTTTTTAATAGAAAATAATATTCCATTACTTTCATGTACCACAACTTGTTCAGCCATTCCCCAATTGATGGGCATCTACTCATTTTCCACTTCTTTGCTATCACAGAAAGAGCTGTTACAAACATTATTGCACGTGTGGGTCCTTTTCCCTTCTTTATGATTTCCTTGGAATACGGAATGGTACTGGGAAATGCACAGTTTTATAGTTCTTTGGATATAGTTCTAAATTGCTCTCCAGAATGGTTGGATCATTTCACAACTCCATCAGCAATGAATTTATGTCCTATTTTTCCCACATGCCCTCCAACATTTATCATTATCTTTTCCTGTCACCTTAGCCAGTCTGAGAATTTCCCCAGAGTTGTTTTAATTTACTTTTCTCTAATCAATAGTGATTTAGAGAATTTTTTCCTATGACTAGAGGTGGCTTTAATTTCATCATCTGAAAATTGATCATTTATCACTTGTGAAATGACTTGTATTTTTATAAATTTGACACAGTTCTTTATATATCTTAGAAATGAGACCTTTATCAGAAACACTGGCTGTTAAATTTTCCCTCAACTTTGTACTTCCCTTTTAATCTTGTTTCTCTTGGTTTTGTTTGTGCTAAAACTTTTTGATTTAAAGTAATCAAAGTGGAAATCTATTAGAAAGTAAAAAGTTTATGCAAAGCCAAGATGTTAATAGCAGGACAGCAGAATGAGCTTTACCCCAAATTCTAAACCTATGTAGAAAACTCACCCAAACAGATCTTGATAGAGAAATCCAAAAAGTCAAAAATTATTTTAAAAAACAGAATAAGAAAAAAGAAGAACAGAAAAAGAATACAAAACAAAATGAAACAAAAGAAAGAACACTGTCATGTGCCTAGCAGAACATCAGAGAGGATTCAAAATATATAACAATAAATTACCAGATTAAGAAAGTATATATATTAGTAGAAGAAGTTATATTCATTACTGTAAATTTTTTCTTTACTTCTTTGTAAATTGTTTTTTGTTCTCTGCTGCCCACTTTTTTACTTTATTCTTTTTCCTCCCCGCCACTCCCAAGCAGGCTATAGTTAAGAAAAGATATATTTATGTATACATATGTAGATGTATACAGACACATCTAAACCCCCCCCCCACACACACACACCTCTTTCCCATCCCTACTGACACTTTACTTTAATTCTACTCCTCATCTACCTTGCTATTACTTAACCTCCCCCACTCATGGATCTCCATTATCTTTTTCCAATACCTTGTGCTTCTTGGTCCACCCATGCCTTCCCCTTATTTCTTTATAGATTTTGGAGGGTGCTATACCCTTCTTGCTATATATGTAGTGTTGTCTATTTAATCCATTCCCAGTAGGTGCTCATAACTAAAAGTCCTGCTCCCCACCTCTAATGTCTTATTCTTCCTCTGAATCACATAGTAACATAATTGCTACTTTTACTTTGCCCCAATCTTTTTTTTTGAACTGCTCTATTGTTGCTATCAACTTTAAATCTATAGTATTCATTTCCCATGTAAAAAAAAAAGTAAACAATTTATGTCCATGTTGAGTTCCTTGAAATTGATGTTTGATTTTGGCTCTTATATGTTAAATTTTCCATTAAGTTTAGGTTTGGTTAATAGAAAGTCCTAAAAATCTGCAAATGTTAGGTAAAGATTTATGGTTTGCTCCTACAGAATGGCTCTCTCCCACAAGACCTAAGATCCCAGGTTGTATGTTTAATAACAATGAATTATAAAAAAGGAAAACAAAGAATTGACAGTGCAATTCTTACAGCAAAAGCACCTAATGCATTCTATAATTAATATACCTAGTACAATACAAAGAGATAGACTAGAGGGGCAGAGAAGAAAGAATATCTTACCAATTCAGGAAAACACCAACTTTGCAGACCTCTGGCTGGGGGATCCCAGATCACAGCCTTGCAAGTCCTGTCCAGGAGGGTCCCAAGCAGAGCGTCCTCTCCATGGATGAAATTCCAATTTGGGTATTGATCTGTCATGACTTAAATAGCCCAGTGAACAAAGGTAGCCAAATGCCAGAAATACTGACTTTACTTTCTTGGGCAAATCCAGAAGCGGGGCCAATCCTGCCAGAATCTGTCAAGAGTGAAGCTTTACTCTTGGAGTGCCTAGTTCCAGTATATAGATAACATGTCTTTAGTGTATTCAGCCAGAATCCACCCAGGATGGTGTTCTTTAAACTGTATTTGTTCCCAGGGTTATTTAGCAGCTGCAAAACAGGGGTGAATAATAGTTCACTGTACTGTAATTTCACCAGGGATGTGGTGGGAAATGGAGGGCCCAGGCCTACAGAATCTTATTCTTATATCTACATCTTTCAGCAAGTTCATTGAATGTCCTTTTTTTTTTTTTTTTTCTCATTCAATATTGTAGATAATTTTTCTGGATATGATGTTTTTGTCTGTAGATCTAGGTTTTTTTTTTTTTTTTTAATTTCAATAGATATGATTCTAGGATCTGTGTGCTTTTATTGTAGTTGCTGTTAAGTCCAGCACAATTCTAATTGAAGCTCCAATGTATTTGAATTGTTTTATTTTTCCCCTTATTTTTTGAAAATTTTTCTCTTTGATCTGGGGTTTTCAAAATTTGGCAATAAATGATCTCATTGAATTGGTGATCAGTGGATTTTTTCTATTTCCACTTTCCCTTCATGTTCTATCATTCCAGGACAATTTTCTTGGATTATTTTTTGTGTTATTGTGTCAAGGTCCTTTTTTTGGTCACAACTTTTAGGCAGCCTAATTTTCTCTTTTTGATCTATTCTCTAGATCTGTCATTTTTCTTATGTTTCATATTCTAGTCTATTTTCTCATACTTTATAATCTATTTTGTTATTTCTTGGTTTCTCATAGCTTTACTGGCTTCCCCTTGCCCAATTCTAATTTTCAAAGTTATTTTCATTTTTGAGACTCTGTATCTCCTTTTCTGGTTGGTTAACATTCCCTCTTCTCCCCTTTCCTCTCCCCTCCCCCCACATCTTCTTATTTTTCTTGAATGGCTTTTATTTTTATTTATTTATTTTATTTCCTCAATGTCTTTCAGTTGATTTTTAAACTATTTTTGAGTTCTATAGATTCTCTCTGGGAGGGAGCCATTCCATAGTACTCTTTGGAATAGAAACTTTTTTTGTTTACTTTGGTATTGTCCTCTAAAGATGAAGCCCAGTCTTCCATGTTCCCATACTATGGTTTTTTTTTTTTTTTTTTTTGGTCAGTTCATTCTTTTTAAATAAATGGAAGGGATAGAGCCTCTGCCTTCAGCTCTCCCCTCTGACCAGAAACCCCAAGCCAGAGCTCCTCAGTCCAGCAGGTGGCCACAACCAGCAAGTCCTTGCTCCACTGCTTCTGAACTCACTGGGTCTGGTTCCTTCTTGCTCAGGGCTGTCTTTGCAGCATAACTGGGCCTGGCGTCCCCAGCCAGCCGAGATTCCCTTGTCTTCCCAGACTCAGACCCTGACTCTGTAATGCCGGAGAAACTGAGGCAGGAGAGAGATTAGAGAGTTTTTAATATTTTATTAATGGGAGAGTAAGATTGACTGGACAGGACTCTCATCTCAAATTATCCAGTCAGACAGAGATAAAGATATACTGGGACCAAGAAATCCATGTTGGTCCCAGGGCTTGAGGAGACTGTCATCTCAAAGAATCTGAGGCCAGCATTCAGCATCCAGCGATGAATGGGAGAACCCCAACTTCTTAAATACCTTTTCTCTAAACAAAGGAAGGGGTAAGAAGAGGGGGGAAAACTTCTGTCAGGATGGGAGAGGCCATAAATCCTAAAAACCCAGAGACAGGATGTCTGAATACACAGAAATAAAGATATCAGTGAGATATCTTTTTTTAAAAAAATTTTATTATAGATTTTATTTTATTTTATAATAACTTTATATTGACAGAACCCATGCCAGGGTAATTTTTTTTACAACATTATCTCTTGCACTCGCTTCTGTTCCGATTTTTCCCTTCCCTCCCCCCACCCCCTCCCCTAGATGGCAAGCAGTCCTATATATATTAGATATGTTGCAGTATATCCTAGATACAATATATGTTTGCAGAACCGAACAGTTCTCTTGTTGCACAGGGAGAATTGGATTCGGAAGGTAAAAATAACCCGGGAAGAAAAACAAAAATGCAGATAGTTCACATTCGTTTCCCAGTGTTCTTTCTTTGGGTGTAGCTGTTTCTGTCCATCATTTATCAATTGAAACTCAGTTAGGTCTCTTTGTCAAAGAAATCCACTTCCATGAGAATACATCCTCATACAATATCGTTGTTGAAGTGTATAATGATCTCCTGGTTCTGCTCATTTCAGTGAGATATCTTGGAATATTTTAGAGGGATATTGTAAATTCTTGAGGACAGAAAAGAGTCAGGAGGTCTACTCTCTTGTTTGTCTTGCTAATTTATAACCTTAGAGCAAATGGTCCTTAATCTTAATGGCTCAGAGTGGGGTTTACAGTTTAGGGGATTGAGACAGAACAGTTAAGGAAACTGAGACAAGGGAAACTTGTACAGGGAAACTGAGTCAGGACAGTTAAAGAGAACTGTGGCATAACAACTCCACAAGTCAGGAGGAAGTGAAAATTTCTGTGGTTCCTGCTGAGGCTCCAGCCATACCCAGCTAGCCCAAGGCTCCCCACTTGGTGTTTCTATGGAGATAGCCCCAAGATGTTTGCATTTCATACAGGTTAATCCCCTGTCTTTCTTTTGGATCTCCTCTTTCTTTAGGTTGTATCTGAAGAATCCCTGTTTTGGCCCAAGTCTTCTTGATTTTTCACCAATCTAAGTTCACTTTGAAGTACAAATTTGTTCTTTTTGTGGGGGAAATCAGGAGAGCTTGAAATTTACCAACCTACTCCCCCATCTTCCAAGAATCCTCCGAGTCATTTTTTCTAATTCAGGTTTATTTGGGTAGAAAAAGAGAGAGCTCAGAGAATGGAAAGGGAGGAGTCTGGGTAGGAATGCTGCTCAGATCCTCCAGACTAGGGAGAAGCTCTATAGCAGGACAAGGGAAGCTAGATCCATACTGGGGTACTGAGATGGGAATGGATCGAATCTTTATTGTCCACTACGTAATTTTTTACATAGATTCAGGACAGACTGAGTGACTTGTGTGAGAAGCAAGCAGTAGTAGTGTGGCTTTTGCCCCAGGAGCCGAATGGAGTCTCAGTTCTAGCTTCTATCCTGGTTGAAAGCCCATAGAGGAATAGCCAGGCCACTTGAGAAGTACCCATGATAAAATAATCAAGGAAGTTCATTTTCAAATATTGCTATCACTAATTTGCATTTCAGTACTGCTCCTCAAAACCCGAACTACAGAGGAAAATATTACTTTCAGCTTACTTCCTATAGTTCCCAGATGACCCAATACTCCCAATATTTTAACAATTTAAGTAATCCACCTTTTATGGTATTTAGTTCAAGCTTTGACCAGAAAGATATATTCATAATTGTATTAACTATTTACCATTATTATTAACATTAACCACAAAAACATAGCAACACAATAATAAAAATGATTTGTGCTTTAAAATGTTTCCAAAATGTTGTAATATGAAGAGAAAGGCATATCAAACAACAACTTGGTCATGTTGCCACCTTAACTCTACTATTTTGGCTATTTCTAGTTTGCTGCAGACAAAGGCATTGAGATTCTGGATAAATAATATAGTTTCAATATGCTTGTAAGAGCATATTTATGATAAAAATCCAAGTGGAAAGCAGACTATTGATTGGGCCTGTTAAGAAAAAAAGTAAAAATAAATTTCACAGTAAGTATCTTAGAGTAGAGATTCCTTTTCTGTATCAGTTCAAACAGATGGTCCCTTAGGTGCTATCCAAATCTCAAATTCTGTAATTTTTGCAGCCTAACATACCATCTTAAATATTTTAATTTCACTATGTTCTTCATATAGAAACAATGACTTTTAAGACTTATTTTGAGTGCAATTGATTATATTTCTTTTTTACCAAATGAAGAGCATCTTGAGGTGCCAGCTGTAGTACATAAGAATATTGTAGCATATTACTTTTATTATAATTCTAATATTATGAACATGATATTTAGAAAATATTAAATTAAACTAAATTTAAAAATTAATCATTAATTTGAATGCAAAGAGAAAGTAGATCCAGAAAACAGCAATCAAGATAGTATCTCAAAGCCTTATCACAATCTTCAGAAAACATACAATATAGACTTTTCAGTTTGTTCTCATGAAGTGGTTTACTTGCTGATCAAAATATAACCTTATTAGGAAAATCAGACAAAGATGATATTATTCGAAACAAGAAAAAATTACTTTATTATGAACGATCTTTTATGTAATGAGTCAAATGTTAGCATCTTTGTGAATCTGCCTTTTCTGTGTCACCGGAAATGTATAGGTACCATTCTATGCTTATGAATATACAGTTCAATTTTGAAATGAAATTAACTCACTAATGAATAGTTAATGAAATAAAAAAGCCAAGAAGCAAATACTTTGTTATTTTAAAAGTTACTTATATTAAATAGAGCAATAGCCTTCAGTGTGGCTAAAGAAGTCCCATGCTTATTTGTGGACTGGACTTTATGAAAAATTTGCTACAAATAATATAGGAGCCATTGACTAAGTGTAAGGAAATGTTATGATATTGGTAAAAGGGAAGACAAAGTAAGTGATACACATCTTATTTTGTGATGGTTTAACTGAATATATTGAGAATCATAATAGGCAAAATGTCTTTAAAGCAAAACTATAATCAGAAACAATTCTATTTCTTTAGATTTGAAAAAGACCCAATAGACCATTTTGTCCAGTGTTTACCTGAGCAATAATCCCCTCTATAAGACTCATAGATGTACATAAATAATTTTGTTGCATCTGCATAAATAAAACTGATGTGCATGAAATAAAACAGAAAAGAATTCAAATGGTAAAATATATTTGTTTTGAATCTTTCTAATGAAGGCCTTATATCTAGTCAACTAACAAGTGTATAGGATCAAAAGTCATTCCACAATAAATGATTGTTCAAAGGATATAAACAGTTCCCAAAAGAACTGTAACTGCTAGCATCCATATCAAAGAATTCTACAACATAGTAATAACAAGAGAATTGTGAACTGAAAATAGTCCTGAAGAATTTGCCTCACACTCAACAGATTAAGATAACAAATGATGAAAACAGTTTTGGACGGATGGAGAGAATATGTCCATGTTGATAATATAACAGCTACTTGTAGAATTAAATTATTATTTCTTATTTAATTTCTGTGCAGTAATTCATTGTCTTCCATAGAGAAGATAGAAGGTTTTGAAGTTTCTGTGCAAGGGAAAAATACTTGTTGTCAAGTATTCTTCTTCAGATGGAGATCTTTTGTAGAAAATGTAGAGTTGTCCACAATATTGCACTTCATTATACTATATTGCCTCATGATATTTAATTTTTCACTTCAAAATTAAACAATATTTATGAAGCTTATTTGTGTCTTTATATTTTCATTGTTAGTATAAAATATTATTTTGACTATGTAACTCTTTCTAATGTAACTGCAAAATACTTCTTCCATCTGATGAATTGATCACACAGCTACTTATTCTACTGAAGAAGAAAAAAAACACAATACCACCAACAACAAATGAGTTAAACTGGGTTTTTGAATTGGCTAGTTTGTTGAAATCTCTTTTTTTGTTATTAGATTGGAATTAGAATGTCTTCATAAGAGACCCACACATTGTCAGGCAGAAAATGGCAGTTATGTTGTAATATTATTTTTGTATTGATGCAGCCAAAGGATTTTTTTTCACTTGTCATAGTTTTTTTAGTTATGTTTATATATATTTTGATGAATACCAATGGGTGCTATCACAAATCTCAAGGCCAAGACTATGTATATTTGCATGTATATATATAATAAATTGCAGTTGCAATATTAAGTAAAAAGTTAATGAAATTTTGGTTGCTGACTCTATTGATTGTATTTTCATATTAGTTAAATGAAGATTTATAGCCACTTTATATATTTAATCTTTTGACAGCATCCTTTTAGTCTTGCCAAATAAACAAAATGCAAAACATTTCGTTTTACAATTCTGACACTGTGCAAATAATTTTCAACCCATGTGTCACTCTAATAGGCTTGTAGCTGAACACTCCTCATTATGCCGTCATAGGGATTTTTCATGATTTTAAGGTCATCTTGTTGATTTTTAGTTGTCTACAAACTTCAAAAAAAGTTTCTGGTACTTCAGCTAAGTTTTTTTACAGAACAGAAAAGGAATTGAAAAGTTATCTTGTCCTACCTTGACATGCATAAGAATTGCCCCTACAACAGATTGGAAAAGTGATTTCCTTGAAGAACTCCAGATGGTCTACTTTGGGCGAGGTCTAATCATTGGGAAGCTTTTCCTGGCATGAAACCTAAATTTGTTTCTTTACTATTCCTGCAAAATTGACAAGGAAAACAGTTTGTTTTCCACTAGAAAATCCCAAAGGATTCCTGAAGATAGGTATTATGCCTTTGATTTTTTTTTTTTTAAGATGGTAAACATTCCCAATTCCATTAACTGATATTCATATGGCATTTTTCTTGGTCATTTACCACCCATGTTACCCTTCTCAGGATATACTACAATTTAGCACATTCCTCCTGAAATGTAGTTCCCTGAACTGATCCTAATAGTCCAGATGTGTGTAGTATATAGAGGGAGTATAAGCTTCTGGATCCTAAGATTCCATCTCTTTTAAATCTTTTTTAAGCTTCTTGACTTTTTCAATATATTTTTATTATTTTATTATTTCTAAATCATTATAATTTTTAAATCATCATGTTATTTTTAAATCATTATAAATTATAAATAACCATTTGCCTATTATATCTGGATTTTCTTCCCCTTAGGGTGATAGGGAAAGATTTTATAATAAATACTTTATCAGAAATATATTCAAATAAGCTCTAAAAGAGCTTTTATTCTTAGACTTGGTTCTTTCTGAAACACTGATCCTTTGTCATGTAGTTTGTATCAAGGGCTGTCATGAGATGCTGTGCTCCCAGGCAAGAAGCACACAAATTCTTGCCCAATCCCTTTCCTGAAGATTAACTCAATGAAGAAGTCAATCAAATCTATGTCTATGTCAAGAAAGGCCATGTAATGGATGCAATGACAACCTTTCCATGCCAATAACATCCATCTAAGTATTTTTCTTGCTTAGTGGATAATGCAAGACTATTTAAAATCTGCTATAATTAAATCTGTTTGTCTTGTAACAGCCTTCCTCTCTTCAAATATATCTGGTAATGTTTTCACCTATCTGTTTCCTACTTCCCTGACAATGTGGTCTAGCCCAGCTCTATCTAGCACTAATTTACATTTACATTTGCCTCAAAATGTTAGCTACAGTAATGATTTTACTAAATGGTCATTATATCTGGACTATATAGCAAGATAATCAATTCTAATGTAAAACACTGACTTGTACTCAGATATTAAAAATGAAAATGAAATAGATATAAATGCTCAAAGCATCAAGCTCAATAAGTTTCAGAGACTAAGAGACTCATTCAGAAAGAGTTTCATGGAACGAGGTCAACAAATGGATTTATGTATATATATGTGAAAGAAGTGGCTTTTATAGTGCTCAATTTTACATATTTAAAAAAATGTGAGATTCATAAAAGTTGTAGCCTGTGGGCTTTCTTATGGTATGTAAGTTATAAGTTGTGAGAATTAACGTAGTTAATACGCTATTTAGAACAAATCAAAAAAACCCCACATTTATTAAATACTTGCTATGTCAGACACACTGCTAATTGCTGGGGATAGAAAGTTTAAAAAGGAAGGCATTTGCTGCTCTCAAGGAGCCTAATTTTCTATTGGGTGAGACAAGACATAGAGGAGAATGGTTATCTGTTAGAATCCTAGTGATAACTCAATAGAGTTGATAGAAATAATGCTGGAGTTTACACCCTTGAGAGTTCACACATTAGCTCACAAGTTCGGGAGATTCACAAGTCAGAAACCCACAATCCCACTCTCTCAGAGGAGGAGTCAACCTTTGGGTTCACACCTTTAAGAGATCATATATAAGAAGCTCTCAGTCTCAGTGAGGGCAGTTGAAGAAGAGGAGAACCAAGAGCTGGAGGCAGAAGCTAGCAGAGGCAAAAGACTAGCAATGAGAGCTCTCGGAACCAAAGAGAGCTAACTGGGCTATTTTGGAAGAGAGACAATAAAAGATTGGATTTTAACTCCTGGCTGTATTTGAAGTGATTATTATTTGGAACTGAAACTAAGGCTGCCTCCAGAAAACCTCCCCAAGAAATCTGCTCCCGGAGAACCATCATATTCTAGAAAAGAAGAAGAACACCACAGTTACCACCTTTCATATATGGAAAGAGTTTAGGAATATCAGTTTATAGATTGAATTTTTTAGATGAGAATATCTCCTGTATTATACTGAACATGAGTAGTAAATAGTGAACCTGAAATTAATACTTATAAAGACAGTGATGTGAAGAATTCATGTTACAATGGCTTTATATGGTTACCTTACCCTCCCAGTTAACAGGGTAATATGCTAGCAGGGCTTGAAATTCACACCGCTGATTTTTTTTAAATTAAAAGTTTTATTTACAAAACATGCATGGGTAATTTTTCAACATTGACCCTTGCAAAGCCTTCTATTCCAAATTTTCCCCTCCTTCCCCCCACCCTTTCCCCTAGATGGCAATTACATGTTAAATATGTTCAAATATATATTAAATTCATATATGTACATATATTTATACAGTTATCTTGCTGCACAAGAAAAAATAGATCAAGAAGGAAAAAAAAAACTGAGAAAGAAAACAAAATGCAAGCAAACAACAGAAAGAGTGAGAATGCTGTGTTGTGTTCCATATTCTGTTCCCACGGTTCTCTCTGGGTATAGATGGCTCTCTTCATTACTGAAGAAGTGGAACTGGTTTGAATCATCTCATAGTTGAAGACAGATGTGTCCATCAGAATTAATTGTTGTATAGTCTTGTTGTTGCCATGTATAATGATCTCCTGGTCCTGCTCATTTCACTCAGCATCAGTTCATGTAAGTCTCTCCAGGCATTTCTGAAATCTTCCTGCTGGTCATTTTTTACAGAACAATAATATTCCATAACATTCATATAGCATAATTTATTCAGCCATTCTCCAACTGATGGGCATCCACTCAGTTTCCAGTTTTTAGCCACTACAAAAAAGGGTTGCCAGAGACATCGTCCCTTTCTCTCCTTTAAGATCTCTTTGGGATATAAGCCTCACACTCCTAATTTTAAGGATAGGGATATGAAAGCAACAAATAATGAACTTATTAAAAATAGTCATGGTATGACTTTGAGAAACAAATTGAAGAATTTTTTGAATATCATAGGAGTATAAGTACAACTAAGATTGTTTAACATCAATAATGTAATCTCAAGGTTTATAGGTTTTCTGTTACAGTAGTGTTCAAGGCTTCTCTACTTTGTGTACTTCTTGTGCTATGATACTGTCATGGTGAATTTGATAACAAAAGATCATGAGATTGTAGATATAGAGCAAGAAGAAATTTCAGTGACCATCCTGTCTGTCCAACCACTTCATTCTGTGCATCACAAAACTGAAGATGATTAAGGTTAAGAAATTTGACCAAGGTCATTCATATTGTGAATATCCAAGGTGAACTTTGAATCCAGAGTCTTCTGACCACATTTTATTTTCCATATTTAGCAGATCACTTGTACAAAAATCCATATATTCATTTATATTCATAAAAACATTTATATATGTAACATGTATATTTCTCTCTCTCTCTCTATATATATATGCATGTGTATATATGCTCCCACATGCTATCTCATTTACTATTGTCTAAATGACTATGAATAATTGACACACTTGAAGCACAAAATCAAGAATTGTACTAAGAGCCAGTTATGGAGGAGGCAAGGAGGAAAGTTAGACAGCACAGATAATGGTAAAGATATTGTATAGGAGATCCAGGGTACCAACAAAAGCATGAAGTTTGTTTTTGAGTTAACTACTTTCTAAAAATTGTAGTCATAAAAACTAAAGAGGTAGCTTGGTGTTCTTCTAGTTCAAATCCTGAGTGAGACATGGATTTTTCTAGGAGAAATGATCAACTAGTCCTAGTGATATTTCAATCATTTTCAGTCATATCTGATTCTGAATCCCATTTGTTGTTTTCTTGGCAAAGATACTGAAATGGTTTAATATTTCCTACCCTAGCTCATAGATGGGGAAATTAAGGCAAATAGGAGTAAGGAAATTGCCCAGGATTACAAAGGGTAACAAGTGTCTGAGGCGAGAATTGAACTTGGGAAGATGAATCTTTCTGATCCCAGTACTCAGATCCACTGTACCACTTAGTTGACCAAGAATTTGGAAGTTTTCAAATGACAAAGAAAAGTTTGTTTTTAATTCTAGAAGTAATCTTTTAGTAGGGACTGACATAGTTTATTTTAGAAATGTCAGTTTGTTACCTTGTATGAAAGATAGATTCAGAAAGAGTTACTGAGTACAGAAAAATAATAATATGGAAATTATTCGATTAATTCAAATGAGAGATCATTTGGATTATTACAATAAGGGAAAGGATTTGAGAAGTACTGAGGAAGTAAAATCAACAAGGTTTGGCAACTCATTAGCTATACTCCATATTGTGATGGGCGGCATGGTGGAAAGAGTGTTGAGTGTGAATGAAGAGTCAGTGTTTACTCTTAAATTGCAAACAAATGACTGGAAGACTGGTGATTGGGAAAGAGTATGGATTTCATTTTAGTAATGTTAGGTTTGAAATTCTTGATGAGAAATCAGTGGAAAGACTCTACTAGGCATTTGTAATTGAAATGTATAAAAGACACTGGGACTGAATATGTAGATCTGAGAATTATCTATTGAGATATAATTGGAACACATGGACATTGCTAAGAAATCATTGAGAGTGGGTAATAGAGAAAAGGATAAGGATCTGGTCACATCCTTTGGGTGCAATTACTGTAATGTGGCAAAGAAATAAATGATGATAATGATGATAAAAGGAAGCACATGCTAGATATAACACAGTTATAAACACTGGAGGAAGTACCAGTCTAACTTTTCTAGTAGGAATAAGTTCATACTCTGTTTTCACTCCTCTCAGGTCAAAAGTTATGAGCTAACCTTTTATTCCTTGTGTAAAGGTAGCTGACAAAGCAAATTAATAGGTACATAGGGATCTCTTGGCATATAGTAATTAAACAAGAAGTCACTTCTATCATTTAATGCCAAATAAGAGGTACACAAATGCATAGGAAAATAACAAATTTTTTATAGTCTCATGGTCTAGTCCTATTAATTTAGCTCTTAGGAACATAAGTATGAATGCTTTGAAGGACTCATGATTATGACCTCAGAATGAAAGCGTCTCTCAACATTAGACTGGGACCGCAATCCTGCCCTACACTAGTAAAAATCCCTACTCCTCTCTTTCTCCAGGGTAACTGCCCTATGCTTTCCTCTTATGAAGTGGTTACAAAGAAATATACATGGTCATGCCATGTGTCAATAAGTTTGAGTGCTCTTCTGTCTCTGCCCTTAGGTCCTATGAAAATCATAAATATTTTTCTTTCCTATGTTATTTCTTCTGATCCTAAAAATTTGATTTACTCATCTCATGAGATAAATAAAAATTTCAAAACCCATGTAATCTGTGTGGCTCTAGAATGTTCCTCTTCAATTTACAGGAGGCATTAAACATAAATATAAAGGATGATTACTATTTTAACAATATAAATATGATTAAAAAGAGAACCAGGGAGAGACTTATATGAATTAATGCAAAGTAACCAGGAAAATAGTAAATCTAATGACCAAAACAGTGTAAATAAAAAGAGTTGCAATAGTAATTCAATTGAAAAGGGAATGTTGCAAAATTATAACAACCAAGTGTAATCTAAAATTAGGGCTGTGAAAAGATACCTCCTCTGCTTGTCAGAGGCTGAGTTTCATGGTTGTGGAAAAGTGGTATAACAACATGACTTTTATAGCATGTTGATTGATTTTGCTGATTTTTCTTTTTCTTCCTTTTAAAATTTTTTTCTTCATTATAAAGCTATATCTTTGGGAGGGAGAAAGGAGAAGAAATATGGAGGGAAATGTAAGTGATGTAACATAAGTTTATCAGTAGAAATCTATTTTCAAAAAAAATGAAAATGAGGGAGAACAAAGGAAGAACCAAAGAACCAAGCTGAAAGAAAGAGACAAGAAAAAAAATGGGAACTACGACACAAGGAAAGAGTTTTAACATCCCGAGAGACCAAAATAAAAGCAAAAAGGGATGATGGTGATGGGTGTATTTGAAAAGGACATGATGGATTTTTTTTTTTCAGAGAACTATTTTGCATCTTTTACATATGTGTAACTAATTATTGTATTAAAAATCATTGCTCCATTTTTGAAAATGCAGTAAATTTTTTACATTTCTCAATATGTGTCTAAGATGCCTTTCAAAATTGACGCTGAGCATGATCAAGTTTATTAGCATAATGAATGTCCTATCATCTGTTACAGGCCATATGACTCACTTAAAATGATAAAAACTGAAATGGAATTAAATGTATCTGA
This sequence comes from Antechinus flavipes, assembly GCF_016432865.1. NCBI lineage: Eukaryota > Metazoa > Chordata > Mammalia > Dasyuromorphia > Dasyuridae > Antechinus > Antechinus flavipes. Next base: position 352,589,875 of record NC_067401.1, on the reverse strand, counting down.
TGATGACTAAGAAATACTACATTTAACTATTAAATCAATAATTTTAAGCTAATTACCTTATTTATCAAATTGTAGAAACTAAGGAATAGTGTTTTGTGGGCAAGAGTTATTGATATCATTCAATCAATTATAAAATTATTTTTTCTCCTATTAAGTGCTCCATAGTGTTTAGAAAATTTTTTAATTAATTTCATTTTTGTTTTTATGAAGAGTTAAAATAATATAAATTTTGTTTAAAAATAAAAATGCTAACTAATAAGATCATGAAGTGTATTGCTATTTCTGGGTGAAATACCCACTTTTGGTTTAAGGACTATGCCTTAAAAATGGGATTTAATTGTTATAATTGGTAATTGCTGTACCTGTACATTCTTGCTGAATGCCAGTACTATAAAATATTAATGGAAAACTTCATGAAAACCTGTAGAGCATGATTGAATGAGAGAAGCCAAGGTTGTAAGGTTGATGCTGCAGCAATTTTAGTGATTGCTGGCACATGGCCATAATTGCAATACTTTATTAATAATGTCACTTTCTAGCTGGCATAGGCTACCCCAATATTTACAATGCTTCCATCTAAGTCAAGGTTGTTTGTTACTTGACATATGCCATCTCAGAAAAGTTGAGCTGTCTATGTGGTCAATTGTTATTACTCAAATTCTAAACTTATTTTGGCTTTTCTTTTCACTTATTTCCTCTATTCCCTCCTCCTGTATTTCTTTTCCTTTTTCTGCCTTTCCTTCTCTCCTTTCTTCCCACTCTCCCTTCTCCCCTTCTTTTTGTTGCTTCTTCTTCCTTCCTTCCTTCCTTCCTTCCTTCCTTCCTTCCTTCCTTCCTTCCTTCCTTCCTTCCTTCCTTCCTTCCTTCCTTCCTTCCTTCCTTCCTCCCTTCCTGAGCAAAACATTGTATTAATTGCTAGGGATACTCCAAAGCTAAATAAGATATAGACTCTATTCAGGGTGCTTATAATTTAGTGGGATTTAGATAGTCAGGCAGATATAAATACATAGATATATAGACAGACAGACAGACAAACAGATCCTCTTCAGACTTGAATACAAGGTCTAATATAGGTTTAGTTAAAAAAAAAAATAACATGAGGAGCAGCTAAGTGGTGCAGTGCATAGAGCACCTCCTGAAGTCAGGAGGACCTGAGTTCAAATTTACCCTCAGACACTTAATACTTTCTACCTATGTGACCCTGGGCAAGTCACTTAGCCCCAATTGCCTCAGCAAAATTTTTTTAAAAAATTGTTTGAGCTTATGATAGTTTAGGAAAGGGGACAATCACTTCCTGAAACTGTTAGAAGAGAAAGAGAGGAAATAACAAATAGTTTCCTTTGCAGTCATCTTTTTTATTATACTATATTATGTAATTTCTCATTTTATTCCATAAACTTAAAATATTTTTAAATGGTTGAAAAAATTAGGCAAAGTAATGAAAGCAAAAGAATATTTTTTAAAAATAATGTAGACCAATTTCTTTTTTGTTTTGTTTTGTTTTATTTTATTTTTAATTTAAATTTAAATTTTTTAATTTATTTATTTTGTTATTAAGGCTTTTTATTTATAAAACATATGCATGGGTAATTTTTTAACATTGACTTTTGCAAAACTTTGTGTATCAGATTTCCCCTCCTTCCCTCCATCCCCTCCCCTAGATGGCAGGTAATCCAATACATGTTAAATATGTTAATATATATGTTAAATCCAATGTATGTATACATATTTATACAGTTATCTTGCTGTACAAGAAAAATCGAATCAAGAAGTAAAAAAAAATTAAGAAAGAAAACAAAAATGAAAGCAAACAGAACAGAAAGAGTGAAATTGCTATTTTGTCCACACTCAGTTCCCACAGTCCTTTCTCTGGGTGTAGATGGCTCTCTTCACCACAAGATTATTGGAATTTATCTGAATCATCTTATTGTTGAAAAGAGCCATGTCCATCAGAATTGATCATCACATAATCTTGTTTTTGCCATGTATAATGATCTCATTGTTCTATTCATTTTACTTAGCATCAATTCATATAAGTCTCCCCAGGCCTCTCTAAAATCATCCTGCTTATCATTTCTTATAAAATACTATTTCATAACAATCATATACCATAACTTAATCAACCATTCTCCAACTGATGGTCATCCACTCAATTTTCAGTTTCTTGCTATGTAGAACAATTTCTTAAGGAATATCAATGCATAAATTTTAAATAAAATACTAGCAAGAAAATTACAGCACTTTATCACAAAGATCATATACTATGACCAGGTGACATTTATGCTAGCAAGTAGCACATTAATATCAAATCAATATTATCATATCAATAAGAATAACAACAAAAATTAGATCATTATATTAATAGTTGCAGAACAGACGTTTGGCAAAATAAATATCCATTTATTTTAGATAACAAATATCCCTATCCATGAAATAGGGATTAAATAGGGATAATAAATATTTAAGGAATCAATTGGAGCATTTCTTGAAATGATGAGTAGTATCTACTAAAAATCAATAGCAAACATGAAGCTTTCTCAATAAGATCAAAGGTATAGCAAGAATGTCCATTATCACCACTATTATGAATATTGTACTAGTAATGCTAGCTAGACCAATAAGACAAGAAAAAGTAATCAAAGGGAAAAAAATAGGTAATGAGGAAACAAAACTGTCACTCCTTTCAGATGATAACATGCTATACTCAGAGAACACTGGAGAATCAACTGAAAAATAGCTGAAATAATAACTTCAGTAGAGTTGCCAGATGTAGACTAAATTCACACAAATCATTAGCATTTCCATATACTACCAACAGAGTCCAACAACAAGACATAGAAAAAGAAATTTCATTTTAAAATAACTGCAGACAATATGAAATACTCAGTAATCTGCCTACCAAGACATCAAGGATTATATGAATACATTTACAAAACACTTTTCATGTAAATAAGGATGGATATAAACAATTAGGGAAAGATTAATTGTTCATGGGTAGATCTTACTAATCTAATAAAAATGTCCATTCTACATATAATAGATGACTTATTTAGTGCCTTATTAGACAAACTACCAAAGAATTATTTTATAGAACTAAAAAACAACAACAAAATTCATCTAGAAGAGGAAAACATCAAGATTATTAAAAGAATCAATGAAAAAAATGAATAAAGATGACATAACAGTTACAGAATTCAAATTATGTTACAAAGGGGTAGTCATTCCAACTATTAGGTACTGGATAAAAAAAGAGTAATGGATCAGTGGGATAGATTGAGTACACAATACATAATAACAAATGACCATAATAATTTAGTGTTTGATAAACCCAAAGATTCAAGTTTTGGTGTTAAAACTCATCATTTGACAAAATATTTCTAGGGGAACTGGATGACAGTTTAGAAGAAATGAAACACAGTACAGTATCTCCCAACTTATAACAAGACAAGATCTAAATGGATAAATGATTTAAATGATCATTTAATAATTTAAATGATATCATAAGTACATTAGAGAAGCATGCAAAACTGTAACTGTCATATATATGAATAAGATAAGAGTTTATGATCAAGTAAGAGATACAGATGATCACAGGGTATAAAACATAATTTTTTATTACATGAAATTTAAAAAAAGGGTTTTGCACAAACAAAAGTAATGCAGCCAAAATTAGATGGAAAACAGAAACTGGGGGAAAGTTACAGCAAGTTTTTCTGATAACAATCATCATTCTCTGATAACAATCTCTCATTTCCTACTTGATACATGTAAATAATTGTTTTCAGAAGAAGAATTCATAATTATCAGCTGTCACATAAAAATGCTATAAATCCCACTGATAAGAGAAATACAAATCAAAACAAAAGGTATCACTTTATCTATACAAGACTGGGAAAAAATGAAAGTGACAAATTGTAGAGAAAATATGAAAAAATTGGGTCACTAATGCATTGTTGATGAAATTATGAACTATTTTAGACATTCTGGAGAATATTTTGAAATTGTCCCCTGAAAGATATAAAACTATGTATATCCTTTGATCCATTACTCAGTCTATAAACAAAGAGACCAAAGAAAACAAAAAGGAGCTATTTGCACATAATTATTTATTGTTAATGTCTGTTCCTTTATTGGGATTTTCTTGGCAAAGATACTGGATTGGTTTTCCATTTCCTTCTTCAGTTAGTTTTACAAATGTGAAAAGAGAAGCACACAGGTAAGTAAGTGTTTGAAGTCGGATTCTTCATGACTTCAGGCTTGGAACTCTTACCACTGTGCTACCTACCTGTCTAAAATACTTTACAGCTGCAAAGAATTGGAAAGTGTTGGGAAGTGTTGAGGAATGGCTGTACAAGTTCTGTTATATGATTGTAATGGAATAATGTTTTACTATAAGAAATGACAAACCATCTGGTTTAAAAAAGCAACAAACTGGGAAGACCTTTATGAACTGATGCAAAAATAAAGTGATTGGAATCAAGAGAACATTGTACAAAGTAACAGAACTATTTTAATGCTGTTTAAATGTGAAAGATTTAGCCATTTTGATGAAGACAGTGAGCCGAGACAATTTCAAAATACCATGACTTCCAGTGAGAGAACTGAGGAAATCTGAGTGCAGATTGAAGTATACTTTATAAAAACCTTTTCTTTAATTTTATTTTATTGCTTATGTTTTCTTTTGCAATATGGCCATATGGAAATATGCTTTGCATGACTTCACATGTATAATTAATATCAAATTGCTTTTATTTTCAAGAAGTTGGAAAGGATGGGAATAAGAAAGAATTTGGAATGATCATAAAATTTTTTTTACATGTAATTAGGAAATATTTAATGAAATAAATAAGGATATATATTTTTAAAAGAAACTTAGTTCCTCTTTAGCAAGTACAACCTTCATACATTCTCTACAACTCATGTTACATTAGAGATTTACCTGGGCATTGAGAATGCTAAGGGACTTGCTGGGGTAAGTCTTTGTCACAAATAAGATCTCTGGCATTAAAGTAAGACAGTTCAATTAAGGCCTCAGCTGAGCTCTTTCTTACTCTAGCTTTCTAGCTATCTACTTTGTCATACTGATTCTAATAATTTCAGATAGTAAAACTTACTTAAACTAATCAAATAATTATTATGCCTTTTATATGCAGAATTATGCTTTGACAGAAACCTGTGAAGTACAGATATTAAGTACATATAGACTCTGTCCTTTTGAAGTTAATAGTCTGTTGCTGACATGGACAGATAAGGAAAGAAACTCAAGTTGTGGTACTGTTGGTTAGGGAACTTCTAAGTGGGAACATTCCTCTATCAGCTCCATGGCATACTGTTCCTCTTATTAGTATGCACTAAAATACAAAATAGAAAGTACATAATTACTGGAAATGAAAAGAAGTTCTATGGAAGGTCCAAGTAAGAATAGATATTAGATTAGTGTTGAGGATGATGTCTTGAAAGTATGAAAAATGGAAGTGAGAAATAATTGGCCAAATAAGTTGAAGTGTAATATTAGAAAAATTTTAAAGACTAAACCAACCTTAAAATTAAAAATGAAATAACAGATCAGGATCTCTGGAAACTTGCCTCTTTTGTCACTGGGTAACATTTGATTAATAAATTACCAAAATGGGAGAAGGAGGTTTCTTTTTTTTTTCTTTCTTGGAGATGTGTAGTCATCTGAAATCTATATAATCTGAAATTGCTGGATAAAAAATTGACAGTCATTAAAATAAAACGTAAACATCTAAATGCAAAGTTATCTTTTGGAATATTGTACACATACTGTAATGATATTACCATTGATCAAAATATGTTTAGAATATATTTGGAATTGCCTTCAATGCTACCTTGTAAGTTATACAACATAACTAATTTTGTTTCATTTCTATGTAGTTATAAGAAATATTATTGCCCTACTTAGACACTCACCTTATTCACCTGAATTGATTCCAAATTGTTAGAATTACTTCTGAAAATTAAATCCATCCTCCAAGGATGGATTATCACTGAGGAGTATGTGAATAATAGCATCATCAGATTAAATAAATAACTAGCCATAATGATTCTCCAGAAACTCTCCTTTGGATGTTTGAGTTCTAGTGTGTTTGCTTAAAAAAAACAACAACACAAAAAAACATAGTAGTTATTTTTTCATAGTCATTCATCACACCTGTTTGTGGACATTAGTAAAGTATACCGAGTGTAAAAGTCTACATTTAATACAGATCAATACCTTATTTTCAGTCCTAGAGAGTTATTTAGAGAGTGAAGTAGTTAATGGATTTGCTTAGAGTTGAGGCTGCTAGGTAGTACAGTACTTGGAATGCTAGGCCTAGAGTCAGGAAAAAATATTTACCTCAGTTCAAGTCTGGCGGCAGATACTCATTAGCTGTGTGCCCCTGGCTAAAGCAAACTCTGGCTTCATATCCCTCCACTACACTTAACATTCACATTCTAAGTGATGTTGCTATATTCTCTTAAAAATAAAACTTAATATCTTCTCTGACTAAAACATTTTTAAAATTCTAATTAAAAATAGAGTCAGTTAAATATGAAGTTAATGGTGACACAAACTATAAAAACTGAGCTTATCTTATATCTATGTTTTCACTGCATTTTTCTGATCCACTTATTAAAATAATGCTAATTAGGCTACTTTGGGCATATTTACTTCTTAGTAATTTGACATTATTCCAACCAATTCATGTTAAGATGTGGTTTTGTTACTCCATAAGATTGCAAATCTATCAATTGCTGTTTGTATGAACATGCATAAAGACATATGTATGACTATCTTTTATTATCAATAAATTTGATAAAAGGAATTTCAACCTTGAAAAAATTTGTCAGATGATATCCATTATACCTTCAATTATTTCGTTGAAATCAATTGGAAAGCAAGATTTGACTTTCCTGGAATATATCTATCCATTAAAACAAGCCTCACCTGTTTCTTAATATTGTTAAGTATGTATCATAGAAGTCACTTCAGCTTTGTAAATTCTATCACTATAATCATTTATCTAATGTCAAAGTTATGATATATATATATATATGTATTAGAGTTTAAGCAATTTTATTGATGCACATTTAAAAATTTTAGGAAATAAGGATTTGCTTAAATCCTTTATTGGAGCTATTTAAAAATATATATGTAAGTTAAATTAATTTCTGAGTAAGGAATTTATGACACTTATCTAAGGAGTTCTTAATTTATAAAGTTTTCTTGATAAAGAAGTCTAGTCCAAACATTAGCTAGTTAATTTCTTAAGTCCATCTTTTGATTTTGAGTCCACGCTTCCCTAAAATATGTCTGATTTTGATCTAGACAATTAACAAGCCTGTACTAAACATGATTATGCATCAGCAATATGATGACTCCTACCTACAGTAGAAAATAGACCAATGAAGTGACTTCAAATATCAAACTGAAAAATATTTTGCAGAAGCCTCTAGGCCAACCCAATTTTAAATCATCCTAAATGTGAAAATCTACACAACCTCATAAATTCTTCTGCCTTCTTTAATGTCCCATTCCAGTCTTTAGCAATCTTCACTGAGACAGATCTTTTTATTTTTTCTGTCATCAACTGGTCCCTTCTTCCTACAATTCATACCTGTTTCTTCTTGTCTGAGCTGCCTAGAAAAGTTAGTGCTCATCAGCTGCTTAATATAGTCCATTATATTAAATTCTGGTTTTTACCCTTTTTTGTTCTAGGCCAGGAATTCTTAGCTTTTTAGTTTTATTCATTGGCTGGCAGATGAAGCATATGCATCTCTTCTCCAGATATGTTTTTAAATGTATAAAATAAAATCCCTAATATTGCAAAGAAGACCAATTACATTAAAGCACTATATCAAAATACTTCTAAAAAATAGTTCTCAGACTCATGGTAAAAATCCCTTGCTATTAGGAATTTCCACATTGGTTGATAAAGTGTTTAAATGAGGTTTCATTTCTTTACTTTGATGTCTTTTCTCTTGTTGATAATCAGAAAATTCTTGAATATTTATTCTTTTGTGTTTATATACATACATATACTCAATGTATCATATATATGTATACATATATTTTTAAGATTATTTTTATTAATTAATTAATTTATTATATTTTTATTTCTTTTATTTTCAAACTACATGTATTTTTTAACATTTATTTAAAAATTTTTTTGAGTTCCAAATCTCTCCCTTCTTTCTCCTCCTACCTCATCCATTAAGAAGGCAAATATATTTATTTATATAGTGCATAAGATTTTTGTCACAACTGATTCCAAAAGGATGTGAGGTGATATATAAATTAAAGTATTATAATGATAAAAATGTAAAGATAAAACTGAGCAGAAAGGCATATGAGGGAAGAATTTTTTCCAACTGAGTTTTGTCCAATTCAACAAGTATTCATTGTACAATGTGCAAAACACTGTTAAATACTAGGTATACATGTACAAAATGAAAAGTAGTGCTTGCCCTTAATGAACTCATATTCCGTGAAAGGAAGGACATAGAATATGTTCACAGATGAAAAAAAGAACAACAAAACCAAACCAAACCGTTGATTTAAAGGATGTCTAAATATTGGAGTCATCAGAAAGGATTTCCCGTATGACTTGGCACAGGGATTGAGCCTTGAAGGAAATTTGAGGGAAGCTAAGGATTCTAAGCAGAGTAGTAAATAACTTTTTGCAGTTGAGTTGAATACATTATAACACTTGAGGCAATAAGTTTAGGTTCAATTATTTCTCATAGTTAAAATTTTAAAAGAAATTTATCAGGCTATTTTATTTTCATTGCGAAACAACATAGCAGAAGAATTAGAAAACCCAAGTTCTAAGACTTTCCCATAATTTCCCTATTAAAATGCAAAATTGAGAAGAAAATATGCAAATTATATATGTGTATATATATGTCTAATATTTTATAGTAGACTATACTATTAAGTACATTCTAACAGCAGCAATATTCCTCTACATATGTGACTTAATGGTTCATGAAGCTGATTATAAATTCTTGAAGTTTGTAATTGAGTACTCTTTCTATTAGGTTGTACCAAGCTTGAAAGCATGAACATCGGGATAGATTATTTGCTTATTTTCTGAGGACCATCACTGACAAATCCCCAGGTCTATCTCAGCCTTGAAAGTTTGTCCTTACATGGTTTATTAATTTATTTATTTTTGACTATAGAAACACATGCAGATCATCTACAAAGGTTTGGAGGAAGTACTATCTGAATCAGTGGAAATACTGGTTATAAAGTCAATGAGAATTTTATTTTTTTTTTTGTTTTTATTTTTTAAAAACAAATAGCAAAATCTACCATTGAAAATTATGGGATTTCTAACCTCATGACATTTATGATTTTATTGAATTCATCAAAAAAAATTTACCTCATTGACTTATTTGACTATTCATAGTTTTCTACTGGAAAAATAAAAGTCTAAATTCATGAATTTTGGCTTTAAGCCTAGCAATTTATTTCTAACTTACTGTTTCCTATCTTCCACACTCTCAAGGTTTTTCTTGCCAGAGGAGGAGGTTTTGCTGATGCTTTCAAAATAAGTTAACAACAACAACAACAAAAAACCAAGTAGCAACAGCAATAAAAAAATCAACAGTTTCATTGCTTGATAAAGCATAATTGTGTAGAAATATCCAAGACAATTGGTAACTCCTAGCCAAAATTATTTAGGGCGAGATCATCAAAATTATCCCAAAGGAAATAGTTGCTTGCTAATGGTAGTTCAACAAAGGATGTGCCTAGAACAGCTAATCTTTTAGGGACTGCTTGCTATATGGCAAGGTCATTCTGTAGGAAGTAAAGTACTTTACTCTTTATCATGTTGGAGACATGAAATCGTTTAGCTAAAACTATGATGACCCAGTGGACATCAGTTGCTGTGAAAAGTTTTAGCTGCATTTTGTTTGTTTGCTGAGGCAGTTGAGGTTAAGTGACTTGCCTAGGGTCACACAGCTAGGAAGACTTAAGTGTCTGAGGTCATATTTGAACTCAGGTGCTCTGGACTTCAGGGCTGGTGCTCTATTCACTGCGCCATCCAGCTGCCCCAGCTGCATTTCTTTATTTTTATTTGTTGGCAAATTATCAGAATTAGTCTTCTTTTCCTAACACTTGGTGATGTGAACTAGTATACATTAGCTATTTTATTTTGTTTTCCCCAGTTTTCTTTTGGACACTGATATTGTTTTCTGCTCTCACTCATGTTTTCCTACCCTTTGAAAAAAAATCTTAGATAATATATTGTTAATTTAAATTAAATCCATCAAAATGTATCTGAATCAGTGGAAAATACTGCTTACAAAGTTTTTCAGTGATATTTTCATTAAGTTTTAAGTGTAAATGAGTCATTTCAATCTGTTGTGAAGTAAACTTTAAACAATAATTCAAATCACCTATATCACTTATATCTGTTATATTTGTTTGGACAATTAGATCACTAAAAAATTGAATTGACAATTGGTCTCTTTGTAGTTCTAATAATGAGTATTGGTAAAAAAGAATGAAGAAAAGAATTTAAGGGTACAAAAAAGTAGCGAAATGTATAATAATCCCTTTCATCTTAAGGGAGTTAGAGACAGAGCTCCTTTGTGATTTGGAAAATCTGTATAAAACTTTTTTGCTATCCTTTTGTAGCAGTCTGAATTACTATGGTATTAAAAGATAAGGTATGTTCATGTTATATAATATAATAACTATATTTTATTCAGTTTGAGTTTCTAAAAGATTTTTGTGTCTTCTGATGGTCTTTATGTAATATCTGTGGCTTCCACGAAATTCTCTCCAAAAGTCCATTTAATTTTTTATGGTGACCCATTATGTATCAAAATTGCAACAGGGAAAGTTGCATTGTGGAAGGGATAGTTCTTTAAAATACTGACTAGATTTACATAATGTGCTGAATGACTTCTTAGCTCTTCAATATTACTTCTGGCATGTCCATATACAGCTTCTGAGATAGATATAATCTTAGGTTTGCCTGAAAGAACTCCAGGGTCATAAGAAGTCTGATTACCACTGTATTCTGTCATGGGAGTGTCCCAGCCCTTTTGTCTGTCCTTTACTTGTGTCCTCAGCCAGCAATGTAAAGGTGTAGTAGTAGTAAAAGTGAGAAGCCCAAGAGGGTTCCTTAGTGCATCTTTTCTTGACTCTCTTTTATGACCAAATTCATGGGACCAGCTGTCTCAAGCTTGGAGTTTGAAATTTGCAGTAGCCAGTAATGGCCTGACCTTGATCTTCCTCCCACTGACTATTAATCTCTAGATCGGCCTTCACTCTGGAAAGCAATCTATAATAGATTATATGTCATCTTGTATACTTCCAGGGCACACACATTGGCACTTGGTCATTCAGAATAACTTTCACAAGGATTGTAGTAAGAGGTTATAATCTGTTGAAATGCAAGAATTTTCTAGCCTTTCACATCTTGCTTAGGTACATCATTAGCAGAAACAATATTGCAGATATTGCTTTGCCCCTCTGGCAGAGGGAAGTGCCATTGGGTACCTGCAATTTCAGAGATGTTTCTTTAATATTGTAAAATGTTCTGAAAAGGTTTTTCCAATAAAGTTAGTGTCTCTGGAGCCAGTCAGTCCTCTTTTGAAAGAATTTCCTTTTTCCTGTTTAACCTTATGAAAATCATAAAATTTGCTTTGTCCATTGGTGCTTTAATGTCCAGGACTCCTCCTCCCCATTTCATTTTCATAGAAGCATGCTCATTACAAACATTGCCATTCGTCTGACCTGTCCAAATGTTGGCTGATGCAGATTCTGTCTTTGGAAAATCACAAAGAAGAATGTTCCTGGAATTCATTCATTGTGAATGGATGATATTTTCTCTTTGCTTGTTGGCTTGTCTTATAGAGGTATGAATCAAGCAAGAGAAAATATCTTCTATGTAACTGAAAAACCCGTTGATCCATCCTGCAAAGTGAAACATGCAAACTTGAATATATTGAGTATTCAGACACTTGAAGTATACAGAAATGTCCAAAATGGCATGCTTTTTCTTTCTCTTTCATATTCTCTGAGTATGTATTTCTTTCTCTGAGTTTGGGGTAGGGGGAGATGTAGGCTGGACTTGATTCAGGCAAACGTGATATTTAAACTATCTAACTTAATAGGGTAAGAATATTTAGTGAGGACACAGAATTGATTGATTACACATCTTGGACATAGCTTACCTGATTGTGATGTCTGGTGTTAGGGAAGGACCTGCAAACTTTTCCTACAGTAGCTACATTTTTTTTTTTTGTATCAAGAATTCATATGACATGTATCTGGTAAAGTCAAGTTCACCATAGAAGAGACATAAAAAGAGTTCTTTTTTATTACAAATGTGATTATCCACTCTCCCTGCTTCCTATCATATCATCTAAGGTGGAAATGATATGGTATGCTTATACGTTTCTGTTTCTCTCTTCAATTGCAATTCTAGAAAGAACTATAATTTTGTGGAATTTTTTTATGCAGAGAGGGCTCTAGAAATGTACATTATTTATTCATTTTATTAGCCACTTCTGCTAGCTGGGGTTAGCTCATTATATGTCTTGTATCACTTTATGTTGAAGTTTGTGGTCATGCTATTGGAAATCCTTCAGGGAAAATAGCATTGTGTAATCAATATTCCCACTCTGAGAAGTGGGGTTTACTTTTCAGTGAAAGTGGGGTATTAAGAGGAGAAGTGTACATCAATTAAAATTGAGAACAGAGCCATGAAATAAAAATCAACATTTGTAGGCTACTTAACCTAGTCTCAAAATTTCCTAACCTTATCTAAAATATCAGGAAGAGGCAATGTATTTAATTCCAGTTTTTCTTGAAATGTACTTGGCCAGTAATCATGACTAGCTTTACAATTTACTAGTTTTACTGGATAAGTCCTATTCATCCTGCCCCCTAAAAAGGAAGTAGGTCTTATTCTTTTATACATAAAACTTGATTTTCTTTATTAAAATGCTGGGGTTTTTAATTGTGATATCTAATGTGTGTTTTCAATAATTCCTGAAGAATTAACTTTGCAATTTTCTTCAATCAAACTTCCTAAAGAAAGTCTTCTTAATTTGAATCCAGTACAGATTGGATGTTCTCTCTGTTTTTTTTTTTTTTTCCAACAGATATACCTACTTATAACAGCTTCTATGTTTTCTGCAAAGGAGTCTGTCAGAGTATTCAGCCAGGAAAACTCAGGGTACGGTGCAGCACCTGTAAACAGGCAACCCTGACCTTGGACCAGGTAAGGAAAGGCAGTATCCTAAAGGATACTTTCATATATATATTTCCATATAATTATTTCAGTGTGACCTACCCCATTTTCTGTTGTATTGTCTGGTTGAGTTTAGGACATAGTTGCCATTTTTTTTTTTTTTTTCATGATTCTGTGCCTTTTCGTTAGCTGTTTGCCATGCCTGAAATTCCCTCCATTTTAATTTTTGTCTCCTAGTTTGCCAGGATTTCTTCAGAGTCGACTTAGATTCACTTTCTAAAATGATACCTCTCTTGATCTCATTAATAATAGTGTCTTAGGTCTTATATTACCACGAATTTCCCTGCATATATCTTGTATGTACATAATTGTTTACATGTTGTCTTCCCTATTAAAATGTTAACTCCTGCAATGGAGACATGGTTCTTACCTTTCTTTGTATCTCTAGTGCTTACCACAAAGCCTGGTACCCATCTTTTTCAAACTATCTCATTAGTGGTAAGAGCATTTTAATCTGTCCCTCATGCAGGGGAAGCTAGCTTTCCATAAAAGATATTGAGACATTTATCATCAAAACTCAGTTGCCTCAGAAAAATATGATTGACTTGTTAATATCCTCATCATAAAACAGCCATGAGGAGCTCAAGCAGCCAAAGCTTGAGTTTGTCTGGTATGTAAAGACAGTTGACATAGACAAGTGAACTTTGTTTAGTTGAATCAACTTGAGATGTCTACCTTCGAGCCCTTTCCTTATTGAATATCATTCTTCTGTGTTAGAGTTCAAATGTTGGAGTTTGTTCTTCTCAAAGCACAGCCGGTTTAGAGGCTTGGAGCCCTTCAGATGTCTCCAAATCCAAAGGTTCTGTCCTTCAGCCTCTGACTCTGCTTTCTTCTGCCTCCAACCAAGACAGAGATGGAAGGTCTCTCTTATCTCCTTCTGGGGAGCCCAGCCACCAACTTGACGCGGAGAGAGGGCTTCTGGTGTAGCTCCACTGAAATCCGTTAAAGTGTTCTCTGCACAAGAGTCGTTTCTTTCGAGTCCAGCGCGATCAGCCAGCCAAGAGGAAAAAATGTATTCTGGAATGGCTGTCTCGCCTTATATGTGAACCTTCTGAGAGAATGGGATTATGGGTTTTCTCCCATAGTGCTCTCTGGCCCAAAGAGCTTTAAGGTGTGGACTCCCTTGAGTAAAGGTGGGAACACAAGCCTTGTCTTGATTAGTTCTACTTAGTACCTTGTTTCAGGTTCTGGCCAAAACAACTTCTTGTAAGATTAGATCAACTCTAATTACTTAGCAGTTAGTAAGGATTCCAACACTTCTGCTTTTCTTTTTTTTTTTTTTAAGTGTTGAATCACTTTGTTCTACTATTGAACCAAAAGTACTGACAGACTGATGTAACTCAGCCCTAGTCCAGAGCAGCCTGTGAGACTCTGCCTTGTCTTTACAATTCAGCATTCAGGAAGTACCTTTCTGATCAAAATCTGTGCTAGGTAGTGCAAAATGACAAATAGTTCACAAAGAAGACACCAGAGATGCAAAAACATATCTCCCCCTCATCTCCAACAAAGAGAAGAATAATAATAATGAATTTATTATTCAACATTATTATGGGACATAATTTATATTTTATAAAATTATAGCTAGGTAGATAGATGCTACATTATGGATATCATGAGAATGAATAGACAAAATTGCAGTGAATATTTTAATATTGTTGTAAAAGGGAACTTTGATCTCTGTAGAGCTGGGGGGGAAAACAAAGCAATGTAATGCCCTTTATGGTGACCTTAAATAATGTTAACTAGTTATAGGATTGTACAATAGTGTTTTCATATATGAAAATATGTATTGTAGCATTATTTATACCAGAGTTCAAATATATTTATACCAGCATTCAAATCATGCCTCTTCTATTTATTATTAATATTACTTTGGGCAAATCATTTTTTTTTGCAATATTTTTAATCTCCTTATCTGTAAAATAAAGAACTGGAGTAGAAGTTTTCTAAGGTTCCTTCTAGCTATAAATTCTATGGTTATAATAAGGCACCAAAATTCTGAGAATGTGTGAATATTGCTTTTTCCTCATTTTGTTTTGAATTATTCAGATATTAGAAAGAAGGGAGAAATGGCAATGTTTTGGAGGGCAGGATATTTTTTTTTTTAGTTTTAGAAATAAGTAGTTATTTTCTGTCTCTACAAATGTTCAACACATTAAGGAATGGAAATATATTTTTGGAAAAATAGTAGTACACTTAAGTTAAGTCAACAAAAAAGACTTATGTAAACCATGCAAACGTCATGAAGCTTATGAATTCTGTTTTCCAGTTTCTTGGTTAATTATATATATTATATAAATAAATATATACAATGTCTACTGTCCTAATTCAGCTTGAATAAGAAGAATGTGTAGTGGAATGTGTGATGAATTTACTTGATTCAGAAAATGTTACAAAATAAGGAAAATATTAGAGAGGTGATTAGATGAGACTTTTTGTCCAAAGTTTCTAAAACTTCCCTCATGGCTGATTTATGTTCCACTTACTAGTTTATGTGGTTCTTTGAAGTATGTTCATCTAAGCTGCTTAGCTTTGTTATAACATGATGGTAATTGAGATGAAGGTGGAGATTGCAATAACTTTATAAGCAAAGCACAGCTCTCGTCCATTAATAGCCATTGGCTGCCTGGATGTCATTAATAATCTGTCTTCCATTGATTATTCATTCATTCAACCAACAACTATTCAGTGTCTACTCTGTGTAAAGTGTTGTGCTAGGTACTATAGAGGGATACAGAGCTAAATAAGATTTTGTTCCTACCTTCAGGGAGTTTGTTTATGCTTATGTTTATATATAAGTAATTCAGATTGTGGTATGAAAGCTTAATGAACTATTAAAGATGAGAAAGGAAGTTAGAAGTAAGAGAGGAATATTGACTAAGTGGAGCTTATCAGTTTGGAAAAACAGAAAGACACAAAGGCAAAAAATATCTTCTTTATGCATGAATGATAGTAGTTTCTTTTTGAACTGGGTTTTCCAAATCTGTTTATTACAAATCACTTTCCACTATTCTAAGGAATAATATCTCTGGGATACCTCATCTGCACTGGGGTCCTCTATATCCTTTGCCTCCCTTAGGAACTGTACATATAATTAATTGACTGACAGTTTGAGCTGTTTCTCCACAGGCTGCTCTACTCAAGTCATTCATATATTTGTTCGATAGTCACCAAGCAGTTCTAGGAATTGAGTTTTCTAGCTCATATGCAATGAGTTTTCTGGTCATATGCAAATCAGATGCTGGGGAATTATGCTTGGATCCTTTTCATAATGAGTAAATAGTATCTTTGAGAGATTGCTTTTTCACAACGTTTCACAAGTATCCTTGTTTCTACCTCTTTCTACCATCAAAATTTCCCATCAGTTTTGTGAAGAAAATATTTACTTCTATGCTTCTGTGGATTTGTGATCTCATTAATGCAGGTGTTCCCTTGACCAATGAAATGTACAACTTACCCTTTCTTTCTCTTTCTGCATGATGCTATCCATATCCTTTTTATAAATCCTTCATGTAAGATTTATCATGCCTTTATATTTTGGAGAACTTTTCTCTAAATCTTTTAACATTCTCTCATTACCAATGTACCCCCAAATTGTGTGAAGATAGTAGTGTTTGTTTTATAGCCATATAACATCACTGGGAGAATACTCTTATTAAAAAGATGGGTTTTTATGCTTGGGAACAGCTTGAAATCCTTTGGAAAAATGTTAAATCCAACCTGCTGGCTTCTTCCTCTTTAATTCCATGCTTTGCTCATGGCCTTTCTCTATTGCTTATTCAAAATGGATGGGTTACCACACTACTTCATACAATTGTTTGTTCAACTGCACGTCATTCACAATCTAGATAAAAGTACATTTTAATTCATGTGTTTTTTCTGTCCTAATTATGTGGCCAATCTCTTATGTGTTCCTGGACTCACTGAAGATGATCTGTAGCATTTTAATACAATTAACACAATGTCATCCACAAACCTGATTAACTTGAAGTCTCCACCATTCATTTGTGGATAATCCCATGAGGGATGCTCATGGTGTCCAATATCTTTGGCCAACACTTGAATTTTGCTTTGTTCTATTTTGCTAAAAGCATCTTTATTAGCTGGCTAATAAGGTAAAAGATACACTAGACCTGGAGTCAGAAGGAACTGAGGGACAAAAGGGAGAAGGATAGGGAGAGGGACAGAGGGAGAGAGAGAAAAGAGACAGAAAAAAGGAGGGAGAGAAAATGAGAATTAACAGCTTTGTAGCTCCCAGGCACTTAACCTTTATCTGTCCCTGTTTTAGCATCTACCTCTAAGGATTATTGTAAAGATGAACTGAAAGGTATTTGTATAATACTTAGCTCAGCATCCGACACAAAGTAGATTCTTAATAAATGTTTGTTTGCTTCCCCTTTCCTTTGTACACAATTATCTTGGTCATATCTATCAAAGATTCTTATATAATCATTACACACCCACACAAACAACAAAAACAAAAACAAAAACAAACCCTCTTTTATGAGGAACTTCATCAACAAGAGTTTCACATTTTTCAGATATGGAAACTGAGGCTCTCATTTGCTAACATAAATAGTAGATCTGAATAGAATCTAAGTTTTGTAGCCAGTGTTCTTTCCTTTACACCACTGTGACAAATTAATTTATTTCACAAGTTTTATATAATATGTATATGTATATGCAATACTTGAGATTTCATATGAAAAACAAAATCTATTTTCCTCACTGCTAATCTAAGATGCAATCTCTGCTAAACCAAGATTTTCCCTATTCAACATCTTTTTGCCTTTACTTAGGTTGTTAGATTTCAGTAGAAACAAAAACGAGAGAATTATTGCCTCCTAGAAGTTTGGCTGAATTTTGCTCACAATCATTCTAATTACTTTATCTCAAACAGAACTTTATCTTTGCCACTCTAATGAGATACTGTGCCAGGGAATAATATTACAGCTAAAAGGTTTCTGATGAGAAATGAGGCAATAAATAGAAAAAGATGTAAAGTGCCTAACATGATGGATTTTATTTGAAATGGGCTTATAGATTGGGAACAATTTATGTGGTGAACTATGGTAAGAAATATAGCTTAAATATATAATTGTTCCCAAAACTTAATATTTGTTGCAGATTAATTGTTGGTCAGGAGAATCAGCTTAATTCTTTTAATAACAAAACTTACTCTCACATCTGTGTAATAAAATTTTATCTTTTAAAGACCCAGACAATTACTTGCTTAAGTGTTCCTAAACTCACCATTCTGCTTTAATATAATAATTTATATTTCCTAAATTTATGTATTTCCCTGCCATGTGCAGTAGATTTGGTAATTAGATGCTTCAGAAGTTTCTTAGGGAAATTTCTAATTTGCCAATAATGCCTTACCATTTGGCAGCTCCTCATATTTCTGAATTGGAATCTTATATGAATATATTAAGATTGTGGAATCACAAGTGATGAACACTCATACACACACATTGATAGCAAATAGAGATACTTGTGTCTCCCCTTCTTCAGGTACAGAAAGACCAGTGTCAGCTTTTGGCCGCTTTCCAAGGCAACAAATAGACTCCTTGTTATTGCACTGAGTTGGCTAATTCCTTTTGAGAGAAAGATAATCTCACATGAACCTAGAGGAAATCAGAACTTTGCAGGGTTCTATATTTCAAATGAGAAACTTTCCCATACTTTTCTTATGCTCTTTAGGGCAATAGGAACCCAAAGTATTCCACCCCCATGCCTGATGGAGAGAAAGTCTACATTATTCTTTTTCTTTATATTCTTTAGCCTTCCCCCTTCCTTTCTTCTTCTCCTTCTGGTCTTTCCTTTTCCCTTTTTTCTTCTCTGTTCCTTTCCATGTTTATGATTCTTTCTCCTGTTCAGATCTAATTTGCTAATCTGGAAGGATAGTTAGTTTTGTCATCAGCAAGTCTTGGAAAGTCCTCACCACTAACTCAAAAGCCTTTCCCATCACAAGGAAACACTTGTGGCTGCTAATCCCTAGAGCCCTCAAGTTCTGTTCTCATGATACTGCCTCCTATGCTGTGACAACTTGTTTCTTTATGTTCCCTTCTTCAAGGACAATGACCCTAGCTCTCTTGTCCTTGACATGTTTGTTTGACTTGTTCTGTCTGCAAAATGATTTTTTTCAGTTAAAATATTAGACAGAGTATCTACCATTCTTTCTCAAGGTATTCAAAAAATGTATTGGTGAAAACTGAAGATAAATCTTTTAAAATAACATGAAATCTCTTGTTTCTCCACTACCACTCTCATACTACTGTTGTTGCTGCTGTAATTGCTAGTTACAGAGGTAGTTTTCATTTATGTATTTTATAAATACTCTCCAACTGAATCCTCATAACACACTGACAGATAGGTGCTATTATTAATCTTTGTTCTACCTAATTCTTTCTATTCCATTCATCTACCCACTTGCTTTTAATAATAAGTTCTAAGAATGATGATTGATGCCAGAAGGTGTCCATAGTTTTTTATTCTAAGGCTAAGAATTCTTTTCATTTGTTTTTTTCATTTATTCATTCATTCCACCTACATTCAGTGCAGGCATGTAACCAAAAAAGAAAAATCCCAGAATTGCAATTGTGACCACATCAATGATATTTTAACCCCATGTTCCACCAGCATTTCCAGAACAGTGGGCTGCAGAATACCCAAAGTAAATTCTATTGTTTCAAAAAATAAAAACTGATATGGAAGAGTAGGTCAGCCTCCTCAAAGGGGGCATATCTACTGTTTGATTAACAGTACTAGTGGCAGGAAGTGGTAGTGAAACTACCTGTATTCTTGAGTATCAGAGGATTTGATGTTATTTTTGCTAGCCTGACAATTAAACATTTCACACACCTCCTGAAGGCATAAGATAGGAGTTGTAATTAAGATGATCTGTTATGATCTTCATCCACCTGGGAACTGCCTTGTAATAAAATGATCACTGCAGTGATTACCAGTGCTGCCTGTCTTGATAATAGCTATGAAAATGTATGTTATAACATTAATTTTTTAAAATGTTGAGTTCTGAATTCTCTTTCTCTTGCAAGCTCCTTGCTTGCAATTGCTCTTGCAATTATTCTCATAAAGTTATGCATTTTTTATTGATCAGATTGCTCTCCTCCCTCCCCCAAAAAAAAGCAAGAAAAAAAATAAGAAAAATTAAGTGAAAAAATATGCTTCAATCTTAAATCAGAATTCATTTATTTCTCTGGAGGTAGGTAATGTGGTTTAATATGGAACCTTGGAAGACAATAGCCAATTCTTTTTATGTTGGCTTAAAATTTTCTATCATAACAATGACTCAAAAGTTGGGTAATTGTGAGTGCTTGAGGAACCAAGCCTTAAGTTGCCTTAAGGCATCCCATAGTTATTCTTCTTTCAATTGACAAGAATGTGTTCATTAAAAAAAAAAAAAATTATAGTATTTTGTTTTTCCAAATATATACAAAGATAGTTTTCAACATTTCCTTTTGCAGAATCTTGGGTTTCAAAATTTTCTCCCTCTCTTATCTCTTCTTCCTCCCTAACATAGCAAAGAATCCAATATGGGTTAAACATTTCTAATTCTTCTAAATGTATTTCCATATTTGTCATGCTGCACAAGAAAAATCAGTTCAAAAAGGGAAAAAAAAGGTAAGAAAGAAAAATAAAAGCAAGCAAATAACAAGAACTGTAATGATAAAAGGTGAAAATACTATATTCAGGCTCCATACTTCTCTATCTAGATGTGGATGGCACTTTCTATCCCAAGTCTATTGGAATTGCCTTGAATCTTTTCATTGCTGAAAAAAGTCAAATCCGTCACAGTATCACATCACATAATCTTGTTATTAGTGTGTACCATGTTCTCTTGGTTCTTCTCACTTCACTCAGCATCAATTCATATAAGTCTCTCCAGACTGTTCTTAAATCATGTTCATTCTTTTACTGTCTCATGTATTAGCCACAATTCAAGGGAATTAATTCTTGCCACAAAGACACAGAATTTCAGAATTGGAGTGGTTTTGGAGTTCATCTGGTCCAATTCATTTTTGCTTGCATCCCTTCTACATAAAGTAGTTATGCAATGTCTTTTGAAAAACCTTCAAAGAATAAGAATATGCAGCTTCCTTATAAAAACCATTTTACTTTTTTACAAAGCTTTAAGCTGAATTTTTGTCCAAGGTACTTTGTTCTACTCCAGAGCCTAAACTCTTCCAAACAATAACTTTTCAAATACTTAACATATTTCTTTTAATCTTCTCAAATTGAAATATATATTCTTCCTTTTCACTGAGCTCATATCATTTTCTCTCATTTTCTCATTCTCTTGGTTGTTATCTTGTGAATACATTTCCTCCTATCAAAATTCTCCCTAAAATATATTTTTCTCTTGAAGCGCTAGTGTTTCAAATGTAATCTGACCAGAAAAAATTATAATAGGACTTTCAGCTTCTTAAATTTGGGCATGATACAGTGCAAAATTGTATGTCCCTTGTATATGAGGAACAGTTGTTATTTTCAAGATTTTACTGATTTTATTATACTTGTTAGATACTATATAAGGTTAGGGTTACTTGGGAGGTCACTCCTGAAATGGTTAAGACATTAGATTTAGGTCCATATTTCTCTAGGCTTCTGAAGTGCTATTCATATTTAATACTGGGAAGAATAAGAGAGAAATGGTCAACAAAAAATGGGAGCAGATGCCAAGAAAAACCACTGTGACCAAAGCTTGTGTTGTTTTCTAGGACAATTTCAATTTTATATTCGTTAGATTTTTTATAAAATACAGTTTATACTCTAGTGGAATTGGTAGAGGAAGTTCAACAACCCTAGAATTTGATTTAGGACAGATCTGAATTCAATTGCACTTAACATGTTTTATAACTATGTGAGTCCAGGAAAGAAATATGTAACTTGCTTTGTGAATGAGTGCATGTCATTTCAAAATTAAAAACTTCTGTATAAATATTTTTCATACTTAAGGGTTTAGTATTGGAATCCATTCTTAGGGAATATATGCTACCATTTTGCTTCTGCATCTGGGTCTGTTTTAGATGCCCGTTTTAGGCATCAGAATAACAATGTATGAATAAAGCAATACTTATTATAAAATGCCACCATTGTGTGTCTAGTTAATTCTGCATGTCACTACTGAGCAAGGAGACACTGTGTGAATGTAACTGATATGTGTATCTATTTGACCTTGAGGAAGACTTATTAAAATCTTATTTGGATTAAGAATTAGTTTGGTCCAATAGGTTAATTTAGTTTTTCTTTGCATTCAAAGTAAAGAATTCAACAATCTAATTGGGAACAAATGAAAATGAATTTCATAGTCTTATCCTGTTCCATAGCAGATACTTTATCTTAAAAAATGAATATATTAGCTAGCATGCCTTTGCTTTAAAAAAAAAAAAAAAAAAAAAAAAAAAAAAACCTGGATTAAGAAAGTGGTGTAGATTTAGACCTAGATGTGTTTTCAGAGTTACAGGAAGGAGCTATTTTACAAAAAGTATTTGTAGTTATGCATGCATGGTGTCTTCCATCTGGGAATATCAAACTACTTTGAAAAATGCATCATTAAGCCGGATGGGAAATGGAGAGGTTAATTGACTTTACTTAGGTCACACAGTGAGACAGGAGCCAAACTGAGAATTAAGTCTAGGAATCTTGATTTTACTTCTTATTGCAACTGCTCAGTGATACCCTGCCTGCATAAACTGGACCATAGTGCTTTTCCTGTTGGAGCTGAGGGAGGAAATAGAGACTCTACGTGGGGTCTTTCTTTAAAAAACAGTACATTTCCCAAATTGACATATAAAAAATAAAATCAAAAGCCCCACCATAATCAACTACCAAGAATATTGTGCTCTCTCTCTCTCTCTTTCTTTCTCTCTCAAACACACACACACACACACACACACACAGACACACACACATCCCATTTTAATTTTGTATTAGCTTCACAATCTATGCGATGTTACTATAAATATCATTTTCTTAATTTTTATAGGTGAGAGAAATTGGGCTCTTAGAGATTTAATAACATACATAAAGCCACACATTTCTTAAGTGTTTTTAGCATAATTTTAATACAGACTTCCAAATACTATTGCCATATTCTGTCCACTATTCCAAGCTATCAAAAAGTAAGGGCAGAGGAGGGAACAGTATCCTTTGTCCTAAAGGAAGGAAAGTCCTAAAATGAAAAAGTGATGGTTTAGACAGGAAAATACAGTCAAAGTTCGTAAGAGAAGCACAGTTATTTTGATCACTTTTTAAAATAGCTCTGTGTGTGTGTGTGTGTGTGTGTGTGAGAGAGAGAGAGAGAGAGAGAGAGAGAGAGAGAGAGAGAGAGAGAGAGAGAGAGGGAGAGAGAGAGAGAGAGACATGGAGAGAAAGAGAGAGAGAAAAAGAGAGAAAGAGAGAAAGGGAGAGGGAGAAGAGAGAAAAGGTGTGTGTTTAAATATACTTGATGGTTGATTATGGTGGATTTTTTTATATGCCAATTTGGGAAGTGAAGTTTTATTGTTGTTGTTTTTTTTTCCCCAGGGAAAGATCCCATGTAAAGGCTCTATTTCCTCCCTCAGCTCCAGTAGGAAATGAATAAATTTATTAGAAGATATTGCTAATAAAAACAAGGTTAAGGTTTTGACCCTATAGAAGTCAGTTATCTCTTCTTTTCCATAGTTATGTCTCTAGACCCAGTTCTTAAATGTTTCAAATTTAGTGTCTTGCAAAAGGCTATCAGACAGTTTGTAAGGAGCACTTTTTTTTTCCTTGAATGTCATACTACCCTTGATATATTTTTTTTAGGTCTCCTTCCACTGAACATAGGGGGATTTGATATTAATTTAGCTAGCCTACTTAATAAAGCATCTGCTCACCTTCTGTGTGTGAAGGCATAAGAAATGAGCTACAATTAAAATGATCATATATAGCATTCATTTGAAGCTAGCATCAATATCAACAAACATAAGGTTAATTTTTTTCATGTTTTGGACAGGATATGGAACAACTGAGGGTCAGCAAGTCATGGGCTTGCTGATGAATAGGAAATTTACATTTAAAGTTCCTTTAGAGGCTGGGCATAGGATTATAAATAGTAGATATTAATATTTTTCAAAATAAGTTTTTATTGATATATTTTGTGGTGTTTTTATATCACCATAATTTCACATAATATCCCTCTTAAACTCCTCCTAAAGAGACAGCTCATATAACAAAAAGTATTATTTAGGCAGAAAAGTATAACATAAATAAATTGAAAAAGTTTGAAAATGTACAGTACTTGTGAACCTATTATCTCTTCAAAGATGTAGAGTGGGGCTATCATATGTCCTCTTTTAAGACATGCTTATTCTTTTTAAATTTGCAAAATTCACCCTTTTTATTGGTGGGCTTTCCATTTATATGATTGTAGTCATTGTGTATATTGCTTTCTTCACTCTGGTTCATAAAGATTGTTAGTCCCCATTTATTGGTTTCAAACAATTCATAAAGATGGTTCAACATGTTTGCATGAAAAATTCTTTAATATTAACTTAATTAATAAGAAATTTTCCAACCATGTTAGTACATTTAAAAAAAATGAAAACAAGATTTTTGCAGCATTATAGGATTCTGCCAAAATTTAAAACTATTTTGATCATTCTCATAACAACTCTTCATGTAGTTATTGAATCAAACTCTGTCTACTTTTAAATGTTCTTTATTATTGCAGTTTCTCAACTTAATATCATATTGTTTCCAAACCACAAAGGTTCAACATTTGAGTGCAAGATGATTTCCCAAATGATGATCATCTTTACTATATACTCTTAAGCGATGATGCATTTTGCAAATTGCACCACAGTTTTCCCCTCATTCTCCTCTGTTACTCATTAATTGTAATTTCATCTGCTGTATAATCATGTCTTAAAAATGTTATTAACATTAGTGAGATATGCTTATTCTTTACATTGCAGTCATTTTATTTATTTTTTATTGACTCTAGTTCATACATATTATTAATCCTCATTTATTGGCTTCAAATAGTTCATAAAGATGATTCAAGATGTTTGCATGAAAGTTCTTTAATATTACCTTAATCAGTAATTTCCCAACATATTAGTTAGCTATGTGAAAACATGATCACTAATTATACATATTAGAAGCACTCTTGAAACCATCCCAAATCATCACAAATATTCTGCAGAAACAAATTTTTCATTACCTCTTTTTGCAATTTGAAAGTTCTTTTCAGATCTGGACTTATCTTTTGGTTTTGTCACTCTTTTGTCATGTGAATTTTCAAATTAATTGCTCATTGACAACACTTCTTGGTTGTTTAGAATAGTTTCTGTGAGAATGTAAAGCTGGTGTGCCAAATATAGACGAGAAGAAAGTTATATCTTAAGAGATTTAAATCTTATAAAAGTTAATTTATATATAAATGTTTTAAATGAAACAAAATATGTAACTACATTTGTTAATAGAGCTCCTCTCTTAGCTAATAGGAAAATAAAGTTTATATTTTAATAAGAGATTCCTTTTTATTGGTTGCTTAGTTTGCTAGAAATTAAAAAAAAACAATTTTCCATCTCAGAAAGAGAACAAGTTCTCATCCCACTTCTTATTAGTTTTATGAGCACATCTTTTCACTTTATTCTTATTTTAAATAAAAATATAAAAATAAATTCACTGATCCAAATATTGTAAAATTTTAGTTTGATTAAAAGAATTCAACATTAAAATTAAATTTATTTATGATTATTATAGTATAATAAATTCTACTCAATTTTATTTTTAATTAAAATGGGAATTAAAATGATAAGATTTGTAAAATAATGAAATGTAATATGAAGTTGCTAATATAATCACAAGAATTCTTTTTTTCCAATTTCTTTTTATTATTTTCCCCATTTACATATAAAAACATTTTTTGTGACATATGTACATTCATTTTAAAATTTCTGTTATTTATTTGTTTCTGCAATAGCTCCTAGAGGGCCTGACTGTCTTTAAGTCTCTTTGTACTCCAATCCATTCTGCATTTAGCCTCCAAAAGGATTTTCCTAAAACATATCTCATCATGTTGCTTCCTAACTCAATAAACTGCACTGGATTTTTATTGCTTTCAGGAGTAAATATAAAGCACTCTGTCATTCAAAGTCCTTCATAACCTAGCTCCCTCCTAACTTTCCACTCTTCTTATACTTTACTTCTTAATATATATACTTTTTGATTCAGTGACACTAGCTTCCAAATTGTTTCACAAAGAGACAGCTCCTGCACATTTGATGAACATGCTTCATATATCTTTAATGGCCATTGGGAAAGTATTGAAGGGTTCAGAGCCAAGTATGTAGACCTGGAACTTGCCACTTGATTCATCCATCTAAGTTGATTTAAGTCCACTCATCAACCTTCTATCTTATCTACTTATCTATTTAACAGAACTATGATCCAGTCCACAATTCTTTACCTTTCGCACAAGAATATTAAATGTTTTATCAAATGGTTGAAATCAAGATATATTTTGTATCTTTCATATATTTTGATATATTATTTATCAATCTGGTAATAATTTAAACAAAAAAAGAAACTGATCTGATTTGTTCTTAGTGAATACTTGCTAACTTCCACAGGTTGTTAAAAGCTATTAACTTACATTATCATTCTTTCATATAACATATGTATTATAAAGTAATAGAATAGTTTTTTTTTATATATATATAACTTTTTATTGACAGAACCCATGCCAGGGTAATTTTTTATAGCATTATCCCTTGCACTCACTTTTGTTCCGATTTTTTATCCTCCCTCCCTCCACCTCCTCCCCTAGGTGGCAAGCAGTCCTTTACATGTTAAATAGGGTTACAGTATATCCTAGATACAATATATGTGTGCAAAACCAAACAGTTTTCTTGTTGCACAGGGAGAATTGGATTCAGAAGGTATAAATAACCCAGGAAGAAAAACAAAAATGCAAGCATTTTATATTCATTTCCCAGTGTTCTTTCTTTGGGTGTAGCTGCTTCTATCCATCCTCGATCAATTGGAACTGAGTTAGATCTCTTTATCGAAGAAATCCACTTCCATCAGAATACATCCTTAAACAGTATCGTTGTTGAGGTATATAATGATCTCCTGGTTCTGCTCACTTCACTCAGCATCAGTTCATGTAAGTCTTGCCAGTCCTCTCTGTATTCCTCCTGTTGGTCATTCCTTACAGAACAATAATATTCCATAACGTTCATATACCACAATTTACTCAACCATTCTACAATTGATGGGCATCCATAGAATAGGTTCTTTACAGTTACCTTCTTCTTGACTGCTGCTTTGTCACTTCTAATTCTTTCTTTGGGAAACTAAAACATTCATCTTTCAATACCTTGGACCAATATATCCACATTTTCATCCCAATCTATTTGACATTTATCTCTCAACTTCTGTACTTTTGTTTATTCTCAGTTATTTCCACTGTCATCACTTTTTTTTTTGTTTGCTAATGATCCATTTACTTAAAAATTTTGCTGATGAGAAATCTCAAACTTAATGCTCTTTATGGTCTAGAAACCATATGTTTGTCCTCTTATGGCAAATTGGGATTAAGTTTGTTCACCTGTAGTCTTCTGGTACCATTTTCAAACTATGACTTTGCTAAAATTGATAGCAGTGGTACTATAGTTGTGGATGTTAATGGTGTTGTTGATGATGATGATGAAGAATACTTTGAGTGCAGAAAGTCAAACTCCTCTAAAATTCAGAGGAGTCTGCTCCCCTCTAGGGAGATATATAGGATATTCAGGAAGGACTCTCGGGTGTGAAGGCTTGTGAAGCCCTTTTCAAGACTGTTCTCCTACCTTTGATATCCACCTGGCACTCAATCTCATCTGTGCCTGCAAGAAATGGTAGTACGTGCAATGGCCCCACGCCAGTAAAATTTTTTGAGCAGAAAAACTAAACCAGGTTGAGCATAACTGATACCCTCAAATCCACTGGTGAATTGGATGGATATCTACTCCAAGCATATGAAGACTTCTTGTTGGAATAGGCAAATGAAAACAATTTGTTCCATTCACTGTAAAGTAGCTGTGGACCACTTAGAGTCTGGTTAGACATCAAAGGTGCAAAGGACATCCACTGTATTTTGGGCCATTGCCAATCATCTTGAGTTTTATCTTGCTACTAGACCTATATGGATCTGGAAGAGTGAAGTTGATGTCTTTGTGCAAATCAGTCTCCCTGAAATCCAGTTCATACACACACAAGCCAAGACATCATCCCAATTCATTGTTCTTCTTAGAAAATGAAGGACAAAGAATAATTACTTCTTGGGATGCCTGTAATTATTAGGATGCTTTCTCTTACATTAAACTGTAATCTCCCTTCCTACAGGTTTTATCTATTTCTGCTCTCTAAGGTAAAATAGGAAAAGACTAATCCTCCATCCACCTAATAAGAACCTTTAAAGTATTTGGACACCCTATTGTTTATCCCTTACATTTTCCTTTCTCCAAATTAACTATATTCTGTTCCTTCAACTAATCATGAATAGCATCATCTAAAGATCTCTCAACAAGTCTCTCAACTTGTCCTCTTCTAATTACCTTCCAGCTTGTCATTGTCCTTCCTGAAACAAGAAAACAACAATACTCTTAAATATGGTTTGAGCAGTTCAAAGTGCAATGAAACTTTCCCCTGCCATATCTTGGATTCTCTTTCTTTTGTTATTATAGCTTAGTATTATTAATTTTTTATTAATTGTCAAATCTCACTTTGATTCATTAGCACTCTAGTTTTGTAATCTTTTAGCTTCTCAAGCTCTGAAGTCATAGTTGCTTCTGCAAAGTGTTGATTTAATAAATACAAATCCTCACTCATTTATCCCTGCTGATCTGAGATTTGGTAATAGTTAACCTATTGTCCACCACTCTTTTAGCACTCTATTATATATCACAAAATATTTAATAAAGTCGTCACAGGAATATCCACCTTTTTCAGACATTCAATCTTGAGTCAGAAGAAATACTTTTCTTCCCTTATTCCATTTCTGTTATTGTTGCTTCCATATCTCTTGCCTGCATGAGAGAGCTGGAGTATATCTTGTGTCCGTGAATATATGTGCACTGAATAACTTAAGTTTCAGAAACATGCAATGAATGCATTTTCCATTTTTATTAATATTTTTATTTTTGCTTTTAACTTGATGCTTTGAGGCCCGCAAGAATTTCCATTCAGCTCTGTGACCTTGGGTGCCATGCCATTTTTCATGGCTGGCATAAATTTGCCTTATCTGTCATAGTCTTTGTTGCTTTGTAAAAAACAAAATCTCTCTTTTTTGTAGTGTTTTTAGACAAAACTCTGCTATTACTGATTGTTACTCCCCATTGGTAACCTATGTACAAATGGAATTAGAAGGAAGGAAGGAAACAAGTGTTTATATGTAATCCACTCTGTGCCAGGCAATGTGCTATGTGTCTTATAAATATGATCTCATTTTGTCTTCAAACAACCTGGGGAAACAGGTGCGAGCATTATCCTCATTTTACATTTGAGAAAATAGAGACAGACAGGTGTTAAGTGATTGCCTAAGCCATTTAAATAGGGAAGTTTTGAATCTAGATTTGCATTCAGGTCTGACTCTAAGCCTAGCATTCTGTGGCCCATACTAAATAAATTTCTCATAGGAGATGTGATGTAAATATAGAATCAGAAAAGAATGTGGTATAGTCACATTGTGAGAAGAAAAGATAACATACAGTCCACATGTTGCATTTAGACGCACCAAATACAAAAGGATCTTAGAGTAACTTTTCCACAACTTTGGGTAAATCCTTGGCACAGAATTTCAACAAGAATAAGGACAACATGAAGGTAGGAAAGTCTATATTGAGGGAGGGAATGCCCATTTTGATGAAAGAACAGATTCAGTGAAGTGTTAATTCATCTCTGTAATTCACAGTTTGAATGCACCATTCTATTTGAAACCAAGGATACTAATGCATACTTTGCCAAATGTCATGTTATAAATGTAGTAGCTATTCATTAACTTCCACCTTATAGTATCAAGATAATAACAAATGAATGTCAGGAGCAGTGTAGACTCCTGACACTATGGAGTTGCTGTCATTTTGACTAAGCTATTAGTCACTAGTAATTCCTGGTGAGAAAATGCTTCCAAAATTCCTTATCATGAGTGATTAGGACAGTTGTAACTCTCAGAGAATGCTAATACCTACAGTCCAGGCAAAGTCTTAGACATTCTGGGACTTCCTAAATATTTTTTTAACAAATTTTATGAATATCTTTTCTTATTATAAAATCTGCATTTCACAATGTTTTGCAAGGGTGAATGCTGAAAATTATCCTTGCACATATTTTGAAAAGTAAAAAAGTTTTATAAAAAATTAAAAATAAAATCTGCATTTCACATTGTACTTCCCATCACATTCCAGGATGTCACACCTTATAAAAATAAAGGAAAAAAAATTGGCAAAACTAATCATCTCATCATAAAAGTCTGATGATCTCCCATCTTTAAAAAGTGAGGTCTAAGATATGTACCTTCTTTTTAAGAGGTTGTTTGTTCATTATATTTTCATATTTGTTTTTGATTGTTTTGTTTTTCACCATCATTTTCATTATTATATTGTAGTTCATTATTGTATATATTTTGTTTCTGGACCTACTTCTTCACTTTGCTCAATTCAGAAAATTCATTGCTTGCCTATGTTGATAATATATTTTTATTTTTTTTTAAACAGGACAGAGATATTCCATTATGTTCATATATCCCTAGATATTTCCTGATTTGGAAACATCAAATTTGTTTTCAGTTCATTACCTCTAGAAAAAACTTTTGGTTCTGCTTGGTCTTAGTTGTTTATATATCATATATACTAGATCCATATCATGTATATTTGATAGCCAAGATTTTTTTTTGTTAGACTCTTGATTTTCTTTTAACCTGATTTGGTTAATTTATCTATGAAAAGGTTTTTCAAATAATTTAAATGATCCCACCTCTCTTCCTTGTTTGGCCCATAATTTGCCATCTATCTGTTGCTGTATATGCTCGCTTTCTCTCTTCCAACTTTCTCTGTCTCTAGCTCTCTCAGATTTTTAATCCAGATTTCATATCCCTATCCTTTT
This sequence comes from Antechinus flavipes, assembly GCF_016432865.1. Lineage (NCBI taxonomy): Eukaryota > Metazoa > Chordata > Mammalia > Dasyuromorphia > Dasyuridae > Antechinus > Antechinus flavipes. The sequence goes on along the minus strand of NC_067401.1, from coordinate 352,558,457 downwards.
TGATTTTGTGAAATGGTATGTGATAGGCCATGCAATGAATAGAAGAACTAATTTCAACTCTTGCCTCAGACACTTACTAGCTGTATGATCCTGGGCAAGTCACTTAATCCTCTTTGCCTCAGTTCCATATGTCCTTCAACTGGACAAGGAAATGTCAAGCCATTCCAATATCTTTGTCAAGAAAACCCGAAATGGGATCATGAAGAGTTGGACATGAATAAAAATGGCTGAACAACAAACATAGCTTGTGTAGGATATTATTTTAAGCCTATTTTTTATCAAATTGTTTTCCATTTTGTCCCCAGAAATTTTTGTGATTATAATGGTTTTTTTTTTAAATTTTTAAATGTTTTTCATTTTAGCAAAAACTGGGTTGAGTTCAATTGTTCTTCCTTATTTAATTCTGTTCCTTTGGTCTACCATTCTGTTTGTTTAAACCAATACCAGATTTTTAGTGATTTATGTTTTGTTAACATAGTTTGAGGTCTAAATGTGCTACCATCCTTCATTCCTACCATTTCCTTGTTATTATATTCCTCTTCTAAACTGGGATTAGCAAACTAGGGCCCATAGGCATCAGTTTGTTTTTATATGGAAGAATAGCTAAGAATTTTTTTTCTTTGCTTTTAGTTTATTTTTGTTGTTGTTGTTATTGTATTTTTCAATGATTGGGGAAAAAACTAAAAGAACAATAATATTTTGTGACATGTAAATTCTGTGAAGTTCAGTTTTAGTGCATATAAATAGTTTTATTGCAGTATAACTTCATTTCTAAACCAATTGTAGTTTCAAATTACTTTTATCTTTATTTTGTCTATTTAAGATATCTATTTGGTAGTTTGATCAGTATAACACTAAACTTGGAAATAAAATTTGATTCCATTGTCATTTTTGTAGTCTTCTTGCTTTAGCCTACGAGCACTGAATATATCTTCACTTACATATATTTTTTAAAGATTATTTTACATTTGTATTTTTATAGGTATGTAGTATGTTTTGTAAAGTTTATTCCCAGATTTTTTGGTGCATTTTGTAGTTCTTTTGGGTGGGTCTTTTTTATATAGAAATGCTGTTGATTTTTGTGGGGTTATTTTGAAATCTATAAATTTATGGAAGCTATTGTCTCAATACCTATTACCTATCTTTAAATTCTTTATATGTTACATGTGTCTTATTGCTGTTATTATCATTTCTAGAATTAGATATAATAATGGGGAAAGTGGCATCTTTTTACTATTGTATTTATTGGGGAAATTATAGTGTTTTGCTATTACATGTGACATAACCTTTTGGTTTTAGATTGTTGTTTGTAATCATTTTATAATCCTTCTTTACCTATACTTTGTGGGGCTTTTAGCATAAATGAATGTATATGATCAAAATTTTTTTTCTGCAGTTATTATACTAATGTAGTTTGTGATTTTTTCCTTTTATTTATAGTTATGTTAATTATTTTCCTACTGATTAACCTTTTTTACATAGCTGGCATAAATTAAACTTGGTCATAGTGAATAATTTTGGTGAATAAATTATAATAAAACTTTATTCCTGGGATTTTATTTAAGGTTTATGAATATATATAAAATAAAGATTATCTTACTTTGCTTTATTGTGTCTCATATTTTGGCTATTAGTTGTTGTTAGGTTAGAAAGTTTGGTAGAGTAGTTTCTTGATTTTGAAAATAACTTATAGAATTGGTATGATTTTTTAATATGATAATATTTCCTTTAAACCCCACTTGAACCAAGAGTTATTTTCTTTATTGGTTCTTTTAAAACAAGTTCAATTTCTTTTTCTGAAATTGGGTTTTTTGAAATCTTTGGTATTCTGGGAATTTTTGCATTTTTGTAGGTAATTTTACATTTCCCTCAGATTCTATGTCTTGTTGGCATATCACAGTGTATAATAAGTTCTGATAATTCCTTTGAATTTGAATTTGTTCATTTTTAAAAGAATGTTAATTATTCTTTTTTTTAAAGAATTCTTTTGAAATTAACAAATTTTAAAGGAATATCAATGAGTCAACTCAGTTTTATTGTTAGTTCTTTACTCCTTTGAGCTTCAAATTGATATATTTGTCATTTAATTTTCAAGACATCAAATTTATATTTATTTGGTGTTAGTTTGCTTTCTGACTTTTAAAAACATATTTTTTGCTAATCCCTTTTTTCTTTTTCTTTTTCTTTTTTTTTTTTTTGCTGAGGCAATTGGGATTTAGTGATTTGCCCAGGGCCACACAGCTACGAAGTGTTAAGTGTTTGAGGTCAAATTTGAACTCAGGTCCTGCTGACATCAGGGCTGGTGCTTTATCCACTGTGCTTTTTAAAAAAAAGCAAATTAGTAGCTGCCCCTACTAATTCCTTTTTTATGTTTTTCTATAATTTTTGTTTCTTTGACCATTCATAATTTAGGATTTCTCAAGTTCTCCAATTAATTCTGTGTCTTTTTATTATTCTCTCTGGATTGATTAAAGTCTCTGTACTCTAAAGATTTTCTTTAATATTATTTGTCTTTTTGGGCAGCTAGATGTCACAGTGGATAGAGCATTAGCCCTGAAGTTAGGAGGACCTGAGTTCAAATCCAGTCTCAGACATTTAATATCTCTTAGTTGTGTGACCCTGGGCAAGTCATTTAACCCCAAATGACTGAGCAAAAATATATTTACATATGTTATTTGTCTTTTTTATATTTATCTGTAACTTCTCTACTTCATAATATACATAATACCATGCTTTGATGAGAAATAAATATACATTTTCTTTATTATTTATATTATATAAATATATATTTTCCTTGACATAAACATATTTAGTTCTATAATATAGTTCTATAGTTCTATAATAACCACATTTTTTGTTCTCATTTTTTCTTTATTTTTAGTGTAGATCCTTACTTATTACTTCTTTAATAATACTTTATGTTCCTTTTGGAGTAAAATCTTTTAAAAAAAGCAAATTAGAACTCAGTTTTCTAATCTGTTTGTATACTGTTGCCTTTATGATCTTGCCCTATTTGCCTTTTTTCTTCTGTGCCTTACCTAGAAATATTCATTTGAAATGAAAATAATGTAGATAAAATAATATTTCAATTCAATAATATCTCATCTGTTTGATATAAGTCTCCTTCCTACATCCTTGTGGTTTCCAGTCTTTCCTTGTCTCTTTCCTTCCTCCTTCTAATTAACCAAATCAATTTCTGCCTGCCTATCTGATAGTTGGTTGACTGGTGAGATGAACTTGTTGGCATCTCACAGGAGGGAATGTATACTCTAGGTACAAGCTACCTATTAGGTGGATTGAGAGTTATGGGGATGTGGTACTAACTGTGTTCTTTAAGGATTAACATTATTTGATTTTTTTTTTTTGGTCTCTCCATAATTTCTTAATTAGATATTTTATCCACTTTGACGATAAATGGAAGCTTCTTATTGGTCTGATAACCAGAAGAAAATTCTCAATTTTTACATGTTTAATGAATTGTTGGTGGTGTTTATCTTCCCATAATTTCAACATAAAATTTCATAAATATAGCTATGGCTTTTTGATCTCTTGCCTAGGAAAAAATGTTTTTAGATATATGATAAAAAATTGTATACTGTATTCCATTCCATTCTAAATACTATTGAATCTATAACAAATGGGAATTCAGTGTCCTTGTGTTTTTGTAGTAGATAAAAGGGAGGACTTTTAAATGGGTTAAGTAGCATAAGATGTACCTTGAAAGAATGTCTAGCACTTGAAATTTTCTCCTGGTTTGCAGCTTAGGTGAAAACGCATGCAACATAAAATCTTAAATCTCAGAAATCATCAGTTTTAAGAGACAGAGACATGTATCCTATTACAACAATTTAATGAAAATGTAAAGGTGACTTATTTGCAGTTTTATTAAGGTACCTCATGGGGAACCAATGCTAAAATAGACAGTAATATCACTTATTAAATAATATTTTACACATAAAGATAAATGATAAGGGAACCAACAACTGGTACAGATGGTGATGTTGCGAGAGAGAGAGAGAGAGAGAGAGAGAGAGAGAGAGAGAGAGAGAGAGAGAAAGAGAGAGAGAAAGAGAGAGAGAGAGAGAGAGAGAGAGAGAGAGAGAGAGAGAGAGAGAGAGAGAGAGAGAATAAGAGAGAGAAAGGGAGAGAGGAGAGAGAGAGAAAAGGAGAGAGAGGGGGAGAGAGAGAGAGAGAGAGAGAGAGAGAGAGAGAGAGAGAGAGAGAGAGAGAGAGAAGCTTTTTGTAACTTGAAGCTTTTTGGACTAGCTTTTTCCATTTCACAGAATGCTTATAAGATTTCTAAATTTGCCTACATATATCTGGAGGTAAAGATCACAAACTCACACTCTCTGGAAAGCTGGTATATAAGAAGGCAGGTAAGGTAAGCCTTTGAAAAGAATAAATTTTGCTAAGATAATAAAGAAAGGAAGCAGGGTGGGGAAGCAATAGAAAACAAAGAGAATAAGATAGGACCAGGGCAATGTATTTTTGAGTTTTAACGATATTGAAATTATTTTTCTTTGTGAATTACACCTTTTTTTTGAGCTTTTGATGTTTAATTAAAGATATTTGAAGATAATTATCTTAAAGAGAAGACTCATTGAATACATAATAACTGTCTTTAAGTATTTGAAGGAATATCATATGAAAAGAGTATAGAGTTGGTCTGTTTGAACCCAGACAGCAGAATCAGGAACAGTTGGTTGCAGAGATAAACAATTAAGCTTATTTTGAAGAAAGACTTCCTAATAACAGGTCTGTAATAATCTGAAAATAAAGAGATCTATGACAAGATGTAATAGGTTTTATTGAAGGTTTTAAAGCAAAGGCTAGTTGATCTCTTTTGGTGTTGTTTTCCTAATGCTTTCAGATAGATTTAGGAGTAGCTATCACCTGAAACTTCTTCCAACTCCAGAATTTTCTAATTTTCTTCCTTTTAAGCCCAAGTAAAGTCAGTGAGAGAAACTGAAGCCTGTTGTGGTCCCTTTAAAAAACTGATTTGTGATCCTTTCAGATTGATTTATGATTCAGATTACTCCCAGCCCCTCCTGGCTGATGCATTATCAGTTCAGGAAGCCTGCACCTTTGATTCACAAATCCTGATCAGCAGCATCCCTTTGAATTCCAATAGGAGATCCCGGCTTGTCCCAACCCCCATCAGATCTGAGTTAACTTGGGACTCCACCCATGGGCCCCCTTTAGCTAAATCTCTCATTATAAAAAGAGCCAAACTAAAACCCTCTCTTTGCAGAGGTTCCAAACATGTCAGTTTTGTGCTTGGCATCCCAAGGAGCTTCTGCCCACCGGAATCCAGTGCCCTCTTCTCTTTACCCTCATCTATTCCCTTAACCAGATTTTAACCTTACTTCCAATCCCATAATAAACCTCTTTTATCAATCTAGGTTTTCAGGTCTGTAAATTCCTTTACACAGGATCTCTGTGCCACTAGAAAGGGAATCCTCAGAACTCCCTACCCTTACATCACCATTAGACCTTATTTAACTCCCTGACCACCAGAAACCCTAATTTCATTTGGGTACCCCAAATCTAAACCTCATCAGAAATTATAATTAGTAACAAATGATTTGGGGAGATTCTGAGTTCTTGCACCCCTTTTTTCTACTTTCTCTAAAGATAGAACTAAATTTGTTTCAGTTTGACCCAACCTAACCTTACAAGGTATAGCTAGTCTGAGGTGAGTTCTATTCAATCAACTTTGGGTGGAGACAGATTCTTTTTGTCTAGATTGCCCATGACTAGGGATAGTCTCTATATTCAAGAGTGACATGAAATCACTTTTAAACCATTTATTGACCCAAACCCATTATCTTCCTAAAATGCATCTCTAATTAAACTGTTAATCAATTAGTGTATGTTGTTTGATAGAATACCTCTTATCCAAAGGCATATAAACCTTAAAAAGTAGCCATGTGATCTCTTTGATGGAATGAGAGGATAAGGAATCCTTTTAGGTCTATCATCTGTTAATTGTGATTAATAAAATTGATTATATTTTATCCCAAAACTTTGTCTCTCAAAATATTGTAATCTCCACATCACACTTCCTCCATGATATTCAAAGCTGAAAATTCTCTTCATTTAAAAATTTACCTTAGAATTTTATCCTGACTTATTTTTATTCATCATGTTCCACCTAGTATTTTGGTTATTTGTCTTTGTCTTTGTTATTATATTGTATGTTAACTGAAGATCAGGTACAGCAATTATTTCATTTTTATATCCCTGTCATTAGAGAAAGCAGACTGAACATTATGGGTACTTATTGAAAAACAAATTACCTTGAAATACTCACCCTCCATAACTATTTACTTTTAAATTTTATTCATTAGATTGTTATATTATAAAATATATGAGGAAAGGATTATGCTTTGGATTTCTGTTTCTTCAGTGTGGAATAGTTCTTGCTGGGCATCTCAATAATTGTAACTTATTTTCACAATATGTATTGATGATTACCCCAGCCATGACGATGATTGTTAGCTATAATTTTTTTTTTCTTGGTGACTACATGTAATTTACTACTAAGTTACTTTCATCAACATATAATCAGAGCAGAAATGGAAATTTAGTCTTTTGTGTTGCTATAGTAAATGTTCTCTAGGTTTGACCATGAAAACCTTTACATATTCATTTAACTGTACCTTCATTTAGCTCACATCTCATCATCTTTTCCGCAAGACTAACATGAGAAACTTGGTGAAATGCACCTTGATTTTATTTTTTATATATAGTTTGATTTTTGTTTACTTATTTTGAATCCTTTTGCTTTATTGGAGTTATTCATTTTCATAATTAGCATCTTTGTTAATTCTGTTATTTTTTCAGTAAGTATCATGTCATTCTCAGATGAGGATAGTATTTTTTCTCTATGTCTATGGGAAGTTCTCTGTTAAGTCTTGGAGGTATGTTCCAGGAAGACACATCCAGGAAGGTAGACCTCCTTATTGTTGTGATTCCATATTATTGTGGCACAGTTATCTTAATATACTCAAACAAGGAAGTTTTCAGCCACCACGCTGATTTGATAGCTTCTATGACTATACTTTGTATATCAACAAACAATATGTGGGAATAAGCTAATTCCAGATTTGGAGGATTCATTTATTAGTTACACACTATGTATTAGACACTATGTTAAGTATAGGGAATACACAAACAGTATATTATTTTGTTTTGCTTTATTATGCTTATTTATTACAAGAACTATATTTTATTTTGTTATTTTTAATTTTATGGTGGCATAAGGAGAAAAAACCAGATTAGTGAGAGGAATACTCAAAAAATAGAAAAGCAAATCAGTGTAACATTTTAAAAACTCATAAAGAAAAAGAGAAGGAGAGTCATAAGGAGACATAAATGAACAGTATAGCTTTGAAACAAACATGTAAGTTCTTCAAATTGGATTTTTGATTCCACATACAATCCTTTCTTTTTTTTTTTTTTCCAAGTGAAAATGATTATGGTTAAGTCATGTTAAGAACAAAATCACTACAAAATTTAAAAATAAAGGGCAAGCTCATAAAGATCAATCACCATTGTTTAGAAAGATATGTGAAATAAATTCCCTCCATTTTATTGAGTATGAATTGATGCAAATAACAGTCTGAGATCCTTCTATTTATAAAATCCAAAGGTTAGATTTATGTTTATTTTTTTTCTCAGATTGGGAGTAGTGACTAATAGGGATGTAAAAGGGTAAAAATATTTTGTAAATATTTTCCAAGTCACAGGAATTGTAGAACAGATTATATTATCCTGTACAGATTGTCTGATGAAAAATCAGTGGTGTCAAGTCAAGCACCATTGACTATAAGCTCTCAAATCAGAAAGTTTAAAGGGTAAGAACCTCTAAGACTAAAATGAACTAGGAACCTAGTTGTGAATAAAATTATTTGAATTAGTACTTGACAAGATTCATCAAATATAAGCATTTTCACATGAAAAAAAAACAAAAAAGGAATTGTATGTGGAATCAAAAATCTAATGTGTAACACTTACATGTTTGTTTCAAAGCTATTCTGCTCATCTATGTCTCCTTATAAATAAATCTCCTTCTCTTTGTCTCTATGCATTCTTAAAATGCAAAAGGATTTTCTTTTCTATTGGGGGGGGGGGGCATTCCTCTCACTAATCTCCTTTGTTTCTCCTTTTGCCACCAGAAAACTAAAATAAATTCAGGTGTATAAATTAAAAATCTATCATAGAACTAGAGGTGAAAGGGAGTGACTCTTGTTCAGAAACTTCAGTGTGTCTAATTCTTCATGATCCAATCTAGGTTTTTCTTGGCAGAGATACTGGAGTGGTTTTTCATTTCCTTCTCCAGCTCAATTTACAGACAAAGAAACTGAAGCAAACAAGGTTAAGTGACACGTCAAGGCTTATATAGCTTGTATTTGAAACTAGATTTGAACTCAGGTCTTCTTGATTCCAGACACTATTTACTGCACCAGCTAGTTGCCCTGAAAAAGAATACTGTTAGAAAAAAGATTGTCTTTAGAGATCTTCTACTCAGCTGGTTTTCAAATTTTTCTTTCTGCAACCAAAACTATTTTTATAACAATACCAAGTTGTTCTAATTTCTACCATTGTAAATATTAATAAATCATAATAAAGGCTCAAAGAGAGAGAAGTCCTCAATAATTTTTAAGATTACAAAGGGATTGAGGAGCCAAAAAGTTTCAAAATTGCTCTAATTTCACATATGAAGAAACCTACCAAGGAAACTAAGTTCCTTGCCTAGGTCACAAAGCTAGCATGTGCCAGACCAATGATTCAACACCCAGGTTCTGTAATTCCAGCTCTGCCAAGCATGCTCCTTGCTGCTACAATTTTCTTTTTCATCATAATATTCATTATCAAAGGATTGTTAATTATCTGTTCATTAGCTGCTTCTAGAAGTTTCATCAGTTCAGAACAGAGCATTTTTCCATTGACCAAAAAAAGATGCATCTTCTTTAACCAGACAAGTCGTTTGAGGGATAAGGTATCCCCAGCAAATTTCAATTTGAGTTGTTTGGACTCCCTTTACTCTGCACATAGTGAACACTTGCTGTCTGTTGACTGACTGATTAAAATAATTTGCTAGGCATATTTAAATTCAGCTTGTTCCCAAGGCTTCATTGACTCTGTTACTGAGAATCTATAGAACCTCTCAAAATCTAACAACTGAAATCATCATACTTTGTGCACTATTTCCATCACATTTGCACAAACTTTCTTTGAAGGTAAAGCTTGCTAGGAGGTATTCTATTGAAGAAGAATAACCTGCCTGAAAGTTTCTCTTGTTTATAATCAGAAAATTGGAAATATATATATATAAATACACACACACATACATATATATATATTTAGATGTGGTTTGATTATTTCAGGGAACAAAAAATTTTAGCTATATAAAGCAACTTGTACTTTATCCTTTATTCTAAGGGTCTGAGATGGGTGCAATCATTTATCTGTTCTTTGGGGCACAGTTAGAAGCCTGCATTATGGACATAACACCTGCCTGCTTTGTAAAATCTGCCCTACACTGCTGTTTACAGTGTTTCCTTTCCCCATGAGAGAAAAAAAAAAATTGTAGAATTAGAATTCTAATGGAGTCTTTTCATGATGGTAAGTGGCATTTCTGAGCTTAGCAGTGCATGTCATGGAGTGTTCTTCATTTGAACCACCAGGTCATTTTCAAAGAGGAATGAAGGGCATGTGTGTATGCAGAGCGGAAGTAGAAGCATCCTTTACAGGAGCTGTGGGCCTGTGGGTGCAGCCATGATTTAGAGCAGCTCTGCTGCAGCTTGATCTATGGTCGCTTATTTATTTTTTTAATTTGGCAGCTGCCACTGAGATTAAAATGTCCCAGTGCAAAGCACTCTCTTAATTTGTTTTCTTTATTAAAAGAACAGCCAAACTTCTGTCTCCCTTGTATTATCCCTTGGGGACTTTGGAGTATACAGGAAATGTGTCTAGCCTTCAGTTTAGCTTAATTATCTCAGAGTTCTTTTTAAAGATAAGCAAAGAATTGAGGCATTTTTCTTCAATTCCCATGATTTTATATTATTTTATGAATGATCAAAAATTGAAGCAACAATTGGTCACAGTAGTGAAACTTAATACTTTTAGGATTAGAATATAGGTATAATTGGAAGTAACTTCTTTAAGTATGGATATACTTTATTAAAAAAAATTATCTTTTTGACAGATAAAGGATCGCTTAAAAAAGTCAAAGAACATTTGGGGAGGAGTGTGTTATGAAGGAAATATGAATTAAAGGTGTATTTAATATTTAAAAAAAAAAAGGATTTCAGTTAGAGAATGTACAGGTGTGCCTGTACATAGATTTCCCTGAAAAATTACATACAAAGTGAACATATGTATATGAATCTGTATTCTCCTGTTGATTTGAGTTATAAAATCATGTTATATGTCACATTCACCTAGATATATGTAGAAATTAAAATTCTTAAAGACTTCTGATTCCATTTGTGTGGCTTTCACTAATGCACACCACAAAAAAAAATCTATTTCTTCATGAATTATTATGATAAAAGCAACAACAGCATCAGTTCACTTAGTTAACAAACATTCATTTTGTGCTGTGGGCTGAGTTTACAAATAGAAGCAAAAAGAAAGACAATGTCTGTTCTATGGAACAGACAGTTCTATGGCTAGCTATGGAGCTATTCTAATGGAACAACACATCATATAGAATGGGAGCTGAAAATGGAAAAGTGATGTATCCAGGTCAGTCGTGGTGACTGAGTCCAGGGTATGAGCAGTTCTGGCAAGAATTCACAAACAGGAAGTGTTAGCAGTCCGAATGCAACTAAGGCAAGTTGGTTAAGGTCAGAGATGGAATGGGCACCATGGGAAATTCAGATATCTTAGCAAGGCTAAAGGGACAGAATTACTTTAAGGGTTTTAAACCTTATCACATAAATGGCTGCTTTTTTTATCTATACATTAAACTGTTCTGATCCTCACACACATGATGCTGCTTACCAAAATTGATCAAGCAATTAGAAGAGAAGAAACAGGCAGTTTCAAACTTCTAATTGCATTGAATATATGAAGTAGCTTCAAGGGGGTAGTTTGTGAATAGAGTGTCCGAGTTGGAGTCAAGAACGCCTGAATTTAAATATTTTCTTGACCAAAATTGCTAGCTATGTGATCCTGGTCAAGTTATTTAACTGCTCTCTGCCTCAGTTTCTCATTCTGTAAATTGAGGTAATATTGTCATCTATGTCACAGAGTTGTTGTGAGGATCAAATGAGATGACATATATAAAATACTTTGCAAATCTTAAAGTTAAATAATTTCATCATCACCATCATCATCTTCATCATGACTTTTGGATGCTACAGGAACCATAGTTAAAGACAGTAAGATTCACAGAGGCTGGAGAGCTAACAGCATAGCATAAAGGCTAGATCAGTGGACTTGGAGTCAGGAGAGACCTAAGTTCATTTGCCTCTGACAAGAACAGTGACCCTTGCTAAATAATTTAACCTGCCACTGTTCTAGGAAATGCTCCAAAAATATAAGGTACAAAGGTATCTATATTCACAAGTTCCCCATACTCTTGAAATCACTAGTCGGCTTAAAAAAAAAAATCACAACTACTATTTGTTCCTTTTTACAAATACTTTCTATTCTTATTATATGCACAACCAAAAAGCAAAAACAAATAGCTATATTTTTTATCTTGGGAGGCAGGAAGTAACCTGCTATGAGCCTTAGGAATATGTCTTTGGCTAGTTGAAAAAAGATACAACCCTGTCAAATAGTTATATTGTCTGCTAAACAGAATTAATGGTCAAATGTGCCCTAACTGTAAGTGGGATTGAGTTTCTACTAAATACTAACTCAGCTAAAACCAGTTACCTTTGAAGGTAGGGCTTTCTCTTTTCTACTTAGAGCTTTGGGAATAAAAGTATGGGGAAATTCACTGCTGTAATCAACACAATTTATAGTGTATCTTGAATACTCCTGACACTGGGAATACTACATTTGCATCTCAAATTGGTTGGGAATACTTGGGAGACTTAAAGAATTAGACAAGCAATCTGCCTCTTACTTCAGCTCTAAGTGGCTTTCAGGATTTCTCTTGTTGGGAGGACACAATGACCTTCTATTGGAGTGGTTCATTTGTAAAACACTAACAAACTGAATAAGGAAGTGTCTAATATGAATGGAACTAGTTAGGTGTGAAATGAATGAGAATAGAGAAGTGGGGAATGAATACCTGACTGGAGGTAAAGAACAGGAAACATATATTGAACAAGAATAGAATTGATTCTAAGTCTAGTTTGAAGCCAAAATTTATCATGACTTGGATAAATTGGGAAAGAAAACATACTATTCTCTCAAAGTATAAGTTCTGTCCCTCAGAGAGGGGGAGCTGAGACTAGGGGAAGTGAGTAAAATATATTAGGTCTCACATAGGTTGAACTGACCTCTGCAGAAACTAGGGACTTTGTGAATTAGGAGCTCCTCCATTAGACTGTGAGTTTCTCAAGAGTATGACTATCTTAGCATTTTTGTTTGTTTTTATATTCTCAGTGCCTGAGATATAGTAGTAATGATAATCCTCTGATTAGGAATGTAATTGTAAAAAAAGAAGGAAGAAAGAAATATAAAGAAATATATATGTGTGACAGCTTTGTGCAGGATGGGTTGGAAAGGAGAGATATCTAAGGAAGAGAGATCAGTGAGAAAGGAGAAAGTGATAAATGGAAAAGATGCTCAATAAGACTTGGAAAATGATCAAGTATATGTGGGGTGAGGGAGCCAAGTATGAAGTTTTGAAACTGAGTGACTAGAAGAATGATGCTTTTGAGTTTATGAAAGCCTAGAAGAGAATACCCAGGAGGAGAGATTGGTCAACAGTGTTATTAGTTCCAAATCAGGGTTAAAGGATGAAAACTAAAAGTGGCCATTGGATTGCAATTAAATCATCATTGCTAACTAGCAATTTCAATTGAATGATTATGTCAGACCTCAGATCATAAAGATTTGAGAATTCACTTAGTAAAGAGTGAGAACAACAGTATAAATAGTCTTTCCCTTCCATCTCCCTTGAAGCTGGGCTGTGAAAGAGATTAAGAGAGGTATGATAATAGCTTGGAAATTATAAGGTCAAGTGAAAGATTTTTAGGGATAGAAAAGACATGTATATTTTTTGATGTCAGAGAGTAGACTAGTAGAAAAGGAATAAAATTGGAGAAAACAAAAATGGCCTAGGTTGGATTTTTCATAACATAAAAGGTGATCAATCTGTTTAATATGTATTGAATCAACTATAATTCATGGCCCAGAACTCCCTATAGTTCAGGAATCAGAAATCTGGAAACAGATCAAAGGTAATATTCTATTTTTCTCCTTGTTCTCCTTACCAGAATTTAGTCAGGGAAATGTCAATCACAGGTAGGACATGTGTCTAATCTTCCAAAAATATGTAAAACAAAACTTCCAGCTCCTATTCAAGGACCTGTGGTGAAGATTTCATATTGGGAACATCTTACTTTACCTATGGAAAATATAAATATATTTATTGGAATATATAAGCAAATGTAAACAAACAATAAACATACACTTGGAGTTGAAATGGACAAATGGCCTTCCTTTCCGCCTAGGGCTAGCAGAAGAAAGTTTGTTCAGCTAGATTGGGGGACTTCTTTTGCTCCTCAAAGGGCCAGATCAACAATTCTCTTAAGGGTATCTGTTCTGGGAGGGTGGTAGCCGAAACCCAATCCCTATCTATGTTAAAACATCTGCCTGGGTGCGATTCTCCTTTCATCCTGTAAAACCCCCATCTTCCTGTAGTAAAATGCAAATCACAGATTAATGTCAAAATGTAACAAGCCAAACAGAAATGCTTATAAGGCTGTCTTTAGTTCTGTGAGGTACAGAATTCGATCAGAACTCTGTCCCAAGCTTGGTACCAAATAAATTCTAAATTTTACTCATTGCGGCTGTCTTGAATTCTATTGCCTGGGCTATTTGGAGGTCCCCCCGAGATAAGCCTTTGGCTCGGTCTGACGGCCAGTCCCTCTCCCTGGAGGGTGAAGGGGATTACAGATCCTAGGGGGTGGCCACCGAGAGATCTTCCTCTGGCCCTGGTGTCCAGTAATCTCTCTTCTGCGAACCAGGAGAGTGAGACCCAAATTTTGAATTCGGTCCAAAATTGGCATAAAGCATTCTAAAAGCCCGTTCTGGTTATTTTGAGGGGCCCCTGCAGCTGCAGCTGATCCTGCAGCTGTCTGTCTGGTCTGTTGAGTACTCCTGTTCGGTGCAAGTGGGCCTAGCTGGACACAGTGTTTGACGGTGACCCTTGCTGACTCTTCATGGGACGCCATCGTAAGAGTCCTGACCTGGAAGACTAGTCTGTATGTTCTGTGTGTTCTGTGTGATTTGTCTGTCTGTTTTGTTGATTGTGTTGGTTGTGGTCTATGTTCTGTGTGTTCTGTATGATTTGTCTGTCTAAAAGCTTTGTTAACAATGTTGCAATGGTGTTTAGTTTAAAATTGTGATTTCTAACTTTTAATCTGTTGCACTAATTCGTAAGCAAAAAGCAGCAACAGGATTTAAAAAAAATGTAAAAGGTGAAAATGGAGATCTGCATGTGTCTCTGTGTGTGTTTGTTTGCTTTGTATTTTGTGTTCTGTGTTAAAAGTTAGCAAGCTTGTAAGAGATAAGAATTCAGCCTCTGTGTTGCAGGCTTAGAAAATATCAAGAAGTTTGAAAAATCTTTCTCTCTCCCTCTCTCTGTCTCTGGCTGACTGCAGCAGCCTGTGAGAAAAAGGGAGAAAAGGGAGAGAAAGGAAGAAATAAAAAAAAGAAATAAATTAAAAAAAAATATATAGATTGAAAAGGATTTGGAAGTTTGGAAAGTTAAAATATATATATATATATATATATATATATATATATATATATATATATATATATATATATATATATATATATATATAAGAGCAGTGTGCTAACATTTAAAGAAAAGAAGTTTGAATGGAATATCTAGGTATTCTTTGTGAAGGCAGAGAAAAGCACTAAACAGACTTGCAAGTTCACAGAAGTCCCTTTGGATTCTGGAAG
The DNA here is from genome assembly GCF_016432865.1 of Antechinus flavipes. Taxonomy (NCBI): domain Eukaryota; kingdom Metazoa; phylum Chordata; class Mammalia; order Dasyuromorphia; family Dasyuridae; genus Antechinus; species Antechinus flavipes. The sequence goes on along the minus strand of NC_067401.1, from coordinate 352,543,349 downwards.
GGAAAAAGGGAATTCAAGGTGAAACAAACTTCTCTCTGGGGGCAGAGGTCCTGGAAAAAGCCCCTAGTCTGTTTGCTGATTTAAGAGCTTTGTTAAGTTTTAAGAACAATGATTTAGAAATTTGGGAATTGGTTAAATTTTTAAATTTGTAAGTGAATGGAATTGGCTAAATCTTTCATGGAAGGAATTTGATTAAGAAGTTTGGGATGGTTCTGAAAAGAAAAAAAAATTGTTAGAAATGATTATGCTATAGTCTTTGCATGCTAGATTTGTTTATTCTGAGTATAAGATCTTGGAATCTGTTTGAGTATTGATAAATTCCTTACTAAAAAGGAAGAAAAAAAAAGAGAACAATAGAATTCCAATTTAGCCTGGGCTTGGTCATGGAAGCTCTGCCTAGAGATGCTAATTACTGTCAGACAACACTCAGGTAGAATAAGAAAAAAGCATTTGTAAGAGCCCTGTATTAGTTTGGTTCAGAGTTTGTTACCTTCTGAAATATATTGAGTTTATTTGTTAACTTAAGTTATACTTTAAATCCAGTTCTGCTGGACATGTATGGGTTTTATGGAGGTTTGGGCTATTCACTATAGTGTGAATCTTACAGGTTTTTGAAGGGGAAATTAGAGGTTTGCATGGTTTTAGGAAGGTGAAAGAAAGACTTTTGGGAATAGGGGAAGAGATGGGAGAGGGAGCCACCCACCCCCACTGTCTTCTGGTACTTCACCAAAGGAGCATCTGGTAGGAAAGTTCTTTAAGGAGATTGTTCAAGTATGTAGTCAGGGAGAAAGAGAAAGTTGGAAATGAGTGGATTTGGGAGGAAACCTGATGTTGGGAAACTGATGGGCTAACTCTTGAAAATGATCCCCATGTAGGAAATTGAGTGGGGAACCTGAGGGAAGTTTTTCCTTAGGGGGCAAGAGTGGAGGAAGGGTGGCCACGTGGAATCCTCTCCTCCCCTCACCCTTCTACTTTTAGGTTAATTGATTGAATATTTGTTTCTTGATACATAATTTTTTTTTTTTTTTTGGTTAAGAGATATGGTCATAAATGTGATCCATACTTTGGTACAAATATTTCTAAAAGTTTAATTGCTATGTTAAAAAAAAAAAAAAAACTTCTTGAATTTTTTTATGTGGAATTGGGTCTTTTATATAAGTTTAAATTGATTGCATTGGGTCATTCTGAGGTTATTTAAAGGGCCTCTGAACATAATAGTTTTTTTTCTTTGTCCTTTTGAAAATGTTTCTGTTATGGACAATATGCAATTTGGGATATTTTTCTATATATTGGGTATTTTAAAAGCAAAGTGATTTGTATGTATAATGTTCACTCATGTAACATCTACCTAGATATGATAATTGTTCTAAGTTGTGAACTTACTGAGGCACAATTTCTTTCTGTTATTACTGTAAAGTTATGATAAATCTTTATTTAAGAGTTATCAGAAATTTGATTAATGAAATTTGTTATTGGAGGTAAAAGTTTTTGGCTTAGAGTTAATTAGTTAATGCTATTTGGGAGTTTTAAAGCTCCATCCTCTGACAGTTACTGGGACAAATGATAAGCAGTTAAAACTCAACTGCTTATGTTATATTATAGTTATGTTCTTGCATTTTTTTCCTTCTGTAACTGATCTCTCTCTGATCAGAGCAATGGTCAATAGAACTGTTAATGCAATTCAGTTATGTCATGTCTTGCTATTTTCAGTCTGGTTATATTGGGCAACTAAGTATTTCGCCTGGTCATCTGTTTGTTACTGGATATTTGTGTTTTGTTTCTTTAAGGTTTCTACATGATAAGAGGGCAATTAACAGGGGTCTGTGAGACCTCATTGATGATGCAACTTGGGACTGTACCCGTTTGCTTGGCCTGTAAAGCAAACTCATCTCTTCACATAGGAAACTGTTGGCCAATTTTGGCCTCCTCATGTTTTGCAACAGTTTAGTGAACTGAGTCTTTCTATCTGAGACTGATCTAATCTTTATGTGTTAGATTTGTATTTTTGTTTTAGATTTTGGTCAAAATACAGATATTGGCTTGCTTCTGGAACCTGGATCAGCTTTGATCAGCTTTGATCAGCTTTGATTGTCAACATGAAGCACCCACTCTGCAAGGAATAAGAGCCTCCAATCACTTCACAGCCTGAAGCAGCAGTTTGTATATGAGACCATGGACTGGACCCTGCATCGAGTGTACTTTGACTGATATGAGGGACTTTGGGAATGGTTGATGGCTGACTGTTAAACCTTGCCTGGACCATCTATTGCTGTGTGTTTAAGATTAGGAATGGGATTTGTTAAAACTGTGTAATTATTGCTGTTATGTTTGAGGGATTTTTTTAGGAAATGCTACTGTGCTAGTCTGTTATATATAGAGATTTTGATTCACTCTTGGGATTTATATGGGGAATGGTCATTTGATAATTCCTTTCTGTGAAAAAAAAAAGGGGGGGGAGGGAGGAAGAGATAGAACATTGGGGAAACTGGTATATTTTTTTTCTCAAAATACCTGTTAGTTTTTGTAGATACTTTCTCAGGGTGGACAGAAGCCTTCCCTACCCAAAATGAAACAGCTCTCACAGTGGTTAAGAAGATACTAAATGAGTTAATACCCCGTTTTGGTCTTCCAGTAGCCACAGAGTCTGATAACAGGCTGGCTTTTGTTTCCAAAATATCACAAGGCATCAGCAAGGCCCTGGACATTGATTGGAAACTCCACTGGGCATACAGACCGCAGAGCTCTGGGCAAGTGGAAAGGATGAATAGAACACTTAAGGAGTTCCTTTCAAAGCTTGTCTTGGAGACCCAGAACTCCTGGGTCTCTCTCCTGCCCTTAGCATTACTGAGGAGCAGATGCACTCCTAACAAATTAGGGTAAACTCCCTTTGAAATTCTGTCGGGAGACCCCCTCCAATTCTGCCCTTGGTCAGGGAAGACTTGATGGCTGAAATTTCTAACTCTTCCCTTATCAAGTTTTTACAGGCCTTGCAGAAAACTCAGAAAGACATCTCACACCTCTTCCGTGAGGCCCTCCCCGTCTCTCTCACTGACCCCATCTGTATACTGTGATCCTCACCATGCCCACTGCTGTAAAAGTTGAATCAATCCCTGCCTGGATTCACTACAGCAGAGTGAAACCAGCTGTTACCACTGAATGGAAAGCAGAGATTGGTGAAGATCCCTTGAAACTGAGACTGATTCGTTCCTCTGGTCCTTGATTTCCCCTAAAAGACCCTGGGGTGGAAAAAAATCCTGGGAAATTCAATGCTTCTATTTACTTTGTTACTGTTTGTGATTACCCTAATCTGTTTGCATATTCTCCCCTAAAGGCCCCTTCCCCCTTCACCATTCCACCTACTGTATTGTTATTATGGGATTTTCCTTAGTCCTTCTCCTCCTCCCTATGCTTTCTAAGGTTTTGGGAAACCCACATGCTCCAAAGACCATATGGACAATGACCTTTAGGAATCTTGAGGGGGTCCCACTCTTTCTGCCACTTATTACTCAGGTTTAGAACCCTCTATGACAATAGATTCCTCCCTGGCTCCCTGTTTCTACTTTAGGGCCCTGATAGACCCTCCAGTCCGATTGTGCCCTGATGCTTGGTGGTGCTCCCTCCCTGACGATTCTTTTAGGCTGACTATCCAAACCTTTGATCAGCAGACCCAGACCTCACTGTATCCCCCCCGAATTATCCTAACAATCCAGGAACCATCCCACCAGAAGTGGAGGCAGTCCCGAGATTTCACCTTTTGGTCCCGGATAGGTAGCGGTCTTCAATTCAGCCACTACCTCATAGTTCAGTGTAAAGATCCACCCCCCTCCAAGCCTGTGGGACCTCTGACTGCTTTACTAGTCCCACCTAGACCACCAGTCCTGGCTGATCCTATCCTGCCACCATCATCCCTGGCACTGCAGGACCTTGTCATGACCCAAAGTTCCCCTATTCTTCCTGACTCATTAGTCCCAATTGACAGCCCCTCTGAATCTTCTGTTTCTCCCTCCATGCCTGAACTGTTGCCAGTAGTGCACTCCTATTTGAACTCCACAAATCCCCAGCGGGGCCGAGATTGCTGGCTCTGCTTTAACTCTGAACCCCCTTATTTTGTTGGGATTGCCCTGACAGACTCAGTTCCTGGAACCACTTCTCAGTCTACCTGTTCCTGGGAATAGCCTAAAATCACCCTTGGGAATCTCCAAGGTATGGGCACTTGCCTGGTGACTGCTTCCACAAATCTCTCTGACCCTCTCCTCCAGTTCTGTAACCCCAGTTCTTTGATTAACATCTCAGCTTCCTCATCAGACATTGCAGTCTGGTATCAAGCCCCTGAAGATTCATGGTTTGCCTGTAGAGATGGACTGACCGGGTGTCCCTACTCTAGTACCCTCCTGAGAAGGACGGATTCATTCTGTGTCCTAATAGCAGTGTTTCCCAGCCTATCTGTTCTTCCAGGAGGGGAGGGATGGGGCCTCTTCCAGTCCCATTTCTCTCCCTTGGAGATTACCAGACAGAAACGGGCTCTGCCGTTCCTTCCCCTCATAGTAGGGCTCGGGCTGGCAGGCACCACCGCTCTCAGCACTGCAGCCCTCCTGAAGGGCAATTCTGGGTATGCTGAGTTAAGTGCACAAATGACCACAGACCTGACTCAGATCGAGTCATCCATCTCAAAACTGGAAAGCCAGGTTGACTACCTGGCTGAGATGGTACTCCAAAACCGAAGGGGACTTGACCTGCTATTTCTGCAACAGTTAGGCCTGTGTGCTGCCCTAAACGAGGAATGCTGTTTTTATGCTAATAACTCTGGGGTGATCAGGGAAAGTTTGGCCCTGGTTCGTAAAAATCTTGAGTCCAGACGACTGGAGCAGGGGCAAGGAAGAAACTGGTACCAGTCACTGCTTAATTCTTCCCCATGGCTGACAACCCTTGTTACATCCCTCATGGGACCCTTGATTCTCCTTCTCCTGGCCCTTGCCATTGGTCCTTGCATCTTCTCTAATTTTGTCCGTCTTATCTGCTCCCAGGTGGAGTCCGTCAAAATAATGGTGCTAAGACCGCCTGGGTATCAAGAGGAAGGTGTTTCAAAGGTTTGAATATTTAGGAGAGAGAGTGTGGAATAATGTTATGCCACAGTTCTCTTTAACTGTCCTGACTCAGTTTCCCAATACGAGTTTCCTTTGTCTCACTTTCCTTAACTGTTCTGTCTCAATCTCTTTAGTTGTAAATCCCCCTCTGACCCAGTAAAACTAAGGATTATTCACTCTCAGGTTATAAATTAGCAAGATAAACAAGAGAGTAGATCTCCTGACTCTTTTGTGTCCTCAAGGATTTACAATATCCCTCTAAAATATTCCAAGATATCTCTTTGATATCTTTATTTCTTTGTATTCAGACATCCTGTCTCTGGGTTCTTAGAATTTGTGGCCTCCCCCATCTTGATAGAGGTTTTCCCTCACTTCTTCCCCCTTCCTTTGTTTGGAGAAAAGGTATTTAAGAAGTTGGGGTTCCTCCATTCGCTGCTGGAGGCTGTCAATTGGCAGCTGTATCCTGGACGCTGGATTCTTTGGGATGACAGTCTCCTCCAGCCCTGGGGCCAACATGGATTCCTTGGTCCCAGTTTATCTTTATCTCTGTCTGACTGGATAATTTAAGACGAGAGTCCTGTCCAGTCAATCAGACTCTCCCGTTGATAGAATGTTGGGAGCTCTCTGGTCTCTGTCTTGCCTCAGTCTCTCCGGCTTTACATTTGCCTTGTTAGCTCTCAGATCGGTAAAGACATTAGGACCCTAGAGGGTCTCCTTACTTATCTAGGAAGGTCAGTGGGCTCCCTGGCAGAAGTTGTGTTACAGACCCGCCGTGGGTTAGATCCACTGTTCATGAAGCAAGGGGTCTGTGCATGGCACTGGGTGCATCTTGCTGCTTCTATGAAAAATCAGTTGGGTGTCATTAGGGAATCTCTTGCTTCCCTGTGTAAGTAGTTAGATGACCGGGAGGCCAGTCTTAAGGCTTCCCAATCCTGGTATGAGTCACTCATGATTGGTCCCCCTGGCTGACCACTCTCCTTTCGGGACTCGCAGGCCCAATCCTCCTGTTTTTCCTCTACCTCCTCATAGCTCCCTGTGTAATTAAGTGCCTTAGCTATTACATTCAGGATCGCATACAAGCCCTGAAAGTTTTTGCTCTCCAGATGACTTATTCCCCGTTGGCCTCAGATGAGTCACAACTATGAACGTGAAAAGGGGGGAGTGAAATGGACAAATGGCCTTCCTTTCCACCTCGGGCTAGCAGAAGAAAGTTTGCTCAGCTAGGTTGGGGGACTTCTTTTGCACTTCAAAGGGCCGGATCAACAATGCTCTTAAGGGTATCTGTTCCTGGAGGGTGGTAGCCAAACCCGATCCCTATCTATGTTAAAACAAACCTGATCCCTATCTATGTTAAAACATCTGCCCGGGTGTGATTCTCTTTTCATCCTCTAAAACCCCCATCTTCCTGTTGTAAAATGCAAATCACAAATTAATGTCAAAATGTAATAAGCCGAAAAGAAATGCTTATAAGGCTGTCTTTAGTTCTGTGAGGTATGGAATTCAATCAGAACTCTGTCCGGAGCTCGGTGCCAAATAAATTCTAAATTTTACTCATTGAGGCTGTCTTGAATTTTATTGCCTGGGCTATTTCAGAGTAATCCCTACATAACTGCTATAGCTCTTCTACTTCAATGTGAATATCTCTAAGTGTTCTTCTGATTCAGCTCCATTGCATGTTCTGAACTCACTTTGAAAGGAAAAAGGTTGCCAGTTGGATATTCCTCCCTGTATAATCCTGCATAATCTGTTTTCATACTTATAGCACCACTTTGTGATTCAGACTCCCTCTGAAAATTACTATATTTTGGGTCTACTGAACAGGCACTCCCTACCCTTTCTACTAAACTGGCAAAAATTCAGTAACTAAGAGAATTGTACAAATATTTATTTCTATTCTTTCTTATTATGACTTTAATCTCTCAAGGATCCTAAATCTGCCATGACTCTGTGAACAATCATTTTTTTTTTCTAAATATGGGACACAGCTCGATAACTATTCTTTTTTGTCTAAAAGGTGAAATTTACAAACTATTCAAATTTCTCAAGTTACTTGAATTAGTCAAGGCATAATATAGTAGATATTGCCCAAGAAATCTGTCTTCTCTGACTGTAATCATGGCAACTAGGAAATGTACCTTTTTGCCCCTACTCCCACCCCAGGTGGGGAGTTGTTAAGGTTTTATATTGATTAGTGATTCACATTCTCCTATTATGAGTATATATATATATATATATATATATATATATATATATGTAGTTTTTATGAGTTTCTGTGGGATTCTCACCATTGCCCAGTCTCACAAAGTCTCTGGTCTCTTAACAGATGGGGAAAAGAGAAAGGCCATAAGTCACCAGAAAGCTTTCCTTTCAGGATATGTGTGCACATCCCATGCAGTATTTTGCCTGGAAACAGCAGTCATCATCATCCTTAACCTTGTCCAGGCCCTAATTTGTTATTAGTATTGTTGTGTTCTTGGGATCTTGCCAGACAAAAAGGAAAAACAAAAGAAATAGACAAAGGAGATAAGTAGATATATTAACTTACTTTTATTATAGGGTAGCACAAAGTTGTGTTTTCTCTTACATGAGTCCATCATTTTAGTAGTCTGAGCCATCTTGGTGATATGCCTTATCATGGAAACCCAACCAATCCAGTTACTGTGTGTTAGGATTCTTACAAGGTGCTAAGTAAGTGGAATTGAGGAGACAGTGATTAAATCTAGTTTAGCATTGATTTAATCCTACAATAAATAATGGTTTCCTAGTGATATAATGATTGGTGTGTACTCAGTGTGGAGCATATAAGGAGGAGCTGTCAGGGCCAGAAAGGAGCCTCAGCCAGGATTCAATGGAGCAGATGCAGAAGCCAAAGAAGGTAGCTTAAGCTCTCGGAACCAATACTACAGAAGGCCTCTAAGAAAATCTTCCGGTTAAGATGGCGGAGAGGAGGCATATAGTTGTGTAGCTCCATGCTTTCTCTCACTATCCACTTCATTACAAGCCTCTGAATTAATGCTTGACTGAAAAAAAACCCACAAATAGTTACCAAGAGAAGCCATCCTTGAGATTCGCCAAGAAAGGTCTGTCTTTACTGGAGGGCTGGGACGGTTTTAGATCGGGCGCAGGCAGCGGGCAGCGGCAGTGAGAGCACGGGAGCAGACTGGAGAGGGGGTGGGGAGTGATCGCAGCCGTCTCTGCGGGGAGAGCTTCGCTACAGGTTTGGATACTTTGCTCTGGCAGCAAGTCAGCAGCCCAGCAGAGAAGCTAAAAACACCGGGGCTGAAGAATACAACCTCAAACAGCTGGAGTCTCTCAGGACCTGGTCGCCTCCTCATTCCCCCCCCACAGTGACTCAGCACGCTCTGGGATCTCAGTGCGCAGGCGCAGCACAGTCCTGCTAGTGCCTCACTGCTGCCCCCCGCAGTCTGGAGAGGAAGCTCGGTAACACACCCAGCCCCTCCCCCAAAGAAAGACTCCAGTTTTTTCTGTTTTTCTTTGCTAGTTTGTCTTTGATTATTAGACAGAATGGGCAAGAAACTGAAGAGGACTTTAACCCTTGACAGCTTCTATACAGATAGAGAGCAGACTCTAAATCCTGAGGAGACTAAAAACAGACAGTCCCCAGGTGAATCCCCAAAGGAGGAGATCATCTGTTCCTCAGCACAGATGAACTTCATAGAAGTAATTAAAAAGGCTCTCACAAGGGAGCTAGAAGAAAAATGGGAAAAGGAGAGGGAGGCTTGGCAAAAGAACTTGGAGAAGTCAGTTAAAGAGAGAGTGGATAAAGAAGTAAAATCCTTGAAAAATAGGATTGGTGAACTGGAAAACAAAATTGGCGAAATGGAAAAAAATTCCACAGAACAAAAGAACTCAATGGGACAATTAGAAAAAGATTTTTAAAAAGTGAGTGAAGAAAATACTTCACTGAAAATCAGAATTGAACAATTGGAATTGAATGACTTGAGGAGACAAGAAGAATCAGTCAAGCAAATCCAAAAAAATCAAACAATGGAAAAGAATGTGAAATACCTTCTGGGGAAGACAACAGACCTGGAAAACAGATCCAGGAGAGACAATCTGAGAATCATTGGACTTCCAGAAAAACATGATGAAAAAAAGAGCCTGGACACTATTTTCCAGGAAATTATCAAAGAGAACTGCCCAGAAATCATAGGAACAGAGGAAAAAATAAACATTGAAAGGATTCATTGATCACCCACTGAAAGGGATCCTAAAATCAAAACACCAAGGAATATAGTGGCCAAATGCCAGAACCCTCAGACGAAGGAAAAAATATTGCAAGCGGCTAGAAAAACCCAATTCAAGTATCAAGGAGCCACAATAAGGATCACCCAGGATCTGGCAGCATCCACATTAAAGGATTGAAGGGCCTGGTATATGATATTCCGAAAGGCTAAGGAACTTGGTATGCAACCAAAAATAACTTACCCAGCGAGAATGAGCATCTTTTTCCAGGGAAGAAGATGGACATTCAACGAAGTAAGCGAATTTCATCTATTTCTGATGAAAAAGCCAGAACTTAACAAAAAGTTTGATCTACAAATATAGAACTCAAGAGAAATCTAAAAAGGTAAAGATTAATCTTGGGAACTATATTTCGACTATATAGATGTATAAAGAATACATGTATACCTTGTTCTAGAAATTGATGTGGAAAGGACATTGTACCAGAAAAAGGGTAAAGTGGGGGTAGTACATCTCATGAAGAGGCATAGGAAACCTATTATATCTGAGAGAAAGAATGGAGGGGGATGAATATAGTGGGTATCTTACTGCCTTCAGAATTGGCTTTAAGTGAAAAATCTTTTTTTTTTTTTTTAATTTTTATTTAATGATTACTTTATATTGACAACATTATCCCTTGCACTCGTTTCTTTTCCGATTTTTTTCCTCTCCCTCCCTCCACCCCCTCCCCTAGATGGCAAGCAGTCCTTTATATGTTGGATATGTTGTAGTATATCCTAGATACAATATATGTTTGCAGAACCGAACAGTTCTCTTGTTGCATAAGGAGAATTGGATTCAGAAGGTATAAATAACCCGGGAAGAAAAACAAAAATGCAGATAGTTCACATTCGTTTCCCAGTATTCTTTCTTTGGGTGTAGCTGCTTTTGTCTGTCATTTATCAATTGAAGCTCAGTTAGGTCTCTTTGTCAAAGAAATCCACTTCCATCAAAATATGTCCTCATACAATATCGTTGTCGAAGTGTATAATGATCTCCTGGTTCTGCTCATTTCACTTAGCATCAGTTCATGTAAGTCTCGCCAGTCCTCTCTGTATTCATCCTTCTGGTCATTTCTTACAGAACAATAATATTCCATAACATTCATATACCACAATTTACCCAGCCATTCTCCAATTGATGGGCATCCATTCATTTTCCAGTTTCTAGCCACTACAAATAGGGCTGCTACAAACATTTTGGCACATACAGGTCCCTTTCCCTTCTTTAGTATTTCTTTGGGATATAAGCCCAATAGAAACACTGCTGGATCAAAGGGTATGCACAATTTGATAATTTTTTGGGCATAATTCCAGATTGCTTTCCAGAATGGTTGGATTCATTCACAACTCCACCAACAATGCATTAGTGTCCCAGTTTTCCCGCATCCCCTCCAACATTCATCGTTATTTTTTCCTGTCATCTTAGCCAATCTGACAGGTGTGTAGTGGTATCTCAGAGTTGTCTTAATTTGCATTTCTCTGATCAATAATGATTTGGAACACTCTTTCATATGAGTAGTAATAGTTTCAATTTCATCCTCTGAAAATTGTCTGTTCATATCCTTTGACCATTTATCAATTGGAGAATGGCTTGATTTCTTATAAATTTGAGTCAGTTCTCTATATATTTTAGAAATGAGGCCTTTATCAGAACCTTTAACTGTGAAAATGTTTTCCCAGTTTGTTGCTTCCCTTCTAATCTTGTTTGCATTAGTTTTGTTTGTACAAAGGCTTTTTAATTTGATGTAATCAAAATTTTCTATTTTGTGATCAGTAATGGTCTCTAGTTCATCTTTGGTCACAAATTTCTTTCTCCTCTACAAGTCTGAGAGATAAACTATTCTATGTTCCTCTAATTTATTTAGAAGGGAAAAGTGAAAAGGGAAGGAATAAGCTAAGCGGAAGGGAATATGGAAACTGGGAGGGAAAGGGGTAAGATAGGGGGAGGAACTCTAAGGTGGGGGGAGGGATACTAAAAAGGGAGAGCTGTGAGAAGCAAGTGGTGCTTACAAGCTTAATACTGGGAAGGGGGGAAAGGAGAAAGAAGGGAGAAAAGCATAAACTGGGATTAACAAGATGGCAAGTAATACAGAATTGGTCATTCTAACCATAAATGTGAACGGGGTAAACTCCCCCATAAAGAGGAAGCGGTTAGCAGAATGGATTAAAAGCCAGAATCCTACAATATGTTGTTTACAGGAAACACACCTGAAGCGGGGAGATACATGCAGGTTAAAGGTAAAAGGTTGGAGCAAAATCTACTATGCTTCAGGTGAAGTAAAAAAAGCAGGGGTAGCCATCCTGATCTCAGATCAAGCTAAAGCAAAAATTGATTTAATTAAAAGAAATAAGGAAGGGCACTATATCTTGCTAAAGGGTAGCATGGATAATGAAGCACTATCTATATTAAACATATGTGCACCAAGTGGTGTAGCATCTAAATTCTTAAAAGAGAAATTAAGAGAGCTGCAAGAAGAAATAGACAGTAAAACTATAATAGTGGGAGATCTTAACCTTGCACTCTCAGAATTAGATAAATCAAACCACAAAATAAATAAGAAAGAAGTCAAAGAGATAAATAGAATATTAGAAAAGTTAGATATGATAGATCTCTGGAGATAATGTAATGGAGACAGAAAGGAATACACTTTCTTTTCAGCAGTTCATGGAACCTATACAAAAATTGACCATATATTAGGACATAAAAACCTCAAACTCAAATGCAGTAAGGCAGAAATAGTAAATGCATCCTTTTCAGACCATGATGCAATGAAAATTACATTCAACAAAAAACCAGGGGGAAGTAGATCAAAAAACAATTGGAAACTAAATAATCTCATACTAAAGAATGATTGGGTGAAACAGCAAATCATAGACATAATTAATAACTTCACCCAAGAAAACGATAATAATGAGACATCATACCAAAATGTATGGGATGCAGCCAAAGCGGTAATAAGGAGAAATTTCATATCTCTAGAGGCCTATTTGTATAAAATAGAGAAAGAGAAGGTCAATGAATTGGGTTTGCAACTAAAAATGCTAGAAAAGGAACAAATTAAAAACCCCCAGTCAAGCACTAAACTTGAAATTCTAAAAATAAAAGGAGAGATCAATAAAATTGAAAGTAAAAAAACTACTGAATTAATTAATAAAACTAAGAGTTGGTTCTATGAAAAAAACAACAAAATAGACAAACCCTTAGTAAATCTGATTTAAAAAAGGAAAGAGGAAAATCAAATTGTTAGTCTTAAAAATGAAAAGGGAGAGCTCGCCAGTAACGAAGAGGAAATTAGAGCAATAATTAGGAGTTAATTTGCCCAACTTTATGCTAATAAATTCGACAACTTAAATGAAATAGAAAAATACCTCCAGAAATATAGCTTGCCCAAACTAACAGAGGAAGAAGTAAATATCCTAAACAGTCCCATCTCAGAAAAAGAAATAGAACAAACTATCAATCAACTCCCTAAGAAAAAATCCCCAGGACCAGATGGATTTACATGTGAATTCTACCAAACATTTAAAGAGCCATTAACTCCAATGCTAAATAAACTATTTGAAAAAATAGGGATTGAAGGAGTCCTACCCAACTCCTTTTATGACACAGACATGGTACTGATACCTAAACCAGGTAGGCTGAAAACAGAGAAAGAAAATTATAGACCAATCTCCCTAATGAATATTGATGCTAAAATCTTAAATAAAATATTAGCAAAAAGATTAAAGAAAATCATCCCCAGGATAATACACTATGACCAAGTAGGATTTATACCAGGAATGCAGGGCTGGTTCAATATTAGGAAAACTATTAGCATAATTGACTATATCAATAACCAAACAAACAAAAACCATATGATCATCTCAATAGATGCAGAAAAAGCATTTGATAAAATCCAACATCCAGTCCTAATAAAAACACTTGAGAGTATAGGAATAAATGGACTTTTCCTTAAAATAGTCAGGAGCATATATTTAAAACCATCAGTAAGCATCATATGCAATGGGGAAAAACTGGAACCTTTCCCAGTAAGATCTGGAGTGAAGCAAGGTTGCCCACTATCACCATTATTATTTAATATCGTATTAGAAACACTAGCCTCGGCAATAAGAGTCGAGAAAGATATTAAAGGAATTAGAGTAGGCAATGAGGAAACCAAACTATCACTCTTTGCAGATGATATGATGGTATACCTAGAGAACCCCAGAGATTCTACTAAAAAGCTATTAGAAATAATTCATAATTTTAGCAAAGTAGCTGGCTACAAAATAAATCCCCATAAATCCTCAGCATTTTTATACATCACCAACAAAACCCAACAGCAAGAGATACAAAGAGAAATTCCATTCAGAATAACTGTTGATACCATAAAATATATGGGACTCTATCTACCAAAGGAAAGTCAGGAATTATTTGAGCAAAATTATAAAAAAGTCTCCACACAAATAAAGTCAGACTTAAATAATTGGAAAAATATTAAGTGTTCTTGGATCGGCCGAGTGAACATAATAAAGATGACAATACTCCCTAAACTAATGTATTTATTTAGTGCTATACCAATCAGACTTCCAAGAAAATATTTTATTGATCTAGAAAAAATAACAACAAAATTCATATGGAACAATAAAAAGTCGAGAATCTCAAGGGAATTAATGAAAAAAAAAATCAAATGAAGGTGGCCTAGCTGTACCTGATCTAAAATTATATTATACAGCAGCAGTCACCAAAACCATTTGGTATTGGCTAAGAAATAGATTAGTGGATCAGTGGAAAAGGTTAGGTTCACAAGACAGAATAGTCAACTATAGCAATCTAGTGTTTGACAAACCCAAAGCCCCTAACTTCTGGGAAAAGAATTCATTATTTGATAAAACCTGCTGGGATAATTGGAAATTAGTATGGCAGAAATTATGCATGGACCCATACTTAACACTATATACCAAGATAAGATCAAAATGGGTCCATGACCTAGGCATAAAGAACGAGATTATGAATAAATTAGAGGAACATAGAATAGTTGATCTCTCAGACTTGTGGAGGAGAAAGAAATTTGTAACCAAAGATGAACTAGAGACCATTACTGATCACAAAATAGAAAATTTTGATTACATCAAATTAAAAAGCCTTTGTACAAACAAAACTAATGCAAACAAGATTAAAAGATAAGCAACAAACTGGGAAAATATCTTTATAGTTAAAGGTTCTGATAAAGGCCTCATTTCTAAAATATATAGAGAACTGACTCAAATTTATAAGAAATCAAGCCATTCTCCAATTGATAAATGGTCAAAGGATATGAACAGACAATTTTCAGAGGATGAAATTGAAACTATTACTACTCATATGAAAGAGTGTTCCAAATCATTATTTATCAGAGAAATGCAAATTAAGACAACTCTGAGATACCACTACACACCTGTCAGATTGGCTAAGATGACAGGAAAAAATAACGATGAATGTTGGAGGGGATGCGGGAAAACTGGGACACTAATGCATTGTTGGTGGAGTTGTGAATGAATCCAACCATTCTGGAAAGCAATCTGGAATTATGCCCAAAAAATTATCAAATTGTGCATACCCTTTGATCCAGCAGTGTTTCTATTGGGCTTATATCCCAAAGAAATACTAAAGAAGGGAAAGGGACCTGTATGTGCCAAAATGTTTGTAGCAGCCCTATTTGTAGTGGCTAGAAACTGGAAAATGAATGGATGCCCATCAATTGGAGAATGGCTGGGTAAATTGTGGTATATGAATGTTATGGAATATTATTGTTCTGTAAGAAATGACCAGCAGGATGAATACAGAGAGGACTGGCGAGACTTACATGAACTGATGCTAAGTGAAATGAGCAGAACCAGGAGATCATTATACACTTCGACAACGATATTGTATGAGGACATATTTTGATGGAAGTGGATTTCTTTGACAAAGAGACCTAACTGAGTTTCAATTGATAAATGACAGACAAAAGCAGCTACACCCAAAGAAAGAACACTGGGAAACGAATGTGAACTATCTGCATTTTAGTTTTTCTTCCCAGGTTATTTATACCTTCTGAATCCAATTCTCCCTATGCAACAAGAGAACTGTTCGGTTCTGCAAACATATATTGTATCTAGGATATACTGCAACATATCCAATATATAAAGGACTGCTTGCCATCTAGGGGAGGGGGTAGAGGGAGGGAGGGGAAAAAAATTGGAACAGAAACGAGTGCAAAGGATAATGTTGTAAAAAAAAAAAAAATTACCCTGGCATGGATTCTGTCAATATAAAGTAATTATTAAATAAAAATTAAAAAAAAAAAAAAAAAGAAAGAAAAACTAGCTGAGTCCCAAGGAAAAGAGACAAGACTTTGAAGGAGACAAGAAAGGGTTTGGACTTTAACTCCTGGCTGCATTTGCGTTGATTACACTAAACTGAAATGAAGGCTGCTCCCAGAAGCCCCCCAAGAAACCTGCTCCCAGAGAACATTAAATTTTAGAAAAAAATATTACAATTGTGCCTTAAAGAAATGTAATTTTTATTCTAAAAGGTACAATTGAATCTGCTCATATTCTACAGGGAGAGGCATAGACAAAAATTCTAAAGCACACTGTCCTTTATATTCATTAAATTTCTTGTGAAACTCCCTTGATCCATCTTCCTGTAAGAGAAGCATATAATTTCAAACTTGGCAAGGACCTTGTCCCCAGCTTCTTTAATTGTGGTTTGTGACCCCATTATGATTTATCAGTCAATGTTTGTTTATATACTTATTTTATATACCCATGTACTTGGGGTCATGTAAAAATTTCTGAGGCAAAAAGAGGTCATGAGTGGAAAAAAGTTTAAGAAGCACTGATGTAGTCCAACCATACTTGAAAAAGAATCTCTACTATTACACACTTGATGAGTAGTTATCCCCCATTTGCTTAAGGAATCTGTTGAATAAGGCTTAAACAGCACCACTTGTGAGGAAGTTTTTTATTATATCAAGTATAAATCCACATATTAGCAACCCTATCCATCACTGCTATTTTTGCTTCTGGAAGGAAACAAAATGAATTTAATCCTTCTTTCACATGACACTTTTTGGGGTACTTCTAAATAGCTATCATACCATCTCTGTGTCTTCTGTTTTCCTACCTAAATATTACTAGTTTCTTAAACCATTCTTCCAGTGGCATGAGTTTGAATCTTTTGACCATTCCAGTTATCCTCATCTTAATGTTCTGTAGTTTATAACTGTCCTTCTTAAAATAAAACAACCAGAAATATTCACAGTTTACCAGATATGATCTTTCCCAGAGCATTATGTAATTGGCCTCTCACTTTCTTATTTCTAGAAATTATACCTATCACTTCAGTCCAAGTTCACACTGATTAAATTGACTGTCATATAATATTGAAGACTTACAATGAGATTGGAGTCCAAAACTTTTTCATAAAAACTGCTATCTAACCATATCTTTTCTATCTCTTTCTTGTTAATTTAGTTTCTTGAACATTATTATAATTACATTGATCTTAAATTTTATCTTATTAAACCCAGACCAGTATTCTAGCCTGTCAGAAATTTTCTGAATGTTGTCATTAATTATATTAGGTATCCTTCCTAGATTTTTGTTATTTACATATATGATACGAGTTATCTATGTTTTTTTCCAATTATTGATAAAAATGTTAACAGTCCAAGAATGAGGATAAATTCTTAGGTCACTGGGTCACCAGAGACTTCCTTGTTATATGACATGAAAGCATTAATGATTACCTGGAGTCTCGACATTTCTCCAGGTCTGGATTCATTTAATATACCTAACTGTACTTATTACACCATCTTTTCTAAAAGAATATTATAATGCAATAATAGCAATCATTTATTTTGTGCTTTACAATGAACTTTATATATATTATCTTATTTGTATCAAATATGATCACATTATATACATTCTAAAATGTTTCCATAAAATTAACTAAAATCTGCTGTTTAGTGATTACTTAACCCTGCTTGCCTCAGTTTTCTCATCTCTAAAATGAGCTGTAAAACGATATGGCAAGCTACTCTAATATCTTTGGCAAGAAGTGTGTGTGTGTGTGTGCGTGTGTGTGTGTGTGTGTGTGTGCCCACATACCCATGGTTTCCTTTTACTGAAATAAATTTATAACTCATCAGTTAAGTCAAATATCCCAGGTTCAAACACTAGTTTCTTCTTCCATTCTTCCACAGCATTCTTTAGCAAATCTGAGATAGGCCTCCAGACATTATCAAAAGTTCCAAAGCTATTTCTGACACAGCTTCTTATAGACAGACTCACTGCTTGCAAATGCAGAGATGTCTGCTGGAGAGCTCTCTCCAGAGTATTGCTTTCTATATGATCCCTCTCTCTTTACTGTGTACTTGTCTCTTGGTTTCCGCAAGTTGCCAGCTGCCTTGGTATTTAAGTGAGTCATATAAATGATCATAACTAGTACTACTGCTGCTCAGCCAAATACTGTTTGGGTTTTTTTTCTCATGTTGTTAGTTCCATAGCATCTATAATCAGTCCTAATCTCGACAGGTTTTCTTTGTGGTGTGTACTATTTCTTAGCAATTGCAGCAGCATAAGGACCATCCTTATCATCACTATCAACAATTCACACATGTAATCTATCAGCAAAGATTTTTAAAGTGTCCCACATATGCCAGAAATGTACAAAAAGGTAGAAATATAAAGGAAGTCAAAATATAGTCCTTGCTCTCTCAAGGATCTCATGGAGACAACATTTAAATATCTACTTATAAATGTGACATATATAAAATAAACAGGTGATAATTAGAGGAAAGGCTGATCTTAAGATGAATAGAAGTAGATTTCTAATAAAAGATGGAATTTTAGCTGGCATTTGAAGGAAGCAAAGGGATAAGGAGGAGTATTCCAGATATGGGAGATAATCAGTGAAACATTTTGTAGACTGGGGGTGGAGTGTCTAGTTTGGGGAACAGAAAAGAGGCAATGTTTTCATTTTAAGATAAAGGGGAAATTAGGTAGTAAAAGACTTTGAATGCAAACAGAATTTTCTATTTTATTCTAGGAGTAATAAGGAGTCACCAGAGTTTATTGAATGAGAAGGTATATGTAATATGTGGATGTGCATACGTGTGCACCCAGACACACACAAACACAGATTTTTGCATTTTATTTTTTAGTAATGACTTCAATCACTTTTAATATCTATCCCTTAATTGTTCTTGGATAAGGTTATTCATACTGTGCCAAGAACTCCCATCTTTCCACAGAAAGAAAGCACTAACATTAAGGAGAACAGGTTTCCTTCCAATCCTTCCTTCCCTCCTTCCAATCTTCTCCTAACTGCTACTTTACTACTTACATATTCCTGAAGAATAATTGCTTCTCTGTATTTGTGAAAGCAACATGGCCTAGTGGGAGGAGTATTAGAACTGAATTTAGAGGAACTTGGTTCAAGTCTTGGGCCTACAATTCACTAACTCTTTTACATCCACAACTGAATTCATATCTATTATTGTTTCAAATCTATCCCCTCCTCACCTTCTCTATCATTGTGGAAGGTAATATGATCCTCCCAATTAACTAGGTTCCCAAATTAGCTGTCATCCTTGATTCCTTACTCTCACACTCTCCATAACCAATCTGTTGCCAAGTTCTACCTTTACAACATTTCTTGAATTTGCCCCATTTTCTCCTTTGCCACTATCATAGTCTAGATCCTTATAATCTTCTACCTGGGCTGTTGTTCTAGCTTTATGGTTTGTCTTCCTGCTTCGAGTTCTTCCCACTTCAGTCCTTGTACTTTGTGATACACTCATATTGACCTCCCAATTCTGGATATTTTCATTGTTCCATATTCAATTCTAGGAATGACCTCCCACATTATCTTCAAATCTTGGTTTTTCTGTTTCACTCAAGTCCCAACTAATATCCTATCTTTGGCAGGAAATCTGTTCTCCTTAATGTTAGTGCCTTCTTTCTGTGATTACTTCCAAGTTATCTTGTATATGTACATGGTTATTTGGATTTTTTTTTTCCCTCATTAGATTGTAAAATCCTTTCTTTGTGTCTCTTGTTCTCGGCCTAGTTTCTAACATATTGTTGTTGTTTGGTTGTTTCATTTATATCTGATTTTTTTTGTGATCCCATTTGGGATTTTCTTGGCAAAGATACTAGAATGGTCGGCAATTTCTTCTTCAACTCATTTTATAAATAAGGAAACTGAGGCAAATCTGATTAACTGACTTATCCAAGGTCACAACACTAGTAAATGAAGCCAGATTTTCTGATTCCAAGCCTAGGGATCTATCTGCTATATTCACAAATCCATCCCTCTTCCCTCTTCCCATGGCTGGCTATATCTAATGAATAGATAAAGCTACCTCTGGAAAGAGGAAAGAGGGATAGATTTAGGACAGTGGATAATGAATTTAGTTTTAGACATCTTAAACCAGTAAATGGTAGATCTAATACTACATTTGTGCCATCTAGCTTCCCTATTGCTTTCACATACTAGATGTGTAAAAATTCTTTTTTTAATTTTTATTTTGTTATAGAAGTGAAGTTTTTAAAAAACAAAATCTTAAAGTGTTACAATTGCAGACTCTCAAGCTTGATTTGGACCTCCGTTGTAATATACTTGAACCTTGTATTTACTTACAATTTCCCTGTGTAACCATGTTGAGAAACAGTCATTCATTGTGTACTGTGAAACCTTTGGTGAAAATGAATCCTTTATTTTCATAGTTACCCATTTTCCTTTTGGACAGCTCTATTTTTTTCCAGAATTTTCCTAACATTGAAGCAAAATTTGAAATGTAGCCTCTTTCTCCTGGTTTTCTTGGCTTTTATTTTTATTTTTTTGCTCAAACAGTATCCTTTCCATTTCTGCTACAAAGATATAAAATTAATGGAATATTACTTAGATCAAACAAGAGAATCAACAGAGAAATAATGAGAAAAAATATTTCGCTATAGGAAGCAAAAGGTAGAAATATGAAATTTCCTACTTTAATTTTTCCTGAAATATACCTTTTATACATTATGGAGAAAGGAATAAAAAATATTCTTCATGTATCCTGAAAGAATTAGCTTAGCCAACATAGAACTGCTATCATATTGCTTCTACAACAGTATCTAATTGCTAAATAATAGGGCTTTATTGATATCTACTGTTAACATCTTGCCTGATAAGTATAAATTTCTAATTACTGCATGGCCCATTTATGAGGTATCTATATTTTCTTCTGTTGCCACTTTCCTTCCTTCTTTCCTTCCTTCCTTCCTTCCTTCCTTCCTTCCTTCCTTCCTTCCTTCCTTCCTTCTTCCTTCCTTCTTTCCTTCCTTAATTCGTTTGGAGGTTATGAATTCACACACTGTATTCATAATCATTCTGCTATTCTGGTCAGTTTGACCCATTTTAACTTTTTCTAGACAATAATCTCTGAAAAAGAATGTGAATCTATATCTCATCATCAAAAAAGAATGAGTTCCCAAAAAGTGGATTATAGGATTGAAATCCTGGAATGGGACCTCTGTGCCAAGTTTTTTTATTTTTATAAAAAGGCATTTTTTTTCATCTTTCAAGATCTCTGGGGTACAACACAAATGCTCATATATTTAGGACTATCAGATACTACTGGCATCTTGAAAATTTTATTATATAGTGCTAGTTTACAAAGTCCCAAAGCAATAAAAGAAGCATGATAATAGAATTCCATAGGGTTTCCTTTTTCTTTAAAAGGAAAAGGCAGCATAATTTGAGCTATTGATGGTGTTCAAAAGTATTTTTTCTATTTTGAGAGAGATAGGGGGACAGGAAGGGAGAAAGAGAAAGCTGGGTGGAGAGGGAAGGAGGGAGGTAACAAAGGAGGGGAAGAGGGGAGAGAGGGAACAGAGGCAGCAAGAAAGAAGCCTCAGAACCCAAGCACTGGGTTATTAAAAGTGTTTGCCTTGTACTCCTTGTGCTTGACATTTGAGCAGGATGTTTTTGCCTTTAGTTATTGCCATATCGACCCCAGTTGCCACAACAACTTGGACAGAAAAAAAAGAACAAGAAAGGTCATTCTGGGTTTCTTATTTGCAGCCCACAAAATCATTATTCTATTTCCTGGAAATTAGAATATGTTAAAGAGAAATTGGTCATTTTCTGAGAGCAAGGCAGGTATGTCAAAAAGTTAATTGATATGAATAGTATTTGTTCTAGACCCTACAAAGTGGGGACCTTCCTGTAGCTAGGCTATGTGTACATATAAACTGGTTTTTAAAAGTCGATTTAATTCCATCAGAACATGTTATTTAAAAATAATTTGCTAGTAAATAATTATTAAATTGGTATATAATGGACGTCAATTGAGTATTTATTTTTCTAAAAGGGTTTATGTGTGTATACATAGCCCTCAGAAATTTTATTTTCCTTTTTTTTTTAATTCAACAAACTTTTAGCTGGTGACTGTTTTGCACACAGCATTTTGATGATCTTGACTTTAATTTTCCAGTCCTTTTATAATATGTAAATGTCTTAGGCATGGTGGGCTTTTCTTATATCAACTTGTCAGACAAAATTCTTTAAGCTCAGGAATTGGAAATGGATTATTGATGTCCAGGTCCTGGACTCCATACAAACGTATGGTTAAATTTGTAGATATTATGGGCTCTCTAGATAGCATATTGGCTAGTGTTGGGCCTGAAATCATGAATTTCTTTGTCCAAAAACAGTGTCAGACAGAAATTTACTATCTTTGTGATCCTAGGCAAGTCATTTACCTTCTACATTCCTCAGTTTCTTCAAGTGTAATTGGGGGATCATAACAGCACCTAACACAGAATTCTTGCAAAGATCCATTGAGAAAATATTTATTATGTGCTCATGATAGTACCTAGCATACAATAGGTGCTTAATAAACACTTATTTCCTTCTTCTTTCTTGCCTTACACTTTACTTTGATATAAGAGACATTTTCAACCTGCTCTCAACTTTACTGATTATATCATCCATAAAAAGTTCGTGAATATTTTTTTCAACAAAATGGAAATGTTTGAATTTTGCTGCTTCAACATATTGATTATTAGCATATCTTAAATTCAGCTTTATGATCTCACATGAGTTAAAGATGCAACCTTAACATATGTTAATCATCACTTTTCTCTTGTTCTTCCAATAAAGGAAGATATAGTTTAAGTTGAGATCACAGAAATTAAACAAAATGTTATTCTGTATTCAGGCAGAATTTGGAAAGAACTGAGCTGAGAAAGAATAAGAGCTGAGCAGGGACTTAGGTTTAGAAGAGATTTGGCAAAGATGATCATTCATCTATACTCATTTGTAATATTCCATAGGACTACAGGCCTCCTGAGTCAGTTGTGCTGATGTTATATTCCCCAAACAACTGGACAAGTAAAAAGGCAGATCTGAGAGGCCAGATGACCTTGTGTTTGAGTGTAGCCCATGGAAAAACAACTTCATTGCACACCGGAAATGATAGCACAGCTCTAAAATAGCTTAAAAATCATATTAGAGAGGTAGATGAAAATTTGAGAAAAGATATGAGACTGATGCCAGAGTATTATGAAAACAGTCAACAGCTTCAAAAAATGCCTAAAAAGTAGAATTACCAAATGGAAAAGGAGGTACAAAAATCTACTGAAGCAAACAACTCCTTAAATAGCATAATTGGTCAGAAGGAAAAGAAGTACAAAAGGTAATAGAGGATAACAAAACCTTAAAAGTTAGAATTGATGGAAGCTAATGACTTTGTGAAGATAATAAGAATTTTAATCATCAAATTAAAAAGAATAAAAAAAAAGAATATTTAAAATATTTCTTGGGGGGAAAAAAACTGACCTGAAAAATAGATCCAAAAGAGACAATATCAGAATCATTGGACTACCAGAAAACCATAGTCAAAAAGAGAACCTGGAAAGAATCTTGCAAGAAAATATCAAGAAAAACTGCCATGATGTTATAGAGCTAGATTGCAAAATAGACATTGAAACCATCTACCAATCACCTCAGGAAGAAGATACTAAAATAAAAGCTCCAAGAAACATAATAGGTAAATTTCAGAATTAGCAAATCAAGAAAAATTACTTACAAATGGCTAAAAAGAAAGAATTCAAATATTGGGAGTCACTACCAGGATTACACAGGACATGGCAGCTGTTGTGATATTAAAGGATCAGAGATCATACGATGTGATATTCCAAAAGGCAAAGGAACCTATATCATAACCAATAATCTTGATGAAATTAAACAATATATCAAGGGGAAAAATGGTCATTCAATAAAATAGAAGGATTTCATGCTTTCATAAGGAGAAGACTGGAACAAAACCAAAAATTTTAACTCTAACATTAAGACCTAAGAAATGCATAAATAAGTAAAAAGGGAAAAGAAAACAGAAAGGACTCATTAGAGCTAAACTATTTACATCCCACATGGCAAGATGATACTTGTAATTCTTAAAAACTATCACTAATCATGTAGCTAGAAAGAAATAGAGAGTATGGGTATAAGGTGAATTTGAAGGAATGACATTAAAAAAATAAGGGTTGAGAAAGAGTAGAGTGGATATAGAAGGAAGTGAGAGCTAGAATGTTTATGAAGAAATCAGTTTTCTTTAGGCTTATGAGGAAGTGCTCTAAGTCACTTGATATTAGAGAAATGCAAATTAAAACAAATAGAAAGTATCATCTCACATCTTTTAGATTGGCTAATGTGACAAAAAATTAAAGTGATAAATGTTAGGCTATGGGAAGATTGTTACACAGATGCACTGTCAATATAGTTACGAACTGATCTAGCTATTCTATAGAGCACTTTGGAACTACACCCAAAGGGCAACCTAACTGCATATATACTGATCCTGCAATACCACTGCTAGGTTAGTATCCCAAAGAGACAATAGACAAAAAGGCAAAAAGACCTACATGTGCAAAAATGCAGCTCTTTTCATGGTGGCAAAATAATGGAAATTGAGGGATGTGTATCAGTTGGAGAAAAACTGAACAAGCCATGATATGAATATAACAAATACTGTTGTACAATAAGAAATTATAAAGACAGATTTCAGAAAAACCTGGAAAATGTATGAAATGATACAAAATTAAATAAGTAGAATCAGGAAAATATTGTATGCAGTATCAACAGCCTTGTGGTCATGATCAACTAAGATCAGTGATACAGTGATCCAAGCCAGGAACAAAGGACTCTGTGAAAATGCCTATCACCTTTGCGAAAAAGGAAAGAACAGAGGGAGGGAGAAAAATTTGAAAATCAAAACTTTGAAAATAAAAATGCTAAACATTTTCTGGATATATTACTGAGAAAAAATAAAATGGTATTTTAAAAAAATACCTCAAATGCTTAATAGTTATGTGACCATAGGCAAGTCACAAAATTTCTATCAGTTTCCTCATTTTAAAAATGAATATAATAATTCCTGACATGATTATATAACAAGGTTGTTATGAGGATCAAGTGAAATATATATGGTATGTAAAGTACTGTATACATATTATCAATTTTTCTTATGTCTTTACCAAATTTTTTTTTATAAATAACTTTTATTGATAGAACCCATGCCAGGGTAATTTTTTACAACATTATCCCTTGCACTTACTTCTGTTCCGATTTTTCCCTTCCCTCCCACCACCCCCTCCCCCAGATGGCAAGCAGTCCTTTACATGTTAAATAGGTTACAGTATATCCTAGATACAATATATGTGTGCAGAACCGAACGGTTCTCTTGTTTCACAGGGAGAATTGGATTCAGAAGGTATATATAACCCGGGAAGAAAAACAAAAATGCAAGCAGTTTATGTTCATTTCCCAGTGTTCTTTGTTTGGGTGTAGCTACTTCTGTCCATCTTTGATCAATTGAAACGGAATTAGATCTCTTCATCGAAGAGATCCACTTCCATCAGAATACATCCTCATACTGTATCGTTGTTGAGGTATATAATGATCTCCTGGTTCTGCTCATTCCACTTAGCATCAGTTCATTTTACCAAATTTTTAAAAGGAACATTTCATTTCTTTCATGTCTAGTGAATACAGATTGCAATTTTTAACCATGACTTTTCATCTTGTGTGAGTCCTATATAATATCCTTCTATAATACTTTTTCAGTGAGTCTTACCACTATGTGATATGTCATTGCATTACATACATAAATAAGGAATATCAGCATTAAAAAGATTAGATTTTATTTCAGGGAGAAGATTGAGGTTGTTGAAAGTGCTATCTATACTATTTCTGAAGGGCAATCTAATTCTTTCTCTTTCTCATTTTTAACTCTGGGCTCAGGTTTAGTAATTTTCCTCTCCTTCTCTTTGAAAATTGTGACATTTTAAACTGCAACTCCCAAAAAAATATTGGTTTTTAAAAAATGGACCTTTGGTTTATCATAGAACTGGTCACATTTATATGATGAACAAACTCACCTATATCCTTACCTTCAAATCTACATCTAGCTATATATATACTGTTCATATAGTCCAGTGTATATAGTTCATTTGCAGTTTTTTTTCTAAGACTTATGTGATAATGAGCTCCATGGATTTTCCATTCAATTGAATATCATAGGTTGAATAATATTCAACTTTTACTTAACTCAGCCATTTTTGGATGGCTGATGTTACTTCCTACAAGTCAATCAATGCACATTAAATTTCTGTGATGTGTCAGTTATTGTGCTAAGCACTGGAGATAAAAAGCACAAATAAATACAAAGACAGTCCTTGTCCTTAAGGAATTCATGAGCAAAAAAAGGGAAATCCACATGCTGAAAAACATGCATGATGGCAGGGAGAGAATGAATAATATACAAGCTGGTAGCATGATAGAGAGTTCCAAAGAAGTCCAAAAATGATATAGCTGGTGGGAAACAACTGATTATGGATCTCACCTGAAATTTCATAAATATTCAGTGGCAAGCCATAGAGGCAGTCATCACATTGACATCTGAAATAGAAAATTTTAAAAGACTGCTTATGGGGAATTTCCTTTCCATTTGGACTTTGTTCTGGATGTCCTCTATAATCATGGCAAATTCATTTGCCAAAGATATGTTTCAAAATATATTTAATATTATTCTGTTTTCTCTATATTTGGACATATCTTTCTATTTTTTTACTATCTTATTAGATAGTGCTGTTTATAACTTTCTACCATTCTCCTCCATTTATAAAACAATCTATATGCTTAACATCTGTTGGCTTTGTCTGCCATACTTTTTCTGTTGGCAAGAAGATCAAGTATTTAGTGTTTGAAACATTTTATAAGCTCTTTATTGTTTCCTTAAA
Organism: Antechinus flavipes; assembly: GCF_016432865.1. Taxonomy (NCBI): domain Eukaryota; kingdom Metazoa; phylum Chordata; class Mammalia; order Dasyuromorphia; family Dasyuridae; genus Antechinus; species Antechinus flavipes. The sequence continues at coordinate 352,516,723 of NC_067401.1, read as the reverse complement.
ATGACAATTGATTTACATTGGTTAAATGCTTTTAGGAAATGATTTTAATCTATACCATTGCCTATTCCTCCATGAATTTCATGTTTGTGCTCTTTGTCATCAGTAGTTAAATAACTCATATTTGAATTGTTTAAAATGTATGCCTTATTTTTTAATTTATATTTCTTTAGTTTGGTATTGATTTTGATCTTTACTCTAACAAGATGATCTGACTGGATACAGAAAGCTAGTCTGTGCATGATTTCCACATCAATAATGAATTGTCTTTATTTCTTTGAAATATAATCAATTTAATTTTTGTTATGCTATTTGTTATTCACCACATTCGGCACATTCTCCTTCATTCTTCAAAGACTATACTCATGATGTATAGACTTGAAATGCCTGTGGAGTCTATAAGAATTTTTTGCCTTTCACAGTTCTTACTGCTGAAGCATATCTTCCAATATATTTTTACCATCTTCCCCTGTGCCCATCTTTTCAATGAAGTCTTATATATGTTGATTTGATTTGAGAAAAATTATCAAGTTCTTCCTAGAATGTTTCTATCTGCCTGTCCTCTATAACAAATGTTTGTTTAAGTGAAATTATTTTAAAAGTTTTCTTTTTTTTTTTTTGCTTCTACTTGTATGTGGTGTATATATGAAGATAGATAGATGTTTGTGTATATATATACATGTGTGTGTATATATATGTATATAAGTATACATATATGTGTGTGTAAAGTAGTATAAAGTAAAATGGCAATATTGTTGCCTTGATTGATCTTTCCTTGTGGCTTTGGATTTATGAGAAGTCATATTCTCTAACTCCTTTCCTTGCTTCTCTATGCACAACCTAGGGGCCATTTATTCACTTATTTGTGACTTCCTTGTATCAGTTGATTTCATCTGTAGTAAACATGGAAATATTCATATGATTTAGTTATTGTAGAAATTAACTATGTTGATCATTGGATAATAAGTTACTCCATAAAGACAGACTAAAAATGCCTATTTATTAGAATCCTCTCGCCTGTTTTTAACCATCTGTCATTGTCATAGAAATGGAAAAGGGCATAGGAATGAGCGACCAATTTGTAGTTTTCTTGGCATCGTGATCAAATAATTAATCATTAGTGGCAAGTTTACCAAACAAGCCATGCAGAGTTAGCTAGGGTCTTCCTTGAGTACCAGGCCTAATCTATTGATCACTGGATGTGTATTGAAACATTTTTTCCTTGATAAAAACTCCAAGTCACTTTCATGCTGTAATTAGGTATTAAATAGGGGTTTACTGTTGGAGGGCTGTAAATTTACTTCTATGAAATTTCATCTTTTTAGATTTACAGCTAGTTGGTGAAGCAGACAGCATGTTGGATCTGGAGTGAGGAAGATCTGCATTCAAATGTGGTCTCAGTCATTTACTAACTGTGTGACTGTGGGGAAGTCATTTAATCATGTCTGACTCAATTTTCTTGTCATAAAATGGGAAAAATAATAGCTCCTGCTTCCCTTGATTATTATGAAGATAAAATGGGATAATATTTGTAAAGTCCTTTGTATGCTTTAGAGGTCTCTAATACAAGCTATCACTTTTTCTGTTGTTGTTGTTGCTGCTATTGTTATTATTAGTTGTTATTCTTACTGTTATCTATTATGTTGATTATTTCTCTAAGAATTTTTCTTCTAAAAACTAATTCAGCACACTATTTGTCTTTAACCAAAGGGTAGAACTTCATAAAATACTAGAATGCAAACAGATTTTTTGGTTACTTCACTTGAGATTTACTGTTAAGGCAGCTTTTACTTCTTAAATATTGCTCTTTGTTTATGATTATACAACCAGCTCTCAGTCTTATTTACTACCACCATCTAGTTCGTTCCTTGCTTTAGTGGCCACATAAATAACATGAGAGACTTTGTGAATTGTTTTGCTGAGATCTGGATCAGAAGGAAGAAGCAAAGGGAGAAGCAATCCTGATGACAGATTGACCTATTGGACCTAGGATGTATAACACCAAATTACACAAGTCTACCAACTGGCATTTCCCTGTGCACATTCCAGTGATTAGATAGACTGGGCTTTCTTCCTTTCACTACTAGGATTTGAGAAGAGCTTACTTCTAAACATGATATTTTATAGTCATTTGGGAGTTGAGATGCTAGAATATGGTGGATACCTCAAAAACATGTCATTATTTCCAGTTACTGCCAACTTTCCCAAAAGAATACCAGCAGAAAGTGATCAGTGACAGAAACCAGGTCATACTGTTCTTAATATCCAGGATGCTTTAGTAGTGGTGCATTCCAGAGAAGATAACAATAGGAAATTTAAGAATGGCCCTTGCTATAGGAAAATGAGAGAGTATGATACCTGAATGAAGACAAGATTTTGGAAGAGTGAAATTCCCATCTGTTTGGCACCTGTGAAATTGAAAGATTGAGTGAATCTAAACAATTGGAAAAATGTCAACGGCTCATGGATAGGCTGAGCTAATATAATAAAAAGTTATGAATTCTTTCCCAGCAGATAGCTACTTAATACTACTTTTGGAGGTAGAAGTTCCTCTGAAGATGAACCCATTTCCATAGTAAATTGGATTTTTTCTTCTTTGCTCTTTTTTTTTTAATAAGAAATATTAGTGTAGGCACCCTAATCCTAGGTACTGTACCCCCTGCTTCATTTTAGCTTTCCCTCCTGACCTGCAACAGCAAACCTAAAGCTCCAGCCTCTTGTAAATGCCTGCAGCCAGAACACTTGGGCCTGGCATTCCTACTCAGCAGAAGTTCCCTCAATTTTACTGGACTCAGACCCAGGTTTCTCCATACTTTCCAGGAAGTGAAAGTACTTGTAGTTGTGATTGAGGATACCTCAAAATCCAGATATCTTCAGGGTTTGCACTGGCTGTTTCTATGGAGCTAACCTGGAGGTGTTTATTATACTTCATACTGGTTAAATCATGGTCCTAGGATATTTTCTAGTTCTCCCAGAAGGATACCAGTCTGTGTTCTCCCGAGGGACTATCTTGTTTTGTTTATCAGCTTAAAATATTCTGACCTACTCCTCCTTCATCTTCCCAGAATCCTCCCTGTATGAAAGATTTAACTTTGGTACTGTTGGTAGAAGTCATTCCATATATATATCCAAGAAAATAACTCTTGTTCTTAGTATGTGCATTGTGTCTGCTTCAGATTGCTTTGGATTTTTTTGGTTCTCGTTTGCTGCTAGGTGATGAGATGCATACACACAAGGGGAGTTATCAGACCCAAAGCGTAATGACAACATAATTATGTCATGGCCCTTTTCCCAGAGGGTTGAAGAAAGGACCAAAGGATCTGTAAGAGTAGACAGTGAATAATAAAGGAATTCTGTTTGTGTCCCTATAGCTATCTTCAGAGCTACCTGGATTAGAAATGGTCTCAAACAAACAGAATAGTCCATATGTCACCCCTACTGGTGATGTTGACCCCAAAGAGATGCATCATGGTAATAGAGCCATTCTTCCTCTCCAGTTCCCATAAGGTCAAAGACTTTAACAAGCATTTTCTTCATCTAAGTGCACCTACAATTATACCAAATCTGATTATACTTCATGAGACAGCAAAGACTTGCTGATAATCTTACATATAAGGATGAGACTCATCATGAGAAGGAAATGTCCCCCACAGTTCTGAATATGTTGAATCATGCTATTTTCCCCCCAAACTAGTTATAGAGCATAAAACATGACTATTTAGCAGTTTATCTGAAAAAAAAAATTACCTGAGGGGGTGGGGGTGTTAGTGAATTACAAGTTTAGCATGAGTCTAATGTATAATGTGGTAGCCAAAAAACAAATGAAAAAGTAATTGTTAGTCTTCTTAGAGAGATGACTAATGTCTAGGACAACTTCACCAATAGGGTATTACTGTTCCAGTTTTCCCACAAATTTGTCATTTTCCTTTTTTTGTCAGATTAACCAACCTGATTGGTATAAGGTAGTGCCTCAGAATTGTTTTAATTTATATTTCCTTAATAATTAATGTTTTAAAGAATTTTTATATGACTATGGATAGCTTTGATTTCTTCATATAAATGTGAACTGTCTCTTCATATCCTTTGACTATTTATATATTGGGATACAACTTGTGTTCTTATAAATTTGGCTCAATTACCAATATATTTAAAAAATGGGGGCTTTATCAGAGAAGTTTGATCTAAAAAACTTTTTACTCTTAAGTAAAAAACTCCCTCCAACTTCCATTTTTTGCTTTCTTAATCATGGGTATATTAGTTTTGTTTTATTTAATGTTATCAAAATTATCCATTTTATATCCTGTAATGCTCTCATTTCTTTTTTTTTTTTTTTTGATCATAAAATGTACAGTTAACCATACATGTCAAAAGTAAACTATTCCATGTTTTCCCATTTTGCTTATGCTATCACACTTTATGTACTCATTTTGATCTTAGCTTGGTATATGATGTTAGGTGTTGGTTTATAACTCATTTTAGTTTTCTTAGCAGTTTTGTTCAAATAGTGAGTTCTTGTTCCCAAATCTGGACTAAATTACTGTATTTATTGCCTATTGTGTCTTGTGTATTCAATCTATTCTTTTGATCCACTACTCTATTTCTTAGCCAGTACCGGATTGTTGAACATTTTTATTGTTCCTTGATACTTTTGAACTTTTGTTCTTCCAAATAAATTTTTATTTTTTTCCCCAACTATATAAAAATATAATATATAAAATATAAAATATAAATTAATGTTTGAAAGTTTGATTAGTATGACACTGAATAGGTATATTTATTTAGGTGGAATTATCATTTTTATTATATTGGCCCAGACTCCTGGTTTGCAATTATTATATTTTTCCGTTGTTCAGATCTGACTTTACTAGTGTAAAAAATGTTACGTTATGTTCATATAACTCCTGAGTTTGTTTCATCAGGTGGAACATAAAGTACTTTATCTAGTATCCATAGTTATTTTAAACTGAATGTCTTTATCTCTACTTGCTGGACCTTGTTGGTAACATGTAAAAATGTAGATGTTTTATGTGGGTTTACTTTCTATCCTGCTATTTTGCTACAGAAGTTATTTCAGCTAGTTTTTTAGTTCATTCTCAGGATTCTCCAAGTATAATGTCTCATCATCTGTATACTGAGGACCTTACCAATGAGAGTTGACAATTTGACAACTTAGTGTAACATTTTACTAAGGAAGTAAAGGAGGGTGCTAAAAATAAATTTCACCTATTTTATATAAACCCAGTTACATCGAAAAATGAATAGGTATATACATACTTGTATATTCACATATATGTATGTATAATATATACAAATGTATATTATATATTATACATATATTATGTTACAGGAAATCAATAAGAATGATCAAAATGAGCATATTTGTAGACAAGTTGAGTTTTTGTTTTTCTTCTAACTTTTGCATAAAGAGTAGACAGTTCATCATTTTGTCCTTTGTTGCCTCTTTAATAATGAATAACCACCTTATAATGAAAAGATATATTTGCCCAGCATTGATTTGATCTTTCCATAAAACCCCATTTCAATATTAAACTTAAATGCAACTGTATCTTAAAATAACAAGATAGGGTTAAAGTCCATCAAACATATACCCACATGCTATATTTTGCAAACAACAAAATGGCATAAATTATTTTAAAGATTATTTTAAGAAAGAAAATCATTTTAAAATGGTCTTACTTTAAAAAAAAAATTCAATTTAGTTCTTCCCATGCACAGAGCCATATCTTTAATATCTTTATACAGAATTAGTGTTTAAGGGAACTTAGGGTCCATTCCACTTCAATTCAATGCCTTGGGAGTGGAGGAAACTAAACCCTAGAAAGTTTAATGGCTCAAGTCTACACAGCAAATGTGTGGAACAGCAAAGACTAATAAGAATCCAAATCTACTACACCTAGTCAGTTCAATATATTTCAGCAAGATTGCTAGATGGTATGGTGGATAGAAAGTACTTTATATTAGGTAAACCTCACAACCTCAATTTTCTTACTCTAAAATACAGGTAATAATAATTATCTCCAGAGATTGTTGTGAATATCAAATGTGATAAAATATGTATACTATTAATCTTAAAACTCTAATTATTATTGTTATTATTTTTATGTGCTTATATTAAATTATTATATTATGTGTAATTATATATCATTTAACTTATAACTTATATTTTATATATAATTGATACATAAATACATGTATATATGATGATAATCTTATAAATGGTATAGTATATCATATTTAAGACTTGTAAGACGTTTATAATGTACAACAGATTTTGATAATATAAATATTTTTATATATTTATATATTGTTAAATATGTAAATAAAAATAATATTTAAATATCATATTTATATATAATTGTATGTAATCTATAATAACATTACTATTGCTATAGCTTTACGGTAATAATAGTATTTACTAAGTACCCTCCATATATTAGGTGACTGTTAGGATTCTTACAAGGTCCTAAGTCACTGGAATTGATAGACAATAATTATCTAATTTAGCATAGTTCAGTATGATTGCTCTGATCTTACAAGGAGATATTATGGGCCAGAACTTGAAACAAGGTACTAAGTGGAATTGAGGAGACAGTGGTAAAATCTAATTTAGCATTGATTTAATCCTAGAACAAATAATGGTTTCCTAGTGATATAATGATTGGTTTGTACTCAGCGTACAGCATATAAGCAAGAAGTTCTCAGGGCCAAAAGGACAAGCCCACCGAACAGAAACCCACTAAAAGCTCTCGGAGCCTCAGCCAGGATTCAGTCAAAGAGATTCACAAGCCAGAGAAGACAGCTTAAGCTCTCAGAATTAAGGAGAAAGATAAGGCTCTATTAAAGCTAACCCAGCCCCAGGATAAGAGACAAGACTTTTGAAGGAGAAAGAGAAAGATTTTGATTGAAGACAGAAAATTAGGAAAAATGATTTCAAAATGTTATAGTATCTGTTTTATTTTTAATAGAAGCATATTTAAATTTGAATTCAAAATATAAAGAATTTGGACTTTAACTCCTGGCTTCATTTGGGGTGATTATACTGAACTGAAACTAAGGCTGCTCCCAGAAGCCCCCCAAGAAATCTATTCCCAGAAAATATTATATTTCAGAAAAGAATATTTCAGGTGATGACATAGGATCAAGAACAAAAAAAAAATTGCAAGGAAGTTTTACTTTTATTCTTTTTGAAACAGCCTTCTTCCTGAGCTTTCTAACTCCCAACAGAGTAAGTCTAGTTGTTCACATACAGGCCTTATATAACAAATTTGCTCAGGGTCCCTATGTGATATTATCTCCAGTCTTTTCAGTGTCCTGCTTATCTTTTTTCTGGAAACTCTGATTTGTCACTACTAAAAGTTGGCATGATTTAATAGAATCTAAGATGATGTTAGATCTCTTGCCTTTCAAATCAGTCTTTGATCATTTAGCTTTTACCTTGCTGAAATCCCTAGGTCTTTTTTTTTTCCCCCACTTGAATTGCCATATAATTATCTCATCCTCCTTCTTCTCCACAACCTGTGTCTTTTATTTGATATTTTGATCTTGTCTAAAGGATTTTGCATTTTTCTTTTTTAAATTTTTCTCAGTTCCAGCCCATCTCATTAAGATCTTAGCTGGACTTAATTCTGTCATCTAACTTATTCTTCCAACCTTGTGCCATGTGAAGAATGGATTATATTGCCTTAGCCCTTCGTCCAAATCATTGATAATAATATAAACTAAAACAAGGTCAAAGATGGTCTTCATTACTCTTTGTTCTAAAGCGTTCTACCTATTATTGCATTAATTACCACAATTATAAACTTTATAATACTTTTAGAACTTTTTAAAAGTTGAAACTTTATTTTTAAAAAATGTTTAATGTTTAAAAAGAAATATTATTATTCAACCTTTTGGAAGACATTTTGGTCTGATGATAAGAAAATGATTTAAAATGGTCATATTGTTTGGCCCAGAGATCCCAATACTTGCCAAGAAGATAAAAAATAAAAAGAAAAGTTGCAACATATACATAGAATTTATTTTTTCTGTAGCAAAGAATTATAAACAAAGTAGATTATGCCATTTGGGAAAGATCAAATTCTGGTACTAACTGAAAATAATGAATTATGACAGTCTAAGAAATGTGAAATATGATATAGAGAAACATGCAAAAATATGAAATAGAACCAAAAAACCCAATCTATCCATTAACTATAGTAATATTAATGGAAAGAAGTATGGAAGAAATCATAGCTGAATTCTATGTAATTATAATGCTGAGAATTGGCCACAAAGAAGAGATATGTGAAATATTTCCTTGTATTCTTTACAGCAAATGGAAACTTTGTAGGTTGAAAGCTATATAGGCTCCAAACATATGTTGGTTAATTTTTCTGAAATTTATTTTCTTTCCTTCCTTTTAAATTTTTTTCCTAGGGGAAACTTTCTTGTTTGGGGTGAGAGATACACTTAGATATGAAATCAGTTCCAATATAAATAATATTTTATTTAAATAACAAAATGAAAATAATTTTATGTTAATTTTTTTGAAACAGAGCAAAGATTTTGAAATACCTCATCCTTAATGCACTTACACATATGTAAATATACTCAGATATTCACATATTATTACATTTATTTGTGAATTTCATTGTGTCTCAATCAAACAAATTTTTTCTTGAGTACAATTATTTTTTCACACGGAGTTTTTATAGTACATTGAAATCTGTACATCCAAAGTGGTGAAGATTTTGATTGAAGACAGAAAATTAGGAAAAATGATTTCAAAATGTTATAGCATCTGTTTTATTTTTAATAGAAGCATATTTAAATTTGAATTCAAAATATAAACAAGGGAAAAAACTGACTTTAGATCAGATGAACTGAATCTTGATATGAATCCTACTTTTTTTCCCCCTGAGGCAGTTGGGGTTAAGTGACTTGCCCAGGGTCACACAGCTAGGAAGTGTTAAGTGTTTGAGACCAGATTTGAACTCAGGACCTGCTGACTTCAGGGCTGGTGCTCTAACCACTGTGCCACCTAGCTGCCCCATGAATTCTACTTTTTACACCATTTATTACAGACACTTAAACTCTCTGACGTTCAATCACTTCATTTGCAATATGGGAACAATAATATTTGTAGCACCTATCTTGTAGGGGTTCTTCAGAGAATAAAAATGATACTAAATATAATAGTCTAAAATAAATAATAAAAACAGGTATGTCTATGTAGTATTTTAGGGTTTACAAAGTGAAAACATATATTATCCCCTTTGATTTTTACAATAACTATCTGAAATAGGCATTTTACCTTGTCATTATTTGTATTGACCTATAGTCATTATTATGCCCATTTTATATATGAAGAAACTTAGTTTTGGAGGAAGATCCTTGGCAGCTAATAACTGTCAGAGACAGTTTTTCTTTTGGCTCCAAGATTCACTTTGTATTTATGCCACATGGTTTCTCAAATAAGATTTTGTAGGTGAACTACTTTTTAATCATAAAGTACTGTTATTTTCATTATTTATAATAATAATAATATGAATGATAATGATGGCATTCACAATTCTGGTATACAAAGAGTCTTAAATGGATTATTCTTTTTTGCAAAGATATGTCATTGCCCACTGGCCTTTTGTTTAGACAATTTAGATTTTGCTTAAAGCGGAATGAAAATAAATTTTTAAAATGCAAATACTGAAAAAGAAGAAGCTTAGTCTTCACATTTATAATTGAAATATCTTTTAGGACAGGTTGATGGTATCTGGCTCCTTTTGTGGAACACAAGATTTCTTCCTACTGTTTTTTTTTTTCTCAGCAGGATTTAGAGAACAAATTAAGATCCAACATAAATATTAAGGATGCTAACTAACATGCTTTGTCTTTTAAGCTACACACAGTTTAGATGCTGAAATGTAATTATTTTTAAAGAAGTATCACTATTAACTTTCCCATTCGTCTGTTCCCTTCCTAGTAATTAACAACTGAGTTACATATCAACAGTTAAGTTACACATTTTATGTTTTTTTTTTCAATTTCTCTTGGTTGATTGATCATTTCTTTGACTTCTTTCACTTGTATCACAGTTAAGTAGGAATTAATTTCTAAAATAATGTAGCAATAGAAAAAAATAATTTCCAAATAGAGATAGTTATATACATATACATATATATATATATAAATGTATACACATGTATATGTGACTTCACATATCTCTCTTTAAAGTGTAGTAGATCTCTGGGCTTTATTACTACTGGTAGCATGGTCAATGATTCAGTGAGAAAGTAAACCACATATCAATAATTTTACTTTAGCCTTTATTCTCCCATAAATCTTTAATAAACATCCAACCAATATACTAGATGATTTTCCCTAGGCACCAGATCTAGGTACTAGAATATTATCTGTCCTTTTGGGTACATGTCCAGCTCAGCTTCTTTTCTGTTCATGTATCTTCAGATGTGATTTTTTATATCTTAAAGAAAGACTAGAACTGAAGAATACATCCAAGAACCATGTATATCTTTAGAAGCACCTTGTCTTTTTCGGGGGGGAAACCTTTTTATTTCTTTTTATTATTGAGGGAGAAAGCCATAAAATATAAATGGAAATATCCTTATTAAGACTTATTCAGAAAATTTTTTAAATGTATCAAAAATGCCTGGTATTTCTATTGTTAAATCAGTTAAGTTAAGATCAGTTTAACAAATATTTAAAAAATGTTATTAGCTTTTTATTTTTCAAAATATATGCAAAGTTAGTTTTCAACATTCACCCTCACAAAACCTTTTGTTCCAAATTTTTCTCCCTCCCTCCCCAGTTCCCTTCTCCCTTGGACAGCAAGTAATACAATATAGGTTAAACATGCGATTCTTTTAAATATATTTCTATCTTTATTATGCTCCAGAAGAAAAATCAGAGCAAAAGGGGGAGAGGGATTAGGAAAAAAAAAAAAAAAAAACAAGCAAGCAAACAACAACAAAAAAAGGTAAAAATATTATGTTGAGATCCACATTCAGTCTCCATAGTCTTCTCTCTGCATGTTGTTGGGTCTTTCCATCACAAGTCTATTGGAATTGATATATTTGATAAGCTTTGGATACAAACCTTGGAATCCTCCTTCCTCCAGTGATGAAATAGTTGAAAAGTCTTAAAGAAAGACTTGAGGGAAGTCTGATGAGAGTATGGATTTCCTCTCTCTTCTTTGGCTTTGGGTTGGGAGTTTTATACACACACACACACACATACACATATAGCAGTAGCTTTTTCTTAAGGTGATATATGTGCATGTACACACACACACAGAGGCAAACAGAAATAGATGACAAATAGTTAGATAGACTGACAGACAGACAGACAGGTAGGTAGATAGATAGAGATAATAATTTTTTGAGATACTCATCACCATTATGTTGACAACTGGGTAATGACCTTTTCTTAGCTAGTTAATTGTCATAACTATCTAATAAAGAAATATCAAGTAGAAATACTTATTTTTTACATATGTGTTGTGAGTTCAAATGTTGGGTTCTTGTTCTTCTATAAAATATTATAAAAGTTCTCCCTGGGTGCCTTCCCTGGAATCAGGATTTTGTCGGTCCCTGTTTGGGTGCCAAAATGTGGTGATCTTCTTCTTCTAGCCCGGTTAGCTTAGAGGCCTATCTCTCTACTTGGTTCCAAGAGCTCTTGCTGCTTTGTCCTTCAGCCTCTGCCTCTGCTTTCTTCAGCCTCCAGAGCCAGCACCACTCTTCATGTCATTCCGGTGAAATCTCCCAAAGTGCTCTGTGTCTGCACCAGAGTGCTCCTCTCCAATGCAGCTGAACTCTCTTCCGTGACCAGCCAGCTAAGTGAAATATGTTCTTTCTTGCCTCGCCTCGGAGAGAGGGCTTCTGGCGTAATTCTGCTGAAATCTGACCGAGATCCTCTGTCTGTTTCTTTTATACAAGAGGGATGAATTGTGGGATACGAGAGAGAGGGATTATGGGTTTTCTCCCATAGTGCTCTCTGGCCCAAAGAGCTTCAAGGGAAGTGTGAATTCACAAAGTTACACAGTTTACTTTGTGACTCTCCCATACTTGTGAACTTCAAGGAGTAAAGGTGTGAACACAAGCATTGTACTAATTAGTTCCACTTAGTACCTTGTTTCAGGTTCTGGCCAAAATCTTCTTGTAAGATTAGATCAACTCTAATTAGTTAGCAGTTTGTAAAGATTCCAACACATATGTAACACCTGGGTGGCCTATCAACCGACACAATGGGTCCACTAGAAAGGGTTGCCTCTGATTCAGGGTACTTTATGAGTACTTTCAAAACCATAGGCTATGATGTATTTCTTATATCTTTGCTTTTTTACATAGGTGCCATTAAGTGGGAAGGAATAAGTAATAGAGAAACAGTGGGTACTAAGGATTAATTTGTCTTACTTCTTACCTTTACTTAGAGTATATATTTTTCATTAGTTATTGCATGTACTGCTGAGATACTTAGGTATCGACCAACTGCACATATAATTTTCAATTTCATGGACATTGGCAAATTTGTTTTTCAATGAATTTACCAGCCTTTCCATGCTTGCAATATCTGATACAGTTCCCCTGTCTTACTCATTGCTAACTCAAGAAGCAATTTCTGAAACGCATATATTATAAATATATGTGTATATACATTTGTGTCTGTATGTGTGTTTACATATACATATGTATGTATGTGTACATACCACAGAATATGGGTAATTTTTCTTATATCTTCCTCTCCTGCTCCTGTTCTAACAGCTTCTTGTAGACTAAGGTCTATGGGATCCATCTTTTGGAGCAAAGTATTATAAGTTCCTCTCCCAATATATAAACTTTTTGAGGACATGTGATATGTTTTATCTGCCTTTCTATACCTTTTCTGCATCTTTTGATGGAGAATCATTTGATGAAGTAAGAATATCTACTACTTTTCATTTGATACTTACACTGACAGATCTGAATTATATTTAAGATGTGACAATTCTTTCAATGTCTTGTGTTCTACAGGTCTTCCTCAGTCTAAGACAATTAGTAGTTGAGTTCTTGAAGGGGAGAATCCAAAATGGTGAAAAAAAGCCGCGACTATTTGACCTGTCCCCCAAAACCCTCTGAACACCTTTAAATAATATGACAAAATAATTCCTGGAGCAGCAGATCTCATAGAAGGTTGGGCTAAAACAACTAAGGAGGTTAGTAGGAAAAGTCTCTTATACCTGAGTGAAAGTGGAGGAGGGTCCAGTGCAGGGCACACCAGCCACCAGACAAGGAGGAGGCTTTGGGAGAGACTGAATAAGCAGGAGCAGTGGATGCTTGCAGAATTCTCAGGAAGAGGATGGAACAAGTACACAGAAGGACCTGAGAAGGGCCCCTTTGCCAACACTAATGCAGGACTTGGTTCTTATCCATATCACAGTCTTAGGCAGTCTCAGGCTGAGGAGGAACAGTTGCACATCATTTGTGGCTGCAGAGGATCAAGGACCCTTGTCATACTTCCTGGGCAGGAAAAAAAGTGCTTATGGTCACTCACAGATAAGAACATCAACCAGGACAGTGGTAAACAAGCCTCTCCATAGATTATAACGTTTGGGAAGAACTGAAAACTTAGAGGTCTCTTGAAGTATCTCTGAAAATAGCTGCACAAAATCCCTGAAACTTGGGAGAGTGTGCCTTCCACCTGGGAAAGAGAGCCCTACTTGAACAAAAAATAAAAGCCAAGAAAAAAAGTGACAACAGCTTGGTAAAGAAGACATTAGGGAAAATAACACCTTATAAAATAGAGTAGTCCAAATGGTAAAATAGGTACAAAAAGGCAATGGAGAGAAGAATCTCTTTAAGAATAGAATTGGTCAAATGGAAAAGGAGGTTCAAAAGTTCACTGAATCATTTATCCAGCAAAATTGAATATAGTCCTTTAGGTGAAAAATGAATTTAATGAAATGAAGACTTTCAAGTATTCTTTTTTTTTTTTTTTTAAGTACTCTTGATGAAAAGACTATAGCTGCATAAAATATTTGACTTTCAAATAAAAATACAAATTCAAATACAAAACTTTTACAATAGAAGAGGGAGGAATGAGTGAATCTTGCTCAAGCTTCTGGCTTTAAGCCTGAGTGAACTGGCTTAAACAACAAATAGCATCCACACTGAATTGGGTATAGACATCTGTCTTGCCCTACAAGGAGGGGCAGCGTAAAATGAGGGAGAGGAAAAAGATGGAGAGAAATATAATTAGCAATGGTAATTATAAAAAAAAAAATTGAAGCAGGTTTCTCTTGTGATGACTGTGCTAGCACCAGAATCAGCCAGATAAGCAAAAGTCCTTAGTCTTTATTCTTCGCCTTTAGAGGCAGGATTGAACAGAATGGAAGCAGAATCTCCGTGACCACCTTTTCCTTCATCTACGGCCAAAGTGACTCTAGCTCATCTTATCCCACCCCCTAGTCCCTCCTACAATCCTCTGTATACATCAATCATTGAGCCAGCACAGGATAGTGGGAAGGACAATTTTCCAAACACATGCCCGTAGAGTATTGTCCAATCAGTAATTAGCCCTGAGTGCTTGAACCAACCTCAGTGCAACAACTCAAGAGTTTCAGCCCTCTACATTCTCTGATTTCTCAAGATATAAAAGAGTCAAATTTTTAAAAGTAAGAGTGATTCTCCAATTGATAATCAAAATATATAAATAGTTTTCAGATGAAGTAATCATAGCGATCTACACCCATATGAAAAAATGCTCTCATTCAGTATTGTTTGGAGATTAAAAATGAAAACAATTCTGAGATACTACTTTATCCCTATTAGATTGGGTAATAGGACAGAAAAAGAAAATTACAGATGTTGGAGAAAATTTGGGAAAATTGTTGCTTTGTTGGTTAAGTTGTGACCTAATTCCATGTGACCATGTTGTAGAATGATTTAGAACTGTGCCCAAAGGGCTAAAACCAAATATACTTGTTAACCTAGAAATATTGCTAGTAGGCTGGTATACTGAAAGAAATAAAGAAAAAAAACAAGAAAGAAAAGTACATGTATTTACAAAAATATATATTTTAGCTCTTTTCTGGTGACAGAGAATTGGAAATGGAGGGAATGTCTATGAATTGAGTAATGACTGAATATTTTGTGGCATATGATTATGATAGAATACTAGTAGGCTGTTAGAAATTATGAGGAGGATACTCTCAACCCCACCCTCCGCACCCTCCCCCCCAAAAAAAAACCAAAACAAACAAACAAACAAACAAACAAAAACCCTGGAAAGACTTGTAGGAGCTGATACAAAATAAAGTGTACTGTGTACAAAATAACATCAATATTATGTTGATATGATAATATGATCAACTGTGAATGACTTAGCTATTCTCATCAATATAATGATCCATGACAACTCTGATGAAAAATGCTATCCATCCCTAAAGAAAGAACTGATAGTGTCTGAATACAGACTGAAACATACTTTTTTTTTTAGTTTCTTTCTTTTTCTAGGATTTTTTTTTATCATTGTTTTCTTTCACTACTTGACCAGTATGTAAAAGTTTTACATGACTCCATATGTATAACGTATATCAAATTGCTTGTCTTCTCAATGAAGTAGGTTAGTATGAGAAAAAAGGAGGGAATTTAGAACTCTGAGTAAGTAAGACAGAGTTAGAGACTTTATTGTTTTGCCAAGAGTACACCAGATTATGCCGCGGAAAACAATGTCTTCCCTGGCTGTCAAGTGATTTCTTGCTCTTGCCTTCCTATTTTTTCTTGAGGGTTTTTATTATTTTTTCAAAGTGTGATAACATTCAAATAAAAGACAAGTAAAAAATGTAGTGCATTCAGAAGTGAGGAAAGGGGAAAGAAGAAAATGCTTCTCAAGTGAACTTATTGCTTTTTAATTAGTGCCTATGGGAAGATATGTTTCTATAGCAGTTCCATTTCTACCAGTAGGATCTTGAAACATTGATGTGCAAAATCACTCTTACATACAGCACCATCTCCTTCCCCAGAGCAGACATAAATAAATAACTAATGGAAAAGCCAGGAAACAGAATCTTTCATCCCTATTTTGCAATGGCCTCAAAAGGACAGAGAACTCAAGAGAGAGGGGGAGAGAGAGAGAAGGAAAAAAGTTGGAGACAAAATACTTGATATAACAGCTGTTACAGTGAATCTATGAAACCTGGGGAGACGCCATCCTATATAGCAAAAGTTGAAGGCACAGGGAATGTATAGTGGCATATTTCAACTTTGTAATGAGGTAGGCAGTCATGCGATAAAATCATTTTCCTTCTCTAGGACACTCTGTTGGATAGTTTTTTCTCCCCATCACATTTAACTGCTCTCAAATATCAGATGCTATTCCCACTTTATTGCTATTCTTTCCCATAACCTCTTCAATAAGTGAAAATCTTGTAACAATGGAGAGGTTGCTGACAAATCTTTGGCCTAACATAAAAGGAAAAGTTGGTAGGAAGTTTACCCACAGATCATCCTCATGGAAAAATAATAATATATTCATATTGTCTTGAAAATTAGTGTTCATGAAATATGTAAGAAAAAAATTAGGCCACAGGTATTTGAAAATTTAAAAAAATGGCTTCCACTCCTATTGCTGTGCAATTCTTTGTTTCTTCAATGTTGTGATGTTTCTAACTATCAGATCTGTGAATGTTGTAACACAATTAAGGGAAAGTTTGTGGATTTGATATGGGATGGAGTTTGGAGATTATAAATAAACATGTCAGTGGCTCTTTGGAATTAAAGAGATGATAATGAGGAATAAAATAATTTTTTTTTAATCCTTCAATCAGTGTCATTCTTTTAAGGACTTAATAGGTTGTGCTTCCACAGCCCTAGAAATATGGTTGGTACAAATGAAAAGTAAAATTAACACATAGGAAACATTTAAGTATTTGTGTGAGGATTGACTGTTCCATAGCACCCCACTACAGCAACTCTTTACCACACTTTGAAGAACAAAAAATGAAACCCAAATTTACTAGCTGTCAATATAACAGTTGGCCCAGAGAATAGAATAGGAAAAGTAAACAATTTCAAATGTGTGTTGATTACAAATTTTAGAATAGCTTGATTCCTTTGTTTTAGCCAATATGTAGAACATCAACTCCTATATATGAAATAATGTTCTCTTTCTGATCACATATCTAATGTAGCCTAAAAGTCATTGTTTTAGAATATTCATTTGTACTTTGGCAAAATTTAATGGCTTACTTCTGATAACCTATGTAGTTTACAAAATCTATAATCTAACTTGGGTCCTCTGACTTCAAATTCAGCATATTTTCTATTTCTTACTTTGTATTTTTATTTACTCAAGAAAATTATTGTTTTGGTACCCAAAAAACTAGGTTAGCAAGATTACTGTGGGAAAACCCACTTGTGTTTGGCCTTCTTAGGAACCTTTTTCCAAAATATAGGAGTTTGACATTTGAACTTAGCTATTTAGAATCTACTGAACATGAGGAGTAATTTTTTTTCTTTTAATATGAGATTCTTCAAAAGCAGACTATGTTATAGATTCTTTAAAGCTATTTTCATCTTTGAATGGGCTTTTTCTCCAGATGTCATGGAACAAAGACAAGTGATTTATTTTGAACACTATTAAGAGTATTTGTGCCAGGCTTGAATATCTATACATTGAGAATTAGCAGAGGCAACATTTTGATAGATAACGTGCAAATTATTTGAAATGCTAATTTATAGTGCATTTTGTGACAGATTTTTTACTGTAACATCATGAATAGTGATAGTATAATAACTGGGGAGATGAAGTGATAATGCTTCTATTAGTTGCTTGTTTCCCAGATCTTTTACTATTGAAATATTGTTATTTGGACATCTTTTTGCTATGTTTCTATCACTTACTGAATTCACCAAACGCTGTTTTAGACCCTCTCTAGAAAACAGATTGGAATGATGAATGAAGTATCTACATTACTTTTGAAATTAACATCATATTCCTTGTTTTTTTTTAAATAAATTCCTTAAATAAAATAAACCTTTAAATAAAAATTTTAAAATAAATTCCTTTTTTTTATAAATATAAGGCTATATTTATATCACAAAGAACATTACAAATAGAATTTTAAATTGCCCATGTGGTTCCCAACTTTAGTCTTTTGAAACATGAACAGTACTGATTTGAGCCAGTGAACCACAGAAACAGTCACAATATGTTATCTTGGTTTTGGAAAGCCATCTTTAAACTTTAAGTACTCCCAGACATCCTTTAGAAAATGTTACCTGCTAGAAGGGCCATTCAGTGTTAAAAAGAGAGTTGAAGCTTTGCTAGTTTCTGAGACCAATTTCTAAATTCCTAAGTCAAGGATAGTTCTGTAGAATCACTGAGTGAAAATAGAATTTTTTTTTTTAATCTAAAAAGGAAACAATGATATTGAAGACTTCCCCCCAATGGTAACATACATTTTTCCTTCCTTTCAACTGTAAGCATCATCAGTATCTTTCTAGGCTTTATTCAGATGGCACATGAAATGTTTCTTAATCCTTATACCTCAAGTCTTAATCCTTCTTTACACTGTTTTGTACTAACTCATATATACATGTACTCTGTTACATCTCATCTCTATATTGCCCCTCTCCAAGTAAAACCTAGGTACATATGGGACAAAGATGATTTTTAATTTGGATAGTATATCTCTTACTTTACACATGCAAAAATTGAAATGTGGAAGTGGAGCTGGGTTTTAGAAGACTATGTAAACCAATGTTGGTTTCTAGAAAACAGGGAAGTGAACTGTGTTTGGATCTGTCACCTGAGTTTCCTCCTAGATAAATGAAGAAAGTATATCAACAGAAAAAAGAATACTTGAAATCTGAAAGAATTAAATGATGAAATTGTTTACCATTATAACTCTGACAATATTGCAGTCTATATTGCAGAGGGGGCTAACTAGGATGAAAAAATTGAGTTTAAAAAAGGGCAGCTTCATTAAGTTCCTTCAGCTGAAAACATGTTTTTAAACTCCTATTCCTTTTTTTTTCCCCCTTTAAATCACTCTTATTTAATTTTGCATTCCTCCAGAGACTTTAGCTGCCATAAAATAACCTTGGCTCTTTTAAACCTTGTTTTGTTCTCTATATACTTTCTCCCAAATCTCTAGACATTCTTTTCTGCATCATTTCCTTTCATGCCCTTCCTTGTATTTCTTTTCTTTTTCTTTTTTTCTTTTTTTTAATTTTTAGTAGCTTTTTATTTACAAGTTATATGTATGGGTAATTTTACAGCATTGACAATTGCCAAATCTTTTGTTCCAATTTTTCCCCTCCTTCCTCCCACCCCCTCCTCTAGATGGTGGGATGACCAGTAGATGTTAAATATGTTAAAGTATAAATTAGATACATAATAAGTGTACATGATCAAACCGTTATTTTGCTGTACAAAAAGAATTGGACTCTGAAATATTGTACAATTAGCCTGTGAAGGAAATCCAAAATGCAGGCAGGCAAAAATATAGGGATTGGGAATTCAATGTAATGGTTCATAGTCATCTCCCAGAGTTCTTTCACTGGGCGTAGCTGGTTCAGTTCATTACTGCTCCATTGCAACTGATTTGGTTCAACTCGTTGTTGAAGAGGGTCATGTCCATCAGAATTGATCATCATATAGTATTGTTGTCGAAGTATTTTATGATCTCTTGGTCCTGCTCATTTCACTCAGCATCAGTTCATGTAAATTTCTCCAGGCCTTTCTGAAATCATCCTGCTGGTCATTTCTTACAGAGCAATAATATTCCACAATATTCATATATCACAATTTATTCAGCCATTCTCCAATTGATGGGCATCCATTCATTTTCCAGTTTCTGGCCACTACAAACAGGGCTGCCACAAACATTCTGGCACATACAGGTCCCTTTCCCTTCTTTAGTATCTTTTTGGGGTATAAGCCCAGTAGAAACACTGCTGGATCAAAGGGTATGCACAGTTTGATAATTTTTTGAGCATAATTCCAAATTGCTCTCCAGAATGGCTGGATGTATTCACAATTCCACCAACAATGTATCAGTGTCCCTGTTTTCCCACATCCCCTCCAACATTCCGCATTATCTTTCCCTGTCACTCTAGCCAATCTGACAGGTGTGTAGTGGTATCTCAGAGTTGTCTTAATTTGCATTTCTTTGATTAATAATGATTTGGAGCATCTTTTCACATAGCTAGAAGTAGTTTCAATTTCTTCATCTGAGAATTGTCTGTTCATATCCTTTGACCATTTATCAATTGGAGAATGGCTTGATTTCTTATAAATTAGAGTCAATTCTCTATATATTTTGGAAATGAGTCCTTTATCAGAACCTTTGACTGTAAAAATATTTTCCCAGTTTATTGCTTCCCTTCTAATCTTGTCTGCATTAGTTTTGTTTGTACGAAAACTTTTCAGTTTGATACAATCAAAATTTTCTATTTTGTGATCAATAATGATCTCTAGTTCTTCTTTGGTCATAAATTCTTTCCTCTTCCACAGGTCTGAGAGATAAACTATCCTGTGTTCCTCTAATTTATTTTAATCTCATTCTTTATGTTTAGGTCATGAACCCATTTTGACTTTATCTTGATGTATGGTGTTAAGTATGGGTTGATGCCTAGTTTCTGCCATACTAGTTTCCAATTTTCCTGGCAATTTTTGTCAAACAGTAAGTTCTTATCCCAAAAGCTGGAGTCTCTGGATTTGTCAAACACTAGATTACTATAGTTATTGACTGTTTTGTCCTTTGAACCTAACCTATTCCACTAATCAACTAATCTATTCCTTAGCCAATACCAAATGGTTTTGGTGACTGCTGCTTTATAATATAATTTTAGATCTGGTACAGCTAGGCCACCTTTATTTGATTTTTTTTTTATTAATTGCCTTGAAATTCTTGACCTTTTGTTTTTCCATATGAACTTTGTTGTTATTTTTTTCTAGGTCATTAAAATAGTTTTTTGGGAGTCTGGTATAGAGCTAAACAAATAGATTAGTTTAGGTAGTATTGTCATCTTTATTATATTTGGTCTCCCTATCCAAGAACATTTAATATTTTTCCATTTGGTTAGATCAGACTTAATTTGTGTGAAACCTGCCTTGTATTTCTTTACTTTTCCCAACCATCTTGCTTAAAATAGAAAACTTTAATAGATGCTATTGCTTTAAATAACTCAGGTCATTTATGTAAATATCCCTGGGCCATAAATCATAGATTTTATCATCCAGGCCAACTGCTTCATTTTATAGGTGATGAAACTCAGACCTTGAGAAATTAAGTGTCTTGCCCAAGGTTCAGACTTCAAATCCAATGTTCTGTTCATTGTTGTATGTTCCTGATTCCAGGGCCAGTGCTAAATCCACTGTGCCACCAAGTGGCTCCTATATCTTCTTATTTAAATTAACAGCAAAAATAATTCCCCCAAAGAAGAAAATTATTTTGTAACAGAAAGGAAGACTTGCCTGCCATTTAAGACTGATGGTCCCTTCAGTTTAATATACTGTTAATATCAGTGGCCCATAAGGTATATTTGTCATTATGCACCTCTCAATGCTGACAATTAATTGTAGATGTAATCCTAAATGCTTTTAAAATTCTTATTCCAAAACTTACTCACATACCTTTTGAATTCATTCACACCTGATAAGAATGCTTTTTGAAGTAATGATTTCCACCTATCATTTTAATTCGTATTTGTCCTAAAATAATTCGTTCCAGTTTTATAGGAACCTTTATCCTTAAAAATTCAATAAACATCCTTTTGGTGCTTCAAGAAGCCATTTGCATCCAGAGAGAAGACTGTGGATCATAGCAGAATATTTTCAGCTTTGTTGTTGTTGTTTGCTTGTTTTTTTTCTTTCTCATTTTTTCCCCTTTTGATCTGATTTTTTTTTGTACAGTATAATAATTATGGAAATATGTTAAGAAAAATTGCACATGTTTACTCTATTACATACTGTCCAGGGGAAAGGGAAGGGAGAAGGA
Organism: Antechinus flavipes; assembly: GCF_016432865.1. NCBI lineage: Eukaryota > Metazoa > Chordata > Mammalia > Dasyuromorphia > Dasyuridae > Antechinus > Antechinus flavipes. Next base: position 352,494,726 of record NC_067401.1, on the reverse strand, counting down.
AGAAGAAAAATTTGGAATACAAAGTTTTGCAAAGATGAATGTTGAAAACTATATTTTCATATATTTTGAAAAATAAAAAGCTATAATAATAAAAATCCACTTAAAAACACATTTATTAACTGTTTGTTCTGTGCCAAGAATGTGACAGACTCCAGACCTAAAAAAAAGCAAATACATGATAGTCTTTTCGTCAATGGGGATTCATAATGTATTATGGATGGAAGGGATGTACTTTTTGATTTTGTAATAAGTTTTACATTTTTCCTAAGCCATACCTCTAATTATATTATATATTATGGTTATCCTTCTTTTTTACCTACATCTTTTTGTGATTGAAAAGCATTAGTCTTTTCTAGGCTGTTTCTGAGGAACAACCTTTTACATTCCTCTGATTATTTTAAGTCTACTTTTAGGGGGCCTTCATCAATCCAATTTTTCAATTTCAGTGATTAATCATTTACTAGTTTACTAATCGGTTTTAATCATTTACTATGTGCAGAAAACTGTGATAGATGCTAGAAAAGGCTACAAAGTTGAAATCAAGCGTGCTTTCTATTCTCATGGAGCTCATAGATTTTACATATACTTTGATCATTATATTCGTTGTATTGAAATGAACTTCATTGGTATGAACTTTCCTTTCTCTGAGATAAATTCTAACCTTTCCATCCATGTGATTAATAGTAATCTAAAATACTGCGTGGTAAGCATGTTGGAGAGATACAAAAGAATATTCTTGATGAAGGAAAAAAGGGAAGTCCTTAGGTGGGACTCAGAAAAGAATTATCATAATCATAGATAACATTTATTTTATGCCCTAATATTTAAAAAAATGTTTTTGCATATATGAACTCAGGAAAACTTTACTAAAGAAGTGAAATTTTGGTTGGCCTAACAATACTTAGAAATTAAAAGGTAAAAATGTGGAGGGAGGGTAATTTTTTTAAAGTCAGCACAAACTAATAGTTAAAGAATCATAATATCAAAAATCTAAGGCTGGAAGGGACCTCATAGCTCAAGTTCAATCCTCTCATTTTATGGATTAAGTAACTGAGATCCAAAGAGTTAAAGTGACTCTTTAAAGTGATATGATTACATAGATAGTAAGCACTAGAAATGAGATTTAAACTGACTTCCTTTGATTCCAAAATGATTGATTGCCTTATCTTCACTGTATCATAAAATTTCAGAGATGCTTGAACCTCAGACATAGAATTATAGTTTATTTGATTTCAAAGAATCTTCAGCAAGCCTGCAGGCTAACTTGGACCTGAGCAAAAATCCTTTCTACAATGTCTCTAAAAGATGGCTGCCCAACTTCTCCTTAAAAATTATCCCATATGGGGTTACTTGCTACTCCCCAAAATAGCCATGCTATTTTTGACTGATTTTCATGGTTAAAGGCATTTTCCTTATAATGACTTGAAATTAGCTTCTTTATGGCATTTATATTAAAGACAGGGAAGATGATGACAAATTGTGGAGACTCTTGAAAGGGAGGAAAAAGAGTTTATAGGTTTCAAGAATTATTGAAGATTTTTAATCAGTGCAATATTTATCCAAATCTTCCAAGACAAATTTGTCTAGCAATAATGATTTGGCTTGGGAACCAGAGAAGGGGTGGGGAGCAAAAGAACCAGAAAATCACTTTAGGGAATTATTATATTCCTTTCAGATATTGAAGATTTCACAGTGTCAAGGACTTTGGTGACAAAAACTTTATTTTCTAGGTCTTCAGTTTTGTGGTTATAGCACCTGCAGGAACAGTTGCCAGGTTGTATCTCTTCGCAGGATGATGTCAATATGCACTGGGCTGGAAGCACCAATATTCCCAGGGCTCTTTACCAGCTCTCTTTCTGTTCTGATTCCACATTTTGTCAGTGCTCTTCATGAAACTTTTTCTGTAAGTGCCCTTCTTGGTGATGAATGACGGCATTTTTCCATCAGAATAGGGATACATACATAAAATGGACATACATACACGAATGCATACTTATATTTATATATGTATGTGTGTTTTATTTCCAATATACTTTTTAATGATGTTCAAGATTTTATTTGCCTTTTTGACTACAGCAGCATATTGAGCTTCTTGCCTTAGAGTATATGAGTTTATCTACCGTGAATCCTAGACTCCTCTTTTAGGTGATAACTAAATAATCTAAAGCCTTCATTATGTATGTTATTTTTTGTACAGTTTTTGTATATTATATTATATATATGGATATGATATATATTATGATACATATTATATATGTTTCTAATACTCTAACTCTAATATTAACTGTATGTTTTATACATAGATATATACATTGTGTTGTGTTGCTTTTATTATATATACATATGTGTTGCACATATATGTGGATATTGGCTGTGTGACTTTAGGCTAATCATTTAACTTCTTTCTGCCTCAGTTTTCTGTATTGGGAAATTGGAATAATAATAGCACCTACTCCATAGGGTTGTTATAGGGATCAAATGTTATTATTATTTGTAAAGTGTGAAAAGTATTTCCTACCAGCCCCTCCTCTTTACTTCTCCTGCTAAAGTCTTTTTTAAGACCTTATAATTTTTATTTCACAAATTGCATCATCATTATCCTCCCTCCATTCCCTCTCCTTACCTCTCAATCTCTCATCTCTATTTGTATATCTATTTCTCAAGTCCTTACCCTTAGGAAACTTAACTTTTTATTGGTGTAGGACAGAGATATAACAACAGTAACAGCAACACTAGAAGCAGCAACCTCTACCACCACCATAATAATAATAATTAATTTTTCTCTATTGCTTGAAGATTTGAAAAGGACTTTTCTATATAGTACCTCATTTCAGCTTCACAAAAAGTACATTATGCTCATTTTTTAAAATTGATATTGAAACACGCTAAGAAGGGTTAATTGTCCTGCCCAGAATTAAACAGCTAGGAAGTTATTAATGAAATACCTCCATTTCCCTGAATTGTTCTACCTCAGTTTCCCTGGTGAGAACTACCCCCCTTCCTTGCCCCATTGATACTGAGAGCATAGAGGTCTCTGACCACTCTCACATTCCAAAGAGTCATAAAACTCCAGATGGCTTATCTCAAATGCTTGGTTATCTCCTGCCTCAGACTCCTGTCTCCTGTTTGACCATCTTCTTGATGCTCAACCTGACAGAATTAAAAAGTTATTGTCCTTTCCTGGAATTTCCACTCACCCAGTACTCTGTCCTCCTTGCCCTTGTTTTCCTGATAGTTGGAGCCCTATACAAGTCTCTGGAGTTACTTGCTGGTGTTGGATGCCTTGAGACAAGAGTCCAGTCCAGCCAGCTGTCTATGGCTAGTCCAAATTCTCCAGTATTAAAATACTAAAAACCCTAATCTTTGTCTTGCCTCAGTTTCCCCTAGCATTACACTAAGGCTGCATTTGAACTCAGGTCTTCCTGATTCCTGCCCCATTTTTCAAACACATCAATATTAAGTAGTCGATGGACTACTTTGCAAAATTTGCGAAGAAGCATTAGGTTTAAATCTTGCCTCATATATTTGTAAATGTCAGGGCTCTAGTCAAGTCATATAACCTTTTTTATCCTCTTTTTTTTATATCTGTAAAACTGATATAGCAACAGCTATAGCACCTACCTTGTGAGGTTATCATGTGAATCAAATGAGACAATGTATGTAAAGTGTTTTGTAAAACCTTATACCATAATAGAAAAACCTGGTCTTATTATACAGATGTATTATGAACACTCAGAAACATAATACAAAAGACTCTGGGAGAGAGGAACAAGAAAACAACTTTAGAGATGGCTGGGCAGGGGAATAGAAGGAGGCTTCCCAGAGGAGCAGAAACTTAAAGGAAGAAAAGATTGTGTCAAGCTTTTTGTCAAAAGGACTTTGAGGTGTACTTGTGTACTTGTAAAGAAGCAGAGCTGGCAGGTGTTTTGGGGGAGTAATTTGAGGAATACTTTTTCATTCTTTTTGGTTTCCCTGATATAGTGCCCTTCAGATTCTTTTGTGGGCCCACTGATTTTGGATTTTTTACCTACCACTCATTGTAGCATTTCCTCTATTCACTTGAGTCCCTCCTTTGTGTGTGTGTGTGTGTGTGTGTGTGTGTGTGTGTGTGTGTGTGTGTGTGTTCTGATAGACACAATTTCCTTCCTGCAGTCACCTCTTTGCCTCTAACAGTTCAGGCCAGGAATATTTTTTCTCCTAAGCTTCTGGCATTTTTGAAACTCAGCACACATTTTTTTCTGTGTTTCAATAAGGATTTTTTTTTTTAATGCTCTACAGGTTTTTTCTGGATTATTGACTTTTTACAAGTGTATCTTTCAATTTTTATTCCTAAGTAATGTCTGCATTTTGTCATAGTTCTCCCTTCTAAAATTAAATAACTACATGATAGATTTCCCAGGTTTCCTTTTTCCTACTAGAAACCCTTGAATTGTGACTAGTTTTAACTCTTTACTTTCCTGAATAGTTCATTTTTCTACCTCATACTTAGTGCCTATTTTCTTTCTTTTAAAAATTATAATCATTAAAACTACTGGAAAAAAAGGAATTTTGCTCTCTTAAGATCTATGACTCAATGGTACTATCAGATAACATTGTAGAAAACAATAATTTAGCTTTTTTCTAATTTGAGAAATATATTTCCTACTACTTAAATGGATATAGTTAATCTCTTTCCATTTGGATAGAGACTGACTATATCCATTTAAGCAGTAGAAATGCTTGCGTTGAGGTACAGAAGACCAGAGTCTGGATTTTCCTGATACAGGAAGGTCCTTTCTTTAACTGTATGATTTTGACCAAATCACTGTACTTTTGTGCTTAGCTTAAGCAGTAGAAATGCTTGCGTTGAGGTACAAAAGACCAGAGTCTGGATTTTCCTGATACAGGAAGATCCTTTCTTTAACTGTATGATTTTGACCAAATCACTGTACTTTGTGCTTAGCTTTTCTATCACTAACACATGAGCAACAGTAGAAACTATTGATTTATGCTTATTTTGAAGGTCAAATAAAATAGCATCTATATACATACTTTCCAATATAGAAACACAGTAAATTTGGAGGTAGAAGAAATAGGTGGAATCCTAATTCTGTTGCTTATTACTTGAATGACTGTGAGGCTCAATTTCTTCAATTTTTTGAAATCCTTTCTCTTGTTATAATGGGTGTATGTGATCTCTAATGGACTTCTTATTTAATGTTTCATATTCCCCAACAAGGAAGAATGTGAAGATCTGAATCTGACACCGAGCCAAGAGTAGCCAAGAGCTCCTCTTATAAGCACCCAGATTCACAAGGCTCAGAATATAGAACTATGCACATATATTATAATCAAAAACTCATGTTAGTGAATGTCTTTTTAGAGACATATATAGCCTCTATGACTTAGACACACTACACTAGCAAAAAGGGAGGCTGAATTTTACTCTTTTGCAAAATAATTATTTTTGTTTAGTCCCTGTTGCTCTTTTCCCTGTCAGTCTCTAAATCTACAGTCATTGCCCTCCCCACCCTCTATTTTCCCTAACTCACCTTAGTGATGAGCAGGTGATAGATACTTCTGAAAAGCCTAATTAATTGTCTGCTATTGTTTAGTTCCTTAGTGTACCTCCATTGCTGGCTTTTAAAGATTTGCTTCTTTCCAGGTGATTGTGTTTATAATGTTATGTAAACTTTAATAAATTTAACATGTATTGGTCAACCTGCCATCCGGGAGAGGGGATGGGGGGAAGGAGGGGAAAAATTGGAACAAAAGGTTTGGCAGTTGTCAATGCTGTAAAATTACCCATGCATATAATTTGTAAATAAAAATCTATAATAAAAAAATAAAATTAAAAAATAATAACGTTATGTAAGTGATCAGCTTTTTTATTATAGCTCCTTGACCAAAATGGTTATAACTCAGAGGCCTCTGTTCTTACATAATCTTCTGTCTTTGTACAACACAACCCTGCTGTACCATTCCAAGGAATATCTTAGGATTTTCTATATCCTTCCTTCAGTAACCAGGTAACTCATATTAACTTTTAAGTTGTGAAGTATATTCACTTTTTTTCTGCTCACCTTTCTGACTCCTTTTTTTCTTGGTCAGACAAATTGAACTATAATATACATGGTATCCTACTACTGAAGGGAAGGGGGAAAGGAAAGAATGAGAAGGCCAAAAGGAATGGCGGAAAGGAGGAGTGGGGATAAAAAGAAGAAAGAAGGGGAGGGAAAGGGAAAATAGGGGGAGATGAGAGAGAAAGGAAGGATTGGAAGGGGAAAGAAGGATAAGAAGGATTGTGGCAGAGAGGGAGAAGGAAAGAGGGATACAAAAGGAAGGGAGAGGGAAAAGAACAGGAAAAGAGGGGAGGGAAGTCAAAAACTTGGGGAAAGGAGGTTGAAGGGATGGAAGGAGAAAGGAAGAAGTAGAAGAAGAGACAGACTAGAGAAAAAGCAGGTATGGCTGCATCCAGTTCAGACACAAATTCCAGTGGCACAGCAAATTTTCTTCCTTTGCATAGTTAAAAAACAGGGATAAAATAATAGTACCTCTTTTCTTATGAGGTCACTGTGAGTAAAGGGGTTTGTTAGCTACAAAATATTGTGCATATTTGATTTCCCACCCCTAACTGTGTTCCTTTTGAATAATTTCCTAAGGTGGCATGTATAACTGCTATGATTAAGAATAAATTTTAAAGACATTGTGGAATTAGAGCTGGAATGTGGCAAATAGCTATTTTGAACATAATGGTGTTTATTTTCATGGCAATAATAACTGGGGTTTATATAGTACATTGAGGTTTCCTGAGAATGTCACATGCATTATTTCATCTCATCCTCATCCCTTAGTCTTACACACTGCTTTAGTTAGCGGTAAGAACTGAAGGATGTTCCAACAGCAAATGAACTGCCTTGAGAAAATGATTGAGAAATGTAATAATTAATAACAATTACAACAATACAGAGCATAGTACATTTGAAGTTTTTCAAAGCCCTTTATAATAGTAACTCATGCTATACTCACAGTAACCCCGGGAGGTTGGTGCCATTATTATCCCCAATTTATAGAAGTAGAAACTAAATCAGATAAAATTTGTGATCACATAATTAGTTAATCTCTAGGACTGCATTAGAATTTAGGATTTCCTGGCTCCAGGTTCTGCCCTCTATACATTAGACCCCATTACTGGCCCAGTGTATAGAACCATATTTTTTCCTCCTGTGTATCAAAACAATTTTTAGTTTTAAGGCTGTTTTGTTATTAAATTTAACTTTACTGAACTCAATTTTAACACACAAAAGATCCAAAATTAATTTAAACCTCCTTTCTCCTCAGACATAGAAACAAACAAAGTCTGAGTATACTCTTCTTTTTTACTCCCTAACTGGAGACTAGATCTTCGTTTTTGCCCATTTCTTCTGAACATGAAGCTGCCTTGCTGAAAATGTGCAGCAGCTCACATTCATTAGTGAGGTTTGGTCTAACGGGATGGATGGTGCCTGTGGCAGTGCATTAATGAGAGCAAATTAGAGGTCAGGTAAAGGATGTGCTACCTGAGCTGGAAGGAAAAGATGGCAGTGTGAGATGCTGATCCAATGGTAATGATAGGAAAGTTATTATAAATGAGAGGTGGTCTATCCAGAGTTATTTCATTTATTAAGCTATTCCACAGGAAAGCAGGAGTCAAGGGTCAGTCACAATTTTTTACATAGTAGTCTACAGTTGCCATCACTTATAAATTTGATGTGAGGATCTAAATCTTGAATATGGTTTTCTGTTTGCTTGTGATCATTGTTAAAAAGAAATGAAAAGAGGAATTGGGCTGACATTATCAAGGTTTGATTACAAAAAGTTTGGACTTTTCAACCATTTATCCTTAATATCCTATATTAATTTATATGATTACAGAATCAATGGGAAAGATTAAAATTAAAATGCACTGAAAATGGTATTCAAGAATGATTTTGATGGTGAATGACAGCGTAATAAAATAAAGAACCATCCTAAAAGTTATGAAGTTAGGAGTTCAAAAAATACCTCTAATATGCACTAGCTCTATGATGAAAGGCACTTAACTTCTTAGTGTCCTCTGCCAGTTGTAATTCTCTAAGACAATGGTGCAAACAGTAAAAATTCCACGCATTGATAAAATCACCCTTCCAGACAAAAACAGGAGAATTTCAAGCATATTGATTCAAACAACTTATTAATTCAAACACCTGGTAGGAATCTTTCCTCTTCCCAATCCTACCAATGAATTGACTCATTCTTTGAATCCATAGGGTAGACTGACAGGTTGTTTTTGCACTATATAGATAATCTCCTATATATATTAATTAGTATCAATAGAATTTTAGAACTAAAAGAGGGTCTTCAATATCATTTAATCCAAATTTATCATTTTGAAAGTGAAGAAACTGAACCCCAAAGAAGTTAAATGACTTACCTGAGATTATATGACCTGAGTTGGAACTTAAAAACTAAGCCCCTTGAATTTCTGACCAGAAATTGTTGTTGTTGTTGTTTATCTTGTGATTGTGGCTTTCTTCCCCCTCTTTCCTATATAATTATTGATTTTTATGCTGCTTGTGCACAGGTGTAGCACTAGCCAACCCACACCCTACTTTTGTGGAACCACTGATTACTTCAAAGGGAGAAGTTTTGAATGATAGGAATGAATTTACTTACCTTGGCAGTACACTTTCCAGGAAGGACACATTGATAATGAGATTGACACACATATTGTCAGAGTTAGCTCAGTGCTTGTGAGACTCTGAAGAAAAGTGTAGGGGTGAAGAGATGTTCGACTTAGTACCAAAATGAAAGTCTGTCTACATTGTGCTTGAGAAACCTGGACAATATACTAGCACCATACTAGGAAACTAAATCACTCCTATCTGAATTGTCTTGGGAAGGTCACCTAGCAGAACAAGATACCAGACACTGAGGTCATTTCTTGTACTAAACTGATAATTATCCAAACTCCACTGCAGAGAGCACAAGTCTGATGGGCTGGCCATGTTGTTCTTTCTAATGCCAAACATACTCTTACCGTAATAGATTTTTTTAAAATAGAGAACTCACCATAGGCAATTATTTACAAGGTGATCAGAATAAGTGATACAAGAGCACTCTCAAGTTCGCTCTTAAGAACTTTGGAATTGATTGCGTGACATGGGAGATACTAGTGAAGGACAACTTAGTATGGCGTGTTCTCATCAGAAAAGTCTATGCTCCATAAGCAAAACAGAATTGAAGTAACTTAAAAGAAACATACTATGTGTAAATTTAGAGAAGCCACTCCAAATGTTCACAAGGACTATTTATGCCCAACCTGTGATAGAACATTCAGAACTCATATTGGTCTCATCAGCTGTCCTCCAACATAGTTGTGTCATTTTAGTCTTCTTTGAGAATAAAGGACAACAACCAACCAATCAATCTTGATTCTGATGTTCATAAGATTATAGGATTTAGAAATGGAAGGGAGTTTACTGAACATCCCATTCAACTCTTCTCCCAATCTCATTTATTCAGTACTTCAACAAGAATTTATTAAGTTCTAACAATGTAATAAGTTCTTTTCTAAGTACTAAGAAGAAAGGAGAAGGCAGCTCCTGCCTTTAGAAGTTAAGGTCATATCGCTATTAAATGTCAGAAGTGATATTTAAATTCAGATTTCTTCTGGATCTGAGCTCAATGTTATGTCCTGCTGACTCTCAATGTGCTAATACTGAGGTTTTTTTTCACGTTATAAAAATATAGCTTGGGATAGAAATGGGAAGAGGAGAAGCTAGTATAATGGGCAGAAAGGCAGAGAGTAATATGATATAGAAAAAATAAAGTCATCTTTCCTCATCCTTTTTATAAGTCATACCTCCAAGCATTCACTTTAACCTGAAAATTCATTCTATCCCCAAAACTCTAAGTGCTTGTTATGATAAAGATATAGGGCTAGGGATACATAGTTATAAAAAAAAATCTAGTCCTTGCATTCAAATAATTTAGTATCTTTAAAGGAGATATGACTGCTACAGAAATAAATATGATGTACTTTAAATGGGGGGCAAAGGAGAGATTGAGATCAAAGGATTTAAAAAAATTTAAACAAAGATCACTTTGAACTGAGTGGATTAGAGATGGCTTTTAGAGGTTTCAAAAACATGGCAGCAAAGTAGCTATGAGTTATAATATCCCTTCCATGGAATCTTCTGAGATCTTTTTAGTAAAGTCTGAGCCCCTTTTTTACTTATACAATAAAGGATATCAAATGATGTCTGAAATTCCTTCCCACTGAAATGTTCTTTTGTGATTTTTTGTGGAACTCAGGAATATTTGGGGAATGGAGAAAAGAGAGAAGTTCTTAATGTTAATTTATTCATTCAAATATCATGCATTCTCATTACTCTTCCATTATTATGAATGAATGTACCTTTTAAAGAGAGATCAAAAGATTAAGGTAGCTCACATTCTGGCAGGGGCTGATAAGTCATGCTCATAGATTAGTATAGGATATAGTACAATAAAAGGAGAAGAGAATTTCATGACATTAGATAAAAGAAAAAAAAATTCCTACTATGTATGGGAAGATCAGCTTCTAGTATCAGCAATAAAGTATTTCTTTGTTCAGGCTGAAAAAGATCTATCAATAAAGTCCTTTCCTATTTAGGAAGCTCTTTTAATCCTTTATTTATCAGAAGAGATTTCTTTTACTCCTTCAGTACTACTGAGTTAATTCAATAAATATTGCCTTTGGTGTTTGGTGTTTGAAGTATTCTCAGTAAATTTAATAATTTCAAGAGAAATAGTCAAAACAACTATTAAGTAGGGCTATATATTCCTAATTGCTGACTCTAAAAATGTCCTTATTGTGGAAGGAAAAACTCTTAAGAATGACTTACTACCTATACCTGTAGGCAGAAGAAAACTTTCATTCTCGGATTCTAGGAAGCAGATTTTTTTTTTAAATTTCTAATAATATAATTTTTTTAAAATTTTTATTTAATAATTACTTTATATTGACAGAATCCATGTCAGGGTAATTTTTTTTTACAACATTATCCCTTGCACTCATTTCTGTTCCGATTTTTTATTTTTAAACTGCTTTATCTTGGGCTTTGATAATATATACCTATCTTCTTCTTGATGACTACATGTTAACTTTTCTAAAGATACCTTGTGGGAGCATTGTAGATCAGAACTAGTATAGTTGGATAGAGCATTGGGTTAAGCCTAATATGTACTTAAGCCTAATTATGTACAGTATTTCATCAGGAGAAACACCATCTAGATAGACCCCATGTCCATGTGATTTTGATTAGTCTTTTATAAGTTTAATGTTGATTGTTATGATGTTGTGTTCTTTTTTCTTCTTTAAAATAAAATATACATGGTTCTCTCTGGGAGAAAGCAGGTTTCTCAGGGAGGTTTTCTGGAGGCAGCCTTAGTATCAGTTCAGATCAATAATTACCCCAAATGCAGCCAGCTGGTAAAAATACAAACGTTTATTTCTCCCTCCAAGTCTTGATTCTTTCCTTGGGCCCAGATAGCTAGATTCTTAGAGGTCTATCTTTCTGCTCGGTTCTGAGAGCTCCTGCAGCTTTGTCCTTTGCCTCTGCTCCCGTCAGCCTCCAGCCAGCACAAAGATGAATCTGTCTCTCTTGCCTTCCGAAGTAATTCTCTCCTGGCTCTAGCTCAACTCCGACTTGTGGCTTCTTCTGACTTGACGCTCCCCTCTTCATGTAATTTGGCTGAATTCTCTCCACTAGGCCTCTGCTTTCTTTTTATATGCCAGAGAGAGGGATTATGGGTTTTCTCCCATAGTGCTCTCTGGCCCTAAGAGCTTCAAGGGAGGTGTGAATTCACAAAGTTACCAAGTTTACTTTGTGAATCTCCCATACTTGTGAACTTCAAGGAGTAAAGGTGTGAACACAAGCCTTGTATTAATTAGTTCTACTTAGTACCTTGTTTCAGATTCTGGCCCAAAACATCAACTCTAATGAGTTAGCAGTTTGTAAAGATTCCAAATGATGAATTTGATTGAATTGATTGAAATGTTTTCTTTTTGTAGACATTTCATTCAAGATTTCAATCATCCTCATTAATTTGATTACATATTAATATTTTGGTTCTCAGAATTCATATTATTATTTGTAATAGCGGTATAACTAATAAACATTTATATAGTGATTTAAAATTTTGAGTGCAGCTTTCAAATATTATGTCATCTTCACATTAACCTTTTGAGCTCATAAGTATTTTCCCCTATTTAGCAAATAAAACAACTGAGTCTAAGAAAAATTCAATGATCTTAGCTACGTAGGTGATAAAATTAGGTGGAATTTGAACCTAGATATTCCTATCTCCTTGTCCACTACTCCTCTGTATTGTCACGTTTCCTCTTTCTTTTAGGGTCTATTATAATAGAATTTTCAAAGATACTATTTGTGGTTTAATCTCTCGTTTTGATTTCAAATGAAGGAAAGAATATGCATCCTTTATTTAAATTATTCTTTTTAACCTCTACTATTCCCTTCTGGCCTTGGGAAAGAACTGGAGCTTGAACATTGGCCTCCAATGGGGTGCTACAAGTCAAATTCCCAATACCTTCATAATGAAAATCTATACATAATTAAAGTTCCACAGTTTAGCTGGTGGCCTATTTAATTCATGCCCTGTTTGCTACAACAAAATCATAGTATGATAGAAGAATCAGAATGGTTCTGTGGAATTTAATATAACAGGATTTGACAGGTACATGTTGAAAGTATCTAGTGAATAGACCATTTAGTAATGCTAAAGAAGAGAAAGCTTAAGGGGATGTGATTCTTATGTTCATGTATTTGAAGAAAATACTATTTGAAGATTTTGGAGAAAATGTCTCACTGAAGTAAAATTATTCTTGCTCTGCTTGGCTATAAGGACCAAAACTAGATATAAAAGATAGAAATTGCAGAAAAGCAGAATTGGGTTTTTCGTAAGAAAAATTTCCTCAATATTCACAACCATTCAAAATGCAATGGGGTCATCTCTGGAGTCTTCAAGTGAATGAATGAATGAAAAATACAGGAAATACTTTTTCATTCATTCATCTAAACAGAAACTAGATTCTCATTTATTGGAACTGTTTTTGTGGGGATTTTTGTCCAAGTATGTTTTGGACTAGATGGCACCTGAAACTCTTCATAACTGAGATTCTATAAAAGACGACTTCTCCTTCCCTTTCCCTTTCCCTCTCCTTACCTCCCTCTCTTTCTCTTTACCTTTCTCCCTCCCACCGTCTCTCCTTCCCCCCATGTTTATTGTTCTTTCCTTTGACAACTTCTGAAGTAGTATCACTTTCACTTTCTAAAAGATCTGACCCAACATTTCAACCAACATTTACACCCAGCACAGTGTAAATGTCATAACCCTTCTTCCACAGGACTCACATATTTTATTCATTGTTGAATATCCTTACACATAAATAATGCATTCTCTCATTTTGTACTTAGCTTCACATGCACGTGTGTTTAAATGTTAGTAAATCATGGGGGTGGGACGCTGGTGCAGAGAAACTGGTTAGTCTAATTAGGATGTAAGAACCCTCAGATGCCGAGATGATTCACACGGTGTACAATCATAGAGACATAGGTTAGAGTAATGACTCCTGCTGAGTGCCATGAGTGATAGCAGCAAGCCCTGCAGAAAGGGCATACAAATGTATATAAGCAGCCTTGTTCATTCATGTGCTCTCCTGACAGCCCAATTGGACTGAACTTTGCTTTATAGAAGTATCATACTGGTTTATGGAGCTGCCTAGGGCCACACAATGTGTTGTGATCCTTTTCTGGGTAATTGCTCTGCTTTAAAAAAATTTTGGAAAAAAAAAAAAAGATTTTCTAGCTCTACTCACATAGGCAGTTGGATTTTGTTTCAAACATTTTATCACTCATCTTTTGAAAGAGTTACCTGGTTTTCTTTTCTCTCTCTGGTTCTATTCTGCTCTAGCTAGAAGCAGTGGAGTCTAAAGTGTTGTTTTGTTTTGTTTTCCCCCTTTGTAATACCTTCCAGGAGTTATGAATTTTCAGAGTACTATTTTAGCTATGGAGAAACAGCATGGCATGGAGATTAAAGGTAATAATTGTTAGGGAAAATGCTGCAGGATTCAGTGACAGGTTAAACATGGATTTTGAATAACAGGAGATGAAGATGAACAACATCTTCTGGGGAGAAAACGAGCATATTCTTTTATTTTATTAACATTGTTATAATTTCAAACCATTTTTGTAGCATTCTGTGCTATAAATCCATTGTCTTTGTTAATGGGGGAATCAAATCAACCAAAAATTTACTGCATGAACATTTTAATAACATGAACAGGAAATTAAAACATCCTATAATTCTCTTTAAAGGAACACATAGAAATAAAATGATTTGAAGTACTTTGACTGGTTATCACTCACTCTAACAGTAGATTTTTCACGCCATTGTTTGAGTATTTTACAGTCTTGAATCACTAGGAATTTATTCTCTAAGGAATAAATGATTCTACTCTCCCTCCTGCTTCCCCAAATATATCCATGAGACTGAGAGGAGTAAATCTCGCATGATAATAATGTCTGTGTTTGTATAACAGCCAACAAAAGCCTAGGCAGGAACCAGCAAACAAGTTATTAGTGGTACTGCTTCAGAGTGATAATCAATCCTTCTTCTCTAGCTTTCCCCCACTCACTTATGGGTAATAATTTACCTAGAATTCAGCCCCACATAGTGAGTGGAGGGTTGACTGTGGTGTCAATCAACCCTTGTTCTAACTGTTGTTGTGTTATTATCATTGTTGTGGTCCTTGTTGTTTGTCCTTCATTCTCAAAGAATGACATCAAGGGAGGTGCTGCCATCACATGCTACTGATTTGGATTTCAGAAGGGAGGGCTGAGCAAAGTCAACAGCTTCACTTTCTCCCAGCTAAATGACCAAAGCCAATAATTTAACATCTGAGTGCCACAGGGAATTCTCTCTCTTTTTTGTCATGTCTTAAATAATTTATTTAATATTTTAGCCCCATTACATTTAAAAACAGTTTTTATTTCTTTTTAAAGTTTTTAGTTCAAAATTCTTTCCCTTATCCTTATTCCAACCCCCGTTAAGAAATCACTTGTGAAATTATGCACAATGTTTCTATAAAAATCATGTTATTAAAAAAAATACATCTCCCATCCTAGTAATAAAATTCTTCAAGAAAAATAAAGTTGTGTGTGTGTGTGTGTGTGTGTGTGTGTGTGTGTGTGTGTGTGTGTGTATGAGAGAGAGAGAGAGAGAGAAACAGAGAGAGAGAGAGAGAGACAGAGAGAGAGACAGAGACAGTGAGACAGAGAGAGAATGAGAATGATCTCTATTCCCGGGGTCTGGGTAGGATTTTTCACTATAAGTTCTTCAGAGGACTTGTGCATCATTGTACCTCTAAGAATATTAAAATCATTTACAGTTGGTGATACCAGAACATTGCTGTTACATATGTTTCACTTTGTTTTAGTTCATGGAGGACTTTCTAGGTTCTTTTCTGAGAGCATCCTGATCATCATTTCCCATAGAACAATAACATTCCATGACAATCACATACCACAATTTGTTTGGCCATTCCCCAATTTATGGACATTCCTTCAACTTCCAATTTTTTGTCCTGAATTGCTATAAATATTTTTGTACATTTAGGTCCTTTTCCATTAAAAAAAAAAAATCTTTGGGTATCCATGCCTAGTTGTAGTATTGTTAGGTCAAAGAATATGCATAGTCCTTTGGGCTAGATCATATTTTTTGGTCATTTACAAATTGGAAGATCATTTTTTTTTTATAAATTTGACCAATACTCTCTGAGAAATGAGGCTTTATCAGAGAAATTTCCATCAAAATTCTTTTTACAATTACTATTGTTAACTGTATTCCCCACACCCCATATATTCTATTCTCTTGCTCTTCTTGTTCTGTACCTTCTCAAAAGTGTTTTGCTACTGATCACTTTCTTCTCCACTATGCTCTCTTTTTTAAATCACCCTACCCCCTTCCCATATCCAATTCTTTTCCTCTTTTTTTGGCAGGGTAAAATAGATTTCTATATCCATATTGAAATGCCATAATAATGAAAAAGTTCTCATGAGTTACAAGTATCATTCTCTTAAGTTGGAATGTAAACAGATAAATCTCATTAAGTTTCTTGTAATATCACTTTCCCTATTACCTATTTTTGCTTTTCCTGAGTCCTGTATTTGAAAATCAAATTTTCCATTCAGCTTTTCATCATCAATGCTTGAAAATCCTCTATTTCACTTAATATTCACCTTTTCCCCTTAAGAATTAGACTTGGTTTTGCTGCATAGGTGATTCTTGGTTGTACTCCTAGTTCCATTGCTCTTTGGAATATCATCTTGCAAGTCCTATAGTCCTTTAATGTAGAAGTTGCTAAATTTTGTATTATCTTTACTGTGGTTCCCCTATACTTGAATCATTTCTTTCTGAATGCTTACAATATTTTCTTCTTGAGGAACTTCTGGAAGTTCCAGAATTTGGCTATAATATTCCTAGAGGTTTTCATTTTGGTATCTGTTTCAGGAGGTGATTGATGGACTCTTTTCAATTTCTATTTTACACTGGTTCTAGAATATCAAGAGAGTTTTCCTTGATAATTTCTTGAAACATGATGTCCAGGCTCTTTTTTTGATCATGACTTTCAGGTAGATCAATAATTTTAAAATTATTTCTTCTACATCTATTTTCCAGGTCTGTTCTTTTTCTAATGAGATATTTCACATTTTTAAACTAAAAAAAATTTTTTTTATTTTGCTTTAGTATATTTTGATTTCTCATAAAGTCATTAGTTTCCATTTGCTCAGTTCCAGTTTTTAAGGAATTATTTTCTTCAATGAGCTTTTCTATCTCCTTTCCCATTTGTCCAGTTTTGCTTTTTAAAACATTCTGCTCTTGTTTAGCTTTTTGTATTCCTTTTGTATTTACCACTCTTAACTTCTTTTCCTAATTTTTCTTCTATCTTTTATTTGACTTCCAAAGTCCCTTTTGTACTCTTCAATGACGTGAGCCCAATTCTTACTTTTCTTGGAGACTTTGGATATAGGAGTTTTAAATTAGTTATCTTCTTCTGAGTGTGGTTCTTGATCTTCCTTGTCACCATTGGTCAGAAACATATTTTATTGCCTAATCATTTCCCTAGCCCAGGTTTCAACAATTTGGTAAAGTAGGGCTCTGATTTCCAGCGTGGAGGGTGCACTGTGCTGAGCTTGAATACAACCACTTTTTTTCTGCCCTGGACCTGTTAGAAGTGTTCCAGCCCTTCTGTAGCTGTAAGGTGTAGTGTGATAAAGCAACAGTTCTTTCCTAGCTCTGGGGCTCAAGCTGGGGCTAGGGTTTTACTCTCATTGGGTTTGTGCAGGGATTGCACTCTGGACTCCCACCCTATTGCCCCAGGCCTTTTCAATTGATCTTCCAAATCACTCAGGACTGCCAGTGATTCAGAAGTTCTGCTTTGCTAATGCTGTGATCTGGGCTGGGTCTAGGGTCTGGGCTGCAATTGCAATGGTTTCTTAGCCTGATGTCACAGACGTTATTTGCTGAGCTTCTAAGTTGCCTTAGGCTGGAAAACATTTTACTCTGTCTTTTGGGGGTGTTCTTATGATCTAGAATTTGTTTAGAGTCATTTTTTTATTATAGCTTTTTATTTACAAGATATATGCATGGGTAATTTTTCAGCATTAACAATTGCAAAACCTTTTGGTCCAATTTTTCCCTTTCTTTCCCTCCACTCTCTCCCCTTCTTTCCCTCCACTCTCTCCCCCAGATGGCAAGTTGACAATACATGTTAAATATATTGAAGTATAAGTTAAATACAATATATGTATATATGTCCATGCAGTTATATTGAAGTATAAGTTAAATACAATATATGTATATATGTCCATGCAGTTATTTTGCTGCACAAAAAGAATTGGTTTTTGAAATAGTGTACAATTAACTTGTGAAGGAAATCAAAAATGCAGGCGGACAAAAAATAAAAGGATTGGGAATTCTATGTAGTGGTTCATAGTCATCTCCCAGAGTTCTTTCGCTGGGTATAGCTGGTTCAGTTCATTACTGCTCTATTGGAACTTATTTGGTTCATCTCATTGTTGAAGAGGGCCACGTCCATCAAAATTGATCATCATATTGTATTGTTGAAGTGTATAATGATCTCCTGGTCCTGCTCATTTAATTCAGCATCAGTTCATGTAAGTTAGAGTCATTTTTAAAAGAAATTTGGAGTGGTTTGGGGGCAAGTTCCTGCCTTTACTCTCCCTTGTAGCAGGAGACCAGCCTGGGACTGTCTTGGTCAGCACTGCTGTGCTTGACATCCCTATTCAGTAGAATGAATGTCCTTCAGTCTTCTTCTACTCAGTTATTAGAACACACATTCTCACTAAAATGAAATTTTCTAATACTGAAGCTGCCTTCCAATTCCAGTTGCCTGAAGGGCTTATTGTTTCTTGGTCTGCAGAGTTGACCTGGAGGTTTTTGCACTTCACTCAGGCTTAACCTCTGCCTCTGGAGAGCAGATCTTTCCTGGGATCTTCTTAGATTATTTTAGGAGAACAATCGCTTTATCTTTACTTTTGTTTATTTCTCCTTTCCTACATTCTATTTAGGTACTGTTCTGACTTTTTCTGTAGAAGTTTGGACAGTCAAAAATTTTCAGGCTTACTCCACCATCTTCCCAGAATTCTCTCCTCCTGGGTAATTTTTAAAGAGAGATTTCCCATGCAGATTGGTTTCTGGGAGAAAACCTTGGTTCTAATACAATTATTAGGTTTTAAATGCAAGCAAGAAATATTCATTTTTCTCACCACCATCATCACTTCTATCTGTAAAAATATCTTTGTCCATATATCTCTAAACATATCCATCTAAATATATTTCTAAACACCAATACTCTTGATAACAACTATCATGACTCTCTTCAATGAACAAGAAGCCACCTGTGGTTTCTACCATCCCCTCTGGAAATTAATTTGTCCACTGCACTGGGCAGAACTATCCAGCTCTCCCAGTTTTCCCAGAGGGATCTCCTTCCACCCCTCAGCTGAGAAGTATCTTATTTAGAGTCCAAGAATTTTCATTTGAATTTCAATTCTGACAGTATCAATGTGCAAGACTACTGAATCTTAGTTTCATTGCATGTAAAGTGAAAGTGGATTAGATGACTCTCGAGGACTTCTTGGACTCAATCTGTGAATTTTATTATCTTCTAAATGGATTATTATTAATTTCCCCAATGAAATTTACCTTGTCCTTCTATTTCTGACAAACCTTGCCTCTAAAATTCTTTAAAATTTCATAGAGTCTAATCTTATGATTTTGAAAAGGGGGAATAACATTTTCTCATGAAATATTAATTCACTTATTCTGCCTATTCCTTTCCTGATTTTTCTCTCATTATATTATTTGCTTTTCAGAATTTGAAGCTTGTTGATACTTTTCTTGCCCCAGCATGTTTCTTTCACAATGTGATATCAGGTCTGTCACACTCCTTATTCTTGGTCTTGTCTTAATGTCTATATTTGAAAAAAAAAAAAAATTCATTTTTTAGTCTTTCATTGCTGTCTGTAAAGTTATAACTTTTGTGAGTTTTTTTCCTATTGGTCAGTATGCTCATTGAATTTTAGGTTTATTGACAAAGAGTCTTTTTTTTTTTTTTTTTTTTTTTTGCTGAGGCAATTAGGGTTAAGTGACTTGCCCAGGGTCACACAGCTAGGAAGTGTCAAAGTGTCTGAGATCAGATTTGAATTGACAAAGAGTCATCAAAAATGAACTATCAAATAAAGGCAGTATTGACCAAATTCTTATCTTTTATTCAGTTGTTACCATTCTCACCCTAGATTGTCTTTTTCTCATTCTACTCCTTTCTCTCCCATTTACCAACCCAGTATATACATATCTTGATGAGTGAATACTGTTTTTTTCCCTCAGTTACTCAAATGAAAGGGTTAAGAGGATTAGATAACTGCAGTGAATTAGGAAATTTACTTAGTTGGATTTTAGTCCGGCTCTGATATTTATAAGCAATGGGCAAATTGATTAGCTTGTCTGGGTCTGATTTTTCTCCCTGTAAAATTAATATAATCCCTTCTCTCCATCTCATTTGGATATTATGAAGAACAAATAAAATTATATATGTGAAACGATGCTGAAGACCATAAAATATCATTAAATCACAAGGGAGTTTTATTCTTATGAATACCTGCTAATTGAATAATTGAATAATAATTGAATAATTGATAATTGAATAAAGAAGATAATTACAGAAAAATAACAAGTTCACATCCCAAATTACATCGTTTAGCTACATCAAAATGCCTGGTTGGTTTTAGCTTGTTGGTTTTAGGGGGAAAAATAGATAGACTTGCCCCTAATAATGAAGAGTACAGTGAGTAGAATCAAGAGAACATTGTAGGCAGGTGTAGCAATATTGTTTTAAGAACAAATTTAAATGACTAAGTTATTTTGACTTTAATAAATACTAAATTAGCATTTAATTATGTCTTGGGCCTTGTGAGTCCTCTTAGTAATGATGTAATCTCTCAAATTATCATGAAACATCACATAATGTCATCATATTTAGCGATGGCTAAAAATGTTGCTAACTGGATATAACTAATTCTAGTATAAAAAGCAAATGGATTCTCACAGCAGCTTGTAGAAGAGTTTCATAATAAACTTTTACAAAGATAAAAATGATCTGATTTGAGGAAAGCATAAGATACAGGCTTTTTCCTAAAAGCAGTTTCATATATCTAAAGTCTCATTTAAGAATTACTTTTAGCACTCTATGAGATCACATTTCAATTCAGAATTCAATTCAGTTTAATCTTACAGATGTTGACAATGATGTGATTTTCTTATTACTCATCGTATTACATGTGTCTGAGATTAAGAATACTTATTCTGTTAGTAAAAATTGATGAATATCTTAAATAATAAATTAGACGAAATTCATTTTAAAGTACTTGAATTGAATTCTTAAAAAAAACAACCTTTAAAATATGTTCAAAAATATTTTTTAAAAGAAGCCACAATTTTTATTGAGAGCCTACAAATATTAATGAATATAGTGGTCTGTTCAATTGGTTCATTTGTTATCAATGATGCTAGAAACTCCAAATATCTATCATGGATCTTTTCTTCTGCTTTTTTTGTGGCACTTCAGAAAAAACCTAATCCCAAGAAAACTCAGAATGCAGTGAATGAATTGTACCTTCTCTTTGTCAATATTTTTGGGGCTGCAAAAGATGTTTCTTTGATCTTACAGTCATTTTTCAAACATTCTCTGCCCCTAAGCTTCCTTTCCTCAGAATTTCCATAATCACAACATTGAAATAAAAATCTATAAAATTGGGTAATAGTAAATTTGGATGCCAAAATCTGAGGAATTTGATAATCTTTTATGATATCTGGAAGTAGCAAATCCCTAAGACTCAAGCAAATGAAAAATAATCAAATATGACAAATATTAAAGAGTAATAATTATAAAAGAAAGTACAACTAGTTTGTGACAACTGCGCTAGCACTCAGAACATACCAGAATCAGCCAGAGTCACGATAAGCAAAAGTCCTTAATTTTTATTCTCGGTCCCCAGACGCAGGATTGAACAAGATGGAAGCAGAATCTCTGCCACCGCCTTCTCCCTCAGCTACTGCCAAAGAGTGTGACCCTAGCTAGTCTTAACTCCACCCCCTCGTCCCTCCTACAATCTTCTATACACCAATCATTGAGCCAGTATGGATAGTGGAAAGGACCATTTTCCAAGCATATGCCCAAAAAGTGGTGTCCAATCAGTAGTTAGCCTCAAGTGCTCCGCAGTCCCAACCTCAGTGCATCAACCCAATAGTTTCAGCCCTCTAGTGTAGAGGGCTTTTGTAAACAATTTCTATACTTTGATGCTTTCCTTTGAAAGCAGCCTCATACCTTATTTGATGTTTACAATTAGTCCAAGTGGAAAATCTGAATATGGGCACTTCCCATGTAAATGTTATCCTTATAGTATAACTCTTAAATGGCTCTTTGTCTGATATAATTTATCATATTTTCTCAGCTAGACATGAAGTTTATTGATGGTAGGAACTATATTTTCTATCTCTGTTATTGTCCCAGAGTAACTAATATTTTGTCCTAGCATTGTGGCCAATCACTAAATACTTGTTGACTTGATTTAAACTCAATTATATTGGAATAAACCAAGTACAAAATGTCATAATGTATTTTCAGCCTTTTTTTTTAATATTCTGTCAGATTTTTTAATCATAGTGACTTTCCAGTTTCAAACCTTGACCTTTTACCCTGTGCACAATGTGTACTCTATTTCAGTGAAGAGTGAAAGATGTAGGGAGTAGATTTTAAATATTAAGAGTTACTGTGAAAGAAAGCAGAATCTCAGCATGTCAGAGTTTGTGAGGGAAAAGCAAAAGACCAACCATTGAGACAGAAAACTAAATTTGTTATTTCAAAACTCTAAGATAAGAATACTTATCCTCCACATTATATGCACATAACTTTTCTAACACTGTTCTTTAAAAGTAATTGCTAATTCAACAAAATACCATATTGCATTGATAATATAAAATATTCTATTTCAAACTTAGCCCTTTCAAAGACAGATTTTTCTCCTAATTAGTTTCAAACTAAAATAATCTGAAATGCCTATTATGTACAGTGCAACATATTAGTATCCAATGGGTCCATAATATCAAATAATTCTCTGGTTCTTTTTTTTTTTTTTTTTAATAAACCCCATATCATCCAGAACCCTGTTTTTCATATACCAGGCATTTTAAGTGTGCTTAATTGGAACAAATAGTTAAAATCAACCCTAGATGATTTTATTTTGTTAAATTCAGAAAAGACCATAGTTACACATTAACTCTATTCTCTTTCAAAGATTTTGACTTGAAGTACAGTAAGGGATCAAATTCTTTTTATCACATCTTGATTCTTTGACAGCACAGGGACAATCTCATGCTGGTAGAGTTTAAAAAACAAATGTGAAAGGCTAGTAATTCTATAAAAACAGGCACTGAGTTCCAAACTAAAGGGCAACTTAAAAGATTTAGACTAGCAGTAGCAGTGACTGTATCAGACAATGAATGTAGTTCCAAGCTTTGAGCCATCTGTTTGGTTCATTCATTTCAACTTCTCTCACAATAGCAGGTCTATATTTCTAGAGACAGAAGATCAAAATCCTGTGAATAACCCTGTTGAAAAGACCCATTCTTCATCTACTTATCTTTCTTGGGCCTACATCCCATGTGTTTTTGATCTATGGAATTAACCACTCACAAAATAATGGATCTATGTATGTGCGTGTGTGTGACATTTATTTAACCAAATCATAAATGTTCCAATTTACTACTTAAACAAAAGAAATAGTTATATAATAAATGCTAATGAGTTTATATGCTAATGAGTAATTATATATCTCTATATAAATTAATTAACATACAAACCTATGTTATACTTTTCTATTAATGTAGTTAATAATTCTGGTAAAAAGTAGAAATAGACAGGAGTGAGAAAGACAAAACTAATAGGCAAGCTTCAGTGTTCCTGATATATTCTGGAATATCTGCACCATAAAAAACTGCTCTTCTTTAGTTGGTCCTCACACATGTCATCTGGAGAAATCCTTTTCTTCTTTTTCACTTCTCCTCTCCTTTCTTCTCTCTTCTCTCCCTCTTCTTTGACTCCACTCCTTTCTCTTCTTTCATTTCTTCTCTTTATATGCTCTTAACTATTATCTTTTAAAAGTCATTTGGACAGTATTAGTTTATAATGTGATTAGCATTTCTCTTTAAGGTAAAGAGCTTCAAAAGTCATCAAATTGGCTGCTTCTGAACAGTACAGACCAGCTTGGCTAAGTATTCACTCATTTACATGCTATATTGTCCCATCTGAATGCAACTGCAAGAAATACACTTCCCCTACTTAGGTAACAAAGGGGACAGCAGGGAGTACAAAGACTTTTCTCCAAATCTAGGTCCTTTAGCAGCTCTTAAATAACGAAATAATTTCTTTCCAACCAACCAGGATCCTTCTCTTAGCTGAATACTTCCAACAGCCAAAGCCAAACAAGGCCAAGTCAGATATCTGACATTTGCTATACTTTTAATTCTTCTCAGCTTCTTCTTCTACTCCTTACTGTTTTTCTAATACTCTGTGACCTATCTTTCTGCTAAAAAGCTACAACTCTCCAAATGTCCCTTGTCAAATAAATAATACTTTGTGAATCATATTTCTTTCTCTAAATGTTTATCTGATTAGCAAATTTTTGGTTTTACTCTTTTTAGTCTTTAAACATAAATATGAAAATTAGAGAAGGTAATAATTAGCTCTGAAGTCTCCAACAAGGTAGAATAACTCTTTGGCACCTTTTAAACTGTTTCTTCAAAATAATATTTTCCCCAACTTTAATGAATAAAAGATTTTTTATCTGAATGTTTATAATATTAAATTGTCCCCATTCACATAAGGCATCACTATACCTTGTTGACTTGAGTTATCAAACCTGCACTACAGGTAGCTTTTTTTCCCCCCCAAAAAAAATTTCTACAATCCTCTTGAATTTTTTTTTATACATATCTTTTTTTTTAATCAGTTTAAAGTAAAATAGATTTCTTTCTCTAGGCATATTGGGTATGAAAATATTAATCTTTTGTAGTGGTAACTTCCCACATAATTTGACATTCAGTATAAATCTTTAAACCACTTTTTCTGTCTTTTAAAAATCATGAAGTTCCCCTTATGACAAAAGTCTTAAAGAGAGAGGATACTTTACAATTATAAGTCTATTTTGGGTAGTTCATTAAAGGCACTTGATGAAACCAGGAGGGGTTTAGTGATAACAATGAACTCTGGAGGAATCCTTCCAAGAACCTGAGAAGGAAATGCATTTGAGATTAGGATGAGTAATGAATAGCCAATAGAAAAGCATGGCAGGAGGATTGTCATGTGTGAGTAATAAGTAGAACAGTTTGTTTTGATTGTACAGTTTATGATAAGGCTAGTAAGGTGAGTTGCATAAATTGTGAAGAGATAAAAAGTTCCCTCCAGCTAACTACCATCCAAGTATTTAAAGATATTTAATGCCACATTCTTGGTCTTCTCTCTCTCTTCTTCCCCGCCTCTATGAATTCCTTCCACTTCATCCTCAAGTTTTATGATTTTGAGCACCCTCCATATATTAATTATCTTTTTCTAGATAATCTCTGACATGGTACTTTCTCTTTTAAATTCTGATACAAAGATATAAATATGGCACTTTGCTTACCTTCGATTTTTTCAGTACTAGATAATGGTAATACACACTATTTATTTTTGCACATGCTTGAAGTTTAACAGTGTAATAAACAGGATAATTTAAAGAGATGAAAGTGCTTGGTCTTTCTCTGAGGAATCACCCAAAAATAACATAAACCAAAAATAAACCCTAAATAGAAACATGACATTTATATAACAGGTCTAAACAAATTAGAGAAACAAGAAAAAAAATTACTGTTTGGATCTATGGATAGTGGAAGAGTTCATCACTAAACAAGTGATAGAGAGGATTATGTAAGATAAAACAATTAATTATGTAAAATTAAAAATAAATTTTATACAAAAAATTGAATGTGGTTAGCATTAGAAATTCTAGAAAACAAGTAATTATGGGGGAAATCTTTGTAGCATGATTTTCTGATAAAGATAAATAGAATACTATATAAGGAAATCGATTCAAGTATGTAAGACTAAGAACCATCCCTCAATAAATGAGTGGTTGACAGATAAGAAAAAGTTGTCAAAAGTAGAAAATCTAGTATTTGAATAAATTCACTAGAACTAGCTAAATTAAAATTAAAGCTTCTTTGAGGTCCTTTCTTAGATTTAACAGATTGGAAAAAATAACAAATGAAGAAGAGGCAATGATTGGACAAATTGTGAGGTAACAAAAATACTGATGCTATCTTAGAGTGGCTGTGGGTTAGTCAGAAATTATTTTACGAAGTATTTGGAACCATACACTTTTCCCTCTTCTCCCCTTCCTGTCAGTTACTTACATATGAATATCTTTGACCTTATTATTACTGCTAAACCTATACCCAAAAGAGATCAAATTATAAAGGAAAAAGGAGGTATACGTACAAAAATATTTAAGCAGTTGTTTTCATAGTATTAATAAAAAATGGAAAGGAAGAAATGGTTCCTTTCTTATTTCAGAATGACCCAACAAATTGTGTTATATGAGTGTAATGCAGCATTTTATAATATGTGACAAAATGGAACGTTTCAGAGGAAGATGGAAAGACCTCTATGAATTAATTCAGATTGAATTGAGAAGAACTGAGAGAACAATTTATACAATGGCAATAACATTATAGAGAAAGACAATTTTAGAATACTTTAGAACTCTGAATAATTCAATCCATATCCACTTCTCATAGAGATGATGACCATAAAAGACAAATTAAAATATACATTTTTTTTGACATCTTCAACTAGGAACTTTGTTTTATTGTACTATAAATATTTTTATGAGCTCTTTAGAATAGTAATTATTTTCAGTAACAATAACAATGAAATTGAAAGAGTTAGTGAGAGAGATAATTGTATAAAAATAAATTCATATTTTAAAAATACTTTATTCTAGGGTATATTTCCATATAATATTTTTCATAATTTTTAAGCATTTAATAATTTTCAGAGTCGTTTAAAATATATTATTTAATTTGTTTCTTTCATCTGTATGTGATTATTTTGCTTATCTTGAAATCAAGAAGAACTTGGTTCAAGTAATTTAGGTTACCTCTTACACTGGGTTTATCTTGACATCCCTCAGTTATTAGTCCCCTATCCTAATTCGTGTGTGTGTGTGTGTGTGTGTGTGTGTGTGTGTGTGTAATTAGCTATGCGAAATCTTCTAGTAGAAAGCAAGCTTACTGAGGGCAAAGTTTTTTTTTTTTTCTTTTTACTCTTAGTGCCTGCTTAATGATTGTGAATTTATTAAAATCAAATCAGCTTTCTGTGGACCTAGGTTTCTCCTCTGGATACATCCTTACAAATTAGTGTTAATCTATTAATGACTACTTTTGAGATCTTTTCTATCATCAACCATTTTGGAATTCATGCAGGGGTCCTCAAATTACTGCCCACGAGCCAGATGCAGCAGCTAAAGATGATTATCCCCCTCACCCAGGGCTATGAAGTTTATTTAAAGGTTCACAAAACAAAAGTTTTTGTTTTTACTATAGTCCGGCTCTCCAACAGTCTGAGGGACAGTGAACTGGCCCCCTATTTAAAAAATTTGAGGACCCCTGAATTATTTCACTTATTAACAAAGATATTATATGTAAAGAAATTTGAGTCAAAGGACTTATGTTAAAATCTCACCTCAGTTGTTAAATGCCTATGACCTTGACTATTTAAATTATCTTCTCTGGCCATGATTTTTCTCATCATTAAAATGAGAAAAAAAAAAAATCTACCTGATCTTTAAGATGTTATTTTCTGAAACATAACCCTTGATTTCCAAATTATTCCAAATTATTGTGAAAAAAATGTAAGGTCATCCTAACTTGACCTGGTTCTGATGGGGCCCATGCTGCATCTTAGTTATCACTAATTTTTTTTTTTTACTAGTTTTTTATTAGCCATCTCTAAACGTCAAAAATTATAGTTAAATTCCCCAGCCTATAATTTTAAAATATTACCCTATCTCCAGTCCAGCATAATCTTTTTTTCATTTTCAAAGAGTGAGAGATCATTGGTAACACTTATTGGTCCTATCTGCTAGCTCTTTCAGAACTTTATTGGGAGATAGGTCATTTGGTTCTTTGAAATTTGAAGTCATTGTGAAATTTGAAATCATCATGGTTATCTATTTTCTTTTTCTTTCTGATTTGAATCCATGTAATGGCAGAATTGAAAGGAAACTTAGAAGTCCAAATAGAATCTATAATGGAAACTCTTATACAATCACACCGAAGCTCATTAAGCCTTTATGAAAACCACTAATGAAAAACATGCCATTATTCTATTTCCATAATATTTTTCCCCTTAAAGCTTTTTTGATGAACATTATAAGTAATAAGTATCTAAAACCATCAGAAAGCATTATATGTAATAGGGATAAGCTAGAAGTCTTCCCTATAAGATCATAGATGAAGCAAAGATGCCCATTATCAGCACTGTTGTTCAACTTAGTAGTAGAAAAGTTAGATTTAGCAATAAGAAAAGAAAAAGAAATTTAAAAAAATAATAAAATGGCAATGAAGAAATAAAACTTACTCTTTGCAAGTGATATGATAGTATACTTAGAGAATCAGAGAATTACCTAAAAAAATTTGAATGTAATGAAATACTATTGTTCTATAAAAAATGATGATCAGGCTGATTGGAAAAAAAACCAAACAAACAAACCTTAAAGGTTTATATGAACTAATGCTGAATGAAGTGAGCAGAACCAGAAGAACGCTATACACAGTAACAGCAATATCATATGATGATCAACTCTAATAGATTTTGCTCTTCTCCATTATATAGTGATACAAGACAATTTAAAAAAAAATAGAAAATACAATCCACATCTAGAGCAAGAACTAATTTTGAATCTGCATGCCAATTGAAGCTTACTATTTTCACATTATGTTTTTGGTTTTTATTTCTCATGTTTTTTTCTTTTTTGTTCTTATTCTTCTTCCATAACATGATTGATATGGAAATATGTTTAATGAGATTATAGGTGTATATCATATTGTTTGGTCTTGGAGAAGGACAATGAGAGAGAAGGATGGAGAAAAAATGGAAATCAAAATGTTATAAAAGTAAATGATGAAAACTATTTAGATTTAATAGGAAGAAATAAAATTCTATACAGAGAGGACTGGCGAGACTTACATGAACTGATGCTGAGTGAAATGAGCAGAATCAGATCATTATATACCTCAACAATGATACTGTTTGAGGATGTATTCTGATGGAAGTGGATCTCTTCAATAAAGAGAGCTAATTCAGTTTCAGTTGATCAAGGATGGACAAAAGCAACTACACCCAAAGAAAGAACCCTGGGAAATGAATATAAACTGCTTGCATTTTTGTTTTTCTTTCCGGGTTATTTATACCTTCCGAATCCAATTCTCCCTGTGCAACAAGAAAACTGTTAGGTTCTGCACACATATATTGTATCTAGGATATACTGTAACCTATTCAACATGTAAAGGACTGCTTGCCATCTGGGGGAGGGGGTGGAGGAAGGGAGGGGAAAAATCGGAACAAAAGTAAGTGCAAGGGATAATGCTGTAAAAAATTACCCTGGCATGGGTTCTGTCAATAAAAAGTTATTAAAAAAAAAAAAGAAAATTCTATTAAGTCAGATTGATCTAATTATGGGGTGTTTTGGTAATGTGCTTACTCCAGCCACTGAAAAATTGAAGCTGACTAATTTTTTGAGATTAGGAATTACATAATATAATGGGCTATGTCAATTTGTCTATATTGTGTATCTTTGTTGAAGAAACCCCATATGTGTTTTAAAAAAGTTGGACACAATGAAAATGATTAAAAACAAAAAAAAAAGTTTGGTATTAATTTATTAAGTCCCCAAGGGCAGGTAATCCACCACGTTGCCTAAGGAGGAGTAAACTGATCCAGAAAAAAGCTGGAATAGATCAAAACTCCAGTCCCAGTCATTAGTCAGAACAGGCCCATGATCAGTGTTGTGATACAGGAGACACCTGCCAGTGGCTGCTGGAGGTCTAACTCAGACCTCCATGACCTTCATGTGAGAGGATTATGATGATGATACAAGGAGACTGAGAGGCAGTTGCTGTTTTCTGACCAAGAGGCTGTTGCATTGTCTGACCTTTCTCCTCTTCCCTCTGCCTCCAATTTATCTCATTCCCAGTTTACTAGCAACACCTGTGTCAGTAAAGGCTGCTTTGCAGATCTTTCAGATGTTATGACCCACAGCTTGTGGAGGCTCTTGGAGAACTGACCTGCCCCTTCACTTAGGCATGGTCTTTAACAGATTAATTCCTGCATTTCTGTATTTTCAGGAAGACCTTAGTTCAAATATGCCTTCAGATACTTACTAGTTCTGTGATGCTTTGGTTTCTTCATCTGTAAAATGGGGGTAATAGCAAACCTACCTCCCATGATTGTTGTGAAGATCAAATGAAACTATAATTGTAAAGTGTTTAGTACAATGCCTTGCACATAGTAAATACTATATAAATGTTAACTATTTTATTATAATGAAAAAATAAGGAAGCCAACCTAGATTATATTTGTTGTCACTTCTTTTCAGTAAGTTTTCATGAAATTTTATTGATGGAAGACACCTCATTGATATAATTTCTTTACTTCAGAGGTGAGGAAATTGTGTCCCCAAAAGGTTTAGGGTTTTACTCAAAGAAACAAAGTTAACTATGGATTATGTATGGGATAAAACAATCTAGATAATTATCATGAAACACCAATGTATCATCACTATAGGAACAGAAGTACAATGATATTGGCCAGTATTTCTGTGCCACTGTCATAACATAAAATTATTAAATGTTTAAATTTCATTTTTTTAGGTTATACATAAAAAACTCTAGATCAGAAATGGAAGCATTAGAGGAATATCATCTTTTGAAATGAAATTCTATTACATTAAATCCTTGGTTTAGAGTAATTTCTATTTACATCAGATATACTAAGAATAGAACCCATTTCTATTGGTTCTATTAGAACCAATTCACTAACTAAATTTCATTTTAGATGAATTCATCTAAATTTCATTAGATAAAATTTCTAATTCATTATCTAGAATAATATAATTCGCAACTCCTTAAAAAATGCATTTGGTGAAATGGAAAAAAAATATATAGTGAAAAAAGCAACTTCTTTAAAAATAGAATTGGTGAAATGGGAAAAAACAAAACAAAACAAAAAAAACAATGAACAAAACCATTCATTTAAAAGCCAAACTGGCCAAAGTAGCCAAAAGGAGGTAAAATAGCTAATTGAAGAAAATAATTTGAAAAATTAGAATGGAACAAGTGCAAGTGAATGATTCAATGAGACATCAAGGATCAATCAAAGAAAACTAAAAAAAAAAAAAAAAAAAAAAAAGAAGAAGAAGAAGAAGAAAGAAAGGAAAAGAAAAAATAGAAGAAAATGTAAGATATCTCATCAGAAAAACAACTGATCTGGAAAATAGATTCAGGAGAGACAATCTAAGAATTAATCAACTATTTGAAAACCATGATGAAAAAAAGAGTCTAGACAACATCTTTCAAGAAATTATTATGGAAAACTTCCATGATGTTCTAGAACCTGAGGGTAAAATAGCTATTGAAAGAATATACCAATCACCTCCTGAAAGAGAATAAAATGAAGACTTCAAACAGTATTGTAGATAAATTCTTGAATTAACCAATCAAGGAGAAATACTGCAAGCAGCCAGAAAGAAACTATTTAAATATTGAGGAGCCACAATCACAATTACCCAAGATCCAGCAGCTTCCACTTTAAAGGATCTAATGTCCTGGAATATGATATTCCAGAGGGTAAAGGAGCTTTGATTGCAGCCAAGAATCAACTATCCAGCAAAGCTAAGGATTATCTTTCAGAGAGTAGAGAGAAAAGTATAACTTAGGAAAAATGGTAGGAAATACAAAGTTTGTAATTTTAAATGTGAATGTGAATATGATGAACTCTCCCGTGAAACAGAAGTGAATAGCAGAGTGTTTTAAAAGCTAGAATCCTGATTTTTCTCAAGCTCCATGATGAATATGGAAATATGTTTAGAAGAACTGCACAAGTTTAACTTATGTTGAATTACTTGCTGCCCAAGGAAGGTGGAGAAGAAGAGAGAGAAATGTGGAATACAAGATTTTGCAAGGGTGAATTTTAAAAACTGTCTTTGCATATATTTTGAAAAATAAAAGGCTATTATTATAGAAAGGAAGAAAGAAAGAACTATTATTGTTTGTATAAAAGGGAACAGGCTTTGATTTGAGTATATATTTGGAATTCATTCTTCCTTCTGCTGCCCTTATCTGAAAGAAATTGAATAGTTTCACAAAAATCAGTGAATAGTTCAGTTTTCTCTCCAAACTCCTGAATTTATATACTTTGCACATTCTTTAACAGCTTATTGAGTGCTGTTTTATAATCACGTGCCCTTTTTTGTTTCAGTTCTTTCTTTAATTGAATCTTTCCATATCTCCTTTGGCTTTGTTTTTAATTGTAAGCTAGCTTGAGTACTTAGCCAGGTGCAGATTTATGGAACATGACTCATGCTCTATGCTTTGAAACTTGCTCATTGCAATTAGAAGAAGGGATATTTTTATTGAGGATTGAGGTTATGTTAGAGATTTGGGTCCTTAGAGACTATTCTGTTCTATTCTTTTATGCTGGATGCATGTTACAATGAAGTTTTCTGAGATTTCACTTATTTTGTTTGTTAACTTTAAAGTGAAAAATAATATTATCTTTGGATAGGTCCCTTTTAGTGCTATAAACTATCAAAATACAAGCTGAAGTTATCTGAATATAGCAGATAGAAATTTTTAGGAAATAGAATCATATAAGCAAAATCATGGTTAATTTGCCTTTAGCTTGTCTATTTATATTAGTTTTCAGATGATCAGTTCTGTGTAATTAAAAGAATCATGTGCCAAGATAGCAGACCCATGAGATATCTGATAGGGTATCAAAATAAAAAGAATGCAAAAAAGAATGAAGAACCAGAACTAGTACCAGGAAATGGGAAAATATATTCAATATAATGATATATCTTCTTGATCTAAATTTTCTTGGCTATAATATATTAAAGGAATGGCTTGACTTTTGATTCACATTTCTGAGTATGAATAACCTGAAATTAAGGACTGATTTCATGTGGTTTACACGATTATCAATTAATATTAGTATATTCCTCATTATAAATATCTTAACATTTCACTTTTTCCAATCCATGCTGACCCATCCATTGTTTGTAGGGGGAATAAAATTCACCCAAGGCAGCAATTAAATCACACATTTCTATAATAACCCTAAAAGAAAATAATGAGAAAACTACTAAGCCTTTCTAGAACTTCTAAAACTGTTTAAAAAAAAAAAGAAAGAAAAAAGAAATTGTAAATTGCTTATTACATTTGACTCTTAACTGATTCTTTGGAATAAAAATGGTTGACTCCCTTTCCCCATCCTATTTCCTTTTATACAAACTTGACTTCTTTGTTTTTATCATAATTTAAATTTTAATACATTTAAAGATAGAAAGGACACAAAATAAATGGAGGCCATCTTAGCCAAAAACACAGATTAAAAATTAAACATCCTATTAAAAGGATTAATGTTTCATGTTCTCTGTAAGGAAATCACTTTAAAACGCTTACAAACACAGTTCTCCTTTCTTTTACTATTTTCTAAGAAGTCACTAGTTTCATGAATATATCAAATTTTCCAAAATGTTTAAAGAGATTAATTAGGAAATGTTATATATCTGTTTCAAGATTATGCTCAAGAGTTTATAACACCCATTTTATTGGTAAAACTGATGGAAATTTTTCTCTCCCACTTTTACTTGTCTGTTGCTACTTTTGGGTACCTCAAGGAGAGTTGTGATAAGGACAAAATTATCTTCTCCTAGATAAAATTCTATAGTCATTAAAATGTTTTTTCATCATTGCTCCTTTCTACATCCTTTGCAACCTTTCTTCCTTGCCTTTCTACCTTAGCTACCAGCTACCCTACAATATATCAAGTCCTACACCAATCTTTAAGGCCCTGGGATGCAATCTGTCTAAGCATGTTGATTTTAATTCAGTAAAAATAGTTACTGTTAGCTTACTATGTCCTCTGAAATCTTGAATTTCAATTCACATTTTGATCTTTCTCAGTTTCTCCCTATTTCAGAAGAGAAAAACTTGTACAGGATCATGATAAACAATAGAGAAAAGGTAGAAATAACCAGTTTTCTCTGTAGTCATTCATGATCCTGTTTACCTTATACAAGGGTCCAGTTATTTTAGTTATCTTCTTCTTAGTCCCAAAAGTTTTTTTTCCTAATTACCCTTGGCTCATTCTCCTTTCTGTTCTTCCTTACATTCCTATGGGTCTATGTCACTTTATTAACTATACTCAATTCTGTCTTTTGAACATTTCTAATATATTGAATGACTTATCTATGTAACATTTATTTCTCAACAGATTTATTAAGCTCTCTTTGAGCTCTCTCTCTCTCTCTCAAGAATTTCCTTCATAAAATAAGCAAAAACAAGAACAAAAAACCAACCACATCACATTGTCCTTTCTATCCCTTCCAAGATTGCAACAGTTAACAAATATTGATTCTGGTCAGCTAAGTGAGTAGGAGGGAATGGTAATAGAATATGGAGAAAGCAGGCCACTTTTTTGCAGATGACATCTCCTAGACTGTAGAAATTTAAGGGAGCAGAGCCTCTCCAAAAACAACTTGAGTTTCCCAAATCCTACAAAAATGGCAAACATTGATTCAGCACAGTCACAGAGAAAGAAAAAAAAAGAAAGGTAAGGATGGAATTCGGGTCAGAAAATCATATCTTCATATCTTCATGATGAGATCTTATGAATCAATACCATCAATACTGTTGTATATCCTATAAATAAATGTTCTACTGCTCTGTACTGTTAAACTCTATAATGTAAGATTGGAATTCAATTAAATAAATCAACCAAATCATCCAGTTAAAAATTCAGTGAAAATTTAATAAGGTAAGAAAAACACATTTCAATCAAAGATGTCTTTGGATGAATAGACAATATTAACAGAAAAAATTTTCAGTTAGGGGGCACAGTATGTAGAGAGCTGAATCTGGAAATAAACCTGAATTAAAATATTACCTCAAATACTCATGAGCTCTGTGATCCTGGGTAAGTCACTTAGTTTTATATGCCTGTAAAGTGAAGATAATAGTAGTACTTCCTTTATAGAGTTGTTGTGAGGTTAAAATGAGATATTTATAAAGTTATCTGTGATCATTAAAAATATATTTACATTATTATAACTTGTTTATTATTATGTCAGAACTAAGGTTACTAAAATTTATGGCTAAGGAAATGTTTTGAGGTTTTGGCAGCAGAAAAAAGAATAGGAATAAAAATCAAAGTGAAATGAAATAAGAGGTCTGGGGAAAAGGAAAAAGAAAAAGGAGGATTGAGCTATGGAAAAGAAGGGAAATATAGAGGACAATTGGCCCTATATGGTCCAAGCAAAAGATTTGGGTTGCTTCATGCTAATACGTTTGCCTCTTTGAAGACTAAGGGCAGTTTGAGGCATGGTTCTATATTTCATTTCCTAGCTCCTTTGTATCACCAGACAATGGGATATATTCCATTGCTTTTTTACATATATGTTTCTGGTAACTTGAATTTTGCCTCAACCACAAAAAGAATAAGGATTAAGTAGAGATGGAAATAAATGGGGAAACAGAGAACAAAACCTCTACTTAAATGATAGTAATTTTCCTAACTGGGGGCCTCCTAACTTTTGCCTAAAAAAGCCCACTATTTCTAAAGTACCCTAAGCATGAATGCATTGGACCCAAGGAGATTTTATATTCCCCTTAAACTCAAAATAAGCCAGTTATTATAATGGTTTTACAGTATCACACTTGCATGAACATTACTGTTAAAAAATGAAATTATATAAAAATTATTTTTCCAAGTAATTAGCTTACTATTAGTGTTTGTTTATAACCATTTATATGGTTTTATAATCATTTCCATATTTTATAACCATTTCCATATACATATATATACACATATGCAAATGCATTGTATGTATACATCTTTATGTGTGTGCATACTCATATATAAGTGTGTATACACATGTATATATTACATGTATATATAGAGAAAAGGAGATTGAGGGAAAAAAGAAGAAGGAAAGAATGATGAAGATTGAAGATAAGGTCTTAGAAGTAAGAAAGAGGGAAAGGGAATTTAGGGAAAAGAATTGGACCTATAATTTTATCTATATAGTGAAGTATTCAGCTTGGCATCTTTTGTGCAACCTATAATCTCTGAGAGTTGCCTAGAACAATGAGACATTAAATGACTAGATCATTTATCAGGTCAAAGAGTCAGGTTTTATAAGAGTCAGGACTTGAGTACAAGTCTTCCTAACTCAGAGGTCCAACTCTTTAATCACTCTGTTAAGTACCTTTTACCATAATAATAATAACAGATCTTGATGATCATTATATATTCATAGTAGTAATTTCTTTCTGTTATTTTAAGTCGATTTTTAACATATGAAAGAAGGAAAAAGTAGGAGGTTTAGTTTTACAACTTTACAGATAAAGAGTGATATTTATTACAAGACAGTGACAGGATTAGAAGTAGATAAGATATGCAGCCAATGTAATACAACTTTTAAAAAATTATTATTTTTTTTAAATATTATTTTCTTTTGAAATTTTGTGTTCAAGATTCTATCCTTCCCTCCCTCTCAGAACTCCCCCATTCACTTAGAAGGGAAGCAAATTTTATCAGTTACATGTAAAATAATGCAAAATGTTTATATATTAGTCATCTTGAAAGAAAATACAAAAATAATATTTCAGTTTGCAGTCAGTTCACCTCAGTGGGTATATACAGTTCTCTAGCCCTTTCATTATAGTTTCCCCAGAATGACTGGATAGACTATTTCACAACTTCACCAACAATAGTATACCTATTTTCCCTCATCCTCTCTTGCATTTGTTATTTTTGTTAGGTGTGAATTGGTACTTCAGAGTTGCTTTAATTTCCATGTCTTTTTGTTGTTTTAAGCTAGGAAGCTTTGAGTATCTGAGGTCAAATTTGAACTCAGGTCCTCCTGACTTTAGGGCTGTACAAACTGGCTGCCTCGTAATTTGCATCTCTATAATCAATAGTGATTTAGAGTATTTTTTTATATGACTATAGATATCCTTTGACCATTTGTCAATTGTTATAAATTCAATTTAGTTCCCCATGTATTATAAAATATTTTATGTCATTTCATTAAGTATGGTCTTCTTGTTATTCAGTTATGTTTAACTTTCCCATGATCCCATTTGGAGTTTTCTTGGCAAATTTCTTAGGAAATTTGCCATTCCTTCTCCAGCACATTTTGCATTTAAGGAAACTGAGGCAAATGGGGTTAAGTGCCTTGCACAGAGTTTTACAACTAGTAAGCATTTGCTAGTTTAGATTTGAACTCAGGAAGATGAAACTTACTATGTATTTTCCTCTATCCCTTCTTCTTCTTTAAAATAGAAGCTGATGCCTCATCTTGACTGTGCTTCAACGGTATTTGAATTGCTTCTTTTTGGCTAAATGCCAACTCTCTAACTTTGTCTAAGATGTCCAATTGCTTTGTCTCTTCTCTTCTCAAACTTAATAGCTGTCTATCCTTTCATATTGTACAAATAAAATCTTTTTGTAATGTATAAAAATATGTGAGTTCTAAAAGGAAGCAAATTTGCATCCTATCTTTTTGATTGTCAAATTTTCATCTTCCCATTTTTGTTGTTGTTGTTGTTATTCTTTAAATTTGGTTAAATTAGGGCTGAGTAAGTAGAAGCCAGAGTAATTGCTTATAATCTTGTAATAAGAGATACAAGGAAATGAGGTGGGGAGTAAGGAGGACACAATTTTTTTTTTAATAATGTATCTATAAAAGGGGAAAGGAATTGCCTTTTAAGTCTAGAGATTTGCTGTTTATACTGTACATAGCTTGATTGTACATATTTGTTCATTTATTATCTCCCTCCTTTGACTGAGACAAGGACTGTTCTTTTAGTATTTTTTGTATCTCTGCATTTAGCACAGTTCCTGGTACATAATAGGCACTTAATAGCTATTTATTGATTGATTTATTAATTGCCTACTCTGTGCCAGGCCCTTTGCTAAACATTTTATAAATATTATTTCACTTGATCCTCATGTCAATCTTCTGAGTTTGGTACAATTGAAGTAAAACATTTTGAAAACTCTAATTCAAAACATCCTTCATTAAAAACAGCACACCAAAAATATTTCTGCCTTTTGGTTTCCTAATCCCTTTTGAAAGTTTACTGTAAAGTTGATAAGTGGACAGAATATGTTTCTTATAATGAATTTTCTCCATGAAGAAGTTATTTTTATAACGAAAGGAAGTAAAAGGATATGTATTAGGTTGGGGTGTAGGAAAGGGAGAGCATGTCTTATATGTAAAAGCGATTGACATATGTTTAAATCATATGTTTCCAATGTTTGACTGAGCATGAAATTTCATCTTTAAAGAAGGTGCCCTTTGTAACCAAAGCATGAAGCATTAGTGCACCTGTTTTCCTAACAGCAAGAAGGCTTTAAGACAACTGTCTAATCTCTGGACCAGGTTGCAACTCTACACTGCCAAAATACCGTAGGATTTATACTGGTTACTTTCTGGCACTTGTCATTCTCTGAAGACTAATGAATCACAAGTGTAGAGCTCACTCACTGATTCTCTTCTGTCCTTCTAATAGTATACAATCTGTGCCTCAGCTTTCCATCTCCTAACACCATCTGAAACTTAATATTGTCTGCTTGGCCCTTTTATTTCATTTAAATCTTCACTTTCTTGTTGATGTTTTATTCATATTCTTTCTCCTATGTTAGATGCTATGTGGTTACACAGCTTGTGTTCATAAAATATTTGTTAGAAGAGGGTTTTGTTGGTATAGCTGTAAAATTTTAGCATTTCCAAGAATGGGTAACAATCCTTGAAAATGTCCAGAGATTGGGGATAGAATGTCTTGTGTGAGGAAAAATTGAAGGACAATATCACTGAACTGCTGAGGTAGATATTGGGTTGGGTGGAAAGGAGTTATAGAAGATGTAAGAAAACTGGAAATATAGAAAGAAGCTAGATTGTAAAGAACTTTGAATGCTAACATAGGATTTTATATATGATCCTGGAGGTGATATTGAATCACTTAAATTTATTGATCTGGGGGAGAGGGATTGGGAAATGATAAGGTCAGACTTGTACTTTATACTCTATAGCGATTGCTTTTATAGCTGAGTGGTGGATGGATTTGAAGCAGAGAACACAATGAGGAATCTCTTGTGTGACTACAGCGAGGTAGCAGTGTCAAAGGAGACGGAGAGAGAGACAGAGACAGACAGAGACAGAGTCAGAGAAAGACAGAGACAGACAGACAGACAGACAGACAGAGACAGAGAGAATGGTATATGTAAAAATCAACAGCAATTGAGCTGGATTTTCCTGACTTTTGTCTACCATTCGGTATCTATTAAAATATTTTAAGTCTTCCAAATTCCCTCATTTTTAAATCTCATGATAAGATACAGAATTTAACAAATAAAACAAAGTTCAGATGTAAAGATATCCCATTTTCATGTTATATGAAACTAAATAGTATTATGTATTCTTTTAAGATGTCTATTTGGCCATCAAATGCATTTTATCTTAAAAGAATTTCTTGCTAGAATGTCTAATCCATTTTAAACCTTTTTTACATTATTTTATTTTACATTACATTTTAATTTATACATTAATGACCTTATATAAACATAAGACCAAAGAATAATTCTGCTTGAATTATTCTTTCTAGTGCAAATAGCTATATTCAACATCACACTTTGGTGCATCCTTTCAGTGTGCCTTAAAAAATAAATAATAAAAATAAATAAATAAATAAAAATTTAAATTTAAAAAGCCTTTAATGTTCTTTTTACCTCAAATGAATACTGCCAAAGGCTGGATGCTTTGGAGCAGGCCTACACTTACATGGTGTTTGTGAGGCAACAACAGTTGAAGATTTTGACCTCAGGAAGTAGTTTATTCTTTCAAATTCTTGAGAGCTGATAAAAACTACGAGCTCAAATTTTTTTTAAAATGAAAATTTTATAAAAAGGCCCCCAATTTAAACAATATTCTAATACTACATTAGAAACATTTTGACAGTGTCCTTTCATGATAAATGTGTCTATTAGGAATTTATACACACTTGAATTACAGCTTGGATAGACCCTTTTCATTTCCATCATGCTTCAGTTATTTTTTAAAATTTCCATCTGTTTCTGTGTTTAAGACCATATTTATTTATTTTGGGGGGAAGGACATTGCGCATAGCAATGGGTCTGATTGTGTGTTGGAAATATTCCTTGGAGATAACTAGCTCACAAAATTCATGTTGGATTCAAATGAATTAAAACACTTAGGGCACAGCAGTGGCAATCTGTCTAAATGCTGTACCACCCACAAATGTGAAGCATTTATAGTTCTTGAAAGTTTGTCAACTTCAGACCATTAGTTCCCATTGCACGTATGCTTAGGAATGATTCTGATGTATATCATTCCTCTGACCTTTGGCCAAATCACTGACTCTCTCTTCACTAAAGTTTCCTCATCTACAAAATAAAAGGGTTGAATTAGATATACAAGATACTTTCTAATTCTAAAACTTATGATCCTTTGCTAAAACATCCTTATAATCTTCACTCTTCATGTTCTGCCCTAGCCAGGTTCAAGATATCCAAGATTGTGACTCATACATGACCAGGGCAACTCAAACTCAAATATTCTAACAATAAGGGGAGAGTTTACCTCTGTGTTTCTATTCCATTAGGGATATTGTCATTAACTTCCTTAACATTTTATTTATAAACCTGTTTGCTAAGATGCCTTAGGCCTGCTCACTCCAGTCTGCCTCAGCTGACAATATGGTTTTCAGGCATTCACTTTGTTTTCTGATTTCCTAGAGTACAAAGGCCCAGAGTCCAATAGCAATACTCTGATTTCTAGTTAGAGCCTTTGTTTGTCTTAACCTCCAGAATCCAAAGCATCCCTTGGATTCAGCCAGAGTCTTTCTAAGCTAGACTACTGCCTAGCAGGGCTGATACTGTTTCCAATCTCTTCCAGTTCTACTTAAATACCAGTTATAGTTTGGCCCCCAAAATATGTACAGAATTGCTATTCCTTTTATTTTGATGAACACCTAGGACTTAATAGATCTTGATTTAATCTTAGAGGCTCCTAAACCAGAAGTAGAAATGTGGCTTCATGGGTCAACCCTTACTTCCCCAATCTATATCCAGATATACCTTATGCATAAATGAGCAAACAATAAAATATGCCCAAAGGAAAATCAGCCTAGATTGTTCACTTTCTGTGTTCAGACAAATTCAAAGTGAGATCTTATCCCCAGCTACCTTTAACAATTGCAGTTATTCCAGTCTTTGAGTGCCATGCTACTTTATGGTCTGAAAGAAAATATTAAAGATTGCTCAAGGGCAAAGATTTCCCACCTCGGTACTAGGTTATAGTCTTGATTGCTAATTTTTTCATTGATCCAAACAATCTTCTTAATTCCTCATCATGCTTCCCCTAAGATTAACAACTGCATTGTAGTGCTATAAAATGCTGAAGGCCTCATGTAAGACTTCTTGGAAGAGGTAGAGTTTGAATCATGTTTCAATAGATGGGAAGCAATACATAGGGAAACGAGACAAAGAAAAGATAATGGGCTCATCCTTGTAAAACTGGAAAAGACCTTAGAGAAATTCCAGGCATCAAGGAAAATATCATAAAGAAACATACAGAAATAGGAGAAGATAATAAATATTTAGGGAAAATGTAATCCAATTTGGACTCCAAATTGGAGTATAGAAGAATAAAATACAGGAAGGGAGATGGTGTGTGATAGCTATGTTAAGGTGGACTAGTGATAGATTGCGTCTGTGTGTGATTTGTTTTATTTTGATTTTAACAGAGGAATGGAATGATTGGATCCATCTATAAGAAAGACTATTCTGACAGCACCAGAAGGGATAAGTTGAAGCAGTTTGAAAACTCTTTAGGGGCATATTACAGTAGTTTAGCTGAGTGCTCTTATACTAGATTGTTAGCAATGGAAATACCAAAGTGAGAACAGATGCAAGAGATTTGTTTAGGTTTAATTTTCAAGACATGATAATTGTGAAGGAAGTGAAAGAAGAGTAAAATATAACTCCTAAGGTCATAAACATGAGAGGCTTGAATATGTAGTGGTGATACCATCAGAAATGGTCAGGTTAGAACAAAGTGTTGGTTTATGGGTGACAGGGAATAATCTTAGTGAGGGAGTTTTGAGGTGCCAGTAGGATCATGTACATGATCCATTGGAACAGCTGGAGGTTCAGGTTTAAAGTTCTAAAGAGAGATTAAGAATGATTAGAGATGGTATATGAAATTATGAAAGTAAATAAAAATGCTAAGGAGGGGAATACAGAGAGATGATATAGCGGCTGCAGTCTCACCAGCAGCAAAGAGGGATATGGGTAAATAACGTCTTTGCTGGAATATAATGAAAAGGGATATCTGTTTCTTATTCAATATACTCCTAAAAGAAAATATTAGGGTGGTCAAGTAATTAAGCCTTTAGTACCTGCTTATTTGTGCTAAGCACTAGGGAAACAAGATGGCAGAGAGGAGACACACAGCTGCATAAGCTCCTCATGTTCTCTCAGAATTCATTTCATGACAGGCCTCTGAATTAATGCTTGACTGGACTTCTCCTCTTCTCCCCTCACATATAGTTACCAAGAGAAAACATCCTTAAAATTCACCAGGAAAGATCTGCTTTTGCTCGAGGGTGGGGACGGTTTTAGATTGGTGCAGGCTGAGGGCAGGCAGCGGCAGCGAGAGCCTGGCAGGCATCTCACAGCCGTGCAGACCGGAGGAGGGTAGGGTGTGATCTCACCCGTCTCTGCCGGGGGAGTTTGCTACAGGATTGGATACTTTGTCCTGGCAACAAGCCAGCAGCCCAACAGAGAAGCTAAAAACTGGGGGGGAGGGGGATGAGGTGAAGAATACAACCCCAAACAGTTGGAGTCTCTCAGGACCCGGCCACCCCTCCCCCACAGTGTCTCAGCACGCTCTTGGATCTCAGAGCGCAGGCGCAGCATAGCTATCCCGTTAGGGCCTCACTGCTGCCCTCTGCCCCCCCCCCCCCCCCCCAACATCCCCCCCTCCCCTCCCCACCAGTCTTTAGAGGAAGCTTGGTAACAGCACCCAGCCCAAAATAGAAAGCAGATTCCTTTTTCCTTTTGTTTTTTTGTTTGTTTGTTTGTTTTTTCTTTTTTTCTTTGCTAGTTTATCTTTGATTCTTCTCTGACAAAATGAGCAAAAAATTGAAATGGACCTTAACCCTTGACAGCTTCTATACAAATAGAGAGCAGACTCTAAATCCTGAGGAGACTAAAAACAGACAGTCTCCAGGGGAATCCCCAAAGGAGGAGATCATCTATTCCTCAGCACAGATGAACCTCATAGAAGTGATTAAAAAGACTCTCACAAGAGAGCTCGAAGAAAAATGGGAAAAGGAGAGGGAGGCTTAGCAGGAGAGTCTGGAGAAGTCATCCCACTCACTTAAAGACAGAGTGGATGGAAACAGAAAATAGCTCTCTAAAAAACAAAATTGGCAAAATGGAAAAAAAAATTATAGAACAAAAGAGCTCAATTGGACAATTAGAAAAAGATATAAAAAAAGTGAGTGAAGAAAATACTTCATTGAAAATCAGACTCAAACAAATGGAATTGAATGACTCAAAGAGACAAGAAGAATCAGTCAAGCAAATCCAAAAAAATCAAACAATGGAAAAAAATGTGAAATACTTTCTGGGGAAAACAACAGACCTGGAAAATAGATCCAGGAGAGACAATCTGAGAATCACTGGACTTCAGAAAAATATGATGAAAAAAAGAGGCTGGACACTATTTTCCAGGAAATTATCAAAGAGAACTGCCCAGAAGTCATAGAAACAGAGGGTAAAATAGACATTGAACGAATTCATCTATCCCCTACTGAAAGGGATCCTAAAATCAAAACACCAAGAAATATAGTGGCCAAATGCCAGAACCCTCAGACTAAGGAAAAAATACTGCAAGCGGCTAGAAAAACCCAATTCAAGTATCAAGGAGTCACAATAAGGATCACCCAGGATCTGGCAGCATCCACATTAAAGGATTGAAGGGCCTGGAATATG
Organism: Antechinus flavipes; assembly: GCF_016432865.1. Lineage (NCBI taxonomy): Eukaryota > Metazoa > Chordata > Mammalia > Dasyuromorphia > Dasyuridae > Antechinus > Antechinus flavipes. Next base: position 352,450,679 of record NC_067401.1, on the reverse strand, counting down.
ATATTCCGAAAGGCTAAGGAACTCGGTATGCAACCAAAAATAACTTACCCAGCGAGAATGAGCATCTTTTTCCAGGGAAGAAGATGGACATTCAACGAAATAAGCGAATTTCACCTATTTTTGATGAAAAAAACAGAACTTAACAAAAAGTTTGATCCACAAATATAGAATCAAGAGAAATCTAAAAAGGTAAAAAGAAATCTTGGGAACTATATTTCTGCTATAAAGATGTATAAAGAATACATGTATACCTTGTTCTAGAAACTAGAGGTGGAAAGGACATAATACCAGAAAAAAGGTAAAGTGGGAGTACTAAATCCCACGAAGAGGCAAAGGAAACCTATTATATCTGAAAGAAAGAATGGAGGGGGATGAATATAGTGGGTATTTTACTGCCTTCAAAATTGGCTTTAAGAGAAAAATTTTTAGACATATTCAATTTATGGTGAAACTTCTCCCCCCTTATTGAAAAGTGGGAAGGGAAAAGTGAAAAGGGCAGGAATAATCTAAGCAGAATGGAATATGGAAACTGTGAGGAAAAGGAGTAAGATGGGGGAGGAACTCTAAGGCGGGGGGAGGAGGGGAGGGATACTAGAGGGCTGTGAGAAGCAAGTGGTGCTTACAAGTTTAATACTGGGGAGGGGGATAAGGGAAACAGAAGGGAGAAAAGCATAAACCGGGGTTAACAAGATGGCAAGTAATAGAGAATTGGTCATTTTAACCATAAATGTGAATGGGGTAAACTCCCCCATAAAGAGGAAGTGGTTAGCAAAATGGATTAAAAGCCAGAAGCCTACATAATATGTTGTTTACAGGAAACACACCTGAAGCAGGGAGATACATGCAGAATAAAGGTAAAAGGTTGGAGCAAAATCTACTATGCTTCAGGTGAAGTCAAAAAAGCAGGGGTATCCATCCTGATCTCAGGTTAAGCAAAAGCAAAAAATTGATCTAATTAAAAGAGATAAGCACTAGGGAAACAAAGGCAAATGTGTTTGTTTTCATCCCTGGAGTTTGAGTCTTATGGTGAGGAGGGAGAAAAGAGGGATTGGCTGCAGATAAAACATGTAAACAATTATAACAAAGGATGTATAACAATACTTATTAGAGATAATCTCAGAGGAAAGGCATTAGGATTAAAGATGACTAAGAAAGGGTCCTTACCTACTCACAGATAGCTATTTAGACACAACAATTCAATGGCAGGAATAGCCAGTCAACTGGCAAGGGCTACTATATCTCTCTAGTATCCTTTTGTCTTCTCTAGGACCCCTCCTTAAGAACAGAGTTAATGAGCGCATCAAGAAAGCCTCATCAAACCTGCTTGAGAATGAGAAAACCAGCTATGGTGCATAGAAAGGGACTGCAACTCAGCAGTTAGAGACAGAGTGATATATTCAGAACTTCTTCCTTGCTGTCAAACCTGGAATTTTCATTCATCTCTATCGTGGTGTGTAATTGCTTATGGTTTCTTTAAAGCTTGAAGCTCAGGTGGCTTGTCAGGTGGATGTATTGGTAAGAATAAGAGTACCAGACTTAAAGTATACAGCTGGAGGAGAGGTAGATTGGGACAGTATTTTTGAAGGAGATTGTCCCTGAGTTGGCTTTTAAAAGAAGCAGAACTGAGCAAGAATAGGGGACTGTTAGTGCAAAAGCCTAAGAGGGAGAGACAGTGCTGTATGCAGAGAACAAACAAATAGGATTTTGGTTTGACTAGAATGCAGTGTGAAGGGGGACTCATGTGACAGAGACAAAGAAAGAGACAGAAAAACAGAACTAGACACAGACATAAACAGAGAGAGAGAAAAAATTGTTAAAATTAAATGTCAAAAGTTACTGGAAGGCTTATGATGAACATTTTACCACTGAAAATTTATAGAGCAAGGTGTTATAAGACACGTTGTTGAGGATGTGTAACTATAAACCAAAGTTTGTTAGTGTATATATGTATGTGTGTGTGTGTGTATACATATATATGTATATACATATATATGTATACACACACACATACATATATATATATATATATATATATATACATATATACATATATTATATAAAACAAAGTTATTAGGGATGAGATAAAACACATGGCCTGTTGAATTGACCCATATGCAGTTACAAGCTACCAGAAACAAGAGGAATGACTCTAAAAAGTCAGGGAGGGCATCTACAAAAAATAAATAGAAAAACATGAGCCAAAATTGCATAGAATGAGGGATGCTTATATAAAAATATAAGTTCCTTGAGGTCAGAAACAATTTTATTTTTTCTTTGTATCCACATTGTTTAGCAAAATGCTTGGCAAATAGCAAGCATTTAATGAGTGCTCATTGATTGATTGAATGCTTATAGAGGCAGTATAAACGCAAATAAAAAGCACAAAACCAATAAATACCATGTATTTACATATATGTGTATCTGCATACATAGAGAGATCCTAGCAAAATTGTGATTTTATAATTATTTTATCTTGTCCATGTTTGCATCAACATCTCCTGTGGAATGCTGGTAGAACAAAGTATAGTGAACAAATGAGTAAAGAAGGGAAGTCTGCTCTTCATTAGTCAGTCCTGAATGAGCAGAGGGAGGGGGTATTGTGTGAGGCATCCAAAAAATGGGTCTGCCTGTAATATAAAAGGTAATTTGAAAGTTATAGCATCATCCATCATTTAGAAGGGGACTGCAATTTCCCTAACAAATTGCAGTAAGGTGAACACCTTCTCTACGGGAAACAGATAAAGGAGATTTCTTTTCCCCACTCAGTAAAGGCAATCTGATCTCTCTTGTAATTAGTGATAAAAGCAAATGACCAAAGGGAGCTAAATGAGAATCAAGAAGCTATACACTTGATGAATTTCTTAGAGAAGCAAAAATGATGGGTTGGTATTATGGTCTTTATCACATAACAGGTTTCTTCTGTTATGTTCATCCTTTTGATTTCGTTCAATTGTAGCCTAAAGTCTTATTGACAAAAAGATCAAATATGGTTCCCTCACCTAAGGATAGAAAGTCCTTCTGGTATATTTATCTGAGAATCTGGATGCCAAGAATTTTAGAAAAACTACTAGGTGGGAGTTGAAACCCAAGGCTATTATATAATATGTTCATCCTGTCCTTTTTACTCCTTTATGCACAACTTAATCTAATTTTGTGATGTTGAAAAGCCATTCATGATATATCTTTGACAATATTAATATCTCAGTATTCAAACAGAGCAGAAGTATATAAACAATTTCATTATTGTATAAAGGAATTAATTGTTGCCCTAGATTATATGAAGATTTTTGCATAGGTCCAGAAAAGAAATCATATTGCCATTCTATCTTTAATGCTCTTTATTAAATACCTCACTTACTACATGAAGAATCATAGACTCTCCATTTTGCCTAAAATTCTAAAATCAAAGGAGGTATTCCATTCACTAACAAGTGTATATATTTTGTGTGTATATGTATGTATGCGTGTATATGCCCTTAGAATATTTTTCTTTGAATATTCTAAAAAGTCAAATGTATTCAAAATTAAGTTATACTCGTGCCTCTTTCTGAACTTATTTATTTTTGTCAGTGACTAGGCTGTTTGTTCACATTTGAAGCCTTGGCATCATCTTCAAATCTCTCACTTCTTTCATTGCTTATATCTGATCAGTTGCCAAATCCTGTCACTTCTGCCTTTATGGCATATTTGTCTCCCACCTGTCCTCTCTTCCCTATTTCCATCACTTATTATTTTACCACAACATTTTTTGCTTCCTCTCTTTTTTCCTTATTGTAATGGGCTGAAGCTCGAGTTGATGCACTGAGGTCCCAAGCACGTGAGGCTAAATAGTAATTGGACCATACTCTATTAATATATATACTTGGAGAAAGAATGGCCCCCACCCACTCTTTGTGCAAGTCCTGATGTGTTGTATAGGAAATGACAATTTTGGTGGGTGGAGGCAGGGGAGTGGAAAGGGAAGCAGAAAGAGAGACTGCTGGCTGGCAATTGACTCTTCTCCATCAACTCCACCCTCTGGGATGAAGGGAGGAGGGGTAGTGGGGGGACAGTGACAGCGCCAGCACCTCTCCCCGAGCATCCAGCCACTCCTATGACTAGATTGCAAAAGGGACTAATTAAGGCCAAAGTGGAAGGGAGAAATGTATTGGAATTTCAACAGCACATTTTTTCCTGTAATTCAACAGTTTAATTCTTCAGGTCAAGACGTAGAAAATACGCTCCTTTTGATACAGAAATCCTCAAAGACCTGAAAAAGGCTTGCACCCTTTATGGGTCTATATCAGCTTATGTTAAGATGTTATTACAGAATTTGGCTTTTGAAATCTTGACCCCCTAATGACTGGAAATCTATAGCAAGGATATGCCTAGAACCTGGACAAAACTAGCTCTATAAGATACAAGCCCAACAAAATAGTCAAAGTGGAGTTCATGCTGCAATCACTTGTGACCTACTAACAGGTGTAGGTTCCTATGCAGATTAATTATTCTATAGCAACATATGAGCAAATTGCTGCTAATGCTATCAAAGCGTGGGCTTCTCTCCACAATAAAGATGACAAAGGTGGGGCCTTCACAAAAATAACACAAGGGCCAAATGAACCCTTTGCTGACTTTGTGGGACATTTGCAGACAGCTATCACAAGAACAAATGGGGAAAATGCACTAACAGACATTTTGATAAGGCAACTTACTAAGGAAAATGTTAATGAGGTTTGCAGAAGAATTATACTAGGACTGCACAAGGATGCTCCTTTAGAGGAGCTCATAAGACGCTGTGCCACAGTGGGCACAAATGCCTTTTATAGCCAGGTTATGATGCAGACTTCCCAAGATCCCAATATGGGAAGACAGGGTCCCTCCTGGCAAGGGACTTCCAGACAGACTCAAAGATGTTTTCAGTGTGGAAAAGCAGGGCATCTGAAAGCTCAATGTTGGTATAGAGACAGAATGAGAAAACAGGATGGGAGAACAAGACTCAATACTCCATGTCCAAAATGCAACAGAGGCTTCCATTGGGCCTCTGAATGTAGACAGATTCAGGGAAACGGGATGAGGGGCCCAGCCCCAGGATCCAAGGCAAAAAACACTTGGGGCATGATGGCAGCCAATGGTGCACCTAGAGAGTGCCTAGAAGTCCAGTACCCAGACATGACCAAGCAGCCAGAAAGCCATATGATGGGAGAAGGGGATTACATAATCAAACAGCCAGGAAGCAACCTGATGGGAGAAAGGAATTAGAATTGGGGAGAATAGAGCTGTATGCAGCTGGGACAACTAAGATACCCCCTGGAGAGGTGAAATCTGTTCCTCTCCAGCCTATGGATCCCTTGCCTCCAGGCACAGTAGGCTTGATCATTTCTCCTCCTTTTTATATGTACAAAACAGTGTCCATCCACACACTGATGTGGGAAACTGGGGAATGTATAGATAATATCCCAGTCACTAATACAGGTAGACAATGTGTGAATTATCACCAGGAGAAGTAGTAGCATCAGGTTTACTCATACAGAATCCTAATAAGCAACCTGGTGATAGTCACCCAGATTCTGACTCCAGACCACAAAATCCAGGAATATATTGGATAGCAGCTGTAACAGCTGACCGACCTATGCTCACGATCTATATAAATGGCCTACCATTGGAAGGATTGATAGACACAGGTGCAGATCGTACAGTCATTAGAGGTGCCAGTTGGCCCAGTCACTGGCCAAAGATTAAAGCAGACACCTGCTGCTTTGTCTGGAGTAGGAGGATCAATAGCAGCTGAAGTTAGTGCTGCCCCTATGAATGGACTTTTGAAGGCAAAACAGGAGTTTTTACTCCTTTTATAGTTGAAAAACAGCCCCACTATGTGTCAAATGTATGTTGCTGCTGCTTTTGCAAGCTTTTTTGTAAGAAAAGCATTTCCAAAAGTTATGCTATTACATTATATGGATGATATATTGGAATGTGCACCTGAGGAACATGTAGAAGCATGTCTACAAAAGACCATAGAAACACTAAGATACTACAAATTGTACATAGCTGAAGAAAAAATTCAACGACATGCTCCTTTTCAATATTTAGAATATGAAGTATACCCTAAGGCGCTTACAGTACAAAAACTGTCCTTAAGAACAGAGAAGCTAAACACTTTAAATGATTTTCAGAAATTGATAGGAGATAGCCAATGAATGTGACCAGTGTTAGGCTTGACTATCTATCAGTTACAACCATTATATGATATTTTAAGGGGAGACAGTGCTTTAAATTCACCACGCCAGCTTGCAAAAGAAGCTCAAGAGGCTTTGAGAAAAGTTGAACTGGCTATATCCAATGTGGTTGAAAGAGTCACTCAAAAATCCTTGGAAATATCAGTTTTTGCCACACAAGAGGCACCCACAGCAGTCCTTCATCAAGGAGACAATGTGATAGAGTGGGTGAACCTCCCAGCACAACCAGAACAAAGCCTTACTCCTTACCCAGTGCTTGTGGCTAGAATTTTATTAAAGGCCATTAAGCAAGCAGTACAACTATCTGGGACAAGACCTGACAAGATATACACCCTTTACACCAATACACAAATTAATGTGTGCTGTGAGACCATCCCAGAGTGGCAAATTTTATTAGCCATGGCTCCAAATTTTACACATGGGTCTCCAGTAAAGATAACCAGACTTTTACATAATTGGCAATGGATTCTTGAAGAAAAAGTTTCTAAAATTCCTCTTAAAGGACCAACTATCTTTATAGATGCATCCAAACATAATATTTGTGCTGTATACTTTCATGATTTAACCATAAAAAGAGTAGTCAGAACTCCTTTTCAGGCCGCTCAGCAGAACGAATTATATGCGATCATGCTAGCTCTCACTTATTACCCAGGAGACATAAATATAATATCTGATTCAGCCTATTCATTAGGTGTAGTACAAAGAATTGCCACAGCCCAAATAAAATTTGTAGCCTCTAATATATATATCAGCTCTTTAAGGAACTTCAGGAGCAAGTGAGAAAGCATCCAAGAAAGATTTTTATCTTGCATGTCCACTCATATAGTGGACTTCCAGGTCCTATTTTTGATGGAAATTCAAAGGCAGATAGCCTTTTAACTATGTTAGCCAGTACACCTTTATTTCAGGAGGCCCAGGAATCCCATTCTAAATACCATCAGGCTGCTCGAGCTTTGCGTTTCAATTTGGGATAACAAAAAAGGAAGCTAGGAGCATAGTAAAAAGCTGTACAGCTTGCCTTCCTTTCCATGCTCCTACACTGCCTCCAGAGAAGAACCCTCATGGTTTGAGACCCAATGAAATCTGGCAAATGGATGTGACCCATTATAAATCTTTCGGTCGTCTGTCTTTTATCCACGTTGTGGTAGACACCTTTTCAGGATTCACTTTTACAATACCAGCAGCAAAAGAGACAGCCCGAGTGGTCACTGAATTCCTCATACAAACATTTGCCATTATGGGTGTGCCACAAGCAATAAAAACAGACAATGGTCCTGCATATGCCTCCAAATATTTTGCACACTTTTGTGCACAGTATAAGATTTTACACACCACTGACATACCCTTTAATCTTCAAGGACAGGCAATAGTAGAGAGGAGAAACAGAGACATTAAGACGCTGCTCCAAAAACAAAAGAAAGGGTGAGCCACAGGTAACCCTAGAGAACTTCTAAATCTAACCCTTTATACTATTAACTTCTTGATTCTGGACTCCTTCCTTCTCCACAGATCTGAGAGGTAAACTATCTTTTGTCCTTTTAATTTTTGTATAGTATCAGTCTTTATGTCTAAAACATGAATCCATTTCAACCTTATTTTGGTGTAAGGTATTAAGTGTTGGTCAATGCTTAGTTTCTGCCATATTAATTCTCAATTTTCCCATCAATTTTTGCAAAATCATGAATTCTTATCCCAGAAGCTAAGGTCTTTGGGTTTATCAAACACTAAATTACTATAGTCATTGGCTGTTATGTCTTGTGAACTTAACCTAGTCCACTGATCAACTGATCTATTTCTTAGACAGTTCCAAGTGGTATTGATGACTGTTGCTTTATAATATAGTTTTAGATCTGGTACAGCTAGGCTACCTTCATTTGCATTTTTTCTCTTAATTCCCTTGAAATTCTTGAGTTTTTGTACTTCCAGATGAACTTTGTAAATATTTTTTCTAGCTCTGTAAAGTGATTTCTTGGCAGTTTGTTTAGTATGGCACTGAATAAGTAGATTAATTTAGATAGAAATGTTGTTTTTATTATATTAGCTTGGCGTACCCATGAACACTTGATATTCTTCCAATTGTTTAGATTTCACTAATTAAATAATTAATTGTGTGTAAAGTGTTATGTAGTTGTGTTCATATATTCCTGACTTTGTCTTGGCATGTAGACTCCCAAATATTTTATATTACCTACAGCTATTTATTTTTATTTTTTAAATAAAACTTTTTTTTTTCAAAACATAGTTTTTAACATTGTCTCTTGCAAAACCTTGTGTTCCAAATTTTTTCCCCCTTCTCTTCTCTCTCCACTTCCCCTAGATGGCAAATAATCCAATATGTGTTGAATATGTGCAATTCTTCTAAACATATTCCACAATTATCATGTTACACAAGAAAAATCAGATCAAAAAGGGGAAAAATGAGAAATAAAACAAAATGCAAATAAACAACAACAAAAAATAAGTGAAAATACAATATTGTGATTCACACACAGTTTTTCTCTCTGGGTGCAGATAGGTCTTTCTATCACAGACCATTAGAATTGACCTGAATCACCTCACTTTTAAAAAGAGCCATGTCCATTAGAATTGATCGTCATATAATATTATTACTGCTGTGTACTATGTTCTCTTGGTTCTACTCACTTTACTTAGCATTAGGTTTGTAAGTCTCTCCAGGTCTCTTTACAATCATCCTGCTGATCGTTTCTTATGGAACAGTAACATTCCACATGTAATGGGCTGAGGCTTGAGTTGATGCACTGAGATCCCAAGCACATGAGGCTAAATAGTAATTGGACCATACTCTATTAATATATAATCTTGGAGAAAGGAAGGGGAGGAGATGGCTCAGTGGGTAGAGCACCAGCCCTGAAGTCAGGAGGACCTGAGTTCAAATCCAGCCTCAGACACTTAACAATTCCTGGTTATGTGACCATGGGCAAGTCACTTAACCCCAACTGCCTCAGCAAAAGCAAAAAGAAGAAGAGAAACAAACAGAAAGGTCTTCGCAATGGCAGTCTCAAAAGTCCCTCCTTCCCCTTCCTTTTTCACTCCCCTGCCTCCACCCACCAAAATCGTCATTTCCTATACAACACATCAGGACTTGCACAAAGAGTGGGCGGGGGCCATTCTTTCTCCAAGATTATACATTAATAGAGTATGGTCCAATTATTATTTAACCTCATGTGCTTGGGACCTCAGTGCATCAACTCAAGCCTCAGCCCATTACATCCACATGCCATAATTTATTCAGCCATTCTGCAACTGATGGGCATCCATTCAATTTCCAGTTTCTAGCCACTACAAAAATAGCTGTTATAAAGATTTTTGCACATGTGGGTCCTTTGCCCTTTTTTATGATCTCTTTGTGATACAGGTGCAAAAGAGACACTGCTGGATCAAAGGGTATAAATGATTTGATAGCCCTTTGTGCATAGCTCCATATTGCTTTCCAGAATGGTTGGATCAGTTCACAACTCCACCAACAATGTATTAGTATCCCAGTTTTCCCACATTTCTTCCAACATTCACCATTTTCTTTTCCTTGTCATCTTAACCAGTCTTAGAGGTGTGTAGTGGTATCTCAGACTGTCTTAATTCACATTTATCTGCTCAATAGCGATTTAGAGCATTTTTTTCATATGAACAGAAATCGTTTTAATTTCTTCACCTGAAAATTGGTCTGTTCATATTCTTTGTCCATTTATAAATTGAAGAATGGCTTGTTTTCTTATAAAGTTAAATTAGTTCTTTATATATTTTAGAAATGAGGTCTTTGTCAGAACCGTTGGTTATAAAAATTTTTTCCCAGTTTACTGCTTCCCTTCTATTCTTATCTGAATTGGTTTTTTGTTTATACAAAAAACTGTTTAATTTAATATAATCAAAACTATCTATTATGCATTCCATAATTTAGTTTTTCTTTAGCCACAAATTTCTTCCTTCCCCACAGATCTGAGTATTACACTATTCTTTATTCTTCAATTTTTTCCAGCTCTGTAAAATAATTTCTTGAGAATTGATTGCTATGTCATTAGATAAGTAAGATTAATTTAGGTAGAATTGTCATTTTTATTATATTAGCTTGGCCTACCCAGGAGCATTTGATATTCTTTCAAATGATTAGATCTGATTTTATTTATGTGAAAAGTATTTTGCAATTATGTTCATACAATTCTTGATTTTGTTTTGGCTCCTAAATATTTTATATTATTTACAGTTATTTTAAATGGATTTTTTCTTTGAACCCCTTACTGCTAGACTTTGTTGATAATTTATGTGGATTTATTTTGTATCCTGAACCTTTGGTAAAGTTGAATTGTTTATAGTAGTCTTTTAGTTGATTCTCTAAATATTTCATCATATCATCTGCAAAGAATGATTATTTTATTTCCTTATTACATATTCTAATTCCTTTAATTGTTTTTTCTTCTCTTATTGCTAAACTGACATTTCTAATACAATATTGAATAGAAATGGTCATAGTGGGCAACTTTGTTTCACCCTGATCTTACTGGGAATGCTTCAAATTTATCCCCATTACATATGATTCTTGCTAATATTTTTCAGTAGATGCTACTGATCATTTTAAAGAAAACTCCATTTTGAATATGATTCTTATGCTCTCTAGTTTTTTTTTTTTTTTTTTTTTTTTTTTTTTTTTTTTTGAGGAGACAGTTGGGGTTAAACGACTTGCTCAGGGTCACATAGCTAGGAAGTATTAAGTAACTGAGGCCAGATTTGAACTTACTGACTTCAGGATTGGTGCTCTATTCACTGTACCACCTAGCTGCCCCCTCTCAAGTTTTTTAATAGTAGACCAATACTTTTTCTCCATCCATTGAAATAATCATATGATTTCTGTTAGTTTGATACCGTCAATTATGCTAATAGTTTTCTTAATATTCAATCAGCCCTGCATTCCTAGTATAAATTCTACTTGATCACATTGTATTATCCTGATGATTACTTGCTGTAGTCTCTTTGCTAATATTTTATTTAAGATTTTTGCATCAATATTCATTAGGGAAATTGGTCTATAATTTTCTTTTTCTGTTTTGATCCTATCTGGTTTAGGTATCAGCACTATATCGGTGTCATAAAAAGAATTTGGTAGAACTCCTTCTTCTCTATTTTTCCAAATAGTTTACATAGTATTTGAATTAATTTTTCTTTAAGATTTTGGTAGAATTTGCTTTTAAATCCATCTGGCACTGGAGATAATTTTTAGGAAGTTGATTAATAGCTTGTTCAATTTCTTTTCGTGAAATGGAACAATTTAAGGAATTTATTTTCTTCTCTGTTAATCTGGACAATCATGCTCTTGCTTTCTAGAAAAAATTTCTTATTCATAATTTGGTCATGTCAGTCTGAACTCAATTTTAAAATGGATTCCTTTTAATTTCCAAATAAAGTTGAGTTTCCTCAGCTTGGCATCCAGTGACCTCTACCGACTGGCACTCCTCTCCTTACTAGTCTTCATGTATTATGCACTACAGCTAAACCTCATGCATCCTTTATATGTTCCCTACTGTCCCATCTTTGCTCCATTTTGTATAATATTGTGTAAATGTGTTTCATATTTGCTTTTTAGATTATCAGCTCTATGGAAATACAATTCTTGTCTTTTTTATTCTTTGTCTTTCTCAGAGTGTAGAATAATACTTAACACAGAGTAGGTCATTAATGAATATTGAAGTGGCTATAACAACATTTTCTGTCATTTACATTGTGTTCAAAATTTAAAAAGTAGTCTTTTCACAGTGATCCTTGAAGCAGATAGTATGATTATTGTGATTCACATTTTATCAATGATGAAACTGAGAGGTTAAATGATTTGACCATAGTAACACTATGGTCTGAGCCACGATTTAATAAGCTTTACTTCTTGTTCTATCCTCCAGAAGCTTGTTGCTTAATATAATAAATTCTCTCAGATATTTGTCATTCTTTGTAAAATTGCATATAATATGGGTTGCTAAATGTTCCTCTTTTAAAAATTCTATTTTTATTGATAATTTTTATTTTTATATCACCATTTCCTAATCTATTCCTTCTACGTCACTTGCAGGCCATTCACTGTTAAGTCAAGTATAATTTTTTTTTTTTTAAAGAGAGGAAAAAGGCAAAATTAACTAATATAATAAATAGTCAATAACATAGACAACTCTACACATTCAGATGTCTTCATATCTGCAAAGAATGTGGAGGAAAGTGAAATTTCCCATTCCTCATTTGGAACCAAAGTTGTTCATTATAGTGATAAATAACACAAATTCACTTTTGTCATTGTGGTTATTTCAAAGTAGTTGTTGTTTAATTTTTCTACCTTTTCATCACTTTACTGGCTCATATATCTTTCTGTAGTTCTCTGAATTCTTCATATCCATAATTTCTCAGACGGCAATATTCACTAGAATGTAATATTCTACTACGTTAATTATGCCACCTGAATTTTGAAGAAAAGTTGTATTTAATGTGTTTTATTGATATTTTTTCATTTTGCTATCTATATTTCAGCTGTATTCTTTCCTTTCTGTAGAACTATCTCTTATAAAAAGAGATTTTTAAAAGTGCAAGCAAAGCTGACCAATTCATCCAAAAAATCTGATGATATCTGCAATTTTCTACACTTGTGAATTCTTCCCTTCAGCCAAAGTTAGACAAATTAGTAAAACAATGCATTTTTTTAATGTCTCATTTTGAGGGGACTACTTTTATTCTTTTTAAATTTTGCAACATTTGTCTTTTATGGTTTTCTCTTGCTTATTTAGATAGACATTGATGAAGCTCTAATCATTTCATTTTGTCTTAATTCGTTAACTTTTTCATTCTTTTCTGTATTCATTACATTCAGTTTTTTTTTTTACAACACAGAAATATTGTATTTCATTAATACATTACAATTTCTTTAGCTGTTAACAAATCAATCAGTGTCTACTTTGTTTCCAGTTCTCTGCTCCAACACAAAAAGCACTTCCATCAATATTTTGGTGTATATGGATCCTTCCTTTGTCTCAATATTCAACTTGGGTTTTATACTTACCATTATAATATGTGCTTTTCATAATGGCTGAAAAATTGATACAACTTTATAGGATGGCACCTATCTTTTCATATATCCTCCAACATTGATTATTCCTTTCGTTTATTACCTTTTCCAATTTGATAAATATGAATTGGGATTGGTTTCATTTTCATTTCTCTCATTCTTAATGATTTGACCCACTATACATGTCACTATTATTGATATGCATATCACTTATTTTGGGGGGAATAGCTTTTGGCAATATATATTTCTGTTTGTTAGCTGTATACCTTGGATATCAAATCCTATTGGAGAAATAGAATAGAAAGCTTTTTATTGTTGTTCCAATTGATTGTTGTATTAATTTTGTTTGTGCAAAAGGTTTTCTTTTTGTTTGGTTAAGAATTCAATTTCAGTCCCTAGTTTTGAAATGTATGTGTTCTATTTCTCTTTTAATTCTTTTTTTTAAATGGTATGATATTTGATATTCAATTAATAAATCCATTTTGAATTTATAGTTGAATATGGTGTAGCATATTACTTTAAGCTTAATTTCTACCAGTTCTAATTTTTCTAGTAGTAGTTGGTAAACAAATCTTTCTGAGTGATTTATATTTTCATATTTATCAAATTTATTTAGTTCCATTATTCATGACTCTTCATTGTAAGTTTTTTTCATTTAGTTTTTTTTTTTTTTAAACCATTACCAAATAGTTTTGAATATTGCTTCTTTATAATACATTTGGAGGTCTGGAAGTTCTCCATAAATTCCTTAATTTTTCATTTATTATTTTAATGAGCTCTATTCCTTTTGTAGTTTGATTAGTCTAGCATTAAATCTGCAAGTCAAATATAGTAAAATTGTAATTTTTTACTTTATGGGCATGTGCCAATCATAAACATTGAATTTTCCTCCAACTTTTTAAATTGTGATTTATTTAACAAATACTGTATACTTAAATCTTTACAAGTGTTGCATATTTTTGGATAGAATAACCGTCTTATGTTTTATGCATTTTGTAATTATTGTGAATGAGATTTCCTGTTTCATTATCCCCTCTCAACTTTATTATTTTAAAGATATTTTGTGAGTTTATTTTTTTAGTCTGATATTTCTTTACTGATTCCCAAAGATTTTCTTTGTTATCTCTAGATATCAACAAAATAAGGAAAATATTTTGCTCCTTTTTCCCTGGCTTTTCATTTTATATGTTTTTCTCTTATTCTTTCTCTTGTTTATATTTCTTTCTCTTGCCATTGCCAGCAATTCTAGAACTACATTATATCATTGTTATATAAGATCCTGATAGATTTATAGGAGAGATGTATCAAAATTTTATTTGGCAAGGCAATCAGAGTTATTTTACTGGCTTAGGGTTACACATCTGTCCAATTACAGATTTGAACTCGGGTCCACTGAACTTGAGGACTGGTGCTCTATCCAGTGTACTACCTAGTTGCCCTATGTATCAAACTTTAGAGAAAAAAATATTAAACATAATATTCTTTAAAATTGAAAATGAATGCACTAAAAAATTTACAAATCCTAACCTATTAGTTCTCTATTGTGTAAATAATATGTGAATGTACTATGGTTTAAACATTTTGCATTTCACTAATGTAGTTGTGATATGATCGATATGACTATGGGTAGCTAACATCTGGATAAAAAGAGGAAAAATGCAGATTTTTATGCAGATGTTTGGTAAAATTAAGCAAAACATCTGTACAAAAATTAATTTTTTCTTTTCTGTTTCTCAAATATCCATATTCCATTAACGATATTATAAGAAGCCATGAGCTACTTCAAACTCACAGGTCATATAATTTTTCAGTTGGGAAGATTCACAATTTCTTATATGTGATGGACTTCTCCAATAATTTGGGTCATGGCACATAAAGGGTGTCGGGGGTCAAGACCTAGTCGCAGGGAACCTTAACAGAGACTGCCTCTTCCAGCTTCCCCAGCCAGACGGGGCTTTGGACGTCTCCGACCCTCCTCGTGGAGACGGGAGGAGGGAATCACCAGACAGAGAGCAGAGGTGGATAGAATGCAATGATGTTTATTGATGTTGCAAGTCAGTGGTGTCTCCCGCAAACCGGCCCGAGTCTGTTCCTTTTATAGTTCTTTTCCCTCCACCTGTCGTTCACCAATCGGGGTAGAGACTCCTCCCCAATCCCTCCCCGAAGGAGGAGCCCATCCTTTCTGTGCCTCCCCCACCATGGGCCAGGTTCCACCACTTCAGCGTGGTAATCAAGGAATCCTGGGTTAGGGTGGGTCCTGACACAAAGGAGTCCTCAACTCACTGCAGGAGGTTCAGGTCCAGAGCCTCTTACAAAAGGGTTGTTACAATTGAAAAATATATCAACAGGTTATCAGGTAACATGAGGTAGTTTTCTGATGGACAGTAAGGTTTGTTCTTGAATGAGAGGTATTATCTCTATTAAAGGGTTAGTTAGTTAGGACCTGTCAAAGCTTGTACTTCAAAAACATAGTCCTAGAAAGCCTCTGGTCACTTTCATTATTACATGAGATACTGGAGATTCAGTTGGGATATATGAAATACCTCTTGAAAAATTAAGTCAATTGTCAGACAATTTAAAACATCAGTGTATTTAATATATTGATGTCATAGGACACTTTGGGCCTTATCATCCAGTTGATTGTTGTGACCTTGATCTTATTTGGCATTTCCACCTATTCTAATGCTGAACTTTCTCTTATGTTTTGTCTGTCCTATGACTGCATGATTTAATACTGAGCATTGCTTGGCCAGCTAAGGAGCATCACAGTACCTTCAATTTTAGGTGAGGTGGGGAAGCTTTAAGCAACAACAATACAAAATATTTAGTCCTCTTACATTCTAACATTTTCTTGATGCCATGTTCTCAGTAAGCCAAAGGGACTTTATGGGACTGTGATGTCAACTACAACCTGACTTTCATGTGGAGTTTCTGAGGAATTTAACATGTTTGCTATGAAGAAAAATAAAAATCACTGTTAAATGTTACATCAGTGCCATTACTTTGTTCTTAGAATTGATGTTGGGTTGGACGTTTGGGAAAAGATTTTGGAAGAAGGTAATATTGCAAAGACATGCAAAACAGTAATATTTCTTAAAGAGATTGCTGTGTATTTCATGAAAGATATATGAATAAGGTGATTGATGAGAACATCTCTGATTTGCTTTTGTTAACTTTTGAAGAAGATTGTTATAATCTTAAGAACAGTCATAAAATGATCTGGATTTGGGCAGCTTACTGCTGTTGGTTGGTTGCAACCATCTCCCCCCAAGATCATGGCCATTGGGAAGTACAGATAAAGTTCTTAGGATGTCAAGAGAGATCATAAAGCTCAACATATAAAGCTCAACATACCAAAGTTTTGGAAGGGGATCAAGTGACATTTTGAGATTACTTTTACCTTTTTGTTACATTTGTAAATTGGAGAGACAGAATTCTGTACCTTTTTAATCTCATAGGGATGGTATAAGGACTCATTAACTCTGCAAAGTGCTTTGAACACATGTACAAAGTACTTTTTGTTATCTCATTACATTTGATATCTTGCCAATCTTTTAAAAAATGTAAGTCATGAATATTAAAATCTGTCTTGAATATTTTATGTTATTTTTGTCATGATGAAAGAGCATTAAACTGTTGAAGATTTGTGCTTTTCCAAAGGTTATCTGAACTTTTTAAGGTTCCCTCTCAGTGAGCACCCTTTAACTACTGGTGAAGGTGTCAGGCTATAACATTAGCTATCTCTACTTTGGAAAAAGAGACAAGGATTCCATCTTCTTAACTACTTTCTTTTCTTTCAAGCATATGTGAAGATTTGGTTTTGTACCACTGACTGGTAGAAATTTGTATAGATTCTTTTTTAAATGCCACAATTTTACTTAAGCTTGTCACCACAAATCAAATATACTTTCCATAGCTTACCTCTAAAGTTTCATATATTTATTCAAAGCCATGAGGATATGTGTAATGTTCCCAAAGTGCCTGAAACTCCTCACTCTTCTGAGCTTCATAGTTTTAAAATTCCAAATATAAAAGAAAAGGTCAACTTGGTCAACCTAACCAGCTAACTAGTTAATTCATCGAGGGAAGAGAGAAGTCTAACCCAGTTGCTTGTACATAATTAGGTACTTCTTTGAATTAACCAGTGAGTTCATTCAAAATAGTTAAAACTATTTTTCCAGAGATAACCATAGAACTGTAGATCTACAAGCAACTCTCAATTATCAGCTAGTCCATTTTTTTACCTTCTGGCTGGCAAACAGTAAAATCTTTGTCAATGGAGATAATCTATTTTTAAAATACTCTACAGAAGTGTTTCTAATTCTGAAGGTCTTGTTTTTAACATTTTGCCCGATAGAAAAGTATGGATCTATTCATTTTATACTTATATCTACCTTGACTGTTCTGTTCCTCATGGCACTTTCACAATTAATATCTGTTTGTATATAAAGATACTATGATAGCATTATAGATGGAGGTAGTATTGCTCAGTGGAAAAACTGTTAGATTTAGAGATAGAAAGACCTGAGTTCCAAGCCTGCCAAAGATGTTTTTTTTTATCATTTTGTCCCTAGACAAGTAACTTACGGGAAAGGGAAGAGAACAAACATTTATTAAACTCCTGCATTGTGTTAGGCACTATGCTAAATGCTCTGCAAATAGTATTTCCTTTGAGCCTCACAAAGATCCGGAGGGGTACATGCTATTATTACCTCCATATTACAGTTAAGGAAATTGAGGGTCTTGCCCCCAAAAAAGTTTAACTCAACTTGACCAAGGTCACACAGCTAGCAAATATCTAGCTGTGATTACATTTGATCTCAATTCTTTCTGACTCCAGGCCCATTATTCTATCTAATGAAAATCTTAAATGTGTAAGATGAAGATAATGACAACAATGGCATTAACCTTACAGAATGTACAAATCAAATGAGATCATGATTTGCATGATCTCATTAATACAGATATACATAAATTTCAATTAGCACCCATGTAATTATAATATATAAGTGATGCTTTGGGTATGCTTGATAACAATCATAGAACTGGGATTCAAAGTCTGATCTTCAAGTTCAAAAGCTGCAACTCTTGGAGCAGCTAGGTGGTGCAGTGGGTAGAGCACCAGCTCTGAAGTCAGGAGGACCTGAGTTCAAAGCTGGCCTCACACACCTAATACTTCCTAGTTGTGTGACCCTGGGCAAGTCACTTAACCCCAGCTAGCTCAGGAAAAAGAAGAACAAGAAAATCGCAGCAGAGTGACATTGGTGTATTCCTTAGTCCCCCTGGTCTCTTTCAGAAAAGTATTGACCTTTATTGATAGAGGGAATTTCCTCTTCTGGGATTTCTCTGTGTCAGTGAAACCAAAGGTCTCCTCCTTCTACCTCTCTCATTATCGTATATACTGTGTTATATGGCTATTCCTCATTTTGTCCATCATTAAGGTTGTCACAGACTGTGGCTATATCATCTGAATCAAACAGTCCTTTTCCATGAATTTTTGAGTCCTTTTACAAGGCAAAACCAACAGTCTAAATCATGCAGCATTCCACATCACACAGTAAATACAGCAGAGGGAAAGGTTCTGGTGATTTTGTTTGTTATCACAAAGCCACTGGGCAGAGTAGCAGAGAAAAATGAGTTAGAGTGAATGCCAAAAACGGGTCTGGAAGCTTCTATCTGCAAAGGGAAAGGAGAATCCTGGGACCCCTCTGGTTCGTCTCAGAGAGGCCACAATTAAGTGTAGTCCATGCTCCCTCAGAGTCTGGGCCCAGGGAAAGATGAACAGAGGTAACTCTGTCTGAAATTCATCTTTACTTGTGTAAGTAACTTAACTAGTTCGTGCCTCTAGCCCGGGAGGCGCAAGGCAAAGACAGGTGATGCCCTAGAGCAGGTACTAGTACCCAACATTTTTTGTTATTTTTGTATTGTTTTTCTTTACATTCACACAGATTTAAAGTATGAACTTCTAGAACAGAAGGTGCCTGTTTTTAACAGTAGTCTCCTAACACACACACACACACACACACACACACACACACACACACACACACACCACACACATACAACAACAACAACAATAACAACAACAAAACATATAGTTTATTTTTCTTTTAAAAAGATGATGATGCTTCTTTAAACAACTTTATTTTTTAAAAATGACATCCCTGACAATCTTTCCATTTTGAATTTGTATCATTGAAAAGTGTCAAAAATGAAGACGGGTGGGAGTGGAGGGTGGGGGTGGGGGAGTGGGGAGGGGAAGGCAGTAAGTAAATGCATACACCTATATGAATGTGAATAGTTGTAAGTTCTCTTCAGTCTTACTGTCCCCCTCTGTACTTATTTGGTTCTGTTTCACATTCTTCACCAGCTACTGAGATTTATGTGTAACATTCCTCTAGCTTAGAGAAAGAAAGCTTTTGTAACAATAAATTTTTAGTGGCATAATTCATCTGCGTGTGTTGGGCTAAATTGCTTTCCCTTTGTGAAGCTGTTTAGGGAGATTCTTTTGGAATGGTTGGAGCTTGTTTGGCACCTTTCATAAATGTGATAGCTGTCACTTTTTTTCTCCCATGGCATTGCTTTGCTATAAAAGAAGACAAGAAAGCTTACATAACACCATTCCTATTTGAAAGAAAGCAAACAGCTTCTCCATTCTCAACTCTCCTCCCTTCCCCCCCACCTACCTCTGTGCTTTTTTATTTTTCTGTTGTCATGATTGTTTTTTTTCACTGAGCTGCACAAGCATACCTTTGAAGCCAAGCACAATTTATATTGCCAAGGCAGATGCTATAAAATGAAGCTAAACATGGCAGACGTTGAAAGAGTTGTATGTTTACAAATGATTACCTGTCATCATAATATGATGCTCTACATCATAGGGTGTGTGTGTGTGTGTGTGTGTGTGTGTGTGTGTGTGTGTGATTAATTTGAAGGAACCTAAAACCAGGATGGGAGGCAAGATTGTTCTTTGCCTTTGGAATTAAAATTTAATCAGATGGATATAATTTGCTCGTGTTTGGATTGGAGAAATGAATCAAATAGTTGAATTCCATATGGAATGGTGAACTCTTTGTAGTCCTGACTAATCTACTATAGATTCATGTCCATACAGATAATAACAAACTTGACTTGGCAAAAATCCCAGTAACATGGAGTTAGAAATATTCTTGTGAAATATGAAAAACTCTTTCCAAGCACTTTGTAGTGACCTAGGTTGATGACCATATTCATTTGTTGCCAAAAGTGTGTTTTTAGCCATATCTCTACAAAGTTCAATGTATTCAACATCTTTGGAAAAGATCAAATCAAGAGAATAGAAGGAAACTTTGAAAAATTTCAGCCTTATAGAAGAGCCATTTACCTTTTTTTTGATTCCAAAGTCATCTGCTACATCCTGTGTTATTAGCATTCATTTTGACTTTTTTTTTGGCTGCTAGAAGCCAGTAATACAACTCTTTCACTTTTAGTCCAATTCACTTGCAAGTCAAGACATCAGTTCATGATGTCATCACTTCTTTTCAAAAATGAAGGATAAACAACAAGTTTTCTATTCAGTTGCTAAGAAAAGCACAAATTCTCATGTTATACATAGACTTCATGATGGCCAGATCTCCAAACATGCCAGAGAATGGTTTTGAAAATTGTAGCAAATGTAAATGCTTGAGCCATGTATTCGTCTGCTAAGTAGGGGGACTAATAATAGCAGTTCACATTGTAGTTTCATAGAATTTTGTTCATTCAGTATTTATGTGAAGTCATGGCAGTTCTTTTTCCTATTACTACCTGAACATTCAATTTAATTCCTTACACATTAGTCATGTACTATGATCCTAATATAAAATCTTAAAAAATAAAATAAAAAGAAATAGGAATATAAATGATAAAGAAAGATGGTCTTCAAGGAGCTTATAATCTAGTGGGGAAAGACAGCACAACCCCACAAAAGAAAGTTGTAAAAGGGAACACTAGAGGATATACTCAGCATGATGGTATCATGTTCCCAAGAAGAGCTAATGATTGAAAATGGAGGATTAGCTAGAAGATTTAGCCCTCCAGAAAGCTTGGAGAGGACTTTACTGCTTCTTCTCTCTGACTCTCCATTCACAAGGAACAGCAGGCTGAGGAGTGGAGAAGCTGAGTTATTCTCCATGATGTTGAGATTTCCAGGGATGAGCATATCCTTCTCCATAGAATCCAAATCCAGCAGAGCTCCTGGTGGAAATTGCAGAGTTTATATTTCCCTTGTCATATCACCATAAACATCTTCTCATTCTTATTGATGTTCTTTGTTCATCAACATGACCATTGTTGTTCCATAGTTTCTCTATGTGATGTATAATTGGATCTACCGATTAGGTAGATTAGGTCGGTGGTCTGGGTTTTAGATTGTGTCAACAGTAAGTCACAACTTCATGAAACTTACAGGAAAAATAGGTTCATAAAAAGAGAAATGAACATGCATGTGGAACCATATGGAGATGGAGCAAAGAATTCACAATCCATACAGAAGTTTGTGTTTTTATAACAGCAGGATAAAGGAAGGAGAAGATATAGGAAGAAGGGTGGTATAGTGTTGTGAGCTTTTTCTTCTCAAAACACAGCCAGGTGATAAAAGTTCAGATCTTTTATTATCTCCAATATAGCCCGGTTAGCTTAGAGGCCTATCTCTCTGCTTGGTTCCAAGAGCTCTCTCTGAATGTTGCCAAATCCAAAGGTCTGGTCCTTCAGCCTCTGCCTCTGCTTTCTTCAGCCTCCAGCCAGCTCCAACTCTTCATGTCATTCCGGTGAAATCTCGACTTGTAGCTTCTTACTCTGAAGAACCTCTTCGACTGGCCCATTGGCCTATTTATGCTCCTTCCAGAGAGAGGGATTATGGGTTTTCTCCCATAGTGCTCTCTGGCCCAAAGAGCTTCAAGGGAGGTATGAACTCATTGAACTCCAATGAGTAAAGATGTGAACACAAGCCTTGTATTAATTAGTTCTACTTAGTACCTTGTTTCAGGTTCTGGCCAAAATAACTTCTTGTAAGATTAGATCAACTCTAATTACTTATTAGTTAGTAAGGATTCCAACATCTCCCCCTTTCTTTTGTTTTAAAACATAGGGGGTTTCTGAGGGGGTACACATAAATCCATCAATATGGGCCAGAACTTTGTAACAGATATACATGGTATACATAAATCCATCAATATGGGAGGCATTATACATAATTTACATGAGCACATAGCAATATAACACAGGCTAGTAGTAATGTAACAAATAACATGAATCAACATGAAAATTTAACTACTGCAAAAGTCTCATCAACAATTTTTCATCTCAGGGAATCCAGTGATTCTTGCTGGTTTTTCAGGAACTGAAAGCTGAAGATTTTAAAGTTCTTTTGACAGTCTCATTGTTAGCCATCTGATTCCTTTTCCACCTGTGGAAATATAAGCAGATTCTCTTCCCCAAGCAGTTAATCTAATTCCCTTCTATTTACCAAGTTTGGGATTTCTCCTCATCATCTGGTAATTACATTGGAGTTGTTTGCATTGGATATTGTCTTGTTGTCTTAAAAGGCCTGTATTCTTCCCAACTGTAATCCTGATTGCTTTTCTGTTGGTTGATGACATCAGAGTTCTGAATTTCTAAAGTCTCTCTGGGTGTGACCTCAGCTGCTATCATGCCCCACCTGTCCTTTGATTGATACTTTAGAGCTGGGCCCTGCCTCTCATTCCTCTGGGTCAATATACATTTAGAGGCCCAGTGAAAGCCTCCGTTACATTTTGGACATGGGGTTTTGGGTTTTCTCTCACCCTGTCTTCTCACTCTATCTCCATATCTACAATGAGCTCTCAAATGTCCAATTTTTCCGCACTGAAAACATCGACGAGTTTCTCTAGAATTCCTCTGCCAAGAAGGACCTTGTCTTTCCATGTTCATCATAGTCTGGGCATAATAAGCATTTGTGCCCACTGTGGCACAGCATCTTATAATTTCTTCTAAAGGAGCATTTTTGTCTAGCCCCCATATAATTCTCTTGCAAATCTCATTGGCATTTTCCTTAGCCAAATGTCTAGTCATTATTTCTGTTGCTGCATTGTTTCCAATGGTTCTTATTACAGCTGTTTGTAAACGTCTCACAAAATCTGCAAAAGTTTCATTGGGACCTTGCTCTATTTTTGTGAAAGCATTATTTCCATCTTTCTGTCCACGGAGAGAATTCCAAGCTTTTATTGCAGCCTTAGAAATTTGCTCATACACTGTTATGGGATAATAAATCTGTTCTGAACTCTCTGCATACTGACCTTGACCAGCTAGTTGGTCAAAAGTGATTTGTCCTGTTTGCCTATTGTGTTGGACTTGAATCCTACATAATTCATGAAACTCTGAAAGCCACAATAAATTTTGTCCTGGTTCAAGACATGTTTTAGCGATGGATTTCCAGTCATTCGAGGTTAAGATTTCATAAGACAAATTATCCAGTAACATCTTCACATAAGATGATGTAGCCCCATAAAGAGTGCAACCCTTTTTCAAATCTTTAATTTTTTCCAAATTAAAAGGAGTGTATCTTCTCCCTTTTTGACCTGAAGAGTTGAGCTCTTCAATCACAGGATATGTATTTATAAAATCAGATATATCTTCTCCTTCATTTTTTGCTTTCTGCTTTACAGGAGAAGCTGACTGTGTTTCTGTCTCTCTCCCTCCCCCTTGTTCCACACATGAAGGGTTAATTGCAGGGGGAGGGTCATGAGATGTGGAATCATCTAATTCCTCCTGCTGTGAAGTATCATACTCAGAATTGTAATTAACTCCATTCTCATCTGATTCGTCCTCCTTTTCACCCAGTAAAGTTGGTACTTCTTCCTCCTGTACTTTCCTTTTCATCATTCTATCACTTAAATAACTTCTTATAGCCAATTGTATTACATTATATGTATTAATTATTGAGTTAGGCCCATTTTTATCATAGAATTGACAAAGATCCTGTCCAACCAATTTCCATTCATTTAGATCTAATTCCTTATCAAGAGAGAAACAAGGACATATGTCCTTTACAGTTTGTAAAAGTTCAGTGATTTGCTGTAAACTTATAATTAAACCTTGGCTTTCCATAACTTTGACAATGCTCTCTAAACATTTTCCTTGAACAGAAACAGGCTGTTTTCTAAATATCTGTCCCATCTTAGATGAAATTCTACTTTAACTCTTCTAACAAAATTTCTTTGTTGCACTCACCCTAATTTCTGGGTTGAAGTCTTTTCCACTGGATCAGGATCAGAGGCTTTTCCACTTGAATCAGGATCGGAGCTTTTCCACTGAAATCCACTGAGGGGGTCTGTCAGCCCCACGTTGGGCGCCAAAATGTGGTGAGCTTTTTCTTCTCAAAACACAGCCAGGTGATAAAAGTTCAGATCTTTTATTATCTCCAATATAGCCCGGTTAGCTTAGAGGCCTATCTCTCTGCTTGGTTCCAAGAGCTCTCTCCGAATGTCGCCAAATCCAAAGGTCTGGTCCTTCAGCCTCTGCCTCTGCTTTCTTCAGCTTCCAGCCAGCTCCAGTCTTCATGTCATTCTGGTGAAATCTCGACTTGTAGCTTCTTCACTCTGAAGAACCTCTTCAACTGGCCCATTGGTCTATTTATGCTCCTTCCAGAGAAAGGGATTATGGGTTTTCTCCCATAGTGCTCTCTGGCCCAAAGAGCTTCAAGGGAGGTATGAACTCATTGAACTCCAATGAGTAAAGGTGTGAACACAAGCCTTGTATTAATTAGTTCTACTTAGTACCTTGTTTCAGATTCTGGCCAAAATAACTTCTTGTAAGATTAGATCAACTCTAATTACTTAGCAGTTAGTAAGGATTCCAACAGTATAGGAGGTGGAAAAGGTGGAAAAAGAACCAAACTGCTCTTGAAAGGGAGGAACAATGCAATGGCAAAAACCACATTCTTTTCCCTTGGGAACGGCTAGACCAAGAAGATAGGAGGGTCCAACTGCAAAAGCCTAATGTAGTCTGTCTGATCCCTGTCTTGATTCTCAGGGACATATGGGGAGTTCTCGCTGGTATGCAAACACACATATCATCTCAGTTGCAGGTAGGGAGTGGGGGAGGGAACTTTTTTCTTTAACCTATTTAGGGTCTCTGCATGCTCTGGGCCCAGTGTTTCTAGAAAAATAAGGCAACTCAAAAAGAAAAGTTTGGGGATCCTTTTTAAAAACATTATTATTATTATTAAATATTAGTTGTTAAAATACAGTTTAACAACTGTAAGCTCCTACTCAGCTGGAGCACTCTCATTTGCTTTCTCCAGATGTCAATATCTGTGGCATAGCTGATAGAGAGTGGAACTCAAAATCAAAACCAGTCTAGACAACTCTAGGTTCTGATACATGTAAGTTATCTGCCCATGTGCATGTTATCTGTAACATGTAAGTTATCTGCCCATAATTCTCTAGGACAACTCTAGGCTAACTTCTTAGTCCACCCAGTCAGATTAAAATGTAATTGGGAAATATTTAACACTATTAAAACACACACACAATGAAACATAGATAATGTTAAATTGTGTGGATTTTTTTTTTTTTAAGCCAGTAGAGATACCTGTTTGGTATCACTGTTCTCAGCATCCTGAGCCTAAGACGTAATCCTGACTAAGGAAAGTTCCTTAGATGAAAACTTCTTATATCAGTGAAATCACAGGTTTGGTTCCTTTCATTTGGAAATACATTTCTTTGTATTTGATAATATGTTTGATAATGGTTCTATTCACCTAACTGTAATTGTTTTAAGGGATTGCAGAAAAGAAATGTGCCAGATAATCTTCTACTATACTTCAAGAAATGTGTGGTATAAATTTGTCAGCAGTAGTGTGGGAGTATGGATTGAGGGAAAGGAAACCAGGGCAGGGAAAATAATTGGATCCTATTAGTGAGAGGTTTTGAGGTCCTGAATTAAAGTGGTACTATATATGAGCTTAGAGAGGAGGGCAGACATAGAAATTGTTGCAGAGATAGAATCAGTAAGACAACTGCTTAGATGTAAGAGAGGGAAAAGGTAAGCCAGGAATTTTTATAGAACGGGAACTTGAGTGATGTTCCTTCAGTTGAAACACAAAAGTAAATATGGGGTTAGATGTTAGTGGACAACCAAATATAAATGCATGTATGTAAATATGTGGATACATATTATTAATATTGATCATTTAGATTTTAATCTCTACAGCCATGCATTATGGCCCATCTATAAATATTAGAGAAGTATTGAAGGAAGTGTGAATATGAAAGCTTAACAATTAACTGTTGAATGGTATTAAAGATATAGCTCTATCTCAGTCAATGGGTATGTATTGAATATCTACTATATGGTTAGCTATGAGAGATGCTAATATGCCCCTTTCCATCTAAGAGTTTATTATTTGATTGCTTACTTTTAAAAAAGAAAGCAGACACATCTAGATAGAGATTTTATCTTGATTTTATCTGGACAAATAATATGTATATGTAGATAGATATTGATATAGATAGATGATTACTTACAAAATGACACCTTTTGCCCAACTCCCTGAAATCCAAGCTTTGCTAACAGTTGTTTTTTTATTACCTTTATTCTTCTTTATTCAGAGTGAAAGGTGTTGCTATCGTGATGGATACCTTCATGAATCTACACATGAAAAATTATTCATTTCCTTATTTCATCTCTGATAAATTTATGCACAGTTCTATAATTCTTGGAAATTTTCAGACATTTGGAGGTCAGATCATAATGTATTTCTTTTTTTAGTCTTAAAAAATTAATTATGTGGTTACACGCTAATAGTCAGCCAGCCCTCTTTTCTACAGCAGCTCTATTAAAGTGTCTGAGCCCAATCTCTTCACACTTATACTGTGTGCTTTCTGCAATCCTGGGCTTCCTAGCATTGCTGTCACTCCTTGTTCTCTGACATCAATGAAAAAGAGACCCTTTGGAATGTCAAATTGAATTGTCAAAGACAGAACTGCTGCTACCAGAGAGGACTTACCACCACTAGCTGCCTAGCAACAGGGAGAAAAAAAATCTTATGTAATAACATTCTGCAGGTTGAAATAATAAACCACTCCTCAAGGTTCATCTCAGATGTGATTTCTTCTCATAAACATTTCATGTCTCAGTGACTGGTTACGACTGCTTTCTCCTTTAAAGACCCTATAATAATAGCATTTTGTTGTTTCTTTATAATTGCTATCTAATAATGTATTTATTGTATATTTGTCCTAATAACACTTCTAGATTGTAATCCTCTTGAAAACAAGGAAATGTCCTATTCATCTTCATGTCCATTGCAACTCCTAGCAGTGCTGTTTGCATATAAGAACCACTCAATCATAGTGAAGAAACTTGTGGATCCTACCCACAAACATCTTACAATCTATGTATGTAATTAGGACTAGGGCAAATATTAAACAACATGTATTCAAGTATTGAGGGGATTAACCATTGAACATACCATTGAAGTGGGAATAATACTGACAGTTAAATAGCACTTAGAAGTTTTCAAAGGTTTTTGTTTCCTTGTGTTTTTTTCCCTTTATTTCACTTAAACTTCCAACTCACCCTATGCAGCAGGTATTTCTTAGTTCATTATTTCCATGTTCTGAAAGAGGAAACAAGTTTGAAGAGTTAAGTGACTTTTCTACCGTTAAACATAGTAAGTATTAAACATAAGATTTTAATCCAAATCTTTTTGGTTCAGTCCAGCACTCTGGATTCATGGATTATACATGATAATAAGGGAAGGATGCATGGAGGAGGAGGAAAGGCTTGAGTAACAAAAAAAGTATAGGATTTGTATTTAGAGAGAGGTGTTCTGATTAATTAATAGGACACCTTGTTTGCTAAAGGAAAATTCTCTATTATAGTAAGCTTTAACTATTTGAATCAGGAGACACTCAAAATGTTTTGCTAATTAGGCTTTATATTTCAGTTACCATATTAACGAACCTTCTTTAGGGATCTGAGAACACTTTTCACTAGACTTTGATTCTTGAAAGCTTAGATGCGTGCATGTGTATATACCTGCCTGCTCCTTGTATATGTGTATATATGTTTAGATTCTTTCATCTAGTGCTAAAAAAGGATAAAATTATTTCCTTTCATATTGGGAATTTTTAATAAAGGGGAGCTATTAACTTGCCATAAGTAAGGTAGATGTTTTGTCTTCTTTTTCCAGTAATTGGAAGGGATTTATAGCTAACCATATATTTCATACAACTTTTCATAAATTTTTGCTATACATTTAAAGATATGCCCACAAATTATAAAGTTTTTTCTAAATCATTTTAAAATATACAACTTTGGTAATGCTTAACTTTAATTTTCTATTTTTTTGCAGTAGTATTTCTCATTGGTGTTCCTGTAACTATAAATCAGTAGAATAAGTTGATACCTATATCCAGGCTTTTGGGATCCCATTATCTCCAGGAAAACAATCCTCTAGTTAAATGTCTCTGTGTGCAATTCCGTTGATTCTTGCTTTGAACTCAGAGTGACCTTCCACTAAAGAATTGATCATACCCCAGTTAAGAAGGACCTCAGAAACCATCCAGTCCAATCCATACCTGAATAAAGATCTCCTTTTTCACCTGACAAATAGTTGTCTTGCCTTTATTTAAAGGGATTTATTTATTCCCCAGTGGAGGGAAGCCCACCACTGCCAGAGCCAATTCATTCCACTTTTAAACAACTATAACTATGAAAAAGTGTTCCTTATTTCATGCCTAACTTTTCCTCTTTGAAACTTCCAATCATTGCTGTTAAGTTTCAGTGTAGGGATCAAGTAGGACATCTAATATCATTCCTGTGTAACTGTTCTTTAAATATTAAAATACAGTTCTCTTGTATTCCTTTCACTTCCTCTCTTAGCAAGATGTCTTTGATCCTCCAAATGATGGTGATATTACTACTACTGGGTCCCTTTGTTATTTTAGTTATCCTTCTCTGTTTGCTCTGAGGTCTGACAACCAATGTATTTCCTAAATATGGTGCTGACCAAATATGATTTGATCAAAGCACACTACTTTATACTTCCTAGATTAGAACACTATACCTTTCAGTGGATCCTAATTAATTAGTTAATGGATAGCTGTAGTCATTATCCCAATAGTGAGTTGTAGCACTCATATAGACACACCAAAAAATCCCCCCAAAACAAAATCCCCTCTCTTTTGCCTCAGAGCCTTTCATTAGACTTTGGAGATGATTTATTTTCTCCTATTATTTTCTTTCCTACCCAGTTCTTCCTAGCTAGTTTTATTACACATATCCTGTGTCAATACTACCACTCAGGAATTTTTTTTTTAATATCTTGTATAATCTAGGTTTGTGATGGCCTCCATTTATATATCTATCTAGCATTTTCCTCCTAACATTCCCATGACACCTGATCTCTTATTTTCATTGATCCTTGTTTAACTAGGGATAGTGAAAAGTACAGGATTTGTGATATCATTGATTTAGGCATCTCCCAAATGAGGAAAGCCCCTTCTATATCAATATAGTTCATTAACCTCTCTGAAGTTTTTTATCTTAGGAAATTGCTAAGCTCTATGAGTGTCAAACTCAAGTAGAAGCAGTTGCCACTAAAGATTCACATATTGATTTTTTAAAAAATCTTGATATTTTCTGTTTTATTGTAATTTTTTATTTTGTTAAATATTACTCAGTTAAAAATTTTTATAAATTGAGGCAAAATAAATTGAGTAAAATCAGGAGAATGATTTATTCAGTAACAGAAACATTGCAAAAATTTAGTAAATCTGATCAATCACAATGACCCATGTCAATTCTAAAGGACTCATGATGAAAAATATTATCTACTTCCATGTAGAGAACAAATTGACTCAGATTTCAGTATATATAGATATACTTATATATACATACACACATATATATAAATATTTATATTTATATATATGACATGTTATATATAAATAAATACATAAAATATATTTTTATGTATACTTTAAATTTGTAAAGAGTTTTATATTTCTTGTTTTCTTAGTGGGTGGTAGAGGGAGTGGGAGGAGGGAGAGAATATGGAAGTGAAAAAAAATAGAACCAAAAAAAGTATCCATTTACATTTGGATCTGGTTTAGGCCATACTCTGGAGTATTGTGGGCCGAATGTGAATTGGTTTTTGATACCTCTAATTTAGATCACTGAGAAGTTAAATGACTTATCTAGTATCACATCTTGATCTAGGGCTTTCTTGAACTATGGCGGGTGTATTATACACAAGCATATGCTGCTTTTCTAGCTTGAATTCCTTGCTAAACTGAATAGAATATTGAAGATTTCCATGTCAGCATATTATTCTATAATTCTTTATTTTACCATTTCCATTAAATTGTTTACACATGAAATCAAAAACCTACATCAATGAATTTATGCAGTTTCTTTTCATACACTGATTTTATTTAACCAATCTCATTTATTATTGTCATGATTTGTGAGATCCTGGAAGTAGATATATTACTTATTAAAATTCTTGTAGACAAGTGTTTTGGGGTGGGGGTGGGGGGTGGAACCAAGATGGTGGAGTAAAGTCAGTAGCTGCTCCAGCTCTCTCAATTTCCCTTGAAAATCACATGAAACTGAGCCTCTGAACAGAGTCTGAAGGAATGGAACCCCTCTCCAGCTCAAGACAGACTGAGAAAGCTCCAAGAAGGGTCAGTCTCACTGAGATGAAAAGGTGTTCAGCCCTGCTCAGACAGGCTCTCGGAAAGCCAGTGAGAGGGTTTTAATCACAGCAAATCAGCAACTGAGAGTCTCCATCCTGACTCAGTACAGAAGCACAGCAGCGGGGCAGCCTCTAGTCCCAGCTCAGAAGGAAACCTGGGAGAACAGGCTGTTGGCTGGAAAGAGTGGCCAAGCTACCCCTGCAAACACAAGGGGGCGCTGTGCTCAAAGCCAAGGCTCAGAGCTGCACAGACTGCTTGGGACAGCGCCCTCTTTACCCCAGGAGCAGAGCTCCACCTTGAAAATAAAGAGAAAATGCCCAAAGAAAAGGAAAGAAAATGAGCAAGAAACAAAAAAAATCTTGACCATAGAAAGCTATTATGAAAGGCACAATGGACAACTTAGATTACGTTAAATTAAGAAATTTTTACGCAAAAAACCCCAACACAAACAAGATTAAAAGGAAGTACTAAACTGGGCAAAAATCTTTACAGCCTGTATTTCGAATAAGGGTCTCATTTCCAAAATATATAAAGAACAGTTTCAAATTTATAGGAATGCAAGTCATTCCCCAGTTGATAAATGGTCAAAGAATATGAACAGTTTTAGAAAATAAAGCCATTTATAGTTATATGAAAAAATGCTCAAAATCACTATTTTTCCCTTTTGCTGTGATTTTTCTCTCTCAACATGATTCATAAAGCAACATGTATTAAAAATAAATTTACTATTAAAAATTCTAATATAAACAAATATTTATTAAATAATACTCTTGGTGAAATATAGATTCTTTTTTTGAAGAAATGCACAACAGATGTTCCAATCTCTATACTTTTACAATAAGAGGGGAAAAGAAAGGGAACAAATATTTAAGTGCTTACTGTATAATATTTATAGTGCTAAGGACTGTTAAAATATCTCATTTGATCCTCACAAAAACTATAGGAGACAGATACAATTATTATTTTCATTTACATATGAGATAACTGAGGTTAATGGAAATTAGATGATTTACTCAGGGTTACATAGCTAATAATTATCTGAGGCTGGATTTGAATTTAGATCTTTTTAAGTTGTATCTGGACTAACTTTACCATTTTACTGCCGGATCAAATTCCCTCCTTACTGCGGCCTCAGTGCTTCCTTCAAAGACTAGCTCAAGTACCATATTATTTAAAAAAAAAAAAATCCTTATTTTCACAGCTTCAGTGATTAGCACTATCTTTCACTTAAATTTTCCTATTGCTTATATAGAGGGTTTTGTCATCCTAATGGAATTCAAGAAACTTAACGGTAGGAAGGAGATTTTGATCTAGTTATCCAGCATGATGCCTTTCTAAATAGTATTTAATAAATCTGACTTCATGAATGGAACTTTTTTTGGGAACTATTTATGCCAAATAAAATACTTTTAATCAGGTTGAGGAATCTTTTAAGACTACAAGTAAAATTATATGATGCAACTTTTAATCAGCTTCGTCTTACAGAACTACATAATCATCAATTCATGGGATGTTAGGATCATATTCCTCAAGGTGAAAAAAAGTTTTGAAATCATCTAATTATACTTCATTTCACAAATGAGGAAACTAAGGCAGAGTGAAATACAATGACCTGATCAAAATAAAAGTCAGTAGTGAGGTCAGAAAATTAAAGTGAACATCTTTCAGTAGAGGACAATCAGAATTAAGTCACTGGTCTGCAAATAAGTTCTGTAATTTTCATAAGAAAGATACACTTTTATCTACATATCATTTAGAAAATGGAACTCTGTATAAATAGACAAAGAATCTTTGTTCAGCCAAAAATAATGATCATAACTTTTGTAGTATCTCTTTATAAGGAAAAAATCACTCCTTATTTCACTAGTAAATGTTGAAGAAAATCCCAAAAGGCCATTTGATTCATCCTTCAGAAAGGATAATAAGAAATATATCTCTGAGAGGTGATAATTTATCTATCCTAGCTGTAGGACCTTTAAGAAAATAATTTTAGAACCATTTTCAACCTTTGTGAATGGACATTTCTCTTTCATTGCAGCATTAAACCCTCTGGGCCAGGAATTTTTTTTTTTTTTTTACACTAAATGTTTCTTTTTTGGATCTCTGATATAAAAATCAGATCAACAGATGTGACTCATCTGAAGGTATACATGACAAATGTCTTCTCCCTTCAGAAATGACAGATCAGTGGCAAATAAGCTGGTAAAAAAAATGAGCAACTAGAAAATAAAAAAACATTCTTTTAAAAAAAAAAAACAAACAAACGTTTCATCTTAACATCATTTCTCTTTAAACTTTAGTGCACTGCATTGTCACTGGTTTTTATTCTACTATATAAGTCCAGGATAATTCCAATTGATAACTCATAATTATATGAAAATTTAAGGTTTTATAAATTGCATTCCCTAAACAACAACATTTCTGTGAGCTAATTACTGCAAATATTGATTTATAGATGAGGAAACTTTTAGGCAGATCATCTTCCTTTCCCAAGATGATACAATTAGGATTGGATGCTCATCCAGATCTCTTGACTTCAAGGCTACATCTCATGTCATTAGAGCATACAACTCTTATTAAATTCATTATGCAACCAAATCACTTTAGACTTGACCAAAGAAGAGCCCTCAATTGTCTAGAAATATCCCCTTATCTCTGTGGCTATGTCCAGAAGACTATACCAGAAGTATATATGAGGGAAATGAATCTGTATTCTTTTTCAGGTTTCATTAAGAAGCATCTTCATTTAGTAATCACAATTAATTAATTAATTAATTAATTAAATCACAAATGAGTTGGACTAAGCAAAAGTCACCAACCTTACTCTCTCCATCACAGACATCTGGCAAGACAGAGAACAGGACAACCAGAGATGGCCTGGAATGCAGTGGAAATCCCTGGCCTTTTAAAATTATAGTCTTTAACAGTCTCACTTTGACTGAATGGTTGTTGCGTCACCTCCCTGATGTCTTTTCCTTTTTGAGAGCTAAAGATGAACAGAAACAAAAATAACAACTTTAATGTAGCCTCTGTCAAATTGAAATTCCTTTCAGAACCACTGTATGCTGGACATGAACAAGTTGTCTTTTTAGTCTTAGAGCTATAGTTTTATTTTTGGTTTGCTTCTAGTGTTAATAATTCCAAATACAATACCACATACCCTGTAGCAGCTCAGTAAATATTAATTGAGATTGAATATTTAATCAGAATATTTAGAAATGATGTACTTCAGGCAACTATTTAAAAAATGCCTCAAAAGTATTATACCAAAGTGTTTGAGTCTTGTTTTAGAAAGATCGGACCCTGTGGCATATTCACTTATTATCTCCTTTATTCAGCGTGACAAAGTCTACAATTCCCACTAAAAGTAACTAGACATAGATAATCCTGTTTTCAGAAAAACCTTTCCCTCTGAAATTTTTGACCATAACATGGAGAACCAAACTTGAGTGGATATAGTTTAAAGTTCTAATTTACTTTCATTTTAGATAAATAAGACCTAAAAACATTCCCCTTTTTCTATTGTCTTGTAATTACTGTTGTTCATCAACTTTGTTATTCATTTGTGTTATGGAATTTTACCTGATTATGCATCTGACTTATTAAATGTGTTTTGGCAAATAAAGTATTAACATATCAAATGGAAATATTCATTGATACTAAATAGTTTACTACAATCTTTAGAGCTGGTATATTTATCTTAGTATTTAATATTTGTTGAATGGATGCAACTTTATTTTTCTTTGTATTAAAAAAAAAAAAGAAACAAAATAATCACTTTATCCAACAGGTACAGTGCAAATGTCTCTAGAGGCTATAGAATTAACACAGAAAGAATTCAGTAAAAAATTTATAGTACCATTTTTTTTGTACTTGGGTCTTATTTCAACTGTTTTCCAAATAGCTCTGCTAATTTAATTCCAGCCCTTTCCACATCTATTGCAGTTCTAGGGGAAACTGAAGCACTAATATGAAGTAGGATCAAGAAAACTATTATTCACTATATGCACTGTTTTACTGGAATTTAGAATTGGAGAAATAATGGGGAAAGTGGATATTTATTCAAGTAGAAATTCATTCTCCACTTTCCTTTTTGCTTGCTGTTTTAGAGGCTATATATTTTTATAATGACCTTTTCTTTTCTATCTGAGATTGTGATTTATCTTATTAAAAGTTTTTTTGCAATAAAGACAGGAGGCAATCCTGATAGGAAATCAAGGAATTTCAAGTTAAGAACTTATTGTAGAGAGGTGACACTCTGTTTATATAAAATCACTGGTTCTGTATTGTGGGATAAAAGGAGCATCACTACAATGCTCTGACATCAGAGGTGGGTGTGTTTGAGAGCACTTCCCTTCCTTCCCACCATGTCTCACACTTTGGTTTTTTCCTAACCTGTCCCAGCATTATCCTCCCACCACAAGCAACTGCCACTTCTGGGGGTATTCTCATTATGCTAGTCTTCCTTTGTTCCTTATACTTTCTTTAGTCTGTGAGAATTCAGTCTTTTGGGTGATGGGCTGCTTCTCAATTGCATCATAATACCATACACATTTCTGCTGTTTTTTCTGCTACTGGTCTTGACTTTTTCTATCAAATTCAATGAATTGAATTTGCCACAAGTTCAAAAATTCCTACTTATGGCTCTATTTAATGGAAATATGTTGCATGAGTCCATATGAATATGAAAGTTGAACATCTTAAGATAGAGAAAACTTCAAGGAATTGGATATTGTAGTAACTATACCTAAATAGGTAGAGTATATCACTCACTCATCTTGAGAAGATTATCTTGATATACATGGTAACAGGACAAAAATACTAGTTATTATTAGCCTAAGTCTCCATGTTCTCAAATTATTATTATTATTATTAACAAAAATAATAAAATAATATTTATGTAGAATTTTAATATATTATCTCATTTGACCTTCCTATGGACTCTGGGGTGCTGGGAAAAGAAAAATGATATAAAGGGATTTTTAAGTAATGTAATAAAAAGTTGTATATAAAATATATTTAAAATGTAAATGTTATTTTTATTATTGCAGCAGGGCGAAAAGTCTATCAAAATTAAAAAAAAAACAATTTTGACTGAGTTGTCAATATATTTTATTATATTTTTAAGCCACATTAGACAATGCTACTCCTTAAAAATGGTGTTTTCGTTCCAAAACGTATCGATTCTATACTCCCCAAATATCATTGTGAGATCCTCTTTGTCGAAATGCAAAACACCATGAAATATATACTATTTCTCACATTCATTTCTCTTAGCCCTTGCCTGTCTTCTTTCTCTTCATCTCTGTCTTCATCTTGTCTTGTCTCATGTTATCTTGTCTCCTTTTTTCTCTTCTTCTATTCAAGTTCTTTCAAATCAAATACAGCCCTTTGCCATACAATTTACTGTTGTACTAAACCCCCACTTCTACTCTCTAGTTGACATTGCCAACATGAATAGTTTAGACTCTCATTACTTCTCAGTTTCGTTTCACTGAGTATGATAGGTACATATATTTAAATGGATTGAATCAGCTAGCTATACTGACATTTCATAACTATGGTTATGTTACTTCTTGGTATGAATGATTTACCTTTAGAATTTGTATTTCTAAAAATTTTACATTTGCTTTCACTAAATTGTTGTCTTTTCATCTGTCCTCAGAGCAGGTTGTCCAATGATGTCCAAATACAGAAATTCTGTATTTGAATTCTGAAGACATGAATTTTAATCCTGATTCTGGCATTAATTTTGTGATTATTGACAAGTCTCTCAAATCTCTCAGCATCTGTTTTGCCATTTGTAAATGAGAATAATAAAAATTGCCCTATATATCTTACAAAGTAGATGTTAAAGGAGTATCTTGTAAATCTCAATATATAATATAATTAGGAATTATTTTTAGTTTCATAAAATCAGGACTGAATAATATCTTAAGTTCTTTGTATCTTCCTTACCTAACAGTGTGCTGAATATAGTCAGTGTTTAACAAATATACTGTAGTATTCTTTATCATTCAATTATTAATAAATTAATAAAGTTTGATTTTTACAAACTGCATGATTTGGGAAACCCAAATGTCATAGAAGTGGGATGATCAAAGGAATAATTTAACTTAAAATGTATAGCATCATATAGCTTACTATAAAGTACTTGCATCTATTATGATGAAGAAATGTGACATTTTTGCATATTTGGGGAGTACAATAGGATCTTAAAATCAAGCTTCTCTCAAGATAATCTGCTTCTGATATATAGTCTTTTCTGTTTTATCTTTCTTTTTTTCTGGCTTTTTTTTCACAACCCAGTCTTCTCAATCATCAGTTTGGGCCAATTCTGAGTCAGCATACCTCCATATTTGATGGCATTATATCTTATCCTCCTGCCAATACACCTAGAAAGATAGTTGAGCTGGGAAATGGTGGATGTTTTAAGTTTCAAACTTCTAATTTTATTTTATTGAGTTCATCTTTTATTTTGCCCACTATGCATATTTTCCACAATGAATTGTTTATAGGATGATGATGAAAAATGGGTTATATATTTTTTTGAAGTGAAAATTGCATTCTTGATGTTCATTGCTGCACATATGAGCACTCCAATTGCAGTAAATGTAGGTTGGCAGACTTAAAGTAGACTGTGATTGTGGGAGGACCAGGAAACATGCCAGCACTGACTAATCTGGTCTGGCACGCGACCGGTTGGTGTGTCTTGAGTGATGAATGTAGTGAAATTAATTGTGTTACAGTGTTAGTTAATCTGATTTGAGGAATATTTTCGTGCATATAATGAGACCTTTCAAAGCTGTGTATAAATGATTTAGTCATACATCTCAGTGATTTGCAAAATAAAAAAAGAAAAAAGAACTTTTAATCTTACTTGAAAAGGTAGCAAGGCATGGTAGATAGGGCCCAGGATTTGAAGTTAGGAGGGTCTTGGTTTAAATCTTTCCTTTGAAATAATTTATTAGTTGGTGATCTTGGACAAATCATATAACCATGCCATGATTTGGTTTTCTCAGCTACAAAATGAGTAGTTGGAATATTTGGCCTCTAAGGTCCTCAATCTATGATCCTTTGGGGTCACAAACCAAAATGCCTTACAGTTAGAATTCCTGATGTTAAAGGTGCTATTCTTAGTTCAGTAATAGTAGCAGTACAATGTATAGAGTGCTGGGCCTGGAGTCAGGAAGATCTGAGTTCAAAATGGACCTCAAGCATTTACTAGCTATGTGACTCTGGGCTAGTATATTAGCTTTTTTCTTCATTTGTGAAATGAGGATAATTACCTTACAGAGTTTTACAAGAATCAATTGTAGTAGTATGTAAAATGACTAATATGGAAAATGGCATATTATAGATACCATATAAATGTTTATTTCTTTCCCTGCATTTGTGCTATCTTGATGAACAATAGAGAAATAATGAAAATATGCTCCAGATTCAGACTCAGACACTTAAAAAGAATATGAAACTTCCATCAGGAAACTTTGATACAAGATGACTTTTCATGATCTAAGATAAAAGAACTTACTTATTCCAATAAGAATCAATTATGTAGAACATTCATGAAGGATCAGCATGTTTAGTATGAGGGCTTGCCAGTTTTTTTTTTTTTTTTTTTCAGGGATACTCATCCATCTTTGATATCTACCTGTCTCCCAGCTCTTACTGGGTGGCTCTTGTAGCATGCACAGGGACCAGCCACAGCCCAGTAAGCCATCTTGGCAAATGGGCTCAACCAGGTTAAAGGTATCTAATAGGCCCCAGAATCATCAATGAGTTAGTGGGATGTCTATCTCAAATATGTGAAGACTTCCCCTGGTGGGATGGGAAGATTGAAATAATTTGTTCCAACACTCATGAAGCCAGTTAAGCAGGTGTTATGGAGTGTTTACTAGTGATCAAAGTCATACATGACATCCTGGGCCCTCACCAATCTTGCCAATGAACTTTAATATCTCAAGAAAAGAGAGTAAAGCTGACAACTTTTTGCAACAGTCTCTTAAATCCAATCCACAACCCAGTTTTGACATCATTCATGAAGTCATTTGTCTTCCTTGAAAATGAAAGGCAAACCGTCATAATCAGGGAAGTTTGAGAAACAGGATTAAAATGAGTAACTGAATCTGTCAGAAGAAACATAATTCTGGGGCTAGTAAGATAATATAGCTATCATTTTGGTCTGCTCCAGCAATATAAGCAAAACTTCAAATACATGGTGTTTATTGTAGGTCTTGCATTGAAGAAAAAAGTAAATTGGAGTTACATAGACAATGTGACTTCCTCAGATAGTTAGACACAAGAGCCCTGGAGCATGAATAGGTTTGCTTCAGGTTCTTTGGCTGAAACTGGATCAGAGAATTATATAAACATGAATATAGAGCTGGAAGGGACAGGAGAGACCACACAATCTAATTCCTCTTTTTATAGATACAGAAACTGATGTAAACTGAACTTAATTGACTTGTCCAAAGTCTTACAACTAGTACAAACTCTTCCTTTTGGAAATAAGGGTGTTAAATACCAGATAGACATTAAGTAACTTCCTCTGGTTCTGTCAACACATATTCATTAAGCGCTGAGTATAAAGCACTCTGTTAAGCACAAGTTGCATAGCCAAGATTTGAGATTGTTATTGAGTTATGTCTTTGAAGATTGATTCCATAGCTAATTTACATAGTTGTCTTTCACCTTTTTTGTCTACAGGTATTTTGCTTCCAATCATAAAAATAGCTTTTATTGTACTCAAAAGTTTTCTGAAAGTATGTTGCTGCTGTGATATCTTACTACAAGATAGCATTTAGGAGATAAGCTTGGTGATATTTCTCATATCTTCTCACTAAAAAATATATTTTATGGTATTAGTAGTTAAAAAAGGTAGATATAAGAAACTTAAGTTCTAGAGAAGGATTAAATGTCTTTCCTAAAAGTAGTAGCATTTCAGGATTGATAAAAGTAGGATGTAAATCCAGATCTTTGACTCAATAAATTATAATCTTTCCACTTTACTGTTATTCCTCTTCACTGTCCTCATTCTACTTGGTTTTATTACAAGCTTCGTTCAACACTGATTCTGTTTTGGTGGCTCCTCTTAACTACTTGATGAGTGTGTCTAATCAATTAGTTGCCACTCCCTTCAGGTCTTTGGGAGCAGTTTTGACTTAGCAAGAAGCTCCCCCATATTTCACATGCCTATTCCTTTCTTACATAGCAGTTCAAATGCCAACAACTTCTTCGATAAGATTTTGAGCTTTATTGAGTATGAAGGGAACTTTGTAATGCCTCTAGTAGACATCAGTATGCATTTATTAAGCTCCTAATAAATGTTGGCCTTTGTAGTAGGCATTGACAATACAAAAATAAAGGAGATTTTATTCTATCTTTTTTTTTTTTTTTTTTTTTACATGTCCACTGCCACTGATCTAGTTCAGATCCTCAGTATTTCTCTTGGACCATTGCAAAAAAAAAAAAAAAATAGACTTCTAATTGGTTTCTCTGTCTAGTTTCTACCGCCTATATTCCATTCTGACTGTGCTCCAAAAGTGGATTAGTCTTTCTAAAGCTCAGATTAGACTGTCAATTACTTGCTTAAAAATGCCTTGTGACTTGCCAGTTCTATAAGAAGAAGTCCAAACTCTCAGTGCTTTCCCTGCTGAACTGACAGTGTCCTAAAAATTGCTTCTTTTAAAAGGCTAATTTTACAAAACATGATACATTACTGTTATAATAATATAAGACATGTAAATAGATTCTGTACTTTTTCGGAAATGTATTAGTTATCTTATTTATGAAAAGAAATTTCGATTAATTGAAAAATCACTCTTTTGATACCTTTTGTTTTTAAAAGTAATTAACTAACAATGATGTTACCTTTTGAACAGCTGATTTTCATTTCTTTTCATGTTAAAACCCAAAGAAAGATCTTTCTTTATGAAATATTCTTTAATAGAAGTTAAATTGCAAATATGCTTCACACTGTTTCTTGAAAATCAAAACTTGTACGTACCAGAAAACTAAAAACAAACATATATATATATATATTTTACAATCTAAGAAATGCAGTAGGAAAAAAAATTCTAAAATGTTTGCTAGTTTTTCTTTCCTTTCTTTTCTTTTTTTCTTTTTGGTCAGTCATGCCAAATAGAGATATGTTCTGACTTTGATTGAAAGAAAGTGTTAGTTTGTCTTAAGGAAAAAATAACTTCAGTTGTCTTGAGTTTTTTGAAATTGACAAGACAATGACAATGAAATTCTACCCCAGAGCAAATGGAAATAGTTTTAACCCCCTCTCTCAGATACTGTATTGGTTCAAATATAGATCACAGTTTCCCATCTGAAATCTGTTTTGTCTAAACCTAAGTGTCACTTACCATTATGTTTTCAATAACAAAGTTGAAACTAACTTCTCTAGTCTCCCTACAGTAGTATTAGCTTCTTTCTGGGAAATAGACTAGAAGAACCCATGACAGATGTCTTAGCCTGTGGTACCACAAGGTGAAAAGGAATAAACCTTCAGTTTACTTTATGGTGTGATTGTCTGAAAATCTGCTCCAGTTTTCTTAGACACAACGAAATCATCGTGAAGGCCATTAACTCTCCCTTTTGCCCAATATCTCTGACATTGAGAAGACTTTTAACCATTAGGAGGGTAGTCCTTGGTATTTTTACAGCTTTCAAAATTATAATTTAGTTCCTAATCCTAGACCCATCTGTCATTTGTAATGGAGTCAAGTGCCTGTTTTTCTGGTATCATCTTTCAGATACAGAGTACTTTAATTCTATAGAACTCTGGTGTCATTCCATGGACAAATGGACAGGAGAAGAAAATAGGGATAGTGGACTAAATGGAATGTCATTTCTGAGCTTTACATCTGAGTGACAGTCAGCCTTAGTAGGGAATAGAAGGGAAGTTCAGCTAGGCAAAATAAACATTCTCTTTTGGAAAGCCTCTTCTGCATCAGTAAAAGCCCACTTCTAGTTGACCCAGAGGATAGAACACTGGGGTCAAAAAACTCCTTTTTGAATTCAAATCTAGTCACAGATGCTTACTAGCTGTGTACCACTGACAAATCTCTTACCTCTGCTAGTCTCAGTTTTTTTTTTTTTTTTTTTCTGTAAAAAAATGATCTGGAGAAGGAAATGACAAGCCCCTCCAGTATATTTGCCAAAAGAACCCCAATTGGGATCATGGAGAATTGAACATGATTGAACAAAAAAACCCAATAACATGTTCAGTTACTCAAATACGCAGTTGGATCTACATTTTCTCAATAACATCATGCCTTCCAAAAAGCCAAACAGCAGCTTCTCTATTTTTCCTTTGTGATTCTTTTCTACTTCTTTTCATTAGTCCTTTGCCAGGGACCTATCTGACTGTTGACATTATAAAGATACCAATGAAACACACAAGATTTTATATTTTGGTTTTCCCTCCCTTCCTTTCACTATATACCAGTCTCTCTTCAGTTTGCAGCAGCAAACATGCTATTTGGAGTGAGGGCTGGTACCCACTCTTTTATTCGTTTTAACCATGGCATTTCTCATTTTGAACATAGCTCTCTTTTGAAGTCATTTAGTTTGTCTAGTTTTCTATGATACATAGCTATGGGTAGAGATTTACAGTCTATTTCCATTACATTTTTAAGCCCCATCTTTTTTTCCCCCTTCCCATTTTTAGATGCCTTTTCCTTTCTTTTTCTTTGGCAGTTATACAAGCTTATGATTTAAAGTCATTTCTATGTCATCATGAATGATAGCCTCTTTCATGAAGTGATTTACATTTTTATTTTGTT
The DNA here is from genome assembly GCF_016432865.1 of Antechinus flavipes. Classification (NCBI taxonomy): domain Eukaryota; kingdom Metazoa; phylum Chordata; class Mammalia; order Dasyuromorphia; family Dasyuridae; genus Antechinus; species Antechinus flavipes. The sequence goes on along the minus strand of NC_067401.1, from coordinate 352,407,916 downwards.
ACCCAGCTCCTACGGAAGACTGCCAAATAATGCAGCCCCCAGAGAGCTGCAGTAACATCTCTTAAAGCTGTAGAATGTACCTGTGTGGAGACAGGAAGCCAGAGCAGTTCTGTTTTTTTGTGTGAAGATATGGTTTTTCACTTTGATCTCCAGAGAACTGATCAACTCCCAGATACCTAATGATACACCCAGGAACTCAGCAGGATCTGAAGTCTCTACTGGCTTCAGTTGGAAAACTGAATATGACCATATTAACACAGGAATTACTTGTGTCTTACAACTAATAATTCAAGGAAAAACTCTTTCTTGGTCCTAAACCAAAAATATATAGGACCAAAGTCATTATTTGGCAGTTTCATTTGCTTTGCATGCCCCATTAAGAAAAATGATATGTTTAACATGTATGGGACTGCCTGCCATCTAGGGGAGGAGGTGGAGGGAAGGAGGGGAAAAGTAGGAACAGAAGTGTTTGCAAGGGTCAGTGTTAAAAAATTACCCATGCATATGTTTTGTCAATAAAAAGCTGTAATAATAATTTAAAAAAGAAGAAAAAAAATGATATTTGGAAAGAAAAAAAAAAAAGAAACTGCAATCCAGCAAATCTAAGGAGGTGATTGACCAGGGTGGAGGGAGGAAAGGTGCATTGTCTTCCCTATTAATAAAATAAGCATTCTTTATCTCCCTTGAGATTACATATGGCAAAATATCAATCATTGTATAAAGAATTCTGAGTCTTAAAGATAAGACTTAGAAGCTGAACTATTTGGAAAAAGTGACTTGTCCCCCAATTCTCATCCCTAAATTCTTGCTAAAATCTTATAAATTCAGAAGATTTTAATATATAACAGTTCTTTTCTGAGAAGCGCGAGTAGGTTGACCATATACTGTAATTGTGACATCTTTCAAAGTTTCCCTTTGAACCCATGAACACAAAGAACAGCATGAGCAATACTACCAATTTCAGTCTTGACCTGCTTTTTTGAAATGGTTTCTTCAATAGTCAATAGATGTAGTGTAGTACCAATGGACTTTTAATAAGGGGAAAGACTGTGAAATCGGATTGTCCTCTTTCAACAATGTCCTTGCTCCATTGAAGCTATCTTGAGTGGGGATTCTAGTAGGTCTCATTCCATCTTCTTTTTAGGGCAAGTTTTATCTCTCATGACATCTCACCAAGGTCCTTCCTTCTTTCCTCCCTCTCTCCTTCCCTCCTTCTCTCCTTCCCTCCCTCTCTCTCTCTTCTTTTTTTTAAATACCCTGTACCTAACATATAATAGGTACTTAATAAATATTCTTTGTTTAATTTATTTTCAGATACACAGTACTACTTTTGTTTCTCTCACTCCTATCTCCTATTATAAGCTCTTATTAGCCAATTGAAAGCTATTTAATAGCTAATTTATGTTCAGCCTTAAATCACTAATAACTTTAATGTATTCATTCTTTTCTAGTATTTGCATTTTAAACAGGACAATGCCTTAATGGAAATCCAAAGTATGCTATGGAAAAGAGCTCTGCTATTGCCTTTCTAAGCCTCTCTAAAATAATACTATTATGGACTGCTTTGTCTAAAAAATAGGTTGAACCCAGAGACAAGGATTTAGTTTTCGGTCTGCTTCCTACCAGTTCTGTAACCTAGGAATAGTCATTTAACTTTCCTAGGATATAGCTTTCTCATTGTAAAACTTAAGAGCTTATGATGCATGATCTCTAAAGCTTCCACCTCTTACTTTACTAAAGTTTGACTTATACAGCTCACAAGCTTCATCATAATATAATATAATTATCTGTCTATGTGTCTTATCATCCTACTAGACTATAAGATTCTTGAGGGTAAGGAATATTTTAAGCTAATTATCTTTTCCCACTGTCTGGCACAGCAGTCTCCTCATTGTCACACTGCCAAGTCCTTAAAAAGTTGTTGAATTTAATTGGATTCTGTTCTCTGGGATAGCTGTTTATATAACTAACACCATGCCTGAACCACAGCATCCATTTAAATGCACTTTTTCTTTGGGATGAAAAACTCTTTAAAAGAGTCATTGCAAATGAAAGGACTTCTCTCCCTTCTTGTTTAATATAATGAATTCCAAGAAACAGCATCCTAGAGAATAATGTTGACTTTACAGCAAAGGAGACATTCCTATCTAATGAACAATCTTCCATGAATGAATCATTCATAATTTATTCAATAATCATTTACACTTGACTGCTTTTTATAGCGTTAAACAGTATGTAATCAGGCTTGATGACCTGTAAGCACTCTTAAAGTTGAGTCTCTCTACATGTAAGATATATGCTGCTGAGATTTGGAATTTTATTTTTCTAGGTGATCAGAAATGAAAAAGTTATATGGAAATGCAACTCTAACTCACATTTTTAAATGACATTTAATGGATTTTGAATAGCACTGGCTTTGTTGTCATTGGGAAGGTATTAGGTTTATTTTAATCAATGACATGTATTGATTCTTTTTAAAAAATTCATTATTTATTGACAAATATGAAGTCCTCTTCAATACAAAACTTTATAGTATTCATAGTATCAAAAGGTCAGAAATAAAAAGAACCTCAGAGTCTCTCTAGGACAACCACCTGTTTTTACAAATGAGGAAACCAAGTAAGGCTCAAAAAGGTGAATTCATTTCCCAAAGGTCTTAAAGTAGTGTTAGAGGTGTGATTCCCTCCCCACGCCCCCAATGACTAAACTATAAAGAATTAAAAGCTTTGTTGGTAGTGTTGTTTTCCAGTTGTTAGTGGCCTTCCCCCAATGGCGCTAATGTGGGGAGTGATACAGAGGGTATCTCTTTTTCCCATTATATGTAATTTTTTTTTTTTCATATAATCCTAGATACCAATTAATGGCAAATTGATATACATATATAGTCTACTTTATACAGAAATAAAAGACTTTTTAAAAAATCGTTCTTCTCAGAACTTAATATAGTAGCTGGCACATAATAGATGCTTAACAGATGTAATAAATGACTTGATTTAACTTCAAACTCTCTGAGACATATCTCTTCTCTTTCTATCTCCTTGACACTTGGTGAAATATCACTCCATCTTTACCCCTCTTTTCAAATCCAACTTAAGAGTTTATGATGGTCAACTTTTTTTTTTAAATTTTATTTAATAATTACTTTATATTGACAGAATCCATGCCAGGGTAATTTTTTTGCAACATTATCCCTTGCACTCGTTTCTGTTCCAATTTTTCCCCTCCCTCCCTCCACCCCCTCCCCTAGATGGCAAGCAGTTTTATATATGTTAGATATGTTGCAGTATATCCTAGATACAATATATGTTTGCAGAACCGAACAATTCTCTTGTTGCACAGGGAGAATTGGATTCAGAAGGTAAAAATAACCCGGGAAGAAAAACAAAAATGCAGATAGTTCACATTCGTTTCCCAGTGTTCTTTCTTTGGGTGTAGCTTCTTCTGTCCATCATTTATCAATTGAAACTCAGTTAGGTCTCTTTGTCAAAGAAATCCACTTCCATCAGAATATATCCTCATACAATATCGTTGTCGAAGTGTAAAGTGATCTCCTGGTTCTGCTCATTTCACTTAGCATCAGTTCATGTAAATCTCACCAAGCCTCTCTGTATTCATCCTGCTGGTCATTTCTTTTTTCTTTTCTTTTTTTTTTTTTAATGGAAATTTACTTTATTTAAAATTCTTTGCTACATTAAAAATGCTCCAGTGAACACTTTGATGCAGACAAACCTGAACAGATAACATATCCTATTCTTCTTCAATAATTCAGTCATGTTTGACTCTTCGTGACCCTGTGGATCATGATGTCCATAATTTTTTTATAGCAAATTTACTGGAGTGGTTTTACACTTCCTTCTCCAGCAGATTAAGCAGAGGTTAAGTTATTTGTCCAGAGTCAAACAGCTAATTTATGTCTGAGACTGAATTTGAACTCAGACCTTCCTGACTTCAGACTCATCACTCAATCCACCAGGTCATCTAGCTGCTTCAAAACACATCATAAATCTTTATTTTTTTTTCTTTCTTTCTTTTTTTTTTTTAATTTAATGATTACTTTATAATGACAACATTATTCCTTGCACTCGTTTCTTTTCCAATTTTTTTTTCCTCCTCCCTCCCTCCACCCCCTCCCCTAGATGGCAAGCAGTCCTTTATATGTTGGATATGTTGCAGTATATCCTAGATACAATATATGTTTGCAGAACCGAACAGTTCTCTTGTTGCATAGGGAGAATTGGATTCAGAAGGTATAAATAACCTGGGAAGAAAAACTGAAATGCAGATAGTTCACATTTGTTTCCCAGTGTTCGTTCTTTGGGTGTAGCTGCTTATGTCCGTCATTTATCAATTGAAACTTAGTTAGGTCTTTTTGTCAAAGAAATCCACTTCCATCAAAATATATCCTCATACAATATCGTTGTCGAAGTGTATAATGATCTCCTGGTTCTGCTCATTTCACTTAGCATCAGTTCATGTAAGTCTCGCCAGTCCTCTCTGTATTCATCCTGCTGGTCATTTCTTACAGAACAATAATATTCCATAACGTTCATATACCACAATTTACCCAGCCATTCTCCAATTGATGGGCATCCATTCAATTTCCAGTTTCTAGCCACTACAAACAGGGCTGCCACAAACATTTTGGCACATACAGGTCCCTTTCCCTTCTTTAGTATTTCTTTGGGATATAAGCCCAATAGAAACACTGCTGGATCAAAGGGTATGCACAATTTGATAACTTTTTGGGCATAATTCCAGATTGCTCTCCAGAATGATTGGATTCGTTCACAACTCCACCAACAATGCATCAGTGTCCCAGTTTTCCCATATCCCCTCCAACATTCATCATTATTTTTTCCTGTCATCTTAGCCAATCTGACAGGTATATAGTGGTATCTCAGAGTCGTCTTAATTTGCATTTTTCTGATCAACAGTGATTTGGAACACTCTTTCATATGAGTGGTAATAGTTTCAATTTCATCCTCTAAAAATTGTCTGTTCATATCCTTTGACCATTTATCAATTGGAGAATGGCTTGATTTCTTATAAATTTGAGTCAGTTCTCTATATATTTTGGAAATGAGGCCTTTATCCGAACCTTTAACTGTGAAGATATTTTCCCAGTTTGTTGCTTCCCTTCTAATCTTGTTTGCATTAGTTTTATTTGTACAAAGGCTTTTTAATTTGATGTAATCAAAATTTTCTATTTTGTGATCAGTAATGGTCTCTAGTTCATCTTTGGTCACAAATTTCTTTCTCCTCCACAAGTCTGAGAGATAAACTATCCTATGTTCCTTTAATTTATATAATCTCGTTCTTTATGCCTAGGTCATGGACCCATTTTGATCTTATCTTAGTATATGGTGTTAAGTGTGGGTCCATACCTAATTTCTGCCACACTAATTTCCAATTATCCCAGCAGTTTTTATCAAATAATGAATTCTTATCCCAGAAGTTAGGGTCTTTGGGTTTGTCAAACACTAGATTGCTATAGTTGACTATTCTCTCTTGTGAACCTAACCTTTTCCACTGATCCACTAATCTATTTCTTAGCCAATACCAAATGGTTTTGGTGACTGCTGCTTTATAATATAATTTTAGATCAGGTACAGCTAGGCCACCTTCATTTGATTTTTTTTTTCATTAATTCCCTTGAGATTCTCGACTTTTTATTGTTCCATATGAATTTTGTTGTTATTTTTTCTAGATCATTAAAATATTTTCTTGGAAGTCTGATTGGTATAGCACTAAATAAATACATTAGTTTAGGGAGTATTGTCATCTTTATTATGTTAGCTCGGCCGATCCAAGAACACTTAATATTTTTCCAATTATTTAAGTCTGACTTTATTTGTGTGGAGACTTTTTTTTATAATTTTGCTCATATAATTCCTGACTTTCCTTTGGTAGATAGATTCACAAATATTTTATGCTGTCAACAGTTATTTTGAATGGAATTTCTCTTTGTATCTCTTGCTGTTGCGTTTTGTTGGTGATGTATAAAAATGCTGAGGATTTATGGGGATTTATTTTGTAGCCAGCTACTTTGCTAAAATTATGAATTATTTCTAATAGCTTTTTAGTAGAATCTCGGGTTCTCTAGGTATACCATCATATCATCTGCAAAGAGTGATAGTTTGGTTTCCTCATTGCCTACTCTAATTCCTTTAATCTCTTTCTCGACTCTTATTGCCGAGGCTAGTATTTCTAATACGATATTAAATAATAATGGTGATAGTGGGCAACCTTGCTTCACTCCAGATCTTACTGGGAAAGGTTCCAGTTTTTCCCCATTGCATATGATGCTTACTGATGGTTTTAAATATATGCTCATGACTATTTTAAGGAAAAGTCCATTTATTCCTATACTCTCAAGTGTTTTTATTAGGACTGGATGTTGGATTTTATCAAATGCTTTTTCTGCATCTATTGAAATGATCATATGGTTTTTGTTTGGTTATTGATATAGTCAATTATGCTAGTAGTTTTCCTAATATTGAACCAGCCCTGCATTCCTGGTATAAATCCTACTTGGTCATAGTGTATTATCCTGGGGATGATTTTCTGTAATCTTTTTGCTAATATTTTATTTAAGATTTTAGCATCAATATTCATTAGGGAGATTGGTCTATAATTTTCTTTCTCTGTTTTCAGCCTACCTGGTTTAGGTATCAGTACCATGTCTGTGTCATAAAAGGAGTTTGGTAGGACTCCTTCAATCCTTATTTTTTCAAATAGTTTATATAACATTGGAGTTAATTGTTCTTTAAATGTTTGGTAGAATTCACATATAAATCCATCTGGTCCTGGGGATTTTTTCTTAGGGAGTTGATTGATAGTTTGTTCTATTTCTTTTTCTGAGATGGGACTGTTTAGGATATTTACTTCTTCCTCTGTTAGTTTGGGCAAGCTATATTTTTGGAGGTATTTTTCTATTTCATTTAAGTTGTCGAATTTATTGGCATAAAGTTGGGCAAAGTAACTCCTAATTATTGCTCTAATTTCCTCTTCGTTAGTGGCAAGTTCTCCCTTTTCATTTTTAAGACTAACAATTTGATTTTCCTCTTTCCTTTTTTAAATCAGATTTACTAAGGGTTTGTCTATTTTGTTGTTTTTTTCATAGAACCAACTCTTAGTTTTATTAATTAATTCAATAGTTTTTTTACTTTCAATTTTATTGATCTCTCCCTTTATTTTTAGAATTTCAAGTTTAGTGTTTGACTGGGGGTTTTTAATTTGTTCCTTTTCTAACATTTTTAGTTGCAAGCCCAATTCATTGACCTTCTCTTTCTCTATTTTATATAAATAGGCCTCTAGAGATATGAAATTTCCCCTTATTACCGCTTTGGCTGCATCCCATACATTTTGGTATGATGTCTCATTATTATCGTTTTCTTGGTGAAATTATTAATTATGTCTATGATTTGCTGTTTCACCCAATCATTCTTTAGTATGAGATTATTTAGTTTCCAATTATTTTTTGATCTACTTCCCCCTGCTTTTTTGTTGAATGTAATTTTCATTGCATCGTGGTCTGAAAAGGATGCATTTACTATTTCTGCCTTACTACATTTGAGTTTGAGGTTTTTATGTCCTAATATATGGTCAATTTTTGTATAGGTTCCATGAACTGCTGAAAAGAAAGTGTATTCCTTTCTGTCTCCATTACATTTTCTCCAGAGATCTATCATATCTAGCTTTTCTAGTATTCTGTTTACCTCTTTGACTTCTTTCTTATTTATTTTCTGGTTTGATTTATCTAATTCTGAGAGTGCAAGGTTAAGATCTCCCACTATTATAGTTTTACTGTCTATTTCTTCTTGCAGCTCTCTTAGTTTCTCTTTTAAGAATTTAGATGCTACCCCACTTGGTGCATATATGTTTAATATAGATAGTGCTTCATTATCCATGCTACCCTTTAGCAAGATATAGTGTCCTTCCTTATCTCTTTTAATTAGGTCAATTTTTGCTTTAGCTTGATCTGAGATCAGGATGGCTACCCCTGCTTTTTTGACTTCACCTGAAGCATAGTAGATTTTGCTCCAACCTTTTACCTTTAACCTGCATGTATCTCCCCGCTTCAGGTGTGTTTCCTGTAAACAACATATTGTAGGATTCTGGCTTTTAATCCATTCTGCTAACCGCTTCCTCTTTATGGGGGAGTTTACCCCGTTCACGTTTATGGTTAGAATGACCAATTCTGTATTACTTGCCATCTTGTTAACCCCGGTTTATGCTTTCCTCCCTTCTTTCCCCTTTGCCCCCCTTCCAAGTATTAAGCTTGTGAGCACCCCTTGCTTCTCACAGCCCTCCCTTTTTAGTATCCCTCCCCCCGCCTTAGAGTTCCTCCCCCTATCTTTCCCTCCCAGTTTCCATATTCCCTTCTGCTTAGCTTATTCCTTCCCTTTTCACTTTTCCCTTCTCACTTTTCAATGAGGTGGGAGAAGTTTCACCATAGATTGAATATGTCTAAAATTTTTCTCTTAAAGCCAATTCTGAAGGCAGCTAGGTGGTGCAGTGGATAGAGCACCAGCCCTGAAGTCAAGAGGACCTGAGTTCAGGGGACTTCCGGCCAAGATGGTGGAGAAGAGGCACATAGCTGTGTAGCTCCACGCTTTCTCTCACTATCCATTTCATTACAAGCCTCTGAATTGATGCTTGACTGAAAAAAACCCCACAAATAGTTACCAAGAGAAGCCATCCTTGAGATTCGCCAAGAAAGGTCTCTCTTTACTGGAGGGCTGGGATGGTTTTAGATCGGGCGCAGGCGGCGGGCAGCGGCAGTGAGAGCACAGGAGCAGACTGGAGAGGGGGTGGGGAGTGATCGCGGCTGCCTCTGCAGGGAGAGCTTCGCTACAGGGCTGGATACTTTGCTCTGGAAGCAAGTCAGCAGCCCAGCAGAGAAGCTAAAAACACCAGGGTTGAAGAATACAACCCCAAACAGCTGGAGTCTCTTGGGACCTGGCCGCCCCCTCTTTTCCCCCCATAGTGACTCTGCACACTCTCGGATCTCAGAGCGCAGACGCAGCACAGTCGGGCTAGTGCCTCACTGCTGCCCCCCCGCAGTCTGGAGAGGAAGCTCGGTAACACCACCCAGCCCCTTCCCCAAAGAAAGACTACAGTTTTTTCTGTTTTTCTTTGCTAATTTGTCTTTGATTATTAGACAGAATGAGCAAGAAACTGAAGAGGACTTTAACCCTTCACACCTTCTATACAGATCGAGAGCAGACTCTAAATCCTGAGGAGACTAAAAACAGACAATCCCCAGGTGAATCCCCAAAGGAGGAGATCATACGTTCCTCAGCACAGATGAATCTCATGGAGGAAATTAAAAAGGCTCTCACAAGGGAGCTAGAAGAAAAATGGGAAAAGCAGAGTGAGGCTTGGCAAAAGGAGAGGGAAGCTTGGGAAAAGGAGAGGGAGGCTTGGCAAAAGAGCCTGGAGAAGTCAGTTAAAGAGAGACTGGATAAAGAAATAAAATCCTTGAAAAATAGGATTAGTGAACTGGAAACAGAAAATGGCTCTCTAAAAAACAAAATTGGTGAAATGGAAAAAAATTCCATAGAACCAAAGAACTCAATGGGACAATTAGAAAAAGATATAAAAAAAGTGAGTGAAGAAAATTCTTCATTGAAAATCAGAATCGAACAATTGGAATTGAATGACTCGAGGAGACAAGAAGAATCAGTCAAGCAAATCCAAAAAAATCAAACAATGGAAAAGAATGTGAAATACCTTCTGGGGAAGACACAGACCTGGAAAACAGATCCAGGAGAGACAATCTGAGAATCATTGGACTCCCAGAAAAGCATGATGAAAAAAAGAGCCTGGACACTATTTTCCAGGAAATTATCAAAGAGAACTGCCCAGAAGTCATAGGAACAGAGGAAAAAATAGACATTGAAAGAATTCATCGATCACCCACTGAAAGGGATCCTAAAATCAAAACACCAAGGAATATAGTGGCCAAATGCCAGACCCCTCAGACGAAGGAAAAAATATTGTAAGCAGCTAGAAAAACCCAATTCAAGTATCAAGGAGCCACAATAAGGATCACCCAGGATCTGACAGCATCCACATTAAAGGATCAGAGGGCTTGGAATATGATATACCGAAAGGCTAAGGAACTTGGTATGCAACCAAAAATAACCTACCTAGCTAGAATGAGCATCTTTTTCCAGGGAAGAAGATGGACATTCAATGAAGTAAGCGAATTTCACCTATTTTTGATGAAAAAGCCAGAACTTAACAAAACGTTTGATCTACAAATATAGAACTCAAGAGAAATCTAAAAAGGTAAAGATTAATCTTGGGAACTATATTTTGGCTATAAAGATGTATAAAGAATACATGTATACCTTGTTCTAGAAATTGATATGGAAAGGACATTGTACCAGAAAAAGGGTAAAGTGGGGGTAGTACATCTCATGAAGAGGCATAGGAAACCTATTATATCTGAGAGAAAGAATGGAGGGGGATGAAGATAGTGGGTATATTACTGCCTTCAGAACTTTTTTTTTTAACCATCACTATAATATAATTGGTATATTGTAATATTGCATCCCAGGCTTATCATGTTTGTAATGCCATTATTACTTTTACCCGTAGGATATACCAACTTGAAACCTTTGTTCAACATTTCTGTGAACTTCTAGAGCATTATTCATTTGTCCTTGACATCTTATATCTTCATCTCAACTTCCCATGGTCTGTATTTCTTATATTAAAATTTCTGCAAAAAATATATGGCTCTAAAAATAAGTCCAAGCCAATTAAATTTAAGTTCCAAAACTAGAGATTGATTCTTGGGGCCAAGCCTACATCTCCTATCACTACTTCTATATACCATAACATATTCTGTTTTTGCTCCTTTAATTAGCTTCTGCTGATTCTTCTATAGCTTTATCCTGTGGCTGCTATAACAAACTCTGCTCACTTAAGATTCTAGGATCCCATATTTATAACTGGAGTAGATACAAAAGAGTTGACATTGCTTTGGCATTGACAAAAACAAACCAGGCAAACCTTTCCCAGTAAGATCTGGAGTGAAGCAAGGTTTCCCACTATCACCATTATTATTCAATATCATATTAGAAACACTAGCCTCTGCAATAAGAGTCGAGAAAGAGATTAAAGGAATTAGAGTAGGCAATGAGGAAACCAAACTATCACTCTTTGCAGATGATATGATGGTATACCTAGAGAACCCCAGAGATTTTACTAAAAAGCTATTAGAAATAATTCATAATTTTAGCAAAGTAACAGGATACAAAATAAATCCCCATAAATCCTCAGCATTTTTATACATCACCAACAAAATCCAACAGCAAGAGATACAAAGAGAAATTCCATTCAAAATAACTGTTGACAGCATAAAATATTTGTGAATCTATCTACCAAAGGAAAGTCAGGAATTATATGAGTAAAATTACAAAAAACTTTCCACACAAATAAAGTCAGACTTAAATAATTGGAAAAATATTAAGTGTTCTTGGATCGGCCTAGTGAATATAATAAAGATGACAATACTCCCTAAATGAATCTATTTATTTAGTGCTATACCAATCAGACTTCCAAGAAAATATTTTAATGATCTAGAAAGAATAACAACAAAATTCATATGGAACAATAAAAAGTCGAGAATCTCAAGGGAATTAATGAAAAAAAAATCAAATGAAGGTGGCCTAGCTGATCTAAAATTATATTATCAAGCAGCAGTCACCAAAACCATTTGGTATTGGCTAAGAAATAGATTAGTGGATCAGTGGAAAAGGTTAGGTTCACAAGACAGAATAGTCAACTATAGCAATCTAGTGTTTGACAAACCCAAAGACCCTAACTTCTGGGATAAGAATTCATTATTTGATAAAAACTGCTGGAAAAACTGGAAATTAGTATGGCAGAAATTAGGCAAGGACCCACGCTTAACACCATATACCAAGATAAGATCAAAATGGGTCCATGATCTAGGCATAAAGAACGAGATTATAAATAAATTAGAGGAACATAGGATAGTTTCTCTCAGAGTTGTGGAGGAGAAAGAAATTTGTGACCAAAGATGAACTAGAGACCATTAATGATCACAAAATAGAAAATTTTGATTATATCAAATTAAAAAGCTTTTGTACAAATGAAGCTAATGCAAACAAGATTAGAAGGGAAGCAACAAACTGGGAAAACATCTTCACAGTTAAAGGTTCTGATAAAGGCCTCATTTCCAAAATATATAGAGAACTGACTCAAATTTATAAGAAATCAAGCCATTCTCCAATTGATAAATGGTCAAAGGATATGAACAGACAATTTTCAGATGATGAAATTGAAATTATTACCACTCATATGAAAGAGTGTTCCAAATCACTGTTGACCAGAGAAATGCAAATTAAGACAACTCTGAGATACCACTACACACCTGTCAGATTGGCTAAGATGACAGGAAAAAATAATGATGAATGTTGGAGGGGATGCGGGAAAACGGGGACACTGATGCATTGTTGGTGGAGTTGTGAACGAATCCAACCATTCTGGAGAGCACTCTGGAATTAAGCCCAAAATGTTATCAAACTGTGCATATCCTTTGATCCAGCAGTGTTACTTCTGGGCTTATATCCCAAAGAAATACTAAAGAAGGGAAAGGGACCTGTATGTGCCAAGAATGATTATGGCAGCCCTGTTTGTAGTGGCTAGAAACTGGAAAATGAATGGATGCCCATCAATTGGAGAATGGCTGGGTAAATTGTGGTATATGAATGTTATGGAATATTATTTTTCTGTAAGGAATGACCAGCAGGATGAATACAGAGAGGCTTGGAGAGACTTACATGAACTGATGTTATGTGAGATGAGCAGAACCAGGAGATCATTATACACTTCAACAACGATACTGTTTGAGGATGTATTCCGATGGAGGTGGATTTCTTTGACAAAGAGACCTAACTCAATTTCAGTTGATCAATGATGGACAGAAGCAGCTACACCCAAACAAAGAACACTGGGAAATGAATGTAAACTATTTGCATTTTGTTTTTCTTCCCAGGTTATTTTTACCTTCTGAATCCAATTCTCCCTGTGCAACAAAAGAACTGTTTGGTTCTGCAAACATATATTGTATCTAGGATATACTGCAACATATTTAACATATATAGGACTGCTTGCCATCTAGGGGAAGGGGGTGGAGGGAGGGAGGGAGGGGAAAAATTGGAACATAAGCGAATGCAAGGGATAATGTTGTAAAGAAATTACCCTGGCATGGGTTATATTTATTATTATAAAAAAATAAAAAGCAAACCAGGCATAAGAAGTAAAACAATGGTAAAAGAACTGAGTAACAATAAAAACAATAATAGGAATATTAATGGCTTTATAGATTTCTTAGGGAATCACTAAAAAGTTTAAATACTTAATCTATGCCAAAAACTAGGCTCTGCACTCTAATGTGCTCTAGTCAGCCCATTCAGATTCTGTATCTGAAGTCAGAATCCATTTTATGTCTTCTCAACCACACTTAAAAGATAATCTTAGGAACTTGTTATGGAATATCAGAAGGGTTATGTGAGGAAACTAAGAAAACTTCTATCACTAGGATATTTTATTAGTTTTATTGACAAGTCACATTACCAAACAATAAATCTATTTTCAAACTGCAGATGAGAATTGTACTCTTGCCATTTGTATTAGTAAATCTCATGCTGAATTTAAAATAAAGTAGAAATTATAGAAGTAATGGGATAAAATGAAAAACTGCAGCTTTGGAGTCTAGAACTTGGGTTCAAATGCCTCCTCTGATGTTCTATGACCTTATAGAAGTCACCCAACCTCCTTATCTTACTCAACTATAAAATAAGAGGTTAGGATACCATCTTTTGTGAGATCCCTTCCAGCAATAACTTCATGATTCTAACACTTATCAATACTTAGATGCTATTTGAATCGAAAGAGTTACTTGATGGATGCAGAAAAATTTCATTCACTTCTTGGAGAATATCCCGATACATTTGCCCACTTGAATAACAAATTCACCAGTCTGTTAATATGCCTCTTGTTTAGTGTAAGATAGTTTGGAGAATGTTTGTGGGCAAACAACTTGGCTTAATATGCCAAGTAATGGGCTTGAATTCTTGTTAAAAGTCTAAAAGTCTTGGCTGTTGGCTTCCTGGATAACTCATTTTGCTCTTCACCCATTAACACTCAAACAGTTCCTGATTTCTGGAAACTGGATTTAGCTCTTTGCTTTGGAACTCAGTTAAGCACAATAAATCATGCCTAGGGGATATTTGAAAGAATTTTAAAGTAGCCAATTGATAAGTAAGAAATTCATTTAATCAACTGCTTATTTCCTATAGAGGAATCAAATGAACAATTTAACTTTTTTTTAAAATTGAAATGATTGTTTTTTTTTTTTTTTGTTGTTGTTGTTGTTATTGTTTGTTGGTTTTTTTTTTTTTTTTAAAGAAGCAACGTAATTAAAAAATTGTTTTTTTCTGGGAGGAGGGGAGGTAAGGAGAGGTAGTTTGGACATGAAAAAAATGTCTCTTTTTTCATGAGAGACATTGAAGCCCACGGGTAGTTAGATAGGTCCAATCCAAGTCCCTCATTGGTTTTGGACATTTGTCAATCTCCTGCTTTGTTTAGGAATTTAGAGTCAATTCATCTTGCATGGTCAGTATAAGGCACATCTCTGAGGATTGCTGAACCTAGTAATGAAGAAAATATCTCATTGATACACAGACTTCTTCCTACTGCCATTCTAAATATAAATTTAACTGGTGCATATATGAAATGAGAATATACTGTCTGCCAAGGGCAGTGGTACATATCTGTAATCCAAGTTACCAAGGAGCCTCAGCCTAGTGAATCTAGTAAGTTTGGGAGTCCAGCATATGACTGTATGACGAAAATCTTAGATTGGGGAGTCATCACACTGCCTAAGTTGGGTGTATGTGTGTGAAGCTCATAAACAGAGTTGTAGATTTGCATGTTAAACACAATACCAAAATAAGGTCAAAATGGGTACGTGATTTGGGTATAAAGAGTGATACCATAAGCAAATTAGGAGAGCAAGGGATAGTTTACCTATTAGATCCTTGGATAAGGGAGGAATATACGACCAAAGACGAACTAGAAAACATCATGAAACCCAAAATGGACCACTTTTAATTATATTAGGTTAAAAAGATCATAAAATAAAACACACAAGTAAAACCAATACAAACAAGATTAAAACAGAAGTACAAAGCTGGGGAAAAAATTTTACAGGCTGTGTAAATGTCAAATTTAAAAGATTACAAGTCATTCCCCAACTGATAAATGGTCAAAGGATATGAACAATTTTTAAATGACAAAATTAAAGTCATATATAGTCATATGAAAAGATACTTTATATCAGTATTAATTAGAGAAATGCAAATTAAATTAACTCTAAGGTACTAGCTCACACCTGTCAGATTGTATAAGATGACAGGAAAAGATAATAGTAAATGTTGGAGGGGATGGGGAAAACTGGTTCACTGATATCTTGTTGCTGGAGTTGTGAACTGATCCAACCATTCTGGAAAGCAATTTGGAATTATGCTCAAAGGGTTATCACTGGATCTGTATCCAAAGGGAATCATAAAGGAGGGAAAAGGACCCACACATGCAAAAATATTTGTGGAAGCTCTTTTTGTGGTAGCAAAGAATTAGAAAAGGAGTGAATGCCATCAATTGGGGAATGACTGAACAAATTGTGATACTTAAGGTAATGGAATATTATTGTTCTATAAAAATGATGACCAGCTAATTTTAGGAAGGCCTGGAAAGATTTACATGAACTGATGCTGAATGAAACAAGCAGAACCAGGAATGTATTATAACAGCAATAGCAAGATTGTGTAATAATCAACTATGAATGACTTGATTCTTCTTAATGGTTCAGTGATCCAAGGCAGTTCCAATAAGCTTTGGGTCAAAAATGCCCTCAGCATCCAGTAAGAGAACTATGGAGATTGAATGTAAATTAACATGTGCTATGTACACTTTTTTTTTTCTGTTTTTTTCCCCTTTCTTGTGGTTGTTCCTTTTGTTCTGTTGTTTCTCTCTGAGCATGATTCATAAAGAAGTGTATATTAAAAAATTCAATATACATGTATAACCAAAAAAAAATAAAACAATTAACAACAACAAAAAATATGTTCATCAACAGTTATCTCAGTCCTTTGGGTGACCATAGCACTTCCATCCCTAATGAAATAAAAAGACCAATACTGAAGGAAAACAAAAGTCCTTTCTAATCTAAGTAAAATAGATTGAAAAGGGAAACTTGCTTATCTCACATAAAGTATGTAAGGTCAAAGTGAAAGTTAAGAATGACTGCATGCCCTCAAAGTTCTATACAGTAGTAGGTATGTAGAAAAATAAACACAATTACAATTACACTTGGGAAACAAGTTACATCAAAATAGAAGAGTAAATTTTTAATGACAATTGTTGTTGTAAGTAGGAGTTATGTCCTAAGAATTGTCAAGTAAGTCCCTCATCCTGGACTATTGAAAACATTCTGTATAATATGGAATATCTGAACCAAGACACAGTTAATAAAGAGGATTCTCATGGCATGGACCAGCAGCCCAGATGAACATTAGAGATGTCAGGCTACATGTAGGATTCCTTCACTGAAGGATGCTGTGTGTATTTGATCCATAAAAGGAAGAGGCTTGAGCCATAAGGCTGCTCCCTCCATACATTTCCCTCATTCTTTCGATTTCTGCCTATACCAGAGGGGAACAACAAACAAAAGCTTCACAGCATGGAGAAAGAGAGAGAGACAGAGAGAAAGAGAGAGAGAGAGAGAGAGAGAGAGAGAGAGAGAGAGAGAGAGAGAGAGAGAGAAAAGGAGAAGGAGATTAGTAAAACAAGGAATCATGGAATGCAAAATGAGAGGAAAGAGAAGAACAGAGAAATACTCTCTGGATCATTATTTCCAAGAGCAAATACAAACCTGTATCTTTACTGGTACTGAAAGTTATATGGAATATGAAGATACCAAAGAGGGGGTAGATAGTAGTATAGAGAGAAGAGGGCAGAGTCTCTGTAGCAATTTAATAAAATATAGCCAAGAAGGAGAAAAATGTGTGTGTGTTGACTACTTTTTAAAAAAATTTATTGAACTACATACAATTTTTTCCCCTGAGGCATTTGAGGGTTAAGTGACTTTCCCAGGGTCACACAGACAGGAAGCATTAAGTGTCTGAGGTCTGATTTGAACTCGGGTCCTCCTGACATCAGGGCTGGTACTCTATCCACTGCACCATCTAGCTGGCCACACTAAAAACAAAATGTATACAAATACAAAAACTGAATAGGAGACAGAAAAGGAAAATATAACAAGACAAAACAAAACATTGTCATTGTGCCCAGCAGAATATTAGGGAGGTTTCAAACTATATGACAATAAATTGCTATTTCAAGGAAAGATGTAGAATAGGATTAAGAAATTATATTCAGGAGTGTCTATTTTTTCTTTGCTTCCTTATAAGTTTTTCTTTTGTTTTATGCTGAAATGTTTTCTTTATTCTTTTTTCCCCTTTCATCATCCCCTCCCCTCATCCCCCAAGAAGGCCACATTTAAGCACATATATATGCATATACATTTACCTGTGTGTAAATATGTATCTAAAACAATAATGTTATGGCTGGTTTATAACTTTCTCTCTTGATTGAATATTTAGTTTGATATAGTCTAACATCAGTGATTACTAACCCTGTTTTTTTGTTTGTTTATTTGTTTTTTCACTTGAGTCAATTGGGGTTAACCAATTTACTCAAAATCACAAGCTAGGAAATATTAAGTGTCTGAGATCAAATTTGAACTTGGGTCCTCCTGACTTCAGAGCTGGTGATCTATTTACTATATTATCCAGCTGCCTGTAGCCCTGCTTTTTTTTTTTTTTTCGCCCTGATCCTTGTAGTGTTTCTGTATCTATTTCTTTCCTATACCTGATAACTCTTCTACTTTAATTCTGCTCTTTAACTTGCCTTCTTGTTATTACTTATCCCCCCACCCATTTACCCCTCCTTTATCTTTTCCCCTTCCCTCTTCCCCCTCTTTATCCCAGTCCCATTAATCTGCACATTTTATCCGACTCCTCTTAATCTAAACACCCTACCATAACCACATTTTATTTTATGCTACCTTTTCCTCTCTATCCTTTTCCCCATTAATCTACACATCCCTCTGTATTGCAAGTTACCCTTTATCCTTGCCCATTAATTTACACATCCTTCTGTACCCCATCTTATCCTATTCCTTCCCCACCCTTACTCCCTTCCCCCCCACCATGTTTCTTTATATATTTTGAAGCTAAACCCTTCATAGTATGTGTAAAATTTTCTTGAATGTTTTTAAGAACAGATACAAGTCCTTATAATTATTTTATAATTTTTAAAAATATCTAATAGTTTTGTCTCTAAGTGATCTCTGTGGAGGTGAAAGTCCTTTTGAAATAGAAAAATGCTGGAGTAATCCAAGTTCTTAGTATTTTATGGGATGTGGGATATATGCCGCCAACATGATATCCAGGTCCCCTTGATCTTTCTGAAATCAGGTTACATGATCATTGAGGAAGGAATAATTAATAGTTAAAGAACTTCACCATGTTGATAGGATGTGAATTTTTTATAAAATTTTATGTTCTAAAATTTACTTAGAACCTGAGTAACATTGGCACAATATGTTTTTACATGGCACAATATCTTTTTCACTTCTACAGAAATTCTGTAGCTATTCATGAGATGCATATTTTTGCTAAGGAAGGGTTTTTGGTTGTGAATTTGATGTTATTTATGTGTGGCATAGTAAATAAAGAACTGAACATTAATGCTTTTTAATTAGGTAAATTGATTCAGGATGTACTTAATTATGCCAAAGTAAAAGAAGAAGAAGAAGCAATAATCAGAATAGAAATGGTCCAAATAAGATGATGGGGTTATAGGGTTGGAGAGAGGAGTTCTATTTTTTTTTTACACTGTTATAGTTAAAGACATTTATCTTCTTTTAAAAAATTTTATTCATGGCATATGGAATCAATCACAAATGTTTCTTACAATCAACATTTTAATGGATTATGTATCATGAAGTTCAGGTCAAAAATTTTTAACTCAGATTTAGAGTGAGCTAAGGTTCAAGAATATTCTCATTGGTATACCTGATCCTAGATCTTGGGAGTGACCATTTTTCTTTGGCTAGTAGGGAAGAAAACTTTGTTTTCTGTCTTTCAAGAATAGCTTTGAGTCTGGATATTAAATGCCAGGGGCTTCCAAATGTTGAGCCTTTTAACAGACAATGAGTATTTTAAAATATTGAGGGCAAAGGATAAGGGAGTAGGAAATGTATGTTTTAACCATGAAAGCCTTACTTAGACTTCTCATCTTATTTTATAAAATACAACTTGGGTCCTAGGTGAACCTTTTTAGAGCTGGTAGGCATGGCATTACATATGCACCAGTCACTTCAAAGATAACTGTGAAATCTTAGTCCTAATACCTAGAAATAGCAGTGACTGACAGAAAGTGATAAAATGCAAAAATATCTTATTAAAGATGCCACTGGGAAATATTAGCAATGATAAAAAGTACATAATTTGCCAAGAACCATAAAGTTAATATCTTGTGAAAAGTTAAATCTCTAATGGCCCAAAGACACCAAGATCTTTTGTGTCATATCTCATATTTAAGACTCATTCCTATTTTGTAAGCCAATCACTATTGAGTAGTTTTTTCTTTACTTCAACAACTAAATTCAACAAGGATTTATTGAATATCTACTTTGTGTAGAAAGATTGCTAAGTAGAGGCAAGGGGTAAGTACATATACAGAGGTAAGAAAGATCACCTCCAAACTTCCATAGAGATGAAGCAGAAAAATGTGTTACTTGCTCTAATTTCTCTCCCATTAAGTATGAAAAAATATTCATATTTTTAAAAAGATTATCCTTTCTCAGTTCTAATTCTAAATCTACTACTTTATGGCACACTGAAAGGCCCTATGGACTTAGGAACTAAAAGACAGTTTGAGTCACATTTTGTAGCTGAAAAATGGATAGTGATGAGACTAATTAGGAAATTTCAGTATTTTAAGTTAGTAATATATCTTCTAATTTATAGAAATTTGAACATTGAACAAAAATGTTTTAATTGGTCAACTTTGCTTCATCCTTTTACTTATTGTTCCAAATTTGTTTCTTTATCCTTTTTTGACTATATAAATCATGACAGATCTATTATTGAATCAAACTCAGGTCATCCAGTCTAACCCCTTCTCTTTTTGAGGATGGAGAAACTGAGACTTGGAGCCAAATGATTTTGCAAAGTAAACAGCAGTGGTACTGTTTGAAAGTAGTCCCCTGTAACTATTTTGTTCTTGATCAAGAGAAGTGAAAAAAAGTTTTAGAATAATTTTTTAATATATAGTGAATTGAATCAGTCATTTATTGGATATCCCAAAGCTGAAACTATTTTTAGGATATAACAAGGATATAACAAAAGGATATAGGGAATGTAACAAAAGAGAGTTGCGGTTAAGTAAGGAGATCATAAGAGGCAGTACCTGTTTTTTTTTTTTTAATTATAAAACAGAACATATGCATGGATAATTTTTTACAACTCATTTCTGTTCTAATTTTTCTCTTCTCTCCTTCTACCTCCTCCCCTAGATGGCAGGCAGTCTCATACATGTTAAACATGGCAAAATATATCCTAGATACAATATATGTTTACAGATTCATGTAGTTCTCTTGTTGCACAAGAAGAATTGGATTCTGAAGGTAGAAATAACCTGGGAATATAAACAAAAATGCAAGTAGTCCACATTCATTTCCCAGTGTTTCTTCTCTGGGTGTAGCTGATTCTGTCCATCATTGATCAATTGGAACTGAATTAGATCTTCTCTTTGTAAAAGATATCCACTTCCATTAGAATATATCGTCATATATTATTGTTGTTGAAGTGTATAATGATCTGCTCCTGCTCATTTCATTCAAAATTAGTTCATGTAAATCTCTCCAAGCTTCTCTGAAATCATCCTGCTGGCCATTTCTTACAGAACAATAATATTCCATAAGATTCATACACCACAATTTATCCAACCATTCTCCAATTGATGGGCATCCATTCAATTTCCAGTTTCTAGCCACTATGAAAAGGATTGCCACAAATATTTTGGCACATCTGGATTCCTTTTCCTTCTTTAGTATTTCTTTGGGCTATAAGCCCAGTAGACACACTGCTGGATCAAAGGGTATGCACAGTTTGATAACTTTTTGGGCATAATTCCAGATTGCTCTCCAGAATGGTTGTATTCGTTCACAACTCTACTAACAATGTATCAGTGTCCCAGTTTTCCTGCATCCCCTTCAATATTCATTATTATCTTTTCCTGTCATCTGAACCAATCTGACAGATTGTCTTAATTTGCATTTCTCTGATCAATAATGATTTGGAACACTCTTTCATATGAGTAGACATAGTTTCAATTTCATCATATGAAAACTGTTCATATCCTTTGACCATTTATCAATTGGAGAATGGCTTGATTTCTTCTAAATTAGAGTCAATTCTCTATATATTTTGGAAATGAGGCCCTTATCAGAACTTTTGACTTTAAAAATGTTTTCCCAGTTTATTGCTTCCCTTCTAATCTTGTTTGCATTAGTTTCATTTGTACAAAAGCTTTTTAATTTGATATAATCAAAATTTTCTATTTTGTGATCAATAATGATCTTCTTTGGTCACAAATTCCTTTCTCCTCCACAAGTCTGAGAGGTAAACTACTCTATGTTCCTGTAATTTATTTATAATCTCGTTCTTTATGCCTAGACCATGGACCCATTTTGATTTTATCTTGGTGTCCAATGTTAAGTGCCTAGTTTGGCAGTACCTGTTTTTGTCAAATGTAAGTGACAAGGCTCACAAGAATTATATCAGAGGGAATTGGGGAAGGGGGCAGATTCAGGTCCTAAGCCACTTTTAATGACTTATGCAGTAGGGAGAAGGTAAAGGGTAGGAGGGAATGTAAAAATGTGAGATGTACTGCAGAACTCATGAAGAGAAAATATTTTACTGATTAAAAAAAAATGTGTATTTGGCTGAAGTAGAATTTACTTCAATGCCTACTTTGGCAGTACCTGTTTTTGTCAAATGTAAGTGACAAGGCTCACAAGAATTATATCAGAGGGAATTGAGGAAGGAGGCAGATTCAGGTCCTAAGCCACTATTAATGACTTATGTAATAGGGAAAGAGTAAGGGGTAAGAGGAAATGTAAAAATGTGAGAAGTACTGCACTACTCATGAAGGGAAAATATTTTCCTGATTTTTTAAAAAAAATGTGAATTTGGGTCAAATAGAATTTACTTCAGTGGACAACTGATCTTGATTTTGATTTGTGGCAAAATTAAGAAATATTCAGTGAACATTTTGAACAAATAATGGAGGTCACTAAGTATCAGCATGATTTCATCAAAAATAAGTTGTATTACATAAATTTTATTTCCTTTTTTTTTTTAATGAATTTACAAGTTTGGAAAATGAGAAAAGTGGTGTGGGCTACCAATAGAAATGGATTAATTGAAAAGTTGTAGAAAGGTCAGAATGAAAGACTTGACACTGATGGTTCTGCTTTAATATCTGTGCTGTTTAATAGTTTAATTGATGACTTGCTCTGTGGCATAATGACGTGGCTACCAAACCTGCAGATTATATACAACTTGGAGGGACAGTTAGCAGTTTAGTTGGAATGATCATGATCCAGAAATATTTAGAGAGGTTAGAATTCTGGGCCAAATAAAATAAGATGACATTTAATTAAGAATGAAAGCTAACTTGTGTAGCTGATTTTTCTTTTTGAATCCATGTACAAGATGGGGAAGGTATATCTATGTAACACTTAATCTGTAAAAATCTTGGGATTTTTGTGAATCACAAGCTCAATGTACAACAGTTACAAATACTTGTCAAAAAAGGTAATGTGTTCCTGATCTGCATCAATTATGGCAGTGTTCTCAGTACTAGCAAAGTAGTGGTCATGTTGTACTTACTCAAATTCTTTCTGATGATCAGTTTGGGGTGCTAAATTTTAGGAAGACCATTGATAAATTGGATGGCACCTAGAGGAAGTGAGCAAGATGATGAGAAGACTAGAGATCATGCCTAATTATTTCAATTAACTGAGGAAACAATGTAAATGCAGGAGTTTGAAGGTATGTTACCTAGAACAAGAATTAAATTTCTTCTGTTGGACCCTACAGGGCAACATGCCCAGATACATCCACATCCACACCCACTCACAACCACACACACCCATTCCTACCTCTACTGCTCCCCACAAAACACATATTGATTTATGAGTGCCTCTCTTATATTCTATTTATATATGTATTTAGGCAATTCTTTCAGGGAGAGAGGGAGAAAGGAGAGAAGGAGAGGGGGGAGGGAACAAGGAAGAAAGGAAAGAGAAGAGAGGGAGAGAGAGGAAAAAGGGAAGGAGGAAGGGAGGAAGAGAGGAGGAAAAAAAAAGATGGCAGCTTGTCTATGAAACTGAAGAATTGCTCTCAAAAGATACATCACAATTTTTTCAAAGTGAAAACACAGGTCTATAAAGGTCATCTCCATATAGGTACTTTTCTGATTCTGTGAAGAAAATGAGATTTTATTTAGTGTTAATTGTGTGATAGGCACTGTTTCAAAATAGTATTTCAATTCTCACAAAAAAAATTCTCTTATTCATTTAATTCACTTAACCCCAATTGCTTCAGCAAAAATAAATAAATAAAGAAAAATATTCTCTTGAAAGATTGATGCTATTTACTCATAATTGAGGAAACTGAAATAGAAATTATAGAAATTAAGTGATTTGTCAAGACACACAAGTGTCTAAAGCCAGATTTGAATTTGGATCTGATTGACTTCAAGTCCAGCAAGTTATCCATTGTGCCACCTAACTCCCTCACTTCTGGACTTTTCCAATGAGGTCATGCACAATTCTGTTGTCTCTCAATTTCTTGAAACTAGTATTTACTTAAGAGCTAATATACCCTGCTGAATCTAGAAAGATTCTGGCTCTGGGAACTCCTGGAGAAGAAACTTTGCTTTAGCTAAGTTTTAACGTAGCAAAGAAGGGGGGAATAATTTTTAGTTTCTCCTATTAAAAATGTTTTATATCTGTTATCTCTGTATGTGAAAAATGTCCAAATGCCATCCCAATCTTGCACAAACTAATCTTCCTTCTGCTCTTTGGTGTCATGCATTAGGAAACTGGCAAGCTAGGAAATGCAATTTACAATGAAATTCCAATAAATTTATTCTCCCTTCTAGAAATCTGGGGATTTTTTTCCCCTTCCTTTTTTTAATTGGAAGCAAACAAGAGAAATATAAATAAAGCCCCGAGTCTATTTTTTAAAAAATCAAACTTCTTGTCTATATAAAAAGAATGGGGCTATTTTATAATTGAGAGGATAGGAAGACAGTAAGTATTCCTCTCTATAGGCAGTGCTATTCAAATAAGTATCATTATAATAGCTCTAGAGATGCTAGGAGATAATAAAAGACACTTATGATTCTACAGGAATATGCTAGCAACTTAAAAGAAACACAAACCAAACAGGAACTTGTGTTATATTCTTCACTAAGTAACACACTGGTATAACTTCAGATTTATTATTGGATAACATGTTTTTAGTACTGGTAGTTGCTTGACATGTATTACCCATCCTATTATGCATAAGTTGTTTATCTCAAGGAAGTGTCTGTGGTTTGAAGATTTTTATCTTCTACAGATCTGATTATTGTTTCATCTATAATTGGAAAAGTCACCGGAAACTTCTCATTTTTATAGGCTTGGTAGGTTTGTTCTTGGAGAATTGGAAACATCTGTTAGGTTATTATTGGAGTCAACAAATGTTGGTTCTGTAAATAAAGTATTTATGGATCATCAAGACAGCAAAAATCTTGCTCTTTATTCTAATTTTGACTTGAAAATGTAATTGGGGTAGGTGGAACACTAGGATTTCAAAATAAATATGAGAAATAATATTTTGAAAAACAATTTTTTTCCTCCTGAGATTTGTCATAGTTTACTTTGTACAAAGTGTCAAGGCTTAGTTGGTTATTGTTGCCAAGAAGACTCTTTCATTGAACCCATGAAAATGTCTTTTAGAGGTTGGCTCTGTCTTTCCCTCTAAAGTAATTTTCCATCTTCTTTCTATGTATCCTGTATACATAAACGTATGTATATAATATATGTCATCTTCTCTATTAGATGGTAGATTTCTTGAGGGAAGTACATTTTACTTTTATCTTTGTTTTTCCCAGTCTTCAGCACAGAGCTTGGCACATACAAAGCATGTCATAAATGCTTGTTGAATGATTGACTGACCTTGGAGCTCATGACTCTAAGGTGGCAAAGATTTCTTCAGGGCTGTAGCATCTCAAGGCATGAGACTGTGAATTCAGGACTATATTCCTCAGAAATTCAAGAAAGTCAATCCCACCCAAGTTGGAGATCTGATGAATTCCAATAAATTTATTCTCTCTTGTAGAAATCTGGGGATTTTTTCCCTCTCCTTTTTTAAATTAGAAGCAAACAAGAGAAACATAAATAAACTCCTGAATCTATTTTTTTTTAAATCAAGTTTCTTATCTTTATAATAGCCCCAGAGATGCTGGAAGATAATAAAAGATAGTTATTCAATGGAATTCTTCACTAAGTAGCACACTGGTATAACTTCGGATTTATGATTGGACAATGTATTTTTAGTATTAGTGATTCTGGGAAAGTCATTTAATCCCTTTTGCCTCAGATTCCTCCTCTGTAAAATGAGCCAGAAAAGAAAATTTTCAAACTACTTTAGTAACTTTGTCAACAAAACCCCATATAGAATCAAGAACAACTGAATTTGATTGAAAGACAATAACAATCAGAATTTTCCTGATTGGGACCGAGATGGTATTAAGACCTGGTAGATATATCAGTGGCTTATAATTCTAGATGAATATGCTTGGGCTTTTTATTCTGTAAGGGATAGATTTTCAGTCTCCATTTTATAGCATTCATGAATTTGGCAGGGAAAAAATATATTTTTGTTTCCTTTGCAAGTCTATTATTATCACCATTACTTAATTAGATATTTTAAAATATTATTCTGAAAAGAGTTTTACAAATTCACCAGACTGCCAAAGAGGTCATTGACAATAAAAGCTCTGAGGTATAGAAATATTTGGCTTGCAATTATTTCTTGCTGAGAGATTTTGATTGTTTTATGCCTCTCAGCTTTGTACCAGTTTGCTAATGATAATAAACTATTACTTCCTTTGCTGTGACTATCTTGTTCTCAATTTCTTTTTCTACTTTTGGGGTATAGACAAACATTACTTCTAAAATTAGCTCTCACTAAGCTGTGTGGATTATCTTTTTTTTTTTAAATGGATATGGATAATGGAAAATGTCATATTTTATAAATACCCTGTGTTGAATTTATTTCTAGACTTTTTAACCTCTTGATCTTTTTTTTTTTTCATGAATCGTGAAGAGTATAGTAAAACCTAATAGGGCAAACTAGCCTGGAATATGGGTAAAATAATTCTTATGGCTCATATCACTAGTTTGATAGCTAACCACTTCTGCCACCACTATTGACAAGTTGTCCTTTCTACCAGTGATTGATTAGTAAATGTCCCCATCCTTCTCCTGTGTCTTTTATTTTCCTAATCCACCTAATGAATTCAACAGATAGTAGTAGAAGGTATGAAGCCATGTAAAAGGAAGAATGGAAGATGTGACAATATTGAGTTACCTAGGTGGCAAAGTAGAGGGAGTCTTGAGCTTGGAGACAGGAAAACCTGATTTCAAATTAGGCCTTAGACACTTAATAGACATGTAAGCTAAGGGAAATCAATTAACGTCTGACCATCTCAGTTTCATCATTTGAAAAATAAGAATAATAAAAGCAATTATCTCCCAGTGTTATTATGAGAACAAAATGAGAAAAGATTTTTTAAAGCATTTTGCCAAACATAAAGCACAATATTATTAGTACTTTTAAAATATCAGCAAGTAGTTATTAAATACCTATTATGTTCTTGGCAATAAACTATAATAGAAAAAAAAAGACAACAATATGGTAGACATATGCATTGGGTAGTATTGTATCATGCCTACTGAGATAATGTCTTGCAATAGTATCCTAATTTCTGAATGCTATGTTGTAATAACCCCATTAAATTTTCTCTTCAGTATCAGATAGAAACTAACGCACTTTCCAATGTGTCCCAGAGAAGCTTTGCTGCCTTTGATGGCAAATATGCTATATCACACATGTCTGATCAGAAAGTAAAGGCCTAATTCCACAATGGTATATTCTTCAATAATTTTCTTTTAAGTCATCTATTTTTGATGGTAGCAGCTTTTATATGAAAGGGAATCTTTATACCCAAAATAAAAGTCTTTTAAAGAAATCTTATATTCTCAAAGGTTAGTAGTTTATAGAGATCCTTGTACTTTTATCTTAGGAAAATACTTAGCCTGCTAAGGGTAGTCATTGAAAAATAAGTATTACATTATTGAAACATATACCATTTACCTTAGAAGACATATTTCATTTGACTTGTGTAATGTTTATTAGGGGATTAACTGGGTGAATGCTAATAATTGGATAATGGGGTCCCTTTGTAAAGTAACTTCATCCTCCCATCTCACCAGTCTTCTTGCATCTTATGCTGCTCGCCTCCCACTCCTATCTACTTTAACTTTATAATATCCACTATAATACTTTAGTTTGTTTAGATAGTTCATCCTTGATTTGTACTTTGTCTTCTTGTTAGATGATAATTTCCTCCTAGTACAGTGCCTGGTAATTGGAGGTTAGTAAATGCTTATCGATTGACTGATTTAGCCTACAAAAGAAAATAAGTTGATTATAAAAGGATCAAGAGTAAGAAATGTGATGTACTCTCTTATTTTTTCAGGAATTAAAGGAAATATCTTGTTATATAGTGAGATTTTTCTTTTTTGCATAATCATACCATACTATCAACACTTGATTATTCCAAAAATTAATGCTTAAATGTAACTCTTCTGCATAGTTTTCCTGAGCATAGTTCCTGGCTTATAGTAGTAAGATGTTCAATAGCTTTATATTGAATGAATGATTAATGGTTTCAATAATAACCTAAATTTTGTTAAATACAAATTTCAAAAGTATTTTCTAAATTTTAATTTTGTTTTTCATGAAAGAATCCCAGGAAACTATTTCCCTTTCCTCCCATATTTACTTGTAGAAGATTGGTCTATATTTTAATTTCATTTAAATTAGGTAAGCATATTCTGTTACAGATTAACCTTGCATAATAAGGTTCTCCTAGTATTTCATTAGCTTCTCTTCAGAAGTTGTAATAAATTGAGTCTTACAAATCTGGTGAGGATGTAGTGATGTAGTGACCCAAACTTGAGTACATTATTATTGATTACAGGTTTTAATTATTATCATTATAATCTATTATATGTTAGATCCATTAGATGTTAATCACTTCTAGGAGTATTAACAAAGAAAGTTTGTTTTTGTCTACAAGGATATTGATCTGTCAATTATTGAGGCCAGGAAATACTTTTCATTCGGTTTGCTTTTGTGATACCAACAGGTGTATTAGTGCTTCTGCTAACATTAAGCCGACTTAAACATCTGACCTCGACAAGATAAAACCAGATTGAGCTCATTTTGCCATCTTTGCTTAGTTCACTGTCAACCAAGTGCTGCGTATTTGCCAGAGACATATTTTTCATTTTTTTGTTGTTAATGGTTGTCAATTCTGTTTTGTTTTGCTTTTTAAGAATGGATGTGATTCCAAGGAAACATGCAAAATTTATAGCTCTTAATAAGCATACTTCAGTGACTGGGAAAGACATTGCAGTAGTTGTAAGGAAATTAAGCATTTCAAGGATCATAAAAACACACAGTGACACTAGATAACCTATATTAAAACACAAGGGAAAGTCTGGTTGAACACAGTAACAAAAACAGTAAACAACTGGTAAAAAACTGCCCAAGAAATCCTCATAAAGGAGTAAATTTTTAGAGGGACCTGATCCCTCTACTGGGGGGTTACTTTTGATTCTTCTAAATCTATCATGGGCTCCTAGAAATTGGAATAACAGTGAGAAGACCATTAAAAAAAAAAAACACTTGAAATGGGCGAAAACAAACATAAGACCCTGAAAGATTGGAATAGGTAATTTTTAGTGATGAAACTCACTTTTTTATTCAAGGTTATACCCCAAAGTCCAAATAAGCCGGTATGTAAGATCTGAACCTATTCATCAGACTGTAAAATATCTCCTTTTCAACTTCCCAGAAATATTTTGAGGATTTTCTTGCTTTCAGTGGACATAAAAACTCTTGTTTCCGTGGAATATGTGATCTGCTCTGATAAATATATTGAAATACTGAAAAGCAGAATTGTTCTGGAATTACATAATTTCTCAAATAGAAACAGAATATTGCCTTCTACCATTTCACATGACATAAAAGGTTGAAAAATTTTATACATGACATAGAGGTAAAACTTCTTATTTGGCCAGTAATTCAACTGAATGAAAACTAGTTGAAAACCTGAATGTAATAAATGCTAATTTTGAAAAAAAAATGGACTGTTTATTCAAGGTTTCCAGAATATTCATCATGAAACCATGATGGAGAAACTAAAGAATATATATCAAAATCTTGTGAACTCAATGCCAACTTGTATAAAATAAGTGACTATAGCCAAAGTAGGACTTAGCATGTAATTTTAGAAACAGACATTTGTAAGATGTTGATAAATGTAATCATTTTACCTGTGCGAAGTAATTTGCATAAATTCAGATGATATAAACACTGAATACAATATATATGTCCTGATATACTTCATTTGAGATAGCATATACAGTTGTTTGAGCTCTGGATGTGAAATCAAAAGATAATGGGCTTAAATCCCACTTCAAATCCCATTTAGCCCCATGAATAAAGTACAAATTACTCAATCTCCTAAGTAAGTATCCATTTATCATATAGAATCAGGAATACCATGGCAAGTTTTTTTTTTTTTTTTTTTTTTTTTTTTTTAAATCAGGAAGCTCCAATACAATAAAATCAGAATGGTCCTGACAAAACAAACCCAAGATACCAATGTAGTTATTAATACTTGTATTATCCACCTCAAAAGGAAGGAAAATACTTGGTTAAAATTTAAATCAGTATATTAAGACGGAATTTGTTTTTATTAATTATTAATCTATCCAATGATTAAAATAGTTAGATATTAGATTTTATGAAGATACAACTTAATGAAAATCTTAGAGAAATATACAGAGTCAAAATAAGTTGTTCTTGGTGGCATTATTCTAAGAGTTTTCTCTAACAACCTTTAGCAGTATTTATCTTGAAAAGTGAAGAATTATAAATAGAAATTAATTAGTAATTAAATACTACCATTTATAAAATATATAATAAAGATAAAATATATGTATATATATAATATTAGATTTGTAAAGGAATAACTCTTCTAGCCATACCTGACCAAGAATCTATTATACTGGATCCCCTAAATGTTGCTATTCTACTTTTTTTTAAAAGACCTATAATAATGGACAACCAACTGACAGGGGGAACCCTGAAGCTGGCCTTCTTGACTTTTGGGGTGAGCCCTGAAACTCTCCTCTGACAGGGACCCACCCTTCGGGGCAGTTAAGTGGTTTCATTAAGATTAGTCCAGGACCACTACCTACTTAGCTCAAACTTAAATGGTCTCATTTGGCTGGAGATCTGGACCTAATATTTCTTTTGAGTAACTGCACCCTCTATTGAGCTGAAAATTAGTCCAGGACCACTCCTACTTAGCTGGAACTGATTCAATTGGAAATCTAGACTTGGGGGCAGTGACAATATTGAAGCAATTTCTTTCAATTGAAACTTCAGTCTCATATTTCCTATTTAAAGGGCAATTTGGGGGCTCATTTCTTTGCAGAGGCCTAAAAGCAGGAATCATGCCGTGCCAGGGGACCTCTCTTTGGCATAGCTGCCTCCCAGAATCTGTCCCTTTTGAAGACATTCTCTTCTCAGCCTTAACCCCTCTTTATCTCTCTGGCAGGAGTTCTCAGCTAGGCTCTTTTTCTCTGTCAGGACCTTACCACTGAGGAAGTCAGTCTCCTAGCAAAAGCTGACTTCTCAGTGTCAATAAACTTCCTTTTGCCAGTCTAATATTTCGGGTTTATGAATTCTTTCATGTTGGACTTGCACCCATCAAAGAGGAGTTCAAAAAACCCTAAAGTGCAATAGTTAGTGCACTTTAGTTAGTGTACTGCCACTAAATGCATCATTTGGTTCCCTGACTGGGAATGACCTCATCACAACTACTTCACAAAAATCCATCCATTCCACTTTTGAATAGTTCTGTTTGGAATTTTTCCTGACCGCAAACCTAAGTCTGACCCTTTATGCCCTCTATCCCATTTTGCCTTGTAGGACAACACAGAAATCTAATTCATCAGATACTAAAATATAGTTATAATGTACCATTAGTTTTCTTTTTTTTTTCCTGGACTAATCAATTTCTTCAAACCATTAAAATGTAAATTGGTTTCCAGTATGTTTCTTCATTCTAATATATGTGTTTCTCACTTTATAAAAAATATTTTCTCAAAATGGGGAAGCTAGAATTGTTTTCCAGATGTAGTCTGACCATTTACTAAAATTTTATTAACCATTCATTATATGTCAGGCATTATGCTAGACAAGTAATTTATTTGGATTTAGTAATTTTAATCCAGGTAGAGTTGCTTATTACTCTCTTAATATCTGATCTTGGGTAGTTATGGAACTATTTTGTTCTGTGCCATCTAGTCCATTTAAAAAAAAAAAGAAAATAGAAGCAATATATTAATTCAGATACTTTCCCTTCTTTGCATCATCAGATATTATTGTTTTGAGCCTTATAATCATAGTTTCTTTGATCTATCTCTTTTCCCCAAAAGTCCACCTTTTGCTGTTCCTCAGCAACCAGAATGTGCCTTAATAATCCTGACTTATTCAATACTTTCATCTTCTTGTTCCCTTGCCTTTGCCTTCCATTTTGTGTACAAATCTTTTTCCTTTGAACACTATTTAGCAACTTCCCTTTTCTCTAGAAAATCTTATGCTGATGTCACTCAAGAAATGTTCCTTCTTTGATTAGAAAGTTAGACTTCTGCCTGGGAAATCAAAAACTTTCCTCCAATGCATCTTTGTATTCAAGAACAGTGAACTTCCTACTTAGGCCAAATAGACAAACATGTCTTCATCTTCCATATGCTTCTGTAGGAAATTCCAGTTGCCATCATCTCTTGGGCTGGGAAAGTTCAATTTCAAGAAATCTCCTGAAATCTCCTTGCCTACTTCTACTATGCTGCTTTATCAAGTTATCTTCTTGGAAAGGAAGACCAATTTTGTATGGAGTATTCTGTGGGGGAAAAAAGGTTCAAAAAAAGAAGTAGAAAAGAGTCTACTTCCCCCATCCCCACAAAGGGTACAGAACAATATAATGTCTTATAAGAAGATATTGTAATTCCATCTTCTCAGTTCCAACTAGCACTTAAGTGACTTAAAACCAATTATTTGTTTTCATAACCAAGTAAAGGAAGTACTTGCAGGAAAGAACTTTGACTCCAAAGAAAGGCTCACACCCTATAAACTCATCAAATTAATTTGATCAGGGAGGTAATCATACTTATAGGAGACTTACATCTCCTCTTTATATTTTATATTCATATGAGAAAACTGGTGCCTGGAAAGATCAAATACGTTGCATGAGGTGGCTTAAATAATAATTGTCAGTGTAGTCCAGGTTTTCTGATTTCCAAATCTAAATTCTTTCTATTGTACCACATTGGTATGTGGAATGGAGAGATAAAGTGAAGAACTTAAAGGAATGTTTAAATTCTTTTTCTATATTTTTTATTATTTCTATGTCTCTGTGACCTGCATAAGTACGGTGGGTGCAAGCCAATATTTACTTAAAACTTTAGATATATTTACTTAACCACAAATGATGATGTTTATCCTTGTTCAGTGTTATCAATTTTTAGATTATTAAATGCCATCAGCTCAGTAATCTGAAATTTGAAAGTCTGACTGATGATTCCTCTTGGACTCAGGGAAACAAAGCATTCCATTCTAATCTGCCTTTGGCACTAATGTTTAACATTCAATTAGGGGAGAGGGTACCTACTTCTCAGTGCTTCCCAACCTATGATGTAATCCTTTGTAACCAAACCTATAAAAAACTATCTATCTTTCCTAAATCTTTAGCCCTTCTACTCTTTCCTTCCTTGCAGTGGAATTGCTCATTCTCATGAGAATTTATTAATAACTTTTCTGGTTTCTACTGCGTGATCTCTGAGTAGTCATTTTGGGTAAGGGTCTTCTACATCCCTCATATTGGGAAGCCATGTTGTGCCAAAAATATAGAAACATCAAGATTACTAGAAAAAAAGGTGACATTGAATTATCATCCTGTCATTTGGAATAGCTGTCTATATATATTTTTTAAAGTGTGTTTTGCTGTGAGAATGTAATCTTTTTGTCTCTGGATCACAGTTTCCTCATCTGTAAAATGGGGAAGAAGAGGGTTGAGGAGGGATTGAACTCTCAGAGCTCCATTACAATTCAAAATCCATGATCCTAAAATAGGATTGATTCAAAAAAGTCAACAAAAAAATCACACTCACTGGAGGAAAATGGATTCAGAACCAATTAGAAATAATGAAATAACTAGAAATGTGAAAAGTAATCAATCACTCAATTCTGGGGTAGGGATTTAATCAAACTAGCTAGTTGGTCTTATTTGGAGGAAACAACCAAATCCCAACTCCAGACTCCCATTTTATTTATTTAGAGAACTCCCAGACATACTATAGTTTATATTGATTTTTCTAAAAAGTAAAGGCCTATATTCATTATGTTTAGATAGGGCAAATAGAGGGTGATGAAAAGCAAAAAATTCCTCTAATACTTGATAAGACTAAAACTGTCACATATTCATATTTTCAATAGCATTTTCCCCACCTACAGAAACTTCTTCATTAGAATTGATCAGAAATCATTAAGAACCAGAATGCTTTGAACTGCTGTTTACAAATAATTTATAATTTCTTGTGTAATTACATTGCCAATATACTAATTTATGTATTATTGTTTTAGTCTAATGATACTATACAATCAGGGAAAATATGTATATTTTTATGACTTTTCATCCATTTATATATATTACCAAATTAAAAAAAGAAAATCTTTTAAATGCTAAAAGGCTCCCACAGAGCAGAAATAAATTATAATCATTCTTGTCTGGTGTTTTATGTTTTTAATGATACCCATCCCTATTATCTCAAAGTTATATGCATGTCATCCACATTCAAAGCTGCCTCATTTATGAGAAAATCACTGACCTTTCAAGCCTTTTCCCAATCTTCCTCTTAAATATATAAACGTGTGAAGGCTGATGAAGTGGAAAATTAGCCTATTGAAGTAAAAAACAAAAAAAAAAAAAAAAGAAAATACACACTAAAAAGAAAATATAAGGTCATTAAAAAAAAATGAAAATGGCATTGTGCAAGATCAATTTTACTGTGCACATTCCAGAAAAGTCCTTGACATTACAAATGTTTTGTCTTGTGCTCAGCTCCCAAAGCCAAAATCCAACTGGAAGAGACGTGAACTGCTATCCAGAGGCATTTCAGGATCCGAACCAAAAGGTTTACAGCTCTGTAATCCAGCTAATTCTGTTGCTTCTAATTCCAGCTAGACTTAAACTCTTATCTCTTTACTCCAGGCCTTCAGATAGGGCCTATCACAGTTGCACCAATTCCCAGAGAATACTCAACTCCATGACCTAAGTAAGATTAAATCCCTGAAGATAGCCCAAGTAAATGGCTCATAAATTGTTCCTGTCACTTCCCCTAATGCCTTCATACTGTGAAAAGAAACTAGCAAAGGTGTAAATATCTTCAAATTATTAGCTCCACTTTCCCTTCCCTTCTTCTATCACTTTCTCCAGTCTTATGCTCCTTGCTGAGGACATCCTGCTGATAACAGCAGTACCTGAATGCTCTTGTTGAGTATTTTATTAATTCTAAAGTATATGTATGTTACTAATGGAGTGGCCATTTTTCTTTGGGGCAATCTTCTCATTTCTTTCAAGCTCTTCCAAACAAAGAGCTTGTTCCCCTCTACTTTGCTCTGATGCCCCTGATATTATATATCTATAGTTAGACTAGTATAGCTAAGTTACTTAATTAAATCTAAACTCTTTTAAAAAGATTCCATGGGAAAGGAGGCATACCTGAATTTTAAAGGACAGTGGAACACTTAGATTATAATAGCTCACTGGTAATTATTAAGCATCAAAACTGTGATCTACAGTAAGCTGTTTATGTACAAGAAGCAAAAAGAAGGAACAGAACATTCTACTGCAAATTATGGAAACCATGTTACTTATACACACATACACACACACTTTGTTTTTTTCTGAAGTGATTTTCTTTAAAGTCAATTTAATGATAAAATAAAATGAAATGATAAATTTCTGCTGAACTGAGGTTAATATCAATTCTAGCTCAAGGTTCTTTTTACTGCTTCCCAATGTGGAATAATTCTGTTTCTTAATAGATAAAAAGTAAATTAGATCATTGTGAAGCATAATGTATATATTTCAATACCCAAATTACTAATACAAATGAGGAGGATTAAAATAATAATAATAACAAATATATCATTTTCAAAGTTTCAGGATAAACTTCTAAAACATGGTTGCTGCATACTGAGTTTCATTTCAACAAAGCAAAAAAATATTCAGACTGGACTTCAAGAGAGAAACAAGGAAACCACACAAAGCAAAAGACTGAGGAAAAAAGGAAGCAAAAAGTGTGCGTGTGTGTGTGTATGTGTGTGTGTGTGTGTGTGTGTGTATACACATACATATTTAATATTTATTAAATCATATTACACAAAAGCATTGCTTTGGCACTGGGGAAAATAGAACAATCCTTGCATTCCTAGAGCTTACAATCTAATAAGGGACAGATGAAAACTAATTGCATATACAAATGATTGTGATAGCACAAGACAAAGAAAGAGTAAATATCTAATATAGGTGTTAAAAAGAGATGGGATGAATATAAGAGAAAAAGCATTTCATCTAGGCGAGGATCAGAGAAGATTTTATTGCAGAAGTAGTATATGAGTGAAGGATGAAAAATTTTAAAGATAGGAAGAATTACAAAGAGAATAATATGATCAAAGGCGATGGATGATGTTTATTAAGACCACAACATGAATAGTCAAGCATGGTTTATATTTAGACCACAAGATGGATCAAACAATTTCAAGAAATAGATAGCTGGAAGTTCTTCAATGGAATCAAACAGTGGGAGGCGGTCAGTATTGAGGCACCAAGATATACATAGGTCCCTGCCCTGTATCCTCACCATTATAAAATTTATAGAGAAGTAGTTTACACAGCAAGAGATCAGGAACTCAAGCAAATAGTTTAGGCAACAGATAAATGGTATCAGTAGGATCTTTCTCTTTAAGATTCACTTCAAGCTTATCTCAGACAAAGTTAAAGCTAAAATAGATTAAGTCAAAAGAGAAAAATCAGAAAACTACACTTTATCAATGTTGTTTTAGACTATTTGTAACTAGGCAGTGTAACACTAGAATATTGCTGTGGTGCAGGAAATGATGAGCTGGTAGATTTTTTAAAAATTTGGAAAGACTTGAATGTCTTATAATCTGATAATAAATAGCTTATGAATATCTTCTCATATATATATATACATATATATATGAAGATGTTATCTATTTTTAAAAAATAGAGTATAAATAAGCATAAGATGGCCTTACATAGATGCATATGAATCGATATGTCTATAATTACAGATTTTTGTCTATTTATATATAGAGATGTGTGTCTATATGTTTGTGTGTTTATGTATATGTATAGATAGATAGATAGATATCAAATATATCTTAGTTATAGCCTTCTGGGGAGAAGAGCGGAAAATATAAAGGCATGCACAATGAATGAAAAAACAGACAGCTCTGAGCACAATGTGTAGTATTTATTATATAATTTTTCTGGAAATGGAAATTTATTGCTTTATTTTTTGAATCTTCCACAAGGTGCTTCTCACCCTCCCCCATTTTGTATTTAACTTTTGAAATATATAAATAAAAGATTCACTTTCAGCACTACCTTCTATTTAAAAAAAAGGCTTTCTTTCCAGATCACTAAACTTTCAACAAGCAATGCTTTTTTCCTCCCAAATACCATTTCTCTAACTACAATAGTTTCTCCAATAGAATGAGTAGCATGGCATTTCCTTTTTTGTTTTTGCATTCTCAGAGCCTAGCCCAATGAGGCTGGTAGATATTAGCTGCTTGATAAATGCTTTTTGTTTAATTTATTGACCTAGAAGTAGATGCAGGCATTTTAAAAAAATAAAGCTTTTTATTTTCAAAATATAGACACTAATGATTTTTCATCATTGACCCTTGCATAGCCTTGTGTTCCAAATTTTCTTTTCCTTCCCCCCCACATTTTCCATAATACTTATTTGCTTAATAATTATGGCACTGAGTAGATTTCATGTTGGCTTATAATTGTGGAAGCATCATCACTCTGGGTCAAACACATCTGGCTTAGACTCATATATCCCTATGCTTTCAATTCCCTAGTCAACTAGCAGATTCCTTGAGAGAATACTCTCAAGGAGAGAGACTATACTTACTATATCACCACTTTCAATATTTCTGCTATGATTTGAGGATCTTGAAGCTATTAATTCTGCCACTAGTCATTAAGAACCTTTGGGTGATATTCTCTGTCTCTCCTTCTTCATGAATCCAGGAGTTGTCTTCCCAGCTGCTGAATCCCTCAAACTCTTTTTAGTTATCTCCCCAATCCAAATGGGAACTTCTTTAGGAGAGGGACAGAGTATCTCATAATTTTACTAGTATTCTTGGTGCTTGACAATGCATTCCATTTCTTTCTGTCCCTCACAATTTTTTAGCATATCATTGGTTAAATGAATAGGAGGATGGATGAAGTTCAGTAGTTGAAAAGTCTTAAATACTTCTTGATGTGATAGTATATCAAGTGCTAGGAAAACAAATACAGTAATGACATAACCTCAGGCTTCCTGCTGATGTTTTAATAGATGAAGGCAGCTTTTAATAATGAGTCAGGTGACCAAAGAAGGGGGATTTGTTGGAAGGTGATCCATAAGGCAGCCAAATATAATGTTCTTTCCAGAAACTCTAGTAATATTTATCTGACTACTTTGTCCAGAGCAGAAGATGTAAAGTATGTATGTGGTGAATAGGATATGAAACACAGTCTGCTCTAGAAGCAGTTACATATAATTAACTATGTGAATCTGTACTCACTCAACAATCAAGACAGCTCTTTTTCAAGGTGGATTCCAAACTAGAGATGATTGACTGACCCAAGTACTGTGGACAGTTTCTGGAGGTATGATTTAAAAAGTCTTATACTAGGTAATCAGCAGGGTACATGGTCTACCCAGATAGACACTGAGATGAGATATGAAGTGTGGTTGGAACTAAAGCTGCCTAGATATAGTTTACTTAGTGAATTTGTACATACTCAACACTCAAGACAGCTCAGCCCCAGTCCTGGCCCA
Organism: Antechinus flavipes; assembly: GCF_016432865.1. NCBI lineage: Eukaryota > Metazoa > Chordata > Mammalia > Dasyuromorphia > Dasyuridae > Antechinus > Antechinus flavipes. Next base: position 352,369,182 of record NC_067401.1, on the reverse strand, counting down.
CCCTGAGTGTGCAGGTAGAAACAGATAAATGAGTATATCTGGCCAAAATGGGGAGGGGTTAAGGGCAGATGGTAATATAATGACAGATACTCTACTGACCCTTTAGGAAAACTTACAATGAATAATGGGGTTGTCACTTTTTCTTCTGAAAACTGGACACACCAGATAGGAAAATTTGGGGATGGAAAGGAATGCTTTTCTTTGAAGGTCATTACAAAAAGGGCAGGGGCTTATCTGTCCAGTTTGATTTATGTGTAATATTACCTGATGGCAGTGTATACCTGTCCTGGTTCCATGATAAAATGGTTTCTGTTTTTCCACTGACTGTTTCATATCACTTTATACAATGGATTGTTCCTGAAAAGTAGCATGTAAATTGATATTTTTTTTTTTTTGGCAAATGGAATCATTTTTAAAATGAAGTAGGAGCTTTGCTATTTATAGGAATCCTATTATAAATCAATCTGTAAAGAAAATAAGAAACTACTTCTCCATTCGCCTTATTGGTATAAATCCAGTTTTGTTTAACTAAGTTCCTTAATGTGTGAAGTATACCTTTAAATACACACCAATTTTTCACAAAATGATCTGAGATCACTATTGAATTTTCTTTAAAAATGTCTTACAAATACTGGATTTAGTATAAAAATAATTTAGTATTTAAGAAGATACTACGATATAAAAGAAAAAAGACAGGAATAAGATTTGGGTTTGAATGATTCTGCCACTCATTACTTACTGAGATTTGTAGAAAATGATTTCTCATCTTGAAGTTTCAGTTTTCTCATATGTAAAATGTGGATAAATTCCTAATTGCTTTTATCTTAAAACATTGTTATGAAAACTGCTTTGCAGACTTTAATGTAATATAAGATCATGATTCATGATATAGAAAAATACAATAAACTTAAGAGTTGGAAAGGATTTTAGCTTCCAATCCTGATAGCTTTTTTAGTAGCTATGTGAACATGGATAGGCCCTTTTACCTGGGCAGATCCCAAATTCCAAACATGTAGAATGGGGTTCCTAAGATATAATTTGTACAATTCAACTTGTAGACTTTGAAATATTAAAGAAATTCCAGCTATTTTGATCATGGAAAAAATTGTTAACCATAAGAAAATTCTTAATAATTTTCACAACAAAGAGTCTCATTTAACTTCTTCAATCAAAGCATATATGGCATATTATAAGGATCCTACCTCTAATTTTTGAGATTGATGTATCTGGAAATTAGTTTATAAAATGAGCTGTTTGGACAAGATGGTTTCTACCTTTAAACCAACAATCCCACAATCTTAGCTCTCCTCTACTTCTCCTCCTGTAACTTGAAGTTAATTATAAGAAATAAGGCAGTCATCCAGATATTTAAAATTATTATTATTAATAATAGCTATAATAAATAGACTACTTAAGTGTACCCATTATTCTTCGTATAGATATTATTTAACTTTAGACTTTTCAATTAAGAGACATTTAGAATAATTTCAGGGTATTGGAAAGAAAATCAAAGGAGGCCATTACAAAATGGTGGAAGAAACATTGAAGGAAAATTCTTTTCTGGATCTTATTCTCACTAAGTAGGGGAATAAGGAGGAAAAATGGTAGTGTGAAAGAAATTATCCCCATTTTAGAATTTGTAGTAGCCAAGGGGGATAAAATACCTTGTATATTCTGACATATACCCTAATTTCTAGAAGCCAGATTTCAAAGAGATCAGAAGTCTAGAAGACAAAAATTTTCTATGGCAAAAAATTTCTCAAGAAAAAAATTCCAGTACAGAAGAAAAAGGTTTAGCTGTTTAAAGAGACTGATATTGAATATACAAGAAACATTTGAAAATACTTCCTTTCCTTTCAAGGATTCAAAATAGATCTGTGCTCAAGAACAACTCAGATTTTAAAGTGGCATGCTTCTCTCTCCCTCTGTCTCTGTCTCTGTCTGTCTGTCTATTTCTCTCTCTGTCTCTGTCTGACTCTTTCTCTCTGCCTCTCTTTCCCTCCCCCCATAAAATGTAGGCTCCTTAAGTGCAAGTTCTATTTCTATTTTATTTTCATGTTACCTCTGCCTTCTACATAGTAAGAATTTGTAAACTGAAACACATATTAGTCAAGTGACTTGCCCAAGTTAAAACAGATTGTAAGTGACCAAATTTGGTTTTGAAAACACATTATTTAATTTCCTATCAACCATTAATTCTTTGTACTTATAGATCTTGTGGCTGTTGATGAAATGGCAAAAAGATTTTTTAACTAAAACAACTCTAAATAAAATAAAATATTTCATTGTTTAGAACTTGAAGAGATTCTCTTAGACATCATCTAGTCTCCTACATTTTACAGATAAGAGCAGAGATTCAAAGAAGTCAAGGTTATTTAGATAGTAGCTAGTAGAGGTGGGATTTCAACTCCCATCTTCAGAGACTAAATTTAATGCTTTAAACCCACATTATATTTGGCAGTGTTTTTCTTTTGAAGAGGCCAAAAAGTTGTGTTAAGGCCACAACTTTCTCACTTTTAGTAGAGGGGAAAATGTGTAACTAAATTGCTAAAAGGAAGCTGCCTTAATTGAATCCTCAGGTGAGGTCTTTTTTGATGGAGTGTACTCCAAAATACGTGTTGCTTCCTGAATCTATTCTACTTTTGATCCCCTGGCCCTTGATGGGGTTCTGTGAACTTTAATTCTATTTCTACTTAGCCCTTCGACTTGTTACTTCTTTGCTTTTGGATTTATTAGCTTTGCACTCAAACCATCCTTACTGTTTGATCTGTATTTTCCCTGACTCTGACTTTGTATTCAGAAGGGACCCTGTTATTTATTCTTTTAATGACCCTGTATCTATATCTATATATAAGAGCCTATATCTACTCATAGGCCTGTTAATCTCTCATACCCAGTTTCTCTGGCCCTAACTTCTCACTGTCACTTCCCCCTCAGTGGGACAATTAGAACAGGACAAAGTAAATGTCAAAGCACAACATACATTGATTGGGTCAAAATGTCATTCAGTTGTTCCTATGAATTTAGCTTATTTATTATTATTGATTGATTCCGTTGATATTTTAGGAATTGTTCTAACCATTTTCTAGCCATGGCTTCTGATACTGGCCTCAGTTTCTTGTGTATCTTCCTGAGCACAGTGTATCTTCAAGGCACAATGCCTCTCTTCATTAATAAATGATCTTATTTTCTCTCTTGTAGCCTTGCCATTTTTGAGAAATTCATATTAACAGCTAGCCAAGACATCCCACCACTACAACTTTTTTTAACTTCCCCTGTTGCTTCAATATTTTTTCTTAATATATAGAGAGGAAGTTTTTTATGGTTTAAAATATACCACAAAAGTCGGGGGATATTTGTTGCTTCCAAATTAACATAATAAAGTCAGAAACATAGAACAGAAAGTAGAAGACAATGATTTTATCATCTTCTTGAAGCTTTAGTTCTTCCTGAATTTAACTGTTTTTCTACTACGTAGGGAATGGAGTGTGCCCCCAATCTCCACACAACTTTTTTTTTTGGGGGGGGGATGGGCATAGTTCTCAAAACTGATTTGAGTGACATATTTAACATTATATAATTATATAGAGGTAAAAGAAATTTTCTGACCTTGAGTCAAATAATTATCTAAGCCCAATGACTGAATCAGACATAGAATTCCCACATAGTTATGAAAAAAAAAATTAGACTGGATCATAACCTAAGAGCACGCTGTCTAGGTTTTGTTTGTATTTGTTCATTTATTGATTGATTTATCTGTTTGTTTATTTATTTGATTGCCCAGGGTAGATGTGGATGATTTATAATGTTGGCTAGAGACTCTTTTTGTTAATTTTTTTTACTCTCTTTACTTTATAAATAGGAGTCTAGGCAGACAAGCTCAAGAGTTGAAGAGAGAAATTCAGTGATGACGAAGCTAATATTATTCAGTATCAGAAATAATATAGTCTGTCGAAAAGAGACATGATATCAGTCCAGAAGTATTCATATAATCACATTAGCAGAGGACATTGTCATCTTTGCAGCGTTAGAAGCAGTATTTCCAAACATGTTCACTGGCCCTGTATCCCTTACAAATGTATCCCATGGTAAGAGTTTTTCTCTGTGTTTATACCTTCTTCTACTGGAAGAAGAATATGGAGAAGAGTAGATTCCATATGTTCTTATAAGGATTTTTTCCTTATACTATTTAATTAAATATCATTTGTTTTAGATTACTGTATCTTTTCAACTGTTGAATGAGAGAATTGTGTATTATGTTTTAGAAGTGTTACTTATAGACAGAGGGCCTTGAACCCAAGCTCAGAGTTTCTGGGGCTCCACATTAGAGGGAATGTTCAATATATACATATATTGGATTGAACATATACTTTAACATATTTAACATACATTGGACTACCTGCCATTTAGGGGAGGGGATCTTGGGAAGGAGGGGAAAAGTTGGAACAGAAGGTTTTGCAAGGGTCAATGTTGAAAAATTACCCATGCATATGTTCTGTAAATAAAAAGCTATAATAATAATAATAATAATAAAAAAGAGGGAATGCTCCATAAGGACATTCATTGTTATTTTATGTTTTGAGCTCAATGTTTATTTTTTAATTATTTTTTTAAATGGAGAAATATCTACTTTTTCCCCCTATGTTATTTAAGGCCCAGCCAACCTTCTTTACTTATTTATTTGCTTATTTGTTTCTTATAGATCTGTTAATTGTTTCTTCTAGAACAATAATATTCCATTATAATTATATGCTATAACTTATTCAGCCATTCCCCAACTAATGGGCATCCAACCAGTTTCTTTTTCCTTTTTGGTTTCAGTATTTAAAAAGAGATGGAAGGGAAAAGAAAACTAATTTGTCTTTTTCCACTCATATGTGTGTGTATATATGTATGTATGATATATATTATATGTATGTATTAGGATCTATATACAAATTCCATGTATGAATTTTTTCCTGTTTGTTGTGATATTTGATTAAATGCTATTTGATTTAATGTCCATTATATACCAATTACATATTTATTCATATATAGATGGATGCAGATATGTTAACCATTGTAGTTACATATCATCCTAGTTTGTGCTACAAATGTTTAGTATAGACTATAGTCACTAAAAAACATTAAATAGAAGTTAGGAGTTGGTATTCTCTTGAGATCAGAACCATCAAAGGGAAAGAAATGAAGGGAATAAAATGAGAAAGACTAAAGAAAACAAAAGTAGGCCTGAAAGAAAAAGTCACAGAATAACCAAATTTTAGAATTGAGTTTGAAGGTATATAATCTACCATCTAGACCAATTCCTACCTGAAAAGAAATCATCTTTCAAGTGACCCCTTGGATCCTGCCTTTGCAGAATGATAAATTTGCTTCTTGTTTGATTCATTTAAGTCAGCTCAAAATATTCATACTTTACCCCCCTTTATATCAAACTGAACTTTGTTTCTTTGCAACATCTAATCAGGAAGGAGAGGGGAAAAAGAAAAATGTTTTTATATTATAGGTCATCCATCTAGATAGTGTCCTGACCTTTGACTATCTTACTTGGATCTCTCATGCAAAATGAAGGAGGAAGGGGGTATGGGCAAAAACAGCTTACTGTGAGTCCATTAACTACATCCCTTGATATCACTGAATTTATGCCAATCTCTATCTTGATTCTTACATGGCTTGCTTATAATTGATATATTCAAGAATGCCAGTGATTTCTTTTCCCTAGATTGGTGCATTTGTAACAGACCCCATCATTCTAGGTCTTCCTGAGTATAAAACAATGCTGTCTTAAACATCTCAATCCACTTGGATACACAATGAAGTTTTGTGCAGAACTGGACCCAAAAGCATGATGTCTCATCTACCACTGAAGTCCAAGAAATAGTGAGATGATAATACAGGACAATACGGGATACAATCTCAATAGGTTTTGCCCACTTGATCCATTTCTATATTATTAATAAGCTTCATGATTAGTTAAATAACTGATTGATGAGCTCTTTTTTTGTTTCCTCAAATTCTACTCTATCCTGCTGGTATCCCTTACCTTACTATTCCTTACAAAAGACCAATGAATATATAGTTAACAACATAGTAAACTTGTCCCATTAGATATGCTATTATGCATTTGGATACATACCTTAGCAAATATGAATGTGTTAAATGGCACGATTAATTCCTTGAAGTATGAACTATTGTTTTATGTTAGATGTAATCCAGCTATCTCAGCTTATATCATATAATCTTGAGATTTTAATTATAATTGTGTGATCCATGTTGGAAGATTGTGTTTTAATTTTTTTTTTGTATTTTCTTCCATACTATCAACACAGAAATTGTTTTTAAAATTGCTAATGAAATATAGAAATAACTTTTCAAAAAGTGATCATGTAAAGATGACCAGTATACTGAATAATGAATTGGTACCTGTATAAATTCTGTTAAAATATTGACTTTATAAGGTGATAAATTCCAATATAACCAGAGAGATCCTTTGGGAAAAGACAGTATTGTTTGAGTTATTTATTCAAGATGATGATGATAATGATTCATATTTACTTAGCTAGTTCTTTTAGCTTTGTAAAGCACTTTACAACATCTGGATGGATATTAGAAGTATTGTTATTCTTATTTAAATAACTATAATGAGCCTGAGTTATTTCTAACAGTTCTCAACATAGCTTTAGAGGTAGAAGGTATCTCAAAGGTTAAGAAGGGACCTCAGAAACAAAGAATTAAGGAACGAAAATGAGTTGCTTAAGATCATATAAAATGTAAGAAGTAGAGGCAGTTTTTTGACCTAGGTCTTAATCTTTCCTATTGCACCATATTGCCTTTTGTCTCCATCAAATCCAATTCATACTTGACACTACCTTTGACTCTTTCTCCTGTGCTATAGCTAATCAACAGAATCAAGCCAGAATTTATAGCAAACTAAATTAAAAAGTCTACATGGGAAGATGAAAATGAATTATCGTACTATTAGAAATATCCAGGGTTATTTAAGGGAATGAGTACTAGAAGGGACTGAGTTATAGTAGGGATGGAGAGGGTGATGTGTCTTACATACAGTGATTAGTGAGACCATTCACAACAATAAGCTTTATTTTAGGATTTTTTAAAAAAGTAGAAATTAATTTTAAAGCCTTTTTTTCTTTTAACATTTGGCATAATTTAAGTTATAGTAATATTATGAGTGGTTATATCAAGGGAGATAATGAGATTAATTTGTTCCAAATTAATAAAGGCTATTTAAATGTGAATTTTAGGTATTGTTAGATTTCCTAGTCTACATATAGTTAAGGAAAAAATTTGGAATTACTTCTAAATTGTATTCAGGAATAGTAGTTCTTTAAGAATGGCTCCACAGATAGTTGTGAGAAATAAAAGATATTTCTATCATGTGAGTTTCTATTTAAACTCAGATTTTTGTTATTTGCATCTCTGATGTTGAACCCAATGCCTGGAATATAGAAAGCATTTTAAAAATGTTTTGTTGATTGATTGATTATATTCATTTTGCAGTAGTTTCAATTACGTGACAATATTAGAGTAATTGATTAAAAGTGAGAGAAAAGATTATTAATAACCTCTTATGAAGGAGATAAACTTTTTTCCCTGCCCTAATTCCTTGTTTGAATCCCAGGTTTGAACATTTCTGACTTCTACCAAAAATTTACCCTACCTGGACATTTTTATCTAAAAGAATTTATTGATTCTGACCCATTGTGTTTTACCCAGACAGGTTAGGGCAATGTGAATTCTCCCTTTTGTGGTAGGTGATATGGATTCAGATAATTCCCTTTACCCAAACCAAATAATCAAAGTCAGGTATCCCAGACCCTCATTAGAATAAGTCTATCTCTCATTATAATACTCTTTCTCATTAATTTTTAACCAATCATTTGATTTCTATCCTCAGAAACAACTACTCTACCAAGGATATATGTGTTAAGTGGGTTCCATGAGGGATCTTTGATCTAAGACTGATGGCCAAATGGCTATCCTTTCATTAATAGTATGCTAGTATTATTAATAAAATGATTATTTATTATCCACATAATTATCCACAAACTATCTTTCTCTAACTTATTAAGCAGCACGAAGCTAACTTTCTTAGTTAGGAAATATTTCACATATTACCAGTGTTCATGTAAGGGAGATGGTAAAGTGAAAATATAAAATCTATATTTTATGTATTTGTATGACTTGTTAGTAGTGGTGGTAAAGATTATACCCTAAAAAAAATCTTCTCATCCTATACATTTTTCCTTCCCATCAATTTTCCATGTGAGGTATGTTCAAAGTGCAGGAGAACTATACAATTGGAATTATCTGAATTCAAATCCTACTTCCAGTACTTATTATCTCTTTGACTTCAGAGAATTTTTCAAGCTTCATGTCCTTTACTGTAAAATGGGGATAATAATTTATCCCCTCACAGGTTGGAGGAAAAGTGAACTTGAATATGAAAAGTAAGTGTAAATTATTGGTAATTTTTAATATCTCCCTTGTAAATGGTTATGCAGTCTATTTGTGCCTGACCCACGGGTAGAGCCTTTCAAGCTCATATTAGTTTGATCAGCCATGGCCAACCACATTGTACATTGACCCCACATTGTGATCACCTTCAAGCCTGAAGGAGAAACACAAAACAAGAAATATTTCCTGATTACTGGTATAGTATGCTCTGGTCACCTAATTGCCCCTCCTTCTTTACAAGTCAAACATTTCTATAATTATAACTTCTTGCATGACTTTTTTTCTGTGCTTTCCTTGCCAATCAGATTAGGCAAACTTGATTTTCTGTGGCATTCCATAATTTATAGCCATATAATACCATGAAAAGAATATTAGTGGTAAATTACAGGCCTAGAGACATGAATTATCATAAATAAAGAGCCTATTCTCTGTGGCTGTTCTAACTGGAAAGATAATAATCCTCCTAATGTCAAGCAACATTACATCTTTTCCCTTTGTGACAATAATAAATGTGACTATTAACAATTATAACACTTTACAATTTGAATTCTACCTAGCACTTGATTCATACTCTTGTGCATTAGGTGATAGCATTTCTACAAATTAGGAAAATACAGACCACAAATGTTAAAGAATTTTACCTTGGTATTGGAGGAAAAATTCAAACTCAGATCTCAAGACTCTAACTTGTGCTAATTTCACCATGCAATACTGACTTAGTTCTGGTCACTCTTCTGTACTATTAGAAAAGTATGGCAATTTTGAGAGGAACTAGAATCTTATGTCAGGCTTACTCTTCCTGTTATCTAGAAGAAATTTTATTTAATGATAATAAAACATTATTGTCACAGTAGGTTCTGGAAGTAAGTGAGATATTGAGTGACCTTAACTAACATCTTTTAACACTATGATGGTTGATAGCTCTGATATCTTTTTATTGTTAGAGTGAAATTCCAGGTACTTAAGTACATTAGTCTATTAGTATATGATAACTCTTATTTAAATTTCATTATTTATTTTTAGCATTTTTTTTCTCCTTTCCTTGGGCCTTCCTGCACACCAATTGGGAAGGCAAACAATACAATAACAATCATACAAATGAAATCATGTAAAACTTTTTTTTTTTTTTTTTGCAAAAACAAAAGGGAAGAAAACTGAAAAAAAAATTTAAATGGTGTGTCAATTTCTATTAACAGTTCATTAGTTTTCTCTGTAAAGGTAGGTAGCATTTTTTTAATCTTTATTCCTTCAGAATTATATGACTATAGACTACCAAAGTGAATCCATGTGGCAGTCCCTCCAAAGGCACCTCACCTCATTCATTTGTGTCTTCTCATACTATGAGACCCTTGTCAATACTCTTCTATAAAACCTCATCATGGGCCTTTCTGCTTATTTTGTTGATAACATACAGATTAGGAAATTTCATTTCTATAAAATTTAAAAGGTTTTGCATATGCAAAATCATTGCCATTAGGATAAGAAAAGATGCAATTTATTGGAAGAAAAAATTCATCATGTATTGCTATGACTGTGTATTTAAAATCAGCCATTGTCAGGAATTCAGGTTAAGGGAAAAATCTTCAATCTTTATTCTCAGTAGAGATGAAAAAGGATTGCAATAGCAATATGGGCAGCTGCGACAGGAAGCCAGCTAGCAGAGGTGAAGGGGGATTATAGGTGAAAGGGGGATCAGAGGTGAAAGGCGGTCGTGATAGCAATGCGAGCAGCTGTGTCAAGAAACCAGCCAGCAGTCTCTCTTTCCACTTCCCTTTCCATTCCCCTGCCTCCACCCACCAAAATCATCATTTCCTATACAACACATCAGGACTTGCACAAAGAGTGAGTGGGGGCCATTCTTTCTCCAAGCTTATATATTAATAGAGTATGGTCCAAATACTATTTAGCCTCACATGCTTGGGACCTCAGTGCATCAACTGGAGCTGAGGCCCATTACAATGTATCTCTGATAAGAACCTGTTATCCAGGATATTCTGAGAACTAAGAAAACAATAAAAGAATATAATCCATTCCCCAGGATATAAGTGTTTAGAAGATATGAAGAAATAGTTCTCAAAAGAAAAATTGCAAACTATTAAAAACTATAGAAATAGAAAATCACAAACAATAAAGAGAAATGGAAATACTATAACTTATGAGTTTTTCTGTCATGCCTAACATCAATAGGGATGATAAAAGATGAAAATGCTTTAGTTGGTAGATTTATGTAAAGACAGATAGTATGACACTGTTGGTGGATCTGTAAATTGGATGACCCATTCTGAAAAGCATCTTGGTGTTAAGCTAGAAGAAAATAAAATGATCTTTAATCCTATTGCTAGGCAAATACCCTAAGGAAGTCAGTGGTAAAAAAGGAAGATCTCTTTTACAACAAAATATTTATATCAACACTTTTTGTAAAAATAAGGATCTTAGAATAAAATCCATATCCATTGATAGGAATAGTAGATAAACCATATATAGAAGCATAGAAATTTACATGAACTGAGGAAAAATGAAATTAAATGAATCAGGCAAATATTAAAATAACTACAAAAAGATTACAGAAAAAAAAGGAAAGACTAGAAGAAGGGAGGGAGGGAGGGAGGGAGAGAAGGAGGAAACAAGGAAGGAAAGAAGGGAAAAAGGGAGGGAAGGAAGGAAATTGAATGCTGTGAAATCACAATGACAGAGGGTGACTCCAAGGAATAATACAAGAATACCTTCCCACACTTTTTATAGGTGGACTAGTTAATATTTGACTTGACTGAGGGATACAATAGGAAATGACACTTTAAAAAAGAGATCAATATTATATACAATCATATACTTGTATGCACACAAATATGTTTGTGTATTCATTTATTTATTCATATGTATAAATATAATATACAGATTTTCTAAATGTTATCCCTTTCTCTTACTGGCTCATCTTATTATCCAGTTATGCATCTCTTTTATGCTGCGATGCTGATGATGTTGATATCAATAATAATAGCCAGCATTTAATGTTTGAAGTTTTGCAGAGCTTTACAAATATCTCCTTTTATCCTCAAAACACACCTAAGAAATAAGTGGTATTATTATACTCATTCTATGCCATATTCTTTTCTCATTTGGTCTTCACAATAACTCTGAGAAGTTGGTTATATTATTAGATCTATTTTATTGAAGGGTAAACTGAGGCAAACAGAGATTTAAAAAGTCATGCTACTAATAAGTAGTTAAGGCCATTCCTGAATCTAGCACTTGATTTGCTGCATTCTTGACAGCTTTTAGGGCTTCATATTCATAATTAGCAATTATGATGTGCTGTGGCTGCTTTCTGCTCATCATGTGTTGTTTCCAATTCCCTATAGATTTTCTCAATTTTTATTCCATACAGTTGTAGTTTTCCAAGATTCTTAACCAGAGATTGTCCCCAGAAGATCAGTTTTTTTTTTTTTAATTGATGTTTTCTTTTAGGAAAAAGCTTAGAATCACTGTATGCATTGTAAAAATGTCCCATATTTGAACAAGACCAACTCTTCCTTGTAGTGTTCTTCTTTTCTCAAATATAATCGTTCTCTGAGAGCAGATTTCTTGCAGTACTTCTGGAGGCAGCGTTAGGTTTAGTCCATGTAATAATCACCTCAAATGCTGCCAGGAGTTAAAAGTTCAGTCCTTTATTGCTTCCTTCAAAATAGCCCAGTTAGTTTTCTTTGGTTCTGAGAACTCTTGTTGCTAGTCCTTTGCTTCTGCCAGCTTTAGCCTCTAGCTGTCTTTGAATCCTGGCTCTGAATCTCCCCAACTGAATCCTACTTCCTTCATCTCTCTAAGTCTCTAGTTCTTGTCTTTTTATATGCTCTTTTAGAGGCGTGAACTCAAAGGTTGACTCCTCCTCTGAGAGAGTGGGATTGTGGGTTCCTGACTTGTGAATCTTCCAACTGAATCCTGACTTGTGAATCTCGAATGCTAATGTATGAACTAATATGTGAACTCTTAAAGGTGTGAAAGGTGTGAATTCTGAACTAGAGAACTGCCAAGCACAATGCTAAAATTAGACAACTGACATCACTTTGTAAGAATCTTAAAATTTCCTCATCTTCTACTGTTGTGAGCTTTTTCTTCTCAAAATACAGCCAGGTGATCAAAGTTCAGATCTTTTATTATCTCCAATATAGCCCGGTTAGCTTAGAGGCCTATCTCTCTGCTTGGTTCCAAGAGCTCTCTCCGAATGTTGCCAAATCCAAAGGTCTGGTCCTTCAGCCTCTGCCTCTGCTTTCTTCAGCCTCCAGCCAGCTCCAACTCTTCATGTCATTCCGGTGAAATCTCAAAAAGTGCTCTGTGTCTGCACCAGAGTGCTCCTCTCCAATGCAGCTGAACTTTCTTCTGCGACCAGCCAGCCAAGAGGAAATAATGTATTCTGCCATAGAGCCCTCATCGCTGGCCTTTTATCTGACTCTTCTGAGAGAATGGGATTATGGGTTTTCTCCCATAGTGCTCTCTGGCCCAACGAGCTTAAGGGAGGTGTGAACTCATTGAACTCCAATGAGTAAAGGTGTGAACACAAGCCTTGTATTAATTAGTTCTACTTAGTACCTTGTTTCAGGTTCTGCCCAAAACATCTTCTTGTAAGATTAGATCAACTCTAATTAGTTAGCAGTTAGTAAGGATTCCAACATTCTACTTTTGATATACAGCATCTTTCTGAAATATGTGAACTGATATAGTCCAACAGAGGATAGAGATGACACAATTTTGAGGTCAAAGATAAACATCAAAAGAAAGAAAATAAGAAGGAAAAACATGAAATTGTAGTCTATGTTTTAGGGATACTCATTTCTTGTTTCTTGACCAAACAGAAGGGGTATATCAATTTTGATCCTCTATATTTATAGCTTATCATATCAGGAAACCATGAACTTTAATGCTAAGGAAGTGTTTTCTACTTACATTGATTTGATGTAATTCAATGTAATTCAAATTAAGTTAATTTGAAATAATCTGTGTCATGTACATATAGTTCTTTGAAGTTAAATGGAATTGGCATTCAGCTTAACATTTTCTTTTTTCCTGGAATGGACTAGTTTACTGTGGACCTCTATCCCAGTCAGAATATCAAATTCATAGAGTACTTTCCATATTCAAAGGATTTTTTTAAAAAAGTTTTAATTCCTTAATTCTATTTTTATTTTCCCCAATTACATGTAAAAAACATTTTTGTTATATATATGCATTATTTTTTTCACAAATTTCCATATGAATCACATAAGAGAAAAAACAAGACAAAAAAGAAAAACTATAAAAAATAGTATTCTCTCTCTCTCTCTCTCTCTCTCTCTCTCTCTCTCTCTCTCTCTCTGTGGGTGTGGGTGTGTTTCTCTCTCTTTGGCCTTTTCCTTCCAAAGTTTATTGAAAATGCCTTGGATCACCAAAACACTGAGAAGAACCAAGTGTATCATACCTGATCATTGCACGATTCTGTTTCTGTATACTGTGTTTTCTTGCTTCTGCTTGCTTCTGTCATTCAGTATTAGTTCATGTAAATCTTTCCAGACCTTTCTAAAATCAGCCTGTTCAACATTTTTACAGCGCAATAATATTCCATTACTTTCATATGCCATAAGTTATTCAGCCATTTCCCAACTGACGGGCATGTACTCATTTTTCAATTCCTTGCCACCTCAAAAAGAGCTGCTAAAAATATTTTTTGCACATATGGGTCCTTTCCTCACTTTTATGATTTCTTTGGGATACCATTGATGGATCAATGGGTATATACAGTTTTATCACCCTTTGGTCATAATTCCAAATTGCTCTCCAGAATGATTGGATCATTTTACAATTCCATGAACAATCCATCAGTGTTCCAATTCTCCCACATCCCTTTCTGCATTTATCATTATCTTTTCCTGTGATATTAGCCTATTATTGTATTTCTCTAATCAATAGTGATTTAGAGCATTTTTTCATGACTATAGATTTTTTTTTTCTTTCTGCTGAAAATTGTCTATTCATATCCTTTGACCATTTATCAATTGGGGAATGGCTTGTATTTTTTTTTTAACTTTCTTTTTTTTATAGATTTTTATTTTTCAAAATACATGCAGAGAGTTCTCTCCCCTCCCATACACTGCAAGTAATCCAATATAGGTTAAATACGTGCAATTCTTCTCAACATATCGCCACATTATCATGCTGCAAAAAAAAAAAAAAAAAAAAAAGGTGAATATACTATATTGTGATCCCCAATCAGTCCCCATAGTCCTCTCTCTGGATGTAAATGGCTCTCTTTCTCACAAATCTAACGAAATTGACCTGAATCACCTCATTGTTGAAAAGGGGTCCATCACAGTTGATCATTATGTAATCTTGTTGTTATGTACAATGTTCTCTTGGTTCTACTCACTTCACTTAGCATCAGTTCATGTAAATCTCTCCAGGCCTTTCTGAAATCAGTCTGTTGATCATTTCTTAGAGAACAATAATATACCATTACTTTCATATTCCATAACTTCCATTCCATTCCAGCCATTCCCCAAATGATGGACATACAATTCTAATATTAAAAAATTGAGGTAGTTCTACATATATTTGAGAAATTAGATCTTTAATAGATACATTGGCTGTAAAATTTTTTCCCCAGGTTTGTGCTTCCCTCCTAATCTTGGATGAATAGGTTTTATTTGCCCAAAATCAAAATTATCCATTTTGCATTTTATAATCTTCTTTAATTCTCCTTTAGTCATAAGTTTCCCTTCTCCAAAGATATGATAGATAAATACTCCTTTGCTCTCCTAATTTACTTATGATATTTAATTCATATAATCATTTTCACCTCATTTTCTATACAATGTGAGATGTAGGTCTATGCCTAGCTTCTGACATATTCTTTTCTAGTGTTCCAGCAATATTTGTCCTAGTGAGTTCTTATCCAAGAAGCTGATATCTTTGGGTTTATCAAATAGTAGATTTTTGACAATTTGATTGATATGACACTGTACAGTAGATTAATTTTGGTAGAATTCTCATTTTTATTATATTAGCTTGACATAACACTGAGCAATTGATATTTTTCCAATTGCTTAGATCTGGTTTTTTTTTTTTTTTTTTTTTTTTGTGAAGTGTTTTGTAATTGTGTTCACATAGTTCCTGGGTTTGTTTTGGCAGATGAACACCCAAATATTTTATTCTGTCTATAGTTATTTAAGTGGATTTTCTCTTTCTATCTATTGCTACTGAGCTTTGTTAGGGTTTTTGGGTTTGTTTTATATCCTGCAAGTTTGCTAAAGTTGTTCATTGTTTCAAATAATTTTGTTGATTTCTAGGATTCTTTATATATATCATCATATCATCTTCAAAGAGGATTGTTTTATTTCCTCATTGCCCACTTTAATTCCTTCTATTTTTTCCTTTTCTTATTGCCAGAGCCAATATATATAGTATAGTATATATTATATAATATATTCAGTATAGTATTGAATAGTATTGGTGACGGTGGATTTTCTTGTTTCACCATGATCTTAATGAGAATACTTCTAGCTTCTCCCCATTACAAATCATGCTTGATGATGGTTTTGAGGTTTTGGGGCAAGAGTTATATCATCCTTTACCTTTGTATCCTTTAGGGCTAGCTTCATTTATAGTAAATATTTTCTTAGATTATTCATTATTATTCATTTTTTGCATTATTATTATTATCATTATTTCCTGGGTAGACTAAGAGCATCAAGTCAACATTGGCTTAATAAGTAGAAGATTTTGAATCAGTAAAATATGAGTTTAAATCCTACTTCAAACTTTTCTTATGAATATGATACAGGGGCAAAGAACTTAATTCTTCTGCATCTCAGACCAGGATAATTTTGCCTCTATTACCTACTTCATAGCATTATTGGGATGCTCAAATTGCATGAAATCTATAAAGCATTTTACAGACGTTAAACATCCATATAAATGTTGTGATTATTGATCTCTTCCATTCTTTTTCTCTTGATTGTCAGTTGCTGGACTGCTAGAAGCACTGATGAGGTTTACTTTTTACATTTTGCAGTCAATGCTCCTTTTCCATTTGCTTTTTTACTATTGACATATAAAATTTGTCTATCATTTGTCTCTGTCTTCTGTTTGGGCCTTTTATGCTTGGCTACTTTGTGCTGGCTTAACTAGACTCCCATTTATTTCATGTATTTTAGTGATCAGTTTTCATACCTATGATTTTAGGCTGTATGAATATATGCAGATTTCTCCTTCTCCATCCAAAACTTTTTCTTAAGATGTTGCTGTTCATTTACCACGTTTTTATTTTCTGAAAATATTTTTATTCAATGGCTCTTGATTTTTGGACAAGTTAGGTAGTACAGTACTTATAAGCATACTGTTAGAATATTGTTAGAGTCAGCAAGATTTTGGTTCAGCTATTACCTCAATATCTTATCTTTTATGATCTTGAGCAAATAATTTAATCTCTCACCCTCATTTTTACTATTTGTGAAATGGGAATAATAATTGTACCTACTTCCCAGATAGGACCAAATATACTAATATATCTGTCTAAATTCCTTTGTAAATCTTAAAATGTTATATAAATTCTAGCTCTTGTCTTCTTCCTCCTTCTTTCTTCTTTTCATCCTCCTCTTTCTGTGCATCTTCATCCTCTTCTTCCCATTCTTCCTCTTTCTCCTCCTGTTCCTCCTTTATCTTTCTCCTCTTCCATCTTTTCCTTTACTTCCTCCTTCTCCTTCTTCCCTTATTATACAGGTGCCATTATATTATATATTTGTTTGGCCTTAAATCTTGATTGGCTTATTTTGATTAATTGCAGGGCATCTTGCAAAGAAAGCAGAAAATTGACCCATTGTCCAGGGTATGATTTGCTAGACTGACAATTTTATACACTTATTCAATAGAGTCAGTCACCTTCACATCAATTTCGAATCCTTTGACCAATGCCTTCCATATAATACTAAAATGCAAAGAGGTTTCTCATACTCTCAAATAATTTGTGCCATAAAGATCTTTACTTGGTCTCAACCTTATAGTTGTCCTTTGACAACTATAGGTTATGTTAAGAAAAATAAAATCTGAATTGTGATGGCACAAGATAGGACTCCACCTTGATCTGTTATTGGCCTTTATTTTTAGAGAACACACAATAATTGTGGACTCATTAAAAATTTGTAAAGGTAGTTGAGTGACATCCACAGTGATTTCATTGTATCTACTGAAAAGAAATGGCTCCCTAAAGAGTGGCTTATAAATAGAACAATGCTTCTGCATAGTTTACATCAAAGAAGCGGCATGCTTTAATTGTGAGTTTGTTCTCTATTCAATTGTTGACTATTAAAATTCTAGAAATAACTTGAGGATTTCAATGGAAGGAATGGATTTCAATGTTTAGGGATTTGGAAAAGAAACATTGGAGGGGAATAATTAGATAATGAAATTCAGATGGTAATGCCACTTCAATGTCATTGTTAAGTAGCAAGTGCTATACAGTCATAACATCTTATGCCACATTTTTATTATTTCTTCTATCTGTAGAATTAGTGATCAGTCTAGAATCCAAAATTATCTATGGATACATGCTAAATCTGTTTTAACAATTTCTGATCCCATGAAAAAAATCACTGAAATGAAAATAGGTCCAAGCTTCCTAATTTTTTTTCATTCCCATTTCAAATTGAATGAATTTTGTTCTACTATACTACTGTCAATATCCTGAACTCTCATGGTACATCATCTTCTTGCCCTCAGTGTTAACAAAAGCCCTTCTTGTGCCCCTGGCATGGGTTCCTTTATGCTCTCCAAATTTTCAAATCCTTATCATCTTTCAAGATTCAACTTAGTTGCAATTTAGTCAATAAGCATTTATTAAGATCAGTACATTTATCAAGCTTACTGAGCACTGTGCTATGTTCTAAAAATATTAAGAAAGGCAAAAAAAAAAATCCACCACTGAACAAAATCACAATTCCTACCCTCAAAGTCTTATGTTATAATGGATAAGACAATGTGCACATAACTTTATATACATACAAAATGTATATACATATATCTTCAAAGAGATGTGTTGATTGCCTAGATTTAAGTAACTGATGAAGATGGTGTGAATATTGTAAATTAAATTTAAAAATATACCATGCCTTTTCAGAGAGCCATTTGTTAAATATTTACAAGCATGCCCTTGAATTAAACTATACTTTAAAAAAGCATATGCAGAAAAGTATTCATTTACATCAGATTGTATAGTACAGACTCAAGAAAAAATTGTGTAATAAAAGTATACTTTGAATATCCACTGAGCTTTCATCTTCCATAGTAAACCTAATGCTTTAAAATTTCTACCAGCAGCCCAGGGAATCTAATTGTAATATTATTCACTATGAGCCTGGATTCACTGATATCTCTCCAGTTCTTAGACTTCTTTTGAGTCATTTAACACAAAATGACTATTACCCATTAATATTGTACGTTTATAAATAAATAAAATAGTCATATATCAGTATAAAGAAATGAATTGATTATATAAATGTATAATAATTGTAAATATATGATAGATATTCCCATGCTCCATACATCTATTGACATGTATTTCTAATGTTTGTATATGTTGTGTATATTTCCCTATGTTCATTCATACATATGTGCATATACACACATATAATCTATGAGTATGTAAATGTATAGTCATATATTAAACACTGGATCCTATTCCTCCAAATTCTGTTAAAGAACAGATTCCTAATTTAGGGTTGGTCTAATTTGTAGATAGATATTTATTTTATTTTATGAACTTAAAAATATTTTTCTGTGCTATCTAAAGTCTTTATCATATTTTTAAAATGGATTATGACACAAAAAAGGTAAAGGACCCCTTATTTAAGGAAAAGACAAATTCTTCTCTGGATCACTTCTGCCCAGGTTACAAATCTATATTATTATAGTTGTTTGTAGGAACCAAAAATGCTACAATTCCAAAAACTGACCTTGTGTAGGTAGACCTTTCAATACCCTTCAGATGTCATCGCTTTTAATAGTTTCATGTTTCACCTGTAAGAAACTCTATTCCTAAATGTATACAATGGTCAGCATAGAGTTTGGAAAGTTTGTTACTTTCTAAGCTTGAACTGAAAACCAAGGATTTAGAAGAATGAATTTGATTTGAAGCTCTTACAGTAAAACTATTTGACTGTTTTGTTGTTTGTTTTTATTCTTGCATTTTTCTACCCCTTCACTTTCTCCTCTTCCTCCTTCTCTTCCTTCTTCCCCTCCTCCTCCTCCTCCTCCTTCTTCCCCTCCTCTGAGGCAGTTGGGGTTAAGTGACTTGTCCAGGTCACACAGCCAAGAAGCATTAAGTGTCTGAGGCCAGATTTGACTGACTTCAGGGCTGGTGCTCTATCCACTGTGCCACCTTGTAATGTCTGGGCTAGTTCCCTGGAGGCCTCGGGGTCAGCCAGAGTCAGGATAAATCAAAGTCTTTGTTCTTTAGTGGGAGGCAGGTGAGCAGAATCTTGATTTCTGGAGTCCAGAGTCTCCAGCCTCTCTCCTTGTCCTGCAGTCAAGTCATACTGACTTTTCTCTCCCAGCTCCCCAATCCTTCTTATGATTACCTCATTACCACCCATTCAGTTAGGGCCAGGCATGAGGAGAGCCATGACATTAGCATATTATCTAAATATATGCTAATAAAGCCATTGTCTCACATGGAATAGGTAATTAGCCTTAAGTGCTCTGCATTTTCAGATTTAAGTACACCTATTCAGAGTTTCAGTCCTCTGTACCACCTAGCTGCCCCTACCTATTTACTTTCTTGGAAAAGCTCTAAGGATCTTAGGGCTCAAGGAAAACTTTAGAACTATACACAATTCATCTGACGTTTCTTATGGCCAGATAACCATAAATGGTTAAATTCTGATTTTCCAGAATTTCTGGGCAGCTAGGTAGCACAGAGGATAGATTTCTGTGCTTCTCTCATTGAGTTCAAATCTAGCCTCAGGCACTAGCTCTGTGATTCTAAATAGGTGACTTACCACTCTGTTTAAACTTAGGTCCTTCTTTGTAAAATGAACCAAAGAATGGCAAATCACTCCAGTTTCTCTGCCTAGAAAACTCCAAATAGGGTCATGAAGAGTTGAATACAACTGAAAAGTGACTGTACAAACTACAGACTTTGCAATCGAGAGTTACATAGAAATTTGCGGTAATGTTGATCCTGTTAGCAGAGGGAAGGGATTGAAAAGATAGACTAATTATCTGTGGACTCAAACTGATTGGATGCTTGGTGTTCTAAAAGAAATTGACTCCATCAGCTAAGACTCAGAATCTGCCAGACATTTTTCTTTTAAGGATGAAAGTCATTTTTTTCCTCATGTGATCATTATGTGAAGGCCCTGCCTTTCTAAAGAAGCTACAACTTAGCCTCTGGGCTCTTAGCTAAAAGAAAGATTGAAGATCACTCTCCTCTTATGATAAAGATGATGTAATCCTTCAAATTCTACATAAATCAGGTCCAATAGATAGAAAATGGGAGCAAAAGAAACAATAAAATGCAAAATGATATCTAGTGGTCAGTGTTGATACATTCAACAAGGAACAGCTTCACATTGGTAGTAAGGAATTGATAGACCCAACAAGAGCACCATGATGAGTTTGCTCAAGGAAATGATGGTCCTGTAACATTTAAGTCTTAATTTATTCCTTTGAATGTTTACCTTGATTTCATGTTTCCTAAGTGGTTCTCCCAAACTTAACCCCTCTGTGGAATAAATAGAGTTGGAAATTTTCAGTATGGAGTTGGTGATATGGAACTGATATAGAGGACATGGGTGATATAGAGGGAGAGATTTCAGTGTTCTGAATACATTGACACTGTCTTTGGACATATGGAAGTCTACATTATAGTTAAGTGATTAATCTATTCCATAGCTAAGATTAGTTTGAGTAGGAATTTGTTGAAGGATGAATAGAAGGTATATTTTCTCTTATAGACTCTGAAATACAGCTTTTTAACAGAACCAAAAATAAGCTCTTAATTATGATAATGGATATGAAATTGATAACAGTATGTTTCAAAAGTCTTAGTGCAAAATTTTTTCTTATGGCTTCAGAATCATAAATACTACAAGATTATAAAACATGTAGTTTGAAAATTCACTTAAATTTATTTTACATTTATTTAATTCTGTAAACTTCAAATAATAATAAAATTTTAATTTAACAAGTCATTAAGTCATTAAGTCATCGCTTGTGTCAAAGTTTCTCCATTACATTTCTTGTCAGGTTTTCTTGTATGGCCATGTCAGTCACTAACTCTATTTTTTCTTGTGAAATGATATCAAAACTATCCTCTATACATCAAAAACTTATTAGGATGCTATTAAGGTTTAGAGCAATCTAACTTCTGAAGCAATTAATACAGGTTTTTCATATAGTTTAAAAATTAATTAGAGCAATGTATATTAGCAGAAAATTGTTTTCTTCTTAAATTGAATAAGAAACATCAATATTTAACATTTTTAATTATGTAACCTTTCAAATATTTTTAATGTGTATAAGAATCATACTTTTTTGTTATTAAATATTAACATTTTATTTTTTGGTATATTCTATGTAAAACTTTATTTTTATGAAAAAGTATTGAGTACATATTGATATCTGCATTTATATTTGAAGCCACAGGAAGGAGATATGAATTCTAATCCTGGGTCTGAAACTAAATGTGGGGTTTGGGGCAAGTTACTTAATTTCTTGTGGCTTTACTGAACTTTCTTGGAAACAACATGGTGCTTCAGTAGATAGTGCTAAACCTGGAATGAGTTAAGACGTGACTTCTAATCCAGTCTCAGATACTTCCTAATTGTATGGTCATAATTGTATGACCCTTGCCAAGTCACATAACTGCTTCAGTTTCTTCAGACATAAAATGAGGTTAATAAACAACAACAACTACCTCATAGGATAGTTGTGAGGATCAAATGAAATAATATATAAAAGCATTTGGCATAGTGCCTAGTACATAGTATACTTGCTCTATGCACACTTTTACTCTCTTTTTCTCCCCCTAATTTATGACCTCATTTTCCTTACCTATAAAAGTAAAAGGTTGAGTTACATCACATCTTAAATTCTTTCCAATTTAAAAAGTCTATGACCACTGTCATTGTTATTTTAACATTTTAATTTAACTTTCTGAGAATTGTAACTTGGCTTTTCACTGAAATTCAAAGTTATTCTTATTCTTATATAACAGTGATTTTAGTTGCTATTAGATTTCAACATTTAAGATCAAAGAAATGGGGGTAAAGAAAAAAAACACTTTTGTATTTTTTCAACACTATAAGGATAAATTTATATGATGGAGATCTGTGATGTGAATGCTTTTAGTAGAATATGTCTGAGTTTCTTTAACCTGAAAGCCAAATAGTACCTAAGGTAAGAGAAAGATAATCTCATACTCTTCTGTCAAAAGCTTTCTTGGCATCAAGTCATTAAAGAACAAGTAAATGGATTGCAACTATTTTTAACTCCTGAAAAGACAAGTTGGAGCCTCTTGAAAGGGATTTGATATTCTCTTACCAGCTATGGAGACAAATATAGTCCACATTCTAAAGAGCATATTGCTAATATTGATGGGAAAAAAGTCTTCAGTTTTCAAGAGGTAGTGTGAGGTAGTGAAAAGAAGCATTGGGCTTGGAATCAGAAGATTTAATTCCCTGTTCTAAGCATTTACTAGATGTATGATCTTGGGAAAATCACTTAACCTCACAGAACCAAAATTTTCTCTTTCATAAAATAACAATCAATAATAGATGAGACTCAGTACCCATACCTGATACAACTTCCTCTACCTTTAATGTTAGCTTTTGAAAGCTAACTCTTTGGGGCAACTGTTTGGGGGCACTCTTTGGGGCAACATAAAAACTCTTATCTTATACATTTTTTTTAAATGTATCTAAACTAAAGGATGTATTAAGACAAAGCAAAACAATTTAATTCTATAAAATAGTAAGAAAAATAACAAAGTTCTCCCCCAGTCCCATATATATCCACTATCTGTAAAGAAATAGAGCTACAGTTTCCCAGAGCAGCTAATTTGCTAGTGGATAGAGTGCTTGGTGTGGAAGACCTGAATTCAAATCAAATATCAGACATAGTAGATGTGTGACCCTGCTAAATCACTTGGGTTCTGTATGCCTCGATTTCCTTAACTGTGTAACAGTACCAACCTCACAAGTAATCATAATAGCTCCTATCTCACAGGATTATTGTGAGGATTGAATGAGATCATATTTGTAAAATATCTAGTATGTATTAAATGCTTAATTATGAGCTTATCCTTCCTTGCACCTGACCTTGAATAGTGAGAAAGAGAATAGTTTAACATTGGTAATTCATGATCCTAAGGCTGTATCACAGTTGGAATAATTTTTTTTTTACCTCTTAAGATAATGATTTTTGCGGTCACAAAAATTTGTCTGCTGCATTGCCAGTCTCATACATACAGGAATATGACCATAGGTCTCTTGTAAAAGAATCTACACTGTCAGAGCTTTTTTACTTATTTTGTGAGTCTTATTCACAGCTGTATAAAGTCAGTAGTACATAGCCAGAGCATCTTATACCAAAGCTATTTTAACTTGAGTTTGTTTTCTCTTAGCATGAATTTTCTCAAGCCTGAAAACATTTAGATTTAAGTAAATATATTTCTATTATTATCTCTTATTGTCTCTATTCTATTATCTGTATTATCTATCATCTCTATTATTATCATGCCCTTGGATGCTAGGCTAGGGCCATGTTAATTATTTTCGTCCTTTACTTAGCAAACTGAAGGGTGAGGATGGGGTTGATCTTCATAAATGCAACTTTTCCATATATTACTACTATACATATATACATCCAGTGTATTGCTTTACCTACATAAAAAATGAATGATTTGAATGTCAACCTGCTTCAATTAGATTTTGGCTCATTATCAGGAGTAGCAGCATCAACAGTTCTTTCTTTGTTCAGAACCACCATTTCTTTCTATGTACAGGTTTTGTATATAGTTCTGAGTAGAAAAAGCAACACAAAAGATGGTTTCTGATCTCAAAAGGCTTACAGTAAAAATTTGTTTCAGTGTACAGGTTGACCATTATTGCATGTCCCTGTTTAGAAGAAGTGAGCATGTAGCTTTTAAGGTATTATGATACAGTAACATTGGTCAGGAAACCTGGGTTTTTAGCCCTCACTCCAGCACTTACAAGTTTGGAGGTAACTTTTATTAATAACAAATTCTACTGAGCCTCAGTTATCTTAGCTATATAATGAAAATGAAAGTACTAAGTCTGCTTTTTTAGAGTTGTTAGTAAAACATTATTTAACATCATTATTTAAAATAATTATTTAAAATGGTATCATTTAAAAGTCTGAGTTATTATTATTGTGATATGAAATGTTTCTTAGACATGCCTCTTTCCTTTCCTACCCATTATTAGCATTTGCACTAATCATCTGGCTGGTCTGTTTGCCTCCAGTCTTGATAATAATAGCAACAACTGTTGCTTTAAGATTTTAAAACATTACTTCATTTTATCCTAACAATAACTGTGGAAAGACAGTATTATTATTATTTGTATTTTACAGATGAGAAAAAATTGAGGCAGACAAATTAAATAATTTTGCTCAGGGTCACACATCTAGTAACTGTCTACAACTAGAGTTGAACTCATGGCTTTTGATCTAGTCCTATATTGATTGTTCTACCTAGCTTCTTCTATGTGGAAAATTAAAGGATGTTTTGGGGAGGAGTAAGAAAAATTTGAGAGAAAAGGTGGCACTTGAGCTAAAATGTTAAAGTAAGCCACATATTTCAAGAGGTAAGCATAAGGAAGAAATTAATTTTAGGTCATGTTGAAGAGCCAGTGAAAAGTCGCTGAGGTAGGAAATAGAAACGTAAGGTTTATGGAACAATGAGTAAGCCAATATGGTAGGATCTTAGAATTTAATGATGTTGTGCTACAGCCAGCTCATATTATTTATGTAAAAACTGGCAAATGTTCCATGTGAGAATTCACATCTTGGAAATTGGAAAATGTTATAAATCATGGTTCGATTGATGGTTTTCAGGCTTAAAGAAGTAATGTAGTGAATGTCCTGTACTTCTTTTTCCCCCTTCCTTGAAAGCTGGTTGTTAAACATTTACCAGCACAATCTTGCAGTAATAGATAAGAAGAATAAAAAAAGTAGGAAGTGATAATATTTAGATATCAGAATAGTCTATATTAGATATTAGAGGCAACAAGGAGCTCCAGGTGTTTATTGAATAGGGCACCGATATACTCAGGACTGTACTTTAGGAACATCACATTGGTATTTCCCTGGAAGATGGTTTAGAGTATGAAGTGGCCTAAAGCAGAGAGACCAAATAGGAGGCTATTGCACCGGCCAACCTACGAGTAATATGCATTTTTCATCTGCTTTTCTCCTGTGTGTAACATTAGATCACTTTTGAGTTGTGGATCTCATTAAGGAGACCCTGCAGTGTTTTGAGACTTGATGTAATTAGAGTAATATCATCAACTAATAAGAGCATCTGGAGGGTCTCAGTATATTCAACTGGGAATCTTTCTTCTATTTGGACTTTTAAAACATCCATCATGACAGGAGCAAACATCTTTGGCAAGTGTTTTTGTATTATGTTTCTTGTAATACCAATAATCAGAAAATCATTGAATTCCTGTGTTTTCCTATCAGGTAGTTATTTTTTTGTTATTGGTGGTGGTGGGTTTTTTTGGTTGTTGTTTGTTTTTTTTAATGATCTTAACATTTTATTTGAGTCAACTTGGAGAAAATCTTTAAGGGTGTTTTTGCTTTGTCAACTCTACTGCTATTGTTGTTTGGATTAGGGTTGTTTTTTATTTTTATTTTTATTTTTTTAATGCTTAAAAGGATTTGTGAACTTCTCAATTTGGAAATTACATCTAATAATAAAGATTGTGGCCTACTATTGTCTTCTCTTTCCATGTCCTTAGTGACCATCTCTTCCCAGTTCCTAAGAGAGTTCATTCAATATACTGGAGATTAATTTTTCCCCCTGAAATTATGGAGGTACCAGCACAATGGCCATCCATTTCTCATCTTTTGCCATTATTTTTAACTTACCCTCATCATCTCTCTTAGCATGTATTTTCTAAATGTCATGTTTTCTAATCAACAAATAATCAATAAAATATAATTATGATCCTCTTTATCAGTTTCAAGGCTTTAAAAATGGCAAGCAATCATTTGTTTAAATCTGGTTATTTCCTTCTCAAATGAGATAATATGTAGAGAGAGCACTTTGAAAACTTTAGAATATTTTATCAGGAATTCCCAGACTTTTTGTTCTCAGTATCCATTTGCAATCTTAAAAATTATTGATCCCAAAGATCTTTTGTTAATGTTAGTTCTATTTTTTTCCATATTAGAAATAAAAAGTGATGATTTAAAAAAAAAAACACTTGATTCATTTAAAAATAGTAACAAGTCTATTCCATCTTAAAATAAATTAAAACAGTAATAAAACAGTATTTTGAAAATTAAATATATTTTCCAAAACAAAGAAAAAAAACAAGCAGAATGATTTTGTTTTGTATATTTTTGCAAATATCCTTAATGTCTACAACTTCTTTCAATTTGTTGTGATGTCATTTTGTTTTAAGTATATGAAGAGAGTGTTTGAAGAAAGTGTTTCTACTAAGCTTATATCCCAGAGATCATAAAGGAAAGGGACCCACATTTACAAAAATGTTTGTAGAACCCTTTTTGTAGTGGCAAGAAATTGAGTGGATGCCCATTAGTTAGAGAATGGCTGAATTAGTTATGGGATATGAATGTTATAGAATATTATTGTTCTATAAGAAATGATCAGCAGGATGATTTCAGAAAGGCCTGGAGAGACTTACATGAACTGATGCTGAGTGAAATGAGCAGAATCAGGAGATCATTGTACACAGCAACAATAAGATTATACAGTGATCAATTCTGATGGACATGTTTCTCCTCAACAATGAGATAATTCAGGCTAGTTTCAATGGTCTTGTGATGAAGATCATCTGCAACCAGAGAGAGGACTGTGGGAACTAAGTGTGGATACTAACATAGATTATTTATCATATAGGTGAGGGATGGGGGAAGGGACGAAAATTTGGAACACAAGGTTTTGCAAGAATCAATATGAAAAATTATCCATGTATATGTTTTGATGTAAAGGGCAGAATATTTGAAACAAGATGTTAACTCAGTGGAACTGATGAGATGATTGTTCTCTAGTTCACATACATACTTAATATTTAGCATGTGATATGATGGCTCTCTAGTTCAAACATACTCAGTATACTGTAATGATGTAATTGTAATAGGGTATTTAAACTGGAGACAAAGTCAGACTCAAGCAGGGACTGGTTGAGACTGGCAGACTGTTGGACAGAAAGCTAGCCTGAACATTATATTTTGAAAATGAAAAGTTTTAAGAAAAAAATAAAATAAAGTATATGAAGAAAATCTAGCTACCCAGAAATTTGGAGCTGGAAAAGGGAATATTACAACAGATAAGCTATGCTTTAGTATCATTGTGAAAACAGTTTTGACCTCATGGACCTTCTTGAATAATCTAAGAGGCTCCAAAGAGTCTGTGATACACAGACACACACACACACACACACACACACACACACACATCTGTTGCTTACGTAAATATTAATATTATATTATCTGAAAAGATGCTCTCAACTGATAGATAAATGATTCTTAATTGAAAACATAATAAAATTTACAGATATAAAATATGAAAATGAGTTGATGGTTATTGGTGTTCTCTTGGTCACTTTTTTGATTGTTGTTATAGTCCATGATTTTTTTTTCTATTATTTTGGGATATTTTCTTCTTTGTGCTGTTTCCAACATTGATTTCCTCTCATTTTATTTGATCAGTTACAACTGTTCTTCCTAAATAGGTTCTTTCTGTTTCTCATTCTTCATTGAATATGTTTATTGCTGTGGCATTAGAATCTAAATATACTGGTACTGTAATCATTGATATTAGATGGGCATAGGAATACTGCATGAATCTATTCCATCCCCATGAGTTAAAGGTTTTTTCCTTTGTCTATAAATGCTCTTGGTAGAATCTGCCTTAGTTGAATGTTCCTCATTGCCCTAAATGTTCCTCATTTCATTTTCCCCTGTGGCGTCCTTCATCTTAAAAAATGATAATCTCATATTTTTACATCTTCATCCTTCATTCTGTTGACCCTGTATTTTAATTCTCTTTTAAGATCCTTTTTGAATTCCCCAAGAGCCTTATGAAATGGGGACCAACTCCTATCAGGAGCTGATTTGCCTTTAGTGTCCTCAGGGTTTGGGGTTTGTTCTTCTCTGTCTTCATAAAAGCTATCTATGGTCAGAGGTTTTTTTTTTTTTTTTTTTTTTTTTTGCTTTTCTGCTCATTTTTAAAGGCTGAGGTCTGCTCTTAGGGCAAAGGGGAAATTTTTCTGAGCTTCTTTCATAGACAACAGTGGTTTTATGCTTCCCTGAGCTGGTGCTGCTGATTTCCTTCCTGTGCTGGGTGACCCTGGCCAAGTCCTGCATTATTCTGGGGTTCAGGGGCTCATTCTTTGCTTTTTTGTATTTGCATTGACTGTCTCATAACTAATCTGATGATCCACTGGTTATTGAATCAGGCCAGAGAAACTAAAGCTGCTGAATTTTGGTTAAAAGCCTCCCAGTAGATTCCCTAACACAAGGAAGCCACAATTCCCTGTAACTGATCCTTTATTCTAAACTAGTCTTGCCTTTGATTATACCATCTCTTTGCTCAGCAGCAAGATATGATGTTTATTTTATACCTGATTCCTTTAAATAAGGGATTTCAGATTTCCCTTTTGGGGGCATTTATACTAAGAGGACCAGTTGTCAATGCTTCCCTTTTCCTTTTTAGCTTTGTAGTTCCAGCACTTAGCCCAATGCTTGCCACATAATATGCACTTTTGGTTGATTGATTTTTACTTTCTCAAGAAACAGGGGTATGGGGTAACAATTGCTTGTTGTGGAATGAACCTGACATCTTATGCAAAGTCATGCAATTAGTAAATACCAATATTGGAATTTGAACTCAAGTCCCCAGACTCTATATAATCAAGAGGAATATATCAAATTGTACATAAAGTATTTCTTTTTTTCTCTGTAATACATATTGATGTATAATTTATAATTTTGTTGATTCCCTTGTGCTCATCACAAGTGCTTCAAGGTAAAATAATCAATTTTTTTAAATGAAATAGTATTTCTTACTAATCTTGGCTGCTTGATAAAAGCATTTTTTTTTCATCATTTTAGAGAGAGGTTTTG
This sequence comes from Antechinus flavipes, assembly GCF_016432865.1. Taxonomy (NCBI): domain Eukaryota; kingdom Metazoa; phylum Chordata; class Mammalia; order Dasyuromorphia; family Dasyuridae; genus Antechinus; species Antechinus flavipes. Next base: position 352,339,350 of record NC_067401.1, on the reverse strand, counting down.
AGCCCTTCTTTCGTGTTAGCTGCAACTACTTTATTTCTGGTTCCATTTATAACAAACATGCCAATGGTTATATCATCTGCTTTCTTCAGTAGTATATTGTTTGTCTGGTCTTTAAATATTCTAAAAACCAGCAATTAAAATAAGTTTGCACTTAGTCTAAAACTGGATCATTCTTAGCACCTTCTATCTCTTTTCACTGATGCTCTACCACTCTTGACACCACAAATGAAAAGAGACTATTACTAAGGACAAAAGATTATTTTGAAGTTTCTGGTGTCACATCACCAAATAATTTATCCCTTAACTACCACCCTGTTAATAGAGTTTGTTAGCCTGGTCCATATATTTCAAAAACAATCTGTTATATGGACTTTTCTCAAAGCCTTTCTAAAGTGGTAAGCCCTTTTAGAGATTTCCTTCTAGTTACAAAACTTTTAAAAGCACAGAGTCACCTCCACATTATAATGAAACGTTAGAGAAGGATTTTGTGGTGATATAACATTATTATTATTATCATATTCAAATTAATCCAGTTTCTTCAATGCCTCCAAGTAATGCCTATCTTCATGCTATTTGTACTATCATTCATTTCATTTCTACCCCTTTATATTCCCAAGGCCCTTTAATCTTTAAGTAGATCATAAAATATTCCCTAACTCATTAAGATCTCCCTTCTTTGTACTCTTACTCGCTTAAAAATCAGTATCACATGATTTATCCATTAATTATATATTGAATTTAAGTAAAAAATTTAATAGTTCCTACTATGTGAAACCTACTCTGTTAGGTGCTTGAGATAAAACCTGAAACAAGATAACCTCTCTTCTCATGGAATTTAAAATTCAATAATATCATTTAGGGAATGGAGAAAGGATTATAAATATATAAATAACTGCAATGTCTAGTGTTTGAGATGCATTTCACATTAGAATATGAAATATAAGTTCAGAGATAATACTATCAAAATTGGAGGATAAATTGGGAGCATTAGAAAATGATTCATTAAGAGGCAAATGAAAAGATTTGCTGAGTCATAAACAAACATAAAACAGTGATTCATATTGAGACCGGAAAAGAGTCCCCTTTAGCTCCAGGGATTGAAAACATTTCACATTTTTTTTCTCATCAACTTTGCCTGTAGGCATGATCCATTTTAATGAGTGTTACTTGAAATTTTTTTTTACCATGTATGGGACAGACAAGAGCAAATACATCCTGAAACCCACCATATTTGTTTTCTTGGAAACATAGCCTGAATGGCTTATAGTAATCTGTAAAATCAAATCTTCCCTGCTCACAATGTATTTGACCCAGGATGAGTATTCCAACAGAAACAATACTTTAAGTAGTGGTTACATTCCCAGACTGGGCTATAAAATCTACTGAAACTACACTATCTAGGTGAAATAGTATATTATTTCAGTGATATTGTGGGTTAAATATAGTTTTATGGGATGGCTTGAGAATTCAACTACCATTTATAACATTGTTTTTATGATTAAAAATTGTTTTGAATTCTAAAGTGATTTAGAAGAAAACTTTTGGACTACAATTTATCTAAAAGTTGAGAATTCTTTCTGTAATATATTGTTTGCTTTAATGGATTTTAACTTTGTTTTCTCAACAAGATTGTAAAGTGCTGGAGACCATATTTTGTTTTAATTTCTCTTTTTTCCCTATGGTATCTAGCAGGATGTTGAATATATGTACATATATAGAAAGGAGATAGGTGTATAGATAGGTACATAAATAGATTGATATTAAATAAATAAATACTTAGAGTGATAGTCTTATAGATTAAATTCTTATTTTCACATTTAATAGTTAAATATCTAGGAATAATTGCCTACTAGAGAGAGTTTCCTCATTGGCAGTGTGCTTTTAATATGAAAAATAGACTGGTTTGATGCAAAGACCCAATTAAATTGTTGACTAGCTGTATTACCTTCCTCACTCCTGAACACCCCTCCTCTGCCCAGCCCTGGATAAAGGGATGACAAGTGTGATCTGAGTAAGTAAAATAAACTGCATCACGTTACTCTTTAGGAAGTTTTTTCCATGTTTAGGAAAATCTAATTTCCAGTCAAGAACAAATTTTTTTTTCTGTTCCTGATGATTCATGAAGAGGCTTGTTATTGCTACTCATAAATGCTTCACCAATACAATGTGAATCAAATTCAAATAAAACAGACCCCTGAGAGGAGGTTTTCTCTTGGAAAGTATGCTTTTCTGTTTCCACCAGTTTGAGTATTTGACCCAGTTGTGTAAAACCAATTCTTTGATGAGAGTTTTAAATGGTCAAAAGTGGAAGAAAGGTCCAAAAGCTTAAGAACCTTTGATCTGGGTGCTGATGCCATATGTATGCACAGATTAGTAAATAGTAGGAGAAGGAACAATCATAATACATCTCTCTGAACCTTAGGAATAGGGTGAACATCTAGAGATTTCATCTTATGATGTGGTTCAGTCATTTCAGTCACATTCAATTCAATATGACCTTATTTGGGGCTTTTTTTGTAGAGATAGTGGAGTGCTTTTGTCATTTTCTAATCCATCTCATTTTACAGATGTTGTCATTTCAATCATCTGTGACTATTATTGATCCCTTTTAGGGTTTCCCTGAAAAAGATACTGGAGTGATTTGCCATGTCTTTCTGTAGTTCATTTGAGGCAGACAGGGTTAAATGAATTGACCTGGGTCACATAGCTAATAAGTGTCAAAGGCTGGATTTGAACTTAAGAAGTTTTGAGTCTTCCTAACCTCAGGCTAGGTACTCTATACACTCCACCACTTTGCATGCACTGTGTTTGTGTGTGTGTGTGTGTGTGTGTGTGTGTGTGTGTGTGTGTGTGTGTGTTTATGTGTTAATTTATGTACTTGCTACTTGATTGTTGTACTACAGGAGAACTGTTGGAATACATTGGAGCCACCTGACAGTGGCTGCTGGAGATCCAACCCGGATCTGCAGAATGGGTCTCCTCTTTTGAGAGGAAGATACAAGGAGACCAAGAAACTGTTGCGGTGTTGGGGCCAGCCTTGGTCTCAGCACTTGATAGCTATGATTATTAAAAATAAAAACTTTTAGGAAACCTATTTTTTATTTACTCTTAGACAAGCCCAAATCTAGGTACTTATTTCAGATTGTCCTCTCTTCCCACACTCTTTTCCAGCTGTCCTATATTTTGTAGCTTTTGCCTTCTTTCTACAGCAACTAATATCTTCTTTTATAATAAATATTTATGAATTGTAAATGAGATAGAAGATATAATACAAACAGAAAGAAATCTGACTAAATCAAAAGTGATCTTTTTATAGTTTTAACCATGTTTGTATACTTCATCCTTCTCAACAAGCTGGCTGACAGAGTTAAGCTTTGCTTCATGCATTTAGAGTAATGTAGCCCCCCATCTCTACACCCCAGCAATGTTATGCTGTTATTCCTGCAGTTTTATTTTGGATGATAATGATGATGATGATGATGCTGCTGCTGCTATCTGGGTATTCACCAGAAATCTAATAAACTTCTTATCTCATTTAATAAACTTGGTCCAGTTATATCCATAATTATTAAGATATAAAGCAAGCCGAAATAAGTATGAAGCTTTACATGATAATAAATGTTGTTGTTCAAATAGATTTACATGCTTTGAATTGCAATGAGATCTTCTCATCCCTCAAGAGTTAGAAACACATTATTGGGAGGTCTGCCACTGCCTCTAATCTGAGGGCATAAAAGCTTCACTCCATGCAAGGGTTTTTTTTATTGTTTTAACTTTTTTAAAAATTTAATTATATTTTTTATTAAAGCTTTTTATTTACAAAGCATATGCATGGGTAATTTTTCCAACAAAAGTTTCCTTGCAAAATCTTCTGTTCCAAATTTCCCCTCCTTCCCCCCAATCCCTCTCCTAGATGGCAGGTAGTCCAATACATCTTAAATGTGTTAAAATATATGTTAAATCATATATATATATATATATATATATATATATATATATATATATATATATATATATATATATATATATGCAATTGTCTTGCTGCACAAGAAAAATGGGATCTAGAAAGAAAGAAAAAACCTGAGAAGGAAAACAAAATGTAAACAAACAGAAAATGCTATGTTGTGGTCCATACTCCGTTCCCACAGGCCTCTCTGGATGTAGATGGCTTTCTTCATCACTGAGCAATACTCCATGCAATGTTGTGACTATTCTTATTAATAGAGTTTTAAACAGTGAAGATTTTCCTATGGTACTCTCAAATTAAATGTATTAATATCTGTAAGTTGTTATCTGCCATTATTTAATTCTATGAAGTCATTCCCCAAAATTCATGTTTAAATTCTGTCATCTGCTTTGATTGTGACAGCAAAGCTGTTAACACTGAGCATTAGAAACGAAGGTGAGTTGTGCTCTTTAGAGAGGTGTAATGGTTTGTTCCCAGGATATCATTAAGGACCAAAGGAATTATTATGCATTTAATGACATTTAGCATTAATGTACTGCCCAGAATAGCTCTGAGTAAATAATGAAGGTGATTGGCCTTGTCATAGCTTGAGTATTACTAAGTTGCACTGTCTAAGAGCTCTCTTTTGCTGGCAATTAAGAAAAGCCATTTGACTAAAGAGTTAATTTTTCAATTCTGATGTGAGTGATGGAATGGTTCTTTCTCATAATCATTTTCCTGTAGGGGAAAAGTGTGATGCCATTTTGGGAATGTTAAACTATCAAATGGCTACTTTTATAATATGAAATACATTTTTAATCATGTAAGTAAATTATATGCCTTATTACATTTTATAAGCTGTGGAAATGCCCCAGTTATTGGGGAATACCTCTAAAGCCAGCTGGGCATTCTGTTTTAACAGCTGCTGATATAACTCAGAAGCCTCAGTTAATCAGTGCAAGTATAGATGCATGTTCTGACTAATTTGGAAGACCAGCACCATCTGAGTCATTATTTAATAAATATCAGCTTTTTTCCTGAAATGGAGAAATGCTGGTTTATACAAAGGAAATTAAACTACTACCTGCTTTTTGGGATGTTATACTCTGATATGCAATGATGATCCAAATAGTCATATTTACAATTCTTTTTAATGAATGTTCTACTTTTCCTTTATATTACAGTAATGTGTGTATATGTGTATGTGTGTGTATGTGATATCTCTTCTACTAGACTATAATCGTCAGGAGAATAAACGATCATGTTTTATTTACCTATTATCTCTATAGCCTCACCATTCTCATTCTAGGAACATTATAGGAGTCTGCCTAGCCTTGTAGATGGACCTCAAAAAACTTTCAAGCCCTGCTTCTAATTCATAATACTTATGTTATTATGAGTAAATTGAACTCTTCTTAATTCATAATTTTAAGACCTTAAATTACAGATGAGTGATTGGATCTCCCCCACCCTCAGAGGTGGGTCAAGTTCATATAGTCATTAAGCAGTTATTAAGCACCTATTATATTCCAAACACTGCTGATTGTATATGAAGGCTAAAAAGAATCCCTGTCCTCAAAAGGCCTCCATGTAAATAACCAGGTAAATAGTATCTGCATACAGCATAGGTGAAGGTAACGTGGAGAAGGATGAGGAAAGCTGCCTGCTTTGAGATGAATATTGAAGGACCCCAAGCAAACTAAATGGGAAAGAGCTTTCCAAGCAGAACATATGGTCAGCACAAAGGCAGAAAATGATTTTTATAGTGTTGTGTTCCACGAAATGCTAGAGGAGATATTGAGGAGAGACAAGAAGGTTTGGAATAGCTGCTGTGGAGGGCAGCATGGCCAATAGGTAGGACAGAATAAAATGTTTGTCTTGCTGTGGTAGAGGCCAGATTGAGACATGTTAATGTTAAAAGTAGATCTAGTCAGCGCAGTTTTGCGACTTCCTTCAGTTTAATTCAGCAAAGGAGGTAGATGGTGGGAAAAATTCAACACTGGGATTTGGCATGGCATTATTGGCAGCTATGAAAGGGAACAAAGGAATCCAGAGTGAGGAGGATGAGACTGGAGGTGGTTCACTCAAAGGGTCAAGATAAGGGGAAAAGGCAAGGGAGTAAGGTCTGTACAATAGTTAATTTCATTTGGGAAAAGAAATAAGGGATAGGGATAACAAAGGTCATGTTGAGGATTAAAATCAAATATTTTCATTATGCCTATCATAATGTGACATCAGACATACAGTTTAGGAAATAATAAAGTATTATTATCAGAAAGGAATTCCAGAGCTCATGAACAAAATAGTAGAACACTTGTGAGTTAAGTAGAACTTCTTAAACTTTTTCCTCTCCTGACCCTGTGACCCTGTGATTGTGAGCACCCAGGACACCCAGAATCAGCCAGTGTCAGGATAAGCAAAAGTCTTCAATCTTTATTCTTGGTCCCCAGACACGGAATGGAAGCAAAATCTCTGTGACCACCTTCTCCCTCATCTACCACCGAGAGCTACCTCTGGCTAGCTTCACTCCACCCCCTCATCCCTTGTACAATCCTCTATACACCAATCATTGAGCCAGTACAGATAATGTAAAGGACCATTTTCCAAGCATATGTCCATAGAGTATAGTCCAATCAGAACTTAGCCTCAGGTGCTCAGAATCCCAACCTCAGTGCATCCCAATAGTTTCAGCCCTCTACATAACCCCTTTTAACATAAGACATTTTTATATGACCCTGGGTATACAGGTAAATAAAATAGAAATTTAAATCAAACATTTACTGATAATGAATCCAAATTTTGCAAATCCCCCAGTGAGTTATAAGATCCTATATGGGGTCATGAATCACAGTTGAAGAAACTGTGGGTTATAGCAGTGTTAAGGATCTGGCCTTCTCTATGTGTATCCAAGGTAGATTGGAGGAGTAAGTCAATGGAATTGAGTAAATTTAAATACTGAAATATTAAGGATTTCTCTTCATGAATGAAGTCACAGATCTAGAGTAATAACAGTAATAATATTGTTTATATATCTTTAAAATTATATTATATTTTGCATAGATTATTCCATTTGCACTTCATAATAGCCCAGTGCAGCAGGTAGTTTCAGGCATGATTATTCCCATTTTAAACTAGAAATGGGGACTTACTTAAGTTATTTGCCTATGGTTATAGACTATCAAGATCCATTTTAAAACTACTGGTACAAGAGAGAATCATAATGCAAAACAGAATGACATTCATAAGATCAAGGCAAGGTCAAATGTTATACACAGAGACAAGATAGAACACTATGCTAAACATTTTACATGTATTTTTTTATTCTCATAACATCCCTAAGACATGAATACTATTATTATGCCTATTTTGTAACAGAAGAATTTGAGACCCCCATAGGTTAAATGACTAGCTCAGGACCATATAGCTCATAAGTATATGAGGTTATATTTGAACTTGGGTCTTCCTGACAAATTCCAGAATATTATCCCCTTAGTTTTCAAGATCATTAATAACTTCAGAGAAGGTAAATTCAATTGATTATTGAAGATAGAAGCCAGATCTATATCAATAAAAATCAATGTCTGTCTAAGACTTCCTGTTTACAATAATGAAGAAATACTAAAATAACTAACTTAAGGAAGTGAATAAATATCTTTTAGAATGATGCAAAGATTTTATATTAATATAAATACAGTCCTTGACTTACAATGGACCAGATTTTCATCATTCATTTTCTGACCACCACCAAATGGATAGATAAGTTTATTTCAGCCAGTTTTTTCACATATACCTGACCATAAATTTCTCTGATTTAGACCAGTCCTCTGACATACCCCAACTGGGAGAGCAAGCTGGTTTGGGACTCCATCCTTGACTAGACTTTAGATATCCTCAATTTTCAGTTTGTCTCCTCGTACCATCTTAGACTGGTAGAGGATCTCATTAGTGTTTCTCTTTGGTTTAGTGATGCCTTAGTTTTATCTGGTGTTCTCCATTGTTGCTCAGGTGTCTAAGGAGTTGGACTTGTCTGTATTCTTTTGCATCACCATCTTTGCTGATATTTTCTTACTTTACTAGACATTCTTTCAGAAGAGAATGATTGAGACACAGAGGATTTAATAGTTCATTCAAATTGCTCATTTAATTTGTGAACTATTTGCCCATGCTTTTATTCTTTAGTGTATTAATTGGCAGACAGTTTTGTCTGGAAAAGTAGTCTATTGTTTCATTTAAGATTTCATTTCTTAGCAGCTTAAAAAATCTAACATGAAGTCTTTTTATTTGAAAGTTTAAAAGACGAACTCCAGAGCAATATTCAAATATTCACTGGCTGGAATTACAAATTTTGTTTAAATCAAAAAACAACCTGAGCAACTTAAATTGTAGATAGACAAAACTTTCATTTTCCTTTAAAATCATTGTCTGCTTTTTTTGTTTACATTAATACTAATCTTATCTGGAAGTCACATATCTAAATCACCTCAATAATTCAGACATAGAAGGAAAGGAAATTTTGTTTTTTTATTTTAAAGCATATCATTAGTGAAAATAGATGTTTCAAAACATACATAAAAATCATTTTGCTCAGAGGTTATCTCTTGTTCTGAGTCTATTTTCTCTTAAATTAAATAAACATCCCAGAAAGTTTCTGTCTCTGGTTTCCTAACCTATTATAGCTCATAGCCTGGCAATTAAACATGATCAGGGAAAAGAGAGGATGCTAAAGACAGATATGTTACTATCAAGAAGTTACAAAATCACTAGAGTAGAAGGTAACTTGTATGTTCTCTTTTCCAATTTGTTTTTTTTAATATTTTAATTCTTTAATATTTTATTTTTCTTCTTACATGTAAAGTAACTTTTTATATTTGTTTTTAAAATTTTGATTGCCAGATTCTCTCCCTTCCTCATTTGAATTGAATTTGAATTGAATCCTCAATTGAAAAGGTACATGTGAAGTTGTACAAAATATTTCTATAAAAGTCATGTTGCTAAATAAAACATGACAGCCAGGAGGGGGTGCCATGACATGCAAGTGTATTGGAGCTAAATGAGGGAGAGCTGTGCAAGGTCACATGCCTCATTTTCCCCTCCAGAGCCATGTATAAATGTACAAATCAAGAGGACTGTGGAGATGCTCTGTATGAAATGGGAGCCTTTGGTTTTTAAGGTGAATATTAGACCACATGGAATAGGGGCCGATCTTCAGCAGCCTTAATAGAGATCTAGTGTTTAATACTAAGAAGGTGAGAGATTTAATGTAGTCTATCTTGTTGAGCTCTTCAGAATTATTATGTTCTGTCCTGGGTGCTTCATTTTAGAAATGATGTTAATATGTTACCAAATATCCAGAGGGGTGGACCACTGGAATAATGACAGAACTTAATATGGTGAGCATATGCAGAAACTAATGATGTTTACTTTAAAATATATATAGTTGAGTGGACAGCTTGTATTTAAAATACTTTCCTTTGGAAAATACATGTTTGATTTGACCTTAGAGGGTGGAAGTGACAAAGAGCCAAATTATTTCTTGTTTTATAAAAAGATTTTAAATAGTTTCAACCAAAAATATAATAGGTTATCTAAAGAAGCAATAGGTTCCCCTCATCTGAGAATTTAAAGAAAAGGCTAAGTAGCCACATCTTATGTTGGAGAGTGGATATAGATGTAGAGTATATTCCATATATATGTTTTAGACTATATTGTTTCTTTTCTCTAAGATTCTGAGATAATGAAGAGTAAATTCACATTTTGAGCACAGGGATTTCAAGATCACTATTCAAAGTCAAGTGATTAGTAGCAGTATTTCACAACAGAACTTACTTATTGATCTAATAAAGAGTTTAAAGAAATACTACCCTGGGGATTTGGCTCTTTGATCTATCTTCTTGGTGGAAAATTATCAATAATAATGAATTTGATCCAGAAGGCACCCCAGAGGCTACTAAGTCTGTCATGATTGTTCTTCAGTGATTCTGGAAGAGAGAGAGGCAGATAACTTTTGTGCAATTCTACCTCATTTAAATCTAGTTCAAGAAAAGTCAAGACATCACCCCATGTCATAGGTTCTCTTTGAAACTGGAGGAAGAATGGGACAGCTAGTTGGTGCAATGGATGGAGCACCAGCCTTGTGAGTCAGGAGAACCTGAGTTCAAATATGGCCTCAGACACTTAATACTTACTAGCTGTGTGACCCTGGGCAAGTTACTTAACCCCAATTACCTCAGCAAAAAAAAAAAAAAAAAAAAAAAAAAAGAAAAGAAAAAGAAAAAGAAAAAAAAAAGAAAAGAAAAAAGGAAATGAAGGAAGAACAAGAAGTCTGTCATCCTCATCTTACATATAAGGAAATCAAAATCCAAATAACTGAAATAATTTTAGAGTAAACATTATTTCTTTTTTGATTCCTTTAGTCTTGTTCTACACTTATTCTGATAAAGTATAATAAGTGGCTTACAAAATTAAATAAGATGCATCAAGTGGGTCAAATACCACTAGAAAAGAAATTAGAAATTACTTAATTTAATTTAATTAAACTATTAGGAATTACCAATGGAAAAAAAAATTTCCCAGATGTCTCAGAGGAATGGATAGTTAAATGAATGGATGGATGGATGGATAAATAGAAGAATAAATAAAACATATAAGTATGTATTGTGTGCAAGGCGTAATGGTAAGTGCTACTGATAGAAATAAATAAATGGGCATTAAAAAGATTGATCTTGAAACTAGATGGAAAAGTTTCACGGTATTTAAACTAACAAATCACTTATTAATTATCCTTTAATGTCATTTCAAATGACAAAATCATCACCTTCTGATACTGGATGATTTTATAGTACTAAGGACTTTGGTGACAAAAATGAATTATTATAGTTGAGCACAGAATTAAACTGAGATTCTTTTTTTATGCTTGAACTCTGACTTTTTTTTATCATTAATAGAACAATTATTTATTTACTCTATATAAAAAGGATACTAAATACACACAAGACTCACAAGCATGCAGTGACAGAAAAATAAAATAATTGTTTTGAATTTTTCCCCTAATTACATGTGTTTTTTAAAATAATTATAACTTTTTATTGATAGTACATATGCCTGGGTAATATTTTACATTATCCCTTGCACTCACTTCTCTTCCGATTTTTCCCTTCCTTCCCTCCACCCCCTTTCTTAGATGGCAAGCAGTCCTATACATGTTAAATATGTTACAGTATATCCTAGATACAATATATGTGTGCAGATCTGTACAGTTTTCTTGTTGCACAGGAAAAATTGGATTCAGAAGGTATAAATAACCCGGGAAGAAAAACAAAAATCCAAATAGTTTACATTCATTTCCCAGTGTTCTTTCTTTGGATGTAGCTGCTTCTGTCCATCATTGATCAATTGGAATTGAATTAGATCCTCCCTTTGTTGAAGATATTCACTTCCATCAGAATACATCCTCATACAGTATCATTGTTGAGGTATATAATGATCTCCTGATTCTGCTCATTTCACTTAGCATCAGTTCATGTAAGTCTTGCCAGTCCTCTCTGTATTCATCCTGCTGGTCATTTCTTACAGAACAATAATATTCCATAATATTCATATACCACAATTTACTCAACCATTCTACAATTGATGGGCATCCATTCATTTTCCAGTTTCTAGCCACTACAAATAGGGCTGCACAAATATTTTGGCACATACAGGTCCCTTTCCTTTCTTTAGTATCTCTTTGGGGTATAAGCCCAGTAGTAGCACTGCTGGATCAAAGGGTATGCACAGTTTGATAACTTTTTGGGCATAATTCCAGATTGTTCTCCAGAATGGTTGGATTCGTTCACAACTCCACCAACAATGCATCAGTGTCCTTTAAACTGAGATTCTTAGAAGTTCTTAAAAAAAAAAATAAAAGGAAAACAGTTTGGTCTGAATAATTTTCAGTTTGATGGAGAATAACATAAAGGTTTATTTCCAGACCCAAATTATTTTCTGCTGTCAACATAATAATTAAATTGTGATACTACTTCTTTGTGGATGGCAATGTGCTGATAAAATCTATCCCCAGAATACTGCAAAGCCTTTTACAAGAGATCTATGATCTTTCAAAGGAATTTTGGCTTTTTCTTCCACTCCCAGTAAACTAACTAGAAGAATGTATATTGACCAGATTTTAACATATATTTTGATAGATATTCTATTGAAATTTTCCAACATTTCCTATCTATCTAAGACTGAATAGATGGACAATAAGATGGGCCCATTTTCTTTTTTAATGAGGAGTGTGATATGAAATGCGTCTGGGAAAAATACAATTTTTTTTTGGCAAAAAGTTTTGGGTTTTTTTTAAACATTGCTTTTTAAGAAAGCAAAAGTCCTTTTTGAAGCTAACATTTTTTTTTTTTTTTTTTTTGGTTAGTACATGCCTACAAAACATGGAATACTATTTCTTGTGAAGAACTGAAAATGAGTAGCTTTTGTGAATGAGGTACTCCAAAGAACATCATGAAGGAACTGTTTGACAGGAAGAGGGAATATCCTGGTCCTGTGTAAAGAGTAAAAGATGATAGGTTTACAGTAAGAAACTGTACCTGTACCTTAGAAATTCTGGGAGAAAACCAAGAAGGCCTCAAGCAATGTTGGATAGATCCCTTATAATCACCTTCCAAGAAGATTGTAGGTATATAAGACAGACAAGTTTAGCTGGATTCTAACCAGCATTGTTGTAGTGAACACTCAAATCAGTGTAGTCTCAGGTTGATTTTATTATTTTAGTGTTTTATTTAAAATTCTTCAACCTATCTTTCTCTTGTCAAACTCTGTGCCTATCTATAGAATTATCTGGGTTAAGAGGTTGGACATTTTAGTCATTTCCCTTCTTTAAAATTTATTTTCTTTTTAATTTATGATTTAAAACAAGCATTTCCAGAACATAGTATATACAAAACTGCAAGTCTTCTACATTCAACTTACTATTACTTTTAAGTATATAACAAAGTCAATCATGTAAACTTCTTTTTTCCTTTTTTTCCTCCGTCCCTAGTCCCATGCCCCACCCTGGAGATTATCACTATTAAACAAAATGTGTGTGTGTGTGTAATTTATATATGTGTATATGAGTGTATTTGTGTGTGCATATATACATATATGTGTATTGTGTGTATGTACACACATACGTATATTATTCTATATATCTATTTATCATTTCTTTCTCTGGCTTCAGATGCTGTCTTTCTTCATATGTCCTTTAAAATTAATTTGGATATTTAATAATATTAAAAATAATATTAACTCAGTCACTCTTTTTATTTTAATAAGTTTATTTTGATACACATTGCTTTTTGAATTATGTTGGGAGAGAAAAATCAGAGCAAAAGAGAAAAAAAAACATGGGAGAAAGGGAAAAAAACAGCAGAAAAAAAGATGTGACATAGCATGTGTTGATTTACATTCAGTCTCAGATCTTTTTCTGGATGCTGATGGCATTTTCTGTCTAAATGCTTTTGGGATTGCTTTGGATCAAGGAATTACTGAGAAGAAGCTTTTCATAACTGATCATTACACATTCTTGCTGTTGCTGTGAACAATGTATTCCTAGTTCTGCTTATTTTTTGCTCAGAAAGTAAATCTTTCCAGGCCTTTCCATAATCAGCTTGTTCATTTTTTTATAGACCAATAATATTCCATTACCTTCATGCACCACAGTTGGGCCATTCCCCAGCTGATGGGCATCCATTCCTTTTCCAGTTCTTTGCTGCCAGAAACATTTTTGCCATGGCAGGTCCCTTTCCCTCCTTTATGATTTCCTTGGGATTTGGGCCCAGCAGAAACATTGCTGGATCAAAAGGTATGCACATTTTGATGGCCCTCAGGGTATCATAGTTCCAGATTGCTCTCCAGAATGGTTAGATAATTTTACAACTCTACCAATTCAAAGTCATTCTTAAAACATTATTGCTGTTACTGCATACAATGTTTCCTTGGTTCTGCTCATTTCACTCTTCATTATTTCATACAGGTATTTATTATTTTGGTTATTTAATATTTTTATTTACCATAACTCCAAACTGCTTTCTAGAGCACATCTAATTCTAAAACCCTTGTGTCTTCTCTTCTCTCCTCCCTATCCCCAACTTAACAACATCAATTGGGTGGGGCTTTCTGACAAATGTTCTTTCAGAAAGATCAGCTCAGGAGTGCTTATTACCTCAGGAAACAGTCTATTTAACTTTGCTGTGAAGCTTTTCCTGACGTTTTCCAGGTTAATCTCCCACTAGAAGTATTGGTTGTTTTTTGTTTGTTTGTTTCTTTGATTTTTTATTTTCTCATTACATCTACACTGTTTAGTATCTTGCAATATTAGGCTTTTAATAATTGATTTGGGGATTAGATTGAATTGGGAAAGTGGGTCTGTGAAGTATGATCCCTGGTCATTAATAGAGTCCAGAGGTCTAAATATCAGATCTCTCATTTATTTTTGGGTAACAGTTTCTTAGTATAGCTTCTGGAATCTCAGAGACACTTAATAAATACTTGTTCGCTGATTGACTTGCCCTAAAATCTCCAACTGTGTTAGATATGTGCCTAATGTCTATGGCACAGACCACTGTCCTCTCAAGAGCCTAGTAGATGTGTCTTATAACAAGGGAGGAAATATGTGGCCTTTGGTAAGAACTACTTTTTCCTGTTTTATTTTTTGTTTTGTTTTGTTTTTTTAAAGGACTTCATTCTCTTTAAATGTTTTAAGAGATCAATCCAAGGAAGCATAATTTTGAAATCCCAAACTTTTTTCAGAAAACAGCTTGTGTCTTATTAGGCAGCACAATGACTTAAATCTAGTATGACAGTCAATAAATACTGTTAAATTACATCAAATCTTCTGAGTTAGAAAGCAGGACTGTTAGGGAAAAGAGTTAATGAGCAAACTTGAACATTGTTCATTAAAGGAATATTGATTAGGCAGGAGGCAGGAGGAAGCAGGAAGGAAATTTCTTCAGAATGAAAATTGAGAAGTGTTCATGTAGAGAAATTTCATGATTTGGAGGGAAAACACTGCCATGTGTTACTGAGGCAATACTCTCTTCAACCTTTTTTTCTGCTTCTGTTTATTGAAGAAGAAAAATAAACTAGAAACAAAGAAGCCAAAAAGAATCAGCGGCTCTATTTCAATCATTAGTCAAGCAGCATCCTGTAATAGAGACTATTTGCAATATTATATAGAGGAGGATTGATCATGGAATCTCTAATCATTTGCATCACTTCAACTCAGTAAAGTGACAGGAGGTAGAATGCAAGTAAGAGGGACAATGAGTTGTTAAGTTTGTTTCCCTTTCAGACTTGGATTGCTGCATTTATGCTGTATTCTTATTTTACATGGCTATTTGCATATAGTCTTTTTCATTAGGATGAAAGTGCTTTGAAAGCAGGGACTTTGTTTTTACTGTAGTACAGTGTCTCTTATATAGTAGGAGCTTAATAAGTACTTTTTACTAACTGACTATATTTAGACATTATCGGAGATGAAATGCTGGGACTATTCTTATATTTTCACCTTATTAAAGAAAGGCGAGAGAGGTATTATTACCTGATTACTTCTTTAGAAGGAACTATCCTTTAATCAACTTCTTAACAGAATTATGGGTTGGCAAATTATTGACTAGGTTTTTTAATGCATAGGCAGGAGCAGTCCTAACTCAATGGACCTTAAAGTTTTGTGATTGAGCATCACTTGTCTATATCATTCTAACTTTAATGCTCTAACTAAATCCATCCTTATGATTTAACCATCATCCTGATGGTCTCTAAAGAACCTAAACACTCTATAAGAAATCAGTTCTAATATTCAAATATTAGGACTCTTTCCTAAATTTTGGCAAGGGAAAGCAAATTTCTTTCTTCCTCTCCTTCCAATCTTATGGTCTCATTCAGAGGAGTGGAGATGGGCAGTGAGTAAAACAGAATCATCTCTAAAAGTTGAAAAGGGGAATTAATCTATGGAGCAGACACATAGAACCCAGCTGACTGAAGTCTCTACCAGAGATCTTATTCCTAGAGATCAACATTTTGAGAATACCACCAAAAGAATAAGGATTTTTTGAACAATGCAGCATCAGAGATATGAGTTGCTTTGGACACAGGTTGCTTCAATATATACTGCCCTACTAATGTATATTTATAGAAGGGGGATACTCTGCCCCTAATTTATGGGGGGAGCATGATGTTATTATTGTTCATGGTGTGGCATTTCAGCAAATGCTTTTATTTTAAATGAATTATATCAACTGGCTGAGTAATGAAAATAAAAACCATCAGTGGGAACTTGTGAGCAGTAATTTCAAGAGGGTGGACTGAAAGAGAATCTAGAAACAGGAATAAATTATCACTCAGGCAATAAGTTTTATTTAGAAGTAGTCAATCAATTGCCTTTACTAATTAAGGTGTCTATGATGGTAAGTGCTAGCACATAGCAAGTGTTATAAAAGTATTAGTTATCATTAATATTTTGGGGTTTTTGAAAAATATTTGAGTATAAAATATGCAAATTTTGTCAGCTAATGGTTTCTGTTTTATTAATCTTCAAATACCAACATGAACTATTCCTCCATTCTTAATTTTTGAAGCAAAATAAGATTTCTCAGTCACTTAGTTCAAATAATTTCTCAGACTTATTAACTGGGCGATTCTGGCCTAGTACTTAACTGCTGCCTCCTTTTCCTCATCTTTAATACAAGAATAATAATCCTAGTGTAATAATTCCTATATAATAATCCCTTTAAGAGTTGCTATGAGTATCAAATAAGATATTTTTAAAGTGCTTTGCAAAACCTTAAGATACTCATAAATGTTTGTTTTTTTTTTGCTATTACTTTGCTGCTGTTATTACTACTTCTACTTAGTTTTCAGTTGTAGAAACTGAAAAACATTGAGGATTCTCTTTGGTCAGTTAGTAATAGTAGCAGTAGTCAAGCTTAGGACTCAGGTGACAGACTCTTTAAGTTGAATGGTTACCCATCTTTGCTGTTGTTTTTTACCACCTCTAACAAATAGTGGCCCTCATATGACCTGGAAATATTCTAGGCTCTTCTCTCAGACTCTTAGGGGCAGAGAGAGAAAATTGTTCATTGGGAACTCTCTTTTTAAAATTATTTCTCTCTAGTTACATGCTGATACATTTAAAAACAATTGTTTTTAAAGTTCTAAATTCCAAATCTATCTCCCTCTCTTTACTCCCTTTTACTTTACTCTTTATACCTTTATTCTACTTTATTCTTTTTTTTTTTTTCCTGAGGCAATTGGGATTAAGTGATTTGCCCAGGTCACACAGTTAAGAAGTATTAAATATGTGAGGTCATATTAGAACTCAGATTTCTCCTGACTTCAGGGCTGGTGCTCTATTCACTACACCACCTAGCTGCCCATCTTCTTCTTCTTCTTTTTTTTTTTTTAACTACCCTCTCTAAGAGGATATGTTATGTATGTGGTAGCTTCCTTTGTGGATGAGACACAGAGCCAGCCTTATTTATATGTATATCTATATGTTTATACTAAAATTTATATATATGTATTCATTTGAGGCTTCAGAATATATCTTTAAAAGAAAAGTATCAGGGAGATATGACATAATAAATAGATAAAAGCACTACAAATATAAGATCACTATATAATGATAGCCTTACTCCATCAAAAACTGCTATAAATATTTTTGAAAAATAAGACAAATTGTTGGAATCTTTACAAACTGCTAACTAATTAGAGTTGATCTGATCATACAAGAAGATGTTTTGGGCCATAACCTGAAACAAGGTACTAAGTAGAACTAATTAGTACAATGCTTGTGTTTACACCTTTACTCATTGGAGTTCACAAGTATGGGAGAGTCACAAAGTAAACTTTGTAACTTTGGGAATTCACACCTCCCTTAAAGCTCTTTGGGCCAGAGAGCACTATGGGAGAAAACCCATAATCCCTCTCTCTTGTATCCCACAATTCCTCCCTCTTGTATAAAAGAAACAGACAGAGGCTCTCGGTCAGATTTCAGCGGAATTATGCCAGAAGCCCTCTCTCCGAGGCGAGGCAGAATATTTTCCACTTGGCTGCTGGTGGCGGAAGAAGAGTTTTTAGAGGAAGAAGCTACGAGTCGAGAGTTCAGTGGACAACCAGATTCATCTTCATCTCACACCACTGTGGTTGGTGGCTGGGCTCCTGCACTTCTCCCACTGAGACAAGGCTGGTCTGAAAGACTCTCCAGAAAGCTAGCCAAGCCCCAAGTGAAGGAGACAAGAGATTCATTCCATCTCTGTGCTGGTTGGAGGCTGAAGAAAGTAGAGGCAGAGGCTGAAGGACAGAACCTTTGGATTTGGAGACATTCAGAGGGCTCTAAGCTAACCGGGCTATATTGGAGATAATAAAAGATCTGAACTTTTATCACCTGGCTGCATTTGGGGTAATTATTGATCTGAATTGAAACTAAGACCCCCTCCCAAGAAAACATCCCTCGAGAAACCTACCCTCTCACCCAGAGAGAACTATTCTACTTATTTTAAAAGAAGATCACCACAACAAATTGATTTATACGAGAAAAAAAAAAGCTGTATACCATGTGGATTGAAGATTAAGATAATCACTTGTATAATTTAAGAAGAAAAAAATTGTTAGGATTCTTTCGAGGTGCCAAATCAGTGGAATTGATGAGATAATGATTCTCTAATTTACATGTACTTAGTACTTACTGTAATTCCACTAGATTCACACCTTTAAGAGAGCGTGTGTGTGTGTGTGTGTGTGTGTGTGTGTGTGTGTGTGTGTGTGTGTGTGTGTATAAGGAGGAGCTCTCAGGGCCAAAGAAGAGAAGCCCACTAGAAGCTCTGAGCCTCAGCCAGGATTCAGTCCAGGAGATTCACAAACCAAAGAAGGCAGCTTAAGCTCTCGCAACCAAGGAGAGAGATAGGCTTCTATTAGAGCTAACCGGGCCCCAGGAAAAGATTCGAGACTTTGAAGGAGAAAATAAAAGATTTGGACTTTAACTCCTGGCTGAATTTGAGGCCTTTATTATACTGAACTGAAATAACGGCTGCCTCCAGAAGCCCCCCAAGAAACCTGAACCAGAGAACAGTATATTTTAGAGAAGAATATTACAAAAAAATCTCTTGTCTTAACACTCTGAAACTTGTAAAAGTGTTCTTTTAATGTGAATTATCCAGATAACTACTTCAATTTTCTACTTGAATTGGTCTATGAGACACAAAATCAGTGATTTAACTTTTAGTTTTAAAAACTTTAAAAACAGAACAATTCTTGCCTAAAATTACCTTTATTATTTTTAGCCTCTTTTAATAGTAATATCTACCCTTCATTTGGATGATTTTGCTTCTGATTTCAGTTAGGTAAATATTTGCAGGCACAATGATTAAATGAGGTGTGAAGTGGGATAAGGTGAAAACCCAATGTATACTAAATATATGTTTTAAATACAATCATCCCTCTGCTGCTGAATCTTTATGATCCCATGGACACCAATCCCTTCTCTCACTGTCTCTCAAAGTCTGATCAGATTCACATATGTTGTTTCCATGATGCCATCCATCCCTCTCATTCTCTGCCGTCCCCTTTTTCTTTTGCCTTTATTCTTCCTAACATTTGGGTCTTTTCCTGTGTCTCATCTTCTCATTAAATGGCCAAAGTATTTAAGCTTCAACTTCAGTATTTGACCTTTCAATGAATAATCTGAATTAATTTCTTCATGTATTTCTTGGTTTGAAAGCATCATATTCTAAAACTATTCAAACTATTTGATCCATCTCTGAATTTGGTTGCTGACCTCTATTATAGGTCCCCCTGTAATTGCACGAGAATGGCAATTTAAGTATCTTTTCTTTGAGTGGAATATCTATTAATATAGATATAGACACTTGTTTGAAATTGACCAATGCCTTCCTCTATAGTATGGTGGAAATAAATTTTTATGTTGAAGGGCAAATAAGCTTTTCGAAAATTATTATTCAAACATTAAGATAGTGCTCTAATTTTAATAGCAATGATAGCTTTGGGTTTAACCTAACTTTGTGTGATAATAACCATAAATTCATCCTAATAAAAAAGATACTGGATTTTTTTTTCATTTTAAACTAAGATTACATATGAAGGAGCACCCATCATATGAGGGTTCTGTTCTAAACTTAAACCCAATTTAGTCCTGGGAATACTGACTTTAAGAGAGTCAAGTTTTTTCTCCAGTGTTAATCTGTCTCATTGTCTTCACCCCAGAGTTCCATGATATTCAAAACTGCTCACCTATTCCTACTACCCTTCCCATTTCTTCACACCTTTCTTCCTGATATATACTCTTCAATCTGGTGACCTAGTCTCCTTGCCTTTCAAGGGATAAGATATTCTATCTCTCAGCTTCACTTATTTTTTCTTACTGTCCCCTATGCCTGGAATCCTCTTCCTCTTCTACTCCATTTACTGCTTTCCATGGGTTCCTAGAAGTCCAAACTAAAATACTATCCCCATTTTATATATAATTGAAGAAAGCAAAAATATTAAATAAAGTTAAATCCTGCCCTCTACAGGAAGCCTTTTCCTACTCTTCTTAATTGTAGTTTCATCCTTCCTATAGGATGCTACTCCTTCTATAGACTTAGTGAGGTCCAAATCTCTCCACCATCTAAGACATGTTTTAAGCTTCTTAGTTCTTTCTGGTACAGAATGTTCCAAATACCTTTCTCCTCTGAGAAACTGATATGAGTAACCAAGACCCAGCTTAGAAACTCCTGACTTCTATCCATTATAAGATTACCCAATTTTATAATATAATCTTATAAGATTATATTCCTCAGTATTGCTTCACAGGAAAAAAGAAACACCAAGGTACCTAGGGACTAGAGGTCCACACTAAGGCTCATCACTAAAAGCACATGTTCTCATAAACTGTTATGGCTGAGTGATGAGAGAAGGAGAGAAATATTGCTTTTTTTTTCTTTGACTGAAAATCTAACAGAGATTATGTTCTTTCTGTTCCAAAAAAAGAAGTCACTTCAAAAAAGAACATAAGCTATCTTTTCTCCATCCTCTCATTTCATCCATCTCATTAGGTTCCTTTTCGTTAGAGTCCCAGGCTCAGGGACTAATAAGGGAGTGCTTTGTTATCTCAGATATGCATGTGCTCCTCAAAAAGAGACCAATATTATCACTCAGCTTCATGGAATGTATCACATTTTAAAATACATATGTTTTAGGCTCTTTTTACGTTATCTTTATTTTAAAAGCTGATATGCATTTATCCTTATTTTAATGTTTTCTTTTATTTGAAAATTTAATTCACAGCTTTTTTTTAGCATCCCTGAGATTTATCTTTAAAAAATTTCTAAAATATTGTTGTCAGCATATTTTATTCAATAAACAGATTCTAATAAGAAAATGCATTGAAACACTTTAAAAGTGAAATAGTAAAAATTTTTAATGATGGCGTTGGTATAAAAAAAGAAGAAAGAGAACAATAAAACAAATCTACTTTATAAGGATAGCATGATACCTTTATCTTTTTTTTTAACATTTCTTTATAACGTGCATTATCATATTATAATTTTTATTATTTTTTAAAAATTTAATAACTTTTTATTGACAGAACCCATGCCAGGGTAATTTTTTACATTATCCCTTGCACTCACTTTTGTTCCGATGTTTCCCCTTCCTCACTCCACCCCCTCCCCCAGATGGCAAGCAGTCCTACACATGTTAAATAGGTTACAGTATATCCTAGATACAATATATGTGTGCAGAACTGAACAGTTTTCTTGTTGCACAGGAAGAATTGGATTCAGAAGGTAAAAATAACCCGGGAAGAAAAACAAAAATGCAAGCAGTTTATATTCATTTCCCAGTGTTCTTTGTTTGGGTGTAGCTGCTTCTGTCCATCCTTGATCAATTGAAACTGAATTAGCTCTCTTTATCGAAGAGATCCACTTCCATCAGAATACATCCTCAAACAGTATCGTTGTTGAGGTATATAATGATCTCCTGGTTCTGCTCATTTCACTTAGCATCAGTTCATGTAAGTCTCGCCAATCCTCTCTGTATTCATCCTGCTGGTCATTTCTTATAGAACAATAATATTCCATAACATTCATATACCACAATTTACCCAGCCATTCTCCAATTCATGGACATCCATTCATTTTCCAGCTTCTAGCCACTACAAACAGGGCTGCCACAATCATTCTTGGCACATACAGGTCCCTTTCCCTTCTTTAGTATCTCTTTGGGGTAGAAACAGTTTGATAACTTTTTGAGCTTAGTTCCAAATTGCTCTCCAGAATGGCTGGATGTGTTCACAATTCCACCATCAATGATGATACTTTTATCTTAAAGGGGCTTTATAGAATTAATATAAGCCAGGGGTGTCAAACTCACAGTCTAAGGGCCCCATGCAGCTTTCAAAATACCTGCATATGGCTCCAAACATATTAAACTATAATTGGTAAATATTTAACCAACTAAAACAAAGTCAATATTTACCCTGCAAGAGTCCTTCGGTATGAATTAGTGGCCCCTATGTTTATTTGAGTTTGACAGCCCAGAACTAAGGTCAATCCCCTTAATATTCAGATGAATTCTAAAGAGATTCAATGGTTTGGATACATTCTTATAAGTAATAAATGGTATAACTTAAATTTGAACTCAGGCATTCTGTCAGCATGTCTAGTGCTCTTTTAAAATTCTCCATGATGCTCCTGTTTTCTTTTCTTTTTTAAATAGTAGAATGAATTGACCTATAATTTCTAAGACACTCAGCTGCAATAGCAATCAAGAGTAATTATGACTGGTAAGCTACTAGTGTGCTAATGATAAATTAATGTAAGCTTTCATTTTCTTGGATATAATTTAGAGTTAGCAACTTCTCCCTGTTTTATTAGGTGTGAACATGTGAAAGAACAAAAGTAAGTCTTTGAAGAGAGGAGCACAATAGTAGGAATTTCCAAATGAGAGCTCTGTATATTCAGCTTTTATAAATGAAATTAATTGTTAGTTTCATAAATATATTAAATTTTATAAGAGTCAAAGATATATTGACTTACTCATAGGCACTCATGGCTTTAATTGAGACAGCACAATTTTCAACTAAAGATTGGTTAACTTGGCAAACAGAAGTGTTAACAGAATTCTATTAAGTGAATTCAGTATTATTCCTACAATTGAAGATATTAACCAATGTTCCTTTGGTATTTAGCCATGAACTTAACTATAGAGTTTTTTATTAGCTTCAGAGTTATAGGCAATAATAATCAAGCAACTAAGACTAACTGTACCTTATGCATTAATTTGCTATTACTTTGTTTACATTTCTTATTCTTATTTTTATCTCAAGGCTTAATTTAAGGGAAAATCATGGAAAATAATAACTATTTCAATATCTATATATCTGTCTATTTTCTTATATTGAGGAAGTAATAGATCCAGGCCAAATAATGGGTATGTATTTATATTTTTATAGATAAAGATTTGTTTTTATTTTGTGTTTTGATTAAATCAGTGTAAGAAGTTACTAATGAAGAAATATCCTCTGCCATAACATATAGGCAAATAATCTGCAAAGTACATTTTTAGATTGTTTCCTGGTTCCTTGAGAAGTCATTATTTGCTCATGATCACTAAGAGCATTGTTATGGAAAGAAACAGATCTAAAATTGGTCTTGACCTTGACTGTAAGGTTATTGTTCTATCAACTATGACTTGCTATTAAAGACTCATATTTTGGGCAATTATTTTCAATGAACTTGGTTCATTGTAGTTAAATATATTTTTGTCATATTTAGAGCCAAGAATCTGTGTTTCCTTTGCAATTGGTCATTTGCATAGAGAATGAAATTTAGACTTAAAATTCTTTAGACAGTTCTTACCTGTAAAAATGTAATAGTAAAAACAAAAATATAATTATTTCAAATATTCTGAATCTCTTTTGCTTATGAAAATGAAGGAATTATTTTTGTACCATATCCTTCTCTTATCCACTACCCACAATTTAAAGAGCCTTGTTGTCAGGGAATAAAGCCAGATTATGTAATTTAGTAAATTTTTTTCATTCTCATCAAGACTAGTAGATTTTTTGTTGCCATTTCATAAGCCAAAGAAGTAGATTTAAGCAAACTTCAATAAAGGATAAACTATATTACTAAATGTCTTGTTTCTCTTTCTCTCTAAGGGTCCATCATGCTGGGATGATGTCCTGATTTCAGACAGAATGAGTGGCATTTGTCATTCTCCAGATTGCGATGGAATTGGAGCAGTAAGTACCTGGCCTAAATACAGTGCTTTTTGGAGAAAGGAATAGTACTGTCAATTTGTGAAATGTATACCTAAGATCTAAAATCACATGTGAGAGTTAGATTTCAATGTTATATATTTTTGCTAAGAAGGGGCTGAAAACAGAACCAATAACTGATGTGACTCCCATATATTAGCCATCACCAAAAGTTTTTTCTAACTTTTTTTCCCTCACTTTCTATTCCTGTTGACATAGAATTTAGTACATGTGTTTCTGATCTGCTTCTATCACTTTCCTAAGGAATTGTTCAAGTTTGGGTGTTGATTCCTAGACATTCTAAATATTTCTTCACAAAGTGATGTTAATGGAACAAAGAAGTTAGCAACTAAGAAATAGCAGGGTAGTGTGGTAGGGAGAAGAGTTGATGTTAATCTGCTGGTCATACACCAAAATGATGTTTTACATTTATGTTCCATTTTACTCAGAAAATTGGTTTTTTTCTCTTATCATCTTTTCTTCCAGAATCCAGAAATTCATTTTGTTTTATTAAATGCAGCATGGATATATTAAATACAAACTCATCCTCTCTGCATTTGTGTTTATCTTTGTATGTATAAAGTATTTGGTTAGTGGAGAAACAGTTCACACAGAGTTTAGAGAGCTAGTTGCAAAAGCCAAGAAGACAGATTCAAGCCTTGCCTTGGATAAATACTGGCCAAATGAAATCAATCAATTTCTCAGGGTTCTAGGCTACATTCTAGGACTGTAAGTTGCTCCCTTATGTAGGAGTTCTCAAATAAATTAATCAAGGGTTCATTCTCTCATCCTATCTTCCTTGATAACTGTAGAAGAAGGTTATTTTCAAATTAGCTTTTTTTTTTCAATGACCAAGCATTTATTTTCTTTTTCTTGGACATCCCTTGGCATTTGATGATGCAGAGAATAGAACACTACTTCTTCAGTCAGGAAAATCTGAATCCAAAATCACCCTCACACACTTATAGCTGTGTGACCCTGGGAAAGTTATTTAACTCTATCTGCCTTAGATAGTTTACTCAATTTCAAGCATTAATTAACAGTACCTACCTCACAGAGTTATAGTAAACATCAAATAAGATAAAACCTGTAAAACTTATTTAGCACAGCTCATGATGCATAATAAGATAATAAAGACATGCTTATTCCTTTCCCCATCTTTTTCTTCCTAATTTGAACAAAAGAAAAAATATAGATGAAACCTTCAGAACAAAGAATAGCCGAACAAAGCAAATTCTCATATTGATTTTATCTAAAAATATATGTCTGCATTTTCAGTCTATCACTTCAGCAAAGTAATTTTTTGAAAAGTTTTTGTTCTAAAAATAATTCCAGAATAATTTTGGCTCTTATGTTTATCAGGATAAGCAATATTATAGCTAGTGTTTTTATTACATTGTTTATATTTTGTGAAATTTTATTTTATTTTTTATCCTGAATAGCTTGAGGCCATAACAATAAGATGGCATATATTTTCTCTGTTTTGGCAGTAGAGATGTCAGTATTGCTGAAATAGAGATACTGCTCTGATGCCAACACAAATGTCATTGTTAGTTCACAAACTGTCACAACCAGCTGGCAGTTAATAGTCTCTCTAAAACATAGTATCTGTCACTAGCAACAGGTAAAATATTTGGGCTCAACACATTAGACCTGAATAATCCCTGAAATCTGCTGGATTGCCACAAGAGATAAGAAGAAAACAAAAATCTAAACTAAAATTTATAATTATTCAGATCTAAAATGAAGCCATGAAAAGGTTTTGTGTTTGTTTGTTTGTTTGTTTGTTTTATGAAAATGCCATTACACGTATAAGAGAAACCCAGGGAAGAATGATTTTTGTGTTGCTCACAAATATTAAAGTATGCTTTATAGTCTCAATAGACGTATTCTTCCTATCTAGTAACCTTAGGTCAAAAATAAATTCTATTCATGGATATAATTTTTGTAATATAGCTCTGACCAGCAATGTTTATTTTTCAGAGATTTGTCCATGTTTATCACAATTGTAAAATATAATAGAAATTTTGAGGGATTCACAAATTAGTTTCCTTACTTGTCAAGAATAGTCTTTATTCTTTATGTCTTTAACATCATATGTTTATGATATTAACCTATCACTTAATGGAGGGGTAAAGAAAATTATCAAACATATGTATCCTTGTGAGAAGACTCTGACAATTTTGGTTGATTGAAATTTGGGTAGTATCCATCAGCCATAAAAGACAATCCTTTAAGGGAAAAAAAAATTGAATGGCTTTAAGAAATTGATTATCATGGTATGGACTGAAAATTAAATGATTATTTTTTTAGCTAATGAAACAGGCAACAGCCCAGCTCAAGTTCTGGGCCCTAGCACAATCTTCATTTAAAAATATTTCTTATTCAAGAATCCTATAATTTGGGACATCAAAATGACTTGAGAGAAGAAATATCCTTGGGCATGAGGGGGTCCTGTCAGTTTATACATTTATTTTTCAAGCAGAGCATTGCTTGGATTTAGAATAATTACAAATAAAAAATTTTTTCAGCAAGTGATGAACACAGAATTTTCTTCCATACTTGTAATGCTAAATCCATAATCTTAATGGTGAAAAATGCTAGATTATATGTTTCAAAATTAAGATAGAAAAGAGGCCAAAGATTTGTAAACTATTTTGAAATTCCTGCTTAAATATTAAGAATACTTTCTTCTAGAAGAGAGTAAAAAAAAATGGGCAAAATAAGCCAAAAAAAAAGTCGTGTTTAAAAAAAGAAATTTTTAGTTAGGAAACAACAAATTACTGGTGTGGGAATCATTACTGAATGAGCTTTCTGTTTACAGTCAGAACATAGGCCATTTAGAACAAAGATCAAATTGAGCACCATCCCTGAGGAAAGGATAAAGGTAAGAAGACAGAACAGGAAATTATAAGTGATTGAACCTGACCTATTAAAACAAACTATTGACACAAAACACTGGGACAAGAAAAATGATATGTATTACATAATCTCATATCTGAGTCTAAACTAAATCATGAAACTGTCAGAATAAGGAAGACAGATTTGCATTATTTTGAGAATTATAAATAAACTTGAACAACAATGAGATAGAAAATTGGACTAAATCTATTCACTTTTTTATTTAAATCCAAGGGAAAGATTTCTTTTAGTCTGCAAAATCCTGTCTATATATGCCTTCACCTATATCAGCAAGGCATTTATGTGAGAGTACATATATGTAAATATATAAGGAAACATATACATATGAAACACAAAGGAAAGTCATTTCAGATTGATAGTAAAGCTACATAAATTATATTTCCTTACATGAATGAAATTAAACTTGCCATGCCTTTTTCAATGACATGAAGTTTTAACTTTCAGAATAATTCTTTAATCCTTTATTATATACTTAACCTTACATACTTTATATATATGAATATATATGATTATGTATAACTCTCTACATAGTACAGATATACATTCTTTAAAATCTCTGACACATATTTTTAGAAATCTTAGCTACTAAGATTAAAAAGTCTTGAAATTTGAAAGCAACTCCCCTCTGGTTGTTAAATGTTAGCTTTTAAATATTTATCCTTTTGGGATCTTTTCAGAAATGAATTCTTCAATCACACAAGGTCTCTTTTTCCTTTTACTTTCCTTCATGATTATTGTATTATCCAGTCTGTTGTATAGATCCATGAAATGAAAATATTTTTCCCTTGTTGGAAGTAAAAAAAAGAAATACTATAGGATTTTCAAATAATGAAACCATTATTTTAGATTTTGAATAGATATTTTTTACTCAATTCTTTTCTCTATTTATATTGGTGTAGCATATAGGGGTACCCCACAACTTAGAGAATGGGTCCCTCAAATGGTGTTAGCCAATATCCATGATACTCTGTTGATCCATGTTCATTCAGCTGTAATTCCTTAACCCTCAGTGGTGTGTTTACCTCGTCTAGGCAGTCAGAGGACATTCCAAAAGCATTTTATATAATTTAGTGAGAAATGCAGCAATAAAACATATCCCTTGTAAACCTGGGGCACACTCTTCCCTAAACAGGCGAACCATCAATAAGGAGAATAGACACAAGTGGGGAGTATATAGCATGTTAGTTATAATATACATGTGGAGGGTTCACAGGTTGAGAAATCGTTGATGTTTTCCAGAAATGCCATTATAATGTCCCCACTAGGCCTGCAACCTGCTGATTTCTGCTATCAGTGTAGTCTCTGCTGGACATTGCTCCACTGATCCCCAGGTCACTTCTAGTTTCTGTTAAGTATTGTTTCAGTGCTTTCCTGTGTGTTCTTTTGCATCCTTTTTCTGACTTCACCTGAAAACCTTGACTGAAGTGATTGAGAGTCTGGGTTTTATAGACCTATGCTCTAACTATATCCCCTAAATCTATTCATGGATATTTGGGGTTTTCTGTATCCCAGGTAATAACCACTGAATTAGGAGAAATTTTTGTATGAGATAGTCATTTCCCTGTTCACAAGTTCACCAAAATAAATGCCACATCAAGCAGTGTGTTATAAGAGACAGTATGGATATAGTCCTACTCCCAGAGAAACTGGGCTTAAGGGAAAAAGGAGTAAAAAATCCTCACCCAACTATTGGATTTGCCAGCTGGTTATTGGTGACCCTTGGGAGTGTAATTTTAGTATAGTGATGGCAGAAGGCAGACAGCAGGGGATTGAAGGAAGACAAGATGATGAGTATATGTCAGCAACTATTTGTAAGCAGCTTTTAGAGAAGTTTAGCAAATAGTGGAAAGGAGAGGGATACAGTAAAAGGATCAAAGGAAATCATGTGTTTGCGTGTGTGTGTGTGTGTGTGTGTGTGTGTGGTGTGTGTGTGTGTTTGAAGATGTTTGTTTATAAGCAAGGGGGAAAGTGAGAATTAAAGTGCATGGAAAAAAATAAACTATTGCTAGAACAAGGGCCTGAAAGGGTTAATTGGGATTTATATGAAGAATGAAAGTACAGAGATTTTTGCATCAGTCAGGATTTGTAAAAGGAGGAAATTGACATTGCTCTGGGTTTTCAATTGAGAGCAGGGAAAATGAAGAAGCCAGTTCAGTGAGACTTTTGGCTTTTGATACAATTCATTTCCATTCAAGTTTTTATGAAATTCATGACTTTATGCTAGTCACTGATTCTACAAAATCAAAATGGAAACTGGAGCCCTTGGAGAAAGACATTTTCCTGTAGTGATAAGGTTTGTAAACTTGGTAGATGTTGGTTCATCTACCTTACTGTCCTTTAGCTCTCTATCATCTAGTGTCCATTTATTCTTCCTTCCCTCTTCCTCCCTCCCTCCTTTCCTTCCTTTCCTCCTTCCCTCCTTCCTTCTTTTCTTCTATAATTCAACTAATTCAAAATTCAATTAAAGATATGACAACAGGCTCTTGGTAGAATCAGTGGTATATGAACTGATAAGGGAGCTAGGGATTTCAAGAAGCACAGATAAAAAAGTAGTACCTTCTGGACATGGAAGACAGGCTTTCCAAAGATGTGGAGATAGCACTTCCTAGTTTAGGGAGCAGCATGAAGGCTAATTTGGCAAAGAATCTGTTGAAGGTAGTAATAATTTTCAGTAAATCTTAAAAAAGATATGCTCAAGTGAGACTTTGAAGAACTTTTAATGTCATGCTTTCAGAATGGATTCTTTTCTATAGAAGAAAGACTAAAATAATTGACACTTTAAAATTAGGTAAATCTAAATTTCATATTCAAATATAAGCTCTCCCAATTTGTGATAAATAACTTAGTTATTAATTTTGTTTACTATGAGTAGTGTTTCAATTTGTACTACATAAAAATTGTTTATCTCACATTGTTTATAAAGTTTAATATATAAAATGAAATGATTTGTTGAACCAAAAGTAGTACCTTTTTAATCTGTATCACTTATTTCAAATTATTGGTTGACATCTTAAATAAAATAAATAATAAATAAGAATCCGCTTAGATTAAATTACTTAGATTTATGAAGATTAAAAATATTTTTGGTTTGCTAAAAATGGTTTTCTAATAGTGTATAGGTTTAACCAGATCTACAATCCCATTTTATAGGGGAAAAGACTTTTTCTTAATCAAGCTCATGAAAAATAAAAATTTAGGGTTCTCAGCATAGATGAATGTATACGAATATGTATATATCTTTACACACATATACATATATGTATAAATACATATCCCTGTGTGTTCCCTAATTTTTTTTTCTGTTTTCTAGCTTTCTAAGAACAGTGTGGTTTTATTAAGCCAAGGCTGATCTAAAGACATCAGAATCATAATTTCAGACAGCAACACATTTTGTACCAATGATCAGTCAACATTTGACAGAGCTGTTTTCATTTGCATAAGACAGAAGGCCTCTTAGTCCCATGTTGTTTCTTTTGTCAGTTACACCCTTATACTCAGATGATAATTACCATCAATAGTAATAACTTCAATCCAGACAGCCAGGTGTTTGAACCAGCTCCCCCCCTCCCCCAAATTCCAACATCAATTGAGTTCAATAAGTATTTATTAATTACTAGCTATGTGCAAGACATTTCCCTGGACTATTTTGTTATGCTGATGGGTAAGAAGTAATTGCTTCCTTTGGGTAGGAGTGGTTTGGTGTCAGATTGTATAGGATAAAAAGTGAATAAATAAGATAAAGGAATGAGTGGAAAAGAGATCAAAATTTACTTCTTTAAATCTTATCATATAATGTAGTAGAAGGAAAATATGCATTACCTGCCCCCCCAAATAAATTAAGTCCCTTCTTTTTTAAAAAATAAAAATATTATATTAAAACTTGCAAGTAAAAATCTAAAATGATAATTGATTAATTCTGAATCTTGACTATGTATGAAATAGATTTTAAGCAAAAAAAAAGTAGGGCTTTTGAAAGAGGGATGAGTAGAGTATGGGCTGAGTCCAAACCTGTGTCAAACACACAGCGTGCCTGAATGCTGCTTACAACTTTGCTGAAGGCTTCTCTTGATCATGATCTTGATCGGTGTTCCTGATCCTGAACCAGATCAAAATTTAATTGAGAAATATTTAACAAAATTTTAAAAAGTAAAATGGAAATAATTTTTTAATAAATAAAAATATAATGGAAGATAGTATATCGACTTACAAAAAATTAATATCTATCTCTAGGGATCCTTAATATATTTTAATGACCCCTATTTCTGTTTTAGTTTGACATCTTTGATCGAATTCAGTTTTTCTCACACTATGGTTCTAGGGGTCTTGGAAGCTCTTTCAAAGGGTTTACAAATTAAAAATTAGTTTTTATCTCTCATATAGCAAATATGAATAAATAGAATCCACATGAACAAAAACTCTTTGGACAGATCCTCAATAATTTTTAATAGTATAAAGGAGTACTGAGATCAAAAAGTTGAGAATCACTGTCCTATATGAACTCTTTTAAGCAATGAATTCTATTTGGTAATGATTCTACAACTTTTAGTCTTGGAAAATTTCATTAGAAACTAAAAGGTTATGTTCCCAGAACATACTAAAAGTGTTCTTTGAACTCAGTTCCTCCTGACACCCAAGACTACCTCTGTATCCATCAATTCATCAATCATGTACCTTTTCAAGTAGGGAAAGTATAATATAGAATGAGCACAAAAAATATGCCCTAGGAACCCACTGATTTCAACCAATACTTCACATTATTACTACAATTGAAAGGAAAAAAAATATGTCCATAAAAATGTTCAAAGAAATATTATTTATAATATAAAAAATTATAAATAACCTTTTTGTTCAGTATTTGTGGCGTAGCTGCATAAATTGTGGCTTATGAGAATAATGGAATATTGTTGCCCCAAAAGGAATGACAGATACAAAAATTATTATGTAAAGGAGAAAACATTTGATGAGATAGAGTAAAGAAAACAAAATCAGAATAACAACATAGACATTTAACAAGACTATGTTAAAGAAAAAAATAACACTGACAAAACCTGAAAACAAAATAGAAGAAAAAGATCCTGAAGGATACATATTTAAAAGAGTGTTATTATCTTATTAGAAGTGCATTTGCAAAAAATATTCATGAATCATGGAGTTTTGTTTTAGGTATAATCAATTTTATTTACATATTTGAATTTTTGTTGATTGTTATAGCTAAGAAAAATTAAGCCATAAAGAAAAAGTTGGACATTACTAGATTTGATATGAGTTAAATAACTTCAAATCAAGTTTCTTTTACTTGGCATACACAAGTTTCTCTGTGCCCAGTCAAGTTAATAACTAGAACATATGGATAGCTCTTTTTGAAATAACAAAGCTATTTGCTGAATCTAAATAAAATTATTGATTTCTTTTCATATGTATTTTTATATTATGATTTTATTTTGGTATTTTGTGCATAATTTCTAGACTTTAAAATGACACAGAAGTTTGGATTTTTTACAAAAATTTAAGTTATTAATAGTAAGTTCCTTAAAATCAGGGACACATTTTATTATTTTTTTCTCAGGTTTAGGTACAATGTCTGGCAGACGTTTGGCAATTAAAAATGATTAGTGATTCCTTGATTTATTTCATTTCAACTACATGTCTTATGTCAGTTTTCAGGAAACTTAGTGACTTTAGATCATAATTTATATCTCATTTTATTAATATGAAAGCAGCCTCACAAAACTGTACAAGCATAAAGATGGAGCCAGTTCTCTCTTTCCACAAGCTATTTATTGACTTGCTATGGATTGATACCAACTAGTTATGCCATCTATTCTAAGGCCATATTAAGGAAATAAACAGTGATCACCAAGGAAACACATAGAAGTAGCAACAAAAGAAATATACAGCGATGAGCAAGAAACAAGCATAGTTTCTAAAATTCTATAATATAGAATAGGAAATAAGAAATGAGTATATATTAGAGATGGCATTAGGAAGAAAAACATGGTTCAGTAGTAAATTTCAAATTTATTCTGTGAAAAATGGAGACATTTTAAGAATAGAAGCAAAGAAGGAATAAACATTTATGTACTGATCACCAAATGTTTCATTGGTAGGAAGAAAATGGAAATATCATGGATTAGCTTTTGAAAGTGGGTATGTGCTATCTGCAGCACAAATATATCAGAGCTTAATGGAGTGGCAAGAATAGACAGAAAGTATGAATGTAATGGTGCAAGAGAAAAGCCAAGCATATCAGATGGGAAAGGGCCCTCTTGATCCCACAAACAGGTGATTGATGATTCTATAAGAGACATACTTCATCATGCCTTGATGTCAGTCATTAAGAAACTATCATCTTTTATTCAGTTTAATCTAGCTCTCAGAAAGTTATCAGCTACCATAAAATAGTGGGGGTTTTTGGAGGGTAGGGGGAGACATTTACTGAAGGGAATACAATTGCTGGTATGTTAAACTTGAAAATTATTATGGGAAAATTTGGATATGAACATAATCAGAGAATCTAAGAAAAATATAAAGAAAAATCAAATCAAAACAAAATTGGGCAAATTACTAATTTATTTTCCTTTGAAGCCATATAAATGCACAAAACTCATGCATTCCATTTATAAAGATGAGAATGTCCTTTCGTCTTGTATAACCTCAAAATGAGAAGCAAGATGCAAGTTGCTACTATAGCACTGATATTCAAGAGTCCCACAGTGTTAACCTATTAATTAGTTAAATTATACATATTTTTAAAGTGTTTACTGTGTATGTATATACAGCTACTGTGCTAGTATACAAAGATAAAGCCAAGCTCCCTACCCATGAGACACTTACTTTCTAAAAGGGGAGACCAATGTAAATAATTAAATATACACAAAATATATTCAGAGTAGAAAAAGGTAATTTCAAAGATAATCTAACAGCATTGCAGACATGAAAAATCTTCTGCAGAAGATGAAATCTCAGTTGAGTCCTGAAGGAAAGGAATCAGATATTTCAAGAGGCTATTTGAAATGTTCTTCAACAAATAATTTTGAAATACAATAGTTATATTTTTAGATTCCAGTTTTATGTGAATACCTTGTTATTAAGAGAAATTTAATTGCCTATTTATGCAAAAATCAAATTGATTATGGAATTAAATGTTATTGAATTTTGTGCACTGCTTTCCCCTTCTTCCTTGGCAAACCTTCCCCTCCCAATCAGAGTAATATATAACTACCATGGTTGCCTCAAACTCCTAGAATATTTGGATTAACTTCTCCTAAGTAAGTTCAAAAAAATTCAGCTCTATAAACATTTACTGAGATAAATAAGTTCTATTAAGTTCTCTATGTAAAAAGCCCATGACCATATTATTTGTTATGTGTTTGTCACCAAAGGCAATTTCCCAAAGCCAAACTGATGAACAGCCCACATGTTCTACTATACAATATTAGATGAATATGATGAAGCTGCATACCACTGTGGGAGCCTCTACAGTCACCCACTCTGGTGAGACCATAGCTGTGAGTGCCACAGAATGGACAGACATAAATGGATTGTGATCAGCTTCATTGGAGCAAATAGCTATGTAGATGAAATCATCGATTCTTTGGAGCATGGTGTATGGAGTATGGAGTATGATGTTACTTACCATCAGAAAATATGATAGCTTAGAACACACCTAATATAAATGGTAATCATATAGTTTTATATAATGTTTTATAGTTTATGAAACATTTTCTCAAATGCTACAACCACAGCAATTGAAGTCCCAGAAAAGAAATTTCTTTCTACTAAAATCCTTGGCACTCTTGAATGGTTCAAAATCAGAAACTGATAGGATTTTATCAGCGGAAATGACATGAAAAGGAGGCATTAACCTGATTTGTTGCTGTACCTCAAGGAGCAGGGCACTTTTCCATCTGACATGTATCTGAAATCTTCTAAATGTCTTGTCACTCCCATTATAATGTCAGTTCTTTGAGAACAGAAATTGCCTTACTTTTCTCTTTGTATCCCTTGTGCTGAGATTAGTGCTTAGCATGTTATAAGCCCTGAATAAACACTTTATTCATTCATTCTTTTTTTCATACCCAATCTGTGAGTTGGAAATTCAAGAAGTATTGTCTCCAGTTTACAGATGAGGAAGCTAAGGCTCAGGGAGATTAGTGAAATTTATTGTTGCTACACTTCTATATCAGGTTATTAAAGTAGTATTATGTGTGTGAGCACTTAAGAGAGAGAAGTGATTAATATGTCAGCTTTAATTTATACAAAACATACCTTTAAAAAAAGAAAAGATTGCTAGATGGGAGGATACGAAAGAGACACAGAAAGGGAGGAGGAAGGAACAGAGAGGAAGAGAGGGAGGAAAGTAAGAAGGGAGGTGTTGACTGTGGAATAGAATCTACACCAGTCAGTGTAGAAATGCTTATTCTGAACTGAACCCTAATTGACATAAAATTTGGAATGGGCCATTTGGAGAACATTTCCAGGCATTTGGCCTGAGTGGAGATCAAATATCATAGATCTAGAAATTCAAGGGACCTTAGAGGTTATCTAGTTCGGACCTCCCATTTCACAGATAAAGAAACTGAGACCCAAAGAACCTAAATTATTAAGCTCACAGAGCTTGAAAATGATAGGGATGGGATTTGAAATCAGGCTCTGTGACTCCAAGCTCAATGCTATTTATACTGTACCAAAAAGGAGTAGAGAAATGCAAGAAACATGGTTTAGACTCTTTATTAACATAGTGATCAGAGAGAATCATGAGCATTCACTTTTCTGTTTGCTGCATAAAATTCTGCAGAAAGTAGGTAAATTCTTCTTTAGCATGTCTCATTAATAAATTAAGTGATATTAAAAAGGCATTTTCATATAAAGGGAATAATTTAAATCAGAAAATATTTGATGAGCCCCAATTTTTATGTAAGGCATCTATACTAGTAATTGTGGGGACAGAAATATAAATATGCTCTAAGACTTTGTGATCTATTTGGGGAAGTGACATAAGCACAAATCTCTAAAACAAGGCAGTATGTGTTAAGTGCCCTAGGAAAAGTACAAAGACATAGGGTTCCCAATAATTTATGATCATTTTTTCCTGTAGAGGAACAGGGAAGGCTGTGTTTCAGCCAAATGATCCTACTAACTATTCCCTGAAATTGACACGCCACTCTTTGCCTCCAAGACTTTCCAGTTAATCCTTCCCATGACAGAAATACATTCCTTATCACTTCTGTCCCTTTGTACCTGCAGTTTCCTTAAATGGTTCAACTCTAATGAAATCCCTTGTGTTAGGGCTTTCCTGACACTACTTCCCTACTTTCTAGAGCCTTCCCTCTTAAAATGACTTTATTTGCCTGCATGCATCTACCTCCACATCTATCAAGTAGAATATAAACTCTTGAGAGTAGAAATCGGAGGTCAAAAATAATTTGTGTGTATCTTTCCACTTAGTAAATAAATTTATAATGAATCAAAGCCTTCGTGGAGGACATGGCATTTGAGATGGATCTTCAAGGATGGAAAGGACTTCAGAGGTGGAGTTTGGAAAGAGAAAAAAAAAAGGCCATTGTAGGTAGAAAAAAGTCACATTGGCAAAGGCATTAAAGATAGAAAGGTATACTACTATATAGTTGTAATTAATAATCTTTTTATTATTGGCAATATTACTTGGTACAGTTATAGTAGGAAGTATAAACAGTGAAATACAAAGATGTATAGTCTCAACTACACCCCATTGTTATTTCTACTAAATATAAAGAAAGGTAAATGAAAGCTGGCAGTTTGTAGAAACTGAAAAGAGAACATACAAATGAGGTTTTAGTGGCAGATCAAAGTATGAGCCTCACGTTTTCTTATATTTATTGAGTCATTAAGAGCAGGCCATATGGTTGTCTTCTGTCTTAACTGTTAATGTTTCTACAAGTTCATTACTCAGCGGGAATCTGCTTAGTGGATGATTGAACTTACTCTTTATAGTCAACTCTCGATTATCTATGATCATTTAGGTAATCAGAGGATTAACTTGTTTGTAGAGCATGGGGATTTTACTGGTCCTTCTGCCCTCCTACCACTTACCTTTTGGCAGCTTCATTCTTCATTAGCCCATCACCAGAGAGTAGGCTACAGATGACAAAGTGAAACTTGATCAATAAATGAGATTTTTCTAGTAGCTCTTTTAAAATACTTAGTAGGGGAAGGGAATGAAATCACAATCTAAAATTGATTTGTGGAATTATATGCAGGTACCATCTGTTCATGTTCTTCTCATCCCTAATTATACCCTTTCATACTCTCACCCTTAATACTTCTGTGTTTATATATTATACACACACACACACACACACATATATATGTGTATATATAATGTGTATTAGAATATCAAGTTGACTTTTAATGGCTGGGAAAACAGGGAGAGCATGATGTCTTTTGAAAAGCTCTTCTTGGAATGAGGCAGTATGTCATTTATTCTGTTAACATGGGTACATTAATTAACCACCTTGTATTTTAGATTTTTTTTTCCATTTTTGAAGTAGGCATTATAACACTTGACATTTCACTTGACTGTTTTGGGGATTAATGACTCAATTCTTTTAAAGATTTATGAGTTTATAAAATGTAAGATACTTTCTGAGGCCAGTGGTTGCATTTATTAATGCATAAAAGTATTTTCAGACTTTGTTTCTTCTTGGAAGAGGATACCTAGCCCTAGAATGGTCATTTCTTTTCTCTGTTCTATTAATTTAATTCATCTCTTATTTGCCCTGAGAATATAAAATATTGATTTTTAACTTATACTCTGTCTTCATTTCTTCTATTTTTATATGTTATGCTAACTGAAAGCTCTACTATTATTTATTGTATTTATATGTACCATTAAGTCCATTAAGTGTCTTTCACCTGAAAAATTCTTACTCTTCATTCTACCTAATCAATAACATAAGTGTTAATTCATTTGAAAATAGTTTGTTGACTTTGTTTTCATTTAGTATTCATACTTGATTATATCAGTTTCTATCTCATCAATGGTGCAGATCGAAACCCATCTCTTTTTCACATCTTTTCAGTCTTCTCCATGGTTTCCTAAAAATCTCTCCAGGAACCTACCCAACATGCTTATATATCTTGAAATTCTCAGGATTTGTAAGGAGTACACAAACTGCCCTGGTCCTTATTTACATGACACACCTGCCTAATTTTTCATTCATATATATATATATTTGATTATATCTACTTTACACAAAAGACAAAAAAAAAGTATACAACTGTTTTAGGCACTAGTTGAGTTCCTTTTGGGAATGAAACTCAATCTCCCTAGACCTTAATCCCCCTTTCTATAAAATAAGTGGGTTAGACTGGATGACTTCCAACTCTAAATCTGTGACTCAAATCCTTCTCTAATGCCCTATCATGGCACTGAGATAACTTTAGATTCTCAAGAGCAATTCCAAAATTGTGGAAACTCCAGCAGTCTTTACTATATTGGAAAAACTTTGAATGTAATAATCAATTAGTGAACATTTATCAAGGAGGAAAAAGACAGCCCCTACCATCAGAATCCAATGGCAATATTCATCACAGACTGACTCTATTTTTTAAAAGACCAGCATACTCATCACTAAGAGAAGAGCCCACCTTCCACCACCGTATTGTATTTGGCCACAAAATTTCACAAGCTTAGTATTTAACAGTGAGTTATTTTGAATATGAATTTTTGGAATAATACATATTATTTAATTTGTCTGAAGTGAATCCATAATAATAGCAGATTTCTTTTCATTTTTAGCAAGATTGTACTTGCCACATACATTTTCTGAAATATATAAAAGAATGAATCGTGGGAATTTGTAGGGGTAGTAGTTGTCATCATCCTTCTGACCACTGATGTTATCCCTGGAAGAAAATCCTAGTAAGAAAGTTCTTTTTATCCATGGACCTCAGCAGTTCTTCTGTAAGTTGCAATCTGAAGAACTATGAAATGAAGTGATTTGTCCAGCATCTTACAACTTATCAGGAACAGAATTTGATTGACTAAGAATTCCTTACTCAATCATGATGGCACCACTAAAAATGAATGCTAATGATAGGTAATGAACTTCTTTGTGAACTTCATAGTTAAAGAAAAAAAGCCAACTTCATAGTTTAAAAAGGCTTTTTAGACACTAGGGGCTGAAATTGAAAATCTCTAACTGCTACTATCAGATGCAATATACCTTTCTGAAGCCAAGGACAACTCCGTTGAAGAGGCTTCAAAGTAAAAAACACGGACCTAAATTAGGTATATCTTAGGCTTGGCTAAAATCAACACCATATTTTAAGTTATTATCATCTCTGCTTCTTAGCTGCAGGTTCCTTTTCTTGTTTCCTTTTACTGAGGGATGCGATGGTACAATGGATAGAGTTCTGAGCCAGGAGTTAGGAAGACCTGACTGAGCTCAAACCCTGCCTTAGATACTTAATGTCTCTCTGATTCGGGGCAAGCCACTTAATTTTGGTTTGTCTCCATTCCTTTAACTGTAAAATAGGTTTTGCAGGAATCAAAAAAAGTTCTTAGTACAGTGCCTGTCATGTTACAACTGCTACATAAAAGGTCATTTCCTCCTTTTTGATAGTATCTTCCCTCTGAGATGACCTCCAATTTATACTTTATTTTCTGGAATAGATGAATAAAGCATTATTGGTTGTTAAGTACAAAGCATTGTGATAAACATTGGGCAAACAAATAGAAAAGTGAGACAGGCTTTGCTCTCGAGGAGTTCACATTCTAATGGTGAACACAACTGATTTCACTGCAAGATTTCAGCTACAAATCAGGGGGGAAACTACCATGATCCTTAGCATATAGGAAAAGAGCAGAAATGAATGCTTTCCTTTTAATATCATTTCAATATCATTTTAATCATCATTTAATATCATTAATATGAATAATATTCATAAAATGTTACCAGTTTTCTAGGTTGAAACACTTGATAGTACCAAGAATTTTGGTGGTAAGTCCCTTCTTTTTTATGTTTTCTGGACCTGTCACATTGCATTAGCAGTTGCCAGTGTCTGTGTATGCATGCATACATACACATATATACATAGTTGTTTCATGTAATCCCACCCTTACAGTGTCAAATCCTTGAGCATACAGATTGTGTTTTTGTTTGTATCCCTAACATTTAGCACAATATCTTGCACATAGTGAGCTATTAACTTGACTTATAATCAGGATACAGTTAATATAACCTAGGTCCTTTAGGACTACTCTCAAGATGAGTAGAAAAAAGTACTGGATGATAATTTTTATTAATAATAATTGACAGATAATTTATCACTTCTTATATGTCAAGTATTGTGTTAAGTGATTCAGAATTATGTGATTGGGGAATCACTCTTCAATCAAGAATACAAGTAATATTCAGTAAGTACCTACTATGTGCTAGGTACTGAGCCAAGGCAGTAGTAGTACAATTACAAAGGATTTTTAAAATTCTTACTCATAAGGAGTTTAAAGAGCAGACAAAATATACCATATTTTTCATAAGCATACATATGACATAAAAATAATATGAATAAAAAATAATATAAACAAAACAGATATAAGGTAGAGTAAAAGAAATGGTCTCACCATTTGGAGAGATCAAGAAAGACTTTATGCAGAAGATAGTACTTTAACTGAATTTTAGAGGAAGAAAGGAGCTATAAATCAGGGGAAAGGAGAGAGTACATTCTAGGCATGTGGGAAGGCCAGTGCAGAAGTCCTATGGGAGAAAAGGGATGGCATTTCATATATGAGGAATAGATCAAAAAACAGTTTTCCTATCTCTGGAGGAGAAATAATGTCCAAAGAGCCTGGATCTATAGCATAGGGGCAGGTTATGAAGAACTAAAGAAAGGAATTTCTATTTTCTCTTATCCTGGAGGCAATCAGAAGATTTTGGAATAGATTGAATAGATAAGTCATGTGGCCAGATATATACTTCAGGGAAATTACTTTGGTAGAATCATGTAGGATGAACTAAGGTGGTGAGAGATTTGAGTCTAGGAGAGATGGATTCTGAGGTTATTACAGTTATCAAGGGAAGAGATGAGAAGGGCCTTAATTAAAGTAGCAGCTATGTGAGTGCCAAAAAAGAGGGTGGATAAGGGAGATTTGGTGAAAACAGTAGAGGCAAGATTTTGCAACTGATTAGATAATGTAGGATAAAGAAAACTATTAAGTCAAACATTACAAACATGAAGCCCTAGAAGAGTGGTGGTGTCTTTTGCAAAAGGAGGAAAGCTTTGAAGAGGACTGAGTTTTGGGGGGGGGGGGAAATGAGTTTGGTTTTAGACATGTTGGACTTAGGATAATACCAATACATCCAGTTTTAAAGGTCCAGTGGACAGTTGGTCCCTGGCTATCTCTCTAGGTGTCCTGATCTATATCAAGCCACTGGACTCAACTAATTCCAGAGAAGAAAGTGAAGCAGGGATCTTCCCTCACTGAAATCCAACTCACTTGCACTTTATAGTGTCACCTCCCTGATATCATGGTCATATTTGAGAAAAAAGGATAAGCAATAAAGTGGTAGAAGTAGACAAGTAGTAGTATGAGACTTAGATACAGGAGTTAAACTGAAGCTAATTAATTGGCTAGCTAGTGAATCATCTATGTAGAAATTAAAGTTAAATCAATAGAATCAAATAGGCAAATAAAAAAGCTAATATAGGAGAAGAGAAGATAGCATAGATTGGAAACACTCATGGTTAGGAATTGTGTGAATAGGATGATGAACCAGTACAGGAGATCCAGAAGGAACGGTTAAGCAGGGAAGAGGAAATGTAGAAGTCACAAAAATCTAGAAAGGATAGAGTCGTTGTGGTTCTTCATTCTTGACAAGGACCATGACTTTAAGGAAGTGATGCTGTGACATGCAAATGAATTAGATTTCAGTAAGGGAGGACTGGTCAAAGTAACTAGTCTGACTCCCTAGAGATGGCTCTGGATGCAGAATGGTCAGCAGTATTAATTGAAGCAGATAGATCAAAAAGGATGAAGACTGAGAGACCATCACATTTGGCAATGAAGGTATTATTGGTAACTTTGGAGAGAGCAGCTTCAAGATGATTGATGAAGTTGGAAGTGAGATTATAAAGGATTAGAGAATAAGAAACAAGGACTAAAGCCAGCTAGTATCAACAGCTTTTTCAAGGTTTTGGCTAAGAAAGAAAAGAGATGAGGATAGCTATATGGCACAGTGGATAGAACACTGACCCTAGTTCAAATTCAGTCTCACACACTTCCTAGCTGTGTGACTCTGGACAAGTCACTTAACTTCAATTGCCTGATCAGAATAAATAAACAAAAAAAGAAAGAAAAAGTCAATTGGGTAACTTTGAGGAGGTAGTTGGTGTAATGGTTGGGCTAGCTTTCTGAAGGTCCTCTGGAAGGGCCTTGGTCTCAGCAGGATATACACCACAAGAATGGAGTCCAAAGTCTTTATTGTCTCTTACACAGTCTGTGTCTGTCATAGTCTGACCCAGTCTCCCAGTCTCCCAGTCTGCCCAGTCTTGACCTTAGTGCAGCAAGCAGGAGAGCCACCATGACACTGGTCAAAGATCGAATGTTTATCTTTCAGTCCTTCTTAGCCCTTATATACCTTATTGTCATTACATCATTACAGCATATTGATTATGTGTGATTTAGAGAAGCATTACATCACCATACTAAGTACTAAGTATATATATGAACTAGAGAACCATTCTCCCATCAATTCCACTGAGTTCCAGAGTTCCAGCCCTCTACAAATAGGGACTCAGGAATACTTGAAGGTAGTAGGATAGGAATTGAAAGCTATAAGGAAGACAGAAGATTTGAGAAAAAGAGTAATCGAGGTTGTAATTTGCTAGAGAAATAGACTGTGTTGTGATATGGGAGCCACCTACCAGTGGCTGTTGGAAATCTAACTTAGACTTGTAGAATGGATCTCTTCCAATTTATTTCATTCTCAGTCCACAAGCAACATCTGTGTCAGCAAAGGCTGCCCTGCAACTCCTTCAGATGTTATGATCCACACCTGTGGAGACTCCCAGAGAACTGATCTGCCCCTTCACCATAGTCCTTAACTAGAATGTGATTAGTTGAAAATGCCAAAGGGTTGCCCTTTATTGGGAGAAGGATCACTCCTTTATCAGAGACTATGGGAAATTAGGGCAAAGTGGGAAATGATAAAATGGGATTTTGAGATAAAAACAATAAAATTAGAAGGAATTCAGCTTGAATGGTCCTATTTTCTCAATAAAGTAAGAGACATTTTACAGCTGAGATGAATCAGGGGAAGGTCTGGGAAATTTGAAAAGAAAAAAAGGTTTGAACTTCTCTAGGGAGTCCTATAAAGTGTTCATTAGGCAGCAATAATAGGAATGATCTGTTGTGAAAATTCATTTGTTGTCGGATAACATGAATTTGTAATATATTTGTAAGCATAGTGAAGTCACAGTAGAGGCAATCACCTAAGAAAATACTGAGAGAGGAGGAATAGAAGGTGCCTGATAGTGAAGAATGGATTTAGAATGGATGAGACACAGGGAAAGATGGCCTAATATGATTTAATGTTCACAGAGGGGAATATAACTTTTGATATAGGTAAATGGAACAATATAGATAATGGTAAGGACTATTATTTGATAATATGTATGTGGGGTAAGTGGGAGTCTATGATCTACTGGTGGAGGTCTAGTACCTCTGGTGTGAGGGCTTGCATCTTCATTCTTGCT
This sequence comes from Antechinus flavipes, assembly GCF_016432865.1. Lineage (NCBI taxonomy): Eukaryota > Metazoa > Chordata > Mammalia > Dasyuromorphia > Dasyuridae > Antechinus > Antechinus flavipes. The sequence continues at coordinate 352,295,455 of NC_067401.1, read as the reverse complement.
TGTGGCTTCAAGAAGCTGTAGCTTGCACAGAGGCCACACTACAATAAAATTGTCTTAGGTTAAATGAAGTTGAAAGAAAGTGAGGGATTTCAAATCTCTAAGTGAATTAGAAAGATGTCTACCCCAAGTATGTAGAGATTTCCCCCAGAAGAATGGGTGGATGGGAATGGTATTCCAATAACCATAAAGGTGGCTGAAATAGGTATTGTGGAGCTCTTAGAACCTGGTTTTGTTTTTATTGCATTTTGATTTTCATGAAATCATTAGCTTTCATTTGCTTTGTTCTAATTTTTAAGGAATCATTTTCTTCAGTATGCTTTCGTGCCTCCTTTTCCATTTGGCCAATTCTACTTTTTAATGAGATTTTTTTCTTCAGTGAATTTTTATGCTGCTTTTCCCATTTGGCCAGTTCTGCTTTTTAAGACATTCTTCTCGTAATTGGCTTTTTAATATTTTTTTTTTTCCTTTTTACCATTTGGCCTAGTCTGTTATTTAAGGTTTATTTTCTTAAGTATTTTTTTATGCCTCCTTTACAAGCTGTTGACTCTTTTTTTTATGATTTTGTTGCATCACTCTCATTTCTTTTCCCAATTTTTCTTCTACCTCTCTTATTTGATTTTCAAAATCCACTTTGAGCTCTTTTGTGGCCTGAGACCAATTTACATTTTATTTGTTAGCTTCAGATGTAGTAGTTTTGAATGGTATCTTTTTCTGACTGTGTGTTTTGATCTTCGGTGTCACCATAGTAATATTCTATGGTCAGGATTTTTTTTCTTTTGTTTGCTAATTTTCTCAGCCTATTTCTTACCTTTTAAGTCTTTGTTAAAGTGAGATTCTGTTTCCAGGTTGTAGGGTGCACTGTCCCACTTTCCAGGGTTTTTGTTCAACTATTTTCAGAGAGATTTCTAGGGACCTGTAAATTTTCCGTTTTTCCAAGGTGGTATGATCTAAAGAAAAGTGCATTTGCTATTCCCCTGTCCTGTATTCAGGTATGTGAGTGACCATATTCTTTTCCCTTCAGAACTGTGTTGAGGGTCCCTACTCCACTGTAACCACAAGTTCTGATGTGCTATAGTGCCCATCCTTGCCCTGGGATTGCCATCCAGAACAGATCAGTTGTTCACTTCCTTCCTGTTTGTGGATTGATAGTTCTGAAAGTAATGGTAGGTGCTGCTGATTCAGTGACTCCCAAAGCTGGTCCTGTTTTGTTGGGGTCTGATCTACACTGGCACGGAGAGTGCTGGACAGTGCTCTGTCCTGATGCAAAAGACGTTTTCTACTAACCTTCTGAGTTGTCTTTATCTGGAAAATTATTTCACACCATTCTTTTGTGGGTTCTGATGTCCCAGAAATTGTTCAGTGGAATAATTTAAAGTGTTCAGAAAGGTTTTGGGAAAATCATAGGTGAATCACTGCTTTTTTTTTCAGAAATTTTGACTTTTTTTCTCTCAATTTCTAAAGTTATAATTATGTTACCATTAAAAAAAAATAAACAAACTCTAGTTTGCTTGGATTAACAAAACAGCTATCATGATCTTTTTTTTTTAATGTTTTTTTTATTTACAAGATATATGCATGGGTAATTTTTCAGCATTGACCCTTGCAAAAGCTTCTGTTCTAACTTTTCCCCTTTTTCCCCTCATCCTCTCCCCCAGATGGTAGGTAGACCAATACATGTTAAATATGTTAAAGTATATGTTAAATATAATATATGTATACATATCCATAGTTATTTTGCTGCACAAGAAGAATCGGACTTTGAAATAAGGCAAAATTAACCTGAGAAGGAAATCAAAAATGCAAGCGGATATAAACAGAGGGATTGGAAATGCTATGTAATGGTTCACACTCATTTCCCATAGTTCTTTCTTTCTTTTTTTTTTTTAAATTTAATTTTATTTAATAATAACTTTGTATTGACAGAATCCATGCCAGGATAATTTTTACACAACATTATCCCTTGCAATCACTTATGTTTCGTTTTTTCCCCTCCCTCCCTCCTCCCCCCCCCCCAAGATGGCAAGCAGTCCTATATATGTTAAATATGTTGCAGTATATCCTAGATACAATACATATTTGCAGAACCGAACAGTTCTCCCGCTGCACAGGGAGAATTGGATTCAGAAGGTAAAAATAACTCGGGAAGAAAATCAAAAATCAAATAGTTCACATTCATTTCCCAGTATTCCTTCTTTGGGTGTAGCTGTTTCTGTCCATCATTTATCCAATGAAACTCAGTTAAGTCTCTTTGTCAGAGAAATCCACTTCCATCAGAATACATCCTCATACAATATCGTTGTCGAAGTGTATAATGATCTCCTGGTTCTGCTCATCTCACTGAGCATCAGTCCATGTAGGTCTCTCCAAGCCTCTCTGTATTCATCCTGCTGGTCATTCCTTACAGAGCAATAATATTCCATGACATTCATATACCACAATTTACCCAGCCATTCTCCAATTGATGGGCATCCATTCATTTTCCAGTTTCTAGCCACTACAAACAGGGCTGCTACAAACATTTTGGCACATACAGGTCCCTTTCCCTTTTTTAGTATCTCTTTGGGGTATAAGCCCAATAGAAACACTGCTGGATCAAAGGGTATGCACAGTTTGATAACTTTTTGGGCATAATTCCAGATTGCTCTCCAGAATGGCTGGATTCGTTCACAACTCCACCAACAATGCATCAGTGTCCCCGTTTTTCCGCATCCCCTCCAACATTCATCATTATTTTTTCCTGTCATCTTAGCCAATCTGACAGGTGTGTAGTGATATCTCAGAGTTGTCTTAATTTGCATTTCTCTGATCAATAGTGATTTGGAACACTCTTTCATGTGAGTGGTAATAGTTTCAATTTCTTCATCTGAAAATTGTCTGTTCATATCCTTTGACCATTTATCAATTGGAGAATGGCTTGATTTTTTATAAATTTGAGTCAGTTCTCTATATATTTTGGAAATGAGGCCTTTATCAGAACCTTTAATTGTAAAGATGTTTTCCCAGTTTGTTGCTTCCCTACTAATCTTGTTTGCATTCGTTCTGTTTGTACAAAGGCTTTTTAATTTGATGTAATCAAAATTTTCTATTTTGTGATCGGTAATGGTCTCTAGCTCATCTTTGGTCACAATTTTTTTTCTCCTCCATAAGTCTGAGAGATAAACTATCCTATGTTCCTCTAATTTATTTATAATCTTGTTCTTTATGCCTAGGTCATGGACCCATTTTGATCTTATCTTGGTATGTGGTGTTAAGTGTGGGTCCTTGCCTAATTTCTGCCATACTAATTTCCAGTTATCTCAGCAGTTTTTATCAAATAATGAAATCTTACCCCAAAATTTAGAATCTTTGGGTTTGTCAAACACTAGATTGCTATAGTTGACTATTCTGTCCTGTGAACCTAACCTTTTCCACTGATCAACTAATCTATTTCTAAGCCAATACCAAATGGTTTTGGTGACTGCTGCTTTATAATATAATTTTAGATCAGGTACAGCTAGACCACCTTCATTTGATTTTTTTCATTAATTCCCTTGAGATTCTTGACTTTTTATTGTTCCATATGAATTTTGTTGTTATTTTTTCTAAATCATTAAAATATTTTCTTGGAAGTCTGATTGGTATAGCACTAAATAAATAGATTAGTTTAGGGAGTATTGTCATCTTTATTATATTCGCTCGGCCTATCCAAGAGCACTTAATATTTTTCCAATTATTTAAGTCTGACTTTATTTGTGTGAAAACTTTTTTGTAATTTTGCTCATATAATTCCTGACTTTCCTTTGGTAGGTAGATTCCCAAATATTTTATGCTATCAACAGTTATTTTGAATGGAATTTCTCTTTGTATCTCTTGCTCTTGGATTTTGTTGGTGGTGTATAAGAATGCTGAGGATTTATAGGGATTTATTTTGTATCCTGCTACTTTGCTAAAATTATGAATTATTTCTAATAGCTTTTTAGTAGAATCCCTGGGGTTCTCTAGGTATACCATCATATCATCTGCAAAGAGTGATAGTTTGGTTTCCTCATTGCCTACTCTAATTCCTTTAATATCTTTCTCGACTCTTATTGCCGAGGCTAGTGTTTCTAATACAATATTGAATAATAATGGTGATAGTGGGCAACCTTGCTTCACTCCAGATCTTACTGGGAAAGGTTCCAGTTTTTCCCCATTGCATATGATGCTTACTGAAGGTTTAAAATATATGCTCCTAACTATTTTAAGGAAAAGTCCTTTTATTCCTATGCTCTCAAGTGTTTTTATTAGGAATGGCTGTTGGATTTTATCAAATGCTTTTTCTGCATCTATTGAGATGATCATATGGTTTTTGTTTGGTTGGTTGTTGATATAGTCAATTATGTTAATAGTTTTCCTAATATTGAACCAGCCCTGCATTCCTGGTATAAATCCTACTTGGTCATAGTGTATTATCCTGGGGATGATTTTCTGTAATCTTTTTGCTAATATTTTATTTAAGATTTTAGCATCAATATTCATTAGGGAGATTGGTCTATAATTTTCTTTCTCTGTTTTCAGCCTACCTGGTTTAGGTATCAGTACCATATCTGTGTCATAAAAGGAGTTTGGTAGACTCCTTCAATCCCTACTTCTTCAAATAGTTTATTTAGCATTGGAGTTAATTGATCTTTAAATGTTTGATAGAATTCAGATGTAAATCCATCTGGTCCTGGGGTTTTTTTCTTAGGGAGTTGATTGATAGTTTGTTCTATTTCTTTTTCTGAGATAGGAGTGTTTAGGATATTTACTTCTTCCTCTGTTAGTTTAGGCAAGTTATATTTTTGGAGGTATTCTTCTATTTCATTTAAGTTGTCGAATTTATTGGCATAAAGTTGGGCAAAGTAACTCCTAATTATTGCTCTAATTTCCTCTTCGTTAGTGGTGAGTTCTCCCTTTTCATTTTTAAGACTAACAATTTGATTTTCCTCTTTCCTTTTTTTAATCAGATTTACTAAGGGTTTGTCTATTTTGTTGGTTTTTTCATAGAACCAACTCTTAGTTTTATTAATGAATTCAATAGTTTTTTTACTTTCAATTTTATTGATCTCTCCTTTTATTTTTTGAATTTCAAGTTTAGTGTTTGATTGGGGGTTTTTAATTTGTTCCTTTTCTAGCATTTTTAGTTGCAAGCCCAATTCATTGACCTTCTCTTTCTCTATTTTATACAAATAGGCCTCTAGAGATATGAGATTTCCCCTTATTACCTCTTTGGCTGCATCCCATACATTTTGGTATGATGTCTCATTATTATCGTTTTCTTGGATGAAGTTATTAATTATGTCTATAATTTGCTGTTTCACCCAATCATTCTTTAGTATGAGATTATTTAGTTTCCAATTATTTTTTGGTCTACTTTCCTGTGGCTTTTTATTGAATGTAATTTTCAATGCATCATGGTCTGAAAAGGATGCATTCACTATTTCTGCCTTAGTGCATTTGAGTTTGAGGTTTTTATGTCCTAATATATGGTCAATTTTTGTATAAGTTCCATGAACTGCTGAAAAGAAGGTGTACTCCTTTCTGTCCCCATTACATTTTCTCCAGAGATCTATCATATCTAATTTTTCTAGTATTCTATTTATCTCTTTGACTTCTTTCTTATTTATTTTGTGGTTTGATTTATCTAATTCTGAGAGTGCAAGGTTAAGATCTCCCACTATTATAGTTTTACTGTCTATTTCTTCTTGCAGCTCTCTTAATTTCTCTTTTAAGAATTTAGATGCTACACTACTTGGTGCATATATGTTTAATATAGATACTGCTTCATTATTCATTCTACCCTTTAGCAAGATATAGTGCCCTTCCTTATCTCTTTTGATTAGATCAATTTTTGCTTTAGTTTGATCTGAGATCAGGATGGCTACCCCTGCTTTTTTGGCTTCACCTGAAGCATAGTAGGTTTTGCTCCAACCTTTTACCTTTAACCTGCATGTATCTCCCCGCTTCAGGTGTGTTTCCTGTAAACAACATATTGTAGGATTCTGGCTTTTAATCTATTCTGCTAACCGCTTCCTCTTTATAGAGGAGTTTACCCCATTCACATTTATGGTTAAAATGACCAATTTTGTATTACTTGCCATCTTGTTAACCCCGGTTTATGCTTTTCTCCCTTCTTACTCCCTTACCCCCCTTCCCAATATTAAGCTTGTGAGCACCACTTGCTTCTCACAACCCTCCCTTTTTTTAGTATCCCTCCCCTTAGAGTTCCCCCCCCTAACTTACCCCCTTTCCCTCCCAGTTACCGTATTCCCTTCCACTTAGCTTATTCCTTTCCTTTTCACTTTTCCCTTCTCACTTTTCAATGAGGTGGGAGAAGTTTCACCATAGATTGAATATGTCTAAAATTCTTCTCTTAATGCCAATTCTGAAAGCAGTAAAATACTCACTATATTCATCCCTCTCCATTCTTTCTCTCAGATATACTAGGTTTTCTTTGCCTCTTCATGAAATGTAGTACTTCCACTTTCCGTTTTTTCTGGTACAATGTCCTTTCCACATCTAGTTTCTAGAACAAGGTATACATGTATTCTTTATACATCTTTATAGCCAAAATATAGTTCCCAAGATTAATCTTTACCTTTTTAGATTTCTCTTGAGTTCTGTACTTGTAGATCAAATTTTTTTTGTTAAATTCTGGCTTTTTCATCAGAAATAGATGAAATTCGCTTACTTTGTTGAATGTCCATCTTCTTCCCTGGAAAAAGATGCTCAATCTCGCTGGGTAAGTTATTTTTGGTTGCATACCAAGTTCCTTAGCCTTTCGGAATATCATATTCCAGGCCCTTCGATCCTTTAATGTGGACGCTGCCAGATCCTGGGTGATCCTTATTGTGGCTCCTTGATATTTGAATTGGGTTTTTCTAGCCGCTTGCAGTATTTTTTCCTTCGCCTGAGGGTTCTGGCATTTGGCCACTATATTCCTTGGTGTTTTGATTTTAGGATCCCTTTCAGTAGGGGATCGATGAATTCTTTCAATGTCTATTTTACCCTCTGTTTCTATGACTTCTGGGCAGTTCTCTTTGATAATTTCCTGGAAAATAGTGTCCAGGCTCTTTTTTTCATCATACTTTTCTGGGAGTCCAATGATTCTCAGATTGTCTCTCCTGGATCTGTTTTCCAGGTCTGTTGTCTTCCCCAGAAGATATTTCACATTCTTTTCCATTGTTTGATTTTTTTGGATTTGCTTGACTGATTCTTCTTGTCTCCTCGAGTCATTCAATTCCAATTGTTCGACCCTGATTTTCAGTGAGGTATTTTCTTCACTCACTTTTTAAAGATCTTTTTCTAATTGTCCAATTGAGTTTTTTTGTTCTGTGGAATTTTTTTCCATTTCGCCAATTTTGTTTTCCAGTTCACCAATCCTATTTTTCAAGGATTTGGTTTCTTTATCCACTCTCTCTTTAACTGACTTCTCCAGGCTCTTTTTCCAAGCCTCCCTCTCCTTTTGCCAAGCCTCCTTCTCCTTTTGCCAAGCCTCCCTCTCCTTTTCCCATTTTTCTTCTAGCTCCCTTGTGAGAGCCTTTTTAATCACTTCTATGAGGTTCATCTGTGCTGAGGAACATATGATCTCCTCCTTTGGGGATTCACCTGGAGACTGTTTGTTTTTAGTCTCCTCAGGCTTTGGAGTCTGCTCTTTATCTGTATAGAAGCTGTCAAGGGTTAAATTCTTTTTCAGTTTCTTGCTCATTCTGTCTAATAATCAAAGACAAACTATCAAAGAAACAGAAGAAAAAAAAACCATTGAATGGAGGCTGCTTTCTTTGGGGGAGGGGCAGGGTAGCCGTGAGGCTCGGGTCCTACTGTGCTATGGCGCCTGCGCGCTGAGATCCGAGCGGGCTGAGACACTGTGGGGGAGGGGTGGCCAGGTCCTGAGAGACTCCAGCTGTTTGGGGTTGTATTCTTCACCCTCGGTGTTTTTAGCTTCTCTGCTGGGCTGCTGACTTGCTGCCGGAGCAAAGTATCTAATCCTGTAGCAAAGCTCTCCCCGCAGAGACGGCTGCAATCACGCCCCACCCCCTCTCCGCTCTACTAGGCTCTGAGCTGCTTTCTGTGCTCTCGCTGAAGCTGCTGCCCACAGACTGCTTCCGATCTAATAACCGTCCCCGCCCTCGCGAAAAACAGACCTTTCTTGACGAGTCTCAAGGATGGTTTCTCTTGGTAAGTAATTGTATGTTTTTTTTCAGTCGAGCATTAATTCAGAGGCATGAAATGAAATGGATAGTGAGAGAAAAACACAGAGGTTACACAGCAGTGTGTTTCCTCTCCGCCATCTTGGCCGGAAGTCCCCCATAGTTCTTTCGCTGAGTGTAGCTGTTTCTATTCATTACTGAACAAATGGAACTGATTTAGTTCATTTCATTGTTGAAGAGAGCCATGTCCATCAGAACTGATCATCATATAGTCTTGTTGTTGCCATGTATAACGATCTCCTGGTCCTGCTCATTTCACTCAGCATCAGTTCATGTAGGTCTCTCCAGGCCTTTCTGAAATCATCCTGCTGGTCATTTTTTTACAGAACAGTAATATTCCATACTATTCATATACCACAATTTATTCAGCCATTCTCCAATTGATGGGCATCTATTCAATTTCCTGTTTCTCAGCTATCATGATCTTATTTGTAACACAACACACAAAATGCTCATATTCTTGAACTTGCCATTATCCACAAATGTACTATATACTCATTCAAGTATTCTGATATCCCCTTATTCAACTACAGCCCAGTAACTTTTCATTTCTCCTTTTGACTTCCCCTAAAAATTTTACTTTGTACTTTAACTTCCAGTATCTTGACCTCTCAGTTCTGTCCTGGCTGACTTCACTTTATTAGCCACTTCTTCATTTTTCCCCATCTTGACTGCATGGCAAAGCTATTCAACTCTGTTGTCTTCCTCTCTTGACTGCCTAGGGCTCTTATCATATCCCCAGTTGTGTTCTGCCCATCCTTAGTCTTGAATCACTCATTATAGACTGCCTTTTCTCAAATATACATGCTACTAAACAAAAAATAAAGAAAAAAATGCAAAAATTCTGATTGGGTTCTCTATAAGTTTATATTATATAACCACAACTGGAACCTCATTAAGTAATCCTTTTATATCTGCCTTATCAACTCACTCTCTTACTATCCAAACTTTTCCTCCCTCTTCAAACTTCCCATGCTTCACCCTGCCCCCTCCCTTATCTCAGAAGCTTGCTTCTTATTTTACAGAAAAAAAATGAGACCATATGGTATTATCTCCAATTTCTCCCTTCTTTATTTTTGTCACTCAGATGCCTTCTTCCATTATTTTCTGCTTCACATCTGTCTCATAAAATGGGGATGGCTTTATTCCTTCTCAAGATAAATTCTTCTCCCTTCTTGCTCAAGCAATCCCATTCCACTCTGTCTCTGTCAATACATAGTTCTCATTCCTTTATTTCTTTGTTTTAAAATTTATTTGTTTATTTGATTTAACACCCATTGATTTGTGAATCATTTTGGGAGAGAAAAGTCAGAGCAAAAGGGAAAAACTATGGGAGAGATTAAAAAAAAAAACAGAAGAAAATGAATATAGCATATGTTGATTGACATTCATTCTCCATAGTTCTCTCTTTGGATGCAAATGGTGTTTGTCCAAAGTCTATTGGGATTGCTTTGGATCACTGAACCATGAGAAGAATCAAATCTTTCATAGTTGATCATTACACATTATTTCTGTTATTGTGTTCCTGGTTCTGTTTCTTTTGTTCAGCATCAGTTCATATAAATCTTTCCAGGTCTTTCTAAAATCAGCTTGTTTATCATTTTTAATAGAACAATAATATCCTATTACCTTCATGTACCACAACTTGTTCAGCCAGCCCCAACTGATGAGCATCTTCTCCTTTTCCAATTCTTTCCTACCACAAAAAGAGCTGCTACAAAAATTTTTGCACATGTGAATCCTTTTCCCTCCTTTATGATTTCCTTGGGATATAGAACCAGTAATGGCATTGCTGAGTGAAAGGGTATTCACGTTTTTATGGCCCTTTGGATGTAGTTACAGATTGTTTTCCAAAATGGTTGGGTCATTTCACAACTCCACCAACAATGTATCAGTGTCAGTTTTCCCATATCCCTTCCAATATTTATCATTATCTTTTCCTATCATCTTAGCCAATGTGAGAGGTGTGTAGTGGTGCCTCAAAATTGTTTTAACTTGCATTTCCCTAATCAATAGTAATTTAGAGCATTTTTTTCATATGATTAGAGATGGCTTTAATTTAATTATCTGAAAATTGTTTGTTTATATCCCTTGACCATTTATCAATTGGGGAATGACTTGTATTCTTACAAATTTGACTCTGTTTTTTTATATATTTTAGAAATGAGATCTTTATCAGAAATATTAGCTCTAAAGATTTTTTCCCAGGTTTGTACTTGCCTTTTAATCTTGTTTCTGTTGGTTTTGTTTGTGCAAAACCTTTTAAATTTAATGTAATCAAAGTTGTCCATTTTGCATTTCATAATGTTCTCCAGTTCTATCAAAGATCTGATTCTCCTAATTTGTTTATGGTATCATCCTTTATGTCCAAATTATATATCCACTTTGACCTTATTTTGGTATGGGGTGTGAGAAGTAGGTTTCTGACATATTATACAGTTTTCCCAGCAATTTTTATCAAATACTGACTTCTTATTTCAGAAGTTGGAATTTATGGATTTATCAAATGGTAGATTGCTACAGGCTTGATTATTGTGTTCTGTGTAGGAAATCTATTTCACCACTGTATTTCTTAGCCAGGACCAAATGGTTTTGATGATTGCTGCTTTATAATATAGTTTTAGGTTTGATACTACTAAGCTACTATCCTTTGTATTTCTTTTTCATTAATTCTCTTGATATTCTTGACCTTTTGTTCTTCCAGATAAATTTTGTCATTTTTTTCTAGTTCCATAAAATAATATTTTGGTAATTTGATTACTATGGCACTGAGCAAGTATTAGACTAATTTAAGCAGAATTGTCATTTTTATTATATTTTTCCAATTGTTTAGCTCTGACTTTATTTGTGTGAGATGTGTTTTGTAATTTATGTTGATATAGTTCTTGGGTTTGTCTTGGCAGGTAGACCACTTATTACTTATTTTCAATCACTCTGTCTACTCACTTATGCCATTTAAAATAGGTGCCTTCATTTTCACTTCTCTCACTCTCTTCAGTTCTTGCAATCCACCTTCCAACCCACCTTCCAACCTTTACATTCTACTAAAATTATTTTCTCCAAAGTCACCAGTGACCTCTTACTTGCAAAATTCAATGCCCTTTTCTCAGTCCATATTATTATCAATCTCTCCACAACTCTTGATATTATTGAATATGTTCACCTTTTTTGATATTGTATCTCTCTAATTTTTCTAAAACCTATCTCCTAACTCTCCTTTTATCTGATCATTCCTTCTCTCCTTTGTTGCTTCCTCATCTAGATTATACTCCCTTACTATAGGTGTTCCTCAGAGTTCGGTTCTGAGCTCTCTACTCTCTATATAGTATTTCTCTTGGTGATATAGTATCTTGATATAATTACCACTAATTTTTTGATCTCATGAGCTCCTGCCATTTCAATGCTGATGGTTCTCACATTGATTCTCTTGCCCCAACATTTCTCCAACAAGATGGGAAAATCAAACTGTATTCCAGTTGATAGCTTAAGCTAGATATGTCCCAAATCAAACTTATCATCTATCCCCCCACCCCAAACCCTTCCCCTGGTCATTCAATACTGTGGAGGGACACCATTCTCCTAATTCCTCAGGTTCTCAATTTACTACCTTACTATTAGTATCCAATTTTTTTTGCCAAAGATTATCAAATTTTCTTTTGCAACATTTCTGGAATATATCTTTCTCCTTTGTCATGACTCCAGTTCTGGTATAGACTCTTATCATTTTATACCTTTGTTGCTATAGTCTCTTCTTGGGTAAGCCTCCTTTAAATCTTCCAATCCAATGTCCAAAAAAAAATGCCAGAAATAATGATTTTCCAGAAGTTCAATTCTGAAAATGGCAAACTTCCTCCCATGTAATAAATTCCAATTGCCTCCAGGAACAAATAAAAGATCCTTATTTGGCATTCAGAGTATTTCATAACCTTTTTAATACCTTACTCCCCACCATGTATCTTCTTTCCAGTGACATTGGCTTTCTGATAGCTCCACAAATAAGATACTCCATTTCTCAGTTCTGTGCATTCCCTCTGAGTGTCCCCATGCCCAAAATGTTCTGCTTCCTTATGTCCATCTACTGAAATCCCATATTTTACTTCCAAACTCCTTTTAATTCTAGGGCTTTCCTTCTGTTTATCACTTCCTATAATCCATGTAGCTGTCTTTACACATTACTTTGCATTTTGTTTGCTCTAAATATACCATAAGCTTTTTGAGGTCAAAGATTATCTTTTGCCACATAACTTTCTCATTATATCATTCTTTATTTTTTTAATACCTTTTGACACTTGACCATTTCTTCTTCCTATATACTTTCTTCTTTCTGTTGTTGTTTTTTTAATGACACTGTACCATCCTGGTTCTTTTCCCATGCATCTCACATTTCTCCTGAGTCTTTGGTGCTAGTCATGACCTCCCTTTCATGAATGTATCCCAGAGTTCTTTCCTAGACCACTTTTCTTTTCTCCCCTGTTTATACTCTTTTAGGGGTCCTCAAAATTTTTAAATAGGGGGCCAGTTCACTGTCCCTCAGATTGTTGGAGGGCCGAACTATAGTAAAAACAAAAACTTTGTTTTGTGGGCCTTTAAATAAAGACACTTCATAGCCCGGGGTGACTGGATAAATATCCTCAGTTGCCACATCTGGCCCGCGGCCGTAATTTGAGGACCCTTGAGATGATCTCAGCAGTTCCCATAGGTTAAAGAGTCATCCCACACCTAGAAGAATCTCTCTTCTCTCTCCTTTGAGTTCCAGTTTTGTACCACCTACTACCTGCCAGATGAACCTTTCTTCTTGCATATCCCATAAGCATTTCTAAGGCTTCCCATGTTTAAAATTGACTTTATTGTCTTTCCCCCAAATAACTTCCCCTTCATCCCACCTTCTGTTTTTCTGTTGAGGTCACACCATCCTTCTACGTGTCCAAAGTTGCAGGCTTGGAGGCATTTTCAAATGTTAATGTTAAACCTTCTCCACTATTTTCAATCCATTTCTAAGTCCTATTGGTTTTATTTCTATTATATCTCCCATATCCATTTCTTTCTCTTAACTCACATAGCAACCAGTTCAAGGCCTCATTACATCTCATTTGTCCTTTTGCTATATCCTCATAATTAATCTCCTTTTTAATCTTTCCATCTCATATTCTCTGCATTCTCTCTGGTTGTCCCCATGCCCCAAATGTCCTCCCTCCTCTATCTTCTATACAGATGTCTAGATCTCCTCTGACAAAGCAAGATCCATCCATAGTATAACTTCCTGCCTTTCCCCACTCCCCCTTCCCAAGCTTCATTGACTCCTAGTTACCTTAAGGATAGAAATGAAATTTTCCCTTTTTGATAGTTAAAATGCTTCAAAGCTATTTGGAGTGGTGAAGGTGCTTGTTTTTAAAACAATATACTAACATGGAATTTATGATGAAGACAATATATTTTGACTTTGGATGACATAATGATCAAAGCAATATCTTTTTTGACTGGAGTGTAGGAACAGAGTATTCTGAATATGTTGATCTCTAAATAATTAATTTTGAGCATTTCATTACCCACAGCAGTACAAGCTATTTGTTTGTATTCTTGCTGTCAGTGGGCAATGTGCTGGTAAATCTGACTTATGCTATGAAAAGATTAATTAAATTTGGCCAGTTAACTTTTTGCTCACTAATCAAGGTAGATGACAGCAATTCTAGGTAGAATTAGGCAGTAAAAGTTATTCGAGGGTGGAGTAAAGATTAAAGAAGTATTTTAGATGGCAGTCAGAATCAAATTCAACCCTTATTGACAGGCAGATCTCATTTACTCTGACTTGTAATTTTACTATGAATAAAATATTATGGCTTTTGGTTTATAATCTTGCAACACTTCTAAAATCATGATTTACTAGTTTAGCTCTGACATTTTCTCTTTAAATTTTTATCACCTTTTGTTTTTGTTTTCTGAGTCAATGGAGTGTTTTATGAGACAGGGTCGGGGGGAAAAGGGGGAGAAAGAAAGGAGAGACAGAGAGGAAAAAGAGAGAGACAGAGACAGAGAGAGATGGAGAGAGACAGAGAGACAGAGAGGGGAAAATAAAAACAATCAAATTAAGAGCAGAAAAAAAAGTGAACAAGGTTGACAGTCCTTAACATTTTTAATATATTTTTCCCTTTCTACCTTCTTCAGATCAATCTATACCAGAGATTCTTAGTTCCTTTTTTGTCATGAACTCCTCTGGCAATATGGTAAAGCTCCCTAGGAATTCTTTTCCAGAGTAATATTTTTAAAGGGATAAAATAATAGGATCACAAAAGAAACTAATTGTATTAAAATATAGTTATCAAAATATTTTTTTAAAAACCTTCCCAAGTACTAGTTTAAGAAACTGTGGTGTAGATAAGTAGGATTCCAAGATATAAATAAAGCCATAATTTCCCCAGTGTTAAGTATTCTTCCAGTGATACAAAATTTAACCCCTTCATAGTCTATCATTCTATATAATTCTCATGTATTGAGTATCCAATTAATATATTAGAATCTTTGTTTTTTTAAAAAAATATATCTTATTCCCACTATGTGGCTCTCTATACCTATAATCAAACTTTATTACATATTTTTTAGAAATTTGCATAGTACTAAATACATGCCCTTTATAATGTATTTATTGCCACTCATAAACAAGTCATAATTCATAATATGATGTAGCCTATTTATCATCCATCACGTGACTTTCCATGATCCTGTACATTGCCTGCAGTCTTTATTCTACTGAGATCATAGTATATCAAGAAGTCATATCCACATCACATCACAAAGGGAATATTAATATCAAAAGCTGTAGATTTTCTAATTGTAGAGTTGTTGAAAGCACTTTCTCAAATGTCATTTAGCCTGTCCTTTTCCTTGTATTTATTTCTGAAACCATACGTTTTTGAGATCCATCTGTTATGCTTATTCAAGAGAAATGTATTATAAAGTCATTCTTGAGTTGCCTAATTATGAAATTGTAAAAAATTTATTTTTCCCACTTTGTTATTTCAATATGCATTGTTAGACCAATCTCATTTGAATGCCTATAGATCTCACTTATAAGACCTTGTTTTGTTGAGCCTCTCTGAACAAAATTGTTATCTTCAAAGTCACTTCTGACAGAAGATTTTCTCTGACTTTAGAATATATGAGGAATGCTTGTGAAGAATCTTTAGGTTGCTGCCTTTTACTCTACTAAGTCAATAGGTTTTTTTTTTTGGTAATTATCAAAAAATAAGTATAGTAAGATTGCATACTTTCTATATGTGTCAGTCATTTGTCTGACTATGAGTATTTTGTGTTTTGTGAAAATTAGTATTTCCTTTGCATATGTCCATCAAAGGAAATTCTCTTTCATGGTATCACACTCTTGCTGTCTTGCTCATCATTTACCTTTCTCTCTCTGTTTCTATCTGCCTGGCTTTCTATCTCTCTCTCCCTCCTATCTCACCCTAAATTCTTCCACTCCCAACTTCCCATAGTGTCATCATGGATAAGTTTTTAAGAAAGATGTGGGCTTAAATGGCTTGAATTTTTCAAAGTCACTGACTCCTGATCTATTGGTTTTTTTAACCCCTAAATCTTGAAAATGAAGCTCCAAATATTTTGCAAGTTATATTAGGTATTTCTGCAGTTGATGGTTAGAGTTTAGAAAAATCAAACCTTGGTGCCAATTTGCCTTTCTTTCCCCCTAATCCAGATTGCTGGCTCCTTAGAGCTTCAGTCCCCATGATTTTGTGGTTGCATTCCTCAGCAGAATAAGTTCCTGCCTTTGAATCTGGGCCATCAGCAGTGTCCCAGACACTCTTTGTATCAAGTCCCAAACACTCTTTGGCATTTTATTGGCCAAAGACCAAAAATTATTTTATTTAAAATTATTTTATTAAAAAAATAAGAATTAAAAATTATTTTATTAAAAAATAATAAGGAAAAAATAGAAAAGGAATATAAAACAAAACAAAAGAGAATATTGTCATGTGCCCAGCAGAACTAAAGGCAGGATTCAAAATATATAACAACAATAACACCATAAACAATTGGTATTTTTCCAATTGTTTATATCTGACTTTATTTGAATGGGAAGTGTTTTGTAATTGTGTTCACAAAGTTGTTCAGTTTGTCTTGGCAGGTAGACCCTCAATTATTTTATTTTGTCTAAGTAATTTTAAATGGAATTTCTCTTTTCTATATTTTGTGAATGGGCTTTGTCAGTAATATGTAGAAATGCTAGTGATTTGTATGAGTTTATTTTATATCCTGCAACTTTGCTAAAGCCATGAATTATTTCCAGTAAGTTTTTGGATGATTCTTTCCCCTGTATTTCTTTAGATTTTGGAGTGTGCTATGCCCTTAATGGTATATCTGTGGTGTTACCTGTTGAACCCATTCCTGATAGGAGTAGGTTTTCAGAACTATCAGTCCTTCTCCCTCCTCTAATATCTCTGTTTCTTCTATTTCTCTGCACTTCATTTGTATAGCATGATTACTTATTGTTACCTTAATTCTGTCAATCATTCTTTTTATGTAAATCTTAAACATATATTATACATTTCCCTTGTTGAATTCCTTGAAATTGATCTTTGATATTGGCTTTTACATGTTAAATTTTTTATTATATTCATATTTCTTTGATAGAAAGTCCTGAAAATCTACAAGTTTGTTGAATGTCCATTTTTTTGTCATTCAATATTATAGATAATTTTGGTGGAAATGTTATTTTTGGCTGCAGGCCTAGTTCTTTTGATTGTCAGTAGATATGATTCTAGGACTTGTGATGTTTTATTGTAGCTGTTGATAATTCCTGTACAATTCCAATTGTAGCTTAAGCGTATTTGAATTGGTTTTTTTTCAAGACTTTCTTTGATCCTTTAAATTTTGCTCTGTTATAACTATTTTACATCAGAAATTAAAAATTGATCATCAAATTCACTGTATTTTTGTCCACTGTATTATTTTAATTTGTCAGATTGAGAAAGTATAAAGGTCAAATAGGAATTACTTCTTTTAAATGTACTATTATTTCCATCTTTCTCTTTGTTTTCTAATTTAGTATTTTTTTTACCTTTGATATAATTTACATGTAGGCAATCAATCCTACTATTATTCCACCAGGAATAATCAGTCATTTCTATCTGTTCATAGATGGTTGATTTCTTTCTTTCTTTCTTTCTTTCTTTCTTTCTTTCTTTCTTTCTTTCTTTCTTTCTTTCTTTCTTTCTTTCTTTCTTTCTTTCTTTCTTTCTTTCTTTCTTTCTTTCTTTCTTTCTTTCTTTCTTTCTTTCTTTCTTTCTTTCTTTCTTTCTTTCTGTGATATTATTCAGAGTTTGCAATTTCCAGTACTATATAACTCTTTTCTTAAAGGATATTTTTATGGTACAAGGCTTTAAACCTTCTGAAGAGTTGATAATTGAATTTATCTAAATAAATATGCATAAAAATAGCCATTAAAACTAAATTGTCCTTAATTTCAAATCAGTTGAAAATTTTTATAAAAATGAATTCCTATTTCTTTTTGTGGCTCTGTTTAATGGATTTTATCATGCCTTAATTTCTGATCTATTTCTGGATATTTTAGTTTCATTTTTGTATAAGGAGTAGATGAAGATCAATTTGACTAGACTGTAGTTAGGGTTAGGGTTATAATATATATACATATATATGTATATATATTATATAGGGTTAGGGTATAATATATATATATATATATTATATATATATAATATATAATAAGGTAGAACAGGTAAGTTGGGGACGTGTTGTAAATGGCTCAAAAAAGCTAGAGGATTGAAATGGATTACTTCTTTCTGACATCAGTAGGGAAAGTATTGTTCAAGGGGACTTGAAGATTCAGACTGGACAGAGCAACGGCATTTTAAAGGGGTATCTACTGTAATGATATCTGTGATGTAGATCACAATTCATTCATGCTTCTTTGTGTTATATAACACCGTAGATCAAACTCAAAATCCAGGAGTAGGCCTCTTACCCATCACTACTTCTTAGGATAGACTCTTTCCCCTGTGTGGTACTTGACACCCAAGAGATGATATGATGAAGTTGGAACTGGGCAACAGTGGGCACATATTCTTTGAGATTGGTAGTTGTACAATATATAATGATTTTCCTATGGTACTTAAGCTGCTGTGTGAGATAGAGTTGTGTTTAGATTCTAAGAGTTCTGTGCTACTGACAAAAAAATAGAGAAAAAGGGAATCTTGGATCACAGTAGAGTGAGGGGTAAAATAGCAGACCTTTGGGCATTATGTTTGTCTTGGATAAAAGCCCCATTATTAGCTGTCATATTGAGAGAAAAAGATGTATCTCATTTTCTCACCCTCTGATTGGTTAATCATATACTCCTAGGTAATCATGCTCACAGACCACTTGGGATTATGGTAGGGCCCCCTTTTTGGAAACTTTTAATCTACAAGAGTAGATATGTCAGGGAAGACTTTATGAAAGAAGGAGCTTCTGAGTTTAATTTTCAATTCATTTACTCATGAAGAATGAAGGAGGGTTTCTTGCAACTAATTTTCCATCTCTCTTTCTCTCTACATTGTACTTTCCCACTGGTCTCCAAATATACCTATGTCTCCTCTACACTGAAAAAAACTCTCGCTTGACCCTACCATCCTTGCTAACCATTTCTCTTTATCTCTCTGTCTCTTGTAGCTACAGCTGTCTACAATAGATGCCTCTATTTTCATTCCTCTTATACTCTTCCTAATGCCTTACAATCAATCTGACAACCAGCCTCATCAATCCACAGATAGTTATGATCATGTTTTTTCTTAAAAAAAAAAATAAGAGAAGCCTAAACTAAGACTGTAAAAATTTTCTACATTTTGCTTATCTAGTTGCCCTATCAGGTTACAGGATTAATGGGTGGGTTTCTAGAAAGTTTCATGATTCGAAAATAAAGGGTTCCTGTGATGAAGTTTCTCATGTTCCCTTTTATATGCTTCAAAGAATTCAATTTTTCCAAAGAAGGTAAGAAATTTGAAGCACTGATTAAAAATGAATATATAAGTTGATGTAATGCCTAGAATGAGGTAAAACTAACAGCTTTGGGAGAAATAAAAAAGTGCTTCAGACAGTCTTTTCATACTGAGAATTACTTGTACCTCTCTGTATAACAGTTAGAAAAGCTTATAGCATTAACAAGAATACTTTCTCAAAATAGGAAGAATGGGTCCTTTTCATTCATCAGTGAATAAGAACTAAGGAAGCCTAGGAGGATGAAAGGTTTAAATGTCATGAACAAAAACCAAAGAAGATATCAGAACTGGATGTATGAATTAAATCAAATATATTATTAATAAGTGCTTATGTTCAAACTTTTGAAAAAATAATTAAAATTTTAAAAACTACTCATGATTATAAATTCATTGTTTTTACCTCCACTTCATGTATGTGCAAATCCTCTTCTCCAATTACCTCTAGAAGATAAACTTCTTGAAGACTAGTAATATTCTTAAATTCACAACATATGCACATGCATACACATATGTTTGCTTCTGTGTCTATATAGGTACATATACATATTTCTATCCATTGTATCAAGCACAGAGTATTACACATAGTGAATTAATAATTGAGTGCAATTTTAAATTAAATTGTCCTAACCTTCATTTATAAGAAAATTCAGAGAAACATGGAAAGTTTATGGAAAGTGATACAGAGTGAAGAAGGCAGAACCAAGCAAACAATATATGCAGTAATAATCCATATTTTAAACAAAGAGTAAGAAGAAATTGAAAATCATACAGATATAATGCTCAAGTTTCTTTCTGGAAGTTGATTTGCCACAAGTCACAAATTTCTCCTCTTTGCAGAAGTGGGGTACTTTGTTTATAAAATAATACATTTACTGTCAAGCACTTTTCATAGGCTTTTTGGTTTCACTGAACTACCTTGTCCCCTGCTCCCCCTCCTTTTAAAATTCTTTGTTATAGGAAAACTTTTGCTGGTGCAAGAGGGAAGACATGTTAAAAATGACAGTGATCACTGATCTTATACCCCAAAGAGATACTAAAGAAGGGAAAGGGACCTGTATGTGCCAAAATGTTTGTGGCAGCCCTGTTTGTAGTGGCTAGAAACTGGAAAATGAATGGATGCCCATCAATTGGAGAATGGTTGAGTAAATTATGATATATGAATGTTATGGAATATTATTGTTCTGTAAGACATGACCAGCAGGATGAATACAGAGAGGCTTGGAGAGACTTAAATGAACTGATGCTAAGTGAAATGAGCAGAACCAGGAGATCATTATACACTTCAACAACGATACTGTATTAGGAAGTGTTCTGATAGAAGTGGATTTCTTTGACAAAGAGATCTAACTCAGTTTCAATTGATCGATGATGGACAGAAGCAGCCACACCCAAAGAAAGAACACTGGGAAATGAATGTAAACTGTTTGTGTTTTTGTTTTTCTTCCCGGGTTATTTCTACCTTCTGTATCTAAGATATAGTGTGACATATTTAACATGTATAGGACTGCTTGCCATCTGGGGGAGGGGGTGGAGGGAGGGAGGGGAAAAATCAGAACAGAAGTGAGTGCAAGGGATAATGTTGTAAAAAATTACCCTGGCATGTGTTCTGTAAATAAAAAGTTATTTAAAAAAATAACAGTCATATTAAAATATGCATAAAATTTGAACAAAAATATAATGGGTTTTTTTCTCAAGATTATTGTATTTATTTGATTCAGTTTTCTTTAAGCAATGTGAGTTCATTTACAGTGAAAAGATCACCTTTGCAGTTATAAAAATGGCTAATAACAAAAAAATTAGCTGTAGCTATATGAGATATTATCGATATTACCAGAGGTAGAGCACATTTTGGTGGTCACAACTTAATATGGCTTTAATATAACACACACGTTAAACGTTAGAGTTACACTCTTTTTGTAATATGTTTCTAGATCAGTTGGATGGATAGCTAATATTTTCACTGAATCCAGCTACCTTAAAAAAGCTTAGCAGAGTTCCCCTTGCCATTTGTACTATATGGTAAGTGTTCCTTGAAGACAATCTATTTTAATATTGCTATGATGTGATTCTTAGAGAAGAGAAGGAACTTATTCCTGAGAATATAGGTCATGTTCCTAAGGTGGATCCTACCATGAGGAAAGAAACAATAGGCAGATGGTATCAAGGAATCATCTCCTTTAGTTCTGAGCTTCTTGCACAATAAGATGGCCATTGGGAGTCTAAGGAGGTTCTCTGTCAATGGAATCTTTGGGGACTTTTGCAGAGTGATCATATGGTAGATGGGATAGGTTATACATGTGTAAATGATGGAAGACCATGAAGTGATGTGGGTACAATCCAGTCCATCAGTTGTCTGTCTGATCAAAGCATTTAAATAGTGTCAGTGTTTGCTCAGTTTCAATGCCATGCATTTATTATACTGTCCCAGTTGTAATGCTGGAGAGACTGAGGCAAGATAGAGATTAGAGAGTATTTAATAATTTATTTAAAAGGGAAAGATTTACTGGGACCAAATGGATCCATGGTTTGGTCCCAGGGCTGAATGAGACTATTGTCTCCAAGAATCCATCAAATAATGTGAGTTCTCAATAACCTATATATACATGGCTCAGACTCAGGGGGTAGAAGAGGTAGGGGTAGAGTCAAAGTGCTGAGAACAGCACTCTGACAGGGTGGGGTGAGCCTTTGGAGATATGACATAATGGAGGGAGGAACCCTGGAGATGAGATGACATAATGAGTGGAAGCACCTTGGTGATGGGGAGAGGCATCTTGATAAGATAGTATCTGATATTCTGATAGCTTGGGATGAGGAAAGGCATTCTGATATTCTAAAACATAAGATCTTTTATTCTTATCAAATATTCTGATAAAGAAGGAGGGGAAGTTTTGTAGGACTGAGCTTTGAGCTGATAATTATCAACTGAAGCAGAATAATTAGGGAAACTGAGTCAGGACAATAACAGAGAACTGTGGCATATGGCCAGGACTTTCCTCTCAAGTTCCTTTCCTGATACCCAGAGGAAATGATGTTGGCATGTTGAAAATCAGCCTACAAACCTAATGAAACAGTAAGTAGTTTCTACTTCCCTTTTTGTTCTTTTAGGTTTCATTTTGTTGGAATTTTTGTCTCAAGGGGATCCCTGGATACATTTCCAGAAGCTGATGCCTGTAATCTCTTAGCCTAATGATACTTAGTTCAAAAAGAAAGAGATTAAGATACTTAGAAGTGTTGGTTTAGTAAATATGGGCAAAGTTAAAATAAAATTTGCAAGCTTTATTTTTTAAAGAACTATTTAGGAGGGTGATATAAATGAAGTTCTGCTTATAACTGAGAAACTGGGTTAGACTAGCTCTTAAAATCCTTTCTAACAGTACAATTTCCTAATATGATAACACATACCCTTTTAAAAACAAAAGATACTGAGACAGAGTAATTGACACAAATCTCACAATAATTTCTATGCTATTACCCTTAATCTTTTATTCTTTAGTTTACTAATAGATACAAGGTTTTCCCCTTGGTTTATACCTGTGCCTGTGGGCTAGTGCTTAGATAAAAACGCACTTAACAACAGGAAATAGCTGAAAACAAATGCAAATGAGAGAAATTTTCTCTTAGGGAAAAATTTACCAAGGGAATCCTTTGTAGATTATTACAATTTAACACTGTATTCAGTGTTTGAATGGTCTGATTCCAATGTGATATCTAATAAATGATGATGTATCTACAGTATTTTTGTGAGAATTTTCAAAATCATAGATATTTAGATATTATTCTTATTCGTGCAAAGTATAATGCTAAAGAATAACAGAAACCCTATAGCTGATAGCCTCAGAATTAATTAGTCATTTTATGAAGATAAACTTTATGGTACAGTGAAAGTGTGCTAGATTTTGGATGAGTGAGAAGCTGGATTAAAATGTCAGTCCTGATACTTACTGCCTCTATAAATTTGAGAAAATCATTTTAACTTCTCTGAGTCTCAGTTTCTACTTCTGAAAAATGTTCTCTAAAGTTTCTTATAGTTACAAATCCATGATTCAGTTATTTAAAAATCCCAAGTCTTTTGCTCTAGCAGTAAAATTAATAATATGAGAATATTTGTCAAACCATAACTAGGTTGGGGCAATGATTTCTTTGACTCCAGATGTCAAAATTTAAGTGATTCTGACAATTTTTATACCCTTTCAATAATATAGAAACAAACTGTTCTTAGCACACAGAAACAAGAACTACTTAAAATATAAAGCCATCAGAACCTTTGCTTCTTTCAGATGGTGGTGTTCAGTTGTTTTTCAGTCATTACAATTCTTTGTGACCTTATTTGAGATTATCTTGGCAAGAATATTGAAGTGGTTTTCCATTTCCTTCTCCAGATCATTTTATAAATGAAAAAACTAAGGTAAATAGGAGTAAGTGATTTTTCACACAGCTAAGTTTGAGCCCACTCTTGAAGTCAGGCACATGACTCTTCCTGATTCAGGTCCAACACTTTAAGTACTATACCATCTAATTTCTCCTGCATGTTATATCTTATTTGAGATCCTGTTTGTATTGATTTTGATGTCTTCTACTATCAACTTTGTGGCTTTTCAAGTTTCTATTTTTCTCCCCAGTACTATTTCTCTCAGTCTTATTATATCTTCCTAAATGAATTTCTCTTAAAGTGTCAATGCAGGGGGCAGCTACGTGATGCAGTGGATAGAGCATGAGCCCTGTAGGGCTCAGGAGAACCTGAGTTCAAATCTAATCTCAGACACTTAATGTAGAGGGCTGAAACTATGGAATAAATGCACTGAGGTCAGGACTGCTGAGCGCTTGAGGCTAACTACCGATTGGTCAGTACTCTATGGGCATATGCTTGGAAAATGGTCCTTTCCACTATCTGTACTGGCTCAATGATTTGTGTATAGAGGATTGTAGAAGGGACTAGGGGGTGGAGTAAGACTAGCCAGAGTCACTTGGGCTTGTAAACGAGGGAGAAGGCGCTTGCAGAGATTCTCTTCCATCCCCTTCACTTCTATCACTAAAGACCAAGAATAAAGACAGACTCTTGCTTGTCCTGCTTCCGGCTGATTATGGGGTGTCCTGGGTGCTAGCGTGGTCGTTACAACTTAACACTTCCTAGCTGTGTGATCCTAGGTAAATCACTTCACCTTAATTGCCTCAGCAAAAAAAATAAAAAAATAAAAATGTCAATGCTGATAAAAAAAAAAATAGCTGGTTATACCACTGATCACTTGAACCATCTAGAAACTTATTTATACTGGAAACAAGTATAAAATTATAATTTTATTATTAATAAATATTTGAACTATTGAGTCTGAATAGCAAATCAAATTTTCAACCTAGAAAAAAAAGTATTAATTAAAATTATCCCATTAACAAGAGCATAGATTAAACACACTTGCATAAAGGAACCAGAGAAAGTAAGGCAGGAGATATATAAGAATGCAACCCTGGAAATTCTTGATTTTTTCATTAGTATGTAAATCATTGTCTCTTCAAATGCTCTAATAGTAAAGACAGTCATGGCTTCTGGAATTAATAATATATAATTTTGCCACAGGGTAAGCAAAATATAATTAGTTTTGCAACTATGAAAATCTTTGTGAAGACCATAGGGTAAAGCATGTGTGTGCGTGTGTGTATGTGTGTATGCGCCTGTGTGTTTAATGGTGATCTCTTTAACTTGTCCTAGGCAAATACTCGTTTATAGAAAATAAGCAGCTAACTGCACAATAGTGTTCTTACAAATGCATTCTTCCTTTAACAAAAAAGAATCTACTAAGCTCAGCTTCCCTTTGGAGTATCCCTTCATCGTTAACCAATTTAAAACAATTGCTGTAAAGTGTTCCGATCAGTAGTCAGGGAAATATGGCAGATACATTATGTAAAACCTTTTAAAGGGTTTTGCATACTGATGCATGTTAATATTGCTTATAAGGCAGTACTCTTTTAGTTCTTTCCAAATATTAGCCCTTTTTTCCACTGGACCAACAATAAATTAATTTGTCTTGACAACTAACTCTACTGTCATGACAGCTAAAATTTTAGAGAAATCATTTCATCTATCTATGGGCAAAAAACTAAGTGCTTTGGATGCTAGGGGGAAAAATATCAGTTATAAATAGTGAGTTCTTATTCCCGAAGCTGGAGTTTTGGGGGTTATCAAATTGTAGATTACTGTAGTCATTGGTTATTGTGTCTTGTGTGCCTAACCAATTCCAGTGATCTACCACTCAGCTAGTACCAGATGGTTTTGATGACTGCTGCTGTGTATTAGAGTTTTAGGTGTGATACTGCTGGGTCACCATCCTTTGCATTTTGTTCTGTTTCTCCCCTTTCCCCCATTAATTCCCTTAGTATTCTTCATCTTTTCTTTTTCCAGATGAGTTTTCTTATT
Organism: Antechinus flavipes; assembly: GCF_016432865.1. Lineage (NCBI taxonomy): Eukaryota > Metazoa > Chordata > Mammalia > Dasyuromorphia > Dasyuridae > Antechinus > Antechinus flavipes. The sequence goes on along the minus strand of NC_067401.1, from coordinate 352,269,836 downwards.
ATTTTTTCTAGTTCTATAAAATAATGTTTTGGCAGTTTGATTGGTATGGCACAAGTAGACTAATTTAGGCAGAATTATCATTTTTATTATATTAGCTAAGCCTATCCATGAGTAATTGATATTTTTTCCAATTATTTAGATCTGACTTGTGTGAAATGTTTTATGATTGTATTCATATAGTTCCTTGCTTTGTTTTGGCAAATAGACATCAAAATATTTTATTTGGTCTACAATTATTTTAAATTAAATTTCTTCCTATCTCTTTCTGCTTAGATTTGATGATAACATATTGAAATGCTAATGATTTATATGGGTTTATTTTATATCCTGCAACTTTGCTAAAATTATGAATTGTTTCAAGTAGTTTTTTGGTTGATTCTCCAAGATTTTTACATAGTAATATCAGCTGCAAAGATTGATAGTTTTATCTCCTCATTGCCTACTCTAATTCCTTCAATTTCTTTTTCTTTTCTTATTGCTGAAACCAACCTTTCTAGTTCAGTACTGAATAATAATCTTGGTAATGGGCATCCTTGTTTCATCCCTGATCTTATTGGGAACATATCTAGCTTTTCCCATTACATATAGTGCTTACTGATGGTTTTAAATAAATATTGCTTATCATTTTAAGGAAAACTCCACTTATTCTCTCTACTGTTTTTAGTAGGAATGGTATTCAGATATCAAAATCAAAAGCTTGTTCTGCATCTAGGCAGATTATCATATAATTTCTGTTAGTTTTGTTATTGATGTGGTCAATTGTGAATTCATCTTTCTTGCTCCAGTCCTAATATTCTATTCATTGCATCACCTAACCATGGGGATAGTGAGTGGAGTATATAGTGTATGTATTGGGAAGAACAGAACAACTCACAAAGACGTAAACGAGCACCCTGGGCCTGGGATGCTGGGTACTCAAATAGAGCAAGGCTTTCATGCATTACTAAGCTAATGATGAGTTAATTTTAAAAACACAATCGAAAGGATAACAAGAAGGAAATGGGTAGCTTAAGATTTTCTGCAATGAGTCAAGAGATAATTAAAATGAAATATGAAGAGAAGATGGGATAAAATGTGGATAGGGTTTGATGAACTCAAGATTTGTGATGTTATTTCTTTTGGCCCCTGAACATCAAGATGTTAGAATCCACAATCTTAATCCCTGCTTGAACCTGGAAGCAGCTTTAAGAGCAATGAATGAGAGGTCAGAGGCCAAAGGGTCATAAAATGATAAAGTTAGCACTGATTTTTTTTTTAAATTAAAGCTTTCTATTTACAAAACATATGCATGGGTAATTTTCCAACACTGACCCTTGCAAAACCTTCTGTTCCCACTTTTCCCCTCCTTCCTTCCACCCCCTCCCCTAGCTGATAGGTAGTCCAATACATTAAATATGTTTAAATATATGTTAAATCCAATGTATGTATCATATTTATACACTTATCTTGCTGCACAAGAAAAATTAGATCAAGAAGGAAGAAAGAAGAAACTGAGGAAAAAAACAAAATGCAAGCAAACAGCAGAGAGAGTGAGAATGCTATGTTGTGATCCACACTTAGTTCCCACAGTCCTCTCTCTGGGTGTAGATGGCTATCACTGCACACTTGGAATTGATTTGAATCCTCTTATTGTTATAGAAAGCCATGTCCACCAGAATTGATCTCATATAGTCTTGTTGCCAAGCACTGAATTCTTTATATATATATATATATATATATATATATATATCTTGTTGCCAAGCACTGAATTCTTTATATATATATCTAGTCCAATTCTTTAATTTTATGGATGAGGAAACTGAGGCCCAAGAAGGCAAAGGCATTGTCTTAAGATCTCACAGATAATGAGAATCAGAAGCAAGATATGAATCCAAGTCCTTTGACCCTAGAAGCAATGTCATTACTGAGAAGCAGATAGTAGATTTAGTAATACAGGAAAATATCATAGGAAGGAGGGCTATTCAAAAGTATAGGTGAGTTTTTTAGTGATGTAAGTCATCCATGGAAGACTGAATGAATTTTTGGGGAAGTAGAGAAGAGATTCCTATTAGGGCAAAACCAAAATGGTTTCTGAGAACACTTTAAATTCAGAAAATTGAGGATCTTAAGAGTGCTACCACACAGTGCTGAGAGAACAAACACTTCTCTCTAGAGAATAAAATATAGGAATATAATTGTTTGGTTAAAAAGGATATTCCCTGAAGCAAGCTGCTATTTCCTGAGAATATCATTGTGATGTACAAGTGAAGGTATTGGGTACTTCCTTAGATATTCAAGTGAATTATATAATTTTACAAGGTGAAATTGAAATGGCCAGAGACAACTCTACCTTACTTATTGCTGGGGATGGGAGGGTGGTGACAGGAAGGAGAAACAAAATAAAACAACAAAATTTAAAATAAAAAAATAAAATAAATTTAAAAAAAGAAGCCACAGAAGAAAGAATTTTCCTATTATTAAATCTAAGTATTCAAATAGAATGACTGATTTTTGGCATATACTACTACTACCACTACTATTACTACTACTACCACTACTACTATTACTACTACTAATATTACCACCACCACCACTACTACTACCATCACTACTATTATCACTACTACTATTACTACTACTACCACTACAACTACTACTACACTAGTACAACTACTATTACCACTATCACCACCACTACTACTACTACATTACTATTACTACCACTACCACTACTACTATTATTACCACCACCACCATCACCACCACCACCATCACTATTACCACTACTACTACCATTACTACTACTTCACTACTTCTACTACTATTACTACTACTACTACTACTACTACACTAGTACAACTACTACTACCAACACCACCATTACTACTACTACCACTATCACTATTACTCTACTACTACACTACTTCTACTATTACTATTACACTACTACTTCACTACTTCTACTACTACTAGTACCATTACTACACTAATACAACTAGTATTACCACCACCACCACTACTACTACTACCACTATTACTACTACTACTACACTACTACATTACTACTATTACACTATTTCAGTTACTACTACCACCACCATCACTACTATTACTACTACTACCACCACTAGCACTACTATTACTAAACTACTACTATTACTACTACTACTCTAATACAGTTACTACTACCACTACCACCACCACCACCACCACTACTACTATCACTACTATTACCATTATTACTACTATAATACTTCTACTACTACTACTACTACAACTTCTACTACTATTACCACCACCATCACCACTACTACTACTACCACCACTATTACTACTACTACTACATTACTTCTACTACTACTACACTACTATGTTACTACTATTACTACTACTACTACTATTACACTAGTACAATTGCTACTACTACCACCACTATTACTGCTACTACTTCACTACTTCTACTAGCACTACACTACTACACTACTACTATTACTACTAGTACTATTATGCTACTACAATTACTATTACCACCACTACTACTACTACTACTATCACTACTATTACCATTACTACTACTACACTACTTCTTCTACTACTATTACTACTACTACTACTACTACTACTACTACTACTACTACTACTACTACACTAGTACAACTACTATTACCACCACCACCATCACCACCATTACTACTATTACTACTACTACTACAAAGCCTTTATATTACTTAGCTGTTTTCAATGGCTAGGACTGGTAGTTAATTAAGTACTTGGCAAACAGAATTTACACTTTACATCTATTTTATATGATTATTGAGAAAAGGAAGCCAACAAAATGGGTCTCAGCTGAACTGTATTATCTGTGTTCTAGATATATCCTCAAATGTCATGTGGGTACTCTCTGGGACCATCTTCCACAGATGGTGCATTTTACCATGGAGATGATTCTGGATATGTCATGGATCATTTTAGCTGCTGTCTTTGAGTGAGAACAACTGCTTTTTTGCAAGATATGGAATAACTTTTTTTTAAAAGTCTTGCATTACTCCCAGTTATCCAGCTAGCATATCAATGTCTTAGTTAACACATGTTCAAAATCTACATATGTCAGAAAACCAGAGTGAAAAGTCAACATGCTCATGAAACACTCTCAAAAACTAGTTTAATTTTAAGGTCTAGGTACCTGTGAGTGTTGGTGATTCTGTATCTTGCAAGAAAACAGCAGTTGTTCTCACTAAGAGACCTTTGAGAGAGGAGGAATCATTTAACATGAAGAGATCCAACTAGCCCCTACTTTGCTGCCAAGTTCTTCACTGGCAATTATTATTGCAGTTTAGGACCTGAAACTGTGGCATCTAGAGTGACAGAAAGTCTTCTCTTGGGAATCAGGGAAAAAGAACCACTGACAACTAAGGAAAATAGAAAAATCTCGATAAATTTGTCAATTGAGCTCATCCTTTAAGGAACTTAATGGTTTCCATGAAGAATTAATTCAAAAATGAGTTCTTGAACAAAAATTTATTTGTTCTATACCATGAATATTAGAGCAATATAGAAAGTTTCAAATAGATAAAGTGCAAATGATAAGTTTTGAATATGTTGTTTCATATTTAAAAAAATTATTCATAGGATAAAGCATGTTATAATTTGTATAGGGTAGAAAATATCTTTGTAAAGATGAAAAGATTTATGTTAATTATTAAATGGTATAATTTATTAGCAGCTATTTTCTTGGAGCAAAAAATTAGAAACCGAAGGTTTGTCCATCAATTGAAGAATTTCTGAATAAATTGTGGAATGGGATTATAATGTATTATTCTTCTTCTATAAGAAATAAAGACTGAGAACAATGGAAAAATAATCTGGGAACACTGAAAAATAATGTCACAGACTCGACATGAGCATACATTTCAAACCCATACCAGTCAAAATAGGTAATTGATTTAGGCAGGAAGGATAATACTATAAGCAAATTAGGAGATCAAGGGCTCTTTTACCTATCATATCTTTAGAGAAGGGAGGAATTTATGGCCAAACAAGAATAGAAAATAATATGAAATGCAAAATGGATAATTTTGATTACATTAAATTTTAAAAGTTTTGCATAGACAATACCAATAAAACTAAAATTAGAAGGGAAACAGAAAGCTGGGGGAAAAATTTTACATCTAGGGTTTTTGATAAATGCCTCCTTTATAAAATATAGAGAACTGAGTCAAATTTATAAGAATACAAGTCATTTCACAACTGATAAATGGTCAGATGAAAAAAATTAGAACCACCTATAGTCATATGAAAAAGTGGTTTAATTCACTATTGATTAGAGAATTGCAAATTAAAACAAATCTGAGTCACTACCTCTGACCTATCAGACTGGCTTATATGAGAAAAAGGGGAAATGTTAGATGTTGGAAGGCATGTGGGAAAACTGGGATACTAATGGATTGTTGGTAGAGTTGTAATCTAATTCAATAGTTCTGGAGAGCAATCTGGTATTATGCCCAGAAGGCTATAAAACTGTGCACATCCTTTTATCGAGCAGTGCCATTATTGGATTTATGTCACAAAAAGATCATAAAAAAGGAGAAAAATCCTCATGTGCAAAATGTTTGCAGTAAGTTCTTTTTGTGATGGCAAAGAATTAAAAAAAAAGTAGATGACCATCAATTGGGAAAATGGCTGAATAACATAGTATATGAGAGTGAAGGAATATTATTATTCCATAGAAAATGATGAGCAAGCTTATTTTAGAAGGACTTGGAAAGATTTACCTGAACTGATGCTGAGGGAAGCAACAGAACCAGGAAAGCATTGTACACAGCAACAACTATCAACTATGATAGACACATTTCATAATGTTATTTCATAAATGTTATTTCAGTCATTTTTCAGGATTGTCATATTTTTTCTAATTTCATTTGGGGGTTTTCTTAGCAGAGGTACTAGAGTGGTTTGCCATTTTTTCTCCAACAAATTTTTTTCTCCGTAAAATAATATAGATAAGGAAACAAAAGCAAACAGGGTTAAGTGATTTGCCTAAGATAACTAACTAGTAAGTAACTAATAACTAGTGTCAAAAGCCACATTTGAGCTCAGTAGCTGCAGGTATTTCCCAAATAAATAAAATAGCTTAGACTTAGAAAATTGGTAAGTTCTGGATGTCTCAGGTTGTTGAACTAATCTACTTCAACCTATGCAGAAAATTACTGTATTTATTGGCTAATTTCAGGGCATTTTGTGAATTCTTTTTGTACTTAGCACAGTGACACATAGTAGACATATAATACATGCCTGAACAAAAGCAATTCTTTGTAGCAGCTAGGTTGCATAGAGAATAGCACACTGAACCTGAGTCCAAATCCAGGCAGTGACATTTAATACGTATGTGTAATTCTAGGCAATTCACTTAAGCCTGTGTGCCTTAATTTTCTATCTGTAAAATGAACTGGAGAAGAAATGGTAAAACCATTCCAGTATCTCTTTTAAGAAAACCCCAAATGGGGTCATAAAGGTTCTACATTACTGAACAAATAAATTTTTGTTGACTATTTTTTCTCCTAATATATTTAAATAAAATTCTAAAATTCCTTAAATGCTTATATGTAAAAATTAACATGTTTAATACAAATATTATTTTTTACTTTAGTAATATTGCTAGAAAACATTACATAATGGAAAGTGTGTTTTTTTGGAGATAAAAGACTAGTTCAAAACCCACATTTCTATGTTTTTCACCATAAGAATGTCAGTTAATATCTTTAGACTTCAATTTATTCTTATGAAAAAGGCTTGAATTGTACCTGATGCATTCTGAGGTCCCTTCCTGCTCTAAATCTATGATCCTAAGTGCAGTAATAAATTAAATTTTGGAAAGTGAATGGGAGAGTGAGCAAGTGCTCACGTGGTTATGGCAAACCACTTAATTTACCAACTAGATTATAAGAAACTCTCTTAAGTACCCAAAGCAATTTTCTTAATTGCATGAAAGGATTCAAATGTTCAAATAATTTTCTGATTCATTTTAGAGTTGGAAATAGACAACTGGACATGTTCTATGAAATGCAACTAAAAGACAACAGGATCTGTACAATTATAAGAGGTCTTAGGGAAATTTTAAATTGGGAAGCCATGGACTTTCTTACAGCTTTATCATTCTTTGAAATGAAAGACTTGCTCTATTCTGAGACAGTGCAATCTGAATGAAAGTAATTCCTTTCTAAATGTACTTTCCATGCCTATAGCTTCTTATAAAACTTTTGTAAAGGATGAAGTCTTCCCCTCCCCATCATTCCACCTCCGTTTATTAGAATTTAAAGATTTTGTTTCAGTGCTGCATGTTTTAATTTAAGTGGTCTGTTGGCTATATATTTCAAAGTTGTAGTCAATGAGATAATTAAAAGATTTCTAGATTCCTGTAAGCAACAAAGCAAATTTTGTCACAGTATTCCTGTACTCTTGTTGACTTGTGCATCAGAAATAGCATAAAAATAATTTGGGGTCTATATATGGTCTTTTATCTAGTGAGTATGAAAGCTATCATACACATAGGGTTCATTGGTTTTAAAAGTTATACAAGTGGTCCAGAAGATCACCTCTGACATGTTGTGTGCACTTCTCTCAAGAATTTATCAAAAGAATAAATTCTTAGTTCTTCTCAGATATACAGTGATCCAAGACAATTCCAATAGACTTGGAATAGAAATTGCTATCTACATCCAGGGAATGAATTGGATTGAAACTGAATGTGGATTGAAACATGATGTTTTCACTTTTTTTTTTCTTTCTTGTGGTCTTTCCCTTATGTTGTGATTTTTTTTTCACAGCATGACTAATATTGTTCAAATGATTATATATGTATAATCTCTATGAGATTGCTTGCTATCTTGTAGAGGGGGAAGGAAAGGAGAGAAGGAAAAAATAATATTTAGAACTCCAAATCTTACAAAAATGAATGTTGAAAACTATCTTTACATGTAATTGGAAAAAAATTAAATACTATTAAGGAGGGAAAAAAAGAAATGTCTAAGAGCCCTTTAGGATGCAAAGGTATATATAAAGGGGACACATAAGGTACTGAAAACCAACTATACTAAACAAATTTTTTAAGTGCCTAATATGTGTCAGATATTATGCCAAATGGTTGAAATAGAAGGAAAAAAAATAAATGAAAGTAGCTCCTGGCCACATACTTTCTTTATGGTGATTTGATTTCACCTTGCACCGACGTACTATATCAGTAAAAGACTGTTATGGCTTAAAAATTTAGGTTTTGTTGTTGTTTAATGCATTGACTCTCCCTTTCTGTTGTTAGAGTGAGATTTACCTTTTCTCCTTATTTTCCCATCTCTGAAGCCCTGGGCTTCACTTGAGCACTCTCTCTACTGCTTAGCTCAACCCAGGGCACATCTGAGGTGCCAGAACTGTCAAGAGCCAATTCTCTGTATGCCTTATCTCATAAGCACTTAGATAAGTGCCTGGCACATCATAAGTGCTATATACATGTTAGTTATTATTAATTGTAAGTTAATAATGTAACTTTTGATAAAAAAAAACTATGACTTTCTTTTTCACCTTATTTCTCTTCTACCTCTTTACCTCAGAATTCCCTTATTTTTTTTGTGGCAAGAATGAGTTTATTATACTAAGAGAACATCTCTCTTAGTGGGCAAAATCTTTTTAGGATTTTTGCCTGCTAAAGCCCTTTTCCTAAATTTTAGTGTCACCACATGGAAGGAAGCTTTACTGTGCAGGCTGGAAGATGGAAGACAAGAAGTCTTCATTTTGATCTCTGTGAGGCCCTATGTGTTTACTTAGGTTAGATTAATATATTTTCCTGGAGATATATTTGTTATATGCAGTATCGAGTTCCTTTAGAGTAACAACTCCTGTTTCGTCTTCGTTCAGAAAGCATTTGTTTAGCAACAAATATGCCAGTCATTATGCTATTATACCCTGAAGTCTCAAAGAGAAAAATGAAATAGTCTGTGCTCTCAGGGAGTTTAATATTCTATCCCAAGATAGATGCTTAATAAAGGTTTATTGATTTAAATTGAATTAAATAATATTAAACTGCTATATTTCACTCATTCAAAAAGCATTTATTGTACCTCTTATACAAAAGACATTATACATATGTGTGTATTTATATATATATACATACATATACACACATATGTATGTGTATATATATGCATATATATAAACAGATATACAAACATTTCTATGATAATCATATTGTAAAGAAAGGTAGATCAAAAAAGGACAAAACAAAAACAAAAGAAAAATAAAGAAAAAAATTTAAAATATGTTTCAATCTGTATTCAGATACCATCAGTTCTTTTTCTGGCTTAGATATCATTTTTCATGCCTTTCATAGTTGTCTTAGATCATCATATTACTGAAAATACTTAAATCATTCACAGCTGATCCTCTTACAATATTGCTATTACGTTGTATACAATACAGACCTAGTATTGATATTCAGTGAGTCAAAGGGTATGCATGGTTTTATATCCTTTTGGGCATAGTTCCAAACTCTACCAACAATGCATCAATGTCTCATTTTTCCCTATTAGCCAATTTTTAAAAGGTATGAGAGAGTATCTCAGCTTTTTTAAATTTGAGTTTCTCCAGTCAATAGTATTGTAGAGCATTTTTTCACATGGGATATAGCTAGTTTTGATTACTTCATCTGAAAATCATTCATATCTTTTGATCATTTATAAATTGGGGAATAGCTCTTATTTTTATAAATTTGATTCAGTTCTCTAAATGTTTGAGAAATGAAGCTTTTATCAGAGAAACTTGCCATATATTTCCCTCCATCCTATACCCCCAGTTAATTGAGTTCTCTCTCTCCTTTTACCCTGTCTCTCCTCAAAAGTGTTTTGTTTCTGATTACTCCCTCTCCTAATCTGCCCTCCCTTCTATTATCCCTTTCCCTTCTCTTTCCCTCTTACTTTTTTTTAAGGTAAGATAGATTTCTATACTCAATTGAATATGAATGTCATTCCCCCTTTGAAACATTAAGTTCTCCTTAACTCCTCCATGTTTTCCTCCAGTGAAAAAGCTTTTTCTTGCTTCTTTTTATGTGACATAATTTATCCCATTTTACCTCTCCTTTTCTTTTTCTCCCAGTACATTCCTCTCTCACAATTTAATTTTTTAGATGTCATTCCTTTACATTCAACTCATACCTGTGCCCTGTGCCTGAATATATATTCCTTCTAATTACCCTAATAATGAGAAAGTTCTAATGAGTTCTTCCCATGAACTATAAACAGGTTAATTTAAATCCCTTATGATTTCCCTTTCCTTTTTACTTTTTTATGCTTCTCATTAGTCTCATCTCTGACAGTCAATTTTTTTATTCAGTTCTGGTCTTTTTATCGAGTACTTAAAAGTCCTCTATTTTGTAAAATGTCTACTTTTTCCCCCTGAAGAATGACACTCAAGTTTTTCTGGGTGAGTAATTCTTGGTTATAATTCTAGCTCTTTTGCCTCCTAGAATTTATTTTTAAATCCTTTCATGTAGAAGCTATGAAATTTTGTTATCTTGAATATTATTCTGAGATGCTTGTTTCTTATTGATTGCTTCCAATATTTTCTCCTTTACTTGGGAATTCTGAAATTGACTATAATATGCCTGGGAATGTTCATTGTTTGACCTTTTTTCAGTAGGTGATTGATGGATTCTTCTAATTTCTACTTTATTCTTTGCTTCTGAGATATCAGAACTGTTTCCCTTGAGAATTTCTTGAAAGATTATGTTGAGGATATTTTGTAATCATTGCTTTCAGGTAATTCAATAATTTGTAAATTATTTCTGCTGTATCCAGGACAATTTTTTTTTCAAATGAGGTATTTCACATTGATTTCTTTTTTTTTTTCCTTCATTCTTTTGGTTTTGTTTTGTAGTTTCTTGATTTCTCTTAAAAGTATTAGTTTCCCTTTTGCTCAATTCCAATTTTAAGAGATATATTTGTTTGCATTTTTGGCAAGACAAGTAAGTTTAAGTGACTTGCTCAGGGTCACACAGCCAGGATGGGTTAAGTATCTGAGGCCATATTTGAACTCAAGTTCGCCTCACTCCTGGACCAGTACTCTATCCCCTGAGCCATCTAGCTTCCCGCCTCAAATCTAATTTTTTCTTCAATGAGTTTTTGTACCTCCTTTTCCATTTGGTCAATTCTACTTTTTTAGGAGTTGTTTTTCCCCCAATGAATTTTTGTGCCTCTCTTTCCATTTGACCAAGTCTGCTTTTTAAGGCATTCTTCTCATCATTGGCTTTTTGTTCTTTCATAATAATTTTGTATCGTTAGAATTTTTTTCTGTTGGTTGCTTATTTTTTTAGTTTATGTCTTGACTTCTAACTCTTTATTAAAGTTAGGCTCTGCTTCCAGGGTAAAGGTTATACTGTCCCAAGCTTCAGGGGATGTATGAAGCTGTTTTCAGAGATCCTTCTAACACCTTCCAAGGTGGTATGATCTAAGGAAAGATGTTCACTACTCCCCTTGCCTGTGCTCTGGTCTCTAAGTGATCACAAGCACTCTTTTGTGTTTTTTTTTAACCTGGAACTGTGAAGAAAGTCCTGTTCTTCTGTAGCTGCAAGCTCTGGTAGGCTAATGTTCCTCCTTGCCCTGGGACTGCCATCCAATACTGTGATCCAAATCTGAGTATAGGTAAAGCAACTGAGTCCTGTTTCAGTGCTAGCAAAGAAACCCTTGTAAGCTCCTTCTGACCCAGTTGTTCAACTCTTTATTATTGAGACCTCCAGAATGAGCTGTTGTTACTGTTGCTGCTTCAGTGACTCCCCAGCTCTGCTCCTGGTTTGCTCGAATCCAGTTTGCACTGGCACAGCTTGGGCTAGACTGTGATCCACTCTTGCCTTTATCCAACAGAGCTTTTCTGCCAAATTTCTGTGTGGTGTCATATTGGAAATTTGTTTCATTCTATCTTTTTGCGAATTTTCTGGTTCTAGAATTATTTGAAGTAGTTTGAAAGAGAGAGTTCTGGCAGGTCCCTACTATTCCACGGTCTTGACTACATCTTTCTGAGTTCCTTTGTTTGAAAGCCTCTCTGGGAAGTCTGCTAATGATAGGCAAACAAAGATGTTTCTTCATTGGAAGTAGAATGTATACTGTCTTCTACACTGGCAACTTCATTCTACTAGAGAGTCAAGTACCATTATGCTGGGAGATGCCAGTGCCCAGCCAATGTTGCATCAGGATTTTTCATTTATAAAAACATTTAGTCAAACAAAACCATAGATTGGAAACCTCTTTTGGGTCTGTGCCCAGCCAATGTTGCATCAGGATTTTTCATTTATAAAAACATTTAGTCAAACAAAACCATAGATTGGAAACCTCTTTTGGGTCTGTTGTGCTAACACAGCATAGAATAAGAATTTCCCCAAAGCATTCATTGGTCTGCCATGTCCTAAGACTTTTACAGGAACTCCCCAGCTTTGCCATGTCACTGCTCAGCAGACTGATTATATATCAGGGTGATAAGCCATAATGGTCTGGGGGCAGATGCTGTAATATATCATGTGAATGATCTGTTGCTGCCAATCTCTAGGAAACTTGCTTTGAACTATACCTTTCAATCCATTCTCATACTACTTTGAGGATGCACTGAGCCATGTTAATGCTAGAAACACTTCAATGCTTCTGAAAGTATGCTTTAAGCACTTTAGCTGGTGTCTTACATGACTCAGGTGAGTGTGATAATACCCTCTTACACCGATAAGAGCCTTTTATTTACTTTTTGAGGGCAAAGCCATGCAGAGACCAGAAGAAACGTGGAAAATATTCAGGCTGAGACCCATTCCTCCCAGCTTAATGGTACACAAAGCAGACCTTCTGTGCTTCCCTTTTTTTCATGTGAAAAATAGGGGTTATGCTTTAAGAATGACATGTGTAGGAGAAAAATTATTATTAGCCAAATAATAAGAAAGATTATTTTACTGAATTCTTAATGATTTGGCTAAAAAAGATTATGGAAGCTGAAAAAAAAAAGGTAATGGAAGATGATAGAAATGTTTAAATCCTAGGTGATAAAAATTGGAAAGGTGCATACTGACAAGATGTAACTAGATAAAATTAGCAAGAATTTTATTATTTTTAAGACAGGATGAAGGTAAAGGAAGAATACTCAACAGTACAAAAGCCAGTACTAAGAAAAAATGGTTGACCTCAGAAAAACACAGATCTCCAACAGAGTTTGGGGAAGGTAGGCCCCTAAAGAGAGGTGCCCTAACAATGAAACTTTTTTAGTTGTATCTAGGAGTGTTCATGTCCCCAAACTGGAAGGCCATAAGTATTTTTGGTGTAGACAGTGGTGACTTCAGGGCGGAAACATCTCCTTTTCCCCTGCTATTGCAGAACCTTGGCTTGGAATTCCCTGTCCCCCCACCCCCACCCCCCCTCGCCCCAGTGTAATGCCAGAGAAATTGATGCAAGATAGATATTAGAGAATTTTAATATTTTATTTGAAAGGGAGAGATTTACTGGGATCAACTGAATCCATGGTTTGGTCCCAGGGCTGAATGAGACTTTCATCTCCAAGAATCCAGCAAACAATGTGAGTTCTCAGTGATCTATATACACCTGGCTCAGATACAGGAGGTAGACAGAGTCAGGGGTTGAGGCAGAGCACTGAGAGCAGGAAGGGACTATCAATCTTGTTCTGACAGGATGGGGGGAGGCATCTTGATAACAGTATTTGATATTCTGATAGATTGTGATGGGAAGAGGCATTCTGGTATTCCAAAATATAAAATCTTTTATCCTTATCAAATATTTTGATGATTAAGAAGGAGGAGTGATTTTGCAGAATTGAGCAGAACAATTCAGGAAAACCGAGGCAGGACAAAATAGTGAAACTGAGTCAGGACAATTAGGGAAACTGAGTCAGGACAAGAAAAGAGAACTGTGGCACAACATTAATATCAAGTAAATCTATAAGAACAGAGGTTTCAAACACAAGATCCAATATTGTGAATGCCTTGCCACACAAAATTAATTAACACACTAAATCAAAATTCATTAAGACATAGATAATGCTAACATATATTTTTTAAAGTGACTATGTGGCCCACAGGTATCCTTATGTACAGTTTAATGCCTTTACTTTTTTGAGTTTGGCATCCCTGTTGACACAATTCTCCATATAAATCGATTTTATATGCAAGAGCATGAGAGAACAATTAACTTATTTTAGATACATTTCCCAAAGACTTTATAATTATCCTTTTATATAGATTTTATGTTACAAGTTTTATTGATTAATTAAAATATATTCATGAAGAACCTATTCTCATTGGCAGCCTCACATTAGTCAACTTTAGTTATAATATATACTTGAAAGTTTAAAAAAAGTGTTTATTTTAAAATATTCTATAATTCCAACTTTTTATGAACTCATATTGGATTTCTCCCCAGTTGGTCTGAATGAATGATACTATTTGAAAGAATATAATATTGACATCAATGTGTCAGTTTAAAATTTTGAATATAAAGACTTACTAATATTCTTAGGATCTTCAGATTTTAGAACTACAAGGAACCCTACAGGTTATTTATTCTATCTTTCACAAAGAAATTTAAACCTTGTGGAGAATTGAATGAATTAGTGGAAGAAAAAAACATTTATTAAGCACTTTATGTAGTAAGCACGCTGTTTAGCATTGGGGTTAGAAAATCTCCAACAAGAAAAAAAGAAAGAGCTAACTAACTCTAATTGAGTTAGATAATTCCTTTCATAAAAGAAAATTTGGCTTCAGGATCTGTGGAAAAGCCTTAAGTCCTATAAGTGCAGGGGTGGGGGCAGCTAAGAACCCAGAGGTCCTGAGATTAAGTTAGTATGCCAGGATTCATGTAAACCACAGAAGCAAGCCTGATGATAAAGGCTGGGTATATTTCATCTCACCAAAAGAGACAAATTTTGTCTTCCAAGTGGTTAAGGAGTAAAGGAGCCCATTGGGAAGTGAGGAAGGCAGGCAAGGGAGTAACATAATTGACAATTGTGACAGATCTTCCTACCTCCTTGCTATCCTGGAATGACATTGCTAAAGGTATAATTTATTTACTTTTATCAGCATGTTCATGAAGAATATGTAGGGTTTTTTTTGATGTTCTACATTATGCAAATAAAAAAAATCTTTGTGAAAGATTCCATCCTCTGGATCTTTACAGATTTTTTTTTTTTTTTTTTAACAAACAAAACCCAATGACTCCTTAAATGGTAGAGTCAAGATTTGATTCCATGTCTTATTCCTCTGAATCCAGTGGGGTTTTTTTAATTTTCTATTTCAGTAGTTGTCTCATCTTTGCCTTTTCAAAGAACATCGGAAGTAGTGTGTTATTGTGACACAGTTGTATTTCCCTGTTGATTTGGTGTGCTTGTTGCATAGGAAACCAGATTTCTTCTATGGGGTACCTGAATCACCTATTATTTCCCTTCAGTGTTTCTTTATCATGTTGTGGATTTGTTTAATTTAAGGTGAATAATACAACTTGCCTGCTAGCAATATAAAAGGTGAGTGACTGAAAAGGTTAACTAGGCCATTTCAAAGCCTGCAATCTTTCTTGTGATAGCCCATGTTTCAGAACTGATGTATTTGGTTTCCTTAAGATCATTCCTTTTGATGGGATAAAGAAAACATCAAGTAATTAGACACAATCCTGGTGCTTTTAAAATCTAGCTCAGAAAAACTATCACAATATAGTCTCACTTTGAGCTGAAATATTAACATAAAGGTGCTTTTTAAGCTGCCTTGACCTTTAATTTTTATTTGCTTTTCTTTTCTTCTTTTTTTTAAATGGCCTTAACTATCTGGGTTGAAATAATTTTACATTTTTTCTTTACAATATTAATAATATTGTTATGATTTCAAATGTTGGAGTTCTTGTTCTTCTCAAAGCACAGGGCTTAGAGGCTTAGAGCCCTTTGGATGTCTCCAAATCCAAAGGTTCTGTCCTTCAGCCTCTGCCTCTGCTTTCTTCAGCCTCCAACCAACACAGAGATGGAATGTCTCTCTTGTATCCTTCTGGGGAGCCCAGGCACCAACTACAGTGGTGTGAGATGAAGATGAATCTGGTTGTCCACTGAACTCTCCACTCGTAGCTGTATCCTCTGAAAACCCTTCGTCTGCCACCAGAGTCGCTCCTCTCGAGTCCAGCTGAGCTCTCTTCTGCGACCAGCCAGCCAAGAGGAAAAAATGTATTCTGCCATAGATCCCTCATCGCTGGCCTTTTATCTGACTCTTCTGAGAGAATGGGATTATGGGTTTTCTCCCATAGTGCTCTCTGGCCCAACGAGCTTTAAGGGAGGTGTGGACTCCCTTGAAGTTAGAAAGTGTACTTTGTGAAGCTAGCATACTTGTGGACTCCAATGAGTAAAGGTGTGAACACAAGCCTTGTCTTAATTAGTTCTACTTAGTACCTTGTTTCAGGTTCTGGCCAAAATCTTCTTGTAAGATTAGATCAACTCTAATTAGTTAGCAGTTAGTAAGGATTCCAACATAATATAATTTCCTTTTTCTATATAGTAAAATTATAGTAACAGCAACATGATAATTTTTATTTTACTTTTTAAAGTAAAGTTAGCCTATGGAATAACAAAGATTACACAGTGGAGATTAAAAAATAAAAATAAATAAATAAAAACACCAGCTAGTGTTTGGAGCAACCTACACAAAAGGCCTTCAGAAATGAAGAATTAATGAAATATTAATGAAGGTATAGTTCACTTGTTTATGTTTATCAACATAAATTTGAAAGGATCGTTGGACATGTTCATGAAGGATTTATTGGACTTCTTTGATGAATTGAAGTATGCAAATAAAAAATTGTTTGTAAAGGTAATTGCATCCCCTAGGTCTTTACTCACAAGAATAGGAAGAAAACCATGCAGAACAATGTTAGTGCCCTTTAAGCAGAATTCATTTTCAGAGCAGTGTTCTGGGAAGTTTCTGAGTTAAATCATTTGGGAGTAAGGTGCATGGGTTACCAAAGAAAGTGCCCTCTGTCTCTCAGGCCTTGCAATTTTTACAAATCCATGAGTTTTGATTTATTTGTATGTGGCTCTAGTCGATGCAGATGCATGTGGCTTACAGAAAAGTTATATGAAAGGCAACAGATATTTTACCTTTCCATTAAACTCATTTTTGACAGGAATTAGTTCTTCCTTTTACTATTCTGGCAGAGAATTGCCCTATAACATAAAACTGCCTTTCATAAAATACCAGTAAATTTGAAATGCCAGATGGAGACCTTCATCTTAGCAGTTTTTGAACTGTTCTTTGCCATTTCAGAGGCTCACAGTGAGCATTTGTCTTGTCAGTTTATTCTCTATTGTGTAAAGGTTCTGTTATCATATAAACCCATTTTAGTCACTTCCTATATATATATATATATATATATATATATGTATATATGTATATATATGTGTATGTATATGTGTGTGCATATATATGTATATGTATATGTGTGTGCATATATATATATATTTTTCTCCTCAACAAATAAGAATGAAGTATCCTATCTTGCAAATGACTTCTTTGCTACAAGTATTTTGTTTACATCTGATCATTGCTCTAAGGTGAATATTTTGTTTATATAAGAAGATATAGAATACACCATTAAAATGTGTTCTTATGATGCAAAAGCCTCATATTTATTTTGACTACCTAGGAATTTTCCCATATTCAGTTCACTACAGCCTCTTAATTTATTCTTGCTTCCACTATTAAACTGTGGAAGAGCTGGTTTTGCAATCAAAAGAACTAGCTTTGAATCTTGGCACTGGAACTTCCTGCTTTAGTGATCTTATAGTAATTATTTTGCCCCTTTGACACTCCATGTCATCATCTGTAAAATTAAGTATTTGTGCTACATAATGGCTAAGGTTTCTTCCAGATTTGAATTAATAATCCTCTAGTAGATGGAATAAAGCCTGAAGTCAGGAAGTCTCTTCCTGAGTTCAAATCTGCCCTTCTTACTAGCTGTATGATCTTGAGCAAGCCCCTTAAACTCTATTTCCCTCATTTTCCTCATCTGTGAAGTAAACTGGAGAAAGAAATGGCAAACTCCTCCAGTAGTTTTGCCAAAAAAAAAAAAATTCTAAAAGTAATAGCAATGAGCCAGTCATAACTGAAAAACAACTCGAACAATTGATCATCTGAACTTCTTAGGAATAATGACTTCACTGTGCAGATTCTGCTTTCATTGTACTAAGGCTTTACAAAAAATTGATTTCATTTGAGCTTATTTATTTAGCAAATTTACTGAACTTATGCTATGTATTCTTTGCATTCATTTATTTATTTATTTTTCATTATCCTAGTACCATACCTTGAGACCTAATAAACAGCCTATAAAATCTTTGAAGGCCAATTTATTGAATAGAGACCATGCAGTCTGGTGCAAAAAGAATGGATTAAAAGTCAGAAATCCTAAGTTTAATTTCCAACTTTGCCACTTCCTACATGTGTATTCAAGGACAGCTCAGTGGTATACTGGATAGATCTCTAGGCCCAAATTCAGATCTGTTCTCAGAAACAATATATATGTTTCCTATGTATTTGTCCTCTTTAGAGATGGTTTTATAAAAAAAGAATATATATGTACACACACACGCACACACACACACATACACATTTTACCAAGGAATCAGTATATTGAATATTATCATAGTTGTTCTACTTACATTTTTTGGTACATCTCTTTGGCACAATCACTTATATTATCTACCAGTTCTTTGTTGTTGTTGTTGTTCCTTTTTTTTTTTTTTTAATTTCAGCGTTTTATTTTCAAAACATATGCATGGATAATTTTTCATTACTGATCTTTGCAAAACCTCGTGTTCCAAATTTTTCCCTTCCTTCTCCCTACCCCTTCCTCTAAATGGCTATATATGTTAAATATGAAAAACAATATAAATTAACTAGGCAAGTCATTTTATCTATTTTGCCTCAGTTTCCTCATCTGTAAAATGACCTGGAGAAGGAAATGATAAACACCTCCAGAATCTTTACCAAGAAAACCCCAAATGGGATTATAAAATGCTGGACAGGTCTCAAATGACTGAACAACTACAATATCACAAGTATGACTTTCGATCACTTTATAAAATGATGGGGATAATCTAGATAGTTTATAAGATCCTTCTATGATCTTAAGTCATAGCTAAACACTGTATCTCCATTTGTGCCTAGGACAGTGTTCTGAACCTACCAGGCATTTAATATTACTTGAATTATTTTAATTTGCTGAAAGAGTAGATAAGCCTAAAAAGATAGTGAATGAAGGAAAGGAAAGGAAAGTGAGCCTCAGCGATTTCTGCAATGTAAGAAAGATAGTTATCTGAAAAAAATAAAATCACCAATCATTAACTTACAAAAGCCATTTCTATTGAAAATTATGCTGAAGTTTTAACAGGACCTTGAAGAAGAAGCATAGCTCAGGAGAGTGCTGGTTTTTTTTTTTTTTTTTTTTTTGCCCTTTTGATTGTTAGCTGCTATTGTTGTACTGATTTTCTATTTGCAATTACCTTTAAAACTTATTTTCCCCCCTGAGATGTTGATCATTGTTCTTAAGCCAACTGCGAGTTACTGTGATTGAAGGAAGAAGCAGGTACCCTGTAATTTCCAACAGGGATTCTTTACCAGGGGAACACAGCAGCCTCATTCCCCGCCCCCCTCCAGAATTGGTGTTCATTGGTGTTTGTGTTATCCTCCTCCACTGAACCCATTTGGTGACTTCTTAGCACAAGCATTCAAATTTGATTGCCAGAAAAAATTTAATGCCCTAGTAAGGAAGTTGGTTCACTACAGGGAACACTTGATGATAAATGTGAACAGTTGGATTCTACTATTTTAAAGATTGACTGGAATAGTTTTAATTCTACAAATTATCCTTCCAATTCAAACTGAGGATTTTGTTGTTTTTTTTTTTTTTTGTTTTGTTTTGTTTTGTTTTCTATAAAACAGCGTATTTGAAACTTATTCTTGTGTTTTTCTGTCATGAAGACTGCCATGCTAATGCTTATGCATGTAGAATTTTATTATTTTATGAATAACTTGCAAAAAGAATATCACCTCAGTCCTTTGAGTCAAATGAGACAAATTAATTATCCTCTTTAAAGAAGTTTTATAAAATAAGAATAACTCATATTTACTTAATAGTTTAGGCTTTATAGTATACTTTTATCACAATAACTTTGTGAGAGAGCCACTGTCAAGTGCCATAATACAAGATTACAATAGGTCAATTCTTCATCATTCAAAAATAGAGGAAAAGGCTTTGGAAAATTCTAGTAGAACATAAACATTTGAGAGCAGGGAATTTGTATCCCACCAATTTTGCATAATTCCTGATATACTTAACATATGCAAATATAATTTCTTCATCTAATTTTAGGAAAAATGTCATCCTTCTGAAAAACTACATTTTGGTTACATTGTAACCAGTTTTGGTAACTAACTGTTGTACTATGTCACTTATTCTCCTCACCAGCCTGTGGCCATACTTGTAGAAGGAGGAAGTTAGGAAGAACAAGTTTATCTAACATAGAGAAATTATGTAGAACATAGTAAGCACAAGGCTTTTAAAGAAACAGAAGATGACTGAATAGGGACTGGTATGACTACATTTGGTATTGACATACTACTGCTTCCAGTATTAAGAATATGATGGGAAACTTGTGCCTGGTACACAAGAATAGATTTAGAGGATATCTGTATTATCCTCTAGAAGTTGAAATATGTGGCAGTAAAAGCGTAGAAATAGAGCCGGAGAAGAATAGACTAATGAGTAGGAATGAGTTTGCTCCTATGTTGGATTGGTGTGAGATGCCCTTCCCCAAATTACCTAATCAGAGACATTTTCAGGTGTTATGGTGAGAACTTTGAAACAAGGATTCTTGCAAGGTGTTTAGTCAGTAGAATTGATGAGACAATGGTTACCTAGTTTAGCATGGTGCTTAATAGTTCTCTAAATTCAGCATGATTGATTTAATCTTACAACAAATAATGGTTTCCTAGTGATATAATGATTGGTTTATACTCAGTGTAGAGCATACAAACTGGGAGCCTCAGCCAGATTCAGGAGAGCTAGAGAAGACAAGCGGACTGGAGGCTGAAGCACAAACCCTTGGACTTAGATTTATTCATTCCATCTCACACTACCTTGGTGGCAGGCTCTTCTCCTTAGCTCCTCCATTGAAACCAAGACTCCTGAAGACCTTTAAGAAAGCTAACCCGGCCCCAGGAAAGGAGACAAGATTTTGAAAAAGATAATAAAGGATTTGAACTTTAATCCCTGGCTACTCTTATGGTGATTTACTCCACTGAAACAAAGGCTGCTCCTAGACCTCCAGAAAACCAAAAAGAACATTATATTTTGGTGCCCAATGTGGGGCAGAAAATAAGAATTACAAGAAGAACCAGAGCTGTTCATGAGAAGGATCCTTCCAGAGTTAAGGAAGAAGAGGTCCAGTAAGACTTGTTAGTTGGGATAATTAAGTGGGCCAAACCAGGAGACCGATGAGAGACTTAAATGCCTCTTCTGACTACAGTCCTCTTCTCCATTAGACAGTTTGCCTGGATCAACATTTGCTATAACTTAGAAGTGATAGTAATCCTCAATGTGCAGCTCATGCTGTGGGGTGAAAATAACAGCAAAAAACAAAAATAGGGAATTGTTTTTTTTTTTAATAATTTTTTATTGATAGAACGCATGCCAGGGTAATTTTTTACAGCATTATCCCTTGCATTCATTTCTGTTCCGATTTTTCCCCTCCCTCCCTCCACCCCTTCCCCCAGATGGCAAGAGTCCTTTACATGTTGAATGGGTTGCAGTATATCCTAGATACAATATATGTGTACAGAACCAAATAGTTTTCTTGTTGCACAGGGAGAATTGAATTTAGAAGGTATAAATAACCCAGGAGGAAAAACATAAATGCAAGCAGTTTATATTCATTTCCAGTGTTCTTTCTCTGGGTGTAGCTGCTTCTGTCCATCTTTGATCAATTAAGGCTCTCTTTTTTCGAAGAGATCCACTTCCATCAGAATACATCCTCAAACAGTATTGTTGTTGAGGTATATAATGATCTCCTGGTTCTGCTCATTTCACTCAGCATCAGTTCATGTAAGTCTCTCCAGTCCTCTCTGTATTCATCCTGCTGGTCGTTCCTTACAGAACAATAATATTCCATAACGTTCATATACCACAATTTACCCAGCCATTCTCCAATTGATGGGCATCCATTCATTTTCCAGTTTCTGGCCACTACAAACAGGGCTGCCACAAACATTTTAGCACATACAGGTCCCTTTCCTTTCTTTAGTATCTCTTTGGGGTATAAGCCCAATAGAAACACTGCTGGATCAAAGGGTATGCACAGCTTGATAACTTTTTGAGCATAGTTCCAAATTGCTCTCCAGAATGGCTGGATGTGTTCACAATTCCACCAACAATGTATCAGTGTCCCTGTTTTCCCACATCCCCTCCAACATTCCGCATTATCTTTCCTTGTCATTCTAGCCAATCTGACAGGTGTGTAGTGGTATCTCAGAGTTGTCTTAATTTGCATTTTTCTGATTAATAATGATTTGGAGCATATTTTCATATGTCTATAAATAGTTTCAATTTCTTCGTCTGAGAATTGTCTGTTCATATCCTTTGACCATTTATCAATTGGAGAATGGTTTGATTTCTTATAGATTAGGGTCAGTTCTCTATATATTTTGGAAATGAGGCCTTTATCAGAACCTTTGATTGTAAAAATGTTTTCCCAGTTTATAAAACAGACAATTGTTAAAGGACAGGTCGATTCTACAAGAACCTCCACAGCTGTGGATCATAGCATCTAAAGGAGCTGCAAGGCAGCCTTTGCTGACACAGGTCTTACTTGTGGACTGGGAATGAGATAAATTGGAGTCAGAGAGAAGAGGAGAGAGGTCAGACAATGCAACAGCCTCTCGGTCAGAAAACAGCAACTGCCTCTTAGTCTCCTTGTGTCATCCTCTCACAAGAGGAGATCCATTCTGGGTTGGATCTCCAGGCAGCCACTGTCAGATGACTCCCGTGTATTTTAGCAGTTCCCTTGTGTATTCCAACATTCAAGTACAAAGAGAAAGCATTTATTTAGTCCCTGCAGGGAGAAGCTTTGTTTTCACTTTTTCTCCCATGGGCACTAACTTAAACTATTGTATCTAATTATAATAGCATGTTTGGGTGAGGAACTGCCATGAAAATGCAGCAGGGAAGAGAAGGCAACAGATTTTCTGTTGGAATCCTTACTAACTGCTAACTAATTAGAGTTGATCTAATCTTACAAGAAGATTTTGGCCAGAACCTGAAACAAGGTACTAAGTAGAACTAATTAATACAATGCTTGTGTTTACACCTTTGTGTTCACACCTCCCTTAAAGCTCTTTGGGCCAGAGAGCACTATGGGAGAAAACCCATAATCCCATTCTCTCAGAAGATTCACATATAAGGCCAATGAAGAGAGAGCTATTCCAGAATATTTTCCACTTGGCTGGATGGTCGCAGAGGAGAGTTCAGCTGGACTGGAGAGGAGCAACTCTGGTGCAGACAGAGAGCGCTTTGACAGATTTCAGCGGAATTATGCCAGAAGCCCTCTCTCCGAGGCAAGGCAGAATATATTCCACTTGGCTGGCTGGTGGCAGAAGAAGAGTTTTCAGAGGAAGAAGCTACGAGTCGAGAGTTCAGTGGACAACCAGATTCATCTTCATCTCACACCACTGTGGTAGGTGGCTGGGCTCCTGCACGCCCCCCACTGAGACCAAGCTGGTCTGAAAGACTCACCAGAAAGCTAGCCGAGTCCCAAGTGAAGGAGACAAGAGATTTATTCCATCTCTGTGCTGGTTGGAGGCTGAAGAAAGCAGAGGCAGAGGCTGAAGGACAAAACCCTTGGATTTGGTGACATTCGGAGGGAGCTCTTGGAACCAAGCAGAGAGATAGGCCTCTAAGCTAACCGGGCTATATTGGAGATAATAAAAGATCTGAACTTTTATCACCTGGCTGTGTTTTGAGAAGAAAAAGCTCACCACAATTTTCCAGTGAATAAAAAGTTGAGACAAGAGTGTAAATGGATAACTCCAAACACACTAGACACTTAGATTAGTGAGACCAATGAGGCTGACCATAAAAGAGAGAGCAAAAGTATAGTAGCAACCATATCTCTCTGGCAACAACACAAGATTTGGCAGAACTTCAGAATTCTGTATTGTGTTCATAACAATTGAGGATGAACATCTGATTAAAAATACTTGGCACTTATTACAGAAGCAAATCAGGTACTTGATCAATAGCTCAATCTCCTAGTGATTAAATATCTTTTAACACTAACTATGACTTTGGTTTGTGTGTGTGTGTTTATATTTGTGTGTGTTTTGTGTCTTTTATTCTCAGTTTCTTTAACAGAAGCATGGGGAAGCTTGTTCTTTCCTTTTTGTTATATTTTGTTTGTCTTTGCTATTAGAGATATATTATTAATTGAATTACCTTGTCTTATTAGCTTCAGTTTTATGCTACTCATCCAATTTGATGTTTATTCATTTTCTTCCTTGTCTGTTTAAAGTCAGTATGTTACATTTCTGTGCCTGCACTTGAAAGTCCCTTTCAAGACAGTTGTGAATTTAAGATGTTTTAAGTTTTTATTTATGAATGAAATGGCGTGACCAATATCTTCTCTCAGTATTTCACTACCATTTAGCAGTAAATACTGTTCTAAATGAATATAATTGTGATAAACCAATGT
This sequence comes from Antechinus flavipes, assembly GCF_016432865.1. Lineage (NCBI taxonomy): Eukaryota > Metazoa > Chordata > Mammalia > Dasyuromorphia > Dasyuridae > Antechinus > Antechinus flavipes. The sequence continues at coordinate 352,245,062 of NC_067401.1, read as the reverse complement.
CTATACTAGGAAAGGAAAAAACATCCCATACATAAAACTTGTGAAAATGAATGAAATCTAATGAAGGGTGGTGATTAAGACCTCAAGTTAGCTGAATTTGGGGAATCCTGCAAATCTTCAAGTCTTCATCTTGATGTATTTCTCTATTAACTCTCTGAAGTGATTGAATACAGTGCCAGAAAGAACATATCTTTTCTTTTTATTTTTATACAGGAAAGACCCCTTTCTTTAACCTATACCACTTATGTTTTCCTCATTTTCTAGGAGTTTTAAAATAATGATTGATGGAAATGTAAGGTATCATTTATCATTTCAACTCCCAGAGTTATATTTTAGAATTTCTGAGCATTGTAATTGTTTAGTAAGGGGAGAGTAGAGATAAGGAGAAGGAGAAGGAAGTGAGAGAGATCTTGGTTTTCTCCATAATTGTAGTCTTTGAGACTTAGTTTCTTAGAGAGGAAATTTCTTCTCATGATCATGGTTAAATTCTGTAAAATATGAATCAATAATTATCCTATAGTCCAGAAACCTACTTCTATGTATGAGCTGCCATTTCTCATAAGCTTTCTTGGCAAATCAAGGAATGATGGTGATATTATTTGTTCATGATTTGAATTTCTTAGTTAACTCAACATCCTTGAAGTAGTTTTAAGATTTTAAGGTATATAGTAAACTAGTTAAAATTTATTCAAGGTATTAGTTCGGTACTTCAAGTAACAGTAGTGTCATATCCAAAAAATGGGCCAGTAGGCAATCCCTGAATAGGCCCAACAACATTTTACCCATGAATATTTTGTCCCATTATGAAATAGAATCCATATCCACTGACTTTATGAACAGAATCAAGAAACAGACAGCCCTGAAGTAAATACAGACCTTGGAGTGCTCTGTTGATTGATGGGTTAAAAAAGATCCCCCATTTTTTTTCTTTTTCTTTTTCTTTTTTTAAATTTTTATTTAATAATTACTTTATATTGACAGAATCCATGCCAGGGTAATTTTTTTACAACATTATCCCTTGCACTCGTTTCTGTTCTGATTTTTCCCCTCCCTCCTTTCACCCCCTCCCCTAGATGGCAAGCAATTTTATATATGTTAGATATGTTGCAGTATATCTAGATACAATATATGTTTGCAGAACTGAACAGTTCTCTTGTTGCACAGGAAGCCATTTTTTTTTCTTTATTGACTCTTTAACCTTTGTCAGCATTCTTGACCATAGAGGATCATTTAATCACATACAAATATTGATATATTAATATATCATATGCACATTGTACTATATACTATATATTATTTCTATAATATATAATATAAATTTATATATCATATATAATTATACTTATTATATATATATACTTATTAGTATGTATTATATTTTATAATCATATTTTAATATTTATATATATTTTATTTTTATTTTATAATATTTTACTTTTTATAATTTTATTATGAGAATAAATTATTTCCCTAATTATATATAATCTAATCTATTAGACTGTGTATTTAGGAATACAGAGTGACTCAGAGATTCATCATCTAGCATTTAGTATGTCTCTTGCCATGATCAAAACAATTTCCTGTGAGAAGGGAAGAGGGGCATTCACTGCAATAACCCTAAAATGTTCTTTTGTTTCATTCTGAGGTATGTTTCTTACTATAGCTATGGTTAATCAAAGGCAAAGGTCAAGAATTTTTTAAACAACCAATCTATATAGAAATTAACAATAAAAATAAAACAATGTAACTGTGGATTTTTTATATAGAAGATAACAGGAAAATTAATTGTTTGAATAGACTATACTAGGAGGTTCAAAGTTCTGAGGGCTAAATCATATTTTAGGCCAAAGCACAAAACATTTCTAGGTGTACTTATGCTTAGAGCCACAGAAAAGTTTGTAGAAGAGATGTAAGCCATAAGAAGAGAGAGGTTGTGTTCATCTAAGATGGGTTGGGTAAATCTTTAAGCATACATAAAATAGTATTAGATGTACTATAATACAACTAATCTAGCTATCTCCTTTACTCTTCATGACTCTCCAAGCACCACTTTTTTAACTTTCAGTATTTGGAGAGAGGTATGTAAATCCCCGTGGATGTTTTGATACTCAACTTCTCTTCTAATTTTATCTGCTTATACTTTGGATTTTTAATTCAAATTCCTTCCTTCTGATATCTTTTAGACCACATTTTTTATAGTCCTCTATTATTGATGTTCTTCTCCTACCCCCAAACTCTCTGTGATATGGTATTCCCTAGATCTGAATAGCAAGATTTTTTTAGTTTCTATTCACAATGGAGAATTTACTTTTTATTGACCCCTATCCCTATTCCAAAATGTTTCTAGGGAAATAAGACTTTTCTTTGCACTTTCCTTCAGGCCAGCTATGGCAGGTGGCTGCCTACTTTAGTTTCTATTCTCATTCTTTGATAGGACTGAATCTCTGTCAGCCACTTTTGCCCACTTGGAAAAATTCTGCATAATAGTTTTCTGCAGAGCTTTTGTTGCCTCGGGATTTGTTAATGTAAGAGCCACCCCAAGCAGAGGAAAGGCTCATTTCTTCCCCCTCTACATCCATTTGTCCTTGAGTAGATGGGCAAAGTCGATGTCCAGTGTTCATTAAAATAGAACAATTGAAGAAGTGCAAGGGTGGGGTCTAGCAGTCTCTGCAGGAGCAAGAAAATTGCTTATGTGTCCCAAAGTACAAGCTTTTTGGACGAGGGTAAAAGGAGAGGTGCTGAGTGAGTTTATGAATTAACATTTTCTCCTATAAATTAATAAAGCCATTGCCTTACTGGAAGTTCATTCTTTCTTGTCCTGTGGCTTTGGCTATAATTGCTTAACCTCTAGTGCATAATTACTCTTTTAGGTTTTTGTGGAAGATGTTTTGAGAGTTAGTGGGGACTGGAGAAAATGTCTGCTCTACCATACTGTTGATTACATGACCTAGAAAATTCAGACTTGCACTTCTAACTACTATTTAAGATTTTCTCATGATATGACTCAATTCAAAAAAGACTAGCATACCATGTTGAATTCTAAATGCTCCTGTTTCATTGATTAGTTTTTTTTAATATTTTATTTTATAATAACTTTATATTGACAGAATCCATGCCAGGATAATTGTTTTTAACAACATTATCCCTTGCACTCGCTTCTGTTATGATTTTTCCCCTCCCTCTCTCCACCCCCTCCCCTAGATGGCAAGCAGTCCTATATATGTTAAATATGTTGCAGTATATCCTAGATACAATATATGTGTGCAGAACCAAGCAGTTTTCTTGTTGCACAGGGAGATTTGGATTCAGAAGGTAAAAAACAACTCGGAAAGAAAAACAAAAATGCAAATAGTTCACATTCGTTTCCCAGTGTTCTTTCTTTGGGTGTAGCTGCTTCTGTCCATCATTTATCAATTGAAATTCAGTCTTTGTCAAAGAAATCCACTTCCATCAGAATACATCCTCATACAATATCGTTGTCGAAGTGTAAAGTGATCTCCTGGTTCTGCTCATTTCACTTAGCATCAGTTCATGTAAGTCTCACCAGTCCTCTCTGTATTCATCCTGCTGGTCATTTCTTACAGAACAATAATATTCCATAGCATTCATATACCACAATTTACGCAGCCATTCTCCAATTGATGGGCATCCATTCAATTTCCAGTTTCTAGCCACTACAAACAGGGCTGCCACAAACATTTTAGCACATACAGGTCCCTTTCCCTTCTTTAGTATTTCTTTGGTATATAAGCCCAATAGAAACACTGCTGGATCAAAGGGTATGCACAATTTGGTAACTTTTTGGGCATAATTCCAGATTGCTCTCCAGAATGGTTGGATTCGTTCACAGTTCCAACAATGCATCAGTGTCCCAGTTTTCCCGCATCCCCTTCAACATTCATCATTATTTTTTCCTGTCATCTTAGCCAATCTGACAGGTGTGTAGTGGTATCTCAGAGTTGTCTTAATTTGCATTTCTCTAATCAATAATGATTTGGAACACTCTTTCATATGAGTGGTAATAGTTTCAATTTCATCATCTGAAAATTGTCTGTTCATATCCTTTGACCATTTATCAATTGGAGAATGGCTTGATTTCTTATAAATTTGAGTCAGTTCTCTATATATTTTGGAAATGAGGCCTTTATCAGAACCTTTAACTGTGAAGATGTTTTCCCAGTTTGTTACTTCCCTTCTAATCTTGTTTGTAGTAGTTTTGTTTGTACAAAGGCTTTTTAATTTGATATAATCAAAATTTTCTATTTTGTGATCGGTAATGGTCTCTAGTTCATCTTTGGTCACAAATTTCTTTCTCCTCCACAAGTCTGAGAGATAAACTATCCTATGTTCCTCCAATTTATTTATAATCTCATTCTTTATGCCTAAGTCATGGACCCATTTCGATCTTATCTTGGTATATAGTGTTAAGTGTGGGTCCATGCCTAATTTCTGCCATACTAATTTCCAGTTATCCCAGCAGTTTTTATCGAATAATGAATTCTTATCCCAAAAGTTAGGATCTTTGGGTTTGTCAAACACTAGATTGCTATAATTGAATATTCTGTCTTGTGAACCTAACCTTTTCCACTGATCACCTAATCTATTTCTTAGCCAATACCAAATGGTTTTGGTGACTGTTGCTTTATAATATAATTTTAGATCAGGTATAGCTAGGCCCCCTTCATTTGATTTTTTTTTTCATTAATTCCCTTGAGAGTCTCGACTTTTTATTGTTCCATATGAATTTTGTTGTTATTTTTTCTAGATCATTAAAATATTTTCTTGGAAGTCTGATTGGTATAACACTAAATAAACAGATTAGTTTAGGAAGTATTGTCATCTTTATTATATTCGCTCGGCCTATCCAAGAGCACTTAATATTTTTCCAATTATTTAAATCTGACTTTATTTGTGTGGAAACTTTTTTGTAATTTTGTTCATATAATTCCTGACTTTCCTTTGATAGATAGATTCCCAAATATTTTATGCCATCAACAGTTATTCTGAATGGAATTTCTCTTTGTATCTCTTGCTGTTGAATTTTATTGGTGATGTATAAAAATGCTGAGGATTTATGGGGATTTATTTTGTATCCAGCTACTTTGCTAAAATTGTGAATTATTTCTAATAGCTTTTTAGTAGAATCTCTGTGGTTCTCTAGGTATACCATCATATCATCTGCAAAGAGTGATAGTTTGGTTTCCTCATTGCCTACTCTAATTCCTTTAATATCTTTCTCAACTCTTATTGCCGAGGCTAGTATTTCTAATACGATATTGGAATAATAATGGTGATAGTGAGCAACCTTGCTTCACTCCAGATCTTACTGGGAAGGATTCCAGTTTTCCCCCATTGCATATGATTATTACTGATGGTTTTAAATATATACTCCTGATTATTTTAAGGAAAAGTCCATTTATTCCTATGCTCTCAAGTGTTTTTATTAGGAATGGATGTTGGATTTTATCAAATGCTTTTTCTGCATCTATTGAGATGATCATATGGTTTTTTTTTTTTTTGGTTGGTTATTGATATAGTCAATTATGCTAATAGTTTTCCTAATATTGAACTAGCCCTGCATTGCTGGTATAAATCCTACTTGGTCATAGTGTATTATCCTGGGGATGATTTTCTGTAATCTTTTTGCTAATATTTTATTTAAGATTTTAGCATCAATATTCATTAGGGAGATTGGTCTATAATTTTCTTTCTCTGTTTTCAACCTACCTGGTTTAGGTATCACTATCATGTCTGTGTCATAAAAGGAGTTTGGTAGGACTCCTTCAATCCCTACTTCTTCAAATAGTTTATTTAGCATTGGAATTAATTGTTCTTTAAATGTTTGGTAGAATTCACATGTAAATCCATCTGGTCCTGGGGACTTTTTCTTAGGGAGTTGGTTGATAGTTTGTTCTATTTCTTTTTCTGAGATGGGACTGTTTAGGATATTTACTTCTTCCTCTGTTAGTTTAGGCAAGCTATATTTTTGGAGGTATTCTTCTATTTCATTTAAGTTGTCGAATTTATTGGCATAAAGTTGGGCAAAGTAACTCTTAATTATTGCTCTAATTTCCTCTTCGTTAGTGGCGAGTTCTCCCTTTTCATTTTTAAGACTAACAATTTGATTTTCCTCTTTCCTTTTTTAAATCAGATTTACTAAGGGTTTCTCTATTTTATTGGTTTTTTCATAGAACCAACTCTTAGTTTTATTAATTAATTCAATAGTTTTTTAACTTTCAATTTTATTGATCTCTCCTTTTATTTTTAGAATTTCAAGTTTAGTATTTGACTGGGGGTTTTTAATTTGTTCCTTTTCTAGCATTTTTAGTTGCAAGCCCAATTCATTGAGCTTCTCTTTCTCTATTTTATGCAAATAGGCTTCTAGAGATATGAAATTTCCCCTTATTACTGCTTTGGCTGCATCCCATATATTTTGGTATGATGTATCATTATTATAGTTTTCTTGGGTGAAATTATTAATTATGTGTATGATTTTCTGTTTCATCCAATCATTCTTTAGTATAAGATTATTTAGTTTCCAATTATTTTTTGGTCTGCTTTCCCCTGGCTTTTTGTTGAATGTAATTTTCATTGCATCGTGGTCTGAAAAGGATGCATTTACTATTTCTGCCTTACTGCATTTGAATTTGAGGTTTTTATGTCCTAATATATGGTCAATTTTTGTATAGGTTCCATGAACTGCTGAAAAGAAAGTGTACTCCTTTCTGTCTCCATTACATTTTCTCCAGAGATCTATCATATCTAACTTTTCTAGTATTCTATTTATCTTTTTGACTTCTTTCTTATTTATTTTGTGGTTTGATTTGTCTAATTCTGAGAGTGCAAGGTTGAGATCTCCCCCTATTATAGTTTTGCTGTCTATTTCTTCTTGCAGCTCTCTTAATTTTTCTTTTAAGAAATTAGATGCTACACCACTTGGCGCATATATGTTTAATAGTGATATTGCTTCATTATCCATGCTACCCTTTAGCAAGATATAGTGCCCTTCCTTATCTCTTTTAATTAGATCAGTTTTTGCTTTAGCTTGATCTGAGATCAGGATGGCTACCCCTGCTTTTTTGACTTCACCTGAAGCATAATAGATTTTGCTCCAACCTTTTACCTTTAACCTGCATGTATCTCCCTGCTTCAGGTGTGTTTCCTGTAGACAACATATTGTAGGATTCTGGCTTTTAATCCATTCTGCTAACCGCTTCCTCTTTATGGGGGAGTTTACCCCGTTCACATTTATGGTTAAAATGACCAATTCTGTATTACTTGCCATCTTGTTAACCCCTGTTTATGCTTTTCTCCCTTCTTTCCCCCTTCCCCCCCTTCCCAGTATTAAGCTTGTAAGCACCACTTGCTTCTCACACTCCTGCCTTTTTAGTACCCCCCCCGCCTTAGATTTCCTCCCCCTCTCTTATCCCTTTCCCTCCCCATTTCCGTATTCCCTTCCACTTAGCTTATTCCTTCCCTTTTCACTTTTCCCTTCTCACTTCTCAATGAGGTGGGAGAAGTTTCACCATAAATTAAATATGTCTAAAATTTTTCTCTTAAAGCCAATTCTGAAGGCAGTAAGATACCCAGTATATTCATCCCCCTCCATTCTTTCTCTCAGATATAATAGGTTTCCTTTGCCTCTTCATGAGATGTACTACCCCCACTTTACCCTTTTTCTGGTACAATGTCCTTTCCACATCTACTTTCTAGAACAAGGTATACATGTATTCTTTATACCTCTTTATATCAGACATATAGTTCCCAAGATTAATCTTTACCTTTTTAGATTTCTCTTGAGTTCTATATTTGTAGATCAAACTTTTTGTTAAGTTCTGGCTTTTTCATCAAAAATAGGTGAAATTCGCTTACTTCATTGAATGTCCATCTTTTTCCCTGGAAAAAGATGCTCATTCTCCCTGGGTAAGTTATTTTTGGTTGCATACTAAGTTCCTTAGCCTTTTGGAATATCATATACCAGGCCCTTTGATCCTTTAATGTGGATGCTGCCAGATCCTGGGTGATCCTTATTGTGGCTCCTTGATACTTGAATTGGGTTTTTCTAGCTGCTTACAATAAGTTTTCCTTCGTCTGAGGGTTCTGGCATTTGGCCACTATATTTCTTGGTGTTTTGATTTTAGGATCCCTTTCAGTGGGTGATCGATGAATCCTTTCAATGTTTATTTTTTTCCTCTGTTCCTATGACTTCTGGGCAGTTCTCTTTGATAATTTCCTGGAAAATAGTGTCCAGGCTCTTTTTTTCATCATGCTTTTCTGGGAGTCTGATGATTCTCAGATTGTCTCTCCTGGATCTGTTTTCCAGGTCTGTTGTCTTCCCCAGAAGATATTTCACATTCTTTTCCATTGTTTGATTTTTTTGGATTTGCTTGACTGATTCTTCTTGTCTCCTCGAGTCATTCAATTTCAATTGTTCGATTCTGATTTTTAATGAAGTGTTTTATTCACTCACTCTTTTAAAATCTTTTTCTAATTGTCCCATTGAGTTCTTTGGTTCTATGGAATTTTTTTTCATTTCGCCAATTTTGTTTTTTAGAGAGCTGTTTTCTGTTTCCAGTTCACTAATCCTATTTTTCAAGGATTTTACTTCTTTATCCACTCTCTCTTTAACTGACTTCTCCAGGCTCTTTTGCCAAGCCTCCCTCTCCTTTTCCCATTTTTCTTCTAGCTCCCTTGTGAGAGCCTTTTTAATTACTTCTATGAGGTTCATCTGTGCTGAAGAACATATGATCTCCTCCTTTGGGGATTCACCTGGAGACTGTCTGTTTTTAGTCTCCTCAGCATTTGGAGTCTGTTCTCTTTCTGTATAGAAGCTGTCAAGGGTTAAAATCCTCTTCAGTTTTTTGTTCATTATGTCAAAGAATCAAAGAGAAACTAGCAAAAAGAGAAAAAGAAATCACCCCTAATTTGGAGTCTGCTTTTTGTGGGGAGGGGCTGGGTGGTGTTACCGAGCTTCCTCTACAGACTGCGGGGGCAGCAGCAAGGCACTAGTCCGACTGTGCTGTGCCTGCGCTCTGAGATCCCAGAGCGTCCTGAGTCACTATGGGGGAGGGGTGGCCAGGTCCCGAGAGACTCCAGCTGTTTGGGGTTGTATTCTTCACCCCCAGTGTTTTTAGCTTCTCTGCTGGGCTGCTGACTTGCTGCCAGGGCAAAGTATCCAGTCCTGTAGCGAAGCTCTCTCCGCAGAGACGGCTGCGATCACACCCCACCCCCTCTCCAGTCTGCTCGGCTGTGAGCCGCCTTCCATGCTCTCAGCTGCCTGCCCGGACCCTGCGCCCGATCCAAAACTGTCCCAGTCCTTGTGCAAAAACAGACCTTTTTTGGCGAATCTCAAGGATGGCTTCTCTTGGTAACTATTTGTGGGGGTTTTTTTCAGTCAAGCATCAATTCAGAGGCTTGTAATGAAATGGATAGTGAGAGAAAAATGCGGAGCTACACAGCTGTGTGCCTCCTCTCCGCGATCTTGGCCGGAAGTCCTGTTTCATTGATTGTTATAAGACTCACGTTTTCAAATAGCTGAAATACATATACATGTATGTATATATATGTATATAGATACATATTTCACTTTTATATTCAAATTGGGTCCATAAATCTGCAGTCTGACGTATTTTAGAAGAATCCTTACTTTTTGAAATAAAAATTATAATTTAAGCACTCAAATCATAGAATTCTAAATTCTTTTCCAATTTACAATTGAAACTACAGTATCAATGCCTGTAGGAAAGACATGGCAGGCACTCGTCAGGAAAAATGTACATTCATAATTTGTGTATTCCAAAAGCTTCATGAATTAGGAGTCATTTTTTACATTTTAGTAGTTTATACTCAATGATTTACAATCTCCCAAATATATCTTTGTAAATAAGTGTATATCTAAGAAATAATAATCACAACAACTAGAATTCATGTATTGTTGAAGTTTGGTGAAGCATTTTACTAATAGCATTTCATGTAATTTTCACCACAACTATTATAATTCTAATTTTATAGAGGCTGAAATTGAGGAAGAGAGAAGTGTCTTGTACAACATCACACAGCTACTCAGTTTTGTAGAAGATATTTGACTACTGACTTTCTGACTTCAGCTCTAGTACTCTATCTAAAAAAGAATATACCTTGATCCCATAAGAGGAATCATTGAGCAGAAACAGAATGAAATTTATTAGGTCACTCTTCATATGAAGGGATTAATTTAAACAACTTCTGATATTAAATCATAGACGATCATAGTTCTCTGAACTAAACCAACGTAATGAAAAAACACCTTCTTCATTCTTTCATTCACTCCTCAGAGTAGGAACTACATTTAAGACTTCTATAGATATTTATCACATTGGGAACAGGTAGCATCAAAGGAAGGTTTTAGGTTCTATGGCTCATAATTCATATATCAGAAGAGATAGAAGAAGAGAGAAAAAGAGAAAAGAGCCTTCCATAAGATGAATAAAAGTCACTAAATTCATTAAATATCTCAATTCTCTATTTAACAATAGGGAATTAAATACATTCATAGAAACTTTACCATGACTTCCAGTGAATAATTTAGTTACATGTTATGGGCCAGAACTCTGTGCTTGAAACAAGGATTCTTACGAAGTGTTAAGTCAGTGGAAGTGATGATACAGTGGTTATCTAGTTTAGCATAGTGACTAATAGTTCTCTAGTTTAGTACATGTACTTAGTACTTAATATAGTTCCACAAGATTCACACCTATGATAATGTAATTAGAATAGAGCATATAAGCTGGGACAGACTCCCAGCCAGGGTCAGACTCAGAGAAGACAACAGGATTAGAGGCAGGAGCTCAAGCTTTTGGAATCAAGGAGAGACAGATTCACTCCTTCTCACACCACGAGGAGGAGAGAGGTTGGTGACTGAACTCCAGGATCCAGGACTCTGCTTGCTTTCCTCCTTCACTTCTCCCCCTAAAGACCAAGGACTTTAATTCATCCTGATTCTGTCTGACCGTGAGGCCTCCAGGGAGCTATCCTGTACTTTACATACATATGTATGCATATATACATGTATATGTATATATACCTTTGTATGTTTATGTATATGGAAAGAAAGCGAGAGAGCGAGAGAGAGAGCAAGACAGAGACAGAGAGAGAGTGCACGCTTGCATCTGGTCTGGAATTGGTAAGATCTGAATTCAAATTTGACACTAGATACTTTGTGACCCTGAGCAAATTACTTAACCCATATCTGCTTCAGTTACTCATCTATAAAATGAGGACACACTAGAAAAGTAAACAACAAAGCATTTTATTATTTTTTTCAAGAAAAACTGCAAAGACAGTATCCATAGGGTTTTGTAAAGTCAGACACAACTGAATAAGAATAACAACCTATCTATCTAGAGAAAGTGTCAGAGCATCATTTCTCTCCATTTTTCTTTCTCCTTTTTTTTTTACTTTTTTCTTTCATAATTTGCCATATCAAGATGATGAGATGAAAAAAAATGAAACAACCTAATTGCTCAATTTAAACATCTCACCCCAGTCAATTAATCAAGGGAAGCTTCTTACTGAAAAGCTTTTATTTCTTATTTAATTCCAATTTTATTAGGACATATTCATTACATATCAATAGTCATACATAACAAGTAAGAGAAATGCTCATTTTGGCATTCACTCATCTGCTTTAGTTTAAAATAGTAAATTAACATTATTGTTAGCTAACTTTTTGGACTAAATACCAGATGTTAGGACTTATTCTACTCCCCAGGAAGGAGAAGAGAAGGACTATATTATCTCAGTTTCCACGTTCTAGTGTCCTTGTCAAATTTTCAGCATTAAATTGAGAACTGTTTGGTCTGTTTGACCCTCAAACAATTTTGTAGGGATTTTTGTTTGTTGTGCAGGGAGATTGTTTTCCCCCCTGAAAACTCTTTTTCAAGCAGCATGTTTTTCTTCCAGAGTTCTTTATATGCCAGGAAAAGAAATGGGTACGTTGCTAAGCCTGAAAAGTAGAAAACATATATAATCTTTTTTTTTTCCAGAAAATAACTCTGGTATGTCAACTTTGATTGATACCAACTCTGACTTATTAAAGGAATTAGCAAAGTAGTGTTCTCAGAGAGCTATGTCTAGTACCACATTTTGACATCCTCAAATAAACTCGTAGACTGAGCATTTAAACTTACTTATATTTGAATATATTGGGGATCCTGAGGCCTGGATTAATATATGACTTTTCTAACACACAGGCATATGTGTGTGTGTGTGTGTGTGTGTGTACACATGCACATATGCACATACATGCACACACATATACACTTATACATATATACACATATATATTTATGTATATACTAGTATTAGAAATGATATCATACATACAAATTTGGGGTGAGAATTTCACATGTTTATTTACTTATGCTTTAGAGTTTTAGAAGAATGAAAATTGATAAGGAATTAGAACTTGGATGTGTATACATATATGCATGTATGTATATGTTCGTACATTAGCATATTTGGTGTAGTATATTATGACATCAATTTTTTTTATCAGAATCTTCAGCAGAGAAGGAAAAAAAATACAGTGAAAATCCTGCTGTTCAGGGAGCACACCCAATACCAGACAAATGAAAATCTGTCCCTTACTATGTAGTTGAAAGATTGAATAATTTGCCAGTTTACAAAATAGCCCCAGAGTATGGTTAGGGTCTTACAAAGATAATGCATCAAAATCATCTCCAATGTTGCTTTTTAGGGGGTTTGGACTCTTTAGGAAGTAGAAGAAGAGAAGCTGTAGAAACATATTCAAGTGGATTATAAAAAATAGAAGCTACTTGGTTGTAGCAAGATCATCTGCGCTAAAGACTGTAATCATCTCAGAGAACAAATAACAAGAGAGACAAGATAGAAAACTCAGTATTGGTGTCCTCTAAAGATTTAAAAAAAATCAACCAAGGCCATCCTGGGGAGGAAGTAAATCCAGTGGTAATTTGTTCCTAGCCCAATACCCTAATTGCTGAGAAAAGGACCTTACAATAGAGCCAGGTGATGGTGGTAGTGTGAGACACATAAACTTAGAGGTCTTGGTGGAAGTGTCACACTTATTAGGCTAGTGAGCTGACTTCCTTATTTTTTGGGGGGGTAGAAATAGAAAAAGTGGTTACCCATATAGTCAATGACCACCATTTTTGAAATATATATTAAATTAGTTTTTTGTGTAACTATGCTATGCTGCTGAGTCATTTTAGTGATATCTGACTCTTCATGACCACATGTGGACTCGGTAAAAATATGGAGTGGTTTGCCACTCCTTCTTTAGCTCATTTTACAGATGAGAAAACTGAGACAAACAGGGTTAAGTTTTAAACTTTTAAACATTTACCAGCATATCCCTGCACACATTACAAAACATAAGTTTCATGGAACTTATACTCAGATAATTCATACAACTATGTAATATTGCATATATATTATGATACTATATAAATATGTAGTATAATTTCCTGTATGATGTATTTATTTACTCACTATGCAAACTGCATGAAATTTGTTTAATTATTAATACATATTGGCATTGTATACTATTGATTATGCTATGTATTTGGTATTATATTTATCACATACAGTGATAATAGCTGCATGTAGTTCCAATATCAATACCATATGTTAGAAATCTACATATACAGTGTATCAAGTTGTTGGAAGGATTACCTGTGATATTTTATATGCTAATTCTGATTTTGATTATATATATTCAAAGATGTTCAAATATACCCTCTATAGGAGAGGTTCCTAATCTATGTTATGGCAATTAGGTCTTCTCAGGATGATTTTTTTTTTTATTCAAAAAGTGCTTAATTTCAGTTAGAGATTAGAAAAAACTAAATATACTTTGGTGGATTTGTTTTTTGTTTGTTTTTCTCATCCTAATTCATTAACCCTTTCAAATCTATGCACAGACATCATGTTAAGAATCTTTATTCTATATGATAATAAGACCATAGATTTAGATCTGAAAGGAATCTTGGAGCCAGTATGCTCCAACACTTCTATTTTATAGGTGAGGAAGAAGGTTGTTAGAGTTTTAGCAACTTGGCAACTTTTCATGCAGGTAGAAAATGACAAAGACAAAGTGGAAACTCTAAATGTAGTATGCTTTATTTACATTGCACCTCTCTGGCTAAACAAAAAATAAGCCAACATAATGACTTGAGTTTTACCTATAGATGTTTGATTTTTTCACTTGGAGACATCCAGGGTGGGGCCAAAAAAACCCAAAAAAACAAACAAACAAACAAACAAAAAACAAAGATTAAGGAGTTTAGCGATTTTTTAAAAATCCAGTATCACCATATAACATCTTAATTCTAATCAAGTGATTATTTTTTGATATTGAAGAAAAATTAGAATTAGGCACAAAAATAATTTAGGCCAGGAATTTTGAAGAAATAGACAATTGACAAAATGAAGTAAATATAGGTTCTCATAATTTTGAATTTTTAAAAAACCTTTGGAAATTTATATCTATTGGGTAAGTGAGAAATAAAACTGAAACAACATAATAGTTGTGGGTGATTTTATGAGGTAATTGTGATTTAAGTGTACTTCCATGTATATTTTCTTTAGAGATTATTTTAAATTTTAAGTTTTTAGAAGTTATTTTCAATTTAATAGTTTTTTACTATCAGTTTAAAAATATGATTAGGAATTAAGAAGTACTTCAGATATTTGCCAACATGGTGGCCTGAAGTATGCCACCATGCAGAAGGGGAATGAACACTACATAAATTACAAATACCCCATTTTTTCCTTTCTTAATACAAATATTTTGAAGCTTTACTTGTAGACAGCTGCCCTTATTATCTTTCTTGGTCAGATAGTCTATTGTTAATTCTGATACCTAATTTTAAAGAAAGTACCTATTTGGTACAGTTCCCAAAGTGTTAAGGCTTAGAGTTAGGAAGATGTGGCCCTGGACATGGAATCTAACCTATGTCTGCCTCAGTTTCCTCATTTTTAAAGTGAGTATAATAGTATCATCTATCCCTTAGTCTTGTTGTGAGGGTCAGTTGAAGAAAGTACATTGCAAACCTTACAACAATATATGAAAGCTAGCTATTATTTTAAATAGAGTCTGGGGTTGGACAGCAAGGAGAAATGTGGGTGGTGTACTTAAGTGATGATGTATTGTAGCTGACTTTTTTGTACTAGTGAGAGGGAAGAAGCTAAAAGTGTTTTATAAATACTCTCAAGAATGTGTCTCTCTGTGTGGGTTTTTAAGGAAGAAAATGGTTATAAATCACTAATTTGGTATATAACAACTCTCTTCCTACTTGTAAAGATTTGTAGTAAGCTTCAATGATTAATAATAACTTTTATTATATTCCATTCTGTTTCTGATTAAAGAAAATTATATTTTGAAATACCAGGCCTCTTAGTCTTTTAAAAACTTCTTTGTATAGTAAATGTCTTAATTGAGTGACCAAATGAAAATAAATTAAATATATTCTTAGACCAGGCCAGTCTTTTTCAAGTATATAACAGGTCAGACTCAGTCTAAGAATACATTTCTTAGAAGCAATTTGGCTCTCAATTCAAAAAAACTCTGAAGTATAACTTCTCCCTTTAAATCATGTTTTTACTGGGGACTTGGGCGGGGAAAAAGTAACTCGTGTATATTTCTATACACACATATCCCAATAAAATTTGTGTTTGTGCATGACTGTAGATTTAAATGCAATCATAATCATTATTTGAGCAGCTAGTTGTTGCAACGGGTAGAACACAGGCCCTGTAGTCAGGAGAACCTGACTTCAAATCCAGTCTCAGACATTAATTAGCTGTGTGATCATGAGCAAAACACTTAACCTGGTTTTCTTTGGTTTCTTCATCTGTGAAGTGAACTGAAGAAGGAAACAGCAAATCACTCTAGTATCTTTACCCAGAAAACTTCAAATAGGATTATGGAAATTCGTATAATTGAAATGATAATAAGAATAATATAATCACTCTTTAAGTTTTATTGGTTTCTTAGTCTTTTATGTTTGCTTGCTTTTGCTCTATGATTGGCAAAATATTTGAATTTTCAAAATAATACCCATGGCTTTGTATTCATTGATATCATCTACCAGGTCCTGAAGAAAGACAATGAAAAAGTATCTGTCCTTAAGAAATTTGTAAGTGATTTAAAAAATCAGATATTCACAGGAGGAGCTGTGATAGATAGTGTATATTGTGTGTGTGTGTGTGTGTGTGTGTGTGTCTGTCCATATGTGTGTGTATCAGTAATATCCTCATGTGAGATCAGACTAGAGCTGTTTGTTTTTTTTGTTGTTGTTGGTTTTTTTTTTTTAATTTAATAATTACTTTATATTGACACTCGTTTCTGTTCCGATTTTTTTTCCCCTCCCTCCCTCCACCCCCTCCCCTAGATGGCAAGCAGTCCTTTATATGTTGGATATGTTGCAGTATATCCTAGATACAATATATGTTTGCAGAACCGAACAGTTCTCTTGTTGCATAGGGAGAATTGGATTCAGAAGGTATAAATAACCCGGGAAGAAAAACAAAAATGCAGATAGTTCACATTCGTTTCCCAGTGTTCTTTCTTTGAGTGTAGCTGCTTTTGTCCGTCATTTATCAATTGAAACTCAGGTCTCTTTGTCAAAGAAATCCACTTCCATCAAAATATGTCCTCATACAATATCATTGTCGAAGTGTATAATGATCTCCTGGTTCTGCTCATTTCACTTAGCATCAGTTCATGTAAGTCTCGCCAGTCCTCTCTGTATTCATCCTGCTGGTCATTTCTTACAGAACAATAGTATTCCATAACATTCATATACCACAATTTACCTAGCCATTCTCCAATTGATGGGCATCCATTCATTTTCCAGTTTCTGGCCACTACAAACAGGGCTGCTACAAACATTTGGCACATACAGGTCCCTTTCCCTTCTTTAGTATTTCTTTGGGATATAAGCCCAATAGAAACACTGCTGGATCAAAGGGTATGCACAGTTTGATAATTTTTTGGGCATAATTCCAGATTGCTCTCCAGAATGGTTGGATTCGTTCACAACTCCACCAACAATGCATTAGTGTCCCAGTTTTCCCGCATCCCCTCCAACATTCATCATTATTTTTTCCTGTCATCTTAGCCAGTCTGACAGGTGTGTAGTGGTATCTCAGAGTTGTCTTAATTTGCATTTCTCTGATCAATAATGATTTGGAACACTCTTTCATATGAGTGGTAATAGTTTCAATTTCATCCTCTGAAAATTGTCTGTTCATATCCTTTGACCATTTATCAATTGGAGAATGGCTTGATTTCTTATAAATTTGAGTCAGTTCTCTATATATTTTGGAAATGAGGCCTTTATCAGAACCTTTAACTGTGAAAATGTTTTCCCAGTTTGTTGTAGAGCTGAGTTTTGAAAGAGGCAAGAGAATGAAGGTAGAAGTAAGGGAAAATGAAAGGCAAGCCTAATGAACATTGTCTGCAGGCATAATACAAATGAATAGATGACTTCGAGATTGAAATAGTATTGGATATATTTACTGTGGTAAAGAACTTTAACCTTCTAATAGCCTCAATAAAGAAACGTACTACTATTTAAATGCCTAATGGGAGCAGTAGAAATATACAGAACTGACTAAATTAAATTAAATATCGTCTTAATACTGATGGTGAGGTGCCCATGAAAATCATCCATAATTGTTCAAATTTACTTTGTAGCCTGAAAGATTTCCCAACAAGGAATAAAAACCTGAAGCTTCATATTATAGTCAGAATAATGTTAATAAATCCACTAAATGTATAAATGATTTTTTTTGCCTGAAATATATATATATACATACATACACATAAGATATAAGTATATATATATCCAAATATATTATACGGATATATCAATAAATGTGTTATAATCTTAGGCTGGCCTTGATGGAACATGTCCAACATGACTTCAAATATCCACAGCGAGAAAATTGCTGTTCACAGAAGGAAGCCCTAAGATGCCATATTCTCATGGGGACTATCTAAATATATGGATTGTATTATGGGCTCTGAACTTAGTAAAGGGAGAATGGAAAAAGAAAGACACTTGAAAAAGATTTGCCAGTAAGGGCTAGAGAACCACTAATGATTAAAACAATAGATGATTGACCTGAAAATCTAGAATACCAGATTGGTAAGTAGTGACTAATTCCCTCTGTAAATCACTTAAACCTCATGGTTAACCCAAGACAAAAAGTTTCATTAGAGGAAGGAGTTATTTCACAGGGAGTTTCCTATTTCAACAAAATCACTGATATCAAATGGGGTGACATATATACATTATTTTACATGCCTTAAAATATGATATAAATGTTATCATTATTATTATCCTCATCAATAATAATATATAAGTATGCTTCTATACAAATTGATATTGACATATGGAAATTCTATATAAATATGAATACTTGCTGTTGTTTTTAGAGTATAAGCCCAGGTTCTTCAAATGGCACTATTGTGGTAATAACCTAAGTCCTATTGGACTTAACCACTTTGGCCTCTTAATTTCTTTCCCATCCTTCCCACTGCTTTCTTTTTTCCTATATATTTCAGAACTGTTTTAAGAGCATCCAAATTAGTATTTTTGTCAAAGATTCTTAAGTTTTTTTTTTTTTTCTTAAAATCACTTTCCTTATCTTTCTTAACCGAAGAACTCTCCTTTGTTTCTCAGACTAGAAGGATAATCTGCTCTGTAAAAACTAGTTCCATCATGGGAGTGCAGACCATTGTGATTTTTCTGTGTTGGTCAGACAACAGAGCACAATTTTGGAATGTAATTGGCACAGTTCTGTTTTAATCCACTTTATTTTAATGTGAGAAGTAAGGCATGAAGACTTTTATATATTCATACAAATAAGATTGATGAAAGTAAACTTAGAATGACCCGGGAAGTATTAGCCTTTTGTAGTACCTATGTAAGGTCATTAATCACAACTTTTTGTGAGTTCCTGCTCTATACGTATATTTGGCACTGGGTGATTTTACAAGATCAACACTACATGTTAAACACTTAGCTGTTTTGTAAAATTCTTACACTGCATTTTCTCTGAATTTTCATGCAAATAGTTTCCAAGTACTTATTTGTGTATAAAAGCTCTTGCACCTTACCAACCTCTTCTCAGAAATAGCTGTACCGTTGTGAGTTAGTTTATTTCTGAATTGCAAAGATTACATCCTGGCAAATCCTTCATACTTCCATGGAGAACTTCCCAATTTTTCTTTACTTCTTCCCCTACAATTATTAAAGAAAAGCCTCCTTTGAGATCTTAGTTCAGTTAAATCTCATTTCTCTTTGTTCTCTTTTCAACTGAACTTTTTTTTCCCCCTGGGGAATCTTGCTTAAGTGTAAGGTATCTTTAAAAAAAATTTCCCTAGAGATATCTAAAAATGTATCACAGCCATCAATTTCAGCCTCTTCGTAGTACAAGAAATCCATTTTATTCTACTGTATCAGCATGGCACATAAATAGAACACTTGATTATTTTGAATGCATATTGGTTCGGCCTTTTTTTAAAAAAAAGTATTCAAAATTTAGTATTTGTGGAATGAGGTTATTATGGAGAACTCAAGATGACTATAAATTCAAATTGATTTGGAACCATGTTGAGTGCCTTTGGGAGATACTAAGCCTTTTTCATGACTCTTTTTTTCTTTCTTTTAGTACCATATCATTAAGATAATAATTAAGGTTGCCAGAAACTGTTGGGATGAGCAGATGGATTACTAATATTTTGTCATTGATTGATTTCTTACATAGCTGGGTTATAAAACTTAACTTATGATGCCAATACTTTCAGATTTGGAGGCCTTTCTAGTACTTATTTTTATTTAAAAAAAAAAAAAACTTCCTTAATACCATTTTCATTTTTCTTGTAATCTATTCAGAATCTTATTTATTTTACCTTCTAAGAAAGATATCTTACTATAAAGAAAACTTTGTTAGGTCTTCTCCTAATTTCTTTAATTTCTAGCTGGACTGATTGGGACACTTCTCTTTTTATAAATTTTTTTACTAGTGATAAATACCTTCAATTATAATAAGGTGAGAAAGAACCTTTTGAACTCTTTGAAACATGCTTTTCCAATATCTAAGCCTTCTAAGGGATATATAAGATTACTGTCTGCTCCTTTATCAAAAATAGTAAAAGTGGACTGAATACTACTTGCCAAAATTTATGCCCTCATAACTAATCTTTCTTGCTAGTAAGAAACAGTTCTGCAATAAAATTTCTTTGTCTTGGTTTGATCCCCTTCTAAAAAATGAATCATACAGGCAAGTAAAGAATTTGTTAGTTTACTTAAAGATCAAGATGCCAGGAATTTTAGTTAATTTGTTTTTTAGAACAACAAGGAAAATTGAAAAAAAAGGTATGAGAAAATAGACTTAAATCTATACATTGCACCAAATTATAATTTTTCTAATCTTGCAAAATAAGGTATTTTCTTTGTTATCATTGTTGTGCAGTTATTTATCTAACCTTATGACCCCATTTAAGCTTTTTTTGGCAAAGATATTAGAACAGTTTGCTATTTCCTTCTCCAACTCACTTTATAGATGAAGAAACTTTGGCAAATGAGGTTAAATGACTTGTCCAGGGTCACATAACTAGTAAGTTTCTGAAGCAGATATGAATTCATGATATTAAGTTCATGAAATTGAGACTTCCTGACTCTAAGACTAGCATTATCCACTCCTTTTTTTTTTTTTTTGGATGATTAATTCAATTTGTCAATTTTATTATATATTTTCAAAGAGATTAATTTATCTCTAATTCCCCAAAGTTTGGATACCTTAATTTATTGATTTCTCAAAATTAATTATTCATTTTTCTACGGTTTGGTTTTTTAACCTAACAAATTATTCAGTACATCATTACTTATTCTTCATTTAGAGCTCATGTCTTTTGTTCATATTTCAAAAATTCATTAATAATTTCATTTTGGGATTTCCGGCCAAGATGGTGGAGAGGAGGCACAGAGCTGCATAAGCTCCTCATTTTCTCTCAGAATCCATTTCATGACAAGCCTCTGAATTAATGCTTGACTGAAAAAAACCTCACAAATAGTTACCAAGAGAAGACATCCTTGAAATCCGCCAGGAAAGGTCTGTTTTTGCTCAAGGGCGGGGATGGTTTTAGATCAGTGCAGGCTGAGGGCAGGCAGTGGCAGCCAGAGCGTGGCAGGCAGCTCACAGATGAGCAGACCTGAGGGGCATGGGGTGTGATCTCAGCCTTCTATGCAGGGAGAGCTTTGCTACAGGAGTGGATACTTTGCCCTGGCAGCAAGCCAGCAGAAAGCAGAGAAGCTAAAAACATTGGGGGAGGTGGGAAGGGGGTGTGGAGGATGAAGAATACAACTCAGAACAGCTGGAGTCTCTCAGGATCTGGCCACCCCTCCCCCACAGTGTCTCAGCATGTTCTTGGAGTCTCAGAGCGCAGGCGCAGCACAGTCCTGCTAGTGCCTCTCTGCTGCCCCCAGCAGTCTGTAGAGGAAGCTCAGTAACACTACCCAGCCCAAAAAAAGAAAGCAGATTCCTTTTTCCTTTTGGGTTTTTTTCTTTTTTTCTTTGCTAGTTTGTCTTTGATTCTTCTCTGACAAAATGAGCAAAAAATTGAAAAGGACCTTAACCCTTGACAGCTTCTATATGGATAGAGAGCAGACTCTAAACCCTGAGAAGACTAAAAACAGATTGTCTCCAGGGGAATCCCCAAAGGAGGAGATCATCTGTTCCTCAGCACAGATGAACCTCATAGAAGAAATTAAAAAGGCTCTCACAAGGGAGCTAGAAGAAAAATGGGAAAAGGAGAGGGAGGCTTGGTAAAAGAGCCTGGAGAAGTCATCCCACTCATTT
This sequence comes from Antechinus flavipes, assembly GCF_016432865.1. Taxonomy (NCBI): domain Eukaryota; kingdom Metazoa; phylum Chordata; class Mammalia; order Dasyuromorphia; family Dasyuridae; genus Antechinus; species Antechinus flavipes. The sequence continues at coordinate 352,223,171 of NC_067401.1, read as the reverse complement.
AAAGAGAGAGTGGATAAAGAAATAAAATCCTTGAAAAATAGGATTAGTGAACTGGAAACAGAAAACAGCTCTCTAAAAAACAAAATTGGCAAAATGGAAAAAAATTCCATAGAACAAAACAACTCAGTTGGGCAATTAGAAAAAGATATAAAAAAAGTGAGTAAAGAAAATACTTCATTGAAAATCAGAATCAAACAAATGGAATTGAATGACTCGAGGAGACAACAAGAATCAGTCAAGCAAAACCAAAAAAATCAAACAATGGAAAAAAATGTGAAATACCTTCTTGGGAAAACAACAGACCTGGAAAGTAGATCTAGGAGAGACAATCTAAGAATTATCAGACTCCCAGAAAAGTTGATGAAAAAAAGAGCCTGGACACTATTTTCCAGGAAATTATCAAAGAGAACTGCCCAGAAGTCATAGAAACAGAGGGTAAAATAGACATTGAAAGAATTCTTCGATCACCTACTGAAAGGGATCCTAAAATCAAAACACCAAGAAATATAGTGGCCAAATGCCAGAACCCTCAGACAAAGGAAAAAATACTGCAAGCGGCTAGAAAAACCCAATTCAGATATAGAGTAGCCATAATAAGGATTACCCAGGATATAGCAGCGTCCACATTAAAAGATCGAACGGTCTGGAATATGATATTCCAAAAGACTAAGGAACTCAGTATTCAACCAAAAATAACTTACCCAGCCAGAATGAGCATCTTTTTTCCAGGGACAAAGAGGGACATTCAACGAAATAAGCGAATTTCACCTATTTTTGATGAAAAAACCAGAACTTAACAAAAAGTTTGATCTACAAACATAAAATCAAGAGAAACCTAAAAAAGTAAAAAGAAATCTTGGGAACTGTATTTCAGCTTTAAAGATGTATAAAGAATACATGTATACCTTGTTCTAGAAACTAGTGGTAGAAAGGACATTGTACCAGAAAAAGGGTAAAGTGGGGGGTACTACATCTTACAAAGAGACAAAGGAAATCTATTTTATCTGAGAGAAAGAATGGAGGGGGATGAATAGATTGGGTATCTTACTGCCATAAGAATTGGCTTTAAGAGAAAAATTTTAGACATATTTAACTTATGGTGAAACTTTCCCATCTCATTGAAAAGTGGGGAGGGAAAAGTGAAAAGGGAAGGAATAAGCTAAGTGGAAGGGAATATGGAAACTGTGAGGAAAAGGAGTAAGATGGGGGGAGGAACTCGTAAGGCAGGGGAAGGGATACTAAAAAGGGAGGGCTGTGAGAAGCAAGTGGTGCTCACAAGTTTAATACTGGGGAGGGCGATAAGGGGGAAAGAAGGGAGAAAAGCATAAACAGGGATTAACAAGATGGCAAGTAATACAGAATTGGTAATTTCAACCACAAATGTGAATGGGGTAAACTCTCCCATAAAGAAGAAGCAGTTAGCAGAATGGATTAACAGCCAGAACCCTACAATATGTTGTTTACAAAAAATACATTTGAAGCAGGGTGATGCACACAAAGTAAAGGTAAAAGTTGGAGCAAAATCTACTATGCTTCAGGTGAAGTCAAAAAAGCAGGGGTAGCCATCCTGATCTCAGATCAAGCTAAAGCAAAAATTGATCTAATTAAAAGAGATAAGGAAGGGCACTATATCTTGCTAAAGGGTAGCATGGATAATGATGCAATATCAATATTAAACATATATGCACCAAGTGGTATAGCATCTAAATTCTTAAAAGAGAAATTAAGAGAGCTGCAAGAAGAAATAGACAGCAAAACTATAATAGTGGGAGATCTCCACCTTGCACTCTCAGAATTAGATAAATCAAACCACAAAATAAATAAGAAAGAAGTCAAAGAGGTAAATAGAATACTAGAAAAGTTACATATGATAGCTCTCGGGAGAAAACTAAATGGAGACAGAGAGGAGTACACTTTCTTTTCAATAGTTCATGGAACCTATACAAAAAATGACCATATATTAGGACATAAAAACCTCAAACTCAAATGCAGTAAGGCAGAAATAGTAAATGCATCCTTTTCAGACCACGATACAATGAAAATTACATTCAACAATAATTTCATTTCCACTTTGGTCTATAACTACATAGTTACAAAAACCTGCAAAGAATCAGTATTGCTTAGTGGATCAGGAAACAGTCATAGAATCAGAAATATTTAGTGTTGGTCTCTGCCTCTGGCATAAGCAACTATTTTATCCTGGATAAGTTACATAACTCCTCAGTGTACATAAACAACTCTAAGACAAAAGAGTAAGTATCAATCCACAATTTTACAGGATATTTCTTCATTAGGATTTCCTTATGTCAAATATCCAGTATATCAGAGGTATAGTTCACATGTTTTATAAAGAATTTCTGTAAAAGAAGTATATTTGTTTTTATGAACTTATTTATTATTTTCTTATGTCCTAGCTCATGATAAATTTTTATAAAGGTGCTATGGAATGGTGGGAATTTCTTTAATCTTCTTTAATATTTCCATTCATAAGCTTCCTATAATATAGTCTAAATTAGGTTTCCCCCCCAACAACTAGTTTGATCACCTACATAGTTTCCTTCTTATTAATTAATGTGGACCCAAAGAACCCAAAGAAAGGTATACCCCATTACTATTTGTTGGAATCCTTACTAACTGCTAAGTAATTAGAGTTGATCTAATCTTACAAGAAGTTGTTTTGGCCAGAACCTGAAACAAGGTACTAAGTAGAACTAATCAAGACAAGGCTTGTGTTCCCACCTTTACTCATTGGACTCCACAAGTATGCTAGCTTCACAAAGTACACTTTCTAACTTCAAGAGAGTTCACACCTCCCTTAAAGTCATTGGGCCAGAGAGCACTATGGGAGAAAACCCATAATCCCATTCTCTCAGAAGAGGCAGATAAAAAGCCAGCGATGAAGGATCTATGGCAGAATACATATTTTCCTCTTGGCTGGCTGATCGCGCTAGACTCGAGAGAAACGACTCTGCTGCAGAGAACACTTTTGGGATTTCAGTGGAGCTACGCCAGAAGCCCTCTCTCCACGGCAAGTTGGTGCTGGGCTCCCCAGAAGGAGATAAGAGAGATCTTCCATCTCTGTTGGAGGCAGAAGAAGGCAGAGGCAGAGGCTGAAGGACAGAACCTTTGGATTTGGAGACATCCGAAGGGCTCTAAGCCTCTAAACCGGCTGTCCTCTGAGAACAAACTCCAACATTTTGAACTCTTAACAACTATTATTGTCTGTTTGTATTTCACCTAACTTTTCTTCTAAAACTATTTCTGTTGCTGAGTATGCATATATCCACATATATGTGCACAAATATACAACTATTTGAAAATGTTATGTATTATATAATCTCTTTGTCTCTCAACTTTGAATTTTACTATAATTTTATCTGAGATCATGATTGCAGATTCTACTTTTAATAGTCTCACTATGCATAAAAAGATGGTGCCATCCCATCATTTTTACTCAAGGTATATATATATAGTAAATTCGTAAGGTTTGTTTTCTGAGCCTTAACTATTTTCTTTTTTTTTTTTAATTGTGCAATTTCATCACATTTTGGGGGTATACTTTTAAAAATTATGTGTTTCTATTACTCCCTTTGTAAAGTAGTAACTTAGTTTCTCATATTTGTCATTACATGGTATCTCAGCAGCCCCTTACTTATCATTCACCTTCATCTTCTCATCAGACACATTCCTCTTTATGATTTTACCAAATATAATATTTGTTATTGAGGTATTGATTTTTCCAGAAATATGAAATCAATTCATCTGCATTCACTAGTCTTCACTTTCGCCTTTCATATTTTTTAGTTCTTAGATTCTATTCAGCCTGTTTGCCTTTCCATTCAGAAAATAATGTGACTTTAAAATAGAAAACACAAATTCAATTACAAATATTAACCATTTCATCTCAATTCTTTATTGAAATAAAAACTGGACCTTATTAGCAGGGCTGTTGTGAAAATTAAATGACATAAAACCTGTAAAGTATTTAGATTTTTAAAAAGATATTTCATATATGAAAACCAGCTCACTTCCTTTAAAACAAAACAAAACATTAATCTCATATTCCAATTTATATTTTAGGGTGGTGGTTGTTGTTGTTAAAAGCAGAGAATGTTAGTTTTTTTTTTTTTTTTTTTCTTTCAACGTGAGATTTTTCCTATACTGACTGCCCATTTGGGTCTTTGATGTTGTAATCCTGAAACTTGATTCAAATGATTTAAGCTTTCACTTCTGTTGGTATCTTGTGTTAAAAGAAAACACAATTTTGAATTTGTCACTTTCCAGTATTTCATAATAATTTTCCTTTTGATATCATTGAATATGGAAATTTTCTTTTTCATGATTTTTCTCCTCTAAGATTTATAATCTTTAGAATATCTTTTTGCATCCCATTTCCAAATAAATTATTGTGACTCTGTAAAACTCTCATGAGGTTTTTTAGTCTTTAAAAAAAAATTGTTCTATTACATTTTCTTCTGTGGTGAATTTTTATTTCCCAATTCTTTCACTTTCTTCTCTCTCAAATCTATCAGTATGCAGATTGTCTTTTATTCTAAATTCTCTTGTCTCTGGTTAGACTTGTTGATTATTTCCTTATATAATCTAATTTCTATTCTTTTCTCTTTGATCTCTTTATTGAATTCTTTATTGCTCTTCTGAATGTCTCTGGATATTCTCAAAGGTGCTTAATTGTTGTTTCAGGATTTGCAGACATTGCTACACTATTTTCACTTTCCCCAAAGATTTTGATTTTATTTTCTTTGTTTCAAAGTTATTCACTGAGACTGCTCTCTGCCTGCTTCTGTCTCTCAATCACTGTTGTTTTTTCCATAGTATCCCTACTGAAAATGTTCTGGCCACCAAGCCTTTCCTTTCTGAAGACTCATGGTGTCTTTCATTGTCTTTTGTCAATTATTGTTTTTCTCCCCCAACCCCAGAAATAAAGTAGTTTTGTTAGAAATGGATGGCCAAATGGATAAGCCACTGAATGGCAGCTATCATAGGGACTGTTCTTCATTTATAAATCTCATTCTTCTGGGTGACATCTTACTCTCTACATCTGATATTCTAGACTTTTTATTGGTCATACAAAATGATTCCAAACTGGCTGAAGGAGCGTCTTCCCAGAAACAACCACTTAGTGTTGTGTTTTGAGAACTCTTTCTACTAATTTTCCATTTCATCCCATGCCTTGTTAATTCTAATCAATATTGCCTTTCTTTTCTCTTTCTAGTTTCCTGTCTTTTGGAATCTGCTCCTCCATAGCCAGCTCTTTCCCATTTCCTAACTTTAGAATTAATCCAATTTTTTTTGTCTCATTAATTATAATAGAGATTCAACTGGGGAAATGCAAAGTGATGAGCTCCAAAAAATTTATAACTGTGTCATCACAGTACTAGTATAGGTACAAGGGAGATATGTGGGAGCACCTAGATAATTGTGCTAGTAATTTGGTTTTCAATTGTTCTTACTGTTTTTCCTATAGAAATCAGTTGGTGATGGATTAGTTCTTTTGCTTTCCTTGCCATTGCTGAATTTCCTGAATATGGAAGGCTTTACATTGTTATTATTTTGTCTTTTAGATGGAGAATTGCCTTCACTTTGCTCTCTTCTCATGATACCAAGAATGTTTTTTTTTTCAAAAATATCATTAAACAACAAGGATTATGACCTTCCGTAAATTGACAATGAGAAAGAAAAATATATATATAATTAATATTTACCTCTGTACATAGTTAATAGTTTTGTTGGGGGAAGGAGTAGAAAATGAGAACTTCGTGCAAGAAGTTACCTGGGCATTTTCATTTCTAATTATGTAACAGAAATTTTAATTTCAACCATGATATACTGAATACTTTTGAACACAAAAAAGTGAGACTTTATGATTATACATTCATGTTATATCATAAACAGATTTTGAGATTTTATGTATAATATTTATTCATCCTACTTCCTTTAATCTCCTCCAACTCTGACAAATATCTCTATTTTTGAAAGTACCAGATTTCTTTCCCTAGAGAGTAAAAATTGACATATTGGTAAAGAACAGTGATGTGTCTCAGTAGTTTATAAAGAACATTGGAAAAGAGACTGAGGCAAGAGGAACTTTTATTATAAGTAGCAAGTCTTTCTTCTCAGTAGATTGAGGCAGTCTTAAAAGGACAATAGGCCCAGGGTTTCTACATTCATATGAACAAGTCAGGACTGTAAAATTGTATACTTTTCATAAGCATTTTTATACATTTCCTTCCTGTTATTCATTCTATGTATCCATCTGTCTGATATTTGTATGTATGTACATATACACACACACTTTTATGTATTTATAAATTTTCTCTTCTTTAAGTGTCTCTCAGAATGTCCCAAATCTAGTATTCATATATATGTATTTGTATATAGGTAGGTTGTGTGTATGTGTGTGTGTGTGTGTGTGTGTGTGTGTGTGTGTGTTGTGTGTGTGTGTGTGTGTGTGTGTGTATGTGTGTGTGTACATATATATAATGTATATCATATTATGACTATCCTGGATCATAAACTTTTCTCCTTTCACTCCATAAATATGTTTCTCTTAGAATTTTAAATTTTATTGTCTTTCATGTAGCCCTATACTGTTCTCTCTTTTTCCTTTAACCCTCATGATAAGAAAGTCAATCTTATTAATTCAACTGATTTCTAAAGATTAAAAGATTATCTCCATTCTTTGCATTGTATTTTCTTGCATTGCTTTATCTTCCTAGGAAACTACATGAGCTTCCAAAAATATTTCAGTGTCACTCTCTATGTGTGTTTTTTAAACCATTTTTCTAAATGAGGAAAATTATAGTCTCCTGCTTTGTGCAGTCTTTTTTGTCTAGAAACAAGTTATACATTGCATTTTCTTAAAGAGATCAATATTATTAGTGTAATCCTGGGCTTACAATCATCTGCATAAAACTCTCCTCAGTGGAAGTTACTGATTATTCATTTCTCCAAGACTAAATGAGGATCAGAGTTGTTCTGGTACTTGAAAATGGGATCCTTTTCTTGATTTCCAATTAATTCCCACTAACCTACTTTCTGTCTCTGTCTCTCCCGGTCTCTCTGTCTCTGTCTCTCCCTCTCTGTCTCTTTCTCCTCCCTTTCCCTTCTTCCTTCTCTCCCTCCTCCCCTCTCCCTTCATCCCCTTGTGTCAGCCTTGAGATGTCACTTATCAGCTGGGGACAGATTGGCTAAACATGTTTAGAAATCCTTTCTTCAGTTTTACAAGGCAGTATTCTTACTGTCTGCCCCTTTCCTTGATGAATGAGTGGTGGGACTTTGACTGCCCAGAGAGGGAGTAAGAGAAGGCTGTCAAGCAGAAGTGACAAGATGTGGTAGCCAGAGGGAAGTGCCATGTACAATGCCACTGAAATGAGAGGGATAGAGGTGAAGTGACATGCCTTCCAGGTACCCGAAAAGGTCAGAGAGACACTTGCCAATGACTTCAGTCTGTTTTTACTAGCTGAGCCAAGAAGTCTTAAGTCCCTGACAAGAGGACACTGAAACAAAAATGACCAGCTATATAGATCTCACTTCATACTCGATCCTGGGTCCATGCTTCATGCTAAAAAGAGAAAGCAGCAAGCCCAGGGGCCAGAGTTCCCGAGTATTTTTTTCACTGGATAACCATGAGTTCCAAACTATGTTATTCTATCTGTACTCCTTTTCCAATTATGAATCAGCTCAGCTATTTGTATCAAGCAAACTGAATTATGTATTTTCTTTTATTGTCAATTTTTTTTCTCAATGAATGCAAACTCATTTTCTTTCACCCAGTGAAAAATGAAGACAAACAAATCTCTTGTAAAAACATAAACTTGACCCTCAACAACTGTATCCCAAAAGTATTTGTCTCTATCACTTTAAATATCAGGACATAATATTTCTCTAAGATCATGACTTTGGAGATTTTAATTCTTTCAAATTTACTATGCTGTTATTGTTGTATACACTGTTTTCCTGGTTCTGCTCAATTCACATCTTATTAGTTTATATCAGTTGTCCTAAAAGGCATCCCTTTTATCATTTACTGGAGTAAAAAAATATTCTCAAGTATTCTTGGCATAATCCATCTCTCTAATTGTGAACTCCTGGGCTTGTAGCTTCCAATATCTGACAGAGTTTTTACTCTGTCAAAAACATCGCCCAGTGGATTGTGTTGACAATGTAGGAGAAAGTTAGTGTTCAAAGAGGCCTTAGAAATCACCTTCCCTAAAAAAGAGGTTTCTGGGAAGATAGTGGAGTAGGTCAGTAAATTTCAAGCACACAGGATTTCCCCCACAAACAGGACAGATTTGCATCTCAGGGTCAACATAGATCAGTGAAAACTAAGAAGAACAGGGATCCAGCTGTTACAGCCCAAAGAAGACCTGAAGAAAGCCCCTAGGCTGGGGATTAAGCCATGGGAAGTGTTTACACCTGGTTTGGCTCTGCACAGAAACCAAGTGGGACCCCTTGGGGCAAGGTATGACAATCATAAGAACTTGCATCTCCTGGGGAGTCAGGGGTCTGAGCCCAGGAAGACTGAGTGAACCTCAGCTTATTAGCATCAGAACCAACTGTATTTCCCCAGGTGGGGAAGGAGCCAGAACACCTAGTGAGCACAAAAACAGGGGGGAAGGGACGCTGCTTGTTGTGAGCACAAAAACAGGGGGGAAGGGACGCTGCTTGTTGTGAGCACTTACAGGTCTGGGGAGCTCATGGTTTGAGGTTCCTGGTCAGAGGGGAGAACTCAAGTGAAGCCAGAAGCATCTATCTCCCACCATACAATTAGAGGTGCTTACACCCATAGTTCTTATTAAAAAAAAAATGAATTGCCAAAGAAGAAAGAATTCTACCATAGAAACCATTGGAGCAGAGAAGTCCAAGGTTCATCTTCAGAAAACACTGAAATAAAAAAAAGCTTCTACCCCAAAGAGTACCTAACTATAAATGGTTCCCTGCCCAGAGAGAATTTATAGAAGAAAACAATTCTTTGAAAATTAGAATGGATGTATATAAAATAAGGATGCTCCATTATCACCACTATTATTCAGTATTGTATTAGAAATGTTGGCTTTAACTATAAAAAAAGAAAAATAAATTAAAGGAATTGGAGTAGGCAATGAAGAGATACTTGGAGAATTATCCACAAACCTTCTTGAAATAATTAACAGCTTTAGCAAAGTTGCAGGACCCATACAAATAAATAAACCTATACAAATATTCCACATTTCTGTATGTTACTGAAAAAGCTCAGCAGCAAAAGATAGAGAAATTCCATTTAAAATAACTAGACAAAATAAAATATTTGGGTGTCTATCTGTTCTCAAGATAAAATCAGGAACTATAATGAAAACAATTTTTTTTACACAAATAAAGTCAGATCTAAACATGTGAGAAAGTATCAATTGCTCATGGGTAGGTGAAGCTAATGTAATAAAAATTACCTACCTAAATTGGTCTATTTGTTCAGTTGCCATATCAAACTTCCAAAAAATATGTTATAGAGCTAGAAAAAGTAATAAGAAAATTCATCTGGAAGTACTGAAGGTCAAGAAGATCAAAGGAATTAATGAGGAAAAAAAAATACAAAGGACAGTGGTCTAGTTGTACCAGACCTAAAACCACTGAAGTTATGAAACCAAGAAATAACAAAACAAAATAGAAAGATGAAAAAATGAAACAGAATGGTAAATGTTTTACAATCTGCTTTCCAAAACTCACATGACATATTTTTCAGTTTACTCTGGATTTCTAGCTACTTTCTTAAGATTAGACAAGCAACAGAACAATAAGTCAAATCCTAATTTGATGATTTCTGAGGTATAAATGCTCAGCTTGAAAAATTTAACTATCAGCTCTCAGGAGTGAGATTTCCAACACCACCCGCATAGGAAAAGGGAGGAAACTACCTTATTCAACATGTAGACAACCTATTCCAAAGTGCAATGCTTTTAAAATCATCCCATTGGTGAATTTCAAACTAATCAGGTCCACTCAGGACTGAAGAAAATGATCATCTGTAGCAGTCACTGGTCCCTATAGATACACATAACCACCAGAGTCAAGTAAGTCATATTTATTTACTTAAAGGCAATAATATTAAAGCCTCCATAAGTAAAATGATATGCCATTCCTCAAACAAGTACATGTGACCTACAGTTGGACAGCTCCATCAATATTTTTGGCAGTGGACACTATTCTCATTACCAACACCTGGTGCACATTGAGTAAATCATTTCTTGGCTAGTGATACATGAGCCCATCTGTGCAAAATGGCCATATGCCTATTTTGAATTGGCTAGACCTTTGTCCTAAGACATAGGTTCCAAGCATGATGGCTTTTGATGACCTACATAGAGTTGTAAAAGCAATATATTGAATACAAATCTTTGATAAGTCAATAATATATGGATCACTTTCCCATTCATATTGTAGTAGCTTATTTTTGTGTCCCTTCTGTTCATAATAAATATGACAACAATTATTATAGATTCTAACAATCTATGAAAATGTAAGTGGCTAGATTTGAACTCAGGTCTTCCTGATGTTGGGTTTCTAATATTTAATCCAGTGAATTGCCTAAACTGCTGCCAGTATCTTTAGGTCAGATTCAAGCAATTTAATTAGAAATCTTTTTTTTTCTAATTTTTTTTTTTTTAGTGGATACACTATAGCCTTCTCGTTTCTGTCATTTCAATTGTTTAGGACATCTACATTTCCATTAAAAAAATCATGATAAACTGCAAATTACACTGTTCAAAAATGCAAAAATCTCAACTCTATAAAACTGAGAAAAGTATCTGAGCCACACATAAACACATAAAATGCTTTTAATTATGCAATTATAATGCTAAGCCTCAACAAAGAACATGCATCTCCACATAATTAGGAACTACTACAGTACCTCTCTTGTCCCAAATTTTTCCATATACTGCCTCTTCTAAAAAATCAACATTTCTTAGCAGCAAATTATTTATTATGACAAGATTGTATGATTTTTAAAAAAATTGTATTTATGTATGTACATATCCTAATGATCAAAATATTTTTATTTTAGGAGCTTTCCCAAATTGGGAAATCAAATCTCATGAACAAATATGCTTATCTTTTTGAATGAACATTTACTGCTTGAAGGTGTAAAAGAATCCTCATTTCTTTTCACTGCCTGCTTAATAAGTGCAAATATATATGAACTTCAAGAAAAGAATCAGTGGAAATCCTTGATTTATAACGTGAGTCTCTGTGTGATTTTTGTTTTCAAAGGCAAGTTACTCTGAATTCACCTTCTAAGCTTATGTAGGTTTCCTCACAAAAGTATCTTTTTGCTTTTTTTTTTTTTTTTTTTTTTGCAGTCATTCAATTTGACTGTACTCCTCAACACTAAGAACTCTAAAGAAAACTGCCTGTACTGGCAAGACTTACATGAACTGATGCTAAGTGAAATGAGCAGAACCAGGAGATCATTATATACCTCAACAATGATACTGTTTGAGGATGTATTCTGATGGAAGTGGATCTCTTCGATAAAGAGAGCTAATTCAGTTTCAATTGATCAAAGATGGGCAGAAGCAGCTACACCCAAAGAAAGAACACTGGGAGATGAATATAAACTGCTTGCATTCTTGTTTTTCTTCCTGGATTATTTATACCTTCTGAATTCAATTCTCTCTGTGCAACAGGAAAACTGTTCGGTTCTGCACACGTATATTGTATCCAGGATATACTGTAACCTATTCAACATGTAAAGGATTGCTTGCCATCTGGGGGAGGGGGTGGAGAGAGGGAGGGGAAAAATCGGAACAGAAGTGAATGCAAGGGATAATGTTGTAAAAAATTACCCTGGCATGAGTTCTATTAATAAAAAGTTATTAAAAAAAAAAGAAAACTGCCTGTTCAAGACCCTCTTTATGACTAGTTACCAATTCTAGTATAAATATGACTCCTTCTCTTTCTTTTTCTTCTAGTATAAACATAAAGACACTTCCTTTTCCTTTTCCCCATTTCTCCTTCCTCTTCTTCCCCTTCACCATTTTCTCTTCCCTTCTTTCTTTTGCCTTCTCTTTCTCCTTCTTCCCCCCTTTTCCTTACCTTTCCACTTCTTTCTTTTACCCATCCATTTCTCTTTAAAGAGTGACATTGTCAGATGTTACCTGGGTGTTTAGATTGTTTTTGTTATGATGGAACTATTTAAAGTAGTTTGATTTAGTCATTTTTACCAACATCATTATAAATAATTTTTATTTCTAGCAGGTTTTATAACAACTTTCTCTAGGCTAATACTTGTGCAAAAAAAAAAAACTTAGACAAACTGCTATTTTTTTGCCTATTTTCATTCTAAAATAATCTATGATAATGCATAGGCTTTCTCTTTATGGAGATTTGACAGGGTGAACTGAAAAAAAATTGACAAAAATATTTTTAAAATCTTCCCACAAGATCTAAATGCAATCATTGAAATTCTTTTGTAGCTTGCACATGGATAATAGGTTAGGATATACTCTCCATAGTTGTGTGTAACTGATTTTTAAGGGGGAATAAAAACCTGGGTAAAGATCAAGCTACTTTATAATGAGCAAAACATGGTTAGTTTGAATTTTTCATTTCAGAAGCCACTTTGTAGGAATTTATTTGGGTGCTTTTAAGTGCAATGTTAACATTTTAGCCTGTTGGATTAACATTTAGAAAATTAGCTAGGAAAAGAAAATAACCTTAAACACACACACACACACACACACACACACACACACACACACACACGAGTTAAATAAAACTAAATAGAATCCTAACTTCTTCTAAACATCATTGTCAATTTTATATATTTTGTAAGAATTTGATTTAGGCATAACAGAGACAAACAAAAAGCTGATCTTTGGCATATTTTAATCCTTACTTTTTTCTCTCTTTTAACTGTTCAATATCTGAATTTTTTATGTATTCTGCATATATGTCAAACTAATTATAGTTTCCTATTTATTAGACATATATTGTTTTTTAGCAAATGATTTCTACAAATACAAATTTCTGTAACTCGAGTTAGAGAAGCCATGGATCCAAACTAGCATACCACAAATAGCATCTTTTTGTTTTTTGGAATTTTTCTCTATTTCTGTACAGTTTTTATCATGCTGTATTCTGATGGAAGTGGATCTCTTGGATAAAGAGAGCTAATTCAGTTTCAATTGATCAAGGATGGACAGAAGCAGCTACACCCAAAGAAAGAACACTGGAAATGAATATAAACTGCTTGCATTTTTGTTTTTCTTCCCGGGTTATTTATACCTTCTGAATCCAATTCTTGCTGTGCAACAAGAAAACTGTTCGGTTCTGCACACGTATATTGTATCCAGGATATACTGTAACCTATTCAACATGTAAAGGACTGCTTGCCGTCTGGGGGAGGGGGTGGAGGAAGGGAGGGGAAAAATCGGAACAGAAGTGAGTGCAAGGGATAATGTTGTAAAAAATTACCCTGGCATGGGTTCTATCAATAAAATGTTATTAAAAAAAAAAAACAGTTTTTATCATTCATTATATGGCATTACTTCTTTATAATGTTAATGGACTTCAAATGACTGAATAGTTGTTGCTTTTTCCTTCTTATAAACTATTAAAAAGTGAGTTGGACTCAATCTTTTTGGAACTTGAGTCTGTATTTATAATGGTGTCAGGGCACTCCTCTACCATTACAGGCTAATTTTTTTTAATAGCCTGGAATTATAGAGAAAAATGCAGACATGAATCAGAAGTACACTTGATCTCAATATATGTAGCTGTAGAGTCACCTAATTCATTAGAGTATTAAACTAGATAAGCTCTCAAGTCCTTTCCAATTCTAGGACTCTGCATAAGCTTATAGAACTTGCAAGATCCTATGGACACTACTTCCATTTATATCAATTCTTGTTAATTTACAAACACCACATCATTTTCTTTTTTTTCACAAATCTTATGAGGAAAAAAAAGGGTAATTCTGGTGCACCAGCACTAGATTTTGCATAACCTTTTATTGTTTCATTCCTCCCAAAAAGTGTGGAGTTCACAAGTGGGGGAAATTAAATTCTCTGCTTAAATGAAAAATAAGCTCTTTTTCCTAGAGAGATGAAGATAATTGTAAGAATTGCAAGGTAGGAGGATGGAAATTAGAGATGAAGCTCCAAGATTAACATCATTTGAAATATTTCAACTTTGATTGTTTTTGTTGTTCATTATTTCTCTTAGATTGTAGCCAAAAAACAATTTCATATTATTGTTCTATGAGTCATCACTATCCAAAAAGTTCTTTTCTTTCTATTCCCTTTCTTATGGGCTTCAATTCTTTTAATTGGCAGGATAGCTAGCTAGTTAGATATACAGACAAACAGTTAAGTAGGTAGATAGGTAGGTAAGTAGATAGAATAAACACATATTCTCTCAAGTGCTTATCCCATCTCCCACTTGCCTGATGAGTTAAATACCCGGTACTCAGCTATTAGATTTCCTTAAAATTCTAGGGAGATTCTAGGGGGAAGTGGCTGAAAGATTCTCATTTTAGTCCTGTATGTTGTGAAGTCCTCTTGGTATGTTACCTATCACGATTTCAACTAATTAACAATTTAGTCAGCCTAGGTCAATTAATTTTTGGAAATAGACATTTCCTAGGTTTGGTAAAAGCTGTAGTTACAAAACATCCCTCCAAAAGTTTGTAACATACTCTCCCATCAATAAATACACTCCTAGTGGAATTGTGAATCTTAATCTTGATCTAGTTAACCCCCAGTGCAGCTAGTGCCCTTGAGACAAGATGAAGTCCTACAGAAATCTGAAATTTATAATGTCTTCCTCTGGACCAAGTGTAGGTAAATTGCAGGTAAGAAAGAATTTAAAGCAAAACCAAAGTGTTCTCTGCCATCCCCAAGCAACCTCTTAGAGGAAGTTTCTGGAACACTCTTTGTTGTTAATAGACATTCTGACAACTTGCATTCTAAACTTCTATTTTATAGATTATTCATAGATTAACCAGTCACAACCTTTTTCCTGTCAACTCCAATATATCAGCTTATCTCTAGATATTTCACACTTTCTAAAATCTTTGATTAGTTGAGACGTATTTTCAACTCATTACGATACATAAACAATTTTAAGTAGGATGGGAAGGGACATGACTGATTTACAAGAAAGAGAGACAGAGACAGAGAGAGGAAGAAGGAAGAGGAGGAAGGAGAGAAATGAAGTTAGCTTTTTTATTAAAGTTCTTCCAGTATACCAGACACTATGCTAAATCCTGGTCATATAGGCAAGTGTTCCCCTTTTTCATTGAGCATATGCCATATAAAAAGGTACAGGAAAGTAAAGGGCCATGGTGAAAAGATGGCTAAGAATTGGCATAGGGAATTGAGCCCCCACAAGATGAGGCAAAAATTAATCTGCCAGAGCTGAGGAATCTCTGTGTGAAGTTCAACATACTGGTTGAAGGAAATTAAGGATGAACAGAAAGCAAGTGACATGGTAAAGAAAATGATCTACTCCTCTCAGTTTATGACTGAGAGAAAAGCAGTTTTCTGGACCAAGAGGGTATTTGTACTAGTTAAAAGTACTCTAGATAGGCAGCTCTCTCTCTCTCTTTGAAATCAAATGCAGCGTTTTGTTTTGTTATTCAACTAAATTCAGCACCATAGAAGATGTGAAAAGTACAGTGAAAGAAAAAAAAAGAGAGAAATTAAACAAGATAAAACACAGACTAAAACAAAATGTAATTCCAATAAGAAAGAAAAATAGCTTAGAGAATCACTTTATTTCCAGTACTGAGCAGTTCTGCCATGCTGTATTATCTCTTAGTAGCATTATTCAAGTTATCTTCTGACCTTTTTCTCTCACTTGAAATAGATTACTGGAGTTAATGACTGACCCTTAGATTCAGCATCATTGTGGATTTAAATCAATATGTTCTTTCCACTTTTAGCAATGAACTTAAAATATCTGCCTATTTTCTTTTTTTCAGAAGGCCCCCTAGCAAACACTTAGAAAATAATAATTCACCTATGGACTATGAGTCATGTTGGGCTCATGAAGCTGTGACTTCTGAGAATGAGTAGTTCATCAGCAATAGATGAAGCTGTCATTATCAAGCACCTAGTGTGTTTTTTTGGTGGTTTTTTTTTTTTTTGCACTATGCTTTATGAGTAGAAAGTCTTGGGTGAATAATTATAATGTTTCTCTTTTTTGTTTTTATATATTTTTTGAGATTGGGTCCTCTTTTGTCCCCCAGGCTGGAAGTCCAGCAGTCCAGCAGCCCCTAATCCCAAGGCAAAATCTTGGAACTATTCCATTTCTGACCTGGGTTTGATTTAGTGGCTCCCTGCCCACCAGATTGATGCCAGAAAATGCATACACACAATCACCTTTATCTTTGCTGTATCTCAAAACTCCCAAATTCACCAGCTACAGCCTCCCCAGGAGGAGGGATTATAGAAATATGTTACCATACCCAGCTCAATAAGGCTTTCCTAAGGGAAACATTTCCTGATTCCCCTAGATACTAATTTTTTCTTTTCTGCTTCTTGAAACTTTAACTTCCTTTCCCTTCCCATTTGCTGTTCCCTGAGCTACTTGGTATTCCACCTCTATACCTTTTCACAAGTTGTTCCACATGCCTAAAATATATTCCCTCTTCACCTCTGCCTCAGAGAATCTCTAGCTTCTTTCAAATCTCAATTCAAGTGCTACCTCTTATGGGACATCTTTGCTGGTCTCTGACATTGTCAGTGCTCTCTCTTTCCTCAAATGATCCTGTATCTGTTTACATGTAGTATCTTCAATAGTTCAGTGGTGCCAGGTACTATTTTCATTTTGTCTTTGGACCCACAGCACCCTTACATAGTACTCTAAATGCTTAAGAATTGTTTGTTGGACTACATTGATTTGGTATTAATTCACCAGCAAGAACCTTGTTGTCCAGAAACTCCTCAGAATGTTTTATCCAATATTATTCAAATTCAGACCATGAAAATTCAGAAAAGCTGTCAACCAAAACAAAACAACAAAACTCACAATAAAATGGTATATAAGCATTATTTATGGTGGCATTTTTAGTGCTATACTGTCCTACTGATTAGATTAGGGATGGAAGTCTTTACCATAATGAAATCCAAAAGAAAATATCTTTTCCTCAAGCCCAGAGATAAAGAGGAACTCAGCCTAAAATGATTAATTACTATGATCTGCTAAATATCCAGAAAAATCCTGTTTCATGTAAGCTAGTTTGTTATATTAAAAGGACAAATTGCAATAGCACAAGCATGTCCTTTGTTCTCTCAGCAGACAGTATTTTTTAAAAATGAGTGATGAAAGAAAACATTTTAAAAGAGTATATTCACTGTTTCCTTGATTATTCCACTCTCCTGGTATAACAGAAATAGTACCAGACTTGGAGTCAGAGGACATGAGTCCAAATTGTGGGGAGTTGCGGGGAGAGGGCATGTTGGGGGAAACTTAGACAAAGAGAGGAAGAGAACAGAGAAAAAGGAAGAGATTAGAGCTGGGGAGAGAGATAGACAGAGATGGGGGGGGCAGATAGGAGAGAGACAGAAAGGGAGAGTGGAACAAGATTTGAACAAAATGATTTTCAGAATCTAATCTCTAAATCCTAAAATCTGATGCCTCAGTGTGGAGGACTTCCTCATGGTCCCATGTGTCCTTAGTCCAATGTCTCACTGTGGTATGTCAGTCCATCATCCAGAGAACAGCTTAGCTAAATCTTGAGTGTTAAATTACGAGAATGTTTTTCACCAGATGATAAATATTGTATTTGTTTGTGGGGGGATTGGGGAAAAAAATCTAAAGCAGCAGGTGAATCTCAATTGTATGGGTTTAGCTTACTCCCTTGTGCTATTGTTAGGCCAAGTGGCAGTCCAAATGAGAAGCTCTATAAACTAGATTCTGTCTTTGTGTCTCTTAAAAAAAAAGATGCAGCATCCTAGTCCTTTGGCACTACTGTCATGGGGTTGGAGGGAGGGCAGAAGGCCAAGGTATCATGAAAGATTTGTTTTAAGGTTTTACGGTATCTGTGATTGGTAGCCAATGGGAATCTCCTTCAGCACTGAATAAAATGTGATCATGTCATTTTCTCCAAGTAGTTAGAATCAGTCCTCAAAGCTCCCACCTAGGTTATAGGAACCAGGATGGTAACTGAGCATATTCTGTGAATTAGCCACTATAGGTCAATTCAGTCTTGTTACATAAGGATTCAATATTTTAAGTGTGTATTGGTTCTCCTAGAGTGTAGATCCTAACCCCTCTTCACTTTCTTGTCCATGATTTCCATAATTCTCCATAAAGGATACTCCTAACTATTTGAAGGCTTTCCTTTGCTTCTCTTAACACTCAGATGTGCTAATATACAATTCAGGTTCATCTCTTAAATTCTCATTTTTATTAGGTGGTCTTTTAAATGTCTTTTCCTATTTCATATGTAACTTTTCTAACTCTTCCTAAATTCTGATTATGGAAATTTTCAGAAAATAGATATTTATGTACATTTCTTTTCAAAGGATATTTGTTTTGCAAATTTTCCTACTCTGTTCTCTAGCAATACAAAGGGATTTGTGAACTTAACTTTCAAAAGTGTAATTGATGCCTTTTGTTTCTACATAATAATCAGTTTTATTATGTCAAACCACAATGTCTCAGAGTCTTATATCTGGACATGGGAGGACTGAAAACATGCTTCTTTTTTTTTTTTTAAACTGATCTGAAAGGGGACTATACTCAAGAACTTTTTGATTTTTACTTCATTAAAGACATTAATTAAGAGAAAGAGCTAAATCATAGCCTACAGGCTACATAAATGTAATGCACAAAGATTTCACATAAGCTACATTTTCCCCCTAAAAAGACTGTAGAGCCATTCACTATGCTTAATTGTGCTACGGGACCAATGTTCAAACGATTAACATGGTTTACTGGTCACCTAAGGCATAAAGGCTGAGGACAAGAATGCTCCTTAGGCTTGTCAAACTGTGGAAGTTAATATCCCCTCCTGACTTAAGTGTACTCTCATGGCAAAAGCAGAGATCACTGAAGTAATATCTTTCTGAATCCATACTGAATCTTTGTAAATTATTTTTTCCATTCTGTTGTTCAATACATTTTCTTTTGTTAAAAGAAATTATGTTCTTTAAGTGTTTTAATTCATTCCAGACCTAAGGTCAAACCACTTGACTGCTCTGTATTAGGTGTGATTCAATATAATAAAATGGAATCCTTTTTTGACATGAAAGCAATATTATAAGTATTGGCTATTTCCCCAGCATTTTCCACATAAGTATCTATTATCTACAATATGGACAAATATGGGAGTGAAATACACCTGGATCTATATAGAAGTATAGCTGAAAGGAAACTCAACAACCATGTAGTCCAGTCCTCTCCAGTCCTTCCAACTATCTTCATGTTTGTGGATAAGGAAACTGAGGTTTAGGACATTTAGTGGGAGTACAGGGCTGAAGAAAGTGGGTCAGAAGACAGAAGAAGAGGACCTTTCCTCTATATCCACATAGGGTAGTGACAGTATATAAATTATACAGTCAAATTCTAAAGTCTATAAATTAAAGAAACAGGGGAGAAAGGGAATAACAGAAATCATCATACACAAAGGCACATACAGACTGCTATGAGAATGCTCCTTGCATTCTGTCACAAAAGCAATTTGTGCCCACTCAGATGATTTTGATAACCACTTTTAATCCATTCAGGACTCATTCCTAATGGGTATTTCCTTTCCAGTTACTAGTAGCGATTTGTTTCCTGTCTAAATGTTGCTCAGACTAAGATAAATAGAGGACATGAGTTTCAGGAATGTGATCTTACTTTATCTTTTTTTCAATGTTTCAGGAGTTCTACTTTAAATGTGGTGCACACCCAACCTCTGCCAATGAGACATCAGTGGCTCTGAACCTTATTACAACAAACAGTCGTGGTATCAGCTGTATCACATGTACTGATGTCAGGTAAAAATAGCAAAAAGACTGCCCTTCTCAGCTAGATTGTTTTCCTCCCTGCTCTTAAATGCTTCTCCTCACTCCTTTCTTGGGAATGTGCTTTGTTTTGTGTATTATAAACTGCAAAATGAAGTACAAAAAGAACCAAGTTAAACACTACAATGAATTATAATAATTGATAATGGAAGTTTGTATGAAAAGTATTTGGATATTTGGTATTAAATCTTACCTCCTGTTTACTAGATTTTAAAACTGTATCTGCTGTCAAATGTGTTTTTGTTGTATTATAGGAAACGAACCATCAGCTCTAATACTTCATTTTGAAAAAAAATACAATACCTTGCTATACAGGAGGATTTTTGAGGACCCAAATAACAAAAAAAGAAAACTGTAAAAATGTGTCTAGCAGAGAGAAATAAATTAATTTGAATAACAGCAATGTAAGAGCAAGAGAGGACAGAGCATTGACATTATTTTATTTAAAATTTAGAATCTTGAGAAAATTAATGTCGGTATACCTGGGCAACAGGTGTATTATTTTTTTAATGGGGGTGACAGGGAGATATTTTTTCTGTTTTCCATTGAGATTAGAAAGATAGAATAGTGGTCTAGTGATAGAGAGTGCCATATGCATCCAGAAAGAGGACTGTGGGGACTGAGTGTGGACCACAACACTCATTTCACCTTCTTTTCATCTTTTTGTTGCTGTTTGCTTGCATTTTGTTTTCCTTTCTCATTTTTCCCCCTTTTTGATCTGATTTTTCTTGTGCAGCATGATAAATGTGGAAATATGTGTAAAAAATTGCCTATGTTTGACATATATTGGATTATGTGCCATCTAAGGAAGAGGGTAGAGGGAAGGAAAGGAGAAAAAAAAATTTAGAACACAAAGTTTTGCAAGGGTGAATGTTGAAAACTATCAATGCATGTGTTTTGAAAATAAAAAGCTTTATAATTTTTTAAAAGCTAGAATAGGTTTAAATTATGCAAAGATAGATTTAATTTATCTTTGAGGAAGAATTTTACTAGGAGGTTATCTTAACAAAGGGAGCTGTTGAACTCCCTCATTTCCAGAGTTTCCAGAGCAGAGTTTTGTTAAAATATCTTGTTTTCCTGTCTCAGAACAGTGGTTAAAATTACCTTTTAGGCCCTCAAGATTGCATAATAAATAGGTATCAAGTATTTTGAGGCACTACTTCTAAGTCTTCAATAAAGTGATTTTAACTATACTTTAATTGATTAAAACCTGATTACCTCAATAGCAGCTGTTCAGAAAAAGACATTTCCAAGAATTATTAATACTTAGACATGTTTTCCTTTCTGCTGCCTGCTCAGTCAATACAAGTCTGCTGATTTTTGAGAGTATTGTAACAGAAAACAGAACATTATAACTAAATAAATACACTGTGTAGAACTTTACTGGCTTGCTTACAATTGAAATTGCAGAGACAGTATTTTAAAATGTGAAACAAGGCCAACTCAAATGGCTTTCCACTTAGAATAGTTAAAAGTATACAAAAATGTTTATAATATTGTTGAGTTGGCCTATATGATAGCAATGGAATAGTGTAATACCTTTTCTCCTTCTTGAAGAAGGGGTGAAACATTCTGCCACCCAGAATGCAACTTAGTTAGCGTTTTGAAACTCTTTCATTAAGCTTAAAAATGATGGCATTAAAAATATGTAACTGCTCCCATCAACAATGTTCCTGTGAGATGCGTAGTATTTATCATGGGACAGCTAAATTGTACAGTTGGTAGAACAGGAACCCTGGAATAGAAAGACCCCAGTTAAAATGTGCCTTCAGATACTAGCTGTGTAACCCTGGGCAATTCACTTAACCCTGTTTGCCCAGTTATCTCATATGTAAAGTGGACTGGAGAAGGAAATAATAAACCATCCCCATAGCTTGGCAAAGAAAACCCCCAAAGGTATCATGAAGAGTTGGACAAGACTAAAACAATTGAACAAGTATTACTATGTTACAGAACTATCATATTTTTGCTGGAATCCCTACCATAAATGGTTGAAGGAAACCATCCACAAAGTTGGTCCTTTAATTGTTTAAAAGAAAACAAATGAACAAATAATTTTTCATATAACTTTAGAAAGGTTTTTTTTTGAAAGGAGTAGATCGTCTTTGAGTATTTCATAGGGCTGTCAAGTGGAAAAGCGACTAGATTTCTTTTATTTTTTAAATTAAAGATTTGTTTCCCAAAACATTCATAGATCATTTTCAGCATTCACCCTTGCAAAACCTTATGTTCCAAGTTTTTTCCCTCCCTTACTCCCACTCCCTCCCCTAGACAGCAAGTAATCCATAGTTAAACAATCCCACAATTATCATGATGCACAAGAAAATAGATGTGTTTTTTTAGGTTCCAGAGGGCAGAAAAAGAAACAAAAGGTAGAAGTTTTAGAGGCAAATTAAGGCTCAATATAAGAAAATAACAGGAAAAAAACCCTAACAATTATTTCCCAAAGTGGAATGGTCTATTTTGGGAGATAGGTTCTCTTTTAACTAGAGGTATTTAAATGAAAGCTGAATGATGGTTTGAGGTGATGTTATTATTAATAATAATTGTTTTGATAATGATTTGCAGAGTACTTTATAAATATTAACCCATTTTATTCTCACAACTCTAGAAGGTGTCATTATTATCATCATTTAAAGATGTGAAAATTGAAGCAAGCAGAGATAAGTGACTTACCAAGATTCTACAACTATGAAATGTTTGACATTAAATTTGAACATGGGTTGTCCTTACTCCAGTCCCATGTAGTAGATGGGATTCTTGGTCAAGTACTGGATTTGATTAGATGGTTTGTGACATTCTGTGATCCTGCAGAATTTAATTTTTATTTTTACTATTACAAAGTTATTTCCTTCAGAGATATAGCATGAACAAATAAAAGTACAAAGATTTCTATCCATATCTCTGGATCATACTCTTACTTATACCAATTTGATCTTGATTAAGCCCAAAATTTAGCTCAGGTTCTAAGTAGTATTCGTCCCACCTATTGATTATTGCTAAGTGTGTCTTTGCATTGAGATGCAAAGTTAACTTTTGGGGGATTTTGTGTAATAGACACTCCCAAATTCTTATAACTATCGCCCTTAGAAACAAAGGAAAAGGCAAATGACCACAGAGGGAAAAACATATCCTAAGACTGTCTTCCCCTTACCCCTTACCTTATGATGTCTCACTAAATATCATGAGCAAAAGACTCACCAATTTTCTTAGACTCACATGAAAAAAAAATCTTTAAGATGGTTTATCCATCTAACTACTTAATTGTATTCTTTCTTTTTAAATTTATTTTATTTTATTTGAAAATATATTTATGCATACATATGTAGATACATACAAGTCTTTCCCATCCGGGAAATATGGAAGGTGGCCCAGGGCCACATCTCAGCAGCATAGCTAGATCTGGTGTTCTCACTCTGTCCAGGTTCACTCTGCCTTCCTGGACTCAAACCCCAAACTGACAAACAGTCCAGGAGATGAAAGTCTGTGGTTCCTGCTAACTAGCCTGAGGGGTCCTCACTTGATATTTCTTCAGAACTAGCCCAGAGGTATTTGTATTTAGACAGATTAATCCCCAACCCCAGGTCTTTCTTAAGATCTTTTCACCTTGTACTAAGAAGACCCCTCTTCTATCCCACATCTTGATTTTTCAACAATCTGTGTTCTCCTTTAGGGGAAAATTTGTTCTATTTGTAGGGGAAATCTGAAGAGTTTGACATTTACCAACCTACTCTACCATCTTCCCAGAATCTTGTCTTTAATTAAATGTTCTTGATAATTATGAAGTTGTCCATCCTTGAGTAATAAATGTGATTTATATCCTTTACACTCAGTACATAGAGATACTCAAGTTATTTACCTAATTTTTTTTTAACAGACAAATAATGCATGTATAGACAAAGGTTTTTTGTTTCTTTGTTTTTACTGTTCCTATAACTTTCTTATACTTTCAATGAGGGATCATTTCCAAAAACTCTTTGTATACTTTGGATAGAATTGCCAAAGGAAATTGTGGTAATTGTTATTCTGGTAATAGTGATAGAGACAGATATTTTAAAAATTGGATTGATTCTTGATGTTTCATAGAGTCATTAGCGTCCACTTGCCAAACT
This sequence comes from Antechinus flavipes, assembly GCF_016432865.1. Classification (NCBI taxonomy): domain Eukaryota; kingdom Metazoa; phylum Chordata; class Mammalia; order Dasyuromorphia; family Dasyuridae; genus Antechinus; species Antechinus flavipes. The sequence goes on along the minus strand of NC_067401.1, from coordinate 352,199,047 downwards.
CTTGCTTTTAATGTATTGTTTTCTGTGGTGTTTTTTTTCTTCTTTAAAATAAATATAATGGTTTTCTCTGGGGGAAAAAGCAGGTTTCTTGGGGAGGTTTTCTGGAGGCAACCTTAGTTTCAGTTGAAAGTAAATAATCACCCAAAACACAGCCAGCTGGTAAAAATGCAAACGTTTATTTTCTCCTTCCAAAATAGCCCGGTTAGTTAAGGCCTATCTCTCTGCTTGATTCTAAGAACTCTTGCCGCTTTGTCCTTTGCCTTTGCCTCTGTTTTCTTCAGCCTCCAGCCAGCACCAAGTTGAATCTGTCTTGCCTCCGAGAGAGGCCTTCTGGCTCTCAATCTCCCAGAGTGCTCTGTGTCTGCACCAGCGTGCTCATCTCCAATCTAATTCAGCTGAACTCTCTTGACTGGGCTCACTGAAGCTCCATTTGTGCTCCTTCACGAGAGAGGGATTATGGGTTTTCTCCCATAGTGCTCTCAGGCCCTAAGAGCTTCAAGGGAGGTGTGAATTCCCAAAGTTACACAGTTAACTTTATGAATCTCCCATACTTGTGAATTCCAATGAGTACTTAAATACTTCTTGCTTATATGAGCTCTCTAATGTTTCTCTTTTTTGACTTTCCCTTTCTTTTAAAGTTGAGCCCTACTCCCTGTGCCAGGCTTGGCTGTTAACCTGGTGCCTCACTGATTTTACCTTGAATATCAAAGAAGAGGTGAGGTGGAGAGAGAGTGCTGGCTAAGGAAGTGGAATGGTGTTTGACTGGTGATGCTGGAAGATGTAGGGTTTTAGCATCTTACCTAATGTTGAATTGGCATTTTAGTGGTAGTTTCTCTGTTTCTTGGGTAGTCTCTGTTGCCCTGAGCTACAATGAAGCATGTGTTGGTCTGGCTTCCCTCTAGAGGATTCCTAATTGTCCAGAGCTGTGAGAAATAAACAAGGTAAGGAGCTTACATTTTATTCCTTAAATAATAGACATCCATTTAAGGATTTTGAAAAGAGGAACAATCTGATTAGATCTGAACTATAATAATATTATCATAGTTCCTTCAAAATTAATATCAAATATACAATTTTACTCTTGTATTAATTTTTCAATTCTATTAAAATGTTAAGGAGAGTTTAAATAAAATCAAGATTTGATATTTTAGTAGTAACTTCTTCGCTAGGAGGTTTTTGGGGGTAGTGGTGAGAGTGAGTGATATTTTTTACTTTTTTTTCTTCTTTTCCTTTCTATATGGTAGCCATTGTGTTGAACATTGAATATATAAATACATAAAGTGAAACTTTCCTACCTTTAATGCTTAAGTTCTACTAGGGGGTATATAATAAGTTCATAATATAAATACAAGATACACTCTCACACCATAGCCAACAGGTCACATTCTTGAAAGGGCATGGCATATTCCTCTTTATTTGTTTATGAACAAAGAGTGCAATGTCATTGTAGATTGGATATCAGCTAACATATAGTCAATTGTGTTAATGATATAGGAAGCTTAGGTAAAATTTTTAATAGATTTTCTTTATGGGACACTTATAGAAACATTTCAGAAATTGAAGAAAAAAAATGAAGAAGTCAAGTGAGTAATTGGTGTGTTCAGAGAAGAGGGGGAAGGAGAGAATCAGATGCCCTGTTTCACTCCTTAGTACATTGTGGAGTTATTTGGCATAACACTTAACCTTTCTGAGCCTCATCACAATGCCTGACTAAAAGTAAGCACTTCAGTGAATTCTTTTGATTTGACTTGACTAAATATGAAAGGTCATACAGAATGATCTCTAAGATCCCTTCCAGTTCTGAATCTCATTATTTTAATTTTTGTTGAGGGGAGAAAGAAGAAAAAGGAAAATAATTTGTTAGATAGCTAGCTGCTTTCATCTTTTTTCTTTAATAATTGACTTTTTTAGAAAGGCAGCCATATATATTTTTCATATTGCTTTATGAAAATGGATACAAATAACTTAAAAAAATAGTTTAGGAAAATTAGTTCAAGGTCAGTGCTGTAGCCATTATCTGTTCAGCCCTGTGCCCATAGCCTCCACATGAACTTCTTTACACTGTAAAAACTAATGCTAATGTTGGTAAACTTGAATCATGAAAAAGAGGTTAAATGCTGTACTGTATATTCCACTCAAGGGGACAGGGAAGTGATTAATAAATTTTAGAAAACTTTTCATAAAAGGAGGCTTTTAAAATACATTATTTAGCAGTTGGAAAACTTGGTTATACAAATATAAGCTTCTAGGGAGCAAGGATTATTTCATTATTTTCTTTGTACCCCAGTGCTTAGAACAGTGTATGGGACATGACAGGCATAGGGAACATCATATCTATGATTTTACTGATATAGAGAGCTCCCAGATGAAGAACTTCCTTCTGTTGATGCAGGTTGGCACCTTTTCTGCAATTTATAGATTTAGGAAATTGCTTAGAATACTGAAAGATTAATTAACTTATCTTTGGTCATACAACTAACATGTCAGAGGCTGAACTTCAGTCACATTCCAGGCCCAAGGTTAATGCCCTGTCTTACACTTCACTCCATCTCTATTTTGATTAGGAATGAATAAATATTTGATAAAAATGAGAAAGATAATAATGGCACATGCTTCCTTGAGTTGTGAGGATCAAATAAGATGATATGTACAATACTTTGCAAATCTCAAAGTACTATACAAGATAGTTATTAATTATGATTATTTTTTGGCTTAAGGCATTTTGTTTACCAGAAAGGATAGAAAAATTTGTCCAAGCAACCCACTTTTTAATAGCAGTGAAAAATTTATTATTATTTTTTTTATTATTATTATTATTATTCATATCTGCCTGTCTTAAAAAATAATTCCATCCCTGCCTTCCATAATCTATTTTTTTTTCCCAAGAAACCATTTGAACAGATAAACAACTATAGATGGAATAGAGGAGGATGGAAAGTTAAAATATTAAGAATAAACTTAGGAACACCAAGTATTCTCAGGGAACCATCATGTATCTCCATGTATGCATCTGGGTATGTATGTGAGTGGGTATAAAATACCCAATATTTGATGAAGTTATAAGAGAGTTAGAGGCATGAGAAAAAGTACTCATGAGCTTAAGAAAGCTTGCTTAGCCTAGAGCTACCTAAAAACTTTTTCATTATCAGTAATCTGATATCTTTCAATCAATATTTTATAGATTACATATTTTTCAGGTTGATCTCAGCCCCCCTATCTTGTTGATATTAACCTTCATGACACAAACACTTTAGTCCTCCTATATTATTATTTATATTTATATTATTATATATATTATGTAAATATAATAATAAATTTGTCATATTTTATGCACAATCAGCTCAAAGACATTATTGGAACAATACTTTGAAGTCTTACCTGACAGTATTATTGTGACTGAAAGCACTCCTATAAACCTTACAATATGACTTAAAGATGACTTATCATTAAAAACAAAACACATCTCCTCCCAAATGTGATATATCCAAAAATATAGACTCAATGTAAAGTTTCTTTCTGATGCTTTAGCCTAATGTTCATATGTAGAACCGTTTGTTTGCTTTGGATTTAAATTTGATATGAAGAGTTTCATGGCATTCTGATCAAAAGAGAGAAATATTTTGGGGCTAGGATTCCTTGAAGATTCTAGGCAAGTAAATAATAATTCTCATAGGTTGGTTTTGCTTAACTCTAGCCAAATAAAATGGTTCTCTTTATATGTGTATATGTATTTGTCTATACAGACAACTCTGAAACTTAGCACTAAGGGTGATGAGTTCTTAGTTTGTAATTGGGAGAGCAAATCCTAGCAATTTGAGAAAATTGCAAAAACATGAAGCAAACATGACAACCTTAGTCCTTGAGAGAAGAACTGCTGCAGTGCCGTTTCCTGTTGAAATAGCATCAAAAGAGTTAGGAGCCCCCCTGGGCACCTGTAAATCAAACTCAGAAATAACAATGATGTTAAGCAGTATAAAAATGAAATGTGCAGAGCCCAAAGTGCCTCACATCTCCTTTACCAAACCAATGCTGCAAATGATTCCTTGAGGTACCTTTATTCTTAGTATTTCAATAGATATGCAGGTATTAAGGATTTGTAATGTTACTTTCATCTCTGTGAAATACCCAAGAAGAGCAAGATTTGCTACTGCTAGAATGCTAGTAGTATTTTCTCTTTTAAATTTGCCTAGTCAGTATTTTAGGAGATGAAACTTAAGTATAGAAAATGTTTCACCACATTAGAATTTGAGAGAATATGTGGTTTAATGACACTTACTAAAAGTGTGACATTGAACCAGTCATTAACCCTGTTATTCTCCGTTTCCTCACTGTAAATTGAGTTGTAGAAGGAAATGGAAACTCAATCCAGTACCTTTGCCAAGGAGACTCTATATGGAATCATGAAGTTGGACATGACTGAAACAAACTAACAACATGTAATTTAATGTAAGGAATACTTAGATTTGGGTTCATGATTTAGACATAATGATATTATAAACAAATTAGCAGAACAAAGGTTAGTTTACCTCTCAGATCTGTAGAAAAGGAAGGAAATTGTGACCAAAGAAGAACTGGAACTTATTATTGATCACAAAATAGGTAATTTTGATTATATTAAGCTAAAAAAGTTTTGTACAGGCAAAACTAATGCAGACAAGATTAGAAGGGAAACAATAAATTAGGGAAACAGTTTTACCTTTAAGACTTCTGATGAAGGCCTCATTTCTAAAATATATAGAGAATTAACTCAAATCTATAAGCATTCAAGCCATTCTCCAATTGATAAATGGTCAAAGGATATGAACAATTTTCAGATGAAGAAATTAAAACCATTTCTAATTATATGAAAAAAAATGCTCTAAGTCAGTATTTGTAGAGGGCTGGAACTCTGAAAAGGTGTATGAGAATCAAAGACAGCAGGGTGCTTATAGTTAAGTACCTACTCAGTGTGAGATAATGGTTCTCTAAACAGACACTTAACATGATATGGTGATATAATGGTTGCACATGCTCAGTTGCTGTAGTGATATAGTCATACTGAAATATTTAAGAGCTGGAAGGACACAGAAGAAGTCTCTCAGCCATAGACACAGAGAAGACTTCAGGTTTCCGACTCCAGATTCCAGACTCCATTTTTGACCAGCTTCATGATGGCTCTCCTGCCTTCATCAGTTCTCTACCTAAAGACCAAGGCCCATCCAGAGGTCCTGGATGGATGAAAGCTTTCCTGGACATTACAACTATTGATCAGAGAAATGCAAATTAAGACAACTCTGAAATACTATTACAAACTGCTCCGATTATTTAAGATGACAGGAAAAGATAATGATGAATGTTGGAGGGGATGCGGGAAAACTGAGACAGTGATACTTTGTTGGTAGAACTGTAAACAGATTCTGAGAGTAATCTGGAACTGTGCTCAAAAAGTTATTAAACTGTGCAAACCCTTTGACCCAGCAGTGTTACTACTGGGCTTATATCCCAAAGAGATCTTAAAGAAGAGAAAAGGTCTCACATGTGCAAAAATTTTTGTGGCAACCCTGTTTGTAGTGGCCAGAAACTGGAAACTGAGTGGATGCCCCTCAATTGGAGAATGGCTGAATAAGTTGTGGTATATGAATGTTATGGAACATTATTGTTCTGTAAGAAATGACCAGCAGGATGAATACAGAGAGGCCTGGATCGACTTACATGAACTGATGCTAAGTGAAATGAGCAGAACCAGAAGATCATTGTACATGGCAATATCAAGATTATATGATGATAAATTCTGATGGACATGGCTCTTCTAACAACAAGATGATTGAAGCCAATTCCAATGACCTTGTGATGAAGAGAGCCATCTATACCCAGAGAGAGGATTGTGGGAACTGAATATGGACCACAACATAGCATTTTCACTCTTTTTGTTGTTTGCTTGCTTTTTTTCCCCTTTTTGATCTGATTTTTCTTGTGCAGCAAGATAATTGTATAAATATATATACACACATATACTGGAATAAATATTTATTTTATTTTAAATTTATGAAATAAAACAAGCCCTTCCATTTAAAAAAAAAAAGGAATGCTAGATTTAAAGTTAAAGATCTTTTAGCCTTATGAGAGCTGCAAGGGTGGGATAAGTACTCAGTAGCTGAAATTCTCCAATATTTATCTCTACACAACCATAAAATAGTGCCCTGAAACAAATCCTGGAACAGCAGAATCAGCAAAAAGATGGGATGGAACAATGCTTTGCTCAAGGTCTCACTCTGGTAAAAGAGGAGCACAGTGTAGGACAGGAAGCATCCCAGGAAGCAGCAGCAAGCCCAAACCAGCAATTAGTCCTGAGCTTTACCTCAGGAGAATAGGCAAATGCCAACACCAGGATTCTCCCCACCTCTCCCTATGCCTCAGCATGGTTAGGCTAATTGGCAAACTACAGCTCTGAAAACTACAGAATAACCCCAGGAAAACAGGAGTCCTCAGTGGCCAGAATACCACCTGCTTCAGTGTTATCACCACGGAAACATAGAAGTACTGAACTTAGTAGATACCAGACCCACTATTAGAACCCCAATTTAGTACCCCTGGCCCACCACCTTAACACAGCTATAGAATTAAAATAGATAATTTTGGTCATATTAAAAAGCTTTTGCATAAACCAAACCAATGTGCCCAAGATTAGAAGGAGAATAGAAAGCTGAGAAACAATCTTTACAGCAAATGTCTCTGATAAAAGCTCATTTCTCAAATCTATAGAGAATGAAGTCAGATTTAGAATACAAGCCATTGTCCTGTTGATAAATGATCAAAGGATATGAACAAGCAGTTTTTAGATGACAAAATCAAAACTATCTATAGGCATATGAATAAGTGGTCTAAATCACTTTTAATTAGAGAAATGAAAATTAAAATAACTTTAAGGTAGTATAAAAGACTGAAAGGAAAGTGCTATCCACAGCTTTGGTAGCATGATGAGTTATGATATATAGAATGATGTATGGAATGTTGGGGAAAAAGGAAAAAGACAATATCAATTTTGTGCATTGCAATAATCCACATGAGAGATTTGAATTAGAGTAGTAGCAGCAGAGATGGAATAGGGAAAGAAGAGAGATACAGGAATTACAAATATAAAGTTGCTTTTTGTTATTTTTTTGCCTTTTCCATCTATATATTATATGTTATGAAATTATTGATCTACTGTTTTTGCTCTCCCAGAGAATCTGCCTTTTGATATAAGATGAAATAAAGCTAACCCTATTTAATCAAGAAGAGAAGCTAAACTATAGATTTCAGAAATATGCATTATTATATAATTAGCATGCTTACTTATACTCCTTTAAATGATTCTTTTAAGAATGAATATCCATTTCTGTAAGAGGAAAAACTGATTTCAGTTTGAGTTTTCATTTGGGAATATAACTAAAATGGTATCCTTTTTCTTCAAATTTATTCTGAATTGAAAATATATAACTTTTCTTTTATTCTAGTTTCAGATTTGATGAAGGGAATTGGTTATCATCTTCAGTGTAATTGTATTTTACATGTGAGAAGCTAGTTATTTATTGTCTATCAGTTTTCTCCAGGCTGAGAAACTCATTTTTAAAAATGTACCTAATTTTCTTCCAGTCTTCTTCCTCTCCCTTCTGAATATGGTTATGTTGGTGGTGCTTTTTCTTGATTCATCTCCAGGATTTCCACTGCTCAAATATGTTGATGTCCAGACCATCTCATGGTAGTACATTTCAAATCTAACTATGGAAGTCTGAGCATATTTATGCTAATCAATTCTTTCAAAAGTATTTTTTTCTCCTTAACTCTAACAATTCTCTGAATTTATACTACTTCTTGAGAACAAAAACCAATTGATACTAAATACTTAAATGTCAGTGTCTGAGAAAGTCAACTACATCCCTCTGATCTCAGATGTATAACTTTTGTGACATTGAAATTATATAATATAAAGTTGCAATATGATTGGTAATTACTGTGATTTGTTATATCTCTACTATGGGAAGCATTCTATTTTTTCTTGGTCTATGAGATTAACTACTTGGAACTCTTTCAAAATCAAAAAGTGGGTTACATCAACCACTTTTAAACTGTAAGGTTTTTTTTTTCATGTACATGTAGACATATGTGCAACCCCAGCATCACACATACACCTCCTCCCCCAAAATTATCACCGTCTCTTGCTTCTAAACCAAAGAAAACCCTTACATTAATAACTAAATCTGCTTTATGAAGTGTGACAATGAAGGAAAAAAAATTCTCTGATTCTATCCCTCTGTCTTGTCTAAAAAATCCCTTCTGAATTTAATGGAATCATTTAAAACTTGATTAAGTAAAATATCAAATCAATCAAATATCAAACTGACAAATGTAACTAATTGGTTAGACCAGGAAAAAAAAAAAAAAAAGAGGAGCTTGAGAGAGCAGACGTATAAGATATATCAGATTTAGGTTCCTCAGCAATGTTGTTCTGGTCCAGTTACCTATAAAAACAGTGAGGAAGTATTTGATTGACCTTGATACTTTGAAATGTGAACCATGGCTGTTTTAATGCCAGTAAGTGACCTTCATTTTTCTGGCAGTGAACTCTGTAGATTTTAGACTCAAGTGGCTGCAACAGCAGGGTTTCCTGAAGATGTTACAAGCACTTGGGCATGAAATTCATATTTCTTACCTTTTCATTTAACTGTCCCTGCTGCTGAATAGCAGCTCCCACTGGCACTGACAAGGCACCATGGCAAATCTTGCTGGGTGGCTTCTGCAGTTGTTAGGGTTGTCCTTGCCCCCTGCATTTAAATTTAACACTACTTATCATACTGGCAGTTACATCACCTCATGATAAATAGCCAAACAATTCTACATCCCTCAAATCTCAGCAGGGCTATAAGTAGGATTTTATTGACAGTGTGACATTATATTAAGGGGTCACTTTTTAAAAAGTACTACTCATGTATTTATTATACATCTTTTTTTTTCCCATTTGGAAAAATGAGTGCGAGACTCATTCCTTCCATAAATTTTTCCCTTTTTATTCTTTTTATGTAATTAATAATTAATTCTAAAACTAGGTCAGTGTAAAAGAGTATTTTCAAACTCATTTACACTCTGATTCATGTCTTACAGAGAGAAAGGAAATTACAGAGGCATTGTTGGTGATAAGCAAGGTTTTAATTGACTAAGATACACACTATTCTCCTGAAACATATAATGTTTGGCTCTTATTTCTTTGACACATTATGTGAACTATTTCTATAATGTTTTTACATTTTCTAGAGATGGACCTGTTGGTAGCAACAATAGCAGTACATGTTCAATACAACCCTGAATTGCTACATACTCTTTACTTTAAAAAGGTTACTTATTCATTCAACCTTCATTCAACAGACATTTATTAAATATTAAGTGTGTATAGTACTTTGGCTGAGTCAAGAGTGTAGGAGATAGTATAAAGAGATATCACATTGTTCCTGCCCTCATAAATTTGCAATTCAATATTGCAACTTAGTCAGAAAAGTCCTTGCTAGACTGATAAACTAACTCACCTACAAGGATTCTGGTTCTATATCTGAATCACAACCAGTGGTGAAATACCAAGGAAGTATAAAACCTAAGTACAAATCGCTACTATACTGAAGAGTTTAACTTAGCTCTAAAAACTGTGCATGTATAAATAATGTCATGCAATGCATATGTACATATGTGTGTATGTGTACTCATATGCCTTTATATATAATGCATGGGTATTAACACTATGGCATAGGATATGGCCACTCACATAAGCACTGTTATTAAAGGAGGAAGATGAGGAAGCAGTTCTTCAAACACTTCAAAGAAACCTTTTTAATACGCCTTCCACTGTCAAGGAAGATACCCCACTAAATATAAAGAAAACAGTACTATTCTACTCCAACAGAAGTGTGGAGAACAGGCTACCGCAGAATGCTCATATAGCCGTGGATAGTTACTTAAAGTCATTTAAGTGCAAGCATAGAAGAAATGTTTTACTCATGATCTCAAACCACATAGCATCCCTGGAAAGAGCTTTATTTTTTATTTCTTTCCTGCCCCTGTTCTCAAACCTTACTCCTTATCATCAGCTGTTGATTTATCCTGCTCATATCCTCCACAATATGTGACCAGTGCTTTTTACTTACTAAATATACTGAATGAATGAACAGATTAATGGAATTAACTAGGGAGAAATACCAGGTCGAAATGTCATAAGAATAAGCACTGCACTTGTGCTTTCATCAATATAAGCCATTCTTAAGTGAGGAAACTTTACCAAAATATTAAGTAGCATTTTCTCCACAAATCACAATCTCACTAAATTGCCTAAAACATTGAGAAGATGAGTGACTAGCCAAGGTACAGCACAGCCAGAAGGTACCAGAGCCAGATAGGAACCCAAGATCTTTTTGGCTATGAAGCTAGCTTTCTATCCATTGTGTCAAGGTTATTAGATCAATTTTTAAAGCCCCATTGGCTTCTATCTCCTAATGGGGACAGCTTCTTTTAGTCTTCACTCTGAAAATTAAATGTTTTCCTTTGTTTTCAGCTATGTTTACAGAGACTAAACAAAGACTAGTATCATAAAAATACATATATATTGAAACACAAAAATATTACTTTTTACATTAATCCACATTAATTGATGACAAATTTGATGACAGTGAAAGATTATTTCTCTGTTAGAAAGTTATTGATGTCAGATCTCTGAAACTATAAGTAGAATACGTCATTACCTAATTAGCATTCAATTGACTATCATTCAGTGCTCTTATTACTGTAGCTTAAATTGTAACCCTTCTTTGGATGGTTTGGATGGTTTAATTCACACTACAGTAAAATACATTATCTCATAACTCATTCTTCCACACATAACTCATTCTTTTCAATATAAGATAAAGAACCTTTGAACATATTCCTTACCCGAATTGCTCTTCTACTTTCCTTTCTTAATGCAAATCTTACTTTGTCAAAGTACTTTTTTTTTTGGCTTGCTTTTTTAATTGTAGTAAATTTATGTTTAATACACATTGCTTTGTGAATAATGTTGGGAGAGAAAAATCAGAGCAAAAGGGAAAAACTATGAGAGAGATTAAAAAAAAAAAAAAACGAAAAAAGAAACAAACATAGATAGCATGTGTTGATTTACATTTGGTCTCCTTAATTGGTTTTCTAAATGTAGATAGCAATTTCTGTCCCAAGTCTATTGGAATTGCTTTGGATCACTGAACTATTGAAAGGAACCAACACTTTCATAGTTGATCATCTCACATTCTTGCTATTATAGTGTACAATGTACCCCTGGTTCTGCTTCTTTCGCTCAGCATCAGTTCATGTAAATCTTTCCAGGCCTTTCTGAAATCTTCTTGTTCATCATTTTTTTGGTAGAACAATAATAATTCATTACTTTGATGTACCACAATTTGTTCATCTATTTCCCAATTAATGGGCATCCCCTCATTTTCCAATTGTTTCCTACCACAAAAAATTTTTGCATCAATATTCATTAGGGAAATTGGTCTTTAATTTTCTTTCTCTGTTTTGGCCCTTCCTGGTTTAGGTATCGGTGTCGTATTTGTGTCATAGAAGGAATTTGTCAGAACTCCTTCTTTACCTGCTTTTCAAAATAGTTTACATAGTATTGGAATTAATTGTTCTTTAAATGTTTAGTAGAATTCACTTGTGAATCCATCTGGCCCTTTAGATTTTTTCCTAGGGAGTTCATTAATGACTTGTTCAATTTCTTTTTCCAAAAAGGGACTATTTAAGTATTTTATTTCCTCTTCTTTTAAGCTGGATAATTTATATTTTTGTAAATATTCATTCATTTCAGTTAGATTGTCAGACTTGCTGCCATAGAGTTGGGCACACTTATTGCTTTACTTTCTTTTTCATTAGTCTTAAATTCATGTCTTTCATTTTTGATGCCGGTGATTTGAGTTTTTTCTTTTTTTCTTTCTTTCTTTAATCAAATTAACTAATAGTTTATCTATTTTGTTGGTTTTTTTTTATGAAAACAGCTTTTAATTTTGTTTATTACTTCAGTAATTTTCTTAATTTCTATTTTATTAATCTCTCCTTTGAGTTTTAAAATTTCTAATTTGGTATTTAATTGGGATTAAAATTTTTTTTTTCTAGCTTTTTTAGTTGAATATCTAATTCATTAGCTTCTTCTTTCTCTATTTTATTTATGCAGCTGTTTAGGGATGTAAAGTTTCCCCCTGAGAACTGCTTTGGATGCACTCCCTAGGTTTTGTTATGTTGTCCTATTATTGTCATTTTCTTGGATAAAAATTATGCGTTGTTTGACCACTCATTCTTTAGAACTAGATTATTTAAATTCCAATTGATTTTTAGTCTTTCCCTGGCTCTTTATTGAATATAATTTTTATTGTAATGTGGTCTGAAAAGGAAGCATTTATTATTTCTGCTAACTGACTTAAAATCTTCTCTAGGAATTTTTCTGCTCTACCATTTTGGTGCATACACATTTAGTATCATTACTACTTCATTATTTATGGACCCTTTATCAAGATGTACTTTCCCTCCTTATCTCTTTTAATGAGATCTATTTTCACTTTTGCTTTACCTCAGACCAGAATTGCCACCCTTGCTTTTTTTGCTTCACTGAAGCATAATAAATTCTGTTCCAACATTTTACCTTTACTTTGTATGTATTCTGTGTTAAATGTGTTTCTTGTAAAAGGCATGTTATAGGATTCTGTTTTGTAAACTACTCTGCTACTTGTTTCCCTTTTAAGAGAGAGTTCATCAGTTGTGATTTCCAGCTCTGTCCTTCCAATCTACTTTATCCCCAATATATACTTTTGTTCTCTCTCTCTACCCTGTCCTTTGTGGTATTTTTTTTTTTATCCATCCACTACCTCATCTCCTATCATCCCTTCACCTTCTCTTATTAGATTTTTAACCACTCTATCTATTACCTTTTTTCCTACTACCCTTCCTCCATTCTTTTAGTAATGTTTTTAATCCACTCCACCTACTACCTTATTGTCTATTAACCCTTTCCCCCTTCCTTCACCTTTTCACACTAGTGTTTCTGCCCTCCCTTCTATCCTGTGTCTCCTTTTTTTTTTTTTTTCCCTATTTCTCCTATTTCTTTATAAGGTTAGATAAATTTCTATACCTAACTGAATAATTAAGTTATTCTCTCTTAGAACCAAATTTGAGGGGATCAAGCTTCAGATAATGTTCATCTCCCTACCCTCTTTCCTTCCACTGAAATGGGGTTTTTGAGCTTCTTGGTGTAAACTAATTGTCCCATTATACCTCCCCCTTCCTCTTTTTTTTTTTTTTTTTTTTCAGGACAGACCTTTTCCTCACCCCTTAATATTTTTTTCTTTTACTTCATCACATCAGAGTTCTTTCACAACCACAAATGAAAGTCCTAATACTAGTAATGCGCCCTCCCCCCTCCTCCCCCAGCCCCAGTATTAGATACAGTTTGGAAGAGTTACAGATGTTGTTTTCCTATCTAGTTTTGTAAACAATTTAACTTTTAATTGTATATATTTCCCCCCTGCTTACCTTTTTATGTTTCTCTTGTCTCCTGTGTTTGTACATTAAATTTTCTGTTTAGTTGTTTTTGTTTTTTTTGTTTTTTTTTTCCCCAATAGAACTGATTGCAAGTCTCTTACTTCATTGAAGTTCCATCTCCTCCCCTGAAAGATAAAGCTGAATCTTGCTGGGCAGTTAATTCTTGTTTGTAATCCCAGGTCCTTTGCCTTCTGGTATTCCTCTTCCAATCCATTATTGTAGAAGCTGACAGATCTTGGATAGCACTTACTGACTGTTGCTCCTTGATATTTGAATTGTTTTTGTCTGGAAGTTTGAAGTATTTTTTCCTTGAGATTGTAGTTTTGGAGTTTCACAATAATGGTCCTTGCGGTTTTCCTTGTGGGATGTCTTTCTGAAGGTGATCAATGGATTTTTTCAATCAGTATTTCCCCTAATATTTCTAGAACTCTGGGACAAATTTCCTTAATGATCTCGTCTAGTTTGGTCATGGCCAATAATTTTAAAATCTCTCTTTGGGATCTATTTTCCAGGGTGTCTGTTTTGCCAATGAGTTATTTCACATTTTCTTCCATTTTTTTCATTCTTTTTGGTTTGTTTGACTAATTTTTCCTGTCTCACAAAATCATGGGCTTCCATTTGCCCTGTTCTAGTTTTTATTGTGTGATTTTCTTCAGTTATTCTTTGTATCTTTTTCCATTTGGTTAATTCTACTGTTTAAGTAGTTGTCTTCCTCAGACAATTTTTTTTTTCCTTTTCCAAACTCTTGACTCTCTCATACATGCTTTTCATTTCTTTTCTATTTTTTTCTTTTACCTCAGTTATTTGCCCTTTAAAATCCTTTATGAGCATTTCCAAGAAGCCTCTTTTAGCTTGAGATCAATTTATCTCACTCTTTGAGATTTCTTCTGTGGTCATTCTAGCCTCCCCTGAGTATGTGTTTTGGTCTGTCCTGAAACCATAGTAGCTTTCTACGGTCAAGGTTCCCTTCTGTTTCTTGCTCATTTTCTTTCCTTTTCTTTTTTACTTTTAAGATGGCAGCTCCGAGCCTTGGCTTTGAGCACAGTGCTCCCTTGTGTTTGTAAGGGTGGCTTTGCCTGCTCTGTTCAGTAACCGCCTGGTTTCCCAGTTTTTGCCTTCTGAGCTGGGACTGGAAGCTCCCGCACTGACCTGCTGTTATGGGAGCCACCTGCTAGTGGCTGCTGAGAACCTAATTCTGACCAGCGGAATAGAGGATTATAATCATACAAGGAGACTGAGAGGCAGCTACCTCCGTCCTCCTCCTCCGGTCTTGTCTCATATTCAACATATGAGCCAGTAAAGATTGACTTTCAATCCCTTCCCAGCCATGGGGGCTTTCGGAGAATAGACCTGCCCCTTCACACTTAGGTGTGGTCCTTAACAATTTGCTCTTGTACTGAGCCAGCACTGAGGGTCTCAATTGCTGATTTGCTGTGATTAAAATTCTCTCAATTTTTCCCAGAGTCTGTGAGGGGTGGGCTGAGCCCTCTGCTCACCACAGTGAGACGGATCTTTGTTGAAGTTTTTTCAGTCTGTCTTGAGCTGGAGAGTGGGTTTATTCTGTCAGAATCTGTTCAGAGGCTTGGTTTCATGTTGTTTTCAAGGGAAACTGGGAGAGTTTGAGCAGCTTCCTGATTTTACTCCACCCCTGGAACTCACTTTGTCAAATGATTGCTCAACATTCTCTTCTCGAAGTAGTTTATTCTGAAAAACTCTTCTGTATTCTGATTTTCTTTCTTTCTACATCCTATTAGTGTTTCTGGCTTTAATTTAACTATGTGAATTTCTACTTAATCTGTTGAAGCCTAGTACCAGTGTTATTAGGAGGTGGCCCTACTCACAATCCAAAGATCATTTTTCTGCCATCATGGACTTTAGAACAATGATAAATGTGTATCAACTGTATTTCTGATTCTAGAATAATCATTGTACTAGTCAAATTAGCTTCCCTGTAGGTGTTGCCTAAAAGAATGAAGATTTATATTGAGGTGTCAAAAAAGATGATTTCTGGCATATTTTCATTGGTTAACTGCTCAATAGTATAGCTTTATCATTGCATATTAATGTGCATTTGCCATGTTTTGAGCATAACAAGAATTTTTCATCCAGAAATTTTACTTGGAAAATGGCCTTTAGAGGAGTAATTTTCTAATCTTCTTTCTAGATCATTTGTAATTTTATATTTTTCACTTCTCATATTGAGAAGCCTACTTTAATAAAACAAAACTTTTTTATTTCAATAATTCACTATTTGAATAATCAGTTCTGTGAGGTCTATTTTTTGTACTGTTTAATTCTTCTTTTCAAATTAGAGTGATAGTAATATCCTTTTCCTTCTCCCTGCTCTCCCCCATCCCATGCCATCAACCCATACTTTCCAATTCTGTTACTAAGTGACTTATACAAACTATTTCTCTAGCTTTCACAGATACAAATAATGATTTCAACCACAAAAGGATTCTTTTTTCCCTATCTACAAGAAATTGATTTTACATATGTGTTTCTAGCCATGTCTACAGAGATCACAAAACAATACCATCTTAAAATACAATTATATATATGTGCACATACATACATTCATGCATGACTTCTTCAGTGATAGTTTTTTTTCTTTCTTAAAAATGAATGATCTGTGATCCAAATCCTTCTTGCTCCTCTAGAACTATAATTGTGTTATTTTTCCATTCCCTCAGAGAATATCTTCTTCTTCCCAAGTTGTTAATTTTGACAGATTAATATTTAGGTACCATTTATGAGTCCACTAGTTTATATAGTCCATTGCCTATATGTCTTTGGTCAAATTATTTAACCTCTCTAAGTTTATTTCCCAATTCAGTAAAAATAGAACATTTGCTATAATTCCCAGAAAGAATTTAAAAAAAAAATTTTCCCAATTACATATAAAAACAATTTTTGGCATTCATTTTTAAAAAACTGTATTCCACATTCTCTTTCTCCCCCTTCCCACTCCCTGATCCCTAAGACAATAAGCAATTTAATATAGATTACGCATGTACAATCCTATAAAACATGTTTCCATATTAATGATATTTTGAAAAAGGACAAAAACTTCTCACCAAGAGTAAAAATAAGAAATAATATATTTCTACCTATCTGCTTTCAGATTCCATTAGGATTTTTTTGTCTATTTGTTTGCTTTGCTCTGAAGGTGGGTACTATTTTTTATCATGAGTCCTTTGGGACTTTAATTATACTGTTGCTGAGTCTAGCCAAGTCTCACAGTTGATCATCATACAATATTGGTATAACTATGTACAATGTTCTCCTGGTCCTGCTCACTTTACTTTGTATCAATTAATTTAAGTCCTTGTTTTTCTACAAATGATTTTGCTCTTCATTTCACATAGAACAATATTATTTACACAATCATATATCACAATTTGTTCAGCCATTTCCCATTTGATGAACAGTCCCTCAATTTCCAATTCTTTATCACCATAAAAAGAGGTGTTTTAATATTTTGTACTAACCAATTTTAATATTTTGTTCTCAACCAATTTTTTATGGTTTTAATGTGTGAATGGGAAAAATGTTATTATAAAAAAGTCTTTAAGGGAATGCATTTTTATACTTGATTTTGTGCTTTTAAAAAAATCTAGGGGCAGCTAGGTATCACAGTGGATAGAGTATCAGCCCTGAAGTCAGGAGGATCTGAGTTCAAATGTGACCTCAGACACATAACACTTCTTAGCTGTGTGACCCTGTGCAAGTCACTTAACGCCAATTGCCTCAGGGGAAAAAAAATCTCGATCAAAACAAATTGAGATAAAAATTATTATTATTATTATTATTATTATTTAATTTTAATAGCCTTTTATTTACAGGTTATATGTATGGGTAACTTTACAGCATTGACAGTTGCCAAACCTCTCGGTCCAATTTTTCCCCTCCTTCTCCTACCCACCCCCCCAGATGGCAGGATGACCAGTAGATGTTAAATATATTAAAATATAAATTAGATACACAATAAGTATACATGGCCAAACCATTATTTTGCTACACAAAAAGAATCGGACTCTGAAATATTGTACAATTAGCCTTTGAAGGAAATCCAAAATGCAGGCAGGCAAAAATATAGGGGTTGGGAATTCAATGTAATGGTTCATAATCATCTC
Source organism: Antechinus flavipes (assembly GCF_016432865.1). Taxonomy (NCBI): domain Eukaryota; kingdom Metazoa; phylum Chordata; class Mammalia; order Dasyuromorphia; family Dasyuridae; genus Antechinus; species Antechinus flavipes. Next base: position 352,181,348 of record NC_067401.1, on the reverse strand, counting down.
CCAGAGTTCTTTCTCTGGGTGTAGCTGGTTCAGTTCATTACTGCTCCATTGGAACTGATTTGGCTCATCTCATTGCTGAAGATGGCCAGGTCCATCAGAATTGATCATCATATAGCATTGTTGGTCTCCTGGTCTTGCTCATTTCACTCACGTGTAAGTCTCTCCAGGCCTTTCTGAAAACATCCTGCTGGTAATTTCTTACTGAACTATAATATTCCATAATATTCATATACCATAACTTACCCAGCCATTCTCCAATTGATGGGCATCCATTCATTTTCCAGTTTCTGGCCACTACAAACAGGGCTGCCACAAACATTCTTGCACATACAGGTCCCTTTCCCTTCTTTAAGATCTCTTTGGGATATAAGCCCAATAGTAGCACTGCTGGATCAAAGAGTATGCACAGTTTGATAACTTTTTGAGCATAGTTGGGATAAAAATTAAACAGGAAAAAGAGATTGTGAAATTTCTTGAATTGTGAAATTGGATTTGGAAATTGGAAACTTCTTTATTATCCTTTATCACTTCTTCTAGAAACAAAAGCCCATATTGTAACATTAGTATTCCTTTGGTGCTGTTACATAGCTATGAGGTATTATATAAAGATACAAAAGAATATAGCAGCAGATTGTTTGAAAAACCCAAAGACTGAAACTACTTGAGAAAGGTTTTATTATCTGACAAAAATGGCTGGGAAAACTAGAAAGGCATCTATCTTTGGCAAAAGGTATATACTAACATCTTATACTATATACCAAGATAAACTCCAGATTGACTAAATATGAAAGGTCATATCATTTAAAAAATATTCAAGGGGCAAGGAAGGAACTATCTTCTATACTTATGAATAATGGAAAAGTTCACAACTAAACAAATCATAGCTAAGCTCAAGAAACATAAAATGCACAATTTTGATGATGTTAAAATTAAGTTTTTATATGAATAAAGTCAATTATTTACAATTAGAAAAGAAACTTTTAACTGGGGTTTGGAACCAATTTCTCATTTCCAAGATGTATAAGGAATTAATTCAAATACAAGAGTATGAGTAATTCTTCATTAGATGAATGGTCAAAGGTCATGAAGTTAGTTATCAAAGGAGGAAATTCAGACTATCACCCAAACATGAAAAAAATGCTCCTTATAATTAATAATTAGAAAAATGCAACTGAAAATAATTCACAGCTTCTACCTCATATCCATCTACAGCAAAAGAATTGGAGAGTCTCTGAGAAAACAGACATACTCTTAGAAGAGTTGATTCAGCTATTCTGAAAAGCAATTTGGAATGATGCCCCAAAAGAAAGTGAAATTTAGATACAGTTTCAACTAGCAATATCCCCAAGAATTCAAAGAAAGATGAAAAGGACACACACACACACACACACACACACACACACACACACACACCCCAAGAGTATCTTTTTTTATTATATCCAGGTGTATCTCTTTTTATTATAACCAGAATTGAGAATTAGGAAGGTTACCATCATTTGGGGAATTGCTGAACAATTATTGCATATTCATATAATGGAACTTTACTGTACTCTAAGATATGACAAAAGATGACTTTAGAAAAAGCTAGAAATGCTTGTATGAACTAATGCAGAGTGAAGTGAATAGAACTAAGTGAACAGAATCATAAAAAAAACACTTTAACAGTTTTTATTATGTTCAATATAATGATTAACCATAATTTTAGAGAACCAATGATGGATCATAATACATACCTTCTGACAGGGAGATGTTCAATTTGAAAAGCAGAATAAGAAGTACATGTTTAATGTAAGCAACATGTGAATTTGGTTTATTTGACTGCATATTTACAGAGGATTGTTTTAATTGGGTCAGGAAGATAGGGGAGAGAAGAAAGATAGCAATTAAAAAAAATTAAAGAGGATAATTACAGCGTTTTTTTAATTGCATGGAAGAAAACAAAAAGAAAACTTCAAGGTCAAAAGGAAATGGTGGAAAATAGGACAATTTTTATTGAATTTTATTATAATTTAGAGGATTTTTATCTACATATTTACAAAAGAATAAATATGACAATTAAGGAACCTTAAAATTAGAATAAATAATATTGGGGAAACGAATGGTCAGGGAAAAAATTTTGGCCATGTTTTGATATAAGATTTGAGAGATAGCAGATAGACATCTCCTATATTACAGTCACTTAACTAAGTACTTTACAAATATGTCAATTGATTTTCACATCATCCTTGGAAGGTAGGTGCTATTATGATACTTATTTTATAGTAGAAGAAACTGAAGCAGACAGTATTTGACAAAGGTCTTATATCTAGTATCTGAGACAGGACTTTAACTCACCTCAACTTCAGGCCCAGTACATTATCCATATATTTGTCTTCAATCTTAGAGCTTTCTCTCCAAATTTTAATTAGCTTATGACTCCATCTAGTAGTTTCCCCTCTCTTAGGGACATCAGAATCTGACTAACATCTACATCTTTCTAGTAGAAGAAAAAAGATCTAGAGTTCCAAAATACTCTACTAGACTAATTAAATATTTAAGACAAATTTTATTCAACTTAATATAAATGGGAACCGAATAATATTTCTCCACTAATGAGAAGAGTGTAATACAAATGGACTTTGAGATTGGTTTCTATGAATAAAACAACAAAATGCAAAGAATTGATATCCAAGCCATTGAGAAATCAAGCAGTCTAGACACTTCTTCACTTTTCAGTGTCCCATTGTCTCTCAGAAATTTACATAATTTCCTTGAATTATAGTAGTTCCATAGGAGGGCTATTGCAAAAGAGGTAATGACTCACATTTTCTGTGAAATTAAGTCTAACTATCTTTTGTCACCTTCATCTATCATATAATCATAGAGAATTCAGTAGTTAGGCCCAACCAATAATGGGAATTTTATTCCACTGGACTTTGAGCCCTTGGCAATACAAACATCTTTTTTCTTGATTGAAAACTACATCTCAAAGGACTATGCCAGATTTATAATACTCTCCTATGTGCCCCCTGTCAAGGAAAAAACTTTCTGACTGGTAGAGAGATAGACATGGGGGAAGATTCAGTGATTCCCTCCCATGTATGTATTAATTTGGATAATTTAGTGTTTTCCTTTCACCAGCCTAGTTTTTTCCAAAAATCCAGAGCTATCTAAATAACTCAATTATATCTAAAGAAATACCTTTATACCTAAAAGGAACTTTACTGGGGTGTTTCTCCATTCCTTAAATTTCGTTTACCGTATATACTCGAGGATAAGCCGGCCCGAATATAAGCCGAGGTCCCTAATTTTAACCCAAAAATCTGGGAAAACTTATTATATCAGTAGGTTTTTGAACATTTATTTCAACAGGCTGACCGGTAGTCACAGTGTCGCATGGGTCTGCCTGTCAGCTTCCTGGCTACAGGTACACCCCGTCACTGATCCTGTGGCATGGGCGGAAGCAGGAAAGGAGGAGACTGGAGGCTGACAGGTAGTGCACTGGTGCCCGCAGAGGAGGAGAGCGGGTGCTGGTATACGTATGTAGAGCGGTTGCCAGCATTAGTATACAGTCCGGTTACCGACTGTGATACTACAGGAACAGCCGCATCACCATAGCAATGGCCGGCCCTGTAGTATCACAGTTGGCACTCGCGCTGTATACTACACAGCAGGGGGGCATTCAAAGGGATATTTACACATGTTTTATCTAATGACTCGAGTATAAGCCGAGGAGGGGATTTTCTGCCCAAAAATTGGGCAGAAAAACTTGGCTTATACTCGAGTATACGGTAATTTTCATTGTTCACATTTTTACACAGACATCCATGGAATTAAATCCAGAATCATGCAACCTTTTGATCTTTCACCAGAACCTGCTAAAAATATATATGTGATGTGTGACACCACTGTTGTAAGTGAATTACCAAGAAGAAATCCAGAATCAGCACTGGGGTGTCCGTAGATGTAGATGTGTTTATTTCAGTTCAGTAAATGGGTTAAAAGCTCATGGACACAAGGAATCATAGAGCATAGTAGTAGATGGATTTCCCATGGGCTGGCTCAAGAGGATTGTGTTTTATACTGATTCCATCAGCCATATCAATTATATTGTGCTTTTGTCGTGCCCATGTTTTCCCTTGCCTGAGATGAGATAGTCATGACTTCACTTTTATTTTGTTTTTTGTTTGTTCATTTCCCAGGAATCATATTTCCCTACATACTAAATTTTACTTTAACATGCTCCATGCAAAATTTAGCCAAGAATAGTCTTATTTTGAAACAGACCTAAGGCCTCCAGCAAGGGTTATCAGACTTGATTAAATTCTTATTTTTGTTGTTTTTGTTGTTAGCCCAGGTGGAAAAGCCTTCATTTGTTGCTGTTGTTCAACACTCATTTTCAAAGAGGGTTAATGATTGCAAGAGGATGATGTCTTGACTTGTAAGTGAATTGGATTTAAGTGAGGCAGAACTGAGCAACCTCAGTAGCCTCTCTCTGTCCTCCAGTTATCAGAGTACAGTGGCAAGACATAGGTCAGGATGACTGGTGATGGCCCAAAGTTATGTAACTATCTAGTCCTAGAGACAGTAAGAAGCAGCATTCTACCGTTAGCATGCCTTCCCAGTTGATTGACAGGACTTACTTTGCATCTCCAATAACTGGGAAAATGGAGATTGGGCTAAGCTGAATTAACTTGTGGCTTTAGGGTGCAGAACAAATCATGATGCTATTAAAATTAATTGTTCAATTTTATCACTGAAAAAACTGAAATCCAAAGAGTTTTCAGACCTATTCAGAGCACCATCCTGACAAATCAGGCAACTGACACTTTGTTTCTCTGCTATATATAGCCCATTTTTCTCCCAAATCTTAAGTGTTATGCAATCATTTCCTTCACCCTGTGATCCAAACCCAAGCATTAATCAGTTTCTCTGGTCAGGCTAACACAGGAATCAGTATAATTGACTTGCTTGGGGATTTCATTTCTTCCATATCATCATAATAACTAGGGTAACACAGTAGGATCCTGAGACAGAAGGGAGTTTGTGAATCATTCCAAGTATTTAAAATGGAGGCAGCATAATAGCTAACCTTAATGTTTACAAAGTATATCTCATACTTTAGCTTCAAAACCACCCTTGAGGTCTGTTGGAGACAGGAAACAAAGAGCCAAGAAGAACGTGACTACCTGTGCGTAAACTCTGATACGGTTAGCTAAAACCTTATTGTGAACAAACAATACGTCCTAAATTCCTGAGACATAAATGAGTGTGTCCCAGGAAATTGGCCATTTCCGCCGTAACTAGATAACGAGTATGCCCCAGGATGTCAGCCACACCTGTGGTCTGACATTCTTCTCTTTACATTGCAACCCCCCACCCAGAAAACGCAGGCAGTCAAACCATATTTAACTAAGCTCCTTTTTTCAATAAATGAGACTTTTTTCCACCGCAATGTAGTCTCCCTCCTCCTTCTCGCTCGTTTCTCTTGCAGGTCTTAGTCATTTCCTCGACACCCCACTAATTACGAGGTCCTGCTGGCTAGGACAGAGGTCAATGCTATTATTTTCTCCATTTGACAAGTGACAAGATGTGAAGCTGACACAGGTTAAATTCCTTGTCCAGATTCCCGTAGTGGGTTCGTGTTTGAGGCAGGATTCAAATTCAGTTCTTTCTGACTCCAAACATTCTTTTATGGCACCAAAGGATGGAAGTAATAATTATTGCATTACATAGTTACAGAATATTAATGTTAGAAAGTACCATGGTAGCCATTTTGTCCATCTCATGCCCCCCCAAGATAATTATTAATATTTTGCTCCTAACAAATGATCATCCAGTGCTAAGTGAACAGAACCAGGAGATCATGGTACATGGAAACAACAAGATTATACAATGGATCAGTTCTGATGGCGGTGGCTCTCTTCAACAATGACATGAATCAGGCCAATTCCAATGTCTTGTAATGAAGAGTGTCAACTCCATCCAGAGAGAGGACTATGGGAACTAAGTTTGGATCACCACATAGTATTTTCACTCTTTTTGTTGTTGTTTGCTTACATTTTGTTTTCTTTCTCATTTTTTTTCTTTTTGATCTGATTTTTCTTGTGCAGTAAAATAATTATACAAATATGTATAAAAGAATTGCATATGTTTAACATATATTGGATTACTTGCCATCTGGGGAAGATGTGAAGAAGGGGAAAAATTTGGAGCACAGGGTTTGCAAGGGTCAGTGTTGAAAAATTATCCATGCATATGTTTTGAAAATAAAAAGCTTTAAAAAAACAAAAAGAAATAAAATGGTCATCCAGGCTATGATTAAAGAAATTTATTGGAGGATAAAAGACTATCTCTCAAGGTAGCCTATTCCACTGTAGATTTTTCTAATTAGGAACTTCGCTTTTTCTTTTTTCTTTTTTTTTTTTTTTAATAATTTTTTATTGACAGAACCCATGCCAGGGTAATTTTTTACAACATTATCCCTTGCACTCACTTCTGTTCCGATTTTTCTCCTCCTTCCCTCCACCCCCTCCCCCAGATGGCAAGCAGTCCTTTACATGTTGAATAGGTTACAGTATATCCTAGATACAATATATGTGTGCAGAACTGAACAGTTTTCTTGTTGCACAGGGAGAATTGGATTCAGAAGGTAGAAATAATCCGGGAAGAAAAACAAAAATGGAAGCAGTTTATATTCATTTCCCAGTGTTCTTTCTTTGGGTGTAGCTGCTTCTGTCCATCCTTGATCAATTGAAACTGAATTAGCTCTCTTTATCGAAGAGATCCACTTCCATCAGAATACATCCTCAAACAGTATCGTTGTTGAGGTATATACTAATCTCCTAGTTCTGTTCATTTCACTTAGCATCAGTTCATGTAAGTCTTGCCAGTCCTCTCTGTATTCATCCTGCTGGTCATTCCTTACAGAACAATAATATTCCATAATGTTCATATACCATAATTTACTCAACCATTCTCCAATTGATGGGCATCCATTCATTTTCCAGCTTCTAGCCACATTACAAACAGGGCTGCCACAAACATTTTGGCACATACAGGTCCCTTTCCCTTCTTTAGTATCTCTTTGGGGTATGAGCCCAGTAGAAACACTGCTGGATCAAAAGGTATGCACAGTTTGATAACTTTTTAAGCATAGTTCCAAATTGCTCTCCAGAATGGCTGGATGTGTTCACAATTCCACCAACAATGTATCAGTGTCCCTGTTTTCCCACATCCCCTCCAACATTCCGCATTCTCTTTCCCTGTCACTCTAGCCAATCTGACAGGTGTGTAGTGATATCTCAGAGTTGTCTTAATTTGCATTTCTCTGATTAATAATGATTTGGAGCATATTTTCATATGTCTATAAATAGTTTCAATTTCTTCATCTGAGAATTGTCTGTTCATATCCTTTGACCATTTATCAATTGGGGAATGGTTTGATTTCTTATAAATTAGTGTCAATTCTCTATATATTTTGGAAATGAGGCTTTTATCAGAACCTTTGATTGTAAAAATGTTTTCCCAGTTTATTGTTTCCCTTCTAATCTTGTCTGTATTTGTTTTGTTTGTACAAAAAATTTTCAGTTTGATATAATCAAAATTTTCTATTTTGTGGTCAATAGTGATCTCTAGTTCTTCTTTGGTTAGAAATTCCTCCCTCTTCCACAGGTCTGAGAGGTAAACTATCCTATGCTCTTCCAATTTATTTATAATCTCATTCTTTATGCCTAGGTCATGAACCCATTTTGACCTTATCTTGGTGTTTGGTGTTAAGTGTGGATCAATGCCTAGTTTCTGCCATACTAATTTCCAATTTTCCCAGCAATCTTTGTCAAATAATGCGTTCTTATCCCAAAAACTGGGGTCTTTGGGTTTGTCAAACACTATATTATTAAAGTTATTGGCTGTTTTGTCCTTTGAACCTAACCTATTCCATTGATCAACTAGTCTGTTTCTTAGCCAATAACAGATGGTTTTAGTAACTGCTGCTTTATAATATAATTTTAGATCTGGTACAGCTAGGCCACCTTCATTTGATTTTTTTTTTTCATTAATTGCCTTGAAATTCTTGACCTTTTGTTTTTCCATATGAACTTTGTTGTTATTTTTTCTAGGTCATCAAAGTAGTTTTTTGGGAGTCTGATTGGTATAGCACTAAATAAATAGATTAGTTTAGGTAGTATTGTCATCTTTATTATATTTGCTCACCCAATCCAAGAGCATTTAATATTTTTTCCAGTTGGTTAGATCAGACTTAATTTGTGTGGAAAGTGTTTTGTAGTTTTGCTCATAAAGTTTCTGATTTTCCCTTGGCAGATAGCTTCCTAAATATTTTATACAATCAGTAGTTACTTTAAATGGAATTTTTTTTTTGTAACTCTAACTGTTGGGTTTTGTTAGTGGTATATAAGAATGCTGATGACTTATGTGGGTTTATTTTGTATCCTGCAACTTTGCTGAAAGTGTGGATTGTTTCTAATAACTTTTTAGTAGAGTCTCTGGGGTTCTCTAAGTATACAATCATATCATCAGCAAAGAGTGATAATTTGGTTTCCTTATTGCCTATTCTAATTCCTTTAATCTCTTTCTCAACTCTTATTGCCAAAGCTAGCATTTCTAATACAATATTAAATAATAACGGTGATAGTGGGCAACCTTGTTTGACTCCTGATCTTATTGGGAATGGTTGCAGTTTGTCCCCATTACATATGATGCTTACTGCTGGTTTTAAATAGATGCTACTGATTATTTTAAGGAAAAGTCCATTTATTCCTATACTCTCAGAGTTTTTAATAGGAATGGATGTTGGATTTTCTCAAATGCTTTTTCTGCATCTATTGAGATGATCATATGGTTTTTGTTAATTAGATTATTAATATGGCCAATAATACTGTTAGCTTTCCTAATATTGAACCAGCCCTGCATTCCTGGTATAAATCCTACTTGATCGTGGTGTATTATCCTGGGGATGATTTTCTATAGTCTTTTTGCTAATATCTTATTTAAGATTTTAGCATCAATATTCATTAAGGAGATTGGTTTATAATTTTCTTTCTCTGTTTTCAACCTACCTGGTTTAGATATCAGTACCATGTCTGTGCCATAAAAGGAATTTGGTAGGACTCCTTCATTCCCTATTTTTTCAAATAGTTTATAAAGCATTGGGGCTAATTGTTCTTTGAATGTTTGGTAAAATTCACATGTGAATCCATCTGGTCCCAGGGATTTTTTTTTTTTAGGGAGTTGATTAATAGCTTGTTCTATTTCTTTTTCTGAAATGGGACTATTTAAGCAATTTACTTCCTCCTCTGATAATCTGGGAAGCCTATATTTTTGGAGGTAGTCATCCATTTCGCTTAGATTATCAAATTTATTGGCATAAAGTTGGGCAAAGTAACCCCTTATTATTTCTTTAATTTCCTCTTCATCTGTGGAAAGTTCTCCCTTTTCATTTTTAAGACTACTAATTTGATTTCCCTCTCTCCTTTTTCTAATCAAATTTACCAAAGGTTTATCAATTTTATTGGTTTTTTTCATAAACTCTTAGTTTTATTTATTAGTTCAATAGTTTTTTTTGTTTTTTTTGTTTTTTTTTACTTTCTATAGTTTTAATTTCTCCTTTTAATTTTAGAATTTCAAGTTTAGTAATTGATTGTGGATTTTTAATTTGGTCTTTTTCTAGCTTTTGAAGTTGCAGGTCCAATTCATTGATCTTCTCTTTCTCTATTTTATTCAAGTAAGCCTCTAAGGATATAAAATTTCCCCTTATTACTGCTTTGGCTGCATCCCATAAATTTTGGTATGATGTCTCACCATTGTCATTATCTTGAGTGAAATTATTAATTGTGTCTATAATTTGCTACTTCACCCAATCATTCTTTAAGATGAGATTATTTAGTTTCCAATTACTTTTTGTTCTATTTACACCTAACTTTTTGTTGAATGTAGTTTTTATTGCATTGTAATCTGAAAAGAAAGCACTTACTATTTCTGCCTTCCTGCATTTAATTTTGAGGCCTTTATGTCCTAATATATGGTCAATTTTTGTGTAGGTTCCATGAACTTCTGAGAAGAAAATATACTCCTTTCTGTCACCATTCAGTTTTCTCCAGAGATCTATCATACCTAATTTTTCTAATATTATATTTACCTCTTTAATTTCTTTCTTATTTGTTTTGTGATTTGATTTGTCTAAATCTGAGAGTGCAAGATTGAGATCTCCCACTATTACAGTTTTGCTGTCTATTTCTTCTTGCAACTCTTTTAACTTCTCCTTTAGGAAGTTAGATGCTATACCACTTGGTGCATATATGTTTAATACTGATATTGCTTCATTGTCTATAGTACCCTTTAGCAAGATATAGTTTCCTTCCTTATCTCTTTTAATTAGATCAATCTTTGCTTTTGCTTGATCTAAGGATGGCTACCCCTGCTTTTTTTGACTTCACCTGAAGCATAATAGATTCTGCTCCAGCCTTTTACCTTTACTCTGTATGTATCTCCCTGTTTTAAATGTGTTTCCTGTAAACAACAGATTGTAGGGTTCTGACTTTTGATCCAGTCTGCTATCCGCCTCCTCTTTTATGGGAGAGTTCATCCCATTCACATTTACAGTTAAAATTACTAATTCTGTATTTCCTGCCATCCTAATATCCCCAGATTATACTTTTCTTTTTCTTGCCCTCCTTCCCTTCTTCCCTAGTATTAAATTTATTGTTCCCACTTACATCTTGCAGCTCTCCCTCTTTAGTATCCCTCCCTTCTCCCTTTGAATCCCTTCCCCTTTCTTGTACCCTTCCCTTATTACTCTTTTTCCTTCTCCCTTTTCCTTTCCCACTTTTTAATGAAGTGAGAGAAGAATCTCAGTAAAACAAATATGTCAATCATTTCCTCTTTGAGCCAACTCTGATGAGAGTAGGATTCACACAATGTTCCTCCCCTCTAAGTTCCCTCATATATGATAGGTTTCCTTTGCCTCATTGTCGCATGTAGTTTCCCTCTTTTTATCTCCCCTCTTCCCTTTTTCTGACACTATCCCCTTTCCATTTCTACTTCCCCTTTTTTATGTTATATCAGTAAAATCAAATTATACATATGGTTTTTATGTATATCCACAACAGAAATACAGTTCCCAAGAGTTCCTTTTACCTTTTTCTACTTCTCTTGATTCCTGTTGTTGGAGATCAAATTTTTTGTTTAAGTCTGGTTTTTTTCCTTAGAAACAAATGGAATTCCTCTATTTCATTAAATGTCCATCTTCTTCCATGGAAAAAAATACTCAGCTTAGTTGGGTAATTGATTCTTGGCTGCATTCCAAGTTCTTTTGCCTTTCAGAATATCGGATTCCAGGCCCTTCAATCCTTTAATGTTGAGGCAGCCAAATCTTGCGTGACCCTTATTGTGGCATCTCGGTATTTGAACTGTTTTTTCCCTGGCTGCTTGTAAAATTTTTTCTTTAGTCTGAAAATTCTGAAGTTTGGCCACAATATTCCTCAGAGTCTTTATTTTAGGGTCTTTTTCAGAAGGTGTTCAATGAATTCTTTCAACACCTATTTTCCCTTCCGGTTCTATTACTTCTGGGCAGTTCTCTTTGATGATTTCCTATAAAATAGTATCTAGGCTCTTTTTTTCATCATAATTTTCGGGTAGTCCAATGGTCCTCAGGTTATCTCTCCTAGATCTATTTTCCAGGTCTGTTGTTTTTCCAAGTAAATGTTTGACATTTTTTTCTAATCTTTCATTTTTTTGGTTTTGCTTGACTGATTCTTGATGTCTCAATGAATCAGTCATTTCTATTTGTTCAGTTCTGGTTTTTAGTGAGTTATTTTCTTCATTAGCTCTTTTTACTTCTTTTTGTATATGTCCAATTGAGTTGTTTTGCTCTATGGAATTTTTTTCCATTTCACTACATATATATATATATATATATATATATATATATATATATATATATATATATATATATATATATATATATATATATATATGTATATATATATATTTTTTTTTTTAGTGAGTTATTTTCTTTTTCCAATTCGCAAATTCTGTTTCCCTGCACTTCTTGGGAGTTTTTTATCTTTTCCAATTCACATTTCAGGAAGTTGTTTTCTTTTTCCACTTTATCAAATTTTTCTTTTAGTGAGTTATGTCTTTTCTGTACTCTCTTGCATAGCTTCTCTTTCCTTTCCCCCTTTCTCTTCTAGCTCTCTTTTAAGGTTTTTAATAGTCTCTTCTAGGAGAGTCTTTTGTATTGGAGACCAACAATTGTCTGGATACTGTCTGCTATTAATCTCTTCAGGGTTGAAAAGCTGTTCTCTTTCTGTATAGAAACTATCAATTGTTCTTTTGATTTTTTTACTCATTTTGTTAGAGCCTGTAGGGTCTGCCTTCAGGGTCAAGAGGTTACCAGCTTACTCTGCAGAGCAGTGAAAGGTGTATGGACAGGTAGATGTCCTGCTAGCCAGCTACCAAAAGCAGGGAGGTACTGGAGTGCTCTAGGAAAGAGTTCCCCACCCAGGAGTAACTCAGGCCTGCAGGGCCAAGCTGGGAAAGTGCCCTTCAAAGAACCCCCACTGTGTGAGATAACGACTGCCCTGGGGCTAGAAGCTGAGCAGTGAGAGTTTCACTACCCCAAGCCAAAGCCCACCCTGAGGCTGTGGGTATTAGCAGCTGAGCAGTGAATGGATTTGCAAGGACTGGAAGTGTCTGCCCCAGGAAGCACAGTCTGCTGGGGAAGTTCTATTGCCCCAGGCTGAGCCCTGCACTGTGCTGATTAGAGGCTGCCCAGGCTGTGCCCCTCTTCCTTGCAGATTTGTAACTGCCTCTGCAAAAGCCCAACTGCAGGATGTGGCCGCAGGGCTGCTTTACAGTCTGCCTGAGTCACTTCCGGGTTTGAGGGGTAACAGCCAGATCTTGTTAGGTTCTGGTGTTTTTTAGAGGATCCTCTGTTTTAGGCTTTAATCTCTCTGCCAGTTTACTGTTTTGTAGTCAAGGCAGAGCAGTTAGCCTATAGTAGAGTGGTCCCTATAACTTCTCTAGCCACAGAGATCACCCCCGCCCCTGGTCTGCTCAGGATGCTAGTGCTTGTGCTAGTCTGTTCCTGGCCCCTCAGGACAAACTTTTCCTGGCGAGCTTCCAGACTGACTTTGGCTGGTAAATTGTAGTGCTTCTAATCTTCATGAATTTAAGCAGTGAAGAGTTATTTTTGAGCCTGAATTACATAGTTGATTATGAGGGGAATGAGAGGAGCTTAGAGAGTCCTGTGTGCGCCATCTTAGCTCCGCCCCCGGAAGTCTCCGAACTTCCCTTTTTCTAACTTCTATTTATGGCGCTTAATTTTTTCTCTTGAGGTCACAATAAACAAGTCAAACTCCTATAAGTTTCCCCCAAAACAGACATAATACACTATAATTCTTTCTTATCTCTTGTCTTTGTTCAACCTATTTGATAGTAGACAGTTTCTCCCCTCAGAAATCTCTTCCACTCCACTCTTAGATACAATGATTTGGGGCTTATATATAATCTTGATCTGTCCCCTCTTTTTCCATATAAGAGCCCAAAGACTCTTTTGGAAGATAAATAACTTCCCCTAAATAGGGAAAGTAGTTTATCCAAAGATTATGTAGACTTTTTTTTAAAGTAGCATAGACAAAATCTAGTGCTCCCTCCAGCCCACCAATCTTTTCTACATACCACAATAGTTTACTATAGGGTTGCTATCAACATGCCAAGCATTCTTCTCTTTCTTCTAAAGTCTCAAAGATATAAGTAGAGTAAAAGGGCCCCAACAATCTTGTTTTTATCACTTGACAAGCTCATTTTCATTTTTCATGTTATGGTTTCTTAGAAGTATTCTTTACATCCAAAAGAAATTTGTTCTACCATATTAGATGATTTTAAAAATTAAGAAATGTAAAATACAATACAATTTTGTTTACAATTTTGTTTTTGCTACATCTTTCAGTTAATTGTGTGATAATGGTCTTTTGTGGAATATTGTTTGTAGAAGTTTGCCTATTCCCCAATAATATTAATTAAGGCTGTCCTGGACCATGTGCAGATTACTCTAAAAATTTTGTGCAGATTACTCTAAAAATTTTATATACATATATATATGGAAATAGGCCTATATAATGGTTGATATTCTCTCAGACTTCTCTTTAGATTTTTTGGTGTTAACAAAATATGAGGCTTCATCTATGTCTTTAATATCTTATCTTCCTTTAGTATCTTATTAATTAGTGCTTCAGAATAATGCTACTTCTAAATATAATCTTTTCTATATTACACAATAAATTTGTGTAATCTGGCTATTTTTTCTCATTCTCATTCTTTGAATGAGATTCATATCCTTCATGTTATAGATGTAGAAAGTGAGATTCAGAAAAATTAAGTCATATAGGGAATAAGTGTTTGAAGCAGAATCTGAAAAAAAAGATTTTCCTAGCTAATTTGAAAAATCTTCTTAAATTACTTGTAGATTTTCCTCTACCTCTTCATCCTCTAAAAAGGATATTGTCAAACAAACAGCAATAATTTTCATGACAGTCTTTTAAAAAATATTTATCACGAGGACTGCAATATGAGATGACCAAAGCTCTATGCCATAGCATTTCACGTTATTTTTGGGCACACAATAAAACCAACTCTGATAATTTTCTTATTTTCCTATCAAAGAAGAGCTTCAGAACCAAATATTTATCTATAAATTCCTTCCTTTTTCCATTATAGTGATTTTGCCATTAATTATTATTATAGTGATAATAATGAAAATGTCATTATGAAATTATAAATTACTAATGTGTTCACTTGTTAATCAATTGACAAAGAAGTCATATTTAGAATACTAATAACAAAGTCAAGATTAAAAGATGATTTAAAAAGTGTATGATTGTTAACATAGTCTGACTTCCTTTTCATTACTTTGTCACCATGAGCAGAATTGGAAAGGAGCTGGATATAGCCACTTTAATTTTTTTCTTTGTCCCATATACTACACAACCAAAGAATTTAAATGACCAGCCTACTGGTGATTATTTGTCTGTTTTTAGCAAGGTTAATCTACAGAATGCATACCTAGTCTATTGTTAGAACCATAATTGAAGGCTTTTTAACATAGTAGATAGAACCTTCATACACTTGGATTCCATTGGCCTTCAAGAACACTTCCATACCACAATGAGACATTGGAATAAGGATTATTAGAAATTTTCTCTCATAACATGTCTAAAATCCAAGAGGATTCCTGTTCCAATACAGATTGCATAGGAATATCTCTGGAACTTCTTTCATTAGACTCCCCATTGAAGTATAACAAGACTAATAAGCAACCATATTCTAGCCTCTTAAATACCTTCAGTTTTCTCTAGACTGTTTCACTTTTCATCTTTTCTTAGGAAGTTATTCTTGATTCATAACTTAAAATTGGCTCTCTCAATTTCTAACTATTGCTCCTATGTCTGCTCTCCAGGACAAACAGATCACATGTATAACTTTGATATCAAATGGTAATATGCTAAATGATCCTCATTCCATATTCAATTCTCACACAATTTGAATTCAAGGCCTTTCATCGTCTTGATTACCCTGTTGTGGACACTGTCTAAGTTATCACCATTTTTTCTTTTAACTTCCTAGAATTGGACACAATGTAATTATCTACTGATTTAGTACAAATAATGAATCTGTTAAAGTGATTTTTTAAAAATTCACATTATTAAAACTCTCATTATTTTAAAAAGGTAATTGGGGTTCTTGTGATGAAGAGAACCCCAAAGAAAGGACTATGGGAACTGAGTATGGATCACAACATAACATTTTCACTGTTTGTTGTTGTTCACTTGTATTTTGTTTTCTTAGTCATTTTCTTTCCTTTTGATCTGATTTTTCTTATGATTATTCTCAAGATAATTGTATAAATATGTTTAATTATATATTGGATTTAACATATATTTTAATATGTATAACATATATTGGATTACTTGCTACCTGGGGGAAGGGGTGGGGAAGAGGGGAAAATTTGGAGCACAAGGCTATGCAAGGGTAAATGTTGAAAAATTATTCATTCATATGTTAAATAAAAAGATCTAATAAAAAATAAATAAAAAGGCAATTGGTTCCAGCACTACAGATGTATGCAATACAGCTCTGAATGATTCAGGACATAGGTACATTTCATGACAGAGGGACTATTAACTTTTCATTCCTGGAAATCATACCTGTCTTTTTTAAAAAAATAAAAATTTAACTTCTTCTCCCCTTTTTCCCCTTTCCCTCACCTGGGAAAAAAAGAAGAAAAGAAAAGAAAAAGAAAATCCTTGTAACAAATATATCTGCGTAAAACATATCTCATGAAGTGAAGATGTAGTTTGTGTTCGTGTCCTTTCTTTTGTCCATATTTTATTTTCATCATTACTCATTTCTTTAAGTATTAAGGAGTCTTTTTAAGTTGCATGGCATCTATTTTGGGCTATGTCCAAAAATATATTTTTCATTCTATATCTCAGGTCTATCACTTCCCTGTCAGTAAAGTTATCTTGCTTCACCAGTCTTCTGGAATCATGGTTAACCAGTGCATTGATCACAGTTCTTAAGTCTTACAAAGTTTTATATAATAAAAATAATAAATAAACATTAATTAAGTGCTTACTATGTATGAGACACTGTGCAAAGTACTTTACAGATATCTAATTTGGTCATTCCAATAACTCTTTGAGACAGGTATTGTGATTATCTCTATTTTACAATTGAATAAACTGTAGGTAGACAGAAGTTGTTTCTTGCCCAGTGTCACATAGCTGGTAAATGTCAGGTCTTCCTAACTCAAGACTCAGTGTACTATCTAGTGTGATATTGTCTTCGTTCTGCTACTTTATTCTTCATCATTTTACAAAAACGTTACAAGTTTCTCTGAAACTAACCCTTTCATCATTTTTAATGGCATAATCGTATTCCATTATATTCTTATATCATATTCTATCATTTCCCAATTAATTTACAACACTAGCCAAGTCCAAAATCACATTAATTTGTTTGACTACCACAGTACACTGCTGACTCACATTGAGTCATCCCAAAATCTTTATCAGCTGAATTAATATCTAACCACTCCTCTTCCTTCCTGTACATGTGAAATTGATTTTTGGACACAAACATCAGACTTCACACTTACCAATATTCTTTTAATTAGATTAAGTCCAAACTCCAGACTGTCAAGTTATTTTTGGATCCTGACTGTCATTCAGTGGTTAGCTGTCCTTCCCCAGTCTGTATCACCTACAAATTTGAGTCTTTGATAAAAATACTGAATGGCATAGTACCAAGAACAGAACTCTGAAGCTATTTACAGAAGACCACTTTGAACAGTATAAGTCCAGACATTTACCATTGTATAATTTGCTGAATTTTACTGTCTTTCTTCTTTAAAAGAGTATTATGATTTGTTAAATAAAAGCTAAATAAATTGGATCTATAACATTATACTAATCTACCAGCTTAGTAACTATTTTGTTTGTAATTACTTCCCTTTCTTAATGTTCACTCACCATTTTTAAAAGAATATATAATAGAAATATTCTAGGAATTTATTTCAAGGTCACTGGCCTATAGCTGGCAGGCCCATTTTCTTCTCTTTAAAAAAAAAAAATTAAATACCTGTCATTCTCTAATCTTATAGTTGTCATTTTATAATCTTCTCAATATTACTAATAGTGTCTTGACAATCATATTTTTCATTCCTTTTATAATTTCTGTTATTATATGAAATGTTTCAGAAATTTTTGATGAAATTGTTAACTTCCATGCCATGAAAATCAAAGAAACGGATTGGATTTTTCTTCTGTACTTCTTCAGTTATAATGTTTGTGACATTTTAAAAAAATATCAATCCTCACCCAATAAAAATGTTCTTAAACATTTAGAATCTTTCTTCATCTTATTTTTAAATAAAGATTTCACTGTTAAATAAAATCAAATATTAAATTAAATAGAATTCAATTTAACAAGGAGTTATTGTATACAAAGTAGCATGACAGTGGCTGAGAAATGCCATTGGAATCTGGGAGACCCAAGCTCTCATTTTGTGTTAAAAACATAATATGTGACCTTGGGCAAGTCTCTTAACTTTATAATAACCCAGGTAACTCTCTGATTTCATAATTTGCTGAACAAGTTATTAATACTGGGGGATAGGGTTGCCAATTTTCATTGGTAGCAAATGGTTTCCTCATTTGTGACTTCCTATATTAATAAATTAAGCTTACAATAGCCTATAAAGCAATGTACTAGATGTTGGACATGTGTAGACCAAAAGAAGGAAACAAAATTTGCTCTCAAAGAGATGTATTTAACTGAGATCTATATCAATAATAAAATAGTACTAAACCCCAAAACATCTCATTTTCCCCTAATTTAAGACTTGCTTATAAATTTAGTGGGGGAAATAAGTGTCTAATGTTCTAATTACTCAGTCAGTAAACATTGATTTAGCATCTAGGAAGTGCCAAGCATCCTGCTTCACACAGGGAAATACAAATAAAGAAAAAGACAATCCTCTCGAGGTCCTTATATTCTAATATGGGAAGACAGCATGCAAAAGGAAGTGGAAAGGAGAGAAAGGAGAAGAGGGTACACCATAAAAGATATGATGATGAAATTCAAAGTTTATATTTTATAAAACTTTTATATAATTATATAATTTTCTTCTCTTTTTAAAAAAAAAATTTAAGGCCAGTGACCGTGAAATAAATTTTACATAATTATATATATATATATATATATATATATATATATATATATATATATATATAATATTTTATACATATTATTACTGGATGGAAGATGAAGAGATGCCTTGCTTGGATATCTTTCTTCTTTTAAAATTTGTTTTCTTTATTTTTCTGCTGAAACATTATATTAATTTTTTTACAAACTTTTTTTAATGAATCATGTTGGGAGAAAAAAATCAGAACAAACAGGAAAAACCAGAAGAGGAAAAAACAGAAGAAAAAGGAAAAAAAGTGAACATAGCATGTGCTGATTTACATTCATTCTCTGTAGTTCTCCTTTAGATGCAGATGGCATTTTCCATCCAAAATTTATTGGGATTGCATTGAATCACAGAACTGCTGGGAAGAACCAAGTCTTGCATAATTGATCATTGAATAATTTTGCAGTTACTATATACACTGCATTGCGTGGTTCTATTTGTTTCACTCAGAATCAGTTCATGTAAATCTTTTCAAGCCTTTCTAAAATCAGTTTGTTCATCATTTTTAATACACTAAAAATATTCCATTACTTTCATATACTTATTCAGCTATTCCCCAAATGATGGGAATCTACTCACTTTCCAGTTCTTTGCCACCACAAAAAAAAAGCCACAGCAAACATTTTTGCAACATGTGAATCCTTTTTCCTTCCTTATGATTTCCTTGAGATATAGACCCAGTATGGATGTCTTTCTTAAATGGGGACCTTTTCACTCTTTAATCCAAGGATAACCGGAACAAAGAATACTGATAAGGGGTGAACATTAGGAGCAAAAGTAATTTTGCAGGATGAAAATGTTTCTGTGGCATGATTGCTAATTCCAGAGGATACTGAAAATGAAGAGACACTTTATCTGGGCTCCCTTCTTAAGTGGAAATTCTAGGGAAATTCTCTATCATACAGAAGGGTCCTAGGATCAGAGGGTACCACAAATCTGAGTTACACTCCTAATTGTATTGCTTTTAATTGAATGCTCTTAATTTTATTTAACCTAGTTATGTATATGAGGATCAATTTGATCAATATGAATAAACTGAAAATTACAGAAATCACACCATCCCCAAACATAAGAAATTCAGTATCATTGCCAATGTAACTAAGCAATAGGATCTCTTCACATGTTATAGTGATTTTTAATTCATTTTTATTGTTGTTGTTGAGGGATGGGGGGAAGAGAATTTTCCATTGAGAAGGGGTTGTTTGCTTAAAATATGAATTTTCTTTTTAAAGTATCATTCTATCAAAGAAGCTATAGACCATCTGAAAGATAGACTATTAGAAGTTAAATCTGATCCTATAGCTCAAGAGAACCAAGTTGGGATATTGTCTATCCATCTCTAGCTATCCCAATAGTTTAAACATCGGTGTCTTTTCCAAGTGGCCATATCCTTTCTTAAATTTTTTATTATTTCTTTTCTTTGCTTAGGTTTTTCAATATTCTATTTATATTTATCTAACCCCAAAGTTACTAAATTTTCATTGTTTGCATCTCCAACTTTTCATGAATTTTGTAAAAATGAAGCAAGAGAGTCTATTGATATATCCTGGTTCAGTACTTGAAAATCAGTACTGATTTTACAGGGATTACGGGGGTCTCTACCAGATAGATGCTTAAGCATTTAATCCTTGGGACCACTGA
Source organism: Antechinus flavipes (assembly GCF_016432865.1). Classification (NCBI taxonomy): domain Eukaryota; kingdom Metazoa; phylum Chordata; class Mammalia; order Dasyuromorphia; family Dasyuridae; genus Antechinus; species Antechinus flavipes. The sequence goes on along the minus strand of NC_067401.1, from coordinate 352,160,956 downwards.
TTTCTGTGTGCTGACTAAATTGGCTACCTGTGCAAAGGAAACCATGCCAACTTTTCCTTCCTTGGTTAAGAAAAATGTCGGTTCTTTAGGTTTGAGTTATTTTTCCTCCAAAGGAACTTTATAAAATAATCTTTCAAATAATTAAATCAATAGATTAAGAAAATACTTTTTATCATATTATAGACTTTTGTGCAATATTCTAGGAAAAGTCATAAAATGCAGGAAATGTGATAAGTGTGTCACATATTGCTTTTCACAGATCTGTCAGTGTACTGGGCTAATCTTATATTCCAATATGATATTTTTGGCTTTTTTCAATTCCAAATCCATATGGGTAGATATTTTGCTAAGGGAAAAAATCAAGCCTTGAACTTCCCTTTTTCTATCCCTTTCTGAATTATAAGTAGATGAACTTATTCCTTTATTTTTCTTTAAACTTTAATTTTGTAAAAGATGAATTTATCTTTCTATAAATATATTGCATTGCATTCCTGAGTAGTTACCACAATTGGCTGCATCTTGTCTATTGTGATTTCTACGTTATTCACTGCTTATTTTCACTAAAGAACTAACAGAAGGCACTAAAAAAAAATCTCTCCACCCCCAGTCTCACACAAAGTCTGTTTTTCATTTTTTCCTGATATTTCCACATACTGTTTGCAACATGCACTATGGTAATGTGTCTGTTTTATTAAGAGTAGGAGTTGATGTGTATAACATAAACCATGCTTAATAATCATGATAATAGCTGACATTTATATAGTGCTGTAATGTTTACAAAGTGCTTTACATATATTATCTAATTTGATCCTTATTTCAACCTTTTGAGTGATGTACTATAGGTATTGCTATTCCTATTTTATAATCGTGAGCCAATAAGAATTTATTAAGTTCTTACAATATTGGAATCTCTAAATAAGTGCTGGGATGAGGAAATTGAGCGTCAGAAAGGTGATTGCCCCCAAACATTGAGTCATAGCATATAGAGCTTGAAAGAACTTTGTTAATATTGTTGTTGAGTCTTTTCAGTTATGTTCAACACTCTGTGAATCCCATTTGGGGTTTTCTTGGCAGAGATATTGTAATAGTTTGCCATTTCCTTCTCCAATTCATTTGACAAATGGGGAAACTGAGGCAAACAAGGTTAAGTGACTTGCCTTGAGATATAGATAAAAAGTGTCTTTAAATCCTTATTTGAACTGAGGAAGATATGTCTTCTTGCCTCCAGGTCTGGCAATCTATCCACTGCACCACTTAGTAGTTAGAAGGGATTATTTAATCCAATCCTTTTATTTTATAAATAAAGAAACTGAGGGTTGAAGAAATTAGGTGATTTAGTAAAGTGGGTGGGGCACTGGATTTGGAATTAAGAAAATCTGAGGTCAAATCTTGTCTTAGTTATTCTTTGTTTGGGTCCTGTGCAAATCACAGCCTCTCTGAGCCTGTTTCTTTTATAAAGAATAATTTCTACTTCTCAAGGTAATTCTAGTCCAGTACATTTCATGGATACTATTCAGTGTCAGTGATCCTAGAGCCTTTTTTTCTCTTCCCCTTAGCAGGGGTGCTGGTGGTGGAACACCAGCCAGGGGTCCTCAAACGTTTTAAATAGGGGGCCAGTTCACTGTCCCTCAGACTGTTGGAGGCCGGACTATAGTAAAAACAAAAATTTTGTTTTGTGGGCCTTTAAATAAAGAAACTTCATAGCCCTGTGCGAGGGAGATAAACATCCAGCTGCAGCATCTGGCCCTCAGCCAGCTGTAGTTTGAGGACCCCTGCGATCTTTCACCCACAACTAAGGATTAATGACTATCACCTTGTAGACTGGGAAATTGGATCCCATCTTAGATCTCACACAAATCTTACATAACAAATCTTACATCACAGAAATATACTTTATATCTTTAATTCATATGTAATAAGATAATGTCAGTGCTTTCACAGTAATTAATAAATAATCTTGTATTTTCTGATAGTACGTTCATATGGATATTTATTATATAGCCTAGATATTTGGATCCAGTAACATTGGACATTGTTGCGACATTGTACTGCCGTTAAATATTCATCCTCTTCTCATTTCCCCAACTTATAAAATTGATGTTTCCTTTTCCTGAATTCTTATAACTAACTCTGTGATTCTCATATAATAATCATATATCAATGTGTAACACTATATATAATACATACACATTTATGTCATACATTTATAATATATAAATACATACATGTTTTGTTTGTCCTTCATTTTCAAAGAAGATAAGTGATATCACAAGATGATGTCTTGATTGGTGGGTGTAGATCTAAGACAATACATTTATAAACATATGCATATATAGGCAATATATTAGAAAAAACTATGTATAGGATATATAAACACATACAATTATATATAAATGTGTATAAATATGACGATAAATTGCAAGGGACATACATAGTGGTCCCACCTATAATATATAGTAGCTTTATGACTTTGGGTAAATCATTTCATTTCATTTCTCTGTTTACTAGATAAACATCTGAGGGTCTGTATTATTAAGGAACTGATCATTTGCATTGATGTGGTGTGTTTCCACAATGGGAGATCACCCACACAAATGAAATAAAGGGTCCAAAGGAGAGAGAGAGGGGTTCATCTGGCCTAATACATAAAGAACTGGCTTCCAGGACAAGTCCTGCCACTGTTACTAAATGCCCTATGGAAACCCATTAAGAATATTTGTGACAGAATAATTGCCAGTATGCATTAGAAGAAGGAGTTTTTTCACCAGAAATTCCTTATCCCATTGAAATCATATGTCCTATCCAATAATGTGTAGATACAGAATAGGTGTAGATATACAGATATTGATATAGATAAATGAATGCTCCTAATTTGTAGTTCAAGATTTGTGGATTTAAATATTCTTGGTGCCACAAACCGAATCACAATTTTTTTTAGCTCTTGTCTCACTGCACTGAGTGGAATAAAGCAGATGCTTGAAAAAATAGAGAAGTTCTGGACTGTGTGCTATTTCATTCCCTAGAGGACTACTGATACTAAGACTTGTTTGGAAAGACCATAAGCTTTAATCTCCCCAATTCAGCCATTAACTTTGGTGGAGCAATTACAGTACCTCTGTTACCTGAAGGGAAATGAAGTTCTGCTTCCAGTTACATGGGCTCAGTACCTTGCACTATTTAGTTCAATTGGTTTCCACTGGATTTCAAGATTCTAGTGGGAAAAAAAAGGGACTTCTTAGTGCTGGAAAACAGAATTCATAGATGTCTGATTAGGAAGCCTGTACTATAAAAGTGAGGCTCAATTTGGGGTTTACAGAGATAAAATGGCTTTCCAGAGTTATTTCCTAAGTCCAACAAGATGCAATTCGATATTTAAAATAAATTACAGAAGACTCAATCAGGTTAAAAGTTATGATCCCCTGACTTTTGAAGAAATACTTGAGTTTTTTTTTAATCCTCTAATGAAAAATTATCCTTAAATTCATGAACAAATGAAAAAAGAAGATACAATTCTATTTTAGAAAAAGGAGAGGTGTCATTTACATTTTTCTTTATAAGAAAAATTTTCTATTCATTAAAATGGCTCTAAAAATAGGGGATTTGTTTTATAATATTTGTTTTTTTTCAAATTGAGAGCAACATCCCTAGAATAACTAAGCATAGCAGAATGGAGAAAAGGTCAAAAAATAGAAAAGAGAGTGAATTAAATCCAGGGAAACCTCATTACCAGCATTACCAACCATCTTTATGTATATTGAATTCTATTATACAATAGGTCAAGTATCTCCCCCATTGGACTTAGTGAGATAGCATAGATCTTATATCTTGCCTCTGACACCAGTGTTCTGGCGATTTCATTTTATAAGCAGAAAAGTAAGAGAGCAAAGTCATGTCAGATTCATTATTATAATCCATATGCCTTCTTTAGTGTTCTTTGAGCAACATCTGTCCTTCATCAAATTATAGTTATCAAGATATAATGTTCTAATCATTTTTTACAACTTTAATAGTATTTCCAGTCTCTTCCTCACTCTGCATAAACACATGCATCCATAAACAGACTTAAATGCATGTATACATGTCAAAAGGACCTGCTTTAGGTAGTAGTAACTAGTTTTCATTTTTCATAGCAATCAAAAAAAAATTATACTTTGTTCTTTTGAGAGTCCTGTTGAACAGTTTGCTTAGGTGAAAAAATTTTGGTAGGCAACTGGATTAGTATTGCATGGAGTAATTAAACTATTGAGATTAATTTGAAAGACTGCAGATCTTTTGCAATTGAGGTCTCTTGCCTGATCTAGTCTCTTAATTCAGTTTTATGTATTCCTTTCTTGGAAGGAAGAAGGGAAGGCCAGCATTTGTATTTTTTGTGAGTCTTTTGGGAAGAAAGAAATCAGTTGGGTGATTATCTGTAATCTAAGCTTTATCATTACTTAGTATAGATAGAATAAATTCTCCAAGTTTTTAGGATATTGAAATACAAAGGGGAGACCATGGTTGGATATATAGATGTGTGAAGAGAAGGGAAGGAAAGGGGAGAGGAGGACCTAAAACAGAGCCTTGGAAAACATCCTCTATTAGAGATTATAATTTGGATAATAAGCCAGCAAAAGAGAGTTAGAAGGAATAGCCAAACAGATAGGAAGAGAACCTCTAGCAGGTAATGTTATGAATAACAGTCAGGAGGAGAGCATAGAAAATAGTGCCTTATGTAGCAAAAAAGTCTAAAAGACTGATGACTGAGAAAAGACCATCTAATTAGCCAATTAAGAGATTTTTGGTAACTTGAGATGGAGAAATTTTAGGTGAGTGATGAGGCCAGTAAACAGATTGCAGAGGCATCTGGAGGGTAAGGAGAAAAGGAAAAATAATAAAGAAGACAGTTTTTTTCCCCATATTAGTTTGGCTGAGAAATAGATAATGACTTGAGGGGATGATGTGATCTATTGAATTTCTTTTTTCTTTAAATCATTTAAGGAGAAATCAGTATTTTAAGAGAAGTGATAAGGGAGAAAAAGAGTGGGATGTTTGAAGAGGCAGCCTTTGTATAAAATGAGGGGATAGAATTGAGGGCACATCTTGATTGAAATTTGTTTTTTCAAGGAGAAAAGCATTTTCTTTTTAAAAAAACATATTTATTTTATTCTGAATTTAAAAAACAAAAAAGCATTTCCATAACATAGTAGAATAGAGAAATATATTCTAGTTATCAAAAGCTATTGAAAAGGAAGATTGAATGGGAAAAGGCTATTGATAACCTAGAAAGTTTCAGAAAAAGATCAGACTTGTGAGTGGCCATAAATCCCTGCCATATGAGGAATAGTAGCAGAAGTCACTCAGCTTAGCCTAGAGAACCAGCTTGTCATGTTCAAGAGAACATTGTAATTATATTCATAAGTATATGAAGAGCTGTCATTTGGAGAATGAACTGATTCTCTCTGAACCTAGAGAGTAGAAATAATACACAATGGAGAGTAGTTACAAAGATACAAATTTAAGCTGGCTATTAGGAAACAATTCCTAACAATATCCGTTCAGAAATGGAATGGACTGCCTTGAAGTTCTTCAAAAAGGAAAAAAAAAACATTTGTTGGGTAAGCTAAAGTAGAGATTCTTTATGAGTGTAGCTGTACCAGTTGATTGCTGAAGTCACTTCTGTTATACATTGATTTGTATATTTGAAGGGGAGAAGAGGAAACTCTTGAAAAATGATCTTACTTTTCTTAGTAAAATGAGGAAGAATCCACAATTGAGAAAACATAGGTGGGGAATGTGGGATAGATTTGAGAGATGCTTTTGTAGAAATTGAGATGGAAATTAGAGAGGAATAAAAGGATTACTTTACTGCAGTGTGGTCACAGTTGATGTTGGATACCATGAATTTATGATTATCCAGCCCACATAGCATGTGAATAGAATGGAGACAGAAAATAGTAGGAGTAATCCAAGGCTAGGTTTTGTCAAGGTGAAACATCAAAAGAATAAAAGGATGAGAGATTCAAGAGTTCATCCAAGTATGGAGTTGAATTGATGCGATGCAGAATGTTATAGTGAATCTTAGGAAGCCTTGGATCAAAATTCTGCCTCAGACATTTTTTACCTATATGACCTTGAATATGTCACTTACCCAGTCTAGGTTGCATTATCTTTACCTGTAAAAGTGAGGAGGTTGGTACTTATAATCTCTAAAAGCCCTCTCAATAGTCGATCTGTGATACTTGATCTTTTAAGGTGGCTATCCTTAAGTCCAGAATGGAAAGGCAGGAAATAGAAGTCAGAAATTACTGAGGAATGGAGGGACTGGAGAAGTTATCTGTTATCATACAGTTTTTGTTTTCTTGGTTTCTAGCTTTACCTCCTCATCCCCAATTGTTGCATGCCCCAGATATTATAGTTCTTCCTGGATGAATATTTCTCCAATTTGGCACAGTTAATGCTGATGTCCCACCAGCCTAATGCTCATTAATTTGATGTTTTCAAAAAAAGAATAAGATCTAAATATATGACCACTCTTAATTAAATAGGTCCTAAAATATTGCATTACTGAAGAATTTGGTAGAAATGTCATAAAAATGAAAGGGAAATTTAAAGTATTTCTTTGCTACTTTTAGGTCCATATGCACCCTGTAAGGCTTAAAAAAATCTTGGGCTTAATGGTGTTCTGCATAACCCTAACTCTTGGCTTTGCCATTCTTCCACTGTTCATATGTGTTTCCTTACTTCATACACCAGTTCTGGGCTTTTCTTCTCTAGGAGACATTCTTGTTTATGATAAGAGGAGGTAACAACCACATTGTTAAGTTACAGCCTTCACCTCTATAGCTTCTTGAACTTACAGGTTCTGGGGTTTAAACTGAAGTTTAGATTTCTTTGAATAAATGGACATCTAGACTTTCCCAATCAAAATTTTCTTCTTCCATAGAAAGCAGCCCAATATTTTGCAGTTCAAAAAACTACAGTGTCAGCTGCCTCTGTAGCAAAATCTGTTTTAATTATATTCAGTTCTCTCTATCATCCTTTGGTTGCTGGGCTCTTTTCCAGGAAGAAAGGAAGCTTTTCCTTCTCAAAATGAATTTCTTGTTGGAATTTGGCAGCACTACAAATTGATTCTTTGTCTGTTTTTTTTTTTTTTTTTGATGCCCAAAGGAATTTTAATTAGGATCTTTATTAAACAGGGATACAGGGAACTCATCCTTGTTTATGGACTTGTCAGGATCTGTCACTCCTTTTTCACATATTTGGTTGGTCATTAAAATGCCTAGACAACTTTCCAAGTATATTTCTCATAATTTTGAAAAACACAAGTATATCACAAGAAGGTAAAATCCATATGTCACTGATTCCTTTATAGCTAAGCCCTCAGGAAGTTGTTTCAAATAACTATTTGCCATATATGTCATTTGAGCTTTTCTTCTGCCTTTAGCTTGGGGAATCATAGATTTAGAGCTAAGAAGGCGTTTGATAGGAAATCTAACTATACCTCCTTATATTGCTTTGTTGTTTTAGTCATTCTTGCCATGAACCCATTTGGGATTTTCTTGACAAAGATGCTGGGATGGTTTGCCATTATGAGGAAACTGAAGCAGAGTTAAGTGACTTGCCCAGAATCACACAGCTAGTTAGTGTCTGAGGCTAGATTTTAACTCAGAAAAATGAGTTTTCCTGACTCTAGACCAGCACTGTATGCACTATGGCATTGTCAGAGCCTGAAGTAAGATAGGGTCCTCTAATTTCCATTACATCACCTTGCCTCAATAATATAAGTGATCTAATTGGCACACAATTATATGATAAGCAAGTGAGCCAATGCTTGCCAGAGAGGAGACTACCTATGTATATGCTGGCTAAAGCCTTAGACTATGACTTTGTAGGAAGCATGAGTTTAATACAGAACCCATTACTCATTTCAGAAAGCATTCTTTCAGAAAAATTTTAAGATTCAAAGACATCTGGTTTCATCACTATGAGTTACTCTCTCCACAAACAGAGATAACAGCACCTGACTATCTTAACATATGATCCACATGAGTTGCTGTGGATAAAATAGTTCTTCACCTGGAAGTCAAACTTTCTGGTGATCCTTTTCTGTGTGCTGGATTTGACTAGTTCTCAGACAAGCTGATTTGATAATTAATTTATAAAATCAGGAAATGGAGCAATGGCAGCTGGAAGTGGGATGCAAGTAGAGATCTAAAGAGAATGTCATGGTGAACAATCACAAAAGATACAGGGGTAAGCAGTAAAAAAGGTACAAAGGCAGACAGTGTTGAGACAGGGGATCATCAGATGGTGAAAAAGGCAGCAGCATGAGGAAAGGTGATGGGGAGGGATGAGGCACAGATTATCACTCACTCAACAATGGATTGAGTGAATTTGGCCAAATAATTTCGAAAATGACCTTTAAATATACCCATCATTTCAAACTTGTCAGTAGTTTTTGGTGTTTTTCTGGTTTTACAGAAGATGCCTGGAGTTCACTGAGATTCACATTTCATTGAATCGGAGGACCCCGATAGTAGACTTTCAACACATATTATTAGTATATTGGTTAATGTGTGGTATTTTGTAAATTATGCTCTTTTTATCTTTGGTACATGTTATGTCTGACTTTAATTCCCCTTTGCAATCTAATTACTTGATATTGACACTTTATACTGGTTACTTATAAATTTATTTATTATACTGACCAGAAATGGGGGATAGGGCTTAAGAGGATTAGAACAAGATGCAATTTTAACATAGACATACACAGCCTTTTGATGGCCTATGCTTATTAACTCCCTCATATTGTTTGTGGAGTTTGTGCTTTACTTTACACAGCTCTTAAGAATCTACAGTAACCTTCCTACCAAAATGAGGCATCAGTATAACAAAAGGAAGAAAAAGAACAAGGCAGGAGTGGAAAGAGGAATCCCCATACTGCATACTGATCTGCATATTGATTCACTGTGGTAGCTTTGTCAAATGTCCAATTCTCTGGTCTTGATCTGCAGTTTTAAATTCTTTGTATAGTTTTACTACACTTGATTATATCAATCTTCTGTCTACTTTCTCACCCACTGTTCTCAGTTAGAATCCTACCTAGAAACTTTTTTTAAAACAGCAACAGAAGATTAACATAAAGTGATTAACTTCATCAAGTCAGCACCTGGTTCAAATTTGAACTTTTAATTATAAAGTTAAAAAAAAGTCAGGGAGAAGGTAAATTCCAAAACCATCTAACATTAGAACTGAAATTGAAACAGCTGTATAGTGCAATTGATAGAATACTAGATTTGGAACTAGGAGGATTTAAATTCAGTCCCTTATTGGCTCTCTAAAATGAGGATAATAATACCATATCTCTTACAGAGTTGTGTTGGCTGAATGAAGTAATGTTTTTAAAGCCTATTGCAACTTAAAAAAATAATTATTTAAAAATAATCAAAAAGTAATTATTATTAATTACTAATACTACCACTATTGCAACTACTACTACAAGACTATATAATTGATCCATGAACTTAATGATTTAGAAATTTGCTGCAGTGGTAAAGATTGCAACCCATTTTTACTTGACAATTTAACGAAGCTCTTGTTCATATTGTCCCATCAAAGGGGTTCATCCAACATGATAGAGTCCATCCTCAGCTTTTTTTTGACTCATGAAGATTCCAATGGAGGATTCCATCTACGTATCATACACTGGCCTTCTTATGTGATCTTCATATCTCCTCCTATCATAAAATTCCTTGATGACATCTTTTACTCTTCTTTGAAGTGCTTCATAAATAATAAATACTTCAATAAATAAATTCTGTGATTTAAAAAATTTGTAGTAATAGATTCCTTTTACAGCATAATTATCATTTGAGAGAATGAGCCTTCAAATGACAAAAATTTGGTTCAAGTTTTTTTAAGATGTATTTTTCTGTTATTCTGGACAAGGCAAGTAATTTTTCTTTGTCTTTTTGTCATTCTGAGATAAGTAGCAGAGTAGTTTTTCTTGGTAGAGAAGCTTTAGTCACTGGAATTCTCTGTATCAATGAAATTACCAATTTGGTTCTTCTTCTTTAAAGCAGAACACAACTGAAATGTGAAAGACAAATGATCATTGAATTAATATAATAAATAACCCTTTGAATAATCTGATCATATTTACCTGTAACTTCCTTCGGTCTGATTATACCTTCTTCAACCCTTGCACAGCACCACTTCTCCCTGTATCCAAGGAATGCTTTTGAAGGCTCTATTCAGGGGACTTCTGAAGGATCGCCTTGCTCCTTTTATTCCTTTTAAACACTACTACCTCTGAACAATCATGGGCCATAATTTAATTAGTTAATTAGGATTAATGTTTGAAGCAAAATGTATTAATGGACTGATAGAAATAATTTTTGTGATGCTGAGATTAGTATAATGGATTTATTGCTTTTATGGAATTACAATGTATCTCTATTTGTATTCTAAGAAAATAGAATGTTTAGAAATATTTTTAAATTTTAATAAGATAATCACAGTTGATACTTCTATATTGATCATGTAAGAGCAAACTGTCCCCTTTTGCCATCTCAGATTCTGTCAACCCCCATCCTTCTCATTCATGCCGCATCAAAATATAGGCAGGTAAATCCAAACGCCTGCAGTATGTTATTATTGTGAAATCACAATATAATCTCATGACACCATCTATGATTAGACGGATTTCTTTGTACCACCAATCAAATAGAATAATTACCAACATAATTTGAATATGGATTGCCCCTACAATCTGTTTCCCTTTTCAGTCAAATTTAAATCAAATGTCATTGAAAAGAAAGCTCAAAAGAAAATTACATTAAAATTTTGCCTTGTTGGATCAAAAATTATATCTCTATCAAAACAAATTGAAATTACTTACATTTTTGATGCCTTTTCTATGCTATCTTCATCCATATTTTTAGTGTCCCTCCACAAGTATAGAGAATCAACTTGGTTTTTTAAGGGCCTTTCTTTAGTTCTTTTGGATACAGCTGGGGTACTAGTGCTCTATTTCACATGACCATCTAACATATGTCTTTTAAGATACTTTTCATTAGTAGGTCATCCTTAGTCCTCTTTTTGCAGTCTGCTTTTGTGCATTGGGGTTCATCTCTTTGTATCACTACTAATTCTTCTTGTCCTACTTTATTTTTCTACTAAGAACACAGCTGTGACCTACCCTCAGGTTTTATTCAATAGATTTTGGGGAGAGAGCTACCATCTATAATCAGACCAATAAGATACATACTACAAAAGCTGTATAAGGTTAATCCTGTCCCTCAATACAAATATTTAATAGTATTCCACTCTGAGTCATTCTATTTTCTACTTTCTTGTATCTCTAAGTCATTTCTACCATTGGTTCTGATACTCCTTAATCCTGATGCTACAATTTGATCAGCCTGTCTGATATGCTTTTCCTATGACTATAGAGAATGTAATAGACTAAGTGTGTAGAATTGAATATTGAGTTTTGTTAGCAGTGAATCATGTGAGATCTTGGTTAGTGATTGTGATGTTGTATTTGAGGATATTTGGAGGATTTTATTGATTTTGATACACTATCAGTTCAACCTAGAAAATAAAAATTTCCCAGCAAGAAATAGTCCCAAACCCAAAGCAGTGGATGACAGAAGTTTTATTTTGTTTTCTTCAAACTCAATACAAAACTGGAATAATCTGATTCTCAAGCTTATGTCTGACCTGGAATTTCACTTAAAAATTGAAGTCAAAGGGCCACATTATATTTCCTTTGTATTCTTGTAGCTCACACCCCCTAAAAGGATGGAAACAGAAAGATCCTAGCTTTGCTGATTGCTATCTAATTAACCTGCTCAAGTCACGGTATCATTCTTGCCCTCATTTTCCTCCCTTCTTGAAAGTTTTGATTTGCTGATCATATTTTATCTTCACATATTTTGGGACAGTAAGTTTGGCTGATGGCTAGTTGGCTAGATATTTATGCTGGCAACGTTTGCAGAAATTATGAAAGATAGTTTACAAGAAAGTAATTTTAGTTTCTTTTTGCCCCAGGGCAATTACTTTCACTGGTTTCCTTTTTAAAATCTCTACTACTCTCTCTCTAGGAGCATTTTTCAGTTTTATTCAAATGTGAATTGTGTCAAAACCAGTATATACATTACACATACACACACACAAACACACACATACACTGCATGATGTGGACTGAAAAAATATATTAGGTATAATCATTGCAAATCATTCTGTATCTTAAACACATCTTGTAAAATAAAGCATCTTCTCTTCTCCACTGACTTTTTTATTTAAAAAGAGGCAAAGTGAAGAAGCAAGGAAAAGAAGTCTGTTTTAAGGAAAGATACATTTTGCTCCGCTGAGAAATGAATTATTCTCTTGACACATACAGTACAGGAGGCAAAACATTTATATGCCATTTTGGGGGACCAAACCAGAAAGGAAGGCTGCTAGGGAAGCTTCATGTAGCAGCTTCTGATTTTACTCTTTATAATATTAGAGTTAGGAAAAACAGGGATGATATGAGTGGTCATTTAAAATCCAACCATTCTAGAGAGAAATTTGGACCTGTACCCAAAGGGCTATAAAACTGTACATAGCATTAGACCCAGAAATATCTCTATTAGATTTGTATTCCAAAGAGATTTTTTTTAAAAAGGGAAGAAAGACCTATTTGTAAAAAAAAAAATATATATATATATATATATATATATTTGTAGCAAATATTTGTGGGAATGACTGAACTAGTTGTTGCATATGATTTTGATAAAGTACTATTGTTCTATAAGAAATGACAAGCAGGATTATTTCAGAAAAACCTGAAAAACTTTTATGAACTGATTCAGAATGAAGTGAGTAGAACCAAAAAAAATTATACATAGTAACTACAGTATAGTATACAGTGATCAACTGTGAATGAGTTAGCTGTTCTCAGCAATTCACTAATCCAACACAGTTCTAAAGGTTTCATGAAAAATGCTGCCCAATTCCAGAGAAAGGATTGATGGATTCATAACACAAATTGAAGCATACTTTTTTTTTCCTTTCTTTATTTTTTGTGGAGTTGTTTTTTTTTTTAAATTTTATTTTGTTCTGTGTTTCTTTCACAGCTTTCACAATTGTGACTAATATGGAAATGTTTTAAATGATTGCACATGTATAATCTATATCACATTATTTACTGTTTCAGGAAGCAGGAAGAAGACAGGAAGAGAAAAAATTTGGAACTCAAAATTTTAAAAAGTAAATGTTGAAAGTTGTTTTTACATGCAATTGGGGTAAAAAAAAATTATTGTAAAAAATAGGTAGCTTAGTTCTGGAGATCTAGAGTAAGGATATTATGGAATTGCCACTGTGGATTGTGGATGTAGGGACCTCTTAATTTGATCATGGTGAAACTCACAGGACATATGTCTTCCCTTCCATTTAGCAGCAAATGCTCTCTAAATAGATAACTTTTATGGTAAGTCAGCATCTATATAAGAGGGATCAATGATAGTCCACATGCATGACATGTTTCTGAAGCCAAATTTATTGGGATGACATGTGGAGGTGCATTGTACTAGTATTTAGCCACTCATTAAATAAGCAAGTAACAGAATGCCTTGGGGAGAATAGGAGGGATTTTATGCCAAGAGATTTAAACCACCAACACCACCCCTTTGATTGCCATCTTGTCACAGTCCCTGATGTAAATACCTTAAATACCAGAGCCTTGGGAATAGCAATACTTCTAGATCATTTCCTTTAACCATCATCTTGGGAAACAACCCCTGTGGATATCAAAGTCTTTGGCACTGTCAGATAGTTCATAAGCAGAAACTAAATGTTTTTTATCAGTGGAAATAATATTAAAGAGATATTAGCATATGTCTTGCTGCCACACCATAATTACAAGGAATTTTCCATCTGATTTGTAGTTGAAACCTTCTATAAATATTGTTTTTCCCATTACAATCTGAACTCCTTGAAATCATGGATTGTCTTACATTTCTATTTGTGTCTCCACTGCTTATTATGGCATTTTGCATGTAGTAAGCATTTAATAAAAGCTTTATTTTTTCATTATTTACAAATGGGCAGATACATGACTGCTAAGAACCTCTTTAAGCAATTCCAGTGTGGGAGCATGTTCCTTCAATTTTGCAAGCAGTTAACTCTGTCTCTACGTGTCTTATCACTGATTTCTCTAGTATAAACTGGCCAACAGGAAATCAGCACAGGAGTAACATGATCAAACCTGTATTCTAGGAATTATAAATTATAAAACTATGACATTTTCTTTATGAACATAAATGTGAACATCCCTTTTTGTCCTCTGCTTCATCCTACATGGACCACATCATATTGTTTTCATCATGAACTTTAATTCCCTGTACTAAGTAGTTTTTTTTTTTAAATAGCATTTTAACTTTCTTTTTTAAAAAAATTAATTAATTTGTGTTTTTAGCACAAATTGCTTTATGAATCATGGACGGAGAGAAAAATCAGAGCAAAAAGGGGAAAAATCATGAGAGAGATTTAAAAAAAACTAGAAAAAAGAAATAAACATAGCATGTGTTTTTTTTTTTTTTAATAATAACTTTTTATTGACAGAACCCATGCCAGGTTAATTTTTTACAACATTATGCCTTGCACTCACTTCTGTTCCGATTTTTCCCCTCCCTCCCGCCACCCCCTCCCCTAGATGGCAAGCAGTCTTATATATTTTAAATATGTTGCAGTATATCCTAGATACAATATATGTGTGCAGAACTGAACAGTTCTCTTGTTGCACAAGGAGAATTGGATTCAGAAGGTAGAAGTAACCTGGAAAGAAAAACAAAAATGCAAACAGTTTACATTCATTTCCCAGTGTTCTTTCTTTGGGTGTAGCTGCTTCTCCATCCTTGATCAATTGAAACTGAGTTAGGTGTCTTTGTCAAAGAAATCCACTTCCACCAAAATACATCCTCAAACATACATGTTGAAGTATTAATGATCTTCTGGTTCTGCTCATTTCACTCAGCATCAGTTCATGTAAGTCTCTCCAAGCTTCTCTGTATTCATCCTGCTGGTCATTTCTTACAGAACAATAATATTCCATAACATTCATATACCACGATTTATTCAATCATTCTCCAATTGATGGACATCCTTTCATTTTCCAGCTTCTAGCCACCACAAACAGGGCTGCCACAAACATTTTGGCACATACAGGTCCCTTTCCCTCCTTTATGATCTCTTTGGGGTATAAGCCCAGTAGAAACACTGCTGGATCAAAGGGTATGCACAGTTTGATAACTTTTTGAGCATAATTCCAAATTGCTCTCCAGAATGGTTGGATTCGTTCACAACTCCACCAACAATGCATCAGTGTCTCTGTTTTCCCACATCCCCTCAAATATTCATCATTATTTTTTCCTGTCATCTTAGCCAATCTGACAGGTGTGTAGTGGTATCTCAGAATTGTCTTAATTTGCATTTCTATGATCAATAATGATTTGGAACACTCTTTCATATGAGTGGTAATAGTTTCAATTTCATCCTCTGAAAATTGTCTGTTCATATCCTTTGACCATTTATCAATTGGATTGATTTCTTATAAATTAGAGTCAATTCTCTATATATTTTGGAAATGAGGCCTTTATCAGAACCTTTAACTGTGAAGATGTTTTCCCAGTTTGTTGCTTCCCTTCTAATCTTGTTTGCATTAGTTTTGTTTGTACAAAGGCTTTTTAATTTGATATAATCAAAATTTTCTATTTTGTGATCGGTAATGGTCTCTAGTTCATCTTTGGTCACAAATTTCTTTCTCCTCCACAAGTCTGAGAGATAAACTATCCTATGTTCCTCTAATTTATTTATAATCTTGTTCTTTATGCCTAAATCATGGACCCATTTTGATCTTATCTTGGTATATGGTGTTAAGTGTAGGTCCATGCCTAATTTCTGCCATACTAATTTCCGGTTATCCCAGCAGTTTTTATCAAATAATGAATTCTTATCTCAAAAATTAGGATCTTTGGGTTTGTCACACACTAGATTAGCATGTGTGCTGATTTAAATTCAGCTAAGATAGTTCTTTTTCTGGATGCAGATGACATTTTCTGTCCAAAGTCTTTTTGGATTGCTTTGATTCACTGAACCACTAAGAAGAACCAAGTCTTTCATAGTTGATCATTGTGCAATCTGGCTGTTTCTAAATACAATGTATTCCCGGTTCTGCTTTTTTCACTCAGCATGAGGTCATGTAAATCTTTCCAAGCCTTTCTAAAATCAACTTGTTCATCATTTTTTATCGAACAATAATATTTCATTATCTTCATATACCACATTTTGTTTAGCTATTCTCCAATTATTGGGTATCTACTCATTTTCTAATTCTTTGTTATTATAAAAAGAGCTGCTACTGACACTTTTGCAAATGTGGATTCCTTTCCCTCCTTTATGATTTCCTTGGAATACAGACCCATAATGGCTCTGCTGAGCCAAGGGTATGCAGTTTTATAGTACTTTTGGCATAGTTCCAGAGTGGTTGGATCCACAATGGTTGGATCATTTCACAACTCTCCCAGCAATGCATTAGTGTCCCAGTTCCTTTATTTCTATACTCTCTAATGTTTTTTGTCAAAAACTTTTTTTGTATCCATTGAGATTATCATATGATTTCTGTTGGTTTTGTTATTGATATGGTTGATTATGACAATAATTTTCCTGATATTGAACCAGCCCTGCATTCCTGGCATAAATCCCATTTGGTCATAGTGTGTTATCCTGCTTAGATAAGTTGCTGTAATCTCTCTGCTAATATTTTATGTTAAAAATTTGCATCAATATTCATTAGAACCTGCTCTGTAATTTTTTTTCTCAATTTTGGCTCTTCCTGTTTTGGGTATCATTGCCATATACTTGTGTCATAGAAGAAATTTGGCAGTACTTTTTCTTAACCTATTTTTAAAAATAGTTTACATAGTATTGGAATTAATTATTTTTTAAGTGTTTGATAGAATTCACTTTTGGCCTTGGAGATTTTTTATCAGGAAGTTCATTAAATACTTGTTCAGTTTCTTCTTCTAAAATGGGACTATTTAAGTAATTTAGTTCCTCTTCTGTTAATCTGGACAATTTATATTTTTGTAAGTATTCATCCATTTCAGTTAGATGATCAGACTTGCTTCCATGGAGTTGGGAAAAATAGCTCCTAATTATTGCTTTAATTTTTTTTTTCATTTGTCTTAAGTTCACCCTTTTTATTTTTGATGCTGGTTATTTATTTATTTTTTTCTGATCAGAATAACCAAAGGTTTATCTATTTTGTTAGTTTTTCATAAAACCAACTCTTAGTTTTATTTATTAGTTCAATAGCTTTCTTAGTTTTGATTTTATTAATTTCTCCTTTGAATTTCAGAATTTCTAATTTGACATTCAATTGGGGTTTTTAATTTTTTCTCCTTTTAGCTTTTTTATTTGCATTCATAATTTATTGATTTCTTTTTTCTCTTTCAATCAGGTAGCTATTTAGAGATAAAGAATTTCCCCCTAAGAACTGCTTTGGCTGCATCTCATAGGTTTAGATTATTTTGTTGAATGAAATTATGGATTGTTTCTGTGATTTGTTTTTTGATCCACTCATTCTTTAGAGCTATATTATTTAATTTCCAATTGGATTTTATTCTATTTTTCTCTGGCTCTTCATTGAATATAATGTTTATTGCATGGTGGTCTGAAAAGAAACCATTTATTATTTCTTTCTTTTTGCATTTTATTGTAAGATTTTTAATGCCCTAAAACATGGTCAATTTTTGTGTAGGTTCCATGTACTCCTGAGCAAAATGTGTATTTCTTTCTGTCCCTATTCAACTTTCTCCAGAGGTTTATTATATCTAGGTTTTCTAGGATCCTATTAATCTCCCTAGGTTCTTTCTTGTTTATTTTGTGGTTAGATTTGTCTGATTCTGAGAGGGAACGTTTGAGGTCCCCCACTAGAATAGTTTTGTTTTCTATTTCTTCTTGTAACTGGCTTAAAATGTTGTAGGTATTTGCCTGCTCTACCACTTGGTGCATACATACTTTCCTTCATTATCTCTTTTAATAAGATTTATTGTTACTTATACTTCATCTGAATCCAAATTGCTATCCCTGATTTTTTTTTTTAACTTCAGTTGAAGCATAATAAATTCTGTTCTAGTCTTTTACCTTTGCTTTGTATGTGTTTCTCTGTGTCAAATGTGTTTCTTGTAAACACAATATTATAGTATTCTGCTTTTTAATCCTGTGCTATTTGCTTCCATTTTAAGGGAGAATTCATTCCATTCACATTCACAGTTATGATTACCAGTTCTATATTTACTTCCATCCTATTTTCTTCCCCTTATATACTTTTGTTCTCCCTACCTTGTCCTTAGTGATGTTTTTTTTTACCCATTCTACCTACTACCTTATCTTCTATCATCCTTCCCTCCCCTTCACTTAGTAGTGTTTTTTTTAGCCCACTCCACCCATTACATTATCTTCTTTCACCCCTTCCTCCCTTTTCTTATCTTTGTTTCCCCTAATGTTTCTATCTTCTCTTCTATCCTGTCTCTCCCCTTTCTTTTCCTCTTTCTCCTCCTACTTCTTTATGAGGTTTAATAAATTTCTATACCCAACTGAATGATTAAGTCATTCCCTCTTAGAGCCAAAACTGATAAGGTCAAGCTTCAGAGAATACTCACCCCCTCCTTTATTAACCACTAGTAAAATAGGTCTTTTGCACCTCTTCATGTGAACTAGTTGCCCCATTATACCTCCCCTTTCTTTTTTTTCCAGTACACACCTTTTTGTACCCCTTAATGCTTTTTTTTTTTTTTAATGTCATCACATCAGAGTCCATTCACAACCACACCCTCAGTACGTGTGACAGATACAGTCCTTAAGAATTACAGATATCATTTTTCCATCTAGGGATATAAACAGTTTATATTATATAAATAATATATATTTCTCCCTATTTACCTTTTTATGCTTCTGTTCAGTCCTGTGTTTATAGATTAAATTTTCTGTTTTGTTCTTTTTTTTTTTTCCCCAAGAGAAATGATTGAAAATCTTTTACTTCATTGAAGATCTACCACCTTCCTGGAAAGATGATGCTGAATCTCATTGGGTATTTAATTCTTGGTTATAACCCAAGTTCTTTGCTGTTAAAGGGCAAGTCAATTCACTGGAATCCTCCACAGCTGTGGATCATAATATGTGAAGGAGTTGCAGGGCAGCCTTTGCTGACACAGGTGTTGCATACTGGGAATGAGATAAATTGGATGCAGAGAGAAAAGGAGAGAGGTCAGAGAACAGCAACTGCCTCTCAGTCTCCTTGTATAATCCTCTCAAATGAGGAAATCTATTCTGCAGATCTGAGTTGGATCTCCCCAGCTACTGTCAGGTAGCTCTTTGCCTTTATTATAGAAGCTGCAAGATTCTAGGTAATCCTGACTGTTACTTCTTAATATTTGAATTGTTTTTGTCTGAGAGCTTGTGGTATTTTTTTCTTTGAGAGTGCAATTTTGGAGTTTTACAACAATGTTCCATGGGAATCCTTTCTTGTGGATCTCTTTCCAGAGGTGATCAATAGATTCTTTCAATCAGTTTTTTTTCCCTTCTATTTCTATAATACTGGGATAATTTTCCTTAATGACTTCTGGGAGAATGCTATCCCAGTTCTTTATTTGGTTATGGTCTTCAAGTAAATCTATAATTTTTGAATGGTCTCTTTCATTTTGTCAAAGGGGTATTTGTTTGATTCTTGCTGTCTCACAATGACATTAGCTTCCATTTGTTCCTGTTTTAATTTTTAATGTGTGATTTTCTTCAGTTTTTCTTCAGTTATCCTTTGTATCTCTTTTTCCATTTGGTTAATTCTACTATTTAAGTAGAATTAAGTTTTTTGGTTAATTTGACTTAAGTAGTTGTTTTCTTCAGACAAATTTTTTTCTTTTCTTTTCCAAACTCTGGACTCTCTCATACATACTTCTCATTTCTTTTCTCATTTTTTCTTCTATCTCTCTTATTTGCTTTTTTATGTCTTTTATGGGTATTTCCAAGAAGTCTCTTTGATCCTGAGACCAACTTATCTCACTTTCTTCTATGGACATTCTGTTCTCTGAGTTTGTTTTGGTCTGGCCTGTCACCATAGTAGCTTTCTATAGTCAAGGTCATTTTCTGTTTCTTGCTCATTTTCTTTCTTCTTCCTTTGTTATTTCCTCTTATTTTATTTTTAAGGTCTAGCTCTGCTCTGGGGCAAAGGTAGTGCTGTCCCAAGCTTCCTGTGCAACTCTGAGCCTTGGCTTTGAGCACAGGGGCCCCTTGTGTTTACAGGGGATAGCTTTGCCTGCTCTATTCAGGAAACAACATGGTTTCCCAGTTTTCCTTCTGAGCTGGGACTGGTTGCTGCCCCCACCAATTTACTCCTCTACTGAGCCAGGACTGAGGATCTTAGATGCTGCTTTGCTGTGATTAAGACCCTCTCACTGACTTTCCCAGAGTCTGTTTGAACTGGGCTGAATGCCCTTTTCTCCTTAGTGAGATTAGCCTTTCATGTAGTTTTTTCAGTCTGTCTTGAGCTGGAGAGTATTTTTATTCTGTCAAACTCTGTTCAGAGGCTTGGTTTCCTGTGGTTTTCAAGGGGCTCTGGCAGAGCTTGAGCAGCTTCCTAGCTTTACTCCACTTGCTTAGCTCCTGTACTTTAACTTTGAGTAAACATTTTTCTCACAATTCTGTAAAAGTATTATTATATTCACCTTTGAGCCTTATTTAATGTTCTTCTTATACTTAGTAGTCTAGGTAAAATCTCCTTGCAGTTCCTCCCAAAAGAAATTCCATTTTAAAATTCCACTCAGTACTTTCTTCCTTGCTCTGACTTCATTTTCCTTCTTCCGTATGTAATCCTAGTTCATAATTCAGCTGAGTTGAATAAAAAACCAGGAAAATAAGAGTTTCTGGGTAATTCACAAACAAATAATGAGCTAGCTAGCTAATATTCAGTAGATGATCAGTGGTTTCTCTAGGTAACCAATTATTCATTGCTTAAATACCTTTGGAAAAGGAGGTGCCCCTGACAGGTTAATATCACACCTGATTGTTGAGTAAATAATAGGGAGGAGGACGGCTCCTCCTGCTGAAAATATAGCTTGATCAGGAGTCTCAGCCACCTCCAGTAATTTGGACACAGGAAACTATCTTTACCCAAAATTCTCAGATTGATTTTTCTCCTTTATGAACCTGGTTACTCTAGATTCCAGTGGAGTAGTACTAAGATATGGGTTTTGTACTTTGAGGCTGGAATTGATCCAAATCAGATTCTGTTTACACTTTAAGCAAAAGTAAAGTCTTCTACTTGATTAGGGTCTTTCCCAAGATCGAGGATATGTACCTTGGTGATTTGGGCTCTCTCATCTATCTGCAGTATACTTCAGAAATTGATTGACTTGAGAAAGAAAAAGACTTAATCCTAATTTAATCATTGGTTATTAATATAATATAAATAATAATTCCTCTCAGTACAAGTCCTTGTATTTATATGTATTCTGTAGATTTATTTTGTATGCACATACATGTATATATTGCATTCTTGAACATTTAGGATTTGCAATTTTGGATCTATTCCTTAGGACTTTGCTAGGATATGCTCAGAACACAATAAGGATTTTATCAGTATTTATTGTTTAACTGATGGAATGATATGAAAATGAAGTGAAAATATTTTCAGATGCTTCCAGATCCCTAGCAGACTAAAAAAATTTATTTAATATCTGCTTGTATCTAATTTATGAGATTGAGAGAAAGGTATAAAAGAAGGTCATCAATAAATTAAAATTGGCAATGTCAACTCTGACACACAATGATTTATGGACCAGTTACTTCAGGTCTCTAAACCTCAGTTTCTTTAAGTGTAAAAATGGAGATGATAGTAATTATCAAACCTAATTAGTAGTGATGTAAGGAAAACATTGTCTTTGTTGTCGTTTTTAAACCATTGGGTGCTTTATAAATGTGAGTTATTATGAGAGTTATTACTGGGTATGAGAATCTGGTTCATTAAATCGTAGATAGTTTATTGAGCTGGAATTCATATAGCACATAGGTGAAAAGATCAGTTTCATTTCCTTTCATGAAGATGGGTTTACTACTCACATATAGCTCATTCCAAATTGAATTTCACACTGTCAACCAAGAAGAATGAGTTTATACTAGACAATAATTCACTTGTGCCCTTCTGAAGTGAGTTACTTAGCTCTAGTCTTTTCAGAACCATAAGAAATATTTACTAGCATATGCTTTAAAAAAAATACTCTAAAAATAACAACTGAAGCCATTAAACTAATTTATATTGTGACATGTGACTATAAACAGTGGCAAGGAAGAAGGACAGTTAAACATATTCAAAGTAGCATAGAACCACATCCTACATGAGGATATATTAGAATCTTAGATAACATTGGTCCATCCAGTTCAATAGTCTGCTTCTGTTAGTGCTTCTTTTAGTATACTCGGTGCTTCTTTGTGATATTATCAATGTGGATACTTCCTCCAACAGTATATATATAATGTTATATATATCCTCCAACTATGTGTGTGTGTGTGTGTGTGTGTGTGTGTGTGTGTATCCTCCAACAGTATGTATGTGTGATACTGTTGGAGGATACACACACACACACACACACACACACACACACACACACACACATATATCCACTCTTATATACTTCATGTTCTTCAGAGAAGTAAAAGTGATTCTTTTTTTTTTAATTTTTATTTAATAATTACTTTATATTGACACTCGTTTCTGTTCCGATTTTTTTTCCCTCCCTCCCTCCACCCCCTCCCCTAGATGGCAAGCAGTCCTTTATATGTTGGATATGTTGCAGTATATCCTAGACACAATATATGTTTGCAGAACTGAACAGTTCTCTTGTTGCAGAGGGAGAATTGGATTCAGAAGGTACAAATAACCCGGGAAGAAAAACAAAAATGCAGATAGTTCACATTCGTTTCCCAGTGTTCTTTCTTTGGGTGTAGCTGCTTTTGTCCGTCATTTATCAATTGAAACTCAGGTCTCTTTGTCAAAGAAATCCACTTCCATCAAAATATGTCCTCATACAATATTGTTGTCGAAGTATATAATGATTTCCTGGTTCTGCTTATTTCACTTAGCATCAGTTCATGTAAGTCTCGCCAGTCCTCTCTGTATTCATCCTGCTGGTCATTTCTTACAGAACAATAATATTCCATAACATTCATATACCACAATTTACCCAGCCATTCTCCAATTGATGGGCATCCATTCATTTTCCAGTTTCTAGCCACTACAAACAGGGCTGCTACAAACATTTTGGCACATACAGGTCCCTTTCCCTTCTTTAGTATTTCTTTGGGATATAAGCCCAATAGAAACACTGCTGGATCAAAGGGTATGCACAATTTGGTAACTTTTTGGGCATAATTCCAGATTGCTCTCCAGAATGGTTGGATTCGTTCACAACTCCACCAACAGTGCATTAGTGTCCCAGTTTTCCCGCATCCCCTCCAACATTCATCATTATTTTTTCCTGTCATCTTAGCCAATCTGACAGGTGTGTAGTGGTATCTCAGAGTTGTCTTAATTTGCATTTCTCTGATCAATAATGATTTGGAACACTCTTTCATATGAGTGGTAATAGTTTCAATTTCATCCTCTGAAAATTGTCTGTTCATATCCTTTGACCATTTATCAATTGGAGAATGGCTTGATTTCTTATAAATTTGAGTCAGTTCTCTATATATTTTGGAAATGAGGCCTTTATCAGAACCTTTAACTGTGAAAATGTTTTCCCAGTTTGTTGCTTCCCTTCTAATCTTGTTTGCATTAGTTTTATTTGTACAAAGGCTTTTTAATTTGATGTAATCAAAATTTTCTATTTTGTGATCAGTAATGGTCTCTAGTTCATCTTTGGTCACAAATTTCTTTCTCCTCCACAAGTCTGAGAGATAACCTATTCTATGTTCCTCTAATTTATTTATAATCTCGTTCTTTATGCCTAGGTCATAGACCCATTTTGATCTTATCTTGGTATATGGTGTTAAGTGTGGGTCCATGCCTAATTTCTGCCATACTAATTTCCAATTATCCCAGCAGTTTTTAATCAAATAATGAATTCTTTTCCCAGAAGTTAGGGGCTTTGGGTTTGTCAAACACTAGATTGCTATAGTTGACTATTCTGTCTTGTGAACCTAGCCTTTTCCACTGATCCACTAATGTATTTCTTAGCCAATACCAAATGGTTTTGGTGACTGCTGCTTTATAATATAATTTTAGATCAGGTACAGCTAGGCCACCTTCATTTGATTTTTTTTTTCATTAATTCCCTTGAGATTCTCGACTTTTTATTGTTCCATATGAATTTTGTTGTTATTTTTTCTAGAT
Organism: Antechinus flavipes; assembly: GCF_016432865.1. Lineage (NCBI taxonomy): Eukaryota > Metazoa > Chordata > Mammalia > Dasyuromorphia > Dasyuridae > Antechinus > Antechinus flavipes. The sequence goes on along the minus strand of NC_067401.1, from coordinate 352,136,547 downwards.
CAATAAAATATTTTCTTGGAAGTCTGATTGGTATAGCACTAAATAAATAGATTAGTTTAGGGAGTATTGTCATCTTTATTATGTTCGCTCGGCCGATCCAAGAGCACTTAATATTTTTCCAATTATTTAAGTCTGACTTTATTTGTGTGGAGACTTTTTTATAATTTTGCTCATATAATTCCTGACTTTCCTTTGGTAGATAGATTTCCAAATATTTTATGGTATCAACAGTTATTCTGAATGGAATTTCTCTTTGTATCTCTTGCTGTTGGGTTTTGTTGGTGATGTATAAAAATGCTGAGGATTTATGGGGATTTATTTTGTAGCCAGCTACTTTGCTAAAATTATGAATTATTTCCAATAGCTTTTTAGTAGAATCTCTGGGGTTCTCTAGGTATACCATCATATCATCTGCAAAGAGTGATAGTTTGGTTTCCTCATTGCCTACTCTAATTCCTTTAATATCTTTCTTGACTCTTATTGCCGAGGCTAGTGTTTGTAATACGATATTAAATAATAATGGTGATAGTGGGCAACCTTGCTTCACTCCAGATCTTACTGGGAAAGGTTCCAGTTTTTCCCCATTGCATATGATGCTTACTGATGGTTTTAAATATATGCTCCTGATTATTTTAAGGAAAAGTCCATTTATTCCTATGCTCTCAAGTGTTTTTATTAGGAATGTCTGTTGGATTTTATCAAATGCTTTTTCTGCATCTATTGAGATGATCATATGGTTTTTGTTTGTTTGGTTATTGATATAGTCAATTATGCTAATAGTTTTCCTAATATTGAACCAGCCCTGCATTCCTGGTATAAATCCTACTTGGTCATAGTGTATTATCCTGGGGACGATTTTCTGTAATCTTTTTGCTAATATTTTATTTAAGATTTTAGCATCAATATTCATTAGGGAGATTGGTCTATAATTTTCTTTCTCTGTTTTCAGCCTACCTGGTTTAGGTATCAGTACCATGTCTGTGTCATAAAAGGAGTTTGGTAGGACTCCTTCAATCCTTATTTTTTCAAATAGTTTATATAACATTGGAGTTAATTGTTCTTTAAATGTTTGGTAGAATTCACATGTAAATCCATCTGGTCCTGGGGATTTTTTCTTAGGCAGTTGATTGATAGTTTGTTCTATTTCTTTTTCTGAGATGGGACTGTTTAGGATATTTATTTCTTCCTCTGTTAGTTTGGGCAAGCTATATTTTTGGAGGTATTTTTCTATTTCATTTAAGTTGTCGAATTTATTGGCATAAAGTTGGGCAAAGTAACTCCTAATTATTGCTCTAATTTCCTCTTCATTAGTGGTGAGTTCTCCCTTTTCATTTTTAAGACTAACAATTTGATTTTCCTCTTTCAGTAAAAGTGATTCTAAGGAATATTAAGTGCCTCAAAAGAATAGTGCCTAGATCTAATTAATAGAGATAAGGAAGGTACCACAAACAATGAAGTAATATTATTAGTAAATATATATGTATATCAAGTGGTACAGCCTTCATATTTTTAAAGGAGAAGTTAGGTGAGTTACAGTTTCATGATCAAATAAGAGAGAGAATTATCAAATGAAAAGTAGATTATTTTCAATCTATTTAATTATGAACCTTTTGCACAAACAGAAACATTACAACCAAGGTTAAAAGGAAAGCAGAAAGCTAAGAGACAATCTTTACAGCAAGTATCTCTGATAAAGGCCTTATTTCTCAACCCTATAGAGAATTGAGTCAAATTTAAAAGAATATAAGCATTCCCCAATTGACAAATGGACAAAGGATATGAATGGGCGATTTTCAGATGAAGAAATCAAAGTTATCTATAGGCATATAAAGGAGTGATCTAAATTACTTTTGATTAGAGAAATACAAATTAAAACGATTCTGAGATACCACCTCACTCATCAGATTGGCTGTTATCATAAAAAACAAAAATTATAAATGTTATAAAGAATGTGAGAAAATTGGGATACTAATGCATTTTTGGTGGAATTGTGAACTGATCCAATCATTCCAGAGAGTAATTTGGAAATACGCTCAAAGGACTAACAAATTGTATATATCCTCCTAGCCAATAATACCACTACTAGATTTGTATCGCAAATAGATTATGAAAAAATTAAAAAGAACCTACATCTGCAAAAATATTTATAATACCCCTTTATGTGAGGGTAAAATATTGGAAATTGATGTAATAAAATAGTGTTGTTGTGCAATAAGAAATGATGAGCAGGCAAATTTTAGAAAAATCAGGAAAGACTTGTAGGAACTTATACAAAGTGAAATGAGGATAACCAAGAAAAAAAAATCACAATATCAGCAACAGTGGGATGTTGGAATCCTTACTAACTGCTAACTAATTAGAGTTGATCTAATCTTACAAGAAGATTTTGGCCAGAACCTGAAACAAGGTACTAAGTAGAACTAATTAATACAAGGCTTGTGTTCACATCTTTACTCATTGGACTTCACAAGTATGCCAGCTTCACAAAGTAAACTTTCTAACTTCAAGGGAGTTCACACCTGCCTTAAAGCTCTTTGGGCCAGAGAGCACTATGGGAGAAAACCCATAATCCCATTCTCTCAGAAGATTCACATATAAGGCGAGAGAGCTATTCCAGAATACATTTTTTCCACTTGGTCGCAGAGGAGAATTCAGCTGGACTGGAGAGGAGCAACTCTGATGTAGACAGAGAGCACTCTGCGGAATTACGCCAGAAGCCCTCTCTTCGAGGCAAGGCAGAATATTTTCCACTTGGCTGGCTGGTGGCAGACGAAGAGTTTTCAGAGGATAAAGCTACGAGTGGAGAATTCAGTGGACAACCAGATTCATCTTCATCTCACACCACTGTAGCTGGTGGCTGGGCTCCTGCACGCCCCCCACTGAGACCAAGCTGGTCTGAAAGACTCACCAGAAAGCTAGCCGAGCTCCAAGAGAAGGAAACAAGAGTTTCTTTCCATCTCTGTGCTGGTTGGAGGCTGAAGAAAGCAGAGGCAGAGGCTAACAGACAGAACCTTTGGATTTGGAGATATTCGGAGGGCCCTAAGCTAAACCGGCTGTGTTTTGAGAAGAACAAGAACTCCAACATTTGAACTCATAACAGTGGGAGGTAATCAACTCTTTATGACTCGGTTTTTCTCAGCAACACAATGATCTAGGACAAGTACAAAGTACTCACAAAGAAAAATTATGTTGTTATCCTAAAAAAGAATTCATAAAAGATTATGTGTTTTGGGGAAAAAAATAAAATGCTATCAAATTTTTTTTTTTTTTTAAAGATAGTTATATGCCATAGCCAATACTCATAGGTGCTCCTAAATGAGATTAAAATGTAATTAGGAAATATTTAACAAAATAAATTAAGGCAATAGAACACAGGTGACATTATATTTTAAAACTAAATCAGCCTGCAAGCATTCTTAGATAGAACTGGGGAAATAGCGGCTTCATTTCTATGAGTTTGATACCATTGTTCTAAAAGAGGAACCTACAAATAATTTTATATTTATTTAAATAACCCACAAATCTGGATTTTTAAAAATTCAATTCAATTTAAAAAATAATCATTTAGTACCTATTATATTATCAGGCACTGTACTAAGCACTATTAATAACAAAAACTGGTCTAAATAAGAAATATGAAACTACCCTTACTTATAATCTATTGGAGGAAGACAACACAAAAACATAATATGAAAAGGGAGTAAAAAAAAATGTATGTGATGCTGGGATATGATGAACATGGAATCCATCATGATCATGGAACTGAATCTAAAGAATGAAGCTGGAATGAGATTGAATTGAATTGAAATTGAATTAAATTATTCATAGATACTGATTTGATTTCTAATGGATAGAAAATCAGCCTTAACGTCAGTAAGACTTAGATTCACATCCAGACACTGATACCTATGTAAACAGGCCCTCACCCTCTGTTTGCCTTGACAGCTTATTAAAGTAATCAGCAAAAAATAAAAAATAAAAGGCTAAACTGAGTTTTAAAATTACAAAATTATTTAATCTGCAATGGATCATTATTAATTGATGGAGCATTCCTTGAGCAAAATGAGGCACATATAAGAGAAAGAGAACAACCACCATTTATTAAGTAAGTACTTAGTATGTGCCTGATACTATGCTAAACCTTTTGGAGATATTCTTACATGGTGCCTAAATCACTGATCATTTAACAAAGGAGATTTACTTTGTCCTAATGCAGCAAGAGTAACAGTGATAAATGGTAACAAGGAAACAATGGTATGAAGCTTCTCTGGGGAGGAATCTATTTCTCCCCATCTAGAAAAGTATCTGGTCAGTAGATCATCATAGTATGGCTACTAGTGTAGTCTGAGAGGCCTGGATTCCATTCAGCCTAACTGTTGGGCTTCGAAGATAAGCAAGAAGTAGCATTAGACTGGGTAGCACCAAATAGGCCCCAGGAGTAGCTTTGTCTTTTGTTAAGAATTTTTCCCCATTTTATAGCTAATAGACAAAACATTGGCCCTGTCACAAAATACAAAGTCAAAATTAGAAGAGCTCCGCCTTCTAATTTAAAATATATCTGAGGGAGACAACATTTATAACCCTCCCAGATTTACTTATTTGATTGTTTGGATTTTTTTAAGCTACGTGACAGAGGAGATTCTTTGCTTCAGTTGCTACCTGCCCTTAATTACTGAATGGGCTCATCCTCAGTCGAACTAAGACTTGTGGAAGACCTTAACTAAAAGGCCAGAGTCTTCCACTGCAGCTAGAACCACCTCCAGTCATCCAGATGACTCTGGAGGGTACAGTAAGACAAGTGACCTTGCACAGCCCTCTCCCACTTATATCCAATTCACTTGCATGTCATGGTATCACCTCCCCAATATCATCGTCTTTTTTGAGAACAACAATATAGAAAAGATTCAAGATGATTTTGAAGAGGAGGCATTAGTAGCTGGGAAGATCAAGAAAGATATCTTGTAGAAAACAGAATCAGAGATGAATTCAAAATGGAGGATTCCAAGAGTTGGTTTCCCCAGGCATTGGGAGAGAGCCAATGCAAAGGTTTAGGTATAAATAGCAGATAAATTGTTCTGTATGAGAAACCTTAAAATGGTCAAATTCAAAGATAGCAAAGAATCCTTGAAAAGGAGTGCTATGTAATAAAGTAGAAAGATAGACTGAGAATGGATCATGAAGCATTTATATTTGATCCTTGAAATCATATATCATATCATAGCCCCTGAAATGATTGAGCAGAGGGAGTGTATATATGTGTGTGTGTGTGTGTGTGTGTGTGTGTGTGTGTGTGTGTGTGTGTGTATATATATATATTCCTGCTGATATTCAGTATCTTTATTAGTCTCTTGGATTTCAGAAAGACACACATACACACACATACATATATATATATATATATATATATATATATATATATATCTTTAGACCCATGCTTTAAAAAACTTCTTTGACAGCTTTGTGGAAGATGAAGTAGAAGGGGAACTTGAGGTAGAGAAGTGCATTTGGAGGCTATTGAAGAAGTCTCTGAAAAAGTTGAAAATGCCCAAAGGTTAACCAACTTTGAAAAACCCAGACAGAGCCTAAATGACGGACTTGGGATGCAAACCAAGTTCTTCAGACCGCAAATGCAACTCTCTTTCTATGGAATCCGACTACCCAGTGCAAATGCCATTTGAGTTGATGTTGTTTGAGATATAAGATGAGGATATGTTGGATTTTATTATTTTTCCTGCTGATATTCAGTATCTTTATTAGTCTCTTGGATTTCAGAAAGACATTTGGGCTCTGAGGATGTTCTTCAATAATTCCTGCCTTCAAGATTCTTGTTCTATAAGGGCAATTTACTTTACTTCCTCCCATATAAGTGGGTATATATTTCCATGATATATGCTCATCCCCATGCACCTGGTATTTCCCATCTACTCTTGTATCTTCTGGGAGCTCTTCTGTTTTCTATCTAATCTTCAGTTTCATTAAAAAAAATTATAAGTTCTTCATAACTTTTTGATGAAAAGTGGTGCAGTATCTAAAGAGAGAAATATTTGCATCTATTATTACTATATTGATTTGCTTAAAATTGATATGAATTGCTACCTCTAAGCGAGAGCTTCTATTTGCCAATATAGGGAATTAGTTGATAGATAATAAAAAAAATAGTATCAAAGACCATCTGGGAAACATTTTAAGATACAGAAATGCTATTAGTAGAAGAAAGTTTAGAAAGAGATGCCAAAAAATCAGGATAGTTTTGTTAATGTCATGTAAATTTTATATGCAAACCATGAGAAATTTGAGGAGAGAAGAGAAGATTTGGAATAACTACAGAAGAAAGGAGCATAGTAAACGAGTTGTGGCAATGAAAGACCATACAAGATGATATAGCCTAGACTTGTAGTGTGCCCAGTCAACATGATTTTGTGACTTATTTCAGCACTATTCATTAGCAGCTGTATTCAGGAGCAAAGGAGATAGAAAGGGGAAGGAGTCAAAAGTTGTGGCTTAGGAAAATGCCATTGTCCACAAGTCACAGGGGAAGACAGTAAGGAGTAAAGGAAAGGATAGAGCTGAGTAAGTTTACTAAGGGATAGAGATAGGGAAGGAAAGAGAGCCTTTCCCTATTTTAATATCATATAGTGGTTATAGCTTTCATAGAGGAAATGAAAGGGAAAAGGGAATAGAACATGACTAGAGTTGAGGCATAGGAAAAGAATTATTAAAAGGTAAAAGAATTTAAGTTCTTGAACAAGAAAATAGAACATTTGTGAATGATGGCAAAGCTATATGATCATCTCTGTGTAATGGAAGTAGAATGGAGAGTATTGTCAATGAGAATTTATTACATAGTAGAATGGGAAGTTATGTGAACATCAACATATAAGTTGAAGAAAGACTGTGACTATGGGAAAGAGGGAATATTATGAGCCCCATTTGGAGCAGGAGAGATCTTTTAGCTACAAGGCAAACTGTATCATTAGGAGACAGCTATATCTTTGTGATAACGCAAAAGATGAAAGGAATGAGAAGTAAATATATTTACAATGATAGAAATAATTTCAATTAAGAAATGGGTTTTTAGGAAGGCCCAGTGGAAGGAGTCTCCATATTCTAATACTATGTCTATCTTTCAGGAGAATATAGAAGCAATGATATTGCTAGGTTTTGTCTGTAGATGTTTGTAAGTCTCTTGAATTAAGTATTCTTTTGTTTGGAAAAGTCTTAACTGCCTCCCTTTAAATCATTTTTTCCTATGCTTTGAGTTGAGGAGATCCCAGAATGTGATGGAAAAGACTATAACCTTTCTCTAGCATCTAGGCTTGGTTGGTACTAAACCTATTTAAGTGTTTAGGTCTAGAACTTGGAGGATTCTTAACGGAGAGTAAGAAGGAGAATGTCTCGGGCTCCCTGCTCCTAGTAACACCTCTTATTGTGACAATCTGCTTAAATCGGTTCCAGAGAATTCATTAGAAAGCTGATTCATGAAGCATTTGTTGAAATACCTAGGCCCAAGAAAGCACATCCTACTGAGTTTTATGAAACATTCTATATTATACCGAGTATGTTATTTCATAGCAATACCTATGTACAGGTATATATACAACTGTGGAAAAAATAACAATATTATATTTTCACGTCCACCCAGAATTAAGCCAGAAAATTTCATAGATGAATCCACAACAAAGCACTTTATGTACATCATCATTTGATTTTCACAATAAGTTTATTAAGTAAAAATTGCAGGTATTCTTTGTTCAGAAGAGTCTTAGGCTCAGAAAGAATGTAATGTACTTGTTGATGATGGTATTGAATGTCAGAAGTAGGATTTGGACTGTTGGCTTTTAACTATATCCACTAACTCCATATTGCCTACTCTTTCACAAGGTATCAGAAAATTAAACCCAGAAGCTTTGGGTAGTTGGAGAGTCTAATAGACCAGATCATTAGTTATTAACTCTTTTTTTTTTTTTTTCTAACAAGTTGGCCACTATATATTTTCCTGTTCTTGCCTTTTCTTAAGATATAATTTAGTGTTTTCTATTCATTTTCACTTACCAGGCTTAGTTCAAATTGTATATGTGATGGGGAACATCTTTAGTTATTAAGATTTTCTGTAGAAGTTCTTGGAACAAACAAATATTTTATAAGCACAGTTATAGTACAAGAACTGTTAATGCCCTCCCTTTCAAAATATTTTGTATGTAAATAACTTTTATTTATTCTCTTTATTTTTATTCCACACACACACACACACACACACACACACACACACACACACACACACGTCCCCATACCAATGTAAGATCCTTGAGCACAGATTATGTTGAATTTTATTCTTTTAGCACCTAGCACAATGACAAATGTTAGATTAATCAATTGTGAATCAAGTTATGGGCTCATTTAGTAGGAGGATTCTCTAAAGTTTACAGTAAAGCTATTAAGTCTAAATCTTCATAATGCTAATGAGAAATAAAGAATAAGAAATAAAGAATTAAAACTTAAGAGATTATTTTAATACTTTCCTTATTTTTAGAACCCTCAAGTTCCACTATTCAGAAATTAAGTCCCTATTATGTACAATACGTTTACATGCTAGAATAATAAAGACAAGGGGGTAACTAATACCCTTCATTACATTAATGAAAGTTAGCTGCAGGAAAGAAGGAAAAGTCCAGAAGACCTTAGTTTATGTCAATAAGTCAAATAGCAATCTCCTAGGCTGCAGGGAATATAGTCAAAGCAGATGTTAAGGTCTAGAGAACTTTTGTAGCTAGTAACAAGGCCCATTGTAATGTCTGGTGGCCTCCATTTCACAGGATCAAATAAAGTTGACAATTCCCAACTTTCCTAATCCAGTAAGCAATCAGGTAGCCAAGCTGGGTTCTAAGCTAAGGAAAAAGAAAATGGGGTGTGATGTAGCAATGGATATTCTGGCTTGTCAGATATATTGGATGTATTTTGGGCTATCCAGAATAAGTTCAGTGTGAAAAGGTGAAAAGGGAGCCAATATGAAAGGAGTAAAGTTTCCCCTGTTGGTAATAGGTCTTCCTATTGTCTGGAAGTCTGGAAGGAAGACTCAGATTTTCAAAGCCATAAATGAGGATAGAATACATTGCATCAATTCCTACAGACTGGAAATGAAATGTGGAGTATGAAGATCAGTGAATAATGTCATTTGAATATATAAAGGAGAAGAGAATTTATTGGAGAGGATAATGAGTCAAATTATAGGCATATTGAGTTTGAGATGCTAAAAAAACATCCAGGTGAAGATGTTAAAATGACAGTGACTATGAAGAACTAGAGTTAAAAATATAAATTAGTAATGGATATAGAGAATTCTAACTCATCTGAATCTGGTGGCAGTCAATGAAGGTTGACGGAGATGACTAAGACAGATGAGATCACTGAGAGAGAGTATATAGATGAAAAAAGCTCTCTAGACAGAGCCCTGGAGAGATCTCTATCTAGTATGCACGAGTTGGATGGATAAAGACAAGTGAACCAGCCAATATAAGAAAAGCAGAAAAGAATACTAAAGATCAAGAATGAGGATTGAACAAAAAGAATTGTATTTAACAATTTGATCTTTGTTCAAACATTCTCTTAGAAATTTTGGCCAAATTCTTCTTATGGCTAAGTTTTTCTAATATGGCAATATTACACATTTTCACATTCATACTAGATTCTAAGCTTTATTTTTCAAAATGTTTATTCTTTTAAACTCAGTGCTTTTTATGCCATTCGTTAACGTTAAAATGTCTCCTTTTGTGAAAATACAGTTTTATAACTAAATTCAAAGCAAGTGAGAGTCTCTTAGTACACATATATTGAACAGTAAAAATATGTTTATGAAAAAATGGACCCATGGATTCAATAGCAATATTATTACTTACTACACACAAAATACTATGGTGAGTACTTTGTGAAAGTTATGTAGATGAATAAGACATGATCTCTGAAATTAAGTAGAGGAAGTTGACAAATAATCATACTATAAGGTCAAGTATGAAATAAGTATAAGAAAGGAATAAAGAAAGTGCCATAGGAACTCAAAAGACAGCAAGACCACCAATGACAACTAATTAAACAGATTGTGAAAAATATGGCTTTTGACTTGGATCTTGAAGGACTTAAATTATTGGACAGGAAGATATAGTCATTAAGGAATTGTATGCAAAAGGAATAAATAGCATGAGACAGATGATGGGGAACCACATGGTTCGTTGGTGCATATTAGTTTTGGGAGAGCAGGTTTGAGAAAAAAGTTGAAGGCACATCCTGGGAGAACTTGAAAGCTAGAATGTGGAGCTTGAATTATTCTTTAAGCAACCAGAAGCCTATGAGGACTTTTAAGTAAGGGAATGACATGTTATTATAGAATATTCAGCCTGGAAGAGAATATATAAGTGATGTAAGCTATGGTCTGATAAAATTAAACTGGCAGCTAACTTTATGGGAAAAATATTAGAACAGGAGAAATCTGAAGGTAGGAAAACCAGTTAAGAGGCTCTTGTTCAAAGAAAGCATTTTCTGATAAATCTTTAATTAGATTTTAGGCAGCTTTTTACTGGTTATACTTAGCTTAAACTGAAGCTATAATTCTCTGTCAGAGAAGCATAAGGGTTGTATTATAATTTAGTAGTAAATGAGAAAATGGAGATTCAGCTTCTGAATAATTGAATGTAGTACAAAAATATTATGAAGCAAGGAATGGGGCTATTACTTAAAATTTAGGCTTTCCTGAACTTGGGTAATGGCCCACATCAGAAAATTAAGGACAATAATCCAATTCAATATAGTTGAAATTAACAAGAGATTATGTATGAATTGGGAAAATGTGGTCTAGAGGAAAGAGAATAAAATTGAGAGTTGAGAGTCAGGTTTGAAGTGTCAGCTCAACTAGTCACATAGCTTTAAGCACATCACTTCCCTTCTGAGCTCTGGTTTCCTTGCCTCTACAATGAGGAAGGAGGTTGAGCTAGATGATCTCTGAGGGTCCTTTGAACTTTATAGTTTATAGTCTCATAGATGTTCCTGTCCGTAACTTTTGAAGTATTTTTTCTCATGAGAGTAGAAAGTCACAATATTAGACAATCAGAACTGTAAAGACAGACAGAATTTGTACTTTTCTTTCAATTTCATTTAAGTGCCAACAAATGATCAAAGCTCGCTCTTTAAGAGTCAAGAAGACCTGGAAGAAAGTTCTTCCTCTCACATCTCAGCTCTGTGACCAAAGACAAGATCCTCAACTTTGTACTGCTTTGAAGTGCTAAGACACTAAATTACAAATGAGTTGTTTTTCTAAATAGAGAATGTCCACGTACTCTAAAAAAAAAATACAACATTGTTTAAAAGAGAATTAAAAAAACAAACACTGGATTTCAAGAGACCCTAGATACATATTCACCATCTCTTTTTCTATTCATTTGGCCACAGGCAATTCATTCTTGCTTCTCAGTGTCATCATCTATAAAATGATGAGATTAAATGGCCTCTGAGTTCCCTTCAGCCCCAGATTTGTGATTCTATAATCTGTGGCCTAATATATTTGATTTATAATTTTAAAAGTCAACAATGTCACACAACCTTGGGCACCCAATAGAGAGATGCCTTTGATGATGTCTTTCTTTTTGTGTTTGCTGATATTCACTGGGTTCTAAAGTGGACCTTGATCTTTCCCACTATTATGCCTCTAAACTCAAAATAGATTATATTGACAACACAGACACATTTAATCTCACTCATATAACTGTAGGCTAAAAAGTCAAGGCAAAAATGCATCCCTTTCTTTTTCTACGGACAAAAATGTAAATTTCTAATTTCTTTTGAAGTTTGTAAATATAGAAATGTATTCTTTACTCACCACAGCATTAAATTCTTTTGAAGTGGAAATATTTACACATAAATATCTGTGTGTGTATATCTATTTCTATATCCTTTGAAAACTTATGGTATTTACCTATTGAGAAAAAAAATACTTGAAAAATTAAGCTTTTTTACATGTGGCTCTTTTTTAATATATCCTCAAATAAATTTTTCTTTTTTTTAATTCTAATTTTTTTTATTATAGCTTTTTATTTATAAGTTATATGCATGGATAATTTTACAGCATTGACAATTGCCAAACCTTTTGTTCCAAATTTTCTCCTCCTTTCCCCCATCCTCTCCCCCAGATGGCAGGTTGACCAATACATGTTAAATATGTTAAAGTATAAATTAAATACAACATTAGAATACATGTCCAAACTTGTTTTGCTGTACAAAAAGAATTGGACTTTGAAATAGTGTACAATTAGCTGTGAAGGAAATCAAAAATTTTTCTTTTCAAGGAATATATGAATGCCTTATCATGTTTATTACCTGCTCATTACTATGTGAAATGCCATCTTATCAAGAAATTTACACCATTAAAACATGGTAGAGATTAGCAATTTTCAGCTATTTTTATTCCTTTGTTTTCTGTGATTAAGCTAGTGATCTTATAATGCCAGAGAAACTGAGGCAAGATAGAGATTAGAGAGTATTTAATATTTTATTTGAAAGGGAGAGATTTATTAGGACCAAAAGGATCCATGGTTTGGTCTCAGGGCTGAATGAGACTTTTGTTTCCACGAATCCAGCAATGAATTCTCAATGACCTCTATATATATGTGGCTCAGACTCAGGAGGTAGACAGGGGTGGAGTCAGGATGCTGAGAGTGGGAACAGGACTCTGACAGGGTGGAGTGAGGCATTGGAGATGGGGATGACTGACATAATGGGGGGAGGCAGGGGAGATGGGAAGAGGTATCTTGATAAGATAGTATCTGATATTCTGATAGCTTGGGATGGGGAAAGGCATTCTGATATTCTAAAACACAAGATCTTTTATCCTTATCAAATATTCTGGTTAATAGGGAGGTGTGGTTTCCACAGGATTGAACAGAACAATTATAAAGTGAGTCAGGACAATAAAAGAGAACGTGGCACAACAGTTTTTTTAATTTTCAAGTAGAATGGTCTTTTCTGAGTGCTCAGTCTTGACTTCACTGCTGTTCATCACCCTCTTATCCTTCATATCCTTTTTTTGCTCCAGGTTTTTGTTATACTGGTGCCTTCTGTTTCTCTATCTACCTTTCATCTTTTGCTAAGTCTGATAACAGGTCAGAACTCAGGCCTTTTGAGGAGAAACCCAAATCTCTGAAAGTGACAGCCAGAAGTTAGAAAGTAGAGCCATATTTCACTGTTAATGCTACCTAAAAAACCCTCACATTCCTAGTTCTTTATCCATTTGCTGAGGTTTTTTCCTGTCCTTTGGAGGGATTGCATATCTTCCAATTACTCTACTAATATGGAAATTCCTCTGTCATATGGAAAGATAGGATGATGATAGTTTGAAGCTCTTTGGGCAGAAAAAATTTTTAATTCATTCATAGGTTCAAATGCCAGAGAAAATGTATCTTGTATTGAATGGAATATATTTTTGTATTATTATTATTATTATTATTATTATATTTTCATTAACATTATATATTGTATTAATATTTTATTAAATATCATAGTAAATATTGTGTTATATTTATTTTTTAATATATTATTTTTAATGTCGTATACATGCATACATGGGAATGGAGTCTGGAAGAGTCATCCTCACAAATTGAACTCAGACCTCAAATATTTACTAGCTGTGTGATCCTTGACAAGTCATTTTATTTTGCCTCATTTCTTAAGTAAAATAAACTGAAGAAGGAAGTAGCAAACAGTTCCAGCATCTTTGCCAAGAAAAATCCAAAATGAGGTCAGGAAGAGTACTCAACAATAATAATGAAACAGGTAGTAAATTGAAGATAGTTGTTATTTGAACCCAAATCCACTAAAATCCAGATCAACTCGAGAATCCTTTTCATTAAACTACTTATTGCCATTATATACACATATACATAAATATGTTTGACTATAAGTTTTAAGTAGAAATGTTTTTCTTTTTCTCAGAGAGATTTAGAAATGTCCCATTTTATTTGTTCTGTAGAAATGTTCCTCAGTAATCATCATTTCTATTAATTATTAATGCTCATTTTTGATTTATGCTTTAATTAATATCTTTTAGGTAGATACCTTGGTCATTTCCTTTTGTCTTCCTGGAATCAGCAACTGCTGTTATCTATTTTTCAAATGATTATGGATGTCTAATATAAACTCGTATCTTTCTTATTTTTAGTTTGTCACTTTGACCTTAATGTTTCCAAATAAATAACATCAGCCATTTCTTTTCATTTTCTTTGGTTCCTTAAAGGTGTTCATATTCTGTGATCAAATCCCTGGAGCCTTTTCTTTTCCAGAAACTATAATGAAAGCAATTTGCAATTCCAATGGTTTGTGTATATATTTGTTTTGGAACAAAGGGAAGCATGGAACAACAAATCCTTGCTGAATGGAGTAATATTAAATGCCTTCAGTTAAATGAGAGTGTTTTGTGTACCTCTGTGCCTATATGTACATTTGGTGAAAGCAGGAAAAAACTCTACCTTTTCCCGAGAGCCCCTATTGTTTCCATCACTGGAGAAAAATGATCTGGAATTATAATGACTACAAATACATCCTAGAATATTTGGTAAGTTTAGAGCCATATTTTAAATTCTAAGGAATATCTAAGAACATTAATCTATTTTCAGGAATTCTACTTTCTTCTATGGCATATTCTATCTTTTACTATGTTTTTAGAGATTTTTTGTTTGTTTTGATGAAGAAAAAATTTTCTGTGATAAATTCAAACACAGATTGCCCTTAATTTTCCCAGATTAAGCTGGTTGGCAATTTGATGATGTCAGACCTGTGTGAATGTGAGTTTGAGTGTGTATTAATCATCTTCTTTATCAGGATACAGAAGAACAAACTAATGATTAAGCTAATAGATTCTTGGCATGTAAATGATTTGCAGATCATCTATTCTAAACTCCTCTTTCTACAGATGAACAAACTGAGACCCAGAGAAATTACATAGTTTAATTCAATAGTAAGTGCTTATTAGGTGCCAAGTCCACATTAAGTAGTAATAAGTAATAGAATTGGGATTCAAATCCTGGTTCTCTGTAAAGACAGAATGAGAGGAAGAATGATCTGTTGCTTACTAACAAAGTGACCATGAGTAAATAATTTGCCTTCTCTACACCTGGTTTCCTCCTATATCAAGTGAAGGGTTTGTGCTACATGACCTGTGAGATCCTTTATAGAACTGAAATTATGATGCTGTTGTTTCTTTCACTCCAGTTCTCTCCACTATACTACATTCCCTCCTGAATTTTAATTTTGCAGGTGCACTGGAAATGGAAATGGAAAGGGAGACAGGGAATGCAATGGAAAGAAGATTCTAGGGAGGAAACTGAAATGCTTCTGGAGCCATGGTAGATATAGTGGACCACAAGAGGCACTTTCTAGTGGGGGATGAGGGAGGAGCAGAAAGGGGATTCAAGAACTGAAAGTGTTTTAAGTCCCAGTGCCTTTGCAAAAGGCAAAATAATAATAATGAACACTATGGACCACTATGAACATTTGAAATAGAACAATTTATGTACATTATCTCTTTGGTCATCTCAGCAAATGCATGAAGCACACAGTTGGTATTATTCTCATTTTATAATTGAGGAGGAAAACTCTGAAGCAAAATGACTTATCAAGAGCACAGGGCTATTAAACAGCAAAGATAAAAGTACTTTGAAAGTCAAAGCAGAGTGTTTTGACTTAAAATCCAGTGGTTTTTCTACACAACAGTTCTCCTTTTACAGAATATCAGAATTTTAAGAGTTCAAAGCGAAATTCCACAAACCTTTGGTATTGCTCATAGCTAGAAAACAGCCAGATGCTCAATGAGAAAATAATTTCAAAATTCATAATCTAGGTAGAGACCAAGTGCCAGTTTCCTCTCCTTCCTTATATCATCATATATCTACTTACCTGTTTGCATGTCATTTTCCACCTGTTGAATGCTGATTATTTTGTTTTTATATCATCATTGATGAATAAATGCTTATTCTATTTAAATTACATATATGCAGGAATCCCCAACAAGGAAATCAAGACATGATGTCAATAGCCTGAGCCTTTGATGCCTTAAGCTAATCAAAATGTCAAAATGATCTATAAAACTTTAAAACTTTTAAGAAAAAAAAAAAAGAAGAAGAAAAAAAGAAGAAAAAAAAATAAATAAAACTTTTAAGGAAAATAAAATTTCCCTTAAAAAAAAAACTTGTCTAGGGGAAGGGTTGAAATATCACTTATACCACATCATGCATCTGTTTTTTCTTCATATTCATTTTTTCTTAAATATAGTTTAGCTACAAAATGATCCATTTATATACTGCAATTTTTTTAGTCCTCAACAGATATGCATCTGCTTTTCTCTCTTTTCTGTTATTCTAAAAAGTGCTTTTATATGTATTTTTTTGCCATTTGTAAAATTTCTTTCTTTTTTTCACTTCCTTTGGGTATAGATCCAAAAGATGGGTTCTATGGACGAAAAGAATATGTAAGTTTTAGCCACTTTCTTAATATAATTCCAAATTGCTTACTGGACTAGTTGGATCAATTCATAGTTCTACCAATTAGGTATCAGTGTGTCTTTCTTTCAAAAACTCTTCTTACATTGTCAAAATGAGATGCTTTTCTAACTTGGATGAGATCTTAGTACTGGTTAAATGATGTATTGGCCACTGCCATAGAATGATGCTCATGTTCTTTTTTGAGTTGTAGTACAAAAGAGAAAGACCTGTACATAGGAATCATAACTAGGTCTAGAGTTGAAAGAGAACTTCTGAGGCTTTTAATTCAACCTCCTTGTTTTTTAGATGAGATACTGAGATTCAGAGATTGAATTCTCAAAGGTCATATAAGTAGTGAGTGGTAGATTCTGAATTTGAATTCAGGTCCTTTGATTCTACATTAGTGTCTTCAAGATTTACAAGCTGAGTGATCCTGAGAATATTTCCTAATTTCCTTTCTCCTTTGTTGTAGGGAGGATAAGACTAGAACCCATCTTACACCTTCATTGAGAGAAACAAATGAAACAATTTACCCAAAATGTTTGACTAAGCTTAATGTGTTATACGTTTTTCAACTTTTGTTATAGTTGTCATGATTACCTGGACATGATTTATGCATTTTATTCATGGATCACAACATTGATTACCCCCTGGTTTTAGAAACTTTTTTTTTTTTGCAAGGCAGACTTATGCCATAGTGGTAATACTAAAAATTGTTTATTTCAAGCTACTTTTGTAATTAATAGGAATCGTATTGAAAGGGAACAGATGACTTTCTGACTCTATATTCAAATATTCTCATCAGGGGGTTTATTCTGTTTTCTCTGTGTATGTAATTTTCCTACTGATTTCAAGTGAATATTCTAATCTATACTCATTAGAAACTTTATTTTCATTTTACTCTACTTGATTACAGAATTATTCTCTATGTTATCTTCCTTGTGAACAAAATTAAGGTCCACACATGAAAAAAAAATAGTGATATGAAATTGAAATTGGAGCCATCATGGCGTATTTTTAAAAAGTTGAAATCTTTTCGGTATAATTGAACATTATTATGATTCATTTACCTTAGAATAGTGATCATCTAATATAATAATTCACATAACCATAATTGTAAATATGGGAGTTAAAAAAAAAAAGTGAAATGACTCTCCAAGGTCAGACTGATAGAAAATGGAAGGGTTGAGATTCAGTTCAAGATTTTCGATATAAATCAGTTATTCTTTCCATGCTAAAAGGTTGCTTCTTACTGCTGTAGTTCTATGGCTATAGCATAGAATAGGTAAGGGTCTTCTGGGCTGGGACAGCCCTATGAGACCTTACAAGGGAACTCAGTCTATGTAGTCTATCAAATTTATTTGAATTCAGTCTAGAAGGACTTCCTTACAACCAATTGTAAAACTATAGTCATGCTTGTTGATGACTGCATGAGCACCTAGATACTGCAGTGAATAGAGTACTGGACCTAGATCCAGGAAGACCCGAGTTCAGTATGACTGTATGGTCCAGGGCAAATTACTTTATCTTAGTATCATATGTAAAATGAGGAAAATAACAACTGGTATCTCTTAGGGTTGTTGTGAAGATAAAAGGAAATAATATTTGAGTTTTTTTGAGGCAACTGGGGTTAAGTGATTTGCTTAGGATCACACAACTAGGAAGTATTAAGTGTCTGAGGCCAGATTTAAACTCAGGTCCTCCTGACTTGAGGGCTGGTGCCCTATCCACTGACCCACTTAGCTGCCCCAAGGAGATAATAATTGTAAAGCACTTAGACACAACTGGACTGAATTTTTAAGGTTTTTGGACTCTTTCCAACCCATTTGGATTTTCTTGGTAGAGAACTTGGAATGGTTTGGCATTTCCTTCTCCAACTCGTTTTACAGATGAGGAAATTGAGGCAAATAAAGTTAAGTGACTTGATCACTTACACCTAAAAAGAGTCAGAGAGCAGATTTTAATTAAGATTTTACTTACTCCAGGACTGATGCTCTATGCACTGGCAACCTACTGTCCTGTGTTATATAAATGCTATTTATTATTATTGCTATTGCTATACATATTATTATCATCATCATCCATTTAAACCTTATTTATATGTGTATATTTATATAGCACATATATATGCATATGTATGTATAAATATGATCATATATGAATATTTGTGTGTATAATCAGAAGTATATAAGCCTCTGTAATTATAAGTACATGAGCCCCAAATCAGATCTATATATGTGAAATAAAATGGCATTATATATAATTAAACCCCCAAAATATCAATTTAAATATTTATTAAGGTAAGAGGTAAGAGTCATTTCAAATATATATTAAATGTCAGTTAAAGAAATCTGCTTGGTGAAGAGGATTGTAGGAAGATGGAGGGATAGGTCAGAAAATTCTAAGCTCTCCATATTACCCCCACCAAAAAAAATTCAGGAATATTGTGGACTTCTGAAAAACAAAGAAGATCTGGGACAAGACAAGGGTTTTTCTCAGACGATAAGAGAAGCCCGCAAGAAAGATCCCAGGACCAAGGATTAACCTGAATGAAGAAGGTAAAGGCCTCCATGTTGGCTCCTCAAACTGGGAACCCTGGGGCTAGCTGGGTTCCAAAGGAGCCTCAACCCAAACCACAGGAACTTTCAGCTTGGGGAGTCAGAGGTCTGAGTCCAGAAGCCTGAGGAAATCTCTGCTGATAAGGAATGCCAAGCCCATCTGTGTTGCTGAGAAACCACGGGCAAGAAGAAACCAGATTAGACTCGATGAGTGCAGAAGCAGTGGGACCGGGACACTGCTGACTGCAGGTTCTTCTAGGAGGGTGGAGATACTGGTATGGGGTTCCAAGTCAGAGGGGAAAATTGAGTTAAAGTCAAAGGTACCATTCCCACCCCATATCCCCTGAACTTGAAGTGATTACACAATTAAATCTTTTTTTTTTTTTTTTAATTGAGCAATAAGAAAGCCTCCAATCATAGAAAATTAGTATGGGAATAGAGAATGTGGTTCATCTTCAGAGAAAGAAGCTGAAGTAAAAAAAAATCCCCTTTTCCCAAAAAGTAACATTAAATGCTCAGAAGGAATTCATAGAAGCACTTTAAAAAGTCTTTAAATATCAAATAAGAGAACTTAAGGAAAAACTAAAAGAAAACAAAAGCATAATCCAAGAAAAACAAGAAGAAAAAAGACAACTAACTATAAGAGTCATTAAGAAGAAAATCACTCTTTGAAAATTAGAACTGGGCAAGGGTAAGCCAGTGAAATTATATGAGATCAAGAAATAATAATGCAAAATAAAAAAAATGAAAAAATAGAACAGTATGTGAAACACAGAAGAAAAACAACAGATCTGGAGAAAGATCAAGAGAAGAGTAAACAAGAATAATTAGACTGAAAAATTATGACCAAGAAAAGACCTTTGACACAATAATACAAGAAATAATTGAAGAAAATTGTCCTGAAGTGATAGAACTAGACATAGGAAAAAACCTACTCCTTATCACCTCAAAGAGATCCTATGAGAAATACACATAGGAATATTTTTGCTAAATTTCAAATCCTCCAGATCAAAGAGAAAATTGAATTGTTTGTGGTGTTGTTACTTGTACAATTATGCTAGAGCTACAATAAGAATTGTAAGGATCTATCAGCAGCTACAATAAAAGAGATCCACAGGTCCTGGAATATTATATAGCAACAATCAGAATAACTAGTCTGAAGCCATTTCCAGCAAAACTAAATATAATATTGAATGGAACAAAAATGGACATTCAACAAACTCTTAGGTTTTCAGGATTATACCTCAAACAAACCTGAACTGAATAGAAAATGTATCACATGAGGGCTAACATCAAGAACTAACTTCAAGGGACTCAAGTTTTTTTGAAACTTGGAAATGTAAACCTTATGTCTAAAGTAAACATTAGTTCAGTTAGAATATTAGTCAAACCAAAAGAAACATTGGGCTAGAGCTACTCTAAAATGCTGGTGTGATTCTAAAAAGCAAAACCTCTGGTGAAAAGAGAAAAATAGTAACTCCACTATACAAACAAGGTACAATAACAAGAATCAACAGAAGAATTAGATGAGGGAGGATGGCTAGTTGTTCTGAAAACTTACTCATATTGGAAATGGGTTAAATAGAGAATATATAGACATACAGACACACCCTTACCCCCACCAAGAAGGGCATAGCACTATCCAAAATTTATAAAGAAATAAGGGGGGAGGAAGTAGGGTAAGATGGATTTAAACTAATAGGAGTAGAATTAGGTGTATAGATTAATGGAAAAGGGATAAAGACAGTGGGATGTTTAGGTTAATAGGAGTTGAATAAGGTATGTAAATTAATAGGAATGGGATAAAGATGGAAGGAAAAGATTGAGAGAAGATGAAAGGGATGGGGGAGAGGTGTTTACAGCAAGGCAAGATAACAGAAGTAAAGTAGAAAAGTTAGTATGGATAGGAAATTATATATATACACACACACATATATATACATATATATATATATATACACACACACACACACACATATATATATATATATATATATATATATATATATATATGAACAATAACAATGATCAGGACTAGAATTTATTAGAAAAAGAAAAGTAAAGGTAGTCATTATTGATTTCAAAGTCAAATTTACAATGTAGATTTCTCTATATTAAATCTTTATCAGTCATATTAATATTGTTTTAGATATATGGGTATATAGGCATATGTTTGTATATGTACATGCTCATGGATATGTATGGATTTGTATGTGTGTATTTATATGTGTATCTATAGATAAAAACATACACATGTGTAAATATATGTGGGGGTATATATATGTACATATTTGTGTGGATATGTATTTATGTTGTGTCTATGTGTATGTATTTATAAATATAACTGGGCTTAACTGCAGCCCATTTGAGTGAGAGGAGAGGTAGAAAATGCAAAAAAATTCACAGCAGAGAGCAAAGTATTTACAAGTAAGCAAAGAAAAGACAGACAGTTATGAATACGATGGCTTCTATTATTATTTGTGCTTTCTTGAAATGGAAATTTGTTACATATTTTCAGTCCTCCTCAATGTTTTGCTGAGCACATGATAACTATTTTAATTTTCTTTTTCTGTCTTTCCTTCTTTTTCTATTTTTTTCCTATTTTGCATTTAAGTTTTAAATAAATACATTTTATAAAGGGGGAGAGGGTGATCTGTGTGTCTCGGATTGTCTAATCTGATGATACTCATCCTCTTTGGTTGGTGCACAGAACATTTAACTTGCTCTGCACAATTGATTTCATTGCAAAAGAGGAAGAAGCTCATTTAATTGCAATCCAGTTCTTTGCTATTAATTTGAATACTAGAAGAAATTTTGGCAGACCTTAGTTTCAAGAAGCTTTGAATCCAATAAATGTCACTAGTATCTTGACTTCTAGCTTCATTGATGTGTCTAATTAAACTGAGTCGTTTAAAGCAATTTATTACTGAGCAAAACTGCTATTTGATGGAGTAAGTGGTTTTAACATTTGCTCAGTCTTGAGGTTGCCAGACATTGTGGTTGTGGTTTGGCTCTACTAGTCTCAGTATCTTATTTTGTCTGGAAAATATTAATCTCTTTACTTTGAATTTCTCAGAGAATGAAACTATTTCTCTTGTAAACTGTAGAGGGTTTTAGAAAATGTCATGTACTCTTCCCTTGTGAGTCTCTAATAGTTAACTCTGCATATTATAGGAGAGAATATTTCAGAGCTGCAAAACTGCTGACCAATAGGAGGCATATTATTACTTTTAATGACATTATCCGTGATTTCTTCAGTTTTGTTCTCTCTTTATTGCTTAATGACCTAATTTTTTTTAAATTCCTTTAAGACTCCTTTAAATTTAAATATGGTCTCCTTTCACTAGCAATGCATCGTGATCTACTTTATCTATTTGTTTATTTTCAGACATTCTGAATTATTTCATCTTTTCAAATTTTATATATATATATATTTTTTTTTGATTGGGACAAAAGGAGGAAGGAAGAGCAGGACAGGAAAGAAAGCTCAATTTGGTTTCCTTCTGTCAGAAAATTGCAGAGTCTGAGGCAAAAAGCTATTCTTACAGCAATTATAATTAAAAGAGATCATCTCTGTGCATAAAGGGATCATATAATCATGTCATGAACCAATTTCATTGCCAACATAATTTCAATCAAGACTTTCAAGTCACACAATCAGCTCTATCAATAGAAATGTAAACAAAAAGTTCACAAATTTGCAAATATTTCTTTTGTATTTCAGCATTTGGTCTTTTATTTATGGATATATTTATGTGATTAAAAAAAAACAATTTTAAATAGAAAGGAAGCATGATTAGTACATAGACTACTAAACTTAGTCAGGAGGATGGGTTCCAATCTTGCCTTTGATAATTGCTACAATTCTTTGTGAATTGTAAGCAAATCACTTACCTTTTGTGTGCTTCAGGTATTTAGGAAGCTAGGATACCAATACTAAGTCCCAGATGGGTTGTGAATTGCATTGATCAGGAAATTCCCAAATTCTCACAAAATCAAAGATCCTTAGTATATTTTTAATGGAAATAAGACATACTGGATTTTTTTTCCTGGATTCCACATGGTAATAGTTTTCAAAAATAGTAGAAAGTTATGGTAGCACAGTGGGCATTGGGGTAGGAACCAGGAAGACAATGTTTTTTTCCCCAAGAAAACTCTAAATAGGATCACATAGAATCAGACGTAATTGAACAACAGCAACCTCTTCTGAATTTCCCATGATTCGTACTTTTCCAGCCTAAGTCTGTCTCTGACGTGATGACATTAAGCATGTATCATGTTTCTTCAATATCTCTTTTATCTTCTTCAGGCCAAACAGTTCAGATCCATCAATTTTCATCAGATTTAAGGGTTGTCCAGTCCCTTTTACATCCTGATCCTGCTCTTTTAAAGCCTCTTCTCTTTGCCTGGATTTCTTCTAAAGTATAGCACCAAAACCAAAAATAAGTCAGGTAAATGCTGACCAGTGCAGCTGGCAAAAGCACATTTACCTCTTTTACTTTTCTGTATTCTATTCTTAGCTCTCTCAGCAGTCATATCCTACAGTCGATTCTTACTGAAGCTTTCAATCCATGTGTTTATTATTTTTACCATGACCTATTGTGAGGCAGGTCTTCAATATATTCTACTTGTGCATTTATTCCTTTAACTTGAGTTTTCTAATTGTTTAAATGATAGATTTTTTCCAAAAGCAGAATCAGCTATTTCATGAAATAATGAGAATTTTAGTTGCTCATAAATTCATTCATTTGTTCATTCTACTTTTTAAAAACACATACTATGTGCAGTGGATTATTGTAGTATGCCAGCTGCTGCCAGAAATGCATGAAAAATAAGCACGGCTCCATCTTGAGAGAAATTACAATCTAGCAGAACATAATCATACAGTTCTGGAGGAATATTGGAAACTGTATTTTGTAGTGAGTATTGCACTAAACTTCAGTGTGACTGAGAAATCACCTCGGGTCCTTGCTAGGTAGGCAACCAATGGCAAATCACTTGTTCTTTGTGCCTCAATTTTCTCATCTGTACAAATGAGAAAGTTAGACTCAATGGCCCCTAAATTCCCTTCCAACTCCAAATCCCATGATCTTATATAAAGGATCATATAGAATGATCCTAGAATGAGGATGAAATATTCTTTAATTGCTCTCTCAAATCTAATTTATGATTTTTTTTCTTTCTTTCTTTCTTTCTTTTTTTTTTTTTTTTTTTTTTTTTTTTTTTTGCTGTGCAATTGTGGTTAAGTGACTTGCACAGGGTCACACAGATAGGAAGTGTTAAGTGTCTGAGGCCAGATTTGAACTCCTCTCCTACTGACTACAGGATTGATGCTCTATCCACTGCGCCATCTAGCTGCCCCAAATTTATGATTTCTTAATAAAAATAAAGCCCTTGCTCTGGACTTACTAACCATGTCTCATTCACATTGGCAAGTCAGGTGTCCAAGATAAGGCTATCACTCTCCCCATGATTCTTTTTTTTTTTTTTCTATCACATTTTTGTTTGTTTGTTTTTCTTAGCACTTTAAGGTGGCAAAGTGCTTTTTTTTTTAAAAATTAATCTCTCATGATTCTAGGAAAAACCTCAAAAGGTTTTCTAGTACTTGCTCACAGAATTGTGAAGATCAAATTAAATTATATGTTTACAGCATATTGCAAACCTTAAAGCACTATATAAATGCCAATTGTTGTTATTGTTTCAATTGAGGAGAATTATTCATGTGGACTATTTGTGGTGACTTATAGTGGAACTTTCAGAGCTCCCATAGGTGTGAACAACCACAATCAGACACACTGTTGAAGTGGTATAGCTCCTAGGGAAGATGTAGCAGTAACCCTAGGGCTATCCAGTTTGGGGAGTGCCACAAACAATGCTGCCTGGTCAATAATAACAATCTGTTAGTCAATAATGAAAAAAATTCTGGGGCAATCTAAGCTATGGAATTCAATGATGGGGTCCAATACTACCTCTAAGAAGACTCCTCAATTCTCCCTCTAAGCCGTAAAATTAGC
The DNA here is from genome assembly GCF_016432865.1 of Antechinus flavipes. NCBI lineage: Eukaryota > Metazoa > Chordata > Mammalia > Dasyuromorphia > Dasyuridae > Antechinus > Antechinus flavipes. The sequence goes on along the minus strand of NC_067401.1, from coordinate 352,111,461 downwards.
ATATTAGGGACTTAAAGCAGCTGATCTTTATTTTTCCTATAAATTTATCTTCTTGTTTCTTATTCTTTGCTAAATGTTTTTGGAATTTAACCAGCTGTAATCATGGTAATAAATCTTTGCCTCTTAACTTGGAGACAAACTGACTTTGAAAATTCTTTCACCATATCTATGACATCGACCTGGGGACCCTAAAATTAATGGGGTGTCTTCCACCTCAACAATGTAACTTGACCTCAACAAAATGATGTCATTTTGGTCCTCTTCAAAAACAAAGGACAACAACCAATTGAGTAAAGAATAAGGAGGGCAGGAGACCAAAAACAATTAGAAGGAATGGGAAGAATAGAAATGAGAATGATTGGATAGATAATGTACAAAATACAGGAATAAGAAAAAAATTATTTTTAATTAGTCAAACATCTTTCATCAGGTACCTAACTATAAACATTTCAAGATGGGGAAAGAAAAAGAAACAAAAGTGGAGAAAAATGAGGGCAGAATTAGCATCTCTTAATTGTGGAAGCTTAAGATCTCTATCCTGCTCCACTTCACATTAAATCAAAGTTTTCAAGAGTGTTGTTTTGTATTTTGTCGTCTTTCTTGCTTCTTACCTGATTTCTTTGAAGATTTAATTCAAATGACTCCTTCAGGATACCTCTCCTGGGCCCTCAAACTACTAATGCCTTTCCTACCATTTCTAATCTACATGTATTTTGTGGTTGTGGCTGTGGTTTTTATTGTATGGTGCTTTCAGCAAAGTCCAACTCTTTATGTTCCCATCTGAGATGTTCTTGGCAAAGATAGTGGAGTTTTTTGTCATTTCCTTCTCCAGCTCATTTTATACTTGAGGAAACTGAGGCAAAGGTACTTGTCCAGAGTCACATAGCTAGTAAGTGTTTGAGGCCAGATTTGAACTGACGGAGATAAGTTTTTTCTGACTCCATGCGTGGCACCCTAACCACTGTGCCACCTACCTGTCTTATGTATTTTCTACATATCTTTTATGTACATGTTATTAGTCTCTATAGGGAGTAGTCACATAATGCCAGACAAATTTGCTTAATAAATTATTGGTAAGAACTGATTGTTTGTTTTTTTCTATTTTAATTCTGTTTCATTCAATTGTTTGTTTTTTCCCTCGTTTTTTATTTGACCTTTTCTTAATAATTTGTCCCTCATATGCTAACTATATTTGGAAAAGAAAACCAAAGCTAATTTCCTCTATACAAGCAATTAGATATCTCAGTGGATAAAGTCCTGGGTTTGTAGTCAGGAGGATTTGAGTGCAAATCTAGACACTTACTGGCTGTGTAACCCTGTCAAGTCATTTAACTTCTGTGTGACTCAATTTCCTCATATGTAAAATAGAGATGATAATATCACCTTCCCTCACAGGGTTGTTATGAAGAGTAAATGAGATCATATTTGTAAAAAAAAAAAAATTGGCACAGTGTCTGGCATACAACAGGTAATTTAAAAATGCTTCTTCCCTTTCCTCCCTTCCCTATATCTAGGAGCATATAGTCACCATTATTATCTCCATCCCTATGAGACTTCAAACCACAGTAACATTTTTGGAACAAACGAGGAGGTTTTCTTACTCTGAGACATTTTCAGTCCTATTGCATCATTACATCAGTCTCACTTTGTTGAGGATCTCTCCATTCCATTCTGCCATGAATGTTCTGGCCAAGAGCTTCCACATCCATGTTCTGCTCCTATATTACAGCACCATTGACCTTGGGTTCAGCTGTGCCATTGATTGACAATTTTGAAATATTGTGAGAGTTTATTTTTTTATTTATTTTTGCTGAGGCTTTTGGGATTAAGTGACTTGCCTAGGGTCACACAGCTAGGAAGTGTTAAGAATCTGAGCTCATATTTGAACTCGGGTCCTCCTGACTTCAGGGCTGGTGCTCTATCCACTGTGCCATCTAGTTTCCTCTAGAGTTTTGATTATTTTTAGATTTTAAATTGAATAATTCAATTTGAAGAACAGGTTAAGTAGAGTTCATGTTGATTTTATTAGTCAATCTTTATTCATTGTTATGATTATAAATGCCAACAACAAAAGGTTTTCACTATTATTCTTCAAGACTTGAAAACTTTTCACTTATTCCTTCAATAGGTATTTTCCATTTTCTTTTAAAATTTTCTTATTAAAATATTCTCTCAGTTTGTGGTTCATTTGCCCTAACCCTCTGAAAATTTCTTATCTTTTTGGGGATTCATTAGTTGCTCAAAGGAGCAAGCTTTGAGATATCAAGAATAAGCATCTTCCTACATACCTGTCGTCCCTAATAAATTATACTGTATCCTCAAAAAAGTCATGGCTCTCCTTTACTCTAGAGTGCCAGGCAAGAGTTTGGTCTCTTCTAATCTCTGTTCTGATTACATGACTCAGAGGAAATTAAGTAGTCACCCAACACCATAGGAATAGAGGATTAACCCATTCAGTAATGACCTTAGAACTGGCCCTCTCTTGTTCATTTGCCATGGTAGCAGAAAATCCAGGATTCCTTTCATATAGGGTAAGCCTTCCCATCGCAGAACAGAAATATTCATATCCAGAATTTCCCTACTTCAGACAAGTGGCTTTAAGGACAGCCATAGTCCAGAAGAAAGGGTCAGAGGAATAGGACCCTTTATGTCCATAAATATGACTCGAAGTGGTCTTCTAGAGAATGTGGCAAAAATTATTCTTCACTTTCTTTCTTCTTCATTCCCTAAGGTGTTCATTTCAATGGTTATTTCTCTATCCCCATAGTAATGGCGTATCTCTAATCCCAATGCATCATAGACAGATCGTTCTTTTCAAACAGTATGTTTTCCTAACCCTAAAGCACCATAGCAATACTGTGGCTCTCCAAAAAAACTCCTTACAATTCTTTAACAAGGCAGGAAAATACACTACCATAGCATAATAGTTCTTAAAATTGGAGCTTTGTGAATGTTATTTCTCTTAGAGTATCAAGGATATGCTTCACCATTATCTCAATGTTCCTGTGTTCTATAGGGGAAAAAACAGATAATTCATAAGTAGGTATGGCTGCCTTATTAATAAAGAACACTTGATTTTTTTTTTGTTTGTTTAAGTACACAAGGTTTATTTTTTTCTGGATTCTTTTATAATTAGATTTATTCCATTAATGCTGAAATACTTGAAGATTTTTCTCAAGATTATATTAAGACAGTCTAATTGACAAAGTATAATACTTTATTATTATAACAAATAATAACATTTGTTATAAATATTATATTTATATTTATATAATATAAAGAGAAACTGAGCAAGACAGAGATGGGTTTTTAATCTTTTAAGGTGGAGAGTTTTAGACGAGCCGGCCGGTTGAGACTCTTGTCCAAAGCATTCAGCCCCTAGGAACTGAGGCAGGGAACTTACATAGAGTTTTAGCTAACTGGGGTTTGCAAACAGAATGCATAACTTGAGTATACAATCTTATAGGGGAAACAAAGGCAGAAGTGGGGTGCGGGTGGCAAGGACATTGAGTGGGCAGACAAGCCATAATTCCAGGAAAAGATCATAATTTAATCCTGATAGGAAAAGGGTCAAGATAAGAAGGTTGAGGGTAGGAGACAGCAAGGAGAGGGGCAATACTCAAATGTAGGGAGGGTTATCCTAACAAGGATCAGATAATGCACCTGGATTTTATGATACAATGTAAAGTTGATCAGCGCTCCAAGGTTTTTCCTGACTCAATTCTCATAATCGGAAGGGATGGAGTGGGAGGATGACTATAATTTTTTTTTTTTTTACTCAGGGAATAACAAAAGGAATTGGAGCTATTTTCCAGAACTATGAAAAAATCTCCATCAGTACCCACAGGTGATCATTGGCAGTCTCTAGCCTACTCACACACTCAGGAAACAAAGCTGGCAACTGTGAATGGCAAATTTGTTGATTTAAAAATATCGGTAGGGATTTTTTTAGTTGTGAAATCATTAACTTCCCATTTGGAGAGCATTATACTTAATTCTGTTCTTTGGAAGGAATAGGCTCAGGATTATCCCTGGAGAAAGTGACTGCCTGGGGGAAAAAGAGAAGGGTAGTGTTCAGAGTGAGAGGAAGGCTATAGAAAAGAAAGAGACAATGTGGATTACCTTCCTCCAAAAAGTCATCTCCACAATGAGATCTTCTTTTTGGAAAGTTTTTAGTGTTTAGTATAAGGATTTGGAGCTTCATATTAAGAGTCTATCTTGTTCTGTCTACCAAGTGACTGGAGAATAGTTAATGCTTCCTTTTCAATCTTATATTTGGAGCAGTTGCCAGGCCTTTCATCTCCAGTCCTTGAACCAGTCCTCAGAGGTGCTGTTTCAGAGCCCTTTCATATTTTTATTTTCTATTGCAAAAGCCTCTTCATCCTTGCCACAGCCTTCTTAAAATGCAGACCTCAGATTTTTTATGCATTGTGGGTATTGGAATGGTTGAGTGCCTCTCAAGTGGCTATCCCCCTCCTGCAATGTACTGAGGTCACTGGAATGCTCCAGGAGCAAAAGAATGTACCTGAATAAAAAGTTGCTGGTGATACTTTTCTGACTCATGTTCCTGTGACTCAGGAAGAACCTAAGAGCACTGGCTAGTCTCCTTGGGAGCTGGAAAAGTCCTTCAATGTATTCTTTCTTAGTCTCTACCCTCCCCCTTCCTCTTCTCACCTCTATTCTTCCTTCTCTCCTTTCTCTTCCCCACCTCTCCCTAGGTCTCTCTCTCTGAATTTCTGTTTCTGTATCTACCTGTCTCTGTCTCTGTCTTTCTGTTTCTCTCTGACTCTCTGTCTCCATCTGTCTGTTTTCCTCCTGACTTCCTTTCCCTCCCTCCAATTTTTAGACCAATCCTCATAACTAATGTAACTAAACCATAAGTTGGGAGAAGGAGAAAGAGAAGGGAATAAGCACCTACTGTCTCACACATTGTACAACTTTGCAAATATTTAATCCATACATCAATCCTATGAGATTGGTGATATTATTACAACCATTTTACAGTTGAGAAAACTGAGCCAGAAAGCATTGTACTGACTTGCCCAGGATTACATAACTATTAAATGTCAGATGGAGGAATTTGAACTCAGGTTTTCCTGACTCCAGGTTCAGTGCTTTGTCACTGTACCACCTGGCTACCTCAGTTAGATTTCCCTGTTTCTAGACTCTAATTTTAGCTAGCTCTCCATATGGCCCCTATTCAGAAATCATTAAAGTCTCCTTATTGCATCTACATTAAAATATAAAATCCTCACATTAGGTTTAAATTCTTATCTGCCTTTCCCATCTTATTTCATATTTCTCTTTACACAGTGCTCCTTTGCATGGGGCTAACAACAGAGCAAGCACTATTTTCCCTTTTGTTATACTCTCAGACCTTTAGCTCAAGGCCTGACCCACAGGAAGTGGTAATAAGTTCATGTTGATTGGTTAACTTATATTCCATCTGCTACCTCCCTGCCTCCTGGCTGTAATACATTACCTCTTCTCCTTAAGTCCTAGAATCCCTCACTATCATCAAAGCTTAGACAAAGTGCAATCTTCAGCAAATAAAACCTTTTGTGACTGACTCCTACCCTCAGAGTTGTTAAGTGTTTTCTCTTGGAATTGTTTCTGTAATTTTGTTATTTACTTCCGATTATATGTTAAATTTCCCTAGGAGGAATGGAAAACAGTAGGCAGTTTTATTTTCTGTCTTTTGTATCTCCAGGGCCACTATGGCACTTTTTATACATTGTCCAGTCATTAAATTGTGCCCCACTCTTGTTTTACCCCATGGACTATATAGAACGTCAGTACTTTCCAAGGGATTTTTCACCAACAATCTGGGCTGGTGTGCCATTTCTTTTCCCAGCTCATTTTGCAGATGAAGTATCTGAGGCAAACAGGTTAAGGGACTTTCTCAGTCACACAATTAGTGAGTATTTGAGTCTGGATTTGAACTCAGGAAAAAATGAATCTTCTTGATATTAGACCTGCCACTCAATTCACGGCATCATCTTGCTGATAGGTGCTAAATAAATAATTGTTGTATTAAATTGAGTGAAATTAGAATTAAAGATAATCCAAATGTCAGTGGAAATATGCCTAATGAGAATATATAAATGTATATCATCATCATCATCATATCATAATCTCAGAATTTACAAAGCACTTTATATATGTTATCCTCATGACAAACCTGTGAGGTGGGTGTTGTTATTCTCATTTTAATTATGAGGAAACTAAAACAGAGGTGATTGGCTTGCCCAGGATCATATCACTTTTAAGTGTCTAGATCTGATTTCAGACCTTCCAGACACCAGGTTCAGCATTCTATCTGCTGCTCAATGCAAATATTCCTAAAGAGGCTCATAATAAATATTTGGTGGGTGATTGATCAATTCCTGACTCTGTGGTCAGATTTCTGTCTACAAATGTTCAACATTTCAGAGGAAGGGGTTCGGGGGATCATCTACTATTAGGGATAGAGACAAGACCTGTGATTTAATTAATATATCAGCTTCTAAGTGTAGAAAGTCTCTGTACCAATGCAAATCTATTTTATTGTCTTCAGTAGTTTCCTAGAGCATGGGAAATTGCATGATCTGCCCAGGATCATGTGGCTAATGTGTATTAGAGATGAGGCTTAAGCCCAGATCTATTATATTATCACCTTCTTATGAGTAAGGAATATTTTATTTTTTGTACTTGTATACTCAAGTCTAGTAGTGTGCCTGGCATTTAATAAATACTTGGTAATTGATTGATTCCTGATCTCAAGGCCAGATATCTAACTAGTATTTACTTACTAAAAGGGAACTCAATGCTAAATACAAATAAATTTGCCAAAATGGTCACTATACTATTTTCATAAGATTAATACTGTTAACAGCAAATTGTTAAGCAATTAAAGAACTTGTTCCAGTTATAAAGTCAAGAGGACAGCCACAAATCCTGAAAGTTTTCATGCCCAATAAAGATCTTTAGATCTGTATTTCAAGGGCCAGTTTTTTGGTTATTCTAGTCTCTATAGAAATATAGAACAGATAATTATACCCCTCCTCCTTTATAATGGCACTCATGTGCTCTTGAGTCTATTATTAAGTCACATTAGATCCATGATGGTCCTTAACTGAACATAATTCAGTTAAGTTTCATATACACTTCTCCCCATAAGGGCCAGAATGAACACCAATCATTACCCTAATCACTTATGTGTCTTCCTAACATTGTGAGGCTCAAAATATATTAGCTTGTTTATGATCAAGCCTTGTGGGACAAAATCAAGACCTTTATGAAGGTAAGATATATTACATTTATCGTTTCCTCCAATCTATAAAGTCCATCATTCTGTCATAAAGGGAATTAAAATGATCAAACATGATTTGTCTTTTGAAAACAATATTGGATTGTTGTTTTCTCCCAAGTATTCTGTGTGGGAAGTTGTTAGGCTTTTGTTGTTGGCTTTTAGAAAAGGGAATGATAGAATATTATAGATATTCTTACTATCATTTCAAATGTTAATGAATATTAAACTTTCTTTCAATGTTATTCATACTTTTCAATATATAGTCCCTTTCCTTCTCAGCTCTTATATTCTTCATATTGTTAGATAGGATTTTCAGATTATTTAAAATATTATCACTAAAGGAATGTTACATAAAAACATTTAGCTTTGTAGAATGTTTTTTTTTTTATTATTATTATTTTCCCCTATTATAGTGCTACTCAGTACAGGTTATTATTTTTTGACTGATTTTTTTTGTAAAACATAAAAATTTGTCCTGCCCTAATCCTCTTTTAAAAAATCATTAACTATTCATTAAAATACATCTTCCTGATCTTTTAAAGCACTAGCACTTTTCTTAGATATTCATTTTTTGCTCAATAGGAAAGCACAGCCCTATTTTCATTTCTATTCTTTCTTTAAAAAAAAAAAAAAAAAAAGTCCCTTAGAGAGCAGCTAGGTGGTATAGTGGATAGAGCACCAGCCCTTAAGTCAGCAGGAGGATCTGAGTTCAAATATGACCTCAGACACTTAACACTTCCTAGCTGTGTGACCCTGGGCAAGTCACTTAACCCCAAATAAAATAAAAATTCCTCTTTTTGTTTGTCTTTCTCATTTTTTATGCCTTATTTTTCTTTAGGTAATCTGTATCTATGACGCACATACACTTGCAAAGTCAGAAAACCAGTTCATAGATTCTCGGGTTATTTTGTTATGTGACATTTACTTTCTACCCTCTCCACAATTATTTGATCATTGTTTATTTTTCTGAAAGTATGGCATTTTGTATTCATAAAACTTAGCACAGTAAATCTGACCCATAGTAAGCACTTAATAAATGCATGTTTTCTGCTTGCAGGTAAGGAAGAGGAGCTGTTAAATGGATTACCTCTTAAATTGGGGTCTAAGCAATATTTGTTCCTTGGGGTACTCATCATGAACCGTTAGCGAGGCAGGCAGCCAACCAGCATTTATTAGATGTTGTAAAGATAAAAACTCCTTAGCTTTATAAATTCCTAAACAAGATTTTTAATTTCTATCTGGGAAACTGAACTCCTAAAAAGACTGAATCTTGAACCTGAATGCTAATATATTGTTTTTACATTGAGAAATAATGACCTTTTCTATGAACGGGTATAGTAATGCTGGTTACCTATACCACTACCTTGGTTAGCAAAAGACCCAGGGGAAAATCATTTAATCTTTTGAGTTTTTTGATTCTAGAACCAAAGCAAAGCATGTTGTATAACAATGCAAGAGATTTCCTTCTACCTGTGACAAAATTAACTTTCTTCTTCTAAAGATTACTTCTATCTAGTTACTGGAATAATAATAATAATAGTAACAATAATAACTAGAATTTACATAGCACATTAAAGTTTGCAAAGCACTTTAAATATGTTATCCCGTTTGATCCCTACCACAATCTTAGGAGGTATTATTGGATCATCGCCATACGTTATTATACATTCCATTTTATAAATAAATAAACTGATGCTAGGCAGAATTAAGTAACTTGTACAGGGTCATTAAATAAGCTCCTGAAGGAGAAAGTGATCTGAAGTATTCCTAATTCCAAATCTACCACTCAGTTGGAATGTTGCCTAATTATTGCAAATATATTGTCTTTGTAAGAAGTTTATATCCTTTGGACACTCATGGATAATAACAGAAAAATTCAGGTTCTTTTGCCTTTATATATTCTTAGATTTTATATAACCTCTCTTCTCTCTTCTCTGTATTCCCCATACCTCTCCCTTTACATCCCTTCTCATACACATAGTGTAACCTCAGATTTAGAATGGAATCTCTTTGGAAAAAATGTTATTTTATGATAACTAACATTTTAATCTTCTTGCTGAGATTTCAGAGACTTGATAATATTTCATAAGGAATAATTTTAACTCTCAAACCATCTCTTAGAGGAAGAGGTTAATCTTCAGATCTCTTGCTAATCTAATCTGTGTGATTTTAAGTCTTGCTTTATTTTAAGAGGGAGACTTTTTGTTTTTATTATCTCCTCTTCCAATTTATGGAATACTTTAATTTCCTTATCAAAAATTATAGTTAAAAGTTGATGAGAATTGAAAGAAGATGGATTGTTAAATACAAGTTATACAATATTTACAAAGGACTGGTAGTGGAGCAGTGGGGCGCAAAAACTGCTTAATTCTTCAATGTTTAACGAAATATACAGGAGTCTTCAATCAGGACTGAGTTTTTTTTTTAATTTGTTGAGTCTGGGATTATTTTGATACCTATTATTGGCTATTCCCTCTAGGAACTCCCTTTTATTTATATTGGCAACCAATTTTTGTTTATTGATTAGTTGTTTTTGTTATTTATAATCTTACAAAAGTTCCTAAAACACAGAGAGTAGCCTGCTCATTTCCACAGCCCATGGGTCACAGCACATGAGTATACAGTCATTCAGTTTTACTGACTCCAAGGTAACTTTCCATCCTTTCAACTATGCTCCTCCTTCAAAGTGTTATTTAAAAAATGAATTTTAAAATATTTCATAAGTTTAAAGTTGAATAAAATTAGTCATTACTATTCAGCCCTGAAATAACAAGCTCTCTCAGCAATATCCTGGTGTTTTGTTTTGTACTAATTCCAAAAAAAGCTAAGACTTGTGTACTTAAAGTTTCTTATTTTTCAACAGGTAGAAAAATAAGCAATAATAACGGTTTATTCTTATGTCATTTCATCCAGATACCCACCAAGTTTCTATCTGAACTTTGTCATCCTTGTTTCGAAAAGATAGAAGGAAAGATGGTAGGCTTTTATTTCTTTTCTTTTATTCTCAGTAAGACTTATAAGGTTAGGCAGCAATTTTATGCTCCTTTGAATGGGTTTCATGGGAAGATTATTTGATTACTAAAACTCCAGTTAGATTTAGAATGAGTATTTTTTAAAAATCCAAAAAAACAAACAAAATCAACTTGACTTGATCCAAAATGATTTTCTTCTGTTCCTGGACAGGAACATTCATCAGGAATGGGGCAGATCAGATTGTACAATGTGCCCCAACTTTGCCAGTGTACTTTTATGCAAGTTAAAATGAAGGGAAATCCTGAAATGGGAAATTAATAGAAAAGAAAATTTCACTAAAGGGCATGTAGTAACATACAGTTTAGTAGAAGAAGGAGTTGTTGTATGGCAATGTCTTTCTCTACCAATCTTTCTCACAAACGTCTTTGCAAGCAGATGAATTCAGTTCCATTCATCAGGCATTTAATAAGGGCCTAGAGGGACCATAAATCTTGCTAAAAGAGAAGTAGCATATAATAAAGTGAGTGGAAAAACATTGTTGGAATCAGGAAGACAAGACTTTGGACAGGTCACTAAACTTCTGAGATCTGCAAAGGCAGTATTTCTCATATCCACTGCACTGAGAAACACATTATAGCTCTTAAACAAATTGACCCTCTCAAAGACTCTGTCTTCTATGGGATCATAGATTTTAGAACAAGGACTCTGATTAGAAGTCATTTGGTCAAACCTTCTGATATTATAGATAAGGAAACTGAGGTTTAGAGAGATTAAATGATGTACCCAATGTTACAAAAGTATATGAATATGAAAGTGTCCGGTCTTTTTTTTTCAATATCTATTAGTAGACCTATATTCTCATCCTTTCAATCTGATACAGCTACTGTAATTCCAGAAAAACTGAGGCAAGTAGAAATTGGTTTTTAATTTTAATATGGAGAGTTTAAGCTAGCTGACGGAATAGGAATATGCCTCCAAAGCTATAAAGATAAATAGAGGCAGAGAGGTTATATAGGGTTTTAGTTAATTAGGGCTTGCAAACAATACATAACTTGAGTATACAATCTTATAGGGGAAACAAAGACAGATAAGGGGGGCAAGGATACTGGGAGGACAAACAAGTCATAATTCCAGTAAAGGATCATAACTTTATCCTGACAGGATAGGAGTCAAGATAAGAAGGTAGAGGACAGGAGACAAGGAAACATGCGGCAATACTCAAAAAGAGGGGGAATTATCTTATTAAGGATGGCGATAATGCACCTGGACATTTATGACATAATAATGACGTAAAAGGGATCAGATCTTTAAGGTTTTTTCCTGGGCTCTTTTCTAAACTCAGTTTTCCCAGTCCTAATGGCAAGGAAGGGGTGGTGGTGGCTATGGCTTATTATCCAGGGTTCAAAACTACCACATTTAAGTCCTTTAGGAACCTACATTGTATGTAGATATATACACTTATGTATTGCCTTTAAATGGGTACTTTTGGAATGTTTTAAAAAGTCTTGAATTCATAGGTCCTCCTTTACAATCCTATTAAAATTATTATTTTGTTAGATCTCTCACTTAAATATATTTTCTACCTAGAAGTCTATTCATCACACATTTTTGTTTCATTCTTACCATTTTCTCCATCATATTGTTAAAAGTCTAAACAATTAACAAACACTAAAAGTCTGTTTGTCCATTTCCAAGATGTAAATATTCCCAATGACAATTCAACAAGCACTTCCAAAGTTGATTGGAGCTGGCTGTAGCACATCCTTTTATCTCTCTCAAGCCCAAAATAGTGCTCATTCTGAACACGGGAGTTCTTAGTAAAAGTTTGCTGATTGCATTTAGTTTCTTTTGGTCAATCCTTTGCATATATCACTGCAAATAGAGTCCAGTATATGAATTATCATGCATTCTGTGTTTAAAGTTCAATTAAGTAAGATTTTAATATGTGACTCCTTATAGAAGTATGTTTCCCCATTCATTTTTTAAATTTAAATTTTTAAAAAATATATGTTAAACCCAATATATAAAAACATTATATAATTATCTTACTGCATTAAGAAAAATCAGATCAAAAAGGAAAGAAAATAATTAAGAAAACAAAAATGCAAATGAACAATAACAAAAAGAGTTAGAATGTTATGTTGTGATCCACACTCAGTTCCCACAGTCCTCTTTCTGGATGTAGATGGCCTCAGTCATCTCATTGTTGGAAAGAATCACGTCTATCAGAATTAATCATCATGATAGCATTATATATGTGTATGTATAATGTTGCCATGTACAATGACCTATTGGTTCTGCTCACTTCACTCAGCATGAGTTCATGTAAATCTTTCTAAGCCTCTCTGAAATCATCCTCCTGGTCATTTCCTACAAAGCAATAATATTCCATATTCCTTCATATACCATAACTTCTTCAGCCATTCTTCAACTGATGGGCATCCACTCAGCTTCCAGTTTCTGGCCACTATAAAGAGACCTGCCACAAACATTCTTGCACATGGGGGTCTCTTTCCCTTCTTTAGTATCTCTTTGGGGTATAAGCCCAGTAGAAACACTGCTGGATCAAAGGATAGGCACAGTTTGATAACTTTTTGAGCATAGTTCCAAATTGCTCTCCAGAATGGCTGGATGTGTTCACAATTCCACCAACAAGTATCAGTGTCCCAGTTTTCCCACATCCCCTCCAATGTTCATCATTATTTTTTCCTGTTATCTTAGCCAATCTGACAGGTGTGTTGTGGTATCTCAGAGTTGTCTTAATGTGCGTTTCTCTGATCAATAGTGATTTAGAACACCTGTTAATGTTATTAAAAATGTTTTAATTTCTTTATCTGAAAATTGTCTGCTCATATCCTTTGACCTTTTCTTCCTATTCTTTGTACACATTTTGATCCAGTGTTGTTCCATAAGATTCTCTGTCTCTCAGCTCTGGACATTTTCTCAGGCTGTGCTCTCACTTTTCATCTTTGCTTTCTATTTCCTCTGTCTTCTTTTAAATACTAACTAAAATTCTCAAATCTTCTGCCAGAACCTTTTCCCAATCTCTCTCTCTCTCTCTCTCTCTCTCTCTCTCTCTCTCTCTCTCTCTCTCTCTCTCTCTCTCTCTCTCTTTTGGCTGAGGCTATTATGGTTAAGTGACTTGCCCAGAGTCACACAGCCAGAAAGTGTTAAAAGTCCTCCTTTTAATTCAGGTCCTCCCTACTTCAGGGTTGGTGCTCTATCCACTGAGCCACCTAGTTTCTCCTATTTCTTTTAATTCTAATGCTTTCCCTCTTTTAACTCTAATGCTTTCCCTCTTTTAACTATTTCCTAGTTATCCTGGATATACTTGTTTTGTATACATTTGTTTAAGTATTGTCTTTCTTTCCTCCTTTCCCTCCCCTCCCCCCAATTAGATTAGAAGCTCCTCCAAGACTAGTAGTACCTTTTCCCTCTCTTTGTATCTCCAGTGCTTAGCTAAACACTTATTAAATAGGAGGCACTTACAAAATGTTTATGGACTAATTTTCTATGGAGGATTCATCCCTAGCCCTTAAGCCAAATGAACCACAGTCAAAAAATATGTGATCATTTAATTTGGAATTGGAAGATACTTCACATTTTCTAGTATTGTGCCCTCATTTTACAGATAAGGAAGCTGAAGCCAGTGGTCAGAAGTGGTAAATGTGCAGGACTAGATTAGAACTCTGTTCCTCTAAATTAAAAATCAATTGCTCTTTCATTGAGTCTCAGTGTTATTTTTCCCAGGAGACCAATTCATCCTTTTGAATCTGTCAAGTTGGCCTTGCTTGTGTTTCCAGTCTTCTCCATTCATTACTTTTTAAATCCTATACCTGAAGACTATTAACTCTTATCCCTTTTCTTCTTTTTTCTTTCATTTTACCTTAGTCTTCTGACTAACACTTTCTGCTCTTCTGGCATTCCTTTCCATCTCTCTATACACTTGTGTGGGACAGTGACCACTAATCCAAAATAATTCACATAGTTGATTCTGAGCCAGAGCAGAAAGCAATTTATTCAATTGCTGCAGGAAAGGGGTATAGTCTAGAGAAGGGAGGCAAAATGCATTTTTTTATACCCTAAAACAATATTTACCCCATCTTGGGCCCCAGCTGCCCCTGAGTTCATGTCAGGGCTCACAGTCTGTATATACAGATACAAGATACAAGAACAGGGGGACTATAGATTATGAAGTGGTTTGTGTAAATTAGGGAAGGGTAGAAGCAAGGGGATTTTCCTGAAAGCCCTAAACTATGGCAGGGGTCAGTTTTCTGAGAAGGCTTCACGTCCATCCCCACTTACATTCTTGACTGTTATCTGTTTATGAACCAAAAATAGGTTTACTAGAAATTCTATGCCAGATTATGATAAATTATAAATACATAGACAATAAATATCTCATTCTAATCTGAGTTATTTTCAAACCCAATCCTTACTTAAACATTTCTAGGCTTAACCCTGAACCATTCTGAATCTCTCCAGACCAAGAGTTCTTAACATAGAATACAAGAACTTGAAGGGGGGAGAGGTAAATCTTTTTTTCATATAATTGACTTATTTCATAATCCTTTTTAAAAAACATAATTTAAAAAACATTATTCTACATGAGTTTCATATTATTTTATTAGACTGCTAAAAGGAATCCATGACCCAGAAAAGTTAAAAACCTTTTTCTTAGACCCATGTGCCAGTATTCTGATGGGTACTAAACAAGAATGATATCTTCTTACTCCAAACTCTCCTGTGCTCATTTGAGATTATGCTCACCTGAATGACTGAACTATTTCCAGCAATACGATGATCTAAGACAATTCTGAAGGTCCCATGAGGAAAATAGCTATTCACATCCACAGAGCAATTTAACACTAAATGCTGGTTCACAACAAATTAAATTCAGTAAACAAAAGGAGCGTGGTGTGGTGGAGAAATGACCAGCTTTGGGGTTCAGCATGAGATATGTATATTCAGTTCTAACCTCTGACTCTACTTGTAATGTGACAATGAGCAAATCATTCACCCTCTCACCCTCTCCAACAAGTCTCTAAAATTAGAAGTTAAAATGAGTTGCTACATGAGCTGTATTAGAAGTGCAATGAAATTTCTTATTAGAAGTTATCTACACTGATAAAATTAGGTCCAGAACAAACAAGAAGAACAAAGCATTTATAAAGCACTGGCCATTTGAAAATCAGAGTGTTATCCCAGAAGAAGAGCTAGAAGAGCAGATCAGGTTGCAGGTATCTTCAAAGGATCCTCAGGCTTAATTTTATTTCTCTTTGTTTATGTGTAATATAGTTTCACAGCTTATATTTTCAATGACTTCTACTACTTATATTTGAATACCAAATGGATTGTCTCCTCTCCCTATCTGTTAATTTGTTTTAAAAACAAATCCAGCTTTGAATTTAATGCTAGGAAAATGGTGAGAGACTGACTGCACTGAAGAATTAAAACCTTCATTTTTTTTTTCTTAACAGTTTGAAAATCAGTGTACTTCTACTTCACACTGCATACAAATAAATTTCGTTAGGGTTTCAAGGCATTTTTGAATCCTAGCCGAATAGTTGTGTTAATTCTGCTTTATCCTTTTTCGAAAACTAATTGGCAGGCCAGCAGATACTAAAAAATGACTTCAGAGAAACTTACATTTGTTTTATAAATGTATGTGTTAAATCTAAAGAACTAAAAGCTAATATTTTAAAGTAGAGAATAACAATTAGAAAATTCATGAATCAGCATGCTCTTTATATTTCTGTTGTAAAAGCTAATTGCTAAGCTAATGGACACCAGAAAAAATATCTTCTGAAAAACTTTCTTTCATATGATGTATATATGTATTAAAGGTAAAGACTTAATATTTGCTAATATCCAAAGTAGGGAATAACAATTATCAAATTGACAAATGAAGGTATTTTTTATATTTTCTATTGTAAAGATTGTAATCTTAAAGACATCTGTCTTTTAATTTCAAGTGTTCTTGGAAGCATTAACTGAGGCTTGTTCTCTGCTGCAATATGTAAAATTTTAAAAACAAGTTACAAACTAGTAACTTACCATTAATTTGAAATCCTTTGATATTCTCTCTCAAACTACAGTTTTTTTTTTGTTTGTTTGTTTTGTTTTGTTTTTTTTCCTGTATGAATCTTGCCATTTTTTTACCCTTCATTAAATTTTGAGATTATTTTCATATGGAACTGTCTTAGTCATCTTCATGACCTCCAACTGGCTTCTCAAATTCCTTGAAAATATTAGAAATTCATTAGATATTTGTTGGATTGAATTACTGATGCTCATTTTTGGTTCTTTGTGATGCTACAAGTCTCACTGTCATGCAGTTATGCCATTAAGATGTTTGAGTTGAAAAGATGGGTCTTTGCTATTCAGGGAATGTTGGGGTTTAGTTAACTTATTTTTCAGTTTCCCCACATTAATGCAGCTTGTTCTCTTTGATTCCAACTTTGGGCCAAGTCATTATCCATTTGTACCATCTATCCCAGATGTAAAAACTATTGGACAATTTAAATAGGATTCCATTCCAATTTATATTGAAATGTGGGCAATCAACATTCTTAGTCATTTGGTTTTTCCATTGTACAGGGGCAGGCCAAATTCTTTTAAGTAATATAGAGCTCTTCCAGCATATTCTGTATTTTCTTCATTCATGATCCACAAATAGGTTTATCTGGAGGACCTAAAAATCTACTAAGAATCTGACTTAGATTCTTCACTGAATTGCTCCCATCAGTGGTGAA
The DNA here is from genome assembly GCF_016432865.1 of Antechinus flavipes. Lineage (NCBI taxonomy): Eukaryota > Metazoa > Chordata > Mammalia > Dasyuromorphia > Dasyuridae > Antechinus > Antechinus flavipes. Next base: position 352,094,442 of record NC_067401.1, on the reverse strand, counting down.
GGATTTTGGAGCATACAGCCTTTTGTTTTATGCTGTGGCACTGCTCCTAAAGAATGAAAACTGAGTATCACTCAGAGGGCAATAAGCAAGTAAATGTGCAATATGCAATGTGTAACTAGTGAGGAATTCTGAAGAAAAGCAGAAGTACAAGATATCATCAAGGAATTTTATGATAGCGAAAGACTATGTATTAGCCCCATGAAGAGAGTCAGATGGTGCACTGTTACTCTTATGGTATCCAGGGAAAGTGAGAAAAGCTACCAGCCTGCTGAATGGAATTCCCATGGTGAGATTTTTGGACTAAATATATGAGAGTGACAATGGAGGGACAGGAATAGATGATCTGCCTTCTGTATCACTGACAAAACTGAATCAATAGATTATCAAAATCTATTTCAATATTTAAGAAATAATGACAAATCTGAATTATTAGACATTTTAAAAATGTTTTTCTCAAGATTCACAGAATCTTATCATCCCAATAGGTCTCAGAAATAATTTTGTCCATCCTATATCCAAACAACAACCCTCAGTTAGAAAGGGGAAAGCATTGATTAAGGTACTTGGTATATGCCAGGCATTGAGCTAAGAGCTTTACAAATATTGTTTCATTTGATCCTCATACCAGTTAAGAAATTTTATTGTTATTTCCATTTTACATTTTGAGGAAACTGAGGCATAGAGTAGTTAAATATCTTGTCCAGAGTCTCATAACCAATAAATATCTAAGACCAGGCTTGAAAGGTCAGGTTTTCCTGATTCCAGGCCTAGTTTTGTATCCACTGCACCACTTTGCCAAAGCTCTCAAATCTTTTATCAGGTTGTCTTACAATCTTTTCTAGGACATCTTCATCCATAGCTTTCATCTGGATGGATGACTCATAGAGTTTTATTCCATACTATATAACACTGACTTCATTTCCCACACTACCTACATATTCTTTTGTAATAGAAATACTAGAATATATGTTCAAATAACAGTATCAAGTAATTCACACGTTCTGTTTATCAGTATATAATGCCATATGGAGATTGATTAGTGATGTCATTTGAATCAGTCTAGCAAAGTTTTAGGCTACTTTAATGGGAAAAAAAAAGTCATGTTTTTATAAATACATATGAACAATTTAAATTGGTCTATGAAAGCACCAGCCTCATTGCATTTGAGCTCTGATATGCTACAATTAGGATGTTTATATGTTTATATGTTCTATCTGGTTGGCTTAGTTGGTTATAGCACAATGCTGATGATATATTATCATAAATTTTATTCCTTTGGGATCTAATTAGCATCATTCTTTCTCAAGGCTACAGGCTACATTAATAACCTGGTTAACCTTCATTAGTCTCTGTTCAAATAGAGACTGGGAGGGTCTATGGGTAGATTGTAACAAATGCATAACTTTTACTGGGAAAACATAGCTTAATGTTATCTATATTGCATGTCTTATTAATGTTGGGTCACTGATATCATGTTCACATAGAGGTTATGGAATTGTATAGTAATATACCACTTAATTAGTACCTGAAGGCAATGTATGACATAGCAGACTAGAAATCTGAACTATAAATCCTAGAGATGCTATACCTAAAAATCTACAGTCAAAAGCTCTATGCCTACATTTCTCCTGTTAACCAAGAGATCAAATCGATCTAAAATTTATCACTAGTTTAATTTTAATTTAATTTTTATCACTAATATCACTAATTTATTACTCTTTCTATCTTTCTCTTCCTCTTTGTGTGTGTGTGTGTGTGTGTGTGTGTGTGTGTGTGTGTGTGTGTTTTAGAACTAACTCTGGCTTTTAGAATTTCTCATCTAAATTTATTGTTTAAAATATTTTTCATTGCTTTGTTAATGTTGGTAATTCTTACTTATATGAAGCTGAAGATTACCTATGTTGTTGGTGTGCGAAGCATCATCTCCCTCTGCCAGTGCAGACTGATATCCTCTCCGAAACTTTAGGAAGTTTAGGAAGTTGCCCGGAACACTGAGTGTTTAAGTGATTCACTCAGGGTTTTATTACCAATAAATGTTAGCTGCAGGATTGAAACCTAGGTTTTCCCAGCTAGAAGATAGTCCTCTATCCACATACCCCACTACCTGCTAGATTTTATATTACTAAGTTCTTTTAAAATGTGAATAACTTGGGGCAGCTAAATAGTACAGTGGCATATTACTGGCCCTGGAATCAGGAAGGCCTGAGTTCAACTCATGTCTCAGATATGCAATACTGTATAACCTGTGTGACTCCGGACAAGTCACTTAACTCTAAATGCCTTACCCTCCTCCCCACCCCACTCCCCAAAAAAGTGAGTAACTTGTTACACTGAATCAGTAAATATTCTCCTTTGCCATCCTATTAATCAATTAAGTTTCTTGGCAAATCTTTTTTGTGCTTAGCTAATAAAATGTTGAGGCAGCTAGATAGTTTTATAGATAGAGTTCTGGACCTGGACCCAGAAAAATCTGAGTTCTACTGGAAAAGGAAATGGCAAACCATTCCAGGCCTTTTGTCAAGAAAACCTCATCATGTTCACAAAATATACATGAACAGCAATAACAATAAAATGTTAAACAGCCTAATTCGCATCCAGATTTTCAAAAATGATCAATTTATTGAATCTAAATTAATGAAGTTTTTCTCTACTTATAGAAGATGGAACATTTTTATTAATGGGCAGCAATGATTTTAAGGTAATATATTTATTTAAATACTAAAGAATATTTATCTCTATAGTAAGTATAACCCTACTTCAGAAATTTAATAACTGGACATCTCATAAGAGGAATTAGGTTTTGTGGGTTACATAGCTTTAGTAATAAAACATTGTATAAGAAATATAGAATTTGATAGCAGAATGGATCAGACACTTAATATTCAGAAACAAATGAACACAGTAACTTAGCATTTGATAAACCCCAAACATATTTGGGGCAAGAATTTATTATTATACAAAAAAAGCCTGTTGGGAAAACTGGAAAGTAATATGGCATTAATATAGAACAATAACCAATACTCTATACCAAGGTAAGCTTAAAATGAGTAGATAATTTAAACATAAAGAGTGATATGATTAAAAAAAAAAAGTTAGTGGAGCATGGAAAAAAATCTTGTCAGATCGATGGATAGGGAAGATTTCATGAGCAATCAGGAGATAGAGATGTCCAAAGGTGGTACAAGAGGTAATTTTAATTGCATAAAGTAAAGAAAAATTTATCACAATTGCAATGTAGCTAAAATTTAGGAGAGAAGCAGTAATTGGGGAGGGGGAATAGAAATTTTTATAAAAAGTTTCTCTGTTAAAGGTTTCTAAGACATATAGGAAATTAAGTCAATTTTACAAGAATAAGAGCCATTCCCCAATTGATAAGTGGTTAAAGGATATGAATAGGCAATTATAAAAAGAAAATACTCTAGCTGTCAATTCACATATATTTTTAAATGTTCTAAATTTCTAATAAGAAAAATGCAAACTAAAACAAGTCTGAGGTATGAACTTATACCCTCCAGATTGTCTAAATTGGGGGGGGGGGGGAGAAGGAATATTACAAATGCTGGCAGAGCTAAGGGAAAATTAATGCATTAATGGAAATGTTGTGAAGTGGTCTAACCATTCTGGAAACAATTTGAAACTATAACCCAAAGCTATTAGGATACAGCTTCTAGGTATATACCCCAAAGAGATCAAAAAAAGAGAGAAAGGATTCATACATCTAAGAATATTTCTTTCAACTCTTTTTTTTTGCGGTACCAAAGAGTCAAAAAATATTTGAAAAATGGGAAAACAATTTATGATATGTTGATGCAATGGAATATTTTTGTTATCTAAGAAATTGATAAAATGGATGGTTTCAGAAAAATCTAGAGGACTTGTATGTACCATTACAAAGTGAAGTTAGCATATATGGGAGAGCAATTTATACAGTAAACAGCCATATTGGAAGAAAATCAGTTTGAAAGATTTAATAATAACTGATCAACACAAAGATAAATCACAATTTCAGAGGACTTACTATGGAAGTTATTCACTTCAGATAAGAGAATTTTTTTCAGAACTGCCACCATTCAAATCAGAATGCAGATTGAAGTATGTTTTCTTCTCTTTTTTTTCTCTTTATTTTGGTAGAGTCTGGGGGACAGATGATTAATGTGTTAATTTGTTTTGTATGATTTTACATATTTAAAATGGGTTTTATTTTTCTTACATTCTTAGTGGGTGAGGAGGAAGAGAGAGAGAACTTGTAACTGATAAAATTGAATCTATAAAAAAATTTTACTTTCTTGGAGACATACATTCTTCACGAATTTAGCCATGATCCCTTCATGCATGCAGATTCTTAGTGATCTTTTGTATAACATTAAGTGTTGGGGATAGAGAGAGGTTGGTGGTATTAGAGTAGGAGTCCATTTACAATTCTGAACATCTACATAATGAAGATACATAGATTAAACACATAAAGTTTTTTAAATTATTATGTAAGTACATTGATGCAGTGTTATTATTTATAACACTTGTTGAGGTACAACTTTAATATTCTTTTTACAAGTTGACATTGATATGCTTTTCATTGGTAGTTACTGTTAATTTTTTCTCTTGTTCACTATTCTTTCTCTTTATCTTTGTCACTTATTTCTCTGATGTAGAGAAGTTTTCAACTTCCCTAAGCCTCAGTTTGCTCATCTGTTTAGTGGTTCCTGGATTCCTTGAATTTTTAAAATGATGGTCCAACTGATGCATTGTTAGTGGAGTTGTGAATGAATCCAACCATTCTGGAGAGCAATCTAGAATTATCCCCCAAAAGTTATCAAACTGTGCATACCCTTTGATCCAGCAGTGTTTCTACTGGGCTTATACCCCAAAGAGATACTAAAGGAGGGAAAGGGACCTGTATGTGCCAAAATATTTGTGCAGCCCTGTTTGTAGTGGCTAGAAGCTGGAAAATGAATGGATGCCCATCAATTGGAGAATGGCTGGGTAAATTGTGGTATATGAATGTTATGGAATATTATTGTTCTGTAAGGAATGACCAGCAGGATGAATACAGAGAGGACTGGCGAGGCTTACATGAACTGATGCTAAGTGAAATGAGCAGAACCAGGAGATCATTATATACCTCAACAACAATACTGTATGAGGATGTATTCTGATGGAAGTGGATCTCTTCGATAAAGAGATCTAACTCAGTTTCAATTGATCAAGGATGGACAGAAGCAGCTACACCCAAAGAAAGAACACTGGGAAATGAATGTAAACTATTTGCATTTTTGTTTTTCTTCCCGGATTATTTTTACCTTCTGAATCCAATTCTCCCTGTGCAACAAGAGAACTGTTCGGTTCTGCACACATAGATTGTATCTAGGATATACTGTAACCCATTTAACATGTATAGGACTGCTTGCCATCTAGGGGAGGGGGTAGAGGGAGGGAGGGGAAAAATCGGAACAGAAGTGAGTGCAAGGGATAATGTAAAAAAATTACCCTAGTATGGATTGTGTCAATAAAAAGTTATTAGAAAATAAATAAAATAAAATAAAATAAAATGATGGTCCAGACATTTCTTTAAAAATTCTTTAATTATTACTTAATTATAAAGACTATAGTAGTCATATTTAAATTATTTTAGGAGTTCTTAACCTATTTGTTGCTGTTGAAAAGTTTGTGAAACTAAAAATATTGGTAATCTCTAGAATAGATTTTAAATCCCTTCCTTTAAAATCCTTTTCCTTCTTAATTCTTTCTTGCTATGGCCTCATAAATTGCCTAATATTTCGTTTAAAATATGCTATGCTATTTCTGGTTGCTGTATATGATATTGGCCTATTATTGTTCAGCACACCTGTGTGCTGGATCACTGGTCTACATGTGACAACATAAGAGTTAAAAGAGTTATCTCCATCAAGGAAATATACAATGTTAGCAGTGGATTGTTTAATTGTTTGCTTACCTTATTGCAAGTAAAACAATTTTTTGATTATGAAGTCAGTGATGATGGCATTTGGTACAATACCCAGATTCTTAAGAGGTCTGAATTTATCTTATTTTGTCCCCAAATTATAGAATCATATATTTATAACTAGAAAGAATCTTCTATGAGACAATCACTTCCATGGGTTTCTAACATAGAGTTTATGAACTTAGTTTAGGGGTGGTTTTTTGTATTTTTTTTTTTTTTACTTTTTTATCCTTTTAATTCAATACAATTGGTTTCATTTGTAATCCTGTATACATCCTGGTCCCAATTATTGTAAATAATAAATTCTCTAAAATAGTCACATATTCAAAAATGGCAGTTTGAAGTTTTGAGTAAAATATGCTAATTGGTTGCAGTTGAATGTAATTGTGCAATATGAATTCAAATAATGCATCTCTTTGAGGGGATCCATTATTTACACTAATCAGGACCTGTTTATATTTTACTTTGTGCATGTTAAAAATGATATTTGATAAATGCTCTTTAAAGTCCTTTTCATACATCTAGAACTTTCCCCTTTTCAATCCCTGGTTACAGTTTCTGGCTGCCTGCAGATTATTAAGAATCTGTAATCAACCAAGTGAAGATACTTCCCATAGTTTTAGTCATGAGAGCATCCTTCAAGTCCTGATGACTGATGTTATCAATAGGAGGTCACCACTTGGATCTTCATATGGCCATTAATGCTTTTATCATTTCTTAAGGAGAGAATGTAATTGGAATTATGACCTGAACACTTATGCTTTTGTATTAAAAAAAAAATCTTGATTTTTCAATCCTACTAATTCCCTTCACTTTCTATGATGCTACTCCTATTAATGATAAGAATATTGAAATCCCCTACACTATTTATCATATATTCATGCAAATACACATTTTATTTACTCTTGTCATTTGATATATATAATAATGATGATAACATGTTCTGGACTGATTGACTTACAAAGAGGTATATCTAGGACATGGGAAAGTTACTTAAGGCCTTGCTTAATGGAGATCATAAAGGGAAATTTATGAGGTCATTATAAAAGAAAATCTTCCTTATTCAGGATAAGATTCTGGCTATGTTCTTTTGTTTTTAAAAGAGTTTCTGTGGCTCTCAAGGAGCATATAGTTTTTCTGATATCTTTGTATCCTTTGTAGATGGGACAGTGACTTGAGTGTCCATGATACAGCAAGATTTTAGGAGAAGAAAGAGTTTCATCAAAACATTCCACTTCACTATCACACCTCTCTTGCATCTAAATGGATTATCAAAGGACAGTGGGTCAAAATCCTGTGAGCTTGGTGGGGACTTTTTGAGATATAGGATTTTGTAATGCTAAAAAACAATATTCTCCGTTGAATTTCAGAAATGAGGATGATTATCTTTCTCCCTTTTGTTACATTTGTTTTGGTATATACACTTGTTAGTATTGCAGAGTTGAAAAGTAGAAAAGATATAGGTCCCACAAGGGTTTGAGTTGTTTTCTTCCTCCTTTGCTGGAGAAGAGTTTCCTATTGTTAATTATGATTGAAACAATAATACCTTAACAAAACATAAGTAACTCAGATTAATCAGCTGTTTTCCAGGCAGACTCTTCCTGGGTTCCCTGGGGTTTCCATCAGCAAATTGTAGTAATGATGCTGATTTGCACATTGTTATTGTTTCAGCTGTAAATATGTGAATTGATTACCCACGAGCCCTGGTCTCTATGTACAGTTGTTTTGCTTTGTTCTTTATTATGTTAGGTACCCTACACAGCAGGGGGCCAGTATCCACGACAGAGTCACCTTGGGACTTCTAGTTTGGGATTCTAAATGAATTCTTTGTTGCTGTAAATTACAAATAGAACAACAGCAGCCTGCTTCCACATTTATAAATATGTATGATTTCCCCGCCAATGAAATTATGGTGAGGGATAGATCAAAGTGAATTAGCACCTGTCAGAGAAATTTGATAGGTCATTTTATACCATAATTTTATTCCTTTTCCCTCAGTGTCACATAATATCTAAGCCTGTACTTCTAGTTCTCCTCCAAGTAGCATTGTTAACAACATAGAACTGGATGTGTATTTCGAAGTGATCAGCTCATCTGCCTGCCTGAACACCTGGAGCACTACTCTGTGATGACAGGCAATCTGAATCTCACACACACACACACACACACACATATATATCTTGCAGGTCAACAAGATTTTGTCTATTTTGACTTAAGGCTTAGTATGTGTTGATTACTATGTCTAGTGACAACCAGTTTGGTTGTCATTAACCTTCCTAAATTATAAGAGACACTAAAATCTATAAATCTGCCCCCCAAAATAGCTTTTACCAGTTTTTAATTGTTGTTTCAACCAATTAAAAAAATGCTTGCACCTTTCACAACCTGTAATCCCTAACCCTTTTCCTAAGAAAAATCTTCCCTGAAACTTCATGAAAATAGACTAGCATTCACTCCTGTAGTATGCCTAAGAATTGATTATGCACAGCTAAGGTGAATAAATAAATGTGTATTATAGACTGGGGCTCTCTAAAACATTGGAAACAAATTTAGTGTCTTTTAATAGGGAAATATTTGGACATTTATTGTGACATGGATAGACATATTATGATACTAATATCACGAAATATTTGTATACAACAAGGAACAACAAATGTGAAAAACCATAGGGAGGCAGGGGAAGATTTATATGAACTGATGCCAAGTGAAATAAATGGAATTAGGAAGACAGTATACACAGTGACCATAATAATATAAATGGACTAGACAATAGAAACAGCAGTTCTCTTCTATCCCTCTGTTTTCTTTTCTCTGTCCCTAACCTTTTCCCCTTTCTGCTTTCTCCCCATCATCTCTCCTGACTCCCATGGTTTCATGTTCAGACAATCCCCCACTGAGACTAGGTCAAGTATAATTCATCACAATTATTTTTTAAAGAATAGTCTTGGGCCTTTGTGTTTACGGCTGAACACAAGGATAGTATTCCTACTATATAGATAATGATTCTTAGTCCTTTCTTTGGGCTATAGAGCAGATTCACACTGTACCTTTACTAGGTTGGGGGCTCCTTATAGGAGTGGATTCTATAATTTCTTTCAGGGTTCTTGGTATAATATCTTTCAGATTTGGTAGTGCAATGTTACAATCTTAATAATGCTGTAGTTCCTTAGTTCCAGCTTCCACCAGTGCTACCCATTAAGAAATCAGTCAACTGACTTAATTAACTCTTAATAAAATATTTACCCAAAATGCAAAGAGAGCAATAAGTATATAACATTCCATGTACAAACAGAGAAAGCACTCTTCCCAGAACTGCAATGGTCTCCATAGGGGAGAGGAGAAACAAACTTAAAATTATCACGGTAGTATCTGTATTTAAGGGAATAAAGAGGTCAATAACAACCCAAAAGTTTAGGAATTCAGGCCTTAATGTTTTCTCTTTCTTGACCATGGGCCTTTCATAATTCACTATGTTGGAACAGTGGCTCTAATGGTCATCTGGGCTTCTTGGTTAGTAGGTTGAAAAACATGGAGATAAGCTGTTCTGCTGCTGTTTCTAGGCCAGACCTGACCTTTTTGTTGCCTTGGTTGTACCATACTCTTTCTTTCTTTCTTTTCTTTCTTTTCTTTCTTTTTCATCATTTTTTATTTATTTATTTTTTAAATAACTTTTTATTGACAGAACCCATGCCAGGATAATTTTTTACAGCATTATCCCTTGCACTCACTTCTGTTCTGATTTTTCCCCTCCCTCCCTTCACCCCCTCCCCCAGATGGCAAGCAGTCATTTACATGTTGAATAGGTTATATCCTAGATACAATATATGTGTGCAGAACCGAACAGTTTTATTGTTGCACAGGGAGAATTGGATTCAGAAGGTATAAATAACCCAGGAAGAAAAACAAAAATGCAAGCAGTTTATATTCATTTCCCAGTGTTCCTTCTTTGGGTGTAGCTGCTTCTGTCTATCTTTGATCAATTGAAACTGAATTAGCTCTCTTTATCGAAGAGATCCACTTCCATCAGAATACATCCTCATACAGTATTGTTGTTGAAGTATATAATGATCTCCTGGTTCTGCTCATTTCACTTAGCATCAGTTCATGTAAGTCTCGCCAGTCCTCTCTGTATTCATCCTGGTGGTCATTCCTTACAGAATAATAATATTCCATAACGTTCATATACCACAATTTACCCAACCATTCTCCAATTGATGGGCATCCATTCATTTTCCAGCTTCTAGCCACTACAAACAGGGCTGCCACAAACATTTTGTGTGCCATACTCTTTCAAAGCATTCAAAAGCTTCTCCACGTCTTGGGCCTTGGCTGTTATCTGAATAATTGGCCACAGGTGTTAGAGTTGTTATCTCTTATGGTCTCTCTTTTACCATCCAATTCTTCCAAGTGACGGGTGGCAATACACAGATGTATTGTTTCTTCCACACAACGCTGAGGTCTTTGACTAACATTTTCTGATTTGTGTCTTCAGTGAGAAACCTCATCAGGGCTTATGGTGATTAACCATTATATTTACTAAAGCCTCATTTCTTCAGGTTAAGATATGATCAGCCAACATACATTTGTTCAATAACCACAAAATTGTTAAAGAATTCAGGGTTTCCCATTTATTAAATACAAAGCAGTCATGCTGAACTTATGCAAATGAGTAGCTGAGAAAAAGAGGATTGGGCCAGTCTTTGTCCGATAAACATATTTTCTTGGAAGGCTGTTTCCTTCATTTTTTTTATTTTTATATTTAAACATCACATTTTTCTTTTGTCTTTTCTCCTTTCAGTAAGCAAAATTGCCACAATTGGGAAATGGCAACTTTCAATTGTATAGGACTCATTTTTCATAGACTTATATATCCATTATTCAGCTACTTGATGTATATCTTTGTACTGAGAAAAGAAATTTCTTCTAATGGTCCATGTACTATATTTCCTATTAAATCTCTCTATTATGCAAAAACATGTTTTATCATGAAGATTAACTTTAGAGCCACTCTATATCTACTGCCTAGAAGGCTTTTTAATAACAAAAACAACTTTTATGTAGTGTTTTAAACATTGAAAGGAGCTTTTTACATATTATTTCATTTGATCTTCCTAACCATATTGAAAGGTAGATAATGCCATTTTTCTTAATTAAAACTTTTTATTTTCAAAACATATACATGGATAATTTTTCAACATTGCCCTTGCAAAATCGTGTGTTCCAATTTTTCCCCTCCTTCCTGTCACCTCTCCACTAGATGGCAAGTAATCCAATATATGTTAAACATGGTAAAAAATATATGTTAAATCTAAGATATGCATACATATCTACATAATTATATTGCTGCACAAAAAAAAATCAGATCAAAAAAGAAAAAAAATGAGAAAATAAAATGCAAGCAAAAAAACAATGAAAAGAGTTAAAATTCTATGTTGTGATCCATATTTGATTCTCTTTGGGTGTAGGTACTCTCATCATGACAAGATGATTGGAATTGGCCTGAATCATCTCATTGTTAAAAAGAGCCACGTCCATCAGAATTGGAGATATTGGGGGCAACTGGTTGGTGCAGGGGATAGAGCACCAGCCCTGAAGTTAGGAGGACCTGAGTTCAAATTTGGCCTCAGACACTTAACACTTCCCAGCTGTGTCACCCTGGGCAAGTCACTTAAATCCAGTTGCCTCAGTAAAAATAAAATAAAGAAAGAATTGTAAATGTTTCCATTTTACAGATGAAGAAATTGAGTCACAGAACAGTCAAGTGCCCTGCTCATGGCCACATAACTAGTAAGTATTAGTGGTAAAATCCAAACTGAAGTTTTCCTGGGCCCCGTCCAGTGCTCCATCTCTCCTCTAACTTGTTTCAGGTACAAGCCATCTCAATTTGACAAAAGTGATAGAGAATTAGGAGAGTCACCTACCTCCTTGGTAATGGTAGTTTGAGAATTTATATGTGGAAGAATTCCAAATGATGAGACCTAGTCACAAGCAGAACGGACTGCCTCAGGATATAATCAGTTCTGTATGTCTAAAATACTAAGCAAACTTGTTACATATGTTGGTAGGGTTGTTTTTTTTGTTTTTGTTTTTGTTTTTGTTTTTTTTTAAGGATATTCTTGTCCAAGTATAGGTTGAGTATAGCCTTTGAGTTCCTGTGATCCTTTGATTCATTTGGACTTTTATCTATGTCTTCTCTTTGGTTAATGAGTAAAATATAATACTATAGTTAACCTAATTTACTCTCATGAATCAGTTCTATGTCCACATTCTCTTGATACTATTGTGTTTGTTACATTTAGTGCTTAAAGGGTGTAGACCTCTAGCGCTTAGATGGAAGTATCACTGCAGATCAGAGCTAATGTTGTCTACTTCCTAATATAGAGAGGCAAAGGACTTAGAGTGTAGGAGCATGTACATATATGTATGTAAATGTGTGTACATATTTGCTTTTATATGTAACAGGACTTTTTTTTTTTTTTAAATTTTCAATTGACAGCGCAACTAGGTGATGCAGTGGATAGAGGACCAGCCCTGAAGTCAGGAGAATCAGACTTCAAATCTGGTCTCAGAAACTTAATATTTTTTAACTGTGTGACCCTGGGCAAGTTTAAAAAAAAATCAATTGGGATAGAGGTTAGGAGGGAGAATAGGCAGATTTTTGCTGACTAAAAAAATCTGATTTATAATTATGCAATATTTATGTAATATGTAATTTTATATGTTTAATGCACAAATTCCAAGGTGGAAAAAGTATGATAGGGTAATTATTGTTTCAGGGAGAAAATTTCGTTTATCCGAAGAAATCACACTCAGTGTAAGAATGTAAGTAGCTAAAAATTATGTCAAGACTTTTAAAGAAAAATAGAATTGGCTGATCATCTCGACTCATTAATTCCCATATCAAGTATGTCCATTAGAAAGATTATTATTAGACTTGAAGTTAAAATGAGATAAAATTCTGCTTCTGCCACTTCTCCTTCGGGTGACCCAGAACAAGTCCCTTAAGTATACAGAATCTAAGTCTTCTCATTTGAGGATAGTAACACCTAGAGTTCCTACATCAAAGCATTCTTGTAAAAATCAAATGAGACAGTATATATAAAGTGCTTTGCAAACTTTTAAATCTTATAATCAGTTAAAGTATATGCAGTGGGACTCTCCTATTTACAATATGTCTGATGATTTGAACTCAATATAATGATGTCATCTAAGGCTGTTATCCTGTGGCATTTGTATTCATATATGATTTGCCATGAAAAGAGAAGGTTCTAATTTCTTTACACTGTCATTACATTATAATTACATTGGTACTTTGCATAATTCTTTTTGTTCCATTTTTTGGTACAATCCTATGAAAAGACATGTCCATGTTCTCAGGTGGTGGTGAGGGGTGTGTGTATGTGTGTGTGTGTGTGTGTGTGTGTATGTGTGTGTGTCTATAGGGGATTTGACTGTATGAATGATTTTCTCCCCAATAGTGTATAATAGTCTTTTCTGGAGAGATTTTTTTTCCACATTCCAATCACATCTTAATTCAGTTAGAAAGAATTTTTCATTTGTATTTCTTTAGTTACCATTTTCTAACTACAGTTTATTGATCTGTATTAAGAAGGTTCATGCTCTACTTTGTGATGTTTCCTCTCTCCTCTTCATGACAACAGTTTAGTTTATTAGCTCTGTCATGACATATCTGTTAGGAGTGCTTCACAATGTCACTGTTCAAGAATCTTTACCAAATGAGAGCTTGAAGTGAAAATATTGTATTATTCATATAAGCATGTATGTGCAATGTCTCCTAAGATGTGCAAACTGATTGGCATGCCTTTTTGACACACAGCATGGTGTGGGTAATGAAAATGTTCCACTCTAAGCAGTTTTTCAAGGTCTGATTGTCTGGGACCATGTTTTAGATATGGTTTGTCACACACGAATAACAGAGATCAATCACAATAAGTCAAATTTGCAGAAGATCACATAAAATATATTAAGAAACTCACTACTTTGCTATAAAGGCCTAGAGTTTCTTGATAAGAAAATTAAAAAAAATATTTCTGACATTTTCATATTGGAACTCCCTCCCTTTCATTCATTAGAACAATTTTATACTGAGTTAAATGTTTGACTAATCTAGCCCATCAAATGATAACAATAAAAAGTTCCTACACATATCATTATATGCTCTAAGAAGAATTATCTTTTCGACACTGAAGAAGCAATTTAAATATTGTTGACAATCTGAAAAGGCCATTTCTGTTCCAATAATTAACAATGAATAGATCATCCAAGAAGGAGGTACATTCAGTGATATTTTTACTTGCATAAATGGAAATGGGGATTTGTTAACAGAATGAATGAAATAGACATTTTACTGTTTGAGAACTTGGAACTTGAAACAGTACTTAAATACTTGTCGACTGTCTGGCTAGACTGACAAGAGCAGAAAACCCATTACAAAAGGAATAAGTTGAGGAATAAAGTACAGTTATTTTTTTCAGGAAGTTTATTAGCAAAACGATGGAGAAATATAGAATGGTAACTGGAAAGATTAAAGAAGGTTATTTTCCCTCATAAATGGACAGATATCAAAATGTTTATATTAGCAATATCTATAAATAACAAAGACAAATGAAAATATCAGAACTAGTTAATTCCCACAGAGTTTGTTCTGTCTTCTACTACACAGTTCAGTTTTATATATATATATATATGTATATATGTATATGTGTGTATGTATATACATACAATCATTTGCATGTGTGTATATACATATACAAATATACATACACACATGTATTTACTTATGTAAAATAGCATAATAAAATTACATATAAGAAAATATATTCACATACAACCATATATATGTTGTATATATTTATTTGCATCCTCAAATGGTGCAAATAAAGGGCTAGCCCCTGCATTGGATCTTCTTTGCTGTCCTACAACCCTGTTCTCCCTACTAAAAATTTAGTGATTTTTAATGCCCAAAGAATTTTCACCAAATTGTTTATTTTTGCATTTTGTTCATAACTTCGTCCATACTTCCTATATTTACATCCCTTGATGTAGCCTTCACTGAAAATATTGAATCTGTCACTCTGAAAACACTGAGTCTCTCTCTCTCTGTTTCTATGTCTCTCTTTTTCTTTGTGTCCTTCTCTGTTTCTCTCTCTCTCTTAAATTTCTCTCTATTGTCTTATTTCTATTTGTCTAAAAATAACAATGCTATTTTTAATACAAACATTTTTATATCAATCCATTTATGAGGGAGAGGAACTCTTTTTTTTTTACTTCATTTAGCCTATCCACTTATCATTCCATATCTCTTCTTCATTTTGCTAATAAACTTCCTGAAAAAGTATCTCACTTTATCCCTCAACTTCGTCCTTTGTAGTAAGATTTCTTCTCCTTCCAGTTTAGTCAGCCATGCAACAAGCATTTAAATACTATGTTCCATGCATTATATTAAGCACTGGGAATACCTACAAAAGTAAAAGAAGTCCTTTCTCAAGGAGCCTACAGTCTACTAGGGGAAATGACTGCCATCTCTAAAGCTTCCAGTGACCACCTAAAGTCTCAGTCTAATAACATTAAAAAAAAAAAAACACATCCAGTTGCTAGTACAATACTTGACTTAAAATAGGTATTTAAAAAGAGCTTGTTGGATTAGAGTGAATTAAGTTGACCACTCTACAACTTTTGACACTATCATCCCTTTTCTCCTACGTGATATATTCTTTCGTGGACACCAGATAACTGTCACCTGTTCTAACTTTAGCTTTTCTAAGTACACTTTTTCTTCGTTGCTAGATGTATACCCTCCTTTGGACTTTTTAATCTGAGTCCTTCCCAAGCATTTATTCTTGGTCCACTTCCCTTTACTTTCTCCCCCTAACAGTTATAGCACTTCCATAGATGCTATGGAAATATATAGCGTAGTTCTTAGTGTGTTTTGACCACCATTCTAGGTACTACAAATACAAATAGAAAACAAGATAGCCTCAGCTCTTAGAGTTGACATTGTTATAAGGGGAGAGAGTTTATATAAATGAGTTTATCTACAGTATAAGAGGTTGGGATGTGACATTTGGGAAAGGAGATTCTTAGGAATTCTTGTGATTTCCACTTTTTGATACCTTGTTGTGTTTTCTAGTCTGACAGGATTCAGGTTTTGGTGGTTGAGGGATATAAGTATCAATAAACAATCTGTCAGCAAGCAAGTATTAATGTGCCTTTTATGTGTTGGATATTATGCTTCATGGTGGGGATGCAAATAATAGTTCTGGTATCATTTATTCATGATTCAAAATCATTATCTCAAGGATGTCTTGTCTAAACTTCAGGCTAAAATCTCCAAGTGTTTATGCAATATATTTATCTGGCTATCAGTAATTCAAATGCAACAAGTCTAAATTAAAGTTCATTATCTCTACTCTGAAATTTTTTTTTCTTCCTCATATTCTGTCTATCATGCTCCTTCCCTCAATTCAGGGAATGGAGGTTGGGAAGGGGACATGATAGCCAGAAATATGATATGAGATTATCTTTGGTACTTGTCTTTAGTCACTTATTTCTCTCAATTGTACCTGTGGAACATCTCTATTATGTCCCTTCAGTATCTTTACTGTCACAACTTAGAACAGACTCTCATCACTATCAATTTCAACAATTGCAAAGGCTTTCTAGAAGGTTGACCTACTCCTGTTTCTTTCAATCCATGCTGAATAATCTGCTGAAGTAATCTTTCTATATATAAATCACTCTATTCCTCAACATTTTTCCAGAGTTTACTGTTGTTCAATGACTTAATTCCAGACTCTTCTGACTAGCATTCAGGGCCCTTAATGACATAGTATTCCCACCACCTTTGTTTTAAAATTAATATCACACTCTTCTCTTCATATAATCTCCATTTCACCTAAGCCAGACTTTTTACTATCTCTCTTGAATTCCTTAATTGTTTGCCAACACTTTGCCACCTGATGACACGCCCAACTCTAAAATCCTATGGAAAAATGCTCTGCTAGGTGCTGAAAGCTCTCCAAAGCCTTTCTAATATGTTAGAAAAATTTCCCTTCAGATATACATGGGAGTTTGTATTTTCCATTTTGATGAATTCTGATAATATAGGATATTCCAAAAGTCTTAGTACAATTTTTTTTAGGTGTCTTAGTACAATTTAAAAATTATTATTAATGCTTAAAGTTGCACTAATATTTTTGGGACAACTTTTGTTGAGTATTTATTTTCCTTTTTCTATTACCTTTTTGGACTTCCAGAAGATCAATCTTTTGGAGGCCAGGGTAGAGTGATGAGGGCTTAGGATTTCCTTTAGTTTTTGTTACATTCAACATCATGACCAAAATATCCCAAATGGGATTTGATTAAACAGATAAAAGGAAATATTAACTTATTCATATACCATTTTTACACACTATCCTAGTTACTAAGGGAAATGCAAGAATGTAAATTCCACTGCGGCAGATTCTATTTTATTCAATTTTATAAGGGTAATGGTGTACAAATACCAATGAGTTATAGTCTCTTTACACTCTGCTTCACATTTTATAAAATATACTTTTATTTATGCATGGTTCAATCAAAAGAATGCGGATCTTAGAATCAGAATACTTGGGTTCAAATCCTGTGCCTGACATGATCTGTATTGTCTTAAGCAAGTCATTTAAACTTACAGGTTTCCTTATCTGTAAAATAAGAATTCAACTAAATAGCCTCAGGTCTCATAGTTCTAAATCTATGATGTTAATGTATGTAAAGCCAAAAAATGACTTATGTAGTGTTTTTTAAGCAGTAGAAGTTTTCCCAATTGGCTTTGGGAAAATGCTAACCTTCACCTGTCCTCTATCTATTTGGAAAATGGAAGATATTTCGCTTAGCTATTTTTTAACTTTTATATTAATAATCAGTTTTATCAGAGTCACAGAAATAATTTCTATGTAGCGCCTTCCTTAAAAACAATAGTAGAATAGTAATTGTTCATACAATGATTAGTATTGACAAAATATATCATTTTAAACTTGTATAGTTTTCAATTTTTTGGCACAAAAGGAGTTTTTTAATATGAATTTTCTGGGACCTACCCTGACTTTGACCATTGCTCTAGATTTATGTTTGATTGTCTTGTGGTCTTCATTTAATATTATAATCAAATGTTTTTACTCCAGTTTCTGCTTCCTTTCTTTGCATATATTTATATAGGTCTCACTACATTTCTTTGAATTTTTCTTATTTGCCATTTTTTATTGTGATATAATATTCTATAATAATTGTATGCTACAATTTGTTATATATTCCCCAAACTATGGACATGTAATTTGTTTCCATATTTTAAAATTAATGCAAATAGTGTTGTTCTGAATATTTTGGTACATGAACAATCATTCTGTCACTGAATTTCTTTGGGGGATAAGTCCAGTCATGGGAACATAGGATTGTGAGATCATAGGATTATAAATACAAAGAGATTTCAGGCTTATCTTTTATAACCTGATTGTTTTACACATGAGGAAATCAAAGCCCCAAGAATTGAATGACTTGCCCAAGGTCATCTTTGTTCAAAGTAACAGGGCCAGAAATTTAACACAGGTCTTTCAAATCCAAATGTAGTTTCCACTGTATCCACTGCTACATTCAAATACTGCATTAAAGGCTCCAAATTATTTAGTAATTTTTCATATATAATTCTAAATTGTTTTCTAGATGGTAATTCTAATTTGTACTAAATTAATTTAGTGTATTATATATTTAGCATATTAAACATATGTATTAATATATATTAGTTACTATACTATACTAATCGTGGCAATATGTTAATTCTAGTCTATATTTACCAATTTAATAGCAATATTCAGTGATGTTTTTTATTGTCATACTTCTTAACATTTTTGGAGCATTCACCATGATTGACTATTATAGTAGGCTATGTCTATAGTTGTAATATGCCCGTTTTCCAATTTCTTTAATATTTACCACTTTCATGTTTTATCATCTTTGTGATAGTTATAGAATGATACTTCATGGTTCTCAGAACTTTGCATTTTTCTTAATTAGGCAAAATTTTATATGTTATTCTTCCCTTTCAAAAGAAATTGCAAATTACTAGTTCTATTCTATTTATCTATATTTACCCATTTACCTTTTGGGGACAACTTGATCTTATACATTGATAATAGTATTTTATACATTTTGGATATAATACTTTTATCCAAGATATTTGATGAAGAATTTTTATTCTTAGAACATACATTTTTCTTACTGAATTGATGTTAAGTGGGCAAAAATTTCAAATGTTTTGTAATCTAAATGGTCTTTTTAAAAAAAATTTCTTTGGTCAAATATTTTCTGAAGCATCTACTGAAGCATATCATCTCTGCATTCATTTCCTTAGGTTTTTTAGCTTTATTATGTCCTTTTCTCTTTGTTACTTTTCTCCTGTCTGCAAAAAAGCTTCTTATTCCCCAATTCTTAAAAAACAAACTTTATTCTGCCATTCTCTCATAATCCCTTTTGTGCCCATATTGCTAGAAAACCTATGTTCTATATTCCCTTCTTTTAAAAAAATTACTTTTTTAAAAAAGTAGATATCCCTTTATTTGCTGAGAACATAAATTGAGTTATGTTCAAATATTAAACCTAAACTTCCAAGTATTTGACCTGGGAGTCGGGCCCAGCTCAGACCAATACCCCTCTTGTTTTGCTTCTGATCCTCGAATAAATGGGTAATATTTCTTTCAATCTTCTGTTTTTCAAGATTAGTAAGCCAAATTCTATTAGCTATTATTTAGAGATTATTTTTATGACACTTCTGAACTTTCCCTATAGTTCTGTATTTCCCATTTGAGTGAATAGGTACTTTACAGAGAGAGGACAGGAACACTGAAAGGCTGAATGACATCTTTGCATTACTGCACAAGGTAATAAAAGATCTGGGAATAAAGGTTGTCTCTCCTGACTTCTGTGTCTAGTTTTCTTTTCAGTACTATTCCATTTTGTCCTCACTATGATATAAAGCAACAATATACTGAAGTTGGGACTAAGGTTGAATACCAAAACATACTGCCTGCACTTCCTTTTGTCACACTGGCCAGTCTGTTCAATCAGTTTCCAATTCTATTTCCCCTTTCTATGGTTTTATTTCACATCTGAATGTGCACTGATATTGCTAGCTTAAAGAAAAAACAACCAACCAACAGCGACATAAAAATTCATTATTTTCGAATAGCAGAGAGCATAGAGTGTAGTAGAGAGAGATTTAGACACAGTCCTGCTGGTTTGGTGACCCTGATCACATCACTTAACCCCTCAGTGCCTTGGGCAACTTCCATAAGGGCATCAGATCTGTAATGACAGGTGCATTTTGCTGGCTGGGAGTTCCCTCCATCAATGAAATCACAGTTCTGAAAAAAATTGTGGGAAAAATTTCAAAATAAGTAAAAACTATTGTACTAACAGTATTATTCCAAAATTTTAAAATGTATATATAAGTAGCCACATGTTGATCTTAGAATTTTGGATGTTTTGCTTTGAGGAGAAATTTTCTAGTTTGGTAAATAACTGGATAAAAAGCTTTCAAATAAAGGTTTGTAAAAGTGTTTTTAAGTACATTAACTCATGTGATCCTTCCTGCAATCTCTTGAACTAGGTGCTATTATTATTATCACCATTTGCTAAATGGGCACATTGAGACACAGAGAAGTTAAGCACTTTGCTCAAAATCACACAGTAACTATTCGGACAAAATTGGAATTCAGATCTTCCTGACTTTACATCAGGAGATGGTGTTTTTGTTTTTGTCATTGTTGTTCTCAATCTAGTAGTTTAAAAGAACATGAAATAGTTTACAGTTTATACTTATCATGCAAGAACAAAGAAACAGAATCTCATTAAGTCCCTAATGCTTTCAACAACTACCAGATTCAATGAGTAAAGTATTGAATTTGGAGTCAGAGGACTAGGATTGAAATCTTAGTTCTGTCATTTACTAGAAAAGTCTCTGGACTTGTTTGGACCTCAGCTTCTCTAAGGCAAATCTCATCTAACTCCAAATCTGTGACATGGCTATAAGAAATTTATGGCTATTTAGAAATTATCTTTCATAATCAAATTAATTTTTAAATAAACACAGTGTTGGGTGTTTAAGATTCCTTTAGTTAAGTGTTTGTTTGAAGATCATCATGGGTACTTTTAAAACCTATGGAGTTTACTGGAGGAATACACTCAGTATGTACATCAGAACAAGCCAATGAGTTATGCAAATGATTCTTTATCATAAGATACCTTATCAATATCAATCAATTTATGCATATATAACAAAATGATCACCAATCTCTCTCCCTCTCCTTTTCCCTCCCTCCTTCTCTCTCTCTCTCTGGTTCTGTTTCTGTCTCTGTGTCTCTCTGTGTCTGTATCTCTCTCTCTCTATATATATATACAGATAAACACACACACACACACACACACACACACACACACAATCATTTGAATAAGAATAATCATGGCCTAAGAAGATTCTATAGATTCTTATCTTACCTAAATATAAATAAATCATAATGCATAGTATCTTTTTCTAAAACTATTACTCCTGGACACCAAACTAAAAAAAATTAGCAAAGACTCAATAATCTTAGAAAAACATGGAAACACTTGTACACAATAATGAAGAACAGAATGAGCAGAATCAAAAGAATGTTGTGTATAGTAATAGCAATATTGTTTTAAGAATGACATTGAGTGAATGTCACTTTGATTTTATCATAAAATATTAAATTTTTTCTATTATTATTATAAATATATAAATTAATAATAAAGTACACATGAAGGAAGACATTATTGGCATCTAGAGAAAACTGATAAATAGATAAATATAGACTGATTTTATATATACATATGCATGTATTATATATATATACATATATATATATATGTATATATATATATACACAAAAATGTATATATATAAAGTGTGTGTGTGTAACATACACACACAAATCTCTTTGTGTCTAACAGTAGCCATCTCAGGAGGGGAGCAGGAGAGAAGAGGGGAAAAAAAGTTTTTAAAATTTACATAATACATTTATAATAATATATTTAAATATTTAAAAGGAATAGTAAGTTGGACATAGTAGATTTATAGTTTCATGTACAATCATCTTTTTATTATACTACATTATGGAAATATTTCTTTTATTCCATAAAGTAAAAATAATAATAAATAAATGTTGAAAAATAAATTAATTACTTATAAAATAACATCTTTATTCCTAGCATCACAGATTTAGAGCTAGACAGGAGTGAGAGATCATCTGGTTCAACTTCTTCACTTATCACTATCTTCATAGGCAGCTAAGAGAGTATAAAACTTGGAGTCCAGAGGACGTGTGTTCTTATCCTGCCCAGATAGTAACCAACTGTGTGATCTTAGACCTCTCTATGCTTTAGTTTCCTCATCTGCAAAATTAAGATAATAGTAGTATCTACTTGAGTTATTGTAAGGATCAAGCAATAATAATCATAGTAATAATAGATAATTTTTATAGCATATGCTATCTGGCAGGAACCATACTAATTGCTTTATAATCATTATGTCATTTGATCCTCACAACAACTCTGGGAGTGGTAGGTGAAATTATTGTTCCCATTTTACAAATGAGGAAACTGAAGCAAATTTAAGTTGCTTACTCTGCGTCACATAGCTAGTAAATCTCTATTTATATAGAAACTTTATTTATATAAGACTATATTTGAACTAAAATCTTCTGGATTCTAGGAGTTTTGTAAGCCTTAATGTGCTATATAAAAGCTAGTTATTATTATTATTATTATCATATAAATTTGAGACTAGAATAGAGAAAATAGAGAAAATCTAATCTGAAGCTTTCATTTTATAGAAAAGGAAACCCAAGAAAAAGTCCCAAGAATTATGTTTTTTCCCAGGATCTTACTAGTAGTAAATTAGGTAACTAGGATTTGAACCCAGATCATTGGACTCCCAAACCAGCATTTTTTCTGCTTTAGTCCACTGCCTCAATTTAAATCATTATAGTCATATATAAATCATTATAGTCATTGATATAAAAATAGCTAAGAACATTTAAGAGTTATTTTTAAAAATTATGTGCAGACTCTTTTTATCAAATATATCTTATAGTATTTCCTCTTTTTACCTTCCCAGCAGTACATTCATCTTATTGTAATACTTATTCCCGCTCTAAATTTTTCAGACCCCAGTAAAATACTGAAGAATATACTGGTAAATTCTTTGAGAACAGGGACTAATATTTTTTGTTTGTTTTTGTCCTTTTTGTAACTATCTTGTTTAGCCCAGTTCCTGGCAAATCATAAATTCTTGTCTAACTAAAAAAAAAAAAATCTGTATGTCTACTTAATATGCAAGAATTTACTGTCTTTGTCAAATCTGCCCCTCCTATTCCTCTAATATCTCTGATCTTTGGACAGGAAACCCACATATACAAGGTTTGCCTTACAGCTTGAATATCAGATTATCTTATACCCAGAGTTAAAGAAAACAGATGTAAAACATCTAGTCTGAAATTATTCTCTGTATACATTTTATGACTGTTGTGATTGAATTTCCTATAGCCAAACTGCTTCCGTCTTTCTTCCCTTTCCAGAGTCTCAAAGCAAATTGTTGGTGGAGATGAGGAATATAGAATCTAGGAGCCTACCTACCTAACTGCAACAAAAACATGTCTCCTCCTTAACGAGAAGTATTGGTTTTGATAAGTGACTGCACAACTATAATAAGCTTGTGCAGCAGCCCTCTCTTGTGGTTTCAACTGGAAAACCAAATTTGAGGTTGCCTTCCTTATGGGCTTCTGCAGTCTGGTGATGTCTCAGAGGGGAACATCTTGAGTCTGTGTGGGCTGAAAGCCAGATTACAAATACAAAGAGCACTGTGATTGGAACAGTGAGTGAAGCTTTTTAATATTTCTTGGGGAGGGAGGGAGGAAAAGAAAAAAAGGTTCTCATGCCATGATCAATGTTTCAATGAAATACAAATGTATAAGCTCTCTCTGCCCATTCCTCTCTATCTCTAAGTTGGCATTACATTGAAACAGAGGGTGAGGAATTTGCCATCCTAATGGGAAGGAAAACAATATTCAGAAAAGAAACCTCATGTGACTGCACTGCATGCTCTGATTCATCAGTTAATGTGCCAGGCTAGGCTTGGCTGCCTCCTCCATTATCCTGGCTGTTCCCATCTCTGTTCCCCCTGTGACTGTTCCTAGTAACCCACAGCTGAGTAGTTGAATGCAGCAGCAGGAGGTTAGGAGGGCTCTTTCAAATAATCTTAACTAAATACTTCCTGGAAAAAATGTTGCCCCTTACTTTGCCAATCATACATTTAAATACCTACATATGGCAGGATGGATGAGGTTGTTGGAACATTTTATGTTGATGAAATAAAAGCATGAAATGTAGCAAATAGACTGTTCTATGCAGATCTGTTTTATTCCAAGCATAACCATTTTTATGGCTCCTTTCTTATCAAGCTCTCATGATTATTTATAGTCAGTCTCTCATTTATCTTTATCACATCCCTAGAAGAAAGTGAGCGACAACTGTTATTCTAATGTTACTCATGAGGAAACTGAGGCATGAAATCACTTGCTTAAGACTACAGGATGAATTGGCAGCAGATGCCCAACTGATGGTCTGATTTTTTTTCTTCTCCTGTCTTATGACTTTGCTCCCTAGAACAGACTGTCCTCCAACACCCCAAGGACAATAAAAATGTATTTTAAAGATACATTCAGTACAAGCACAAGAAAAAAAAGTAAGTCCCTGCTTGAGACAGATGGCATAAGGTGAAGAGATGCTGAAAAAAGTAGAACTATTCAAGTCAAATTTATCAAGGGGAATGAGATTTAGCTTGGAAAGGGCAGAACAAATAAAGCCAAGAGGTACTTAGAATTTTAGATAGATGATGAGATAATTGAGCACCTAGATTCTAGGGGGGAAAAAAAATCTTGTCTTCAACCTTAGATGAGTTAGTTAGACCAGTGGTATAACATTCAAAGGTTTTTTTTTTTCTTTTTTCTTTTTGCTATTTAGTCATTTCAGTCACATCTGACTTTTCATGACCCCACTTGGGATTTTCTTGGCAAAGATTCTGTGCTGTTTTGCATTTTCTTCTCAAGCTCATTTTACAGATGAGAAAACTGAGGCAAATAGGATAAAGTGACTTGCCCAGGTTAATATAACTAGTAAGCGTCTGATTTGAACTCATGAAGATGAGTCTTACTGATGCAAGCAAACTTAGAAAATCACTTGTTAACATTATCAACATTTTAAACAATATTTTTGTATTTTGTTGGTTTAATATTTCCTAATTATATTCTAACCTGTTTTTGGTTATTTCCTATTTTTCCTATATATAGATTAGTCTGTATATATTTGTTTGCTTGTTGTTCCCCTCAATAGCTTGTAAACTCTTTGCTTCCTTTTGTATCCCTAGAGCTTAGTACTGTGCCTGGAACACAATAGGCACTTTAAAAAATATGTGTATTGGCTAGTTAATTGGCTCTGACTTCACTAAGAGATGAGGACTATGTATTTGATTCTTCTCTGTTACACTATTGATTACTCTAGGAAATTGTCTTTTGTGTTGGCTGAATTGCTACCATTTATGGGAAATAGGAAGACTACAAAAAGATAGGAAAATGTCCCAATTGGAGGGAAAAAAAGGGGGGAGGGGAGAAAAGGTAGGAGTCTGAGAAATACAGGCCATTTATATTGTTATCAATCCCTGACAAAAGTCTGGAATAGGTAACTGAAAAATTATTTGTGAACACTTAGGGAAAGGGAGATCAGTAGGAACCAGCATTGGTTCATTAGCAATAATTCATGTCAAGCTAATGCCATTTAAAAAAATTCACTTGTTCAGTTAACTTTGGTAAAATTTCTACTAAGGGAAATGAACTATGACAGATAGCAGGGTTATTGATATTAAATGTCATAATTTCTGCCATCAAAGAGGTCATAGTATGCGTGAAATGATTATACTATGATCTTTGCATAAGAGACTTCTAGAATGATGCATAAGGGAAATTCAATAAAAATCCTTAAACTTCTGTAAAGAAATCTATCATGGTATCTTTGTGGACAAGATGGAGAAATGAAAGCTATGTAATAATACAACTAGGTGGATTCTGAGCTGATCTTAGAACTGCTTCAGGTAAAGGTGATCATTGTGAAGCTAGAGGAAGGACAGATTATATTGACATTCTGTTGAACTCACTTCTCAACATTAATGACTTAGATGAATGAATGAGGGAATGGGGGAAAAAAAGCATTTATTAAGCTGTTACTATATGCAAAGCACATGATAACTTTTGGGGTACAAATAGAAAAGTAGAGACAGTCTACTCTCAAGGAACTTACATTCTAATCTGGAGGTACTAATCATATAGAAATTCTAAGATCATCATTAAATTTAAAACCAATATGAAATAGATTTATTGGTAATACATGGGATTATAAAAACATAAAAATTTTGGATTACAAAATCATAGATTTCAAAAGGATGGAACAGTGAACTCAATCTAATATAATGAAATTTCATGGAAAGACAAATTTTTTTCTGAAATCAGTTTTTTTTTTAATCCATTGTATATGTTCAGACTGAGACATGTGTGGCTTAATGGTTTGTATGAACAAGAATCTAATACTTAATTTAATGCAAAAGCAATATGGGTGAAATGTGACATGGCTTCTGAAAAAAACATATAATAATAGATTGAATATGAGATCCCAAAGAAGAGATGAATTAGCTCCATTGTCTTCTAGATTTATCAGACCACCTTGAAAAGTTCCTTTTAGAATCCCATACTTTAGGAAGGATATTATCTAGTACATTTGCATTTACCAAAGTTGTTTAGATGCTCAAAACCATTATCCCCATGAAGAACAGATAAAGGAGCCATGTCTGTTTTAACCTGACAAAGAGAAGACTTAAAAGGAAATGATAGATGTCTACATGTATCTGAATGACTATTTATTTGAATAATTATCTGGCTTGCCAATTGTAGAACCAATAAATGTAGTTACAGAGAGGTTGGTTTCAGCTCCTAAAGAATTAAAATTGTTTAAGGTCAATTGACTTATGCTGAGTAGAAGGTTTTTGTGTTGAACAGTATTGTAGAACAGACTAAGTGGAACTCTGAGCTCCCTTAGAAAGAGAATTCTATCTCTTTATTGGTTTGAATGTCCCAGTAGCATTCAGGATGATCTCATGTACCTAGTATAGATTTGGCAATATTTGTTAGCTAATTGAAGGTGACTCATAAATTTCATAGGGTTTGTGAAGTCAGATATTTTATAAAAATAGGATCCCCAAAATGATTTTTCCTGATGTTTCCCAGGACTAATCCTTGGGAATGAGTCATTGATATAGATCATTGTCTTTTTTCAGAATACTTTTCTTAAAATTCAGTTTTACTTGGAATGCCTTTCCTTAATGGACTTTATAAATTAGAGCCATCAAGTGTCATTTTTAATTAGCATCAACAAATTGTACTATAAAATGCTTTATGCTTCCTCTTTTCCCCTTTTCTCCCTTTCCAGAACCATGGGAAGTGTGTGTGTGTGTGTGTGTGTGTGTGTGTGTGTGTGTGTGTGTGCACGTGCCTGCATACACACACACACACACACACACACATCCACACACATATGCAAATTTTTTCAGAGATATTCCCTCAATTTAATGATTTTCATTTCCATTGTTTATTGCCTTGTCTGGGAAACTTGTAGCATAGGCCATTCATAGACCATAATAATCCTTATGACCAAGGGGTGACAGAGTCTGCAGGAGTGGGAATTTGCTTTTGCAGGGCCCTGCAGGTTAGGGAAGGCTGCTGTGAGACCAGCTGTCAATTCAAAGAAGAAGGGGATGTGCAGAAAGGAGATCATTAGCCCTGAAGGAGCTTTGCCCTTACATTCAACTTCTAGAGAAACCTCCTTTTCCTTATAACCTGCAATGTACTGGATGTTTGTGATCTTTTATAATCCTAGCAGATCTTCCTTCCAGGTCCTTGGGCTTATGTAGGTAAGGGAGAAAAGAAAACAAAATAAAACCCCAAGAAATTCTATCAAGAAGCCTGAGACATGAACCTATAATACTTGCCTCCATGCTTTGCTTATAACTCAGACTTATTCTCTAGAAAAGAATGCTTCAATGTTATCTTAGCTAATTGAATGAAAGTTTCAATCATTATCTCAGCCACACTGAGACCTCAATGCTTTACTTTGCAAATTCTAAGTAGCTTTACCCTTCACCAATATCACATTTCAGCATAATTTAAGAAAAATAATTTCAACAAATAGACTCTTACAAGTGGTTAGTTGGAAATATGTGAAGAATACTCTTATTTTATCCATCTCTTAATAAGCAAATACAATTTATTATTGATATGGTGGCAGTTTTTTTTTTCCTCTGATCAAAAGCTAGGTCTACACTATGAAAATAAAATCTAAAAAGTATCATGAATTTACCAATCTGAAAATTTTAATAACCTTAAACATGGTAGTTATAATATATCTTTGTAACATCTATGATATGAGGATTTGCTAAGCATGAAACTATAAACAGGAGAGCTATTTAACACACTAAGAATGAAGGTCAG
This sequence comes from Antechinus flavipes, assembly GCF_016432865.1. NCBI lineage: Eukaryota > Metazoa > Chordata > Mammalia > Dasyuromorphia > Dasyuridae > Antechinus > Antechinus flavipes. The sequence goes on along the minus strand of NC_067401.1, from coordinate 352,065,822 downwards.
CACGCTATTTTCAGGATATTACAAAATCACTTTAACAATACAATCTGCGTCTAAGCAATAAATTAAATTATTTGCATGATTCTTGAAAAGCAATGACCTATGTCTTCTGTTTCCTGAATATTTTAGTGCCGTGACTATGCTATCCATATCTGGTCTGTACTATTTCTTGTATGTCATCTCCTCATTGGCTTTTGAGATCCTTGAGACCAGAAGGTATTATTTTTTCTTTGTACCTTTAGTAGTTAGCACAATAATATGCTAGTAGTTAATAAGCACTCAACATATACTTTTTTAGTTAGCTATGTATGTTAGAATTTTTTCCCTTTAAATGTTCTTCATCTCAGATATAGTATTTCAAACTAACTTAATTGAAATGGATTATCACTATTTTGTGACATCATTCTTTCTTCTATTGAAAAGATTTAAGCCAAATTTTAAAATGTCAATCTAGGTCATCAACTTTGTGAAACATTTGGGTATGTAGTGTTGCCCATAGAGTTACCTATATCTCTTTTCTTTTTGTTTCATTTTAAGTCTTAGTTAATATGTGGCTTCATAAATATTAGTATTCCTTGTATCAATACAGATCAGCAATACTTTCTCTTGCTCTCAGATTTTCTTCTGTGTACTCCAACACATACTACACATAAGGTTCCTCCCATAAGTTGGACTCAAACTTCTATGTTTAAAAAAAAAAATGTTTTGTACATAGCATTTTCCAGTGAGCTGATGTGGCTATATCTTCCTTTGATATTCAGATGCTTCTTTGATAATAACTCTTATGCCACAAATTGCATATAGGCCTTAACTGGAAATACACAAGTCACTTGTACTTTCCATTGCTCTGGGGATCACTTACAATTCTCAGTTCTTTGGAGATTTAAATGTTCTAAAATTTGTGACTATACAGAATTGTCAGGAGAAGACATGTGTGTGCATGCATGTGTTTGTATATATGTTTAAAGTGGATCTTTTGTATTAGAGAATAGCTTGGAATCACTAAAATTATTACATAATTATTCAGATAAAATTTTGTCCCTTCTTTTTCCACTTATTCACTCATGCAACCAAATTAATTTATATCTGCATATCTGAATTTTTAGATATATGTATGTATATAAAATCTGTATACTTATATGTATAAAAATTATTTATCTTTGTGTTATGTATATAAATATATACATAATGCCTTGTATACATATCACATCAATGTACTTTCCATCCAGATTCATGTTAAAAACTAGACTATAAGCATTTGTATATATTTAGTTTTGATTTATAGTTTATTAGGCCAATTCTTTTTGAGTAATTGTAAATCTTATTGAGGAGGTCCTACTATATTTTAAGGCTTAATGGCATCAAGAGAGTATCAAAAGGAAAGACAGAACAATTTACAGACCCTCACCATCTACAAAGAATTCTCTTTTTCTTTGGTTGCTGCACAGGTCATCATTCATAGCCTTGATAAGCATATCTCTATCTCTCTTGTTGCTAATAATAAGGTTATAAACAGAGGGTTATATAAACAGATTCTTTCTATAAGGTCCTAAATTCACAAAGCCTTCCTTTTCAGAAATGAACTTCATAGGATGCATTTTTCTCTATCTAATCAAATGCTTTTCTTCAGTCAACAACAACAAAAAACTAAATCTTGGAATCTCCACACTTTTTGGTCATTTGCATGATTATAAATCTGATACAAATTTTTTTTTTCAGAAGCCTTTCATCACATTGTCCAAGAATGAAATTGGTTCCTATGTTGATCATTTTCTTTTTATTGTAGTAAATTTATTTATTTTTAATACACATTGCTTTATGAGTCATGATAGGAGAGAAAAATCAATGCAAAAGGGAAAATCCATGGGAGAAATAAAAAGAAGTGAACATAGCTTGTGTCTCCTTATTTCTTTTTCTGGACACAGATGGCATTTTCTGTCCAAAATCTTTTGGGATTGCTTAGGATCACTGAACTTCTGAGAAGAACCAGACCTTTCAAAGTGAATCATCACACATTCTTGCTGTTATTGTATACAAAGTATTCCTGGTTCTGCTTATTTTGCTCACCATCAATTCATGTAAATCTTTCCAGGCCTTTCTATAATCAGCTTGTTCTTCATTTTTTAAAGAATAGTAATATTCCATCTCCTAAATGTACCACAACTTGTTCAGCCATTCCCCAGCTGATGGGCATCCATATCTTATCCAGTTCTTTCCTACCACAAAAAGGGCTGTTACAAACATTTTTGCACATGTGCATTTTTTTCCCCTCCTTTATGATTTCCTTGGGATATAGACCCAATAATGGCATTGCTAGGTCAAAGGGTATGCACAGTTTTATAACCTTTTGGGCATAGTTTGAGATTGTTCTCCAGAATGGTTGGATCATTTCACAACTTCAGGAATAATACATTAGTGTCCAGTCTCCCCACATCCTCTCCAACATTTATCATTATCTTTTCCTGTCATCTTAGCCAATCTGAGAGATGTGAGATGTTACCTCAGAATTGTTTTAATTTGTATTTCTCTAATCAATAGTGATTTAGGACATAGTTACATAGCAGAAACCCAACTTATAGATAAAAAGAGGCAAACTAAAATCCTCTTTTTGCAGAGATTCTAAACATGCCATGCTATGCCAAGAAGGCCTCTGTCCACTGGAATAATATTCTTTCCAGTGCCATCCTTTCTTTACCCTCACCTATTTCCTAACCAGAATTTATGCCTTTCTGTCAGAATTTCTAACCTTACTTCCCAATCCCTATAATAAATCTCTTTTATCAATATAGGTTTTCAGGTTTGTAAATTCCTTTACAGAGAATCTCTGTGCTACCAAAAGAGTGTTTCCCCCAAACTCTTTACTCTTGTGCCAAATCCCAAGGGGTTGCAGGGGAGCCAAACCTCTCCATTTGGTTCCCTGAACCCTGAGCCTGCCACTAGACCATATCATTTAACTCTCTGACCACTAGAAACCCTAATCTCATTTTGGTTCCCTAATTTTAGACCTTATCATTTGTTTCCCTGAAAGGGAACCCCAAAACCTAAAACTCATCATATTCATTTACTATTTTTTTCCTTTTTGCATTTGCTTGTAAGATTTCTATGCCCTAATACATGATCCATTTTAGTGAAGGTGCCATGTACTGCCTAGAAAAAGATTTATTACTTTTTGTCCCTATTCAGTTTACTCTAGAGCTCCATCATATCTAGGTTTTATAGAATCCTATTAACCTCCCAAGTTTCTATCTGCTTTATTTTGTGGTTAGATTTTCTGTTCTAAGAGGGGAAGGGTTGAGGTCCTCTACTAGAATAGTTTTGCTGTCTATTTTTTCCTACAACTGCCTTGAATTCTTATTTTAGCAATTTGCTACTCTACCACTTGATGCATACACATTTATTACCATTAATTCATTATTTATGATATCCTTTATCAAGACGAACTTTCTCTCCTTCTCTCTTTTAAATAAGATCTGTTTTTACTTTTGTTTTATCTGAGATCAGAATTGCTATCCCTGCTTTTTTTTTTTTTTACTTCAGCTGCCTCATAATAAATTCTGTTCCATCCTTTTACCGTTACTCTGTATGTATCTCTCTGTGTCACATGTGTTTCTTGTAAACAACATATTGTAGGATTCTGCTTTTTAATCCACTCTGCTATTTGCTTACTTTTTATGTGAGAGTTCATATCATTCACATTAACAGTTATGATTACCAGGTCTGTATTTCCCTTCATCCTATTTTCTTCCCTGTATTTACTTTTGTTCTATCTTTTCACCCTATCCTCAGTCATGTGTTTTTTACCCACCCCACCCACTACTTTATCTCCTGTCACCTCTCCCCCTTCTCTTAGTAGTATTTTTTTTATCCACTCCACCCATTACCTTATCTTCTACAAATCTTTCTCCCCTTCTCTTACCTTTTCCCCTAATGTTTCTGCTCTCCCTTTTATCCTGTTCCACACTTTTCTTTTCCTCTTTCTCCTCCTGCTTCTTTGCAGGATTAGATAAATTTCTCTACCCAACTGAATCATTAAGTTATTCCCTCTGAGAGCCAAAACTGTTGAGATCAAGCTTCAGACAATGCTCATTCCATTCCTTTTTTTCCCCCAATTGTAATAGGTCTTTTGAGCTTCTTGGTATGAACCAATTACCTCATTCTACCTCTCCTTCCCTCTTTTTCCATTAGACTTTTTCTATCCCAATGTTTTCTTCTTTTATATCATCACATCAGAGTCCATTCACAATCACATCCTCAGTCCATGTGGTGTCCATTCCTGTCTGCCTCATTAGCAGAAACAATTCTCAATAGTTACAGATATTGTTTTCCATCTAGGAATATAAGTAGTTTAACTTTTAAATATATTTTTTCTCTGTATATCTTTTTTATCGTTCTCCTGTAATCTGTGTTTGTAGATTAAAATTTCTGTTTAGTTCTGGGTTTTTTCAATTAAAATGACTGAAAGTCTCTGAAGCTTCATTTCCTCCCTTGGAAGATGATGCTATATCTCACTGGGTAGTTAGTTCTTGGTTGTAACCCCAATTCTTTATCTTCTGGAATATAGTATTCCAGTCCCTCTGATCCTTTATTGTAAAAGCTACCTGGGTAATCTTGACTATTGCTCCTTGATACCTGAATTGTTTTTGATGGGCAGTCTGCATTATTTTTTACTTGAGATCATAATTTTGAAGTTTTGCAACAATGTTCCTTGGGGTTTTCCTTTTGGGATGTCTTTCTGACGGTGATCCATGGATTCTCTCAATGAGCATTTCCCGCCCTGTTTCTAGAGTATTGGAGCAGTTTTTCTTAAAGAACTCTTGTAGAAGTCATGGCCTTCAGGTAGCCCAGTAATTTTTAAATTGTCTCTTCTGGATCTATTTTCTAGTTGTTTTGCCAATGAGGTATTTCACATTTCCTTTCATTTTTTTCTTTTTTCTTTTTTTTTTTTTTTTTTAGTTTGTTTGACTGATTCTTGCTGTCTCACAAAGGCATTACCTTCCATTTGCCCTATTCTAGTTTTTACTATGTGATTTTTTTCCCCCTTTATCTTTTGTATCTCTTTTTTCATTGGTTTATTGTACTATTTAAATAGTTTTCTTCAGACAATTTTTTCTTTCTTTTTCTAAATTGTTGACTCTCTCATGTATACTTCTGATTTCTTTTCTCATTTTTTTTTCTACTTCTCATTTGCCTTTTGAAGTCTTTCCAAGCATTTCCAAGAAGCCTCTTTAGGCTTGAGACACATTTATCTCACTCTTTGAGATTCTTTCTGTGGACATTCTGTCCTCCTCTGAGTCATTCTGTCCTTCTCTGAGTTTGTGTTTTTGCCTGCCCTGTCACCGTAGTACTTTTCTATGGTCAAGGCTCTTTTCTGTTTCTTGCTTATTTTCTTTCCTTTTCTTTTGATATTTCCTCTTTTTTTACTTGTAAGGTGGAACTCTACTCATGGGGTAAAGGTGGCCCTGTCCTAAACTTACTATGAGCCTTTGTTTTGAACACAGGGTCCTCTTGTATTTGTAGGGGGTACCTTGGCTACTCTTTCCAGCAAACAACCTAGTTTCCCATTTTTTCTTCTGAGTTGGGACAGGTAGCTGTCCCATTGATTTGCTCCTCTACTGAGTAAGGACTGAGGTTCTTAGTTGCTGATGTGCTGTGATCAATGCCCCCTCACTGGCTTTCCCAAGTCTTTGTGACCTGGGCTGAACACCCTTTTCACTCCAGTAAGACTGACCCTACTTGAAGTTTTTCCCAGTTTATCTTAAGCTGAAGAGTGATTTCATTCTTTGACTCTTTTCAGAGGCTTGGTTTCATGTGGTTTTCAAGGGAAACTGGAGAAGCTAGAGCAGTTTCTTAACTTCATGGTTCTGCCCTGTGTTAATCATTTTTCTAAAACTTATGCTAGAATAAACAGTCACCTGGGTTACAAGTTATTGATATCCTTTCAGTCTATTTTATTGGTTCATTTTGAAGTCTCCTCTTATCCCACCCATTTTGAGGATATTTTCCTTTTCATGATATATCACATCCCTCAATACTTTCAAAATTGGGCCATTTCTAGAATGAATTTCTCCAGTGTGTGACATCTATTGTAAAGACAACAAAATCTGAGGAGGATGTTATTTTTTTTTAATAGCTTTTTATTTACAAGTTATATGCATGGGTAATTTTACAGCATTGACAATTGCCAAACCTTTTGTTCCAATTTTTCCCCTCCTTCTCCACACCCACTCCCCTAGATGGCAGGATGACCAGTAGATGTTAAATATATTAAAGTACAAATTAAATACAAAATAAGTATACATGACCAAACCGTTATTTTGCTGTACAAAAAGAATCAGACTCCAAAATATTGTACAATTTGTCTGTGAAGGAAATCAAAAATACAGGCAGGCAAAAATATAGAGATTGGGAATTCAATGTAATGGTTCTTAATCATCTCCCAGAGTTCTTTTGTTGCGTGGAGCTGGTTCAGTTAATTATTGCTCTATTGGAACTGATTTGATTCATCTCATTGCTGAAGATGGCCACGTCCATCAGAATTGATCATCATATAGTACTGTTGCTGAAGTACATAATGATCTCCTGGCTCTGCTCATTTCACTCAGCATCAGTTCATGTAAGTCTCTCCAGGCCTTTCTGAAATCATCCTGTTGGTCATTTCTTACCGAACAATAATATTCCATAATATTCATATACCACAGTTTATTCAGCCATTCTCCAACTGATGGGCATCCGCTCAATTTCCAGTTTCTGATCACTACAAAGAGGGCTGCCACAAACATTCGTGCACATATAGGTCCCTTTCCCTTCTTTAAGATCTCTGAGATATAAGCCCAGTAGTAACACTGCTAGATCAAAAGGTATGCACAGTTTGATAACTTTTTGAGCATAGTTCCAAATAGCTCTCCAGAATGGCTGGATGTATTCACAATTCCACCAACGATGCATTAGTGTCCCAGTTTTCCCACATCCCCTCCAACATTCCCCATTATCTTTCCCTGTCATTCTAGCCAATCTGACAGGTGTGTAGTGGTATCTCAGAATTGTCTTAATTTGCGTTTCTCTGATTATTAATGACTTGGAGCATCTTTTCATATGTCTAGAAATAGTTTCAATTTCTTCATCTGAGAATTGTCTGTTCATGTCCTTTGACCATTTATCAATTGGAGAATGGCTTGATTTCTTATAAATTAGAGTCAATTCTCTATATATTTTGGAAATAAGTCCTTTATCAGAATCTTTGACTGTAAAAATATTTTCTCAGTTTATTGCTTCCCTTCTAATCTTGTCTGCATTAGTTTTGTTTGTTCAAAAACTTTTCAATTTGATGTAATCAAAATTTTCTATTTTGTGATCAGTAATGATCTCTAGTTCTTCTTTGATCATAAATTCCTTTGAGGGAGATGTTATAAGTAATTGGGGTAAGTGGCACAGCCTCTCAATTTCTCCATTTTCTGTTTGCTTAGTATACTTCGAGAAAGACCATTCACTAGAGACTTGAAGGGTTTTTAATCTGCACAAAGTAAAATTAATTTCTTTCTTTTGACAACTGACAAAGTATTTAAATGTATTGTACATTTTTTAGATGTTACTTCTTTGAAATGTTCTTAATTATCAAGACAGTTTTTCAGCATCAATCAAGAAACACTTTTGTTAAAAAATGGAAAAGGAACTTTAGTAAAGGTTACTGAATTAGAAGTTACTACAATATCTTGGATTATTCCAGTTAGAAATTGCAAAGAAAATTAATATGTGCACCAATAAAGTGAAAATGTAATAGAAAAGGGGGAAAAAATAAGAATCAGGAAAGAATAGTTGGTCTGATACCTGTACTTAAGCTACATGCACACACGATATAAACACATAAATCTAAATATAAACTACATTATTCTCTTATAAATTAGAAAGCAGGTTCAAATTTAAGGTGTTAAGGATGATATAGATAGGACTGACTACAAATTCACAAGTGAATATCAGTCTAAATAATGAAGACAATAAGACAATTGAGTGCTATTGACTTGATTAACATGTGTTTAACTGCTTTTGGGATCCATAGGTTAAAGACAATGCTAATGTTAGTAAACCCAGAGGAAAAAAGTAGATAAGGCCAGATAATTTTTGGAGGCATTATAATTTGCCTCTGATCAAAAACACTTGGAATCATTTCTTTTTTTCCTTTAATTTTTTCACATTCCAGAAAGTATATCACAATTGTTGATGTATACTGTTGTTTGTTTGGTTGGTAGGTTTTAAGTTTACTCCCTTCTGCTAGGACAATACCAGGTTTCTTTCTTTTTTTTCTCCCACATTTTGCCATCTTCCATTTTTGTTATATGTTATATCTCTCTTTGTCAACAATATCCTTATCTGTGATCTACAACTGTGTTCAGATCACCTCCATTCTTGTGAAAACCTTCACTTGACTGCCATTCCATCACCATACTCTTTTCCCTTTCAAAATGGTATAAAGTCTGCTACATTCATTACCTTCACTTTATCACTTTCCATATGTTTCTCTACTCTTGAAATTTTGTTTCCTTCAAGTTACCAAGGATCTCTTCATTGCTCTACACAGTGTTCTCTTTTCAGTTATAATGCTTCTTTGACCTCTCTGGTAATTGTAAATATTGAACCCTTGCTCCTGGATACTTTGCTTACTGAATTTATCTGACACTTTTCTTCTGGCTTTCTTCATGCCTTCATGACTATTCAATCTGTCTCAGTAGAGGGCTGAAGATAGTGAGGGAACTCTGGGTAAGGTATAAGACCCTTTAGCCTAGAGGAAACCAAAAAGTGTGAACATTAAGGGAAATGGGGAGCCAAACCAGATATTGCCAGCAGATTTCCTCTAGGCTAAAGAGTCTTATACCTTACCCAGAGTTCCTTCATGATCTGTAGCCCTCTACACCTCCTGCTTTCTTTTGTTTTACTTGAAACAGGTATACATAAATCCATCAGCATGTGAGATATTACACAAGCACATAGTGATATAACACAAGCTAATTAGTAATGATGTAATAAACATTATCTGTGTCCCTCTACATGTCTCCTTTATGGTATTGTCTTCTATGTCCTCTCCAAATAAATTCATATCCTAATGTTCATTTATTCTGGACTCTCTTTTCTCTTTGTGATGAGCACTTATTAATTCATTTATCCTTTTTTGTGTAGATGACTCCCATATTTCCATATCCACCTCTCGCCCATCTCCTGAGCTTTATTTCTCCATCAAAAGCTACCTGACAGGGGTAGCTAGGTGGCACAGTGGATAGAGCACCAGCCCTGAAGTCAGGAGGACCCGAGTTCAAATGTGGCCTCAGAGTTAACACTTTAACACTTGACCCTGGGCAAGACACTTAACCCCAATTGCCTCAGCAAAAAAAAAAAAAAAAAAAAAAAAAAAAAAGGAATTGACAGAATTTTTTTCACTTATCTAACCCATGGTATCTCAAATTCAATATAGTCTAAGTGAAAACTGTTATATTTTACCTTAAAAACTACTTCTCTTTTTGAATTCTAAGGGATTACTATCCTTCTAGTCAAAATTAGAATCAAGTCCTCCTTTTTATTAACATCTAATTAGTTGCTAAATCATGTTGATTCAACCCTAGTTTTTTAACATCTCTTACACCCATATCCTTCTATCTATTAGAATATTCATCACACTATCAGACCCTCTTTACTTTTCATAAGTAGCCAGGTTGCTAATTGTTCTACCTGTTCCCTGATTCTTACCTCTCCAATTCTTCCAAAGAGTTGGCAAATTAATATTTTGGAAGCATAGGTCTAATAATATTATTCCCCTTCTCAAGAAATTTCAACAGCTCCTTATTGTTTTTGGAATAAATTCTAAATCCCTTCATTTGTCATTTAAAGCTCTTCAAGACTTGTCTACAATTTAGAATATTACAACTTCCCTTTTCCCTCTTCCCTCCTCCCCCTCTATGAATTTTCTCTCTCATATCAACTTCTCTTTTTCATCTTCCTCATAGACAACATTCCATTTCCTGGATCTTTTTACACAATCTTTTCCCCTTGTGTCTGGAATGCTTTTCCTTTTCCGCTCTTTGCTTTTTGGAATCTCAGTGTCTCTTTCTTCAAAGTTCAGTTCAAGTGCTATTTGCTAAAAAATAATGGTATTTGTTTTCCCATAGGGTATTCCTTCAATGGTTTGAGATTGGCGGTTTAATATCTTATAGCCTTTGGAGCTGGGATAGAAGAGGGTATCAAGCAAGCAGTATAGAGCAACAGAGAGAGAAATGGGAAAGAACCATTACTGCAGAAACAGAAGCAAGACAGGAGCAATTTTATTTGGGATGGAGAACCACTAGGTTCACCCTGGAGTGGTTTGCTCTACTCTGCTAGCAGGCAAAGAAACTGGAGTAGCTTTAATGGAGGAAAGGGTTGGGTATTAATGAATTCTCTCTCCACTAAGCTACAAAGTCAAGTAGCTGAAGTGCCCCATTTTTCTTCTCTTCTCCCCCCCCTCCCCAGTTGTGTAAATGAAACTGAAAAAATAAAACCCAATTTGTCTAGTCTAAGCCCTGTGGATAGTCACATTGACTAAATGGACTGTTTGGAATGGCCTGGGACCTAAGTGTAGGTCATGGTGGAAAAGGTGCATGAGAAATGCTGAAAAGTTGGTTTTCCACAATATTGCAAGCTTCAAGGTAGTGTAGGATGATGGGTAACACTGACCCAGAGGCTTTCAGAAAGTGAGAGGTTAACAACAGTTAAGATTCCACAGATCAAGATAACCCTTGAGCAAACAAGGAGTGGGGAACTAGGAAGGCATTAGTGGATTCAGCCCATCAGATAGAGTCTTGTGGTTTTGAGAAAACCATAAACTTCAGATAACAGAGATCCAGTGAGAACTATTGGAGTCAATCACCTGACTTGACCAAATCACTATTGTGCTTGCATAAAAGGCTAATTGAATACAGAACCCTTAAGAGGGGTTTTCCATCATTTTTGATCATGGGACTTATTACAGAGAAGGGTAACATATTTATACATATTTAGGGGAACCACCTAGTGGGCATATTGGAAAGATTGTAACCCAGATGGAAATAGACCAATCCAGACTCTGAAGGGAAGGACTGTGCCAAACTAGCAAGTATAAGGGTTCTCCCACCAGGGCTCCCTCCTCTCAAAGAGGAGCAAGAGCCCACCTCTGGCCAGAAACCTTAAGATACTAGCTTAAGATTCTTCTGGATTTTCAGTGTCAAGAGAATAATTCTAACAGGTGGAACCATAATTAATCTTAGAAAAGAAATGAAAATATAGAACATCCTCTCTTTACTGTTTAGGTAGGGTATTATGGGTGTAGTATAATGCAGATAACGAAAGATCTGTTCAGTGCATTAGTTAGTTTTGCCCAACCCTTTCCTTTCTTTTCCTTTTCCTTTTTTCTTTCTTTTCCTTTTCCTTTACTTCCTTCCAGTTATTACAATGGAAGGCTGAATATAGAAGAACAACATTAAGAAATAAATATGATGTAAAAATAAAATGCATCAATTTTTTAAAATTAAAAAATAGAAGTTGTTTGTGAGTTTTGGGCATAGAAAAAGTCCTATATCTCAATTCAGTTTTCTATCTGTTATATAAAGTAAAATGTTTCTGCCCTTCAAAACATCATAATAGGATACGAGAGAGAATTGAGCAGGCTTATTTGTGGGAGAAGGGATGGTCTTTTCTGAGTTCTATTTAATTATTTTCAGTGTAAAACTTAAATTCACTTGATGTTCTACTGTAATATTTGATGGGGTGAGCAATTACATTAGACTTCTGCATCATGTTGACTATGTATATGTCAATAGAAAGGATTGCATTTTTGTTTGCTAGATTTCTATCCACCCCCACAAACTATTTATCTTTTCAGCTGCTGAGTGGAGTAGCTCACACCACAATTACCAGATCTAGCCTCCCAGTGCCAGTGTTTCAGAGTTTTCCTCTGCCCACCACCTGTTCTGCACTGTCTCCTGCATACTCCTACGCCTATGGCGAAATGAAAGAAATTGCCTGGCTTGGGGTTGTTGTTAAGGGAGGAGTAAACAGCAGAATGTGCAGTAGCTGCTCTTGAACACTTCTGAATTTTCTGGCTGTTATGCATTTTAAATGTTGAGGTTTTTGCAATATATTCTTTTCAGTTATGTTTAGACTAGAATGTATTCTGCTTGTGAGAGTACCCTTAGCAACCAAATGTAAGAAAATGAAATTAAAAGCATTGGGAAATATCAACAAACAAATTCTGAATTTGGTGTTCTGGTTATAGTACACAGCTGATCAGCCCTTCAACTTCCACATCTATTTTCTTCCCTGCTTGAGCTAATTATAAAGACTAGTGAAGTGACCAAATGTTTCAACCACGAACTACTTTAATGAATCTTTAATGTTGTTCAGCCATTTTTCAGTCATTCTACTTCTTTATGACCTACTTGGGGTCAGTATAGATTCTGGCAGATCCTATTTTTTGGCAGATATACTGGAGTGGTTTGCCATCTCCTTCATCTCACTTTACAGATGAGGAAACTGAGGCAAATAGGATTAAGTGATCTGCCCAGAACTACACAACTAGTAAGTGTCTGAGGCCAGATTTGAACTCACAAAAGCAAGTCTTTCTGATTCCAAGTTTGATATTCTTTTCACTGTGCCAAAGTACCAAAGTTAAACAAAATAATAATTTGTCTATTTGCATGGAAATAAGTTAGCAGAAACAGAGATATTGTAAATTATACATTCCTTGAACTTAGGTATTTTCCCAATTTTTTTGGTCAGATAACATGATTTGTACTTTTAAAAAGATGCAGTCCACTGGTAGTTAGGTGGCATAGTGGATAGAGTAACAGCCCTGAAGTCAGGAGGACCTGAGTTCAAATTTGAGCTCAGACACTTAACACTTCCTAGCTGTGTGATCTTGAGCAAGTCACTTAATCCCAATTGTCTCAGCAAATATATCTATATCTATATCTATAGATATATATATCTATAGATATAGATATATTTGCTGAGACCATTAGATACTTGTACTCAGAAATACTCTTGGAAATTTAAGAGGTAACTTTAGGGATAAAAACACAAGAAAATACTAATTTGAAACAGTTGGTAGCATATCACATGTATATTATCATGCCAAACAGCATTATGAGTAGACATTATAAATAGGTTCTTGGAAAGTTTAGATAAATTCATAGAACTTTGACATATCGTTAATGAAAACTAAGACATTTTTGATTATAAGCCTTATCTTTTAAGTTTGTTTTCATGGTAAAACAAACAGCAAACAAAAAAATAGCTGTCTTTTCTAGAAATATTCTTTAGTGCTAACACCAAATATTAAATGTTGCCTTGGCTTAACAATCCAGTTGTAAATCAAAAAATATTTATTAAGCACTTACAATGTACCAGATACTATGACAGGCCCTGGTGTACAAGGATGAAATTGAAACAGATCCTTCCTTGAAAGAGGTTACATTTCATCAGAGAAAATAATATAGACATGTGAAAATATAAATTTATACAGAATATATGTCCCAAAAGCAGGTAATTTTGAGAAGGAAAGAAGTAGCAGAAGGAAAGATTTCATATAGAAAGTGAACCCATGTTTTGAAAAAAAAAAAAAAAAAAAAGGACAATTTTAGAGGGCAGTACGGTAGGGGGTGGAGTGGGAGAGGGAGCCTGCATATCAAACATGAAAACTGGCCATTATAAAGCCTGAGAAATGGAAGCTGAAGTGTCTTTTTAAGAAATAGTCACTTAATCTGGTTTGGAGAATATTAAAAAGGAAGTAATGAATAAGATACCTTGAAAGGTAGGTTTGGTTCAGGTTATAAAGAGCTTTAATTAAATATCTTATAGAGAAATTTTAATTTTATCCTAAGGATAATAGAGAACCACCAAAATTAATTAAGAGAGTAATATAGTCAAAACTGAAGTTCAACAGAATCATCATAGAAGCTGCATGAAGGATGGATTGGAATGGGGAGAAACTTGAGGCAGAAAGATAAAATACGTAATTGCCGTAGTTTAGGTGAGAAGTGAAGAGAGTCTAAATTTGTAGCTATATGAATAATGAGAAAGGGTCAGATGTAAGAAATGCTGTAAAGGTAGAAAAAACAAATTTGGCAAAAAGTAAAGAAGGAGAAGAAGGTAAAGGTAATGCTAAGGTTGCTGGTGCCCTAAAAAAAAATTAGGAAATTAGTTTGGAAGATGGGTGGACTTTGTCACGACTTTGTTACGAAAAATTAAGTACTATTTTGGTTTTGCTAAATGTTAAATGTCCACATTGAAAATTTGTTTGGTTTTAGTTTAAATTTAATTTAGTCCAGTGGGCATTTGGAGATATGAGACTGGAGCTCAGAAGATGGATTGGAGCTGGATATACTTATATAAAAATACAAATTATATAGAGACAGCTTTCAGATATATATGTAAAGATGATAATTAATCATACAGAAGCTAAGTTCACCCATTGAGTGAGTAGGAAGATAGAAGAGAAGATGGCCAGTGACTAAGTCTTGATTTGAGCTCTTAAGAACACCATGGATTCACTAACAAAGGGCATGTTTTCCAGACGTTCTTTATTGTGGTGTTCTCTTCTTTTATATAATATATATGATGGTTCTCTGTGGGCAGGTTTCTTGGGGAGGTTTCTGGAGGCAGCCTTAGTTTAAGTTCAAAGTAATAATCACTTCAAACGCAGCCAGGAATTAAAATCCAGTCCTTTATTGTGTCCTTCAAAGTCTTGAGCTTCAGCCCCTAGCTACCTCCAAATGTCTTCAGCCAGCACAAAGATGGAATATGGAATGACTCTGTCTCTGCCTCTGAGAGTGGGCTTCTGTGTCTCTCAGAGTGCTCTTTAGCCCTGAGACTTCTTGCTTATATGCTGTACACTGAGTACACACCAATCGTTATATCACTGGGAAACCATTATTTGTTGTAGGATTAAATCAATGCTAAACTAGATTTAAACATTGTCTCCTCAATTCCACTTAGTACCTTGTTTCAAGTTCTGGCCCATAACATCTCCTTGTAGGATCAGATCAATCATAGTGAACTATGCTAAATTAGATAATTATTGTCTCTATCAATTCTAATGACTTAAACACTTTGTAAGGATTCCAACACTTAATCTTTTCTTTAAATATAGAATCTCCTATATTTGAGCTATTTCTAGTAATGCTAAAGATCTTTGGACAGTATTTTTCATTTTAACAAGTATTTTTTGAGTACTTACTATTTTTCACACTATACTTGGGGCTATGAGGGTAAAAAATATAAGCTAATTTAAAAAGCTTTTCATTGCATTGGATCAAAGGGAACGGCACTTAGATACATAAATCAAACAAAGGACAATATCAGCTAGTGAAGAATAAATAAAATTCTGAATTTAATAGAATCAGTGGGGGTGTATTCTTTGACAATTATTTCTCTCCTCAAGGCCTTAGAAATTTTAGAACTGAGTAGCTCAAGTGAAAACTAGGTTATAACAAAAAGATCCATTTGTGAAAATGTTCCTTACTCTTACCCTTCCATGTGTCCATCTAAATCCCAAGTGCTAAAACATTTCTACTTAGATTTTTATAGACATCAAAAATAGTGGAAAACACTTGGAGCAAAACTATAGTAAAGCCTTGTGGCATAATGGTACCAAGAAGAGACTAAATGTATAATTTAGTTAATAATCTGCTGTCTTTCCTACAATACTAAGTGGCTGCATATGGAGGGAACTCATTATCATGGTCTTAATTTTGTGGTCTAACAAACTAAAGTAACTAGTCATAGATTTGATACTTTCCTTTTCTTTGATATTGGACAACCAATCAATAAGCATTCATTTCATGTTTACTATATGTCAGAAACTGTGCTAAGTGCTGGAGAAATATAGAATGCATATACATATACATATATGCAAATATAGAATATAGAATGTCCATAAGGAGTTTACATTCTAGGAATCTAAACAATATGTCATGATGTATAAACAAGACACATTCAGAGTAGTTGGAATGTAACATGTAACATTAAAAAGAAAGGCATTTCAAATTAAGACAACTCTGAGATACCACTACATACCTGTCAGACTGGCTACAATGACAGGGAAAAGTAATTCAGAATGTTGGAGGGGATGTGGGAAAACAGGGACACTGATACATTGTTGGTGAAATTGTGAACACATCCAGACATTCTGGAGAGCAATTTGGAACTATGCTCAAAAAGTTATCAAACTGTGCATATCCTTTGATCCACCAGTGTTACTACTGGGCTTATACCCCAAAGAGATCTTAAAGAAGGGAAAGGGACCTGTATGTACAAGAATGTTTGTGGCAGCCCTTTTTGTAGTGGCCAGAAACTGGAAACTGAGTAGATGCCCATCAATAGGAGAATGGCTGAATAAATTATGGTATGTGAATGCTATGGAATATTATTGTTTGGTAAGAAATGACCAACAGGATGATTTCAGAAAGGCCTGGAGAGACTTACACGAACTGATGCTGAGTGAAACGAGCAGAGCCAGGAGATCATTATATACTTCAACAACAATACTATCCTCAGCAATGAGATGAACCAAATCAGTTCCAATGGAGCAGTAATGAACTGAACCGAGCTACACCCAGTGAAAGAACTCTGGGAGATGACTATTAGAACCATTACATAGAATTCCCAATCCCTATATTTTTGCCTGCCTATATTTTTGATTTCCTTCATAGGCTAATTGTACAATATTTCAAAGTTCAATTCTTTTTGTACAGCAAAATAATGGTTTGGACATGTATACTTCTTGTGTATTTAATTTATACTTTAATATATTTAACATATATTGATCATCCTGCCATCTAGGGAAGGGGGTGGGGGAAAGGAGGGGAAAACTTGCAACAAAAGATTAGGAAATTGTCAATGCTGTAAAATTACCTATGCATATAACTTGTAAATAAAAAGCTATTAAAAATTTAAAAAAAAGAAAAGGAAAGCATTTAGCAGTTGGTGAGACTACGGTGGAACTTCCAAAACCTTTTTTTTGCAGAGATATATCTATAAGGAGAGAAAATAGCAAATTTATCATGATGTATAGCTTTAATATCTAAGAATTTTTTTCCATGTCTATCATCTTGTTGAACTTATGTATTCATCTTGTGTGTTCTTTAGGTTGTTGTTGTTTGTCCTTTGTTCTCCAACTGGACCATGACATTAGGTGATGCATTATATGCAAATAAATTGGATTTATGTTAGGGAGGGCAGCATGCAACAACTGATTGATTCACTGGCTAGAATGTTGCCCTGAAGTCATCATGACTCATGATGACTCAACTTCTTGATTTCAAAGCTAGACTCAGACACTAGTTGTTTGACCTTGTGCAAGGCAACATACTATAATGAATGGAAAGAGAACTGGTCTAGCAGTTGAAAAGACATGATTTTAATTTCTGCCTTGGATATACACTGGCTGTGTGATTATCAGAAAGTCACATAAGTTCAGTGTCCCTGAGCTACTCAGTAAAAGGAGTTCTTAAGACTTTTGTGTCATTGAGCAATTGACAATTAATTGAAGCATGCGGATCCCTTCTCAGAATATTTTTTGAATGCATAACATATAATATATAGAATTATGATACTGAAATACATTTATCAAAATATTTTGTAAAAAAAAGGTCAGAGATCCCAGGAAGAAGAACTCACAGAAGGCATTCATCTGCAGAGAAGAATTTCTTATAGAGCTTTCTTCATTTGTGAAATCATAGGTCTTGTTAAAAAAAAAAAAAAAACATTCTTATAAAAGGGGCTAGTGCTGGATGGAGGGTGCTAGTTGGTAACCCTTTCATGCCTTGTTCTTTGTATAGACTCTTATGAAACCATGATAGCTTTTTAGTCAAATTGTTGCCTGGGAAATCAAATGTTAACTTCTATCCTTATGGTGCTTTAATTCTTTTTACCAATAACCACCCAGTTTTTAATTCTTACCCTGATCCAGGAGAGCTGAATGGGAGAGAAGAGCAGCTGTTCATGTCCCTCTCGTCTCTCAGCCCTATTTCCTCCTCACAAAAGCAGTCTTTGAGTTAAAAATAAAAAATGGCCACTTTGGTGGTATTCTTTGGAACGGCTCTAGCTGCTCCTAGTATCCCCTGGAGGCTTCTGCAAACATGGTTGTGATCTTGTCAACCAAGGAAAAATTGCAAAGAGATGCAATGATTTTGCTTGGCTGGACCTAGATGGATGAAGCACTGAAACAGCCGTTGTCTTTTTCTCCCTTTTTTCTCCCAATACCAGCACATCTGTGCTTCTGAACAGCATGGCCATAAAGCTCCCTTGATAGCATTTTTAAAGGCTTTTAAAAGAATGCCCCTTATAGCATTTCCCATTACCTTGGTGGTTGTTACTGTTGTTGTTATTTTTTACTTTGGAATAAGACTGAAATCTCCCTGGAGAGATCCTGAGAATGGATTGAGGGATGCCAGAAAACAGGAAGTAATTTCTTGCTTCTTTTCTGCCATGGGGGAAAAGTAGTTATGCTTTTTGATCCGACAGTTCAATTCAGCAATTAATAATTTATTCAGTCATTTATTAAGTATCAATCTACCATGTGCCAAACTTTATACTAAGCACTTGGAACCCAAAGGGAAAAAAATGAATTCAGTCTTTGTCTTCAAAGGTCTTACTTTCTTTTGGGGTAGATGATGTGTGAATATGCAATTATGAGAACATACAAAATAGATAAAAATAATGTATGATATAATTCAGGAGGGAAGGCATCAACACCTAGAAGACATCAGGAAAAACTTTATGTAGAAGATGGTACATAAGCTCAGTCTTAAAGGGAATAAGGGGTTATAAGAAATAGTGGTGTATGAGAGGAGGAAGGAGAACATCCCAGGCATGGGTCAGGTGGTCAGTGCAAGTCACAAATGTGGGAGATGAAGGGATGTGTATGATGATCACAAAGAAGTCCATTTTGGCTGTATCATATTGAAAAGGGGAAATAAGATGAATAATCCTAGAATGATAGATGGAGAGCAGTTTGTCAAAGGCTTTAAATGTAAAATAGAGGAATTGGTATTAGATTCTAGAGGGAACAAGGAATCTCTAGAATTTTTTGTACTGGAGAATGACATGTGTTTTTCAGGATTAATAACACTTTTAGCAGGTGAGTAGAGAGATTTGAAGAGGGAGAAAATACTTGAGGCAGTGAGGTTATTGCAACAGTACAGGCAAGTGTTAATAAGGGCTTAAAATAGTTTGGTAGACAATGATGATGAACATTTATTAAGAATAAATAAGACAACATGCTGGGCTCTGCAGATATAAAAATCATTGACAGCTATAACACTCAAATAATTTAAAATCTGATGCTATTTAGAGGATTAAGTGAGAACTTATAATACTTTGCAAATATTAAAGCAATTTAAGTTCTAGTTTGTGATTATTTCTTGTTTCTATTTTACTTCCTTCCCATCTTGAATTAAGCTGCTGAGTCCACTATAAACCATAATAAGATATTCAGATATGATTCCAATATTTGAATCTTAGTCAGAAACAGGATTCTACAAAAATCTCCAGTCATACAAGAAATAAACATTTATTAAACCCCTACTGTGTATGGTACTGGGTATCCCTCTTTTCCTTTTCCTCTTCTCTTTACATGCTGTCTCCCCCTTTAAAATACAAATTTCTTGAATTAAGGAACTCTTTTGGTTTCTTGTATTTATATCCCCAACACTTAACATAGTGTATGACATATTGTAAGCATTTAATTGCTTCATCTTTTTGTCTGTCTGTCCTTATATTTTTCTAAGGTCAGAAAATTCACATAGAGAAATAATTAAAATCAAAATTTTTCTTTTTTGAAAGTACTCTTAGTTTGGGTTATTCCACTCATTCAAAAATAGTGCTGCAAACCACATGATTAATATTCTGGAGTCAGAGAATGTCTATGTAAGCTCCAGATTCTATCCAATACTTCAATTGCATGTCATCATAATCTCCCAGAAGCAGGCTCTCTAGCTTTTTCTACATGGAGAGAAGATATAAGATGTTCTCTGCTTATGTGCCAATCCCCACTACAGAAGTAGTAGGAAAATTTTTCTTCAAGTCAGCTAATCAGTCATCAAAGATTTATTAAGTCACTACTTTGTGTTAGGAACTATGCTAAAAATAGGTGAAATAGACAAAAATGGGATTCTTGCATTTAAAATATCCACATTCTAAAGGAGATACAACATGAAACTAACTGCATATACATGAGATACATAGAGTAGATCTAAGGGTGATCTAAAAGGGAAAGAACTACATAAGTGGGATGGGAAAAGTGAATTTTGAGGTAAGTCTTGAAGATTTTCAGTGAGGCTCAGAGTGAGTACCACCCTTGGGAAACAGTCTCAAAGTACACAACTGAGTGAGAATACCAGATAACATTGCATATATTATTTATTGAGTATAAATAAATACTCGATTCAGTAGGATGAAATGCCTTCTTAAAGAATTTTCACCAATAAAGTTATTTCATGTACATGTCAAAATTACCCAAGATCACTTAAAGGATAGAACAAAGAATCTTTCTCAACTCCCTGGTAATAGTTAATATCAGATAAAACATAAAATAAGGGCCTATATGCCCATAAAACATTTTTATTCCTATCATGGAATACACCAATAATGCATCCAAGTGAAGGAAGCTTCTCTTTCTATTTGATGAAATTCTCAAGATGATCCTCTTTTGGATGATATTGTTTTGATTGCATCAAGTCTCAGAACATTGCAGATCTTCTAGGATAAAACACCTAGTAATTTACAAAATTTTTTTTCAGCTCTCCATATCTGAAAAAGCAAGTGGATAAAGAATATCTTTTGAACAAGCTAGTATATGTAACTGTATGCACTGTCTATAGAATTTATAAATGTACGTCTTAGACTAATACCACAAATGTAACATATGAATACATATGATAACAAAAGAGTTGAAACCATAATTTAGGAGGATAAGTAGCGACTGCATACCTCTGGACTATTGCAAAGTTGTTTTAATCACTTTGCTGCATTTGGCTTGGTATCTTTACAATGTCAAAAGGAATTTAGGAAGATACCCAGCACCCTAGGTAAGTGCAACATGGACAAATTATAGAGTCCATGAACAAGAAATTTTTTAAGTGGTTTTCATTATTATGCATTTTGTATTATTATGATTTGCATTCTTAAAGGGAATATTGACATATTCCATATAGTCTTTTGTTTATCAGTGCTTAAATACCCTCACTTTTTTTTTAATGTTTTTTTGTACTGTCAACTAACTATAAGTAGACATTTGGTTGTATCAGAAAGCAGTGCTGAAGAGAAAATATCTGAACCATGTATGATGCCAAGACCCAGGAAGATAGTTCATTGTGTTTTATTATACATACACTCATCATATCATATATGTAAAGACTAATGAAATACAAACTCACACATATATATATGTGTGTGTGTGTGTGTGTGTGTGTATATGTATGTATGTATGTATACAGCTAACAGATTGGTTTATTTTGCTTGACAATGCAGATTTCTTACAAAGAATTTGTTTTTCTTTCTATTTTTCAATGGTGGGAGTTATGGAAGGGAGAAAAAATAAATTTCTGTTCATTAAAAAATTAAAGAAAAAAGAACAAAGCAAGGGTACTATAAAGTAACTATATTATCAATTTCACTTTAATTGTTTTTACTGTTTTACAAGAGACTTGTCTCAATGGGGGAAAATTAGAAAATGTCTTCAATGTGAAAATAAAACATCAATAAAATTTAAAAGAACAGACCTGGCAATCAAAATAGGTGGGTAGTAGTTTTAAATATTAGCTGTAGGGTTGATTAGAGGACCCTTCCATATAACTGGAACATGCTCTGATCCTTTTCTGTTAGATATCTTCTAGCCTTTTGCTACAAGATATGTATGTACTTAGGGAAATAACACAACAGTTCCTTATATATTGTTTTTATAATTGAGTGATTTTTGTCAAAAGTAATTGTTGACTTATTTAACATATATAGGACTGCTTGCCATCTTGGGGGGGGTTGGAAGGAGGGAGGGGAAAAAACAAAATATAAGCGAGTGCAAGGGATAATGTTGTAAAAAATTACCCTGGCATGGATTCTGTCAATACAAAGTTATTATTAACTAAAACAAAATGTAAATTAAAAAAAAAAAAGTAATTGTTGACTAAGTCAGGAAGAATTTCTTCCCTGCATAGTCTATGAGAGAAATATAAACAATTCAGCACTCTTTGAGCCAATAATTTCCTCATCTGGCTTTTTCTCTTCCTTGGATTTCTTTCTCTTGAACTTTGTTCCCCTCTTCCTTGGACTTACTTTTTCTCTTTCTTGGACTTCCAACAACAAGAACCCAGTAGTGATTTCAAGCACATGTGATTACCCAAGTAAACCATACTATGTGACTACCATTTTCTGCATTCTGAATTCTTTTTCCCTATTAAGTATGGTCTAGGGACTATGGATCCTGAAAAATGGACATTTCCAGCTTCTAACCTCCAAGATCAAGAGTACCCTGAAGATACAGGTTGATTTCTGCCACAACACCACTTCTCAGAACCACTGCCTGGAGGATCCTGACACTGAATCTAGGAAGAGAACTCAAAAAAGTCAAAGTCTTGCTTGGATGACCAAGAGATCTTTAACTTGTTAATTGCTTGGATGCTGCAGGCCAAAAGTTCACACAAAAGCAAAATATTTATTCCATAATATTGGTGTAAGAAATCAGACAATTTCCCTGTACCTGGTACCTTTATTTATAGTGAAAATTTTTTCTAGAAATATCCATGAGAAACTCCTAAACATTTTTTCCCCAGGAATTTCTTCTGAACTTCCCTATGAGAAGCAAGAAATCAGAAAAAAAAGATGAAAGCCTGACCTACCTCTTTGGGCCAAAACCTTCTCAGGATGAGCATTAACTGCGTGGGCTCAAAAGCAGAGTCCTTTAGGAAAAGGAATCCCTGGGCCATAGGATACATCTGTAAAACCATCATTGAAATGATGAAATATTAATGAATATTTTAGAAT
This sequence comes from Antechinus flavipes, assembly GCF_016432865.1. Lineage (NCBI taxonomy): Eukaryota > Metazoa > Chordata > Mammalia > Dasyuromorphia > Dasyuridae > Antechinus > Antechinus flavipes. The sequence continues at coordinate 352,042,791 of NC_067401.1, read as the reverse complement.
GATGGTGGTAATCATAATTATTTCACTCTGAATGCCCTTCCTTAGCTTTTTCTTTTTTAAAATTAAATATCCTCAGCATTTTTTTAGCCTTTCAGAAAATGGACATACTTCCAAATTCTTTGATTATCTTCCAACATATACTCTCCAATTTCTGACAGCCTATTTAGGTTTCATGGCTCCAAGGATCAGGATGTTCGGGGGCCATGTGGTTTATTGCATGCAGTGATACGCCAAGATCTGTATTCTGCCATACAGAGAATTTTCCCTAAGATGGACTCATCTACCCTGCTTCCCAAAGGAAAGAAAGCAGGGAAGTTTTCCAAGACTGATAAATTTGGCATTGAAAAATGACATCTTATGAAGAAAAGCTTTTGAAGTAGATCTTATGAAGCAAGGAAAAATAGATGCATATAACTATAAGGTAATTCTACTCTTCCCCCATTAGACTGGGAAAGGATTCTTATTATTTTTTCATTTTTTCATAGAATGTTAGAGGTCACTTAAGAGGTCATCTCATCCAACATTTACAATTTTGGGGAGGCAACTAAATCTCTTTAGTATTATCTCTAAGAAAAACTTAGATGTGGTTCTGTAAAGGTAGTACTACAACTATATTGTGATAGTAACTAAATCCCAAAGATAGTTATGATGCTACTAAGGAAGTATGTACAACTTTTTTGGTATAAAAAGTACTCAAGATCCATTTTACAAACACCTATCATAGGCAAGGCATGGTGGGGAAAAATAAAATTTTTTTAAAGTAAAAGAATATTTCTTGGAATTTACATTCATTACTTATATTACATATATTACAAAGAAAGTGACATTTCAATATATAGGTTATATAACATATTCACAGAAGGCTACATATTCAATGTAACCTTATAGTAGAAGGTCCCACAAACTAGAATGACAAGAAAAAGCCTTGTTTAAAAAGGTGGAAATATCAGCTGAATCTTGAGAGAATTAAGAGATTTTAAGGGACAGAGATGAGGAGGGAAACATTTTAGTCAAGTACTATAAAGAATGAAGTCTGGAGATGGAGTGTAATGTATGCAAAAGAACAAGTAGGACAGTTGGGTATTATCAAGTAGATGAAAGAGAAATATATAAGACTAGAAAGATGAAAGGAAGTAATATATAGGACTAGGAAGAGAAGCAAGCCAACTTATGAACAATTTTAAATGACTTCAAGAAGCCTTTATATAATCCAAGAGTTAATAGGAGCCAGTGGTGTTCATTGAGGAGCAGGATGGAATGATCAGAACAGTATTAGGAAATCATGTTAATGTCCGAGTGGAGAATGGACTGAAATGAAGAGATACACAAAAAGACCAGTTAGAAAAATATTGCAGTATTCTATCAAGAGGTGATGGGACCCAATGGGCTATAAAACTGTGCATACCCTTTCACCCAGCACTACTACTACTGGGTCTATATGCCAAGGAATTCATAAAGGAGGGGAAAGGACCCATATGTGCAAAAATGTTTGTAGCAGCCCTTTTTTATGGTAGCAAAGAATTGGAAAATGAGTAGATGCTCACAATTGGAGAATGGTTCAATAAGTTGTGGTATATGTTATGAAATATTATTGTTTTATAAAAAAATTATGAACAAGCTGATTTTAGAAAGGCCTGGAAAGATTTACATGAATTGATACTGAGCAAAATAAGCAGAACCAGGAATACATTGTATACAATAATGGCAAAAATGGGTGAAGATCAACTATGAAAGACTTAGTTCTTCTCACTGGTTCATTGATCTAAGGAAATCTCAATAAACTTTGCATAGAAAACACCATCTGCATTCAGAAAGAAAATTATGGAGATTGAATGTAAATCAGCACATACTATATTCATTTCTTTTTTCTTTTTTTTTTTTCTCTTTCATGGTTATTCCCTTTTGTTCTGATTTTTCTCTCCCAATGTGATTAATTAAAAGTATGTATTTAAAAAGTTAATATACATGTGTAACCAGAAAAATAAAACAAATAATAAAAAAAGAAGTAATGGGAGTCTGAATAAGGATGATGACTATATGAGTAGAATTAATGAATGAATGAAGCATTTAGTATATAAAAAGCACTGTGGTAGCACTGAAGATATAAAAATAAAAACAGAAATGTAAAACAGTCTCAGATCTTAAGGAGCTCACATTTTAATGAGGAAGACAACACTTTTGGAAGGTTTTGACTGCAGATCAGATCAAAAAGTCCTTGGGGTGCTGCATCAAAATTGATGGTAACATCTGTTTTTAAAAGCTTTTCTTTCCACTGGAAATAATTACATCCATTTCTGATGTTTAATTATTTGATGGTATCAAAGACTTTGATAAGAACTTTTTCCCTGAGTCTTCAGAATATGTGGCTGTTGCACTCCATAGGAGCATTTGCCAGAATGCATATATCTTCACAAGGGTTGCTTTTCATGGATGATGGCTAAGAGCACTTGGATAGAAGCATTGCCCTTTTCAAGGTTCTCAAGTTCAGAGCTCTGGGAAGTCTATATCAATATCTAAGGGGGATGATTGTCAATATGATGGAGGTGGTTTTAGTACTAGGTACCTCCTATCTCTCTACCAGCTGATCTACCAGCTGAAGCCCTATGGTTTTGGTGGTGGTGGGGATGGCCAGCTCCTTCTCCAGTAGAGTTGTCTTCTTTGGATAATTGCCGTGATACCTGGACTAATAGCAGGACTAGTAGTTTTAGTGCCTGTGCCTATTTACCTGTTGATAGCAATTAGTTGTTTGCTAGTGATGATGAGGAAAGTAGGTCTCTCCCTTTTCCCTATTAGTGATGTTGTAGACATAAAAATGACAATATTTAGCAACCAATTTTACATATACACACACAAATATACATAACACATTTTTATTAATTGGGAAATATAAAAGGGATGAGTAAATTTCTGGGAAAGGAAAATAAGTTTTTTTGACATGCTGATTTTGAGATAATTGTGGAACATCCAGTTTATAAATTCCAATAAGTAATGTGGGAAATGGATGAATGATTGGGCCTTGAGTGAGGAAGGGATTTTCCTCACCTGTAAAATGGGGATAATAATAGCATTACCTCCAGGATAGTTCATACAAGATTAAATAATAGTTTAAAGCATTTTGTAAACTTGAAAGCACTATAAAAATTGGCAGTTGTTATTATTAATTTTAATGTATGGAATTCTGAAGCATTATGGCAGCATTATTGGAGAGCCAGCCACTCAGCCAGTAAGACCTGGGTTGGTTTGCCTCTTATGTATTGTCTGTATGACCCTTGATAAATCATTTACTTTCTCAGTACTCTATTGAGCCATGGGAGTTTCCTTATTCAGCAGTTCCCTATACCAATGAAATTATAGATCTGTTCCCAAATACTGTCTCTGCATTTCTTAAAAATAAGGAGTAGTATGGTAGAGGAGATCCAAAAGGAAGCAGTACAATCAGTACAACTCACATGGAAACACTAGAGGGAGGGCGAGTGAGAGGGCTATATCCAAGAAGAAGATAGGTAGATACAGAAGAATCAGTTTTTATTTGACAAGAAACAGTGATGAATATCTAACTGGAATCAAAACAAAATCTTGAAGTGTCAGAGTAGGCTGAATGAAAAGTCATAATCCCAATATGATCAATGATATGAACCATTCAGATTCTAGTAGTAAAATAGTTTGGCAAATTATGTGTGGGGTATGTGTGTGTATTATATGTGGGGTATATAATATACACATACATATACACACATGTATATGTATACATATATACATATATATATACACACACATATATATTTTATGTATGTGTGTATGTATATAGATAGTAGACTAACAACTGTGAGTGGCCAGTATTTTGAAAATTCTTCAGTTGAGATATGGATTCTGACAAATAAGAATTTCTTTTTTCCTTTTCTTCCCTGCCCTTTGATTTCCTCTTCTCCATTTTTTTCTTCTTTTATTTCTTTTTTTTTCTTTTCCTCTATATCCTTTCATTTAATTTGGAAATATCTGGGGTTCACAGAATTCATCAAGTTGGCCTAAGTCCAATTCCACATTAGTTGATCATAAAATTACATGAGATATTATTAGCAGATAGCAAGTCCTTAGAACAACTTTGTTACCTTTTCCAGAAAACTAATATGTATTACAAGAGAAATCCTAGTTTGATTATGTGTTTCCTTTGTTCTGGATGCTTTGTCTCTCTTAATGATCCCCAAGATTCTATTAGCTAGATCATTGACTTCTATTAAGCATACAGTCCACCAAACCCCCCAAATCCTTTTCAAATGAATGACTATCTAGTCCTTTGCCTCCATCTCACAATAATTGTTTTCTAAGCAGGAGTACTTTTCCATTTCTTCTTGTTTCTAAAGTAAAAATGATCTAATAAAATAGATCCCCAAATTTTGTATTTATAAATACTAATATGATGGTGTTCTTTTAGGAGGTTGGGCTTGCTTGATAAGGAAAATCCTTTATGGGAGGAATGTGAGTTTGTTGTTATATGAAACCTAGCATGAAGAATTAAACAAATAATTAGCTTAAGGAGAGAGAGACAATGGCCACCAATCTCAAATGTTATAGGGGTGATTTCTCTTTCAGATGGCTGCTGAGGTCCTTCTATTGTGATATGGTTTCATATACTACTTTATAATATGATATATGATAGGGGCTCAGATACTGCCTATGATACATACTGCCTCTTTAATTTTTTGTTTCCTACAGGCAACTTTGAGAATTTAATTTTAAATATGAGAGAGCGACCCAATATCTTTGTATATATCTTTATCCACACTGATAAAATCACCAAACCAGATAAAAACAATTTAGCCTTTGCCAACATAATTGACATCTCTGCTTCAACTCAGAAATAGGAAACATGCCTTAGGTAACTTTGAAGTTACTTCTTCCTTGATATGCCTATTTATTCCTTTAAGAGTAAAAAAAAAAAAAAAAAAAAGAATTCTTAACTGCCAGGTACCAACCAACTAAATGTTAACTTATCCATTTTCCACGTCCCCATCACACATTATGAGAATTGCTTGCTGGTATATGCTGCTGTAAATGACTTCATTTCTGCAAAAGAATCTGAAATGACCTGATGTGTGATAATAAACCCAAATTCTGCGAAGAACAGTAGACATTCAAATTTGAAACATAACAGATACAAACTCCTCTTACATCTAGAGAAGCACATCTAGTGTTTAAGGTCAAACAAGGTAAGGTGAAGGAGGATGAGATACTTGAGAGGAATTACATTAAATACACAATAGCTGGGTTTATTATCTTGCTCTGGCTAGACCTGCCACTGCAGACTTCAAAAAGAAATCTAACCCTCAAAATGAAATTCAGCTCATACTAGTAGTTTGCTGCATATTATCATAGCTTCAGAACCATAATTTTCACTACAGTATAAACTGATATATGTGGCATTGTACAGTGGGAAGAGTACTGAAACTAGGAACTTCTGGCAAAGATAGTGATGTAAAAGGTTCCTGCCAAGCCCTGGTCCCCTGAGAAATGCCCCAACTACAATGTAAAAGAATACCAGATGAAGAAATGATTCCATAAAACCAAAGAGAAACATCAGTAATCTCTGATGTCTAGTCCAAGCCCGTAAAAAACCAGAAGCCTGAAGACATTCTTTTTAGGGACAGGCCAAGAGGCCTGAAGCCAGCTCCATCTCTAGAAACAAGGCCTGAAGTCAATGGAATATTCACCCTAGCCTGTTGAAGCTGCAGTAGGAGCTGAAGCCAAAGATTAATAGGTAACTATCCAAAGAGCTAGAGATGGAACAAATGTTCTTGGACAGCTCTCCAGAAAGTCTGAAGCCAACATAATCTTTACTCTTTGGTTATAGGTCATACTAGGGAAGAGAGTCAACTCATAGTAAAGAGCTGCATTGAATAGAAATATAGGGCAGAGATGCATAGGTAATGCAAGCTTTAGTTGTTTTCTCTAGGAGGCCTTTGGCCTTTATAGGCCAGGGTCAGTTATAATTTCACTTCTAATACTAGGTCAGGGAATTTTTAGATTTCACTAAAGATGTATCAGGTGCCTCAGGTGATACACAGTGAAAAGACATAGGTAGGGCAAAGATGAGCACATAAAAAATAAAACCATGCGAAGACAAGCAGAAGCCAGGAATTGAGAAACAAAGCCACAGCCTGCACCCAACTATGTCTAGGTCAGGGTTGTGGAAGAAAGCAGGGAGAGAAGATGATGTCAGGGGAGTAGCAAAGGAAGTGCCACCCATTTGCCCAACAGTTTAATAGTGGGAAAAGAAACTAGGATTAGCTATCCCATCCAAGACTACAGGAAGGAATAAAGATTAACCCTGAAGCAAAATCCAAATCTAAAAAGCCAGAGATGTCAGTTTAAAAAAATGAAAACTGCCATATACAATGAAGAATTCTTGTGGCTTAAGAGAAGCTCAGGAGGTCAACCTGATAGATTGCTACTTCACAATAAATTCAGATAGACTCCAGGAAGGGGGGAAAAGACTTGAAAAAATTAAGTAAGAGATGACATTTTTAGAGCTCTTCAGGAGCAAAAAAAAAAAAAAAAAAAAAAAAAAAAAAGCATGAGATAAATAGTTTGGAAGAATCCAACAATGGACACACTGAAAAAGAGAATGGAGCAATTCATTGATTGTTAGACCAAAAAAAAAAATTAAAGCAGTCAAAAAACTGAAAAATTTGAAAATGAGTTTCTGTTATTAGGACCAGATGTCTTGGAAAACAAATCAAGAGAAATTTATTTAAGAATGAAAAGACTATGAGAACAATGACCTACCAGAAACATAAATACTCTATTTCAATAAATTATGTAAGAAGCCTACCCCAAAAGAGCACTAGGATCTAAAGTCAGAGAATTTGGAAATAGGAGGAATTGGATTCCATGATCTTTCAGGTTCTTTCAGTCTCTAAATCTACTATTCCAGAAGTTTCATTTTAATGAGTGATTGACTCCTTTCAATTTGCCTTTAAGTACTTTCTCATTCTTTTGTTATTATTATTATTTTATTAACCTTTTTATTTTTAAAACATATGCAAAGATCATTTTCAACATTCACTTTGCAAAACCTTCTAAGATTTTCTCTCTCCTAGATGGCAAGTAATCCAATATATGTTAAATACGTGCAATTCTTTTATACATATTTCCACAGTTGCTCCTGCTGCATAAGAAAAATCAGATCAGAAAGGAAAAAATGAGAAAGAAAACAAAATGCAAACAAACAACAAGAAAAAAGTGGTAACACTATACTGTGATCCACACTCAGTGCTCACAGTTCTCTCTCTGGGTGCAGATGATTCTCTCTGTCACAAGACTATTGGAACTGGCCTGAATCATCTCATTGTTGAAAAGAGCCACGTGAAAGAGTTCATTCTTTATTAGCACAGTATACTATAATGTGGGAGTAACGGATGATTCTGTGGGAGTTGACTAAGCTACACAAAACAGTAGGATATAAGCTCCTTAAAGCAAGATTTTTTTTCTCATTTTAATATGCATAGTCTATAGCAAATAGTTTCCCATAGAAGAGCATTTTAATAAATGTTTATTAAATGTTTAACAATACTTAAATAAAATTGGCTTGGTCAACGTTGTATTGTTAGAAAGTGATCAAGGCAGAATTTGAACCTGGTATTACATTAAGCCCAGGACTCTACCAACTACAAACAAGTATGTCTGAGGCCACACAGTTGAAAAAAAAAGTACAGCAAATAACAAAATGTGCACATGTGAGTGCTCTTTGTTCAGATAAGATTGAAGCTCAAACATATATGAACTGATGCTAAGTGAATGAGCAGAACCAGGAGATCATTGTACACGGCAACAACATTACATGATGATCAATTCTGATGGATGTGGCTCACTTCAACAAAGAGGTGATTCAAATCAGTTCCAATTGTTCAGTGATGAAGAGAGCCATCTACATCCAGAAAGAGGACTGTGGGAATTGAGTGTGTTTCACAGCATAGCATTTTCACTCTTTTTGTTGTTGTTTGCTTGCATTTTATTTTGCTTCTCTTAAAAAAAAACTGGTTTGATTTTATTTTTTCTTGTGCAGCATGATAATTGTACAAATCTGTAGGCATATATTGGATTTAACATATGTTTCTACCATGTTTAACATGCCATCTGAGATGGGGAAGGAAGGAAAATTGAAACACAAGGTTTTGTAAGGACTAATGTTGAAGAATTGTCCATGCATGTTTTGAAAAATAAAAAAGCTTAAAAAAGAGAGAGAGAGAAGCTCAAAGGTTTTAGTGACTTCTGCATGAGATCATCAAAGGAGAAGAAGAAGAAAAAAATTCCAAGTTATAGCCATAATGGACACCCTTTTTTAGCAGCTGGGAGGAAAATGATAAACAAGAAAAGAATATCAAAAAAGAAATGGTTAGAATCGGGAAACAGTATTGAAAAGGAATGGTCAAATAGAGGTTAATGTAATACCTGACATAGAGCAGGCTCTTGACAAATGACTATTGATTGGCAAGTAGGTCAAGTATTAGGAAAGATTTTTTTTGGTCATTTTTTTTTTGTCATTATTTGGCACAAAATACACATTGCAGCTCTTTATAATGCTATTCTAAGAAGATTTTCCCCAAAATTTCCCTTTTATTTCCTCCTTGAAAAAATGGTGACTCTCTGATACTAAACCTATACTGACAATTCATTTAAGCAATCACCAGGTTGATACTCTATGCTGTAGCCTTCAGGTCTAAATTATTTGACTTTCTTTGAGTCAATAATGAGTGTCCTATTCTTTTAAATTATTCTTTTAAAAATTTATTATTCACATAGCTAACAATTCTAATTTTATAGATAAATAAACTAGGATTTTTAAAAATAGAAGCACTTTGGCAAAATTAGGCAACTCATTCATTAGCCTTTAACTATTTTTATCCTTTCATGGACTCAACTCGCCCTTCTTTGTGGTAGATTCCATTATCCATCCTATTTTCTCCTTCAATTATTCATTCAGACTTATGGTCATTAATCTTTCTGATGCACAATTCAGATTACTTTACTGCTTAAAAACCTTTGGGTTTCTATTGCATAGTTGTTAGTAGCAACATGGTAAAGGGATGAGGGAGGAAAGTATTTTTAAAGCACCTACTAAGCACTTTGGACACAGTTTAGGCATTAGGACTCTAGCATGTCTTCCTACTATTTTCCCAGAGTGCGCATTATGTATTTTATGTCCAACCTAAATTAAAGTATTTTTGATCCCTCCAAAGTGCCCCCCTACCTGAAACAACCTCATTGCCTTCCTTGTTTATTGTCTGTCTATAGAAATCTTACCTATTTTTCGAGGTTTAACTCATGATTCTGTCATGAATTCTTATATCTCTTTAGCAAGAATTGATCTCTTCCATTCCTCTTCCTAAAATCACATTTGATTTCACTCATAATTTATATATACACTTACTGGTTTCTTTCTTACATTATAGTCATTTGGATCACATGCCTTCTCTCCCTTATTAGATTATAATCCCTTTGACTTTAGAGACTAAATGAGGTAGATGACCTTACTAAGTTTTGTCCATCTAACCTTTTATATATATTTATATATAATACTTTAAAAATATAATTCAAACTTCTTTGTAGATTTGAATGGAACATTACTTTCTAATTCATCCTGAGTTTTTATTAGCTCTAAGTATACACATAGTCTCTGTGCTTTAGAACAACTAGGTACTAAAAGTATGCAGAAGAATTTTTTTGTTTGTGAAAGTAGAAGTCTTTAGCTGCTTACTTATAGCATCCATGAAATGATAATATTTGCTCTTTGAAATAATCATTCATAATTTCTTGTCTTTTCCTTATGGCAAATCAGAAGGGAAGAGGGAATGAAGGAGTAGGGGAGAAAACAAAAAGAAAACAAGATCTAGAGAAAGCAGGGAGAAGAAGAAAATTACTTCTAGTATATCTCTGGATATGATTTCCTGGAACTTTTCTTTTACTAACACTTAACCACCCTTTTTTTTAAATTATAGCTTTTTATATAGCATATATATACATGGGTAATTTTTCAGCACTAACAATTGCAAAACTTTTTGTTCCAACTTTTCCCCTCCTTCTCTCCTCCCCCTCCTCCAGATAGTAGGTTGACCAATACATGTTAAATATGTTAAAGTATAAGTTAGATACAATATATATGTACATGTCCATACAGTTATTTGGCTGTATAAAAAGAATCGGATTTTGAAATAGTGTACAATTAGCCTATGAAGGAAATCAAAAATGCAGGCGGACAAAAATATAGGGATTGGGAATTCTATGTAGTGTAGCTGGTTCAGTTCATTACTGCTCTATTGGAACTGGTTTGGTTCATCTCAGTGCTGAGGATGGCCAGGTTCATCAGAATTGATCCTCATACAGTATTGTTGTTGAAGCATATAATGATCTCCTGGCCCTGCTTGTTTCACTCAGCATCAGTTCGTGTAAGTCTCTCCAGGCCTTTCTGAAATCACCCTGCTGTTGACCATCCTTTCTTAATTATAATGCTTATATTTTATAATTAACCTTACTTGGTTAGCAACTTCACTACAAAAGGATTAGTCATTTGTGTTTTGTCTCATATATTACTCTTCATTTAAAAGGCTTGAAGTTGGAGCAGCTAGGTGGCGCAGTGGGTAGAGCACCAGCCCGGAAGCCAGGAGGACCTGAGTTCAAATTTGATCTCAGACACTTAACATGTGTTAAGCTATGTGACCCTGGGCAAGTCACTTAACCCCAAATGCTTCAGAAAAAAAAAAAAAAAGGCTTGAAATTACCCAAATACCACCCTTTACCAAAATTTAAGTTTATCAAAAGACATTTGAATAGATACAATACAGTATAATAAAGTTTAGAAACAGATATAAGGTAATTTCATCTCACAGGTATGTTACATGCCAGGGCCTATCATAGCCACTGCACATAATAAGTGTATAGCTATTGTTTATTGGATATCAATAATGGCATCCAAAAAATGAATCTTATGAGTTTTATAGAGATTTGGAACATGGTTATACAACGATCTTGAGTGAAATAGGCTCTCTGTTGCTGGGGAAAAGAAGAAGAAGAGTCAACAGCTTTTCTAACTTCTTTAGTCAAAACACTAGGAGTTATGTGTGTTCTTTGTTCTTAGATAATTCAATTTCAGTACAGATAAAATATTGGCTATTTTTATTTTGAAGTATGTATGCTTTTATCTTTGGAATTCAAAGGAGAGAAGTGGGTAACTGTAAAAAAAGAAGTGAAGTTTGAGTACCTTGAGCCTTAAAAATTGTAGAAGTTGATTCTGAATAATTCCACCTATCATTAGTCAGAAGAAAGGGAAAATGCCTACTTGGGGGGAAATATTTTAAATAATTTAAATCCCTGCTATTTCATTAGCCTGCAATTTTCAAGTATCTAGGAAACAGCTTACTGTCTTATAGGAAAATGGAAAATCCGTCTGGCATAAATTAGATGTAGACCAACATCTTCTGCCATATGCCCCTATAAAATCTAAATGGATACATGATATGAAGATAGGCTATACCAATTTTTTTAAAGAACTGCTTTCATTCAGTTACCTTTCATAGCTAGGTAGGCATTGAATTATTGATGAAACAATACATAAAGTTAAACATAATTTCAATTACATGAAATTGAAAAACTTTTAGGTGACTAAAAGTAATACATCTAGAATAAAAATAAAAATAAATCATCTATTAGGAAAAATTATTTTCTTAAAGTATACCATATAGATTTGACAAATAAGATATAAAGGCAACTAACAGAAATAAATCACCAAAAGTTTCTCTAATAGATAAGTGCAAAAATAGAATTGCAGACTACCAGCAATCATATAAAAAATGCTCTAAATCACTAAAGACAAAAAAAATCAAAACATTTTTTCTTATATCCAGCATAATAGGTAAAAGAACAAAATTTGGGAATAATACATATTGGAAGGCTTGTGGAAAGATAAATATGCTGATTCATTGTTGGTGGAGATTTAAATTGTCTCAATCATTCTGGAAAGCAATTGAGAATCATGCAGAAAACGGAATTAAAATATCCATATCCTTTGACTTAGAAAATTTTTAGCTATACTTAATAGTAATAAGAAAGAAAATCTTTATATACACTAAAATATTTCTAGCAGAATTTTTTTTTAATGGTGAAGAACTGGAATCAAATTAGATACCCATCAGTTGGAGAATGGCAAAATAAATTCTGGTACATGAAGACAATACTATCAATCAGATCTTAAGCTATCAGACCTGATAATTATGACTAGCGAATCATAGGAAGACTTAAATTTGCTCAGAATAGGATATGCCGAACAAGGTAAACAATATACATAATTACAATAATATTGTAAATGGAAAGACAAGAAAAAAATGGAAACCGGGCCCAAATTGTGATGACCAAATTTGGCCCCAAAGAAGAGGTATTAGAAACCACCCCTGTCCCTTATTTGTAGAAGTTCTTATTAGGACTATGTGTATACCTCATTTTCAGATAAAGTTAGACATTTCCAAGATGATGTTTTGTGGACTTTTATTTTAAATCTTTATTGTAAATACATGTATATAATGTATAAAATGTATATAGTTCAAGTTTTAGAAATACTTTCCCAACTCATACTCATAGTGACAGAAGGTAATTGTAGAGAGATTCTTTTTCTTCTCCAATTCCTTCTCAGGAATGACTGAACTGTTCTCTCCTATAGGTCAATCTAGAAGTCCAATGCTTAGTTCCAAATTGGCTATTTTACATAAATACTAAGACATGGTGGATTTTTCTCAAGTAAAACCAATACACTAGTTGTATAGCATTATTGTTTTTCATACAACAGTTTTCCTTCCTTCCAAAATGATTAGAAACTTTTCACACCTAACTCTATATTATTGACTGATTGATTCAATAGTGTTTTATATAGTTACTTTAAGTGGAATATGGATTGATTTCATCCACAGTCCTCATCCTAATATTATCTATATTTATATTTTGCCACACCCATAGTTGAGAGAGATAGGAGAGAAAGAATAAAAGCCAAGGACAGAGACAGAGACAGAAACAGAAACAGAGTCGGGGGGAAGAAAAGTGAGGAAGTGTATTTTTTCAGCTTTTCTTTGAGGCCAAATTAGGTCATTATAATGATACAACACTTGGTTAACTTTTTAAAAAATATATATTACTTTATTTCCCCCCAGTTATATGTAAAAACAATTTTTAACATTTGGATTTTTAAATTTTGAGTTTCAAATTCTATACCTCCTTTTCTCTCCCCCTCCCTGAGACAGTAAGCAATATAATATAAATGTGCAATCATGTAAAACAGTTCCAATATTAGTCATTTTGTGTAAGAAACATTCAGTCTACTTTTTAAAATTTTCTTCTTTCTTTTATAGTGTTTTACTCAATGTGTGTACATTTGTTTCAGCTTACTTTCTCCTGTTTCTCTGAACTTTTCATATGTAACATTTCCTAAGGGACAAAAATATGTCTTTACGTTGCTAAAATTTATCTAGCCTTTCCAAGTCAATGGGAAACCATTTTATTTGCAGTTCTTTGCTAGGTGCACAGTTCTTTTGCTATACAAAATGTTGCTGTGAATTTAATTTTTTTAGTGAAGATGGTATTGTTCTTGGCTTTTTATTTTCTTATGGTATAATGCCTAGCAGCATGGGATCTGTCTGTCTTGTTCTATCTTTCAAGTCTCTATCTTTTGGTCTCTACCTCTGTATTTGAATCTCTCTCTCTTTCTGAGTGTGTGTGTGTGTGTGTGTGTGAGAGAGAGAGAGAGAGAGAGAGAGAGAGAGAGAGAGAGAGAGAGAGAGAGAGAGAGAGAGATGAATGTGTGTTACTTTTCAAACATAATTTCAAATTTCTCTTCAGAATAATTGAACCAATTCACAGATCTATCAGTAGTTCTAGTGTCTTTCTTCTCCATTTAAACTCCTTTAACCTTGACTACCTGATAACAAAAGTATTATTAAGAGACATCATTCCAGTGCTTTAAATCCATCCATAGCAAATGTCTTATTGATAGATGCATGTATAGCAACTGCAACATCGTCTGTAGATCCCAGTTATTGACAATAAGCCAGCCTTGAATTTCCAGGGATAGTGATAACTTTTGTAAAAAAGGCTTCATTTTGATTCTAACACAATGAAAGCATTGGAATCATGCCTTCTCTTTGTGTTAACTATAAATGATCACTGCAGATGGTCCATGCCTTCTAAGCTATAGAGAAAAAGATGTTGTACTCTTTGATACCTATGCCTCCAAGGATTCCATTACCACAATTACTACAACTTGAGAGAACTCTATTGTTGTTGACATAAAATCTAGAATAGCAAATCCCAAGCAGTAGGCTTTTTTAGAATAGCCTGCCCCCTCATACTAAATTCTTAAAGAGTCAGCCATTATCAGCAATGTACAATTATTGTCACCTTCTCCCTTTCTTCTCTAGGAAATGAGATCTGAATTCTTCTAGATTGACTCACCACACTGCATTTGGAGACATTAAGCAATCAGGCTGCTAAATAGACTTGTTAGGATTGTGATATATGAAGCAACATCCTCTCAGTTGTGAAAATAAAAGAGATCTGAGAATACATTATGAACAAAAGTACAGTGAGTGAGGGCTTGTAGATGATCTGCTTTGATTTCTATCTCTGAGATCAGTCTAGAGATATGCCACCTTAACTTGGTATTTCTCTGACTCCAGGTAATTGTGAGATTGTCCTGAATCATGAAATTAAACAACTTGTTGCCAATTATCCTATATATTCCAGGATTATTAAAAGAAAATAGTAGATAGTAGATAGAAAGTCAGTCTTGGAATCAGGAAGATTTATGTTCAAATATAGCTTTATGCCTATGAGCAAGTTATTCAATTTCTCAATGCCCTGAGCAGATCTCTTAAGTTCAAAAATTAGACAGGAATCTACACTAATAAAAGGAATTTCTCCTCTTTGTAAGTCCTTACAGTGATGAAATCGCAAGTCCAGAACATAGAACAACAACATTCTTTGTACTATAATCTACATCCAAATATTTTGTGCATGTTGTTTTCTTCCAGTTAAAGGTGAGCTCCTTTAGGGCAGAGTCTGGGCCATAGTAGGTGCTTCATACATACTTTTTGAATTAAATTTCATTGAATGAAGCAATGGCTCTAAATTAACTTAATAGTTTGAATTTATTCCCCCAAATATACTACCAACATCTTAGGCCCATCTTTTTTTTTCTTTTTATTCACACAAACTTGCCTTACACCACTTGTATTTCATGATCATCATACTTACCAAAGTGCTTTTGTAGAGTTTGTAATATATGAATGTCCCCAAAAGTCATAGAAAGCCCCTAAGAATCCTGGGAGCTGAGCTATGGGGAAAAAATAAGACCTATAAGAAAACAGTCCCTTTCTAAAATAGCCAAAGAGGCAGATTAGGGGAAATACATTATATTTTCTTTCTTTCTGGGCAGCAGCTACTTAATAATTTATCCAGCCTTCAACCCTGTCTACTCATGCTCTACTTCGTTCTCCTTCACTCACCCAACACATTCACACACTCACACACTCTCAAACTCTATTGCTGGTAAAGAAATCTAGAATTAAAACATCTATGTCTATGCTGCATAGCTGTGAGCTCTGGTGTCCCCAAGTGGAAAACAATCTGTTAGGTATATTCCTTGGGTTAGTCTTTGAAGGAAATGCAGTGTTATCATACAAAGAAGAAAACTCCATCTATTGTCTGATTTGGAAAGACCTTTAGGTAGGTGGGAAAAAATGCCCAGAGCTATCTAAGATTGTTTTATTTTTTTCATATCTTTTGTATAAATGGATAGTTCTACTTAAAGTCCTTTTTTTTTTTTAAAGATCCATGCTTTTCCCTAATCTTGAAAACTTGACTGTTAATCAAATTGAGTTTAATTCATATGAAGCAGTTTTTCAGAACGCTAAAGATAGCTTGACTTAGATCAAAGGACAACAATTTCATAGAGTCTCCATTCTCACTGATTTTGGGTACACATAAGATTACTCCTAAGAAAATGGAAAAGGGGAAAGAAGAATCCATGTTTAAGTTTCCTTTTTATCAAATGAAATCCTTGGCTAGAATTTTTTTTTCTTCCTTTCCTTTAATAGCAATTACTTTTCAGGGAAAACAAAAGGAGCACTAAGGAAACCTGTTGCCCACAAATTTCATTCTTCTTACTTGACATTGTTTTGGAGGAATCTATTGAACTCTTTTATTGTCCAAGTACCAATCCCCATGAATTAGTGCTTTGTGCAATGCTTGGTTGAAATATTAGTCATTCTCAAGGCAGATATCAAGGCCTTCCCATGAGTTTCTTAGAATGCCTTTTTTTTTTTTCTTTAAAGGAAGAAAATATAACTAGTAAAGAATTGTTGAGATTGTGCTAATAACACACTTGTTTCAGTGTATTCAAATTAGCAGAAATACATAGGAATGCATTGTGAAGAGAAGGTAGGGTAAAACAGAAAGGTGATGATTATTTTTACTGGCGTTAAGCTTTTACAAATTTTTCAACAGCAAAACGGATGAGTTACAAGAATATGTTATTTTTAGCTATAATTATAGAAAGATTACTAGAAATGCTAATTCAGATAATAAATTTTGCAACAAGATATCAACAGAAGGGAAAAATCATGATAGCACACATACTATATAACATTAATTTTTAAAAATAAAGCTTTTTATCTTTGAAAGTATAAGCTATTGAAAGTCATTGTCTATTAACATTTTCCTAATGAGATACATGAAAGATAACAGCACTTGCATGTAGTTGGTCCCTATGAATATAATCTTTATAAATTTAAAATGGAAATAGGATAAGAATGATGCCTTAGCCTCTTAAGTTGCTTTTTATACTTTTTTAATTTTTATGTATTGTCTCAGTAGTAGTTATTCTGCTACTATTATAATTATCTCACGTGTATGTGTGTGTGTTTATATTTGCTCAAATACACACTGATATACATATACACAAATATATATGTGTATGTATAGAGAGGGAGACAGACAGACATCAAGACAATTAATATTTCCTTTTAAATGTTTTTCATCCTTATTTCTTAGGAGTTGGTACCTGAGTATACCAAGTAGAAAAAAACATGTGCAATACAGCCTCCTTAGGGATTCATGGATTTAGATTATATAAGAGGACAGATAATTGTGTTGACATTACAAAGAGGCAAATTTGTACTGAATATCAATAAAAAGTCTTTTCAGTTAAAACTATCTTAGAATTAAATAGTTGCCTCTATCATGGTTTCCCCAATTCTGGAAGTCCTCAAGGATTTGCTAGATGAACATTTCCTAAATGTGTTTAGATGGAATTCTAGTACTAATATGATCTCTTTCAGCTCCAAGATTCTGTGATTCAGTTTTTCTCATCATTAGAACATCTTTCCTCCAGCTACCAAAATAATCTTTTTAACAAAAAGTTCTGATACTCTTTTGCTCCAAAATCATCTGTGGCTTCCATTGTCTTTAGGATAAAATGAAAACTTTTAAATTTGACATTGAAGGCCTTTCACAATATGGATTCACCATTCTTTTTTAAAAACTTAATCTACTTACATGTTTTGTGTTTTGGACACAGAGTTCTAACTGGTCTCCTAATTATCCTTTAATCTTTCCTTCTACCCCTTTCTTTGTGTATTCATGTAATCCATCTGCAGCCCCAGAGTATGCTGAAGTCAGCTTTTACTTTCTGTAAAGTCTGTAAACCAAGGTTCAATTTATTGTTTCATCAATCATGAGCATTAAATATATTTTTAATAAATTTATTTTTTAGTAAAGCTTTTTATTTATAAAATATATGCATGTGTAATTTTTCTACATTGATCCTTGCAAAACTTTCTGTTCCAAATTTTTCCCTCCTTTCTCCCACCTCCCCTCCCCTAGGTGGCAGGCAGTTCAACACATGTTAAATATGTTAAAATATATGTTAAATCCAATATATGTATACATATTTATAGTTATCTTCCTGCACAAGAAAAATCGGTTCTAGGGAAAAAAAAAAAAAAACCTGAGAAGGAAAACTAAAATGCAAGCAAACAATAACAGAAAGCATGAAAATGCTATGTTGTGGTCCACACCCAGTTCCTTTAGTTCTCTCTCTGGGTGTAGATGGCTCTCTTCATCACTGAACAATTGGATCTGGTTTGAATCATTTCATTGTTGAAAAGAGCCATGTCCATCAGAATTGATCGTCGTATAGTCTTGTTGTTGCCATATACAATGATCTCCTGCTCATTTCACTCAGCATCAATTCCTGTAAGTCTCTCCAAGTCTTTCTGATATCATCCTGCTGGTCATTTCTTCTAGAACAATAATATTCCATAATATTCACATGCCATAAATTATTCAACCATTCTCCAACTGATGGGCATCCACTCACTTTCCAGTTTCTGGCCACTACAAAAAAGGCTATCACAAACATTTTTGCACATGTGGGTCCCTTTCCCTCCTTTAATATCTCTTTGGAATATAGGCCCAATAGAAACACTGCTGGATCAAAGGGTAGAGCATTAAATTTAAAAGCATGGCATACATACCATACTCCACCCCCCCTCTCCCAAAGACAGACCTGGTTGTTAAATATTTATCATCACATCTCTGATTACAATCTACTCTCTCCTGATGTCCCCACATTAAAAGTCATTTGCTTTTTTCAAGGCTTAGTTTGCTTGGTACCACACCCATAAAGATTCTTATTCCCCTAGATGAAAGTTATTTCTCCCTCTTCAACTTTTCCCATAGCACTTTGTTCCAATCAATCCTACTTCCTATGATATTTATTTCTGTACATGTTATACCTTGCTAATTAGATTTTGTCAGCTCCTTTAGGGCAGAGATTTTAACATTTTTCATTTTTGTATCCCTGGCACCTATCACAGTGCCTTGTACATACCAAGCACAATAAGTTTTTAATGGAATAGAAAAAAAAATAATAATGTGCTATTACTCACTGGAAAAACTAAACAAATAAAATGGGAGGGGAAGAAATGTTTGAAGAAAGGTACAAAATATCTGTCTCCAGAGAAAGAACTGGTGGATACTGATTGCAAATCCAAGAATTCTTATTCATTCTCATTCTCATTCTCTCTCTCTCTCTCTCTCTCTCTCTCTCTCTCTCTCTCTCTCTCTCTCTCTCTCTCGTTTTCTTTCACAGCCTGACTTACTTGAAAACATATTTTGCATGTTTTGGTTATAAAACATATATAACCTATGTCAAATTGCTAGTCTCAGCAAGAGAGGCAGGAGAGGAAGGGAGAAAATTTGGAGCTCAAAATTTGAAAAAAAGAATATTAAAACTTTTATATGTAATTGGGAAAAACATTAAATTTAAAAATTTTAAAGGCACCAAAGTTGCATAAAATTCTATGATTTTTAACTTAGGTGATCAAAAATTAAAAGGATGCTTGTTGGAAAATGCATGGCAACATTAATCCACTTTGTGGTTTTGTGGTGTTCAATCTGTAATTATAGAAAATTAACCACATTTCCCCAGACTTTTTCTATTCCTAGTTTAGAAAACACTGAACCCCTACTCAGATGAATATATTTCAAGTACACTTGAAAAAATGCTTAATCTTTCTACTTTATAGTTACTCGTTTGTCTTTTAGTTGAAATAATATTGAGGATTCCAGTCCTACTACCAAGACCTCAGCTTCTTTCTCATCCATAGAAAACTTGTCTTTGGTTGATTAGCATAGTAATAGCAAGATTTAAGTCTAATGTGGTCATATAGGCTTCTCCTTTCCCCATGTTCACAGGTTTCATCAAAGTTTTTCATCATGTGTTTCACATATACATGTCTTTAATCATGCACACCAAAAAAAAAATTACAAATACAAATACATAAGACAATTGCATTTGGAGTTGTAGGATCTGAGTTTAAATTGTGGCTACTATTTAATATCAATTTTTAAATGACCCATTTTCTAATATCCCTTAGAGTTCAAATAAATGGTATCTGAAGTACCTTTTAGCCAGAAGTTCTTAACCTGGGGTTTAGAAACTTTATATATACATATATATACACACACACATACACACATACATGTATTTTTGTGTAAACATATGTGTATTTGTGTGTGCGTGTATATATATTTAATAACTATTATTGCAATATAATTGTAATTCTATGTATTTTTATTTTATGCTTTTGTAAATATCACTCTGGGAAGAGGTCCATGGATTCCACTAGCTGCCAAAAAAGGCTAAGGACCCCTATCTAACTCTAAAACTTTTAATATTAATGTGGTCATTTTGATTATCCCTACATCCATGGATATAATTTTTTAAAGCAAGCTTTTAATTGATAACTTTTGACTTCTATGTCACTGTAGTTTCCTCCAGTATCTTTTCTCCTCCCTTTCCTAGAAATCTATCTCATATAACAAGTAGGATTTATTTTAAAATTAATAAAAAGAAGAGGAAAAAATCAGCACAAGTGATCAATATTTTGAAAGAATCTAAAAACTACCTTTTGTAACACCTATGGTCTGTGGATATTTAAAAGTAATCATCTGTTTCAGATGCATATAAACCCTTATTTCCAACAAATTGTTCCAATTCAGGCCAGAATAAATCACATGACATCATGGTAAAGCAGAAGTAAGTTACTTAGTAATGATGATGATAATGGTTAACATAAATAAAACTTTTTAAGTTTTCACTTTTACATGACTTATCTCACTTGATTTTAAATTACATTTACATAAATTAGCATGCAGAGTAAATAACTGGGAGTTTGGTTCACTAAGTAGCTTTCTCACCACCCAATTCCTAAAGCTACCAGCTTCTCACACATGTTTTCTGTGGACCAAAGGTCTCCATTCCTGATTAGCTACTCTTAGCTTCTCTCCCTCCCTTTACAACATAATGGGAACAGCTCAATTTAAGTCATTCTCAGTAGGACATTGGCTTAGTGTCTGAAACAGCAGGTTTGTTGGCCTTCTAAGCTGGGCTAGGAATAGTCATGGCACATTGTCAGCATGGGAGCAAGGAAAACTTATTGAGTATTTTGCTTCCCTTTAACAGAAAGGCTGGAGAGTATTGTAGACATATCTGAGCATCATCTTGCAGGCCAGGAACCAAAAGAGTGGATCATCTTGGCCAGAGCCAGTATACTATTTCATCCTTGTCTCCCCTGGCTCTTTCACTGAGATTCAAATGTTTTTCTCGCCCCGTTGTGGTTCCTGTCTGTTCAAATTGGGCACACTGAAAGCTGCTAGTTTTCATCCAGTTTCCAAAAAGCCATGGGGTAGATTTGTCTCCCTTGCAATTGAAATGTCTTGTCATCTCTAAAAAATGAAGCAAGCTTATGCCTTCTTAGAGTGGGTGCAAAGTGTCATTTAAAAGCAGTCTTACATTTAGGTGGGATATAAAACTGAAGAGTGTTGTAATTTGATGATCGCCCTTCACAGATCTGAAACCAAGATTCAGAAAATGTTGGTTCTAACCTCAAGTCATTTACTGAGTTTTATGACCTTGGGCAAGCATTGTTCCATTTCTATGATGCAAGTTTCCTCAATCTGTAAAATAAGAAGGAAATCTCTAAGGTTCTTCTAGCTTAAAGATTCCATCATGCCATGATAATATCACTCCCTCCTATCTGCTGTGGTAGCTAAAATTCCTACATTAAGCACTTTGGTTTAAAGTCTCAATAAAAATTTTTTAAAAAAATCTTTTAAGAGTAGCAACCACAGATCATTAAAGGAATAGAAAAGTCTGAAGCACAAGTGCTAGTCAGGATGGCATACCATAGACGAGTTTGCTGTTATAGTGGGAAGCTGTGTCTAGAGAATAAGTAGCACTGGGGACCTGTGAATGAGAGCAGGGATACTGGAAAGCATAAGCACATTTTTCCTAGGTTCTAATCCTTTAGTAACTAATTTGCACAGACTACTTCTGGGGGATAGATCAAAAAAAAATAAGTTTTCATCAAGATTGACTCACTACCTAGGGGGTTTTGCTTTCAGTGGAAGGGTTAGGAACATTCATCAAGTTTCATATTACATAGTGATAAAATTCTTTCGGACTACAAAAAAAAAAAAAGATGGCCTGATGTCCAAAAACTATTTCTCCAGCCCAAAAAATAGAGGGGAAGTTTAACTGAATTCTCAGAAAAAATAGCTTAATATTTCAAAGAAGGCATACACACACACAGAGGCGAGGAGTGAAAGGGAGGAGGGGGAGACAGAGTGATAAGGGGGAAGAGGGGGGAGATGGGGGGGAGGGACAGGAGAAAAAAGAAAGGTTGGGAGAGAGCTTTTTAGGCATAATTGGCAATAATAAAAATTTAACAAAAAATACAGCATTTGATCATCATCATAAAATCTTGGACTTACACTTATATTTGTATATTTGAAGTATATTTTAAAATATAGTTTGTCACATTGAAAATGCAGGATCTTTCGGTCAATGTATTTAAAACAATCAACTATTTTAAATGAAAATTAAATTCTTCTTCAAAAGAGCCAAACCACATACTTTCTCCCCCTAAGAATATAAACTGTGATAATATTGAAGTTTTCACTACTTTCTCTAAAAATTAAATTGTGATAAAAGGGCAAACATTTAAGAAATAGAACAAGACATGGTTAAAATTTTTTTTCAAAAGTTATCCAAATGCTGTAGCAGGACTTTATGATATTCATATTTAGAAATATTATATCTGAAATATGGAGGAACAGGAATAGTGCCTTCTTTAAAAGTTAGGTACCTCTTCTTCTAATTCTCTAGAAAGGTAATAGGTACCAGCATATTTGCATATTAAAAGTTTACAGACCTTGTAAGTCTGCAGAAATACATAAGGACTAGGGTAGCAACCAATACAACTTAAGGAAATTTAAAGCATGTTTAACTTAATTTACTTTTATGACAATGTAATGTAAGGATGATGAACATGTGTAATATTTGTGGATTTCAGTTAAAGTTTTGATTGTATTCCTTAGGCCATCAGTCAATTGAAATCAAACACTAGAAAATATGTAGAAGAAGATACTGGGTGGAAAAGGTGAGGGAGAAAAGAGAGAAAGGGGAGAGAGAGACAAGAAGATGGTGGAAGAGGGAAATGAAGGAGAAGAAGATGGCTGTGATATACTAGATCAGACATATCATTCCAAAGTAGGACTGCAATCAATTAATTGATGATTAGACTCAGATATAGAGATTAAACCTATGTTGTTTTTTTTTCCTAGAGAAAACTCCCAGTTTAGAAAATTTATTCTCCCAATGTAGCTGAACTTCCCCATCTCCCCAAAACCAATTCTCCCATTCCCTGTAAGGTAAAGTTGTAGAAAGTTATCTAAAATACTGAGCACACTTGACCATGGTTCTATTTGTGTCAGGTGACACTTTTATAGCAAGATGATCAGCATATTTTGATATTTCCTGAAGTGATAGCACAGTACTGATGTACTGTAAATTCTAAGTACTTGTTCTTTTCTAGACAGATGTGAATATAGTAGAAAATTGGTTGGGCTTACCTCTAGAAAGTCCTGGATTCACATTCTTCTACAAACTCTTAGATGTGTGATTCTGGGCAAGGAATTTAACTTCTCTCAATCTTACTTTCCTCATCTGGAGAATGAGAATAATAATAGCACTTACTAAATAATAATAATAGTGATAATAATAATGATAACAAATAATAGTCAACATATATAGCACTTTAACATTTACAAATATAACATTTACAAATATTAACTCATCTATCTTTATAACAACCCTGTGAAGCAGGTGATATAATTATTCCCCTTTCCTAGATGAGGAAAATGAGGCAGTCTACTACCTTAAATAAAATCTTGATCATTTTTTTATGTAGACTCCTGCAAAGGCCTACTAATTGGTCTCCCTGTCTTAAATCTCTCCCCATGTGTCTTATATATTGCTGCTAAAGTAATTACTCTTGCTTATTTCTCTATAACCTCCAGCATCCTAAAAGTTTTTCACAGAAAGAATTATCTGATTATGCCTTTGATATTGTGTACTTGTGCAGCTTATTTATTTTTTTTTATTTTAGCCATTCTGATGCAGGTATTTGACATTATCTATCCCTTACAACTTTATATCTTCTGAAAAAATTTTTAAGTATATCACCTTTATTTTCATCCAAGTCATTGATGGAAATAGCTACTAAAATTGGCTTCGGAACAAATTTTTGCATCATTGACTCCATCTCCTTTTCTATTTGGTTAACTATTTTTTTTCATAATCTTGTTTTTCTTGGATTTTTTCCCCCAATGTCTCTCATTAGATTATTTATTTATTTATTTATTTTTTGCTGAGGTAATTGGGGTTAAAGGACTTGCCCAGGGGCACACAGCTAGGAAGTGTTAAGTGTCTGAGGCTGTATTTGAAATCAGGTCTTCCTCACTGTAGGGCTGGTGCTCTGTCCATTGCACTACCTAGCTGCCCCCTCATTAGATTTTTGAATTCTTCTCTAAATTCTTTCTGGATAGGGAACCATTTAACATTACTCTTTTTTTATTTCTCTGAATATAAACCCCAATTTTCTCTATTCCCCTAGTAAGTTTATAAGATTGGCTTCTTTTTTTTGCCAGTTCATTATTATTATTTTTATTATTATTTATGAGAAGTATGAATGTAAGCACTTCTCATCATGGGGTGGAAGGATGGTGACTCTAGCTTCACTTTAGTTCTCCCCTCTGACCTGGAACCCCAGACCAAGAGCCCCCACCCTCAAGCGCCTACAGCTAGCAGCACCCCTAACCACTGTCTTAGCACTCACCAGGTGGGCTGGCTCCATCTACCCAGGGCTTTCTCTGCAGCACTGCTGACTTGGTGTTCCCAATCAGCCAAGGTTCCCTCAGTGTTCCCATACACAGACCCCTGACACTGAATGCGGTTAGGGAGATGAAAGTTTCTGTAGTTCCTGCTTAGGTTCCAGGCACACTCTGCTAGCCTCAGAGATCCCCACATGGTGTTGCTAAGAAGTCAAAATTATTCCTATTTATAGGGGAAATCTAGAGAGCTTGAAATTTCCTGATCTATTCTGACATCTTCCTAGAATCCTTGATGTTTGGTTATTTTAGGGAGTTTTTGGACATTTCCCCAAAATCTAATCATTTCTTTATCTCTTCATTATTTTTGACTATACTATTTTGCTCTCCTATTCTTTGAACTTAATCCTCCTTTAGTAATCAACACTGATAATTCAGAACTGAAGCATTGATAGGAAACTTTTCAGAGCTAATTTTATTGTAAAAGCAATCATTGCATTTCTTTCTCATGGCTGGCCTCTAAGAAGTTGGCAGAACTATATATGATAGTTCTCTTTTAAGCAGATATACTTTTCCCTATCTTCAAATAAATAACTAATGTAAATGCTGGTCATTCATATCAACTAAATATAATCTTAATTTCTTTTTAAATCAAGTTTTTAGTATCATACTATAAGTACTTATGTTTTATATCGGAAGAAAGAAAGCCAGGAAATAGCCATTAAGGTATTGTAGGAGTACTACATTGAGGAACTCCTGGTTTTGGAGGAGACTGAAAAATAGGAACTTAGCCAATAATTTAAAGTATGTACTTCTTCAAGACAGCTGATCATCGCACAATTTCTTTTTTTTCATTGGGCCTGTGTCTGGGTTCTATAATAACAACTCTAACAATGGTGAACTTGCACACCCTGCCTAGGAAACTCATACCAACTTCATGCATTTCTGGCTCCTTGTACTTGGAGATTCAGGTGATCAGATACCTACAGTAATATATTACTTTAGTTTCAGTATTCTTATTGCAGCATCATACAGAAATTCTATAATTGACAATGTCCTGGACTTCTAGCATCCTGGCATTTTCCCCTTAAGTATAGATCTTTCCTCTTTCTTTTTCTATCTGACATATAATAGTTGAATGACACCAGAAATCAAAATCAGAAAACAGGAATGTACATACCTCTTCAGGTCACAACAAAACCAGGTTGTCATGTGACAAGAATTTTCTAGCTATGACTTAGGAAATAAGCTGGGTCATCTCTCCCTCTCCTTATCTTCTCCCCTCCCCTTCCTTCTTCCCTTATAATTTCTCTTCTCATTTCCCTTCCTCCTTCCTCTTCCATCTTTAACCACCTCCTACTCCGTTGATGGCTTTTGTTTTTCACATACCGCCATTTCCCCTTATCCTATCAAAAAGACATCTATCCCCTATAATGAAAAATGTATAGAATGAAAAAAACCAAGCTAACATATCAAAAAAAGTTTAACCATATATGTGCTATCTGTTTAATACCTATCACTGTAAAAATATTGAGGAAGTTGGCTTCTAATAGTTCTGCACAGAATTTGGCTATAATTTCGCAGTATCTAGTTTCTTTTGTTTTATTACCAATATAATTTTCCTAGTTCTGCATACTTTACATCAGTTTTTATGTCTTTGTTTTTATATTTATTATATTTGTTTCTTATAGATGGTAATATTCCATCATATTAATGTATCATAGTTTGTTTAGCTGTTTGCCAATTATGGACATCTGCTTTATTTAATGGTCTTTACTACTATAAGAAGTTCTGCTAAAATACTTTGATGTATAAAGAACCTTTTCTTTTAGTATTGACCTCCTTAGAGTACATGCCAACAATGGAATCTCAAGAGTCAGATGCCCATCAATTGGGAAATGAAGATAATCATTTTTTAGAGAACAATAATAATCCATTAACAAGCTGGTTTTAGAAATGCCTGAGAAAGCATGAAGTGATGCTGTTTGAAAAAAACTGAAACAGGAGTGCATTGTACACAATAACAGCAAGAATGTGCGATGATCAACTATGAAAGACTTGGTTCTTCTCAGTGTTTCAGTAATCCAAAGCAATTCTAATAGACTTTGGACAGAAAACATCATCTGCCTTCAGAAAAAGAACTAAGGAAACTGAATGTAAATCAACACATACTACATTTCTGTTTTTCTATCTTTCCCATGGTTTTCTCCTTTTGCTCTGATTTTTCTCTCCCAACATGATTCATAAAGCAATATGTATTAAAAATAAATGAATTTATTGGGAAGGATGAAAAAAAATTTTTAAGAGAAAAAAAGAAACACAAAAAATGTAGCTCTCCTTCTATTACATTACAGGATATCAACATTATTTTGCAAGTTTATATGATAGTCAACAAAACAAATGATACATTAATCATTCCTGAGCTTTACAGTAAGAATATAATAGATTTTTATAATATACAAATACTGTGAAGAAAAGTTCTCTTCTTATCCTCTATTCTATAAAACAATCTCTACCCATGTTCAATCTGTCTTCCTAAAAAATAACATAGTAAAATAATGCATATTTTATTGAATATTTGTAGACTATGGATCCAACAATGCATCACAAGGCAAATTAAGCATGGAGACATCTGTACACAAATCTTGTACCCAGGTCCTTTAAATGAATATTTTTGGAATAACTTTAATAATTAGGGAAAGAATAAACCATATGTGCAATTCTTTTGGAAAGGACCAAAATGGCTGCCATCTTGGCAGCCACAGAATATAACACTATCATTTGGGTCACATCATACTTATAAAGGATAGTAGATGCTATGCCAATTTAAGTCCCATCCCTAAAAGGACTAAAAAGTAAAACTATAATCTTGTACTCTTTGAATGACAGCATAAAACACAGCATGTGAATGAACTTAATATATGGTTTCTTTGTCAAAGTGTCATTGGGGATTTAAAACAGAATTGTAATACTCTGTTTCTCCTAGTCTCAAAATAATTAACATCTAAGATGAATCCAGTTCCAAAAAAGGGATCCAGACTTTTCAGAGACATTTGGATATTCAGTTGAGAAATTGTTTCACTTAGGTTATTGTAGATCCTTAGACTTGAATTTGCAAATTACTTTTCAGCCTTCAGTTGTTTAAAGTACAATTAATATTTTCTGTTACAACAGTTATTGTAAGGGGGTGGAGGTATCAAAACTGATAGAAATTCCATAAAAGATTGTTGTCTTAATTTTTTTACGTGATTATCAAAGAGAAAAATTTGTCAAGGGGATAAAAGCCATCTTTCTTTTCAAAATAGAAAGACATACCCAAAACACCAAAGAATTTGTAAGAATGATAACTAAGAATTGCTATATGTGGTAATTAGTGTCAATTTTAATGACTGGTATTTTTTGCCCAAATTATGAATAGTGGTTTTTTTTAAATCATTAGAAGTTTCCCAATATTTTGCTGTAAATGAAGAGAAAAAGATAAATTAGTGCAAATTTATGAAAATGCTTCTGGGGCTTACATAGCCTCACGCAACAGTAGTCTTTATGAATTTTTCCCCAGAAATATTCAGTTTACTTGAACATATGTTGAAATGCCCTTTTAGTGTTTAAAATGTTTGCCCTTGAGGAAACTGCTAAATAACATTGTTTTGGAATAGCCCTCATCTAATAATAATTAAACTTTGTATTTTGTTTGGGTGATTTAGAAAACAGTATTTACATTTATATTTTATATGCATGTTACCATCAACTACAAACTATTTTCTGTGGAACTATTTGTAGTTTTTAGGGAACTTTGTGAGGTTGTAAGAATATAGAAAGATAAAAAGAAGGAAGAAAGGAAACAAGCATATACTAAGCACCTAGTATGTGTCTTTGGGGGTAGTTACAGGGGACAAGGCATAGAGGGATGAGTCTGGAGCCAGGAAAACTCATCTTCCCAAGTTCAAATCTGGCCTTAGATTCTTACTAGCTTGTGATCCCAAACAAATCCCTTAACCCTTTTTGCTTCCTCTTTTTTAAAATGAGCTGAAAAATGGCAGACCAGTCCAGCATCTTTGCCAAGAAAACCCCAAATGGGATCACAAAGTTTTGGATATAACTGAAACAAATAAACAATAACATTTGCCAGACACTGTGTTAAGTGCTTTACAAGTGTTATCTCATTTGTTCCTCACAACAAGACTGACAGCTGCTGCTATTATGCACATTGTGAACAAAACTGAGGCAGATAGAGATTAAATGACTTTCTCAAAGTCCCATCTTTAATATGTGTTAGGAACCAGATTTTAACTCCTGTCTTCCTGATTCTTGTTAGAACCAGTTCTCAATCTGCTTTGCTACCTGGCTGTTCTCAGAGTCTAAACATTCAAGGAGTTTACAATCCAACTGAAGAATTTGACTCTATGTATAAAAGCAGAAGTCACACATGCCTATTTAATAGCATACAATACTTTAGGAAATATGTGGAAGTATAATTGTACTTAGGTTTATAAATAATAATAGGATGTCTTACTATCTAATGTCATTTATCGGATGTGAAAAGCATTGGACAGACTTCCGGCCAAGATGGCGGAGAGGAAATACACTGCTGTGTAACCTCCGTGTTTTTCTCTCACTATCCATTTCATTTCATGCCTCTGAATTAATGCTCGACTGAAAAAAAACATACATTTACTTACCAAGAGAAACCATCCTTGAGACTCGTCAAGAAAGGTCTGTTTTTGCGCGAGGGCGGGGATGGTACTTAAATCTGAAGCAGTCTGCGGGCAGCAGCTGAAGCAAGAGCACAGATAGCAGCTCAGAGCCGAGTAGAGCGGAGAGGGGGTGGGGCGTGATTGCAGCCGTCTCTGCGGGGAGAGCTTTGCTACAGGATTAGATACTTTGCTCCGGCAGCAAGTCAGCAGCCCAGCAGAGAAGCTAAAAACACCGGGGGTAAAGAATACAACCCCAAACAGCTGGAGTCTCTCGGGACCTGGCCACCCCTCCCCCACAGTGTCTCAGCCCGCTCGGATCTCAGAGCGCTCGGATCTCAGCGCACAGGCTCCATAGCACAGTAGGACCCATGCCTCATGAATACCCTCCCCCTCCCCCAAAGAAAGCAGCCTCCATTCAATGGTTTTTTTTCTTCTGTTTCTTTGATAGTTTGTCTTTGATTATTAGACAGAATGAGCAAGAAGCTGAAAAAGAATTTAACCCTTGACAGCTTCTATACAGATAAAGAGCAGACTCCAAATCCTGAGGAGACTAAAAACAGTCCCCAGGTGAATCCCCAAAGGAGGAGATCATATGTTCCTCAGCACAGATGAATCTCATGGAGGAAATTAAAAAGGCTCTCACAAGGGAGCTAGAAGAAAAATGGGAAAAGGAGAGGGAGGCTTGGCAAAAGAGCCTGGAGAAGTCAGTTAAAGAGAGAGTGGATAAAGAAACCAAATCCTTGAAAAATAGGATTGGTGAACTGGAAAACAAAATTGGCGAAATGGAAAAAAATTCCACAGAACAAAAGAACTCAATTGGACAATTAGAAAAAGATCTTAAAAAAGTGAGTGAAGAAAATACCTCACTGAAAATCAGGGTCGAACAATTGGAATTAAATGACTCGAGGAGACAAGAAGAATCAGTCAAGCAAATCCAAAAAAATCAAACAATGGAAAAGAATGTGAAATACCTTCTGGGGAAGACAACAGACCTGGAAAACAGATCCAGGAGAGACAACCTGAGAATCATCGGACTTCCAGAAAAGTATGATGAAAAAAAGAGCCTGGACACTATTTTCCAGGAAATTATCAAAGAGAACTGCCCAGAAGTCATAGAAACAGAGGGTAAAATAGACATTGAAAGAATTCATCGATCCCCTACTGAAAGGGATCCTAAAATCAAAACACCAAGGAATATAGTGGCCAAATGCCAGAACCCTCAGGCGAAGGAAAAAATACTGCAAGCGGCTAGAAAAACCCAATTCAAGTATCAAGGAGCCACAATAAGGATCACCCAGGATCTGGCAGCATCCACATTAAAGGATCGAAGGGCCTGGAATATGATATTCCGAAAGGCTAAGGAACTTGGTATGCAACCAAAAATAACTTACCCAGCGAGAATGAGCATCTTTTTCCAGGGAAGAAGATGGACATTCAACCAAGTAAGCGAATTCCATCTATTTCTGATGAAAAAGCCAGAACTTAACAAAAAATTTGATCTACAAGCACAGAACTCAAGAGAAATCTAAAAAGGTAAAGATTAATCTTGGGAACTGTATTTCGGCTATAAAGATGTATAAAGAATACATGTATACCTTGTTCTAGAAACTAGATGTGGAAAGGACATTGTACCAGAAAAAAGGGAAAGTGGGGGTACTACATTTCATGAAGAGGCAAAGAAAACCTAGTATATCTGAGAGAAAGAATGGAGAGGGATGAATATAGTGAGTATTTTACTGCCTTCAGAATTGGCATTAAGAGAAGAATTTTAGACATATTCAATCTATGGTGAAACTTCTCCCACCTCACTGAAAAGTGAGAAGGGAAAAGTGAAAAGGGAAGGAATAAGCTAAGTGGAAGGGAATACGGTATCTGGGAGGGAAAGGGGTAAATGGGGGGGGGGACTCTAAGGGGGAGGGAGGGATACTAAAAAAGGGAGGGCTGTGAGAAGCAAGTGGTGCTCACAAGCTTAATACTGGGAAGGGGGGTAAGGGAGTAAGAAGGGAGAAAAGCATAAACCGGGGTTAACAAGATGGCAAGTAATACAGAATTGGTCATTTTAACCATAAATGTGAACGGGGTAAACTCCTCTATAAAGAGGAAGCGGTTAGCAGAATGGATTAAAAGCCAGAATCCTACAATATGTTGTTTACAGGAAACACACCTGAAGCGGGGTGATACATGCAGGTTAAAGGTAAAAGGTTGGAGCAAAATCTACTATGCTTCAGGTGAAGCCAAAAAAGCAGGGGTAGCCATCCTGATCTCAGATCAAGCTAAAGCAAAAATTGATCTAATCAAAAGAGATAAGGAAGGGCACTATATCTTGCTAAAGGGTAGAATGAATAATGAAGAAGTATCTATATTAAACATATATGCACCAAGTAGTGTAGCATCTAAATTCTTAAAAGAGAAATTAAGAGAGCTGCAAGAAGAAATAGACAGTAAAACTATAATAGTGGGAGATCTCAACCGTGCACTCTCAGAATTAGATAAATCAAACCACAAAATAAGAAAGAAGTCAAAGAGATAAATAGAATATTAGAAAAATTAGATATGATAGATCTCTGGAGAAAATGTAATGGGGACAGAAAGGAGTACACTTTCTTTTCAGCAGTTCATGGAACTTATACAAAAATTGACAATATATTAGGACATAAAAACCTCAAACTCAAATGCAGTAAGGCAGAAATAGTGAATGCATCCTTTTCAGACCATGATGCATTGAAAATTACATTCAATAAAAAGCCACAGGAAAGTAGACCAAAAAATAATTGGAAACTAAATAATCTCATACTAAAGAATGATTGGGTGAAACAGCAAATTATAGACATAATTAATAACTTCATCCAAGAAAACGATAATAATGAGACATCATACCAAAATGTATGGGATGCAGCCAAAGCGGTAATAAGGGGAAATCTCATATCTCTAGAGGCCTATTTGTATAAAATAGAGAAAGAGAAGGTCAATGAATTGGGCTTGCAACTAAAAATGCTAGAAAAGGAACAAATTAAAAACCCCCAATCAAACACTAAACTTGAAATTCAAAAAATAAAAGGAGAGATCAATAAAATTGAAAGTAAAAAAACTATTGAATTAATTAATAAAACTAAGAGTTGGTTCTATGAAAAAACCAACAAAATAGACAAACCCTTAGTAAATCTGATTAAAAAAAGGAAAGAGGAAAATCAAATTGTTAGTCTTAAAAATGAAAAGGGAGAACTCACCACTAACGAAGAGGAAATTAGAGCAATAATTAGGAGTTACTTTGCCCAACTTTACGCCAATAAATTCGACAACTTAAATGAAATAGAAGAATACCTCCAAAAATATAACTTGCCTAAACTAACAGAGGAAGAAGTAAATATCCTAAACACTCCTATCTCAGAAAAAGAAATAGAACAAACTATCAATCAACTCCCTAAGAAAAAAACCCCAGGACCAGATGGATTTACATCTGAATTCTATCAAACATTTAAAGATCAATTAACTCCAATGCTAAATAAACTATTTGAAGAAGTAGGGATTGAAGGAGTCCTACCAAACTCCTTTTATGACACAGATATGGTACTGATACCTAAACCAGGTAGGCTGAAAACAGAGAAAGAAAATTATAGACCAATCTCCCTAATGAATATTGATGCTAAAATCTTAAATAAAATATTAGCAAAAAGATTACAGAAAATCATCCCCAGGATAATACACTATGACCAAGTAGGATTTATACCAGGAATGCAGGGCTGGTTCAATATTAGGAAAACTATTAACATAATTGACTATATCAACAACCAACCAAACAAAAACCATATGATCATCTCAATAGATGCAGAAAAAGCATTTGATAAAATCCAACAGCCATTCCTAATAAAAACACTTGAGAGCATAGGAATAAAAGGACTTTTCCTTAAAATAGTTAGGAGCATATATTTAAAACCATCAGTAAGCATCATATGCAATGGGGAAAAACTGGAACCTTTCCCAGTAAGATCTGGAGTGAAGCAAGGTTGCCCACTGTCACCATTATTATTCAATATTGTATTAGAAACACTAGCCTCGGCAATAAGAGTCGAGAAAGATATTAAAGGAATTAGAGTAGGCAATGAGGAAACCAAACTATCACTCTTTGCAGATGATATAATGGTATACCTAGAGAACCCCAGAGATTCTACTAAAAAGCTACTAGAAATAATTCATAATTTTAGCAAAATAGCAGGATACAAAATAAATCCCCATAAATCCTCAGCATTCTTATACACCACCAACAAAATCCAAGAGCAAGAGATACAAAGAGAAATTCCATTCAAAATAACTGTTGATAGCATAAAATATTTGGGAATCTACCTACCAAAGGAAAGTCAGGAATTATATGAGCAAAATTACAAAAAAGTTTTCACACAAATAAAGTCAGACTTAAATAACTGGAAAAATATTAAGTGCTCTTGGATAGGCCGAGCGAATATAATAAAGATGACAATACTCCCTAAACTAATCTATTTATTTAGTGCTATACCAATCAGACTTCCAAGAAAATATTTTAATGATTTAGAAAAAATAACAACAAAATTCATATGGAACAATAAAAAGTCGAGAATATCAAGGGAATTAATGAAAAAAAAAATCAAATGAAGGTGGTCTAGCTGTACCTGATCTAAAATTATATTATAAAGCAGCAGTCACCAAAACCATTTGGTATTGGCTTAGAAATAGATTAGTTGATCAGTGGAAAAGGTTAGGTTCACAAGACAGAATAGTCAACTATAGCAATCTAGTGTTTGACAAACCCAAAGATTCTAAATTTTGGGATAAGAATTCATTATTTGATAAAAACTGCTGGGATAACTGGAAATTAGTATGGCAGAAATTAGGCAAGGACCCACACTTAACACCACATACCAAGATAAGATCAAAATGGGTCCATGACCTAGGCATAAAGAACGAGATTATAAATAAATTAGAGGAACATAGGATAGTTTATCTCTCAGACTTGTGGAGGAGAAAGAAATTTGTGACCAAAGATGAACTAGAGACCATTACCAATCACAAAATAGAAAATTTTGATTATATCAAATTAAAAAGCCTTTGTACAAACAGAATGAATGCAAACAAGATTAGTAGGGAAGCAACAAACTGGGAAAACATCTTTACAATTAAAGGTTCTGATAAAGGCCTCATTTCCAAAATATATAGAGAACTGACTCAAATTTATAAAAAATCAAGCCATTCTCCAATTGATAAATGGTCAAAGGATATGAACAGACAATTTTCAGATGAAGAAATTGAAACTATTACCACTCACATGAAAGAGTGTTCCAAATCACTATTGATCAGAGAAATGCAAATTAAGACAACTCTGAGATATCACTACACACCTGTCAGATTGGCTAAGATGACAGGAAAAAATAATGATGAATGTTGGAGGGGATGCGGGAAAACGGGGACACTGATGCATTGTTGGTGGAGTTGTGAACGAATCCAGCCATTCTGGAGAGCAATCTGGAATTATGCCCAAAAAATTATCAAACTGTGCATACCCTTTGATCCAGCAGTGTTTCTATTGGGCTTATACCCCAAAGAGATACTAAAAAAGGGAAAGGGACCGGTATGTGCCAAAATGTTTGTAGCAGCCCTGTTTGTAGTGGCTAGAAACTGGAAAATGAATGGATGCCCATCAATTGGAGAATGGCTGGGTAAATTGTGGTATATGAATGTTATGGAATATTATTGCTCTGTAAGGAATGACCAGCAGGATGAATACAGAGAGGCTTGGAGAGACCTACATGGACTGATGCTCAGTGAGATGAGCAGAACCAGGAGATCATTATACACTTCAACAACGATATTGTATGAGGATGTATTCTGATGGAAGTGGATTTCTCTGACAAAGAGACTTAACTGAGTTTCATTGGATAAATGATGGACAGAAACAGCTATACCCAAAGAAGGAATACTGGGAAATGAATGTGAACTATTTGATTTTTGATTTTCTTCCCGAGTTATTTTTACCTTCTGAATTCAACTCTCCCTGTGCAGTGGGAGAACTGTTCGGTTCTGCAAATATGTATTGTATCTAGGATATACTGCTACATATTTAACATATATAGGACTGCTTGCCATCTTGGTGGGGGGGAGGAGGGAGGGAGGGGAAAAAACGAAACATAAGTGATTGCAAGGGATAATGCTGTGTAAAAATTATCCTGGCATGGATTCTGTCAATACAAAGTTATTATTAAATAAAATTAAATTAAAAAAAAAAAAGAAAAGCATTGGACAATAAAGTTTGGAGGTAGCAGGAATAACTATAATTATATTACAATATAAAATACAACATGCCAGGCATTAAACCTCAGATCAGTAGGATCTCGAGCCTAAAATATCAAACTCCTATTGAGGAAAATAAAGAATAGGCTGTATGCTGCTAAATATTTTTTTCTTTCTTGTAATCAACCCTCTATGATGTATAATTTTATTTTACATTTTTACCTATTTTAAAATGAAGATACAATAATTATATTCTACAAATGAGTGACAGGAGTTGAATTTTTCTTCTTTTCTACTCTGATTTCCCCTTTTGCTTTCTAGAATGAATTGAAAGAATAGAAAAAATAATTTAAAAATTGCAGTAATTATTTCCTATTGTATTGAATTTAGACTTGTGTTTGTAGATTATGTAAAAAAAATTAATCAGAAACTACTCAAAGTATATTGGGATTTGTGAAAGGAAAAATAATACAACTAATATCTGGAAAGAATTTCAAGATATACAATATAGTACTTATACAAATGAAAAAACAAGAGGCCTACATAGACTAAGTAATTTGACACCTAGTTAGTCTAAGAATGTCCAATAATTTCATGAACAAATCATTCAAGAGTATTTCATTTCCTTTTTGACACTGTTATTAATAATAACTAACATTTATATAGTGCTTATTATGTGCCAGACACTGTGTTTAAGAGGTACCTGAAAGATAGGTGTACTATTATTGCCATTTTAAAGACCACTAGATTAGTAGATCAAGAAATGTTTTGGCTGCAACATATCTGGATTTTATCAAGACATTTTATAAAATTTTCCATAATATACTTGTGAATAAAATGGAGGAATTCAAGCAGGTATACACAAACCAAGAGGTATGACTTCAAGCAGGGATTGTCCAAGATATTCCCTCACCTAATGGGTGGTTATTGGCTAAAGTGACAAAATTAATATTTTCTTCCTTTAGCTTATGTCATTTCTTAAAGAGATGTCATGCTTTCAAACTGCTAACACTTACTTAGATCTTAGTATAAATAAATTCTTGAGAACACATTGTGGTGCTTTCAAAACAGTTAATACTTACTTAGAATTTAGTATGAATAAATTATTGGAGAACACATTTGAATGCTAATGTGAGATGCATCTGAAGGATGTCTCTTAAAGATCATGGGACTGAAAGAGCTTTGGAGTTAGAGATCCTAGGTTCCCCTACTAGCTATGCGACCTATGATAAATATCACTTTCTTTATCTATAAAATGAGAGGATTGGTCTGGACATTTTCTATAATCCCTTCTAGCCCTAATTTTTTGATACCATGATGGGATGATAGATAATACAGGTTAAAAAGCTACGCTACAGCCTAGCTGAACAGTCAAATGTGATAATAGTTGTGTAGCACTTAGAGAAGTACCTTAAACATGCTTGCTTCATTCATCCATTCATTCAGTTGCGAATGAGTTTAAAATACTCTTCCTGAAGGTTTTATTACTAAAGGCAAGCAAGAGAGAAGTCAGTAGTTCAAGAAGTTAGCAAGACTTCAGGAAGGTGTTTTCCAAGCTGAGAGCTTTAAGGCATATTTATAGGCATGGAGCAAGGTACTAGCAAAGAGTTTGAAAATACAAGAGAGGGGATAATTAATGGAACATCTTGGAGGAGGTGGGGAAGGCCTGAGATGAGAGCAAAAGTGAAGGACATCATCTTGAAAAGAAAGGACACGTCGGAAATTTAAGCATTTGATATTCATCATGATCACTGAAAAAGTTTATTGAAGGACATGATTCCCTTTGTATGCTAAGTATATTTGTGTACCAGTTTTTGTTGCCATGCATACACACACACACGTGAACAAATGTGTGCTACATAAACATACACACACATATACTTGTTCAATCTTTCAGTCATGTCCTTCTCTTCCTGACCCTGTGCATTATGCTTTCAGTGGGGTTTATTGGCAAAGATAACTAAAGTGGTTG
This sequence comes from Antechinus flavipes, assembly GCF_016432865.1. NCBI lineage: Eukaryota > Metazoa > Chordata > Mammalia > Dasyuromorphia > Dasyuridae > Antechinus > Antechinus flavipes. The sequence goes on along the minus strand of NC_067401.1, from coordinate 352,005,099 downwards.
GCTCAGGGTCACCCAGCCAGTAACTACTTGAGGCCAAATTTGAAATCACTTCTTCCTGATTCCAGGCCCAAGGCTCTGTCTACTGAAATGTGTGTATAAATTTGTATATATGCACATATATTATATTTCCATATGTGTGCATATGTATTAATGTAACAACATTTGTATGTATATTTATAACATATTATTTCATTGATATAGAAAAATCCCACACTAAGGGAAACTCTCTTTACCATTCAAGTCAATGTCTTCTTTGCAACTAATAGCCTTTAAAGTTGCCTAGAGCAGAGATCAGCATACTATAGTCCAAGGACCAAATCTAGCCTCTCAGACTGTGTGTGTACAGCTTAAAAGGACTTTTACATTTTGAAATACAATAAAACTTGATTTTTTTTAAATGTTAAAACCAATCTTAGCTCTGCAGGTTGTCAAACAGGCTTTTGGCTGGTTTGCAGACAGAAAAATAGTTTATTTTCTCTTGGTCTAGACTCTAGAGCATTTATCTAACATCACTCAGTCAATATGTGTGAGAGGTAGGGCTTGAATTCATGTCTTCCTGGTTTTATGGTTAATTCTCACTCTACTATGTTAACACTTTGTCTGTACCTTTCCCATCCACCCCAACCCTCTCCCTTCTTTACCTTCTCTCTAAATAAATAGATAGATCTATATCATAACTACATGTATGGGTCTATGTATGTGTGTACAGATATCTTTTGATTTAGTGGTTTTGCAAATTCCAAATAAATTCTAAATAAATTGATACCATCTTTCATTCCCAGAGAAAACTGTAGTATGAACACCTCCATTGTCATTAACCTGTGTTTTGGGGTAACTCATAACATAATTATATGTGCCAATAGAAGAAGGTCCTATATTGTTGGCTCCAAAAGAGTAATCCAGGTATCTAGGTCTTCTCTGTTTATGTCTCAGGGTCTTTCTTCATTATCCCCAGACAGAGATCACAACCATGTTTCCCCAATAATAAGACCTATCCCGAAAATAAGCCCTCCCCTTACTGTGTAAGATTCCTCTAAAATAAGCCCTCCCCTGAAAATAAGCCCTATTGAGATTGCTACTGTAGTGAAGGTGATCCCCTGCGCTACACGCTACATTATGGTACCCTCTGTATGCACTGTCCTCCCCTCCTCCTCCCCGCCCCGGTGAAACGCACGCCGCACTCCAAGCTGTATCCAATCAGAGCTGTAGCAGTGAGCGCATCATCCTGTTCTTCCCCAGTGATTTGCTTGCTGGCGCCATTGAGAGCAGTGCTGGGGAGTGTTTTTGAGTTCAAATGTTGGGTTCTTGTTCTTCTTTAAAATATTATAAAGGTTCTCTCTGGGTGCCTTCCCTGGAATCAGGATTTTGTCGGTCCCTGTTCGGGTGCCAAAATGTGGTGATCTTGTTCTTCTCAAAACACAGCCAGGTGATAAAAGTTCAGATCTTTTATTATCTCCAATATAGCCCGGTTAGCTTAGAGGCCTATCTCTCTGCTTGGTTCCAAGAGCTCCCTCTAAGTGTCACCAAATCCAAAGGTTCTGTCCTTCAGCCTCTGCCTCTGCTTTCTTCAGCCTCCAACCAGCACAGAGATGGAATGAATCTCTTGTCTCCTTCACTTGGGGCTCGGCTAGCTTTCTGGTGAGTCTTTCAGACCAGCTTGGTCTCAGTGGGGGGCATGCAGGAGCCCAGCCACCTACCACAGTGGTGTGAGATGAAGATGAATCTGGTTGTCCACTGAACTCTCGACTTGTAGCTTCTTCCTCTGAAAACTCTTCTTCTGCCACCAGCCAGCCAAGTGGAAAATATTCTGTCTTGCCTCAGAGAGAGGGCTTCTGGCGTAATTCCGCTGAAATCTGTCAAAGTGCTCTCTGTCTGCACCAGAGTTGCTCCTCTCCAGTCCAGCTGAACTCTCTTCTGCGACCAGCCAGCCAAGTGGAAAATATATTCTGGAATAGCTCTCTCTTCACTGGCTTTATATGTGAATCTTCTGAGAGAATGGGATTATGGGTTTTCTCCCATAGTGCTCTCTGGCCCAAAGAGCTTTAAGGGAAGTGTGAATTCACAAAGGTACAAAATTTACTTTGTGAAGCTGGCATACTTGTGAACTCCAATGAGTAAAGGTGCAAACACAAGCATTGTACTAATTAGTTCTACTTAGTACCTTGTTTCAGGTTCTGCCCAAAATATCTTCTTGTAAGATTATATCAACTCTAATTAGTTAGCAGTTTGTAAAGATTCCAACATTTCCCCCTTTCTTTTGTTTTAGAACATAGGATGGTCATGACCTCCCTGATTTCTCAAGGAGGTGAGAACCCCACTAAAAGGTGATCACGCCTTCCCTGACATCTCAGGAAGGGAGATGAAAACACCAAAGGAAATAGGAAATCAAATCAGATTAGTGGGTTTCTGAAGAGGTACACATAAATCCATCAATATGGGCCAGAACTTTGAAACAGATATACATGGTATACATAAATCCATCAATATGAGAGGCATTACATATAATTTACATAAGCACATAGCAATATAACACAGGCTAGTAGTAATGTAACAAATAACATGAATCATCCTGAACATTTACAAATGTCCATAAGTTCTAGAAATAGTCCAAAAAGGATTCCATTGTCCATTAGTTCATGTGCCAGGAATCCAATAGTTCCTGTAAGCCCTGAAGTACTGCAAAAGTCTCATCAACAATATTTCATCTCAAGGAATCCAATGATTCTTGCTATTTTTTCAAGAACTGAAACAGTCTCATCTTGTCTTAGGAAATCCAATGATTCCTGAAGATTTTTAAAAGTCCTTTTAACAGTCTCATAGTCAGCCATATGATTCTTTCTCCATTTGTGGAAATATAAGCAGATCCTCTTCCCCAAGCAGTTAATCTAATTCCCTTCTATTTACCAAATTTGGGATTTCTCCTCATCATCTGGTAATTACATTGGAGCTGTTTGCACTGGATATTGCCTTGTTGTCTTAAAAGGCCTGTATTCTTCCCAACTGTAATCCTGATTGCTTTTCTGTTGGTTGATGACATCAGAGTTCTGAATTTCTAAAGTCTCTCTGGGTGTAACCTCAGCTGTTATCATGCCCCACCTGTCCCCCAGTGATACTTTGGAGCTGGGTCCTGCCTCTCCTTCCTCTGCAATCTACATTCAGAGGCCCAGTGAAAGCCTCGGTTACATTTTGGACATGGGGTTTTGGGTTTTATTCTCTCACCCTGTCTTCTCATTGTATCTCTGTATCTACATTGGGCTCTTAGATGTCCAATTTTTCCACACTGAAAACATCGATGAATTTCTCTAGAAGTCCCTTGCCAAGAGGGACCCTGTCTTCCCATATTCATCACAGTTTGGGTATAATAAGCATTTGTGCCCACTGTGGCACAGCGTCTTATGATCTTCTCCAAAGGAGCATCTTTGTCTAGTCCCCATATAATTCTTTTGCAAACCTCATTGGCATTTTCCTTAGCCAAATGTCTAGTCATTATTTCTGTTGCTGCATTATCTCCAATGGTTCTTATTACAGTTGTTTGTAAACGTCCCACAAAATCTGCAAAAGGTTCATTGGGACCTTGCTCTATTTTTGTGAAAGCATTATTTCCATCTTTCTGTCCAGGGAGAGAATTCCAAGCTTTTATTGCAGCCTTAGAAATTTGCTCATACACTGTTATGGGATAATAAATCTGTTCTGAACTCTCTGCATACTGACCTTGACCAGCTAGTTGATCAAAAGTGATTTGTCCATTAGTTCCTGTTTGCCTATTGTGTTGGGCTTGAATCCTACATAATTCATGAAACTCTGAAAGCCACAATAAATTTTGTCCAGGTTCTAGACATGTCTTAGCAATGGATTTCCAGTCATTTGGAGTTAAGATTTCATAAGACAAATTATCTAATAACATCTTCACATAAGATGATGTAGCCCCATAAAGAGTGCAACCCTTTTTCAAATCTTTAATTTTTTCCAAATTAAAAGGAGTGTATCTTCTCTCTTTTTGACCTGAAGAGTTGATCTTTTCAATCACAGGATATGTGTTTATAAAATCAGATATATCTTCTCCTTCATTTTTTGCTTTAATTAATGCTTTTTCTAATTTTGTCAAATTCTGCTTTACAGGAGAAGCTGTGTTTCCCCCTTGTTCCATCCATGAAGGGTTAATTGAGGGGGGAGGGTCATGAGATGTGGAATCACCTAATTCCTCCTGCTGTGAAGTATCATACTCAGAATTGTAATTAACTCCATTCTCATCTGATTCGTCCTCCTTTTCACCTAGTAAAGTTGGTACTTCTTCCTCCTGTACTTTCCTTTTCATCATTCTATCACTTAAATAACTTCTTATAGCCAATTGTACTACATTATATGTATTAATTATTGAGTTAGGCCCATTTTTATTATAGAATTGACAAAGATCCTCTCCAACCAATTTCCATTCATTTAGATCTAATTCCTTTTCAAGAGAGAGACAAGGACATATGTCCTTTACAGTTTGTAAAAGTTCAGTGATTTGCTGTAAACTTATAATTAAACTTTGGCTTTCCATAATTTTGACAATGCACTCTAAACATTTTCCTTGAATAGAAACAGGCTGTTATCTAAATATCTGTCCCATCTTAGCTGAAATTCTACTTTAACTCTTCTAACAAAATTTCTTTGTTGCACTCACCCTAATTTCTGGGTTGAAGAGTCTTTTCCACTGGATCAGGATCAGAGGCTTTTCAACTTGAATCAGGATCGTAGCTTTTCCACTGAAATCCACTGAAAGGGGTCTGTCAGCCCCATGTTGGGCGCTAAAATGTAAGAGTTCAAATGTTGGGTTCTTGTTCTTCTTTAAAATATTATAAAAGTTCTCTCTGGATGCCTTCCCTGGAATCAGGATTTTGTCAGTCCCTGTTCGGGCGCCAAAAAATGTGGTGAGTTCAAATGTTGAAGTTCTTGTTCTTCTCAAAACACAGCCGGTTTAGCTTAGAGCCCTCCGAATGTCTCCAAATCCAAAGGTTCTGTCCTTCAGCCTCTGCCTCTGCTTTCTTCAGCCTCCAACCAACACAAAGATGGAATGAATCTCTTGTCTCCTTCACTTGGGGCTCGGCTAGCTTTCTGGTGAGTCTTTCAGACCAGCTTGGTCTCAGTGGGGGAAGTGCAGGAGCCCAGCCACCTACCACAGTGGTGTGAGATGAAGATGAATCTGAACTCTCCACTCGTAGCTTTATCCTCTGAAAACTCTTCTTCTGCCACCAGCCAGCCAAATGGAAAATATTCTGTCTTGCCTCCGAGAGAGGGCTTCTGGCGTAATTCCGCTATCTGCACCAGAGTGCTCCTCTCCAATGCAGCTGAACTCTCTTCTGCCACCAGCCAGCCAAGTGGAAAATATTCTAGAATAGCTCCCTCTTCACTGGCCTTATATGTGAATCTTCTGAGAGAATGGGATTATGGGTTTTCTCCCATAGTGCTCTCTGGCCCAAAGAGCTTTAAGGGAGGTGTGAATTCACAAAGGTACAAAGTTTACTTTGTGAAGCTGGCATACTTGTGAACTCCAATGAGTAAAGGTGCAAACATAAGCATTGTACTAATTAGTTCTACTTAGTACCTTGTTTCAGGTTCTGCCCAAAACATCTTCTTGTAAGATTATATCAACTCTAATTAGTTAGCAGTTTGTAAAGATTCCAACAGGGGAGGAGAGCTGAGGCAGGACAACATAAACACCCGGTATGTAAGAGGGAGTGAGGGGGCATGATGGAGGATAAAAGAAGAACTCAGGGGGCATGATGGAGGATAAAAGAAGAACTCAGCCAGCACTTACCGCACTAAAGAAATGAAGAACTTCCTTGCAGAGAGAAGAACAGATCAAGTAATGATTCCTGCAGGAATGACTGCCTATCTCCAGACCCTTGATATTGCAATAAATAAGCCATTCAAGGACCATTTGCACATGGAAGTCAATGACTACATTGAAAATAGAATGGAAAGAAATCGGCGTGGAAACTTTGTGAAGCCCTGTCTGCAAGAAGTCGTGACTTGGGGGAAGAAGTCATGGGATAAAATTACTGACAGCTGTGTCGCCAAGGCACTACGATCAGGTTACCTGGACAAGACATGTTCATTTAAAGAGAGCTATATTGCTGGATGTGACAGATTGGGTCCACTTCTTCTGAAGGAAATAGAGGCGCAAGACATCCAGGATGGAATTCAAGGTATGGACACTTATGATGATGTTGTTGAAGAAGATGACATGATCGTTATTGAATAAAGGTACTTTTTTTTGTTCACATTTACCTGTTTATTAAAATTGCTGTCAATGTTCATTAAAATAAGCCCTCCCCTGAAAATAAGCCCTCTGGTGTTTTTCTGTCCAAAAAAAATTTAATAAGACAGTGTCTTATTATCGGGGAAACACAGTAGATCTTGCTGAAAAATATATCTTCCTATACCTTTATTCTCCTTTCACCCCAAATGATTCTGTGCCTGAGAAGGAGGCTGGAGCTCCAGGAGGACCTTTAGGAAATCCTCTTAAATTTCCTGGATTCTATAAGCCTGTGTTTGTGCCTTCCAATTAAATTCCATTCAAAAAACCTTAATTAAATATGTGATGAATGCAGAGCATTACCTTAGGCACTAGAGAAGTTCTCCAGTTCTCCCTAGGCTTGTCTGGATTATGTTTCTGGAGAATTTGACATAGCATTGTTAACTGGAAGAAACCAAGGGAAGCTGTGCTGCTTTTTAGGTAGAACAATGAAAGGCTTATTCTGCTTCATTGTATAATTTTTGATCATCTGTTATCTATCACTATTTTACCTTTCCTTGAATACTCTGAAGGAGCTTACTAAGCATCATTGTTTCTCCTTTGAATGTGTGCATTAATTTCATGAACAGTTCTATTGAGTCATTAATCTCCCAAATGTCTATTCTCTGTTCTTACTGTAAGCCTTTCTTCATTTAATTTTTTTTTCTTTTTACTCTGTGAATCTGTTTCCACAAGACTGTTTAAAAAAAAGTTTTCCCTTTTTTTCTATTGAGGGATTCTTGCTTTCCTGACCATACTTGATGCTGGGAATGGATTCCTCCCATAAGTTAATCAATAAAGGAAAGAGACTTTGGTCATGTTATAGAATAGGATTGCTAGATATCCCTTAGGAGAAGACAGAGAAAGAGAGACTGAAACAACTAAACAACAATTACAATAGAATGAGATAAGACAGGATAGTTCAATTGACAAGAGATTTGGAATGTTCTGAAAGGTTAAGGTCCTATAGGTTGTTCAGAGATATCCAGCTCTTTAGGACCTGATTTTGAGGTTCTCTTGTTAAAGATAATGATTTGCCATTTCCTTCTATACCTCATTTGACAAATAAAGGAACTGAGGCAAATAGGATTATGTGATTTGTTTAGGGTCACACAACTATTGTCTGAAGCTAGATTTGAACTCAGGAACAGTGAGCCCATAGGACTTTTTCCATTATTGCATCACCTAGTTGCCCTTGCAAGCAATATGGAGCCATCAAAAGCTATGCAGTTAAGATGCATAAGAAGATGTCTGAGGATGACATAAAAAGTGAATTGAAAGAGATAGAAGAGATAGGAAGAAGGGTATCCATAGTCTCCTAAAAGTCCAGGGAGGCTGTCATGAGGAACTATATACATTATGTTGTGGGCTTATTCACTGATGAGAACTTAAGTAGGAAAAAGAGTAAAAAACTACCAAGAGTTTCTAAATATGACAGACTGGTTGAATGGTATCAAAAGGAAGAATAGATTTGGAGGGATGGGAATAAAAATTCCCTTAAAGACTGGCTTTTAATTTTAAGTTTGAGATAAATGATGAGGAGTTTATATATGCAAATATTAGCAATGACCTGATCAGGATACATCGGACCAGGAGTGTAGTGGACTATAATATAATCTCATGGTCAACTTCAGGGAAGATTATCACTAGTTTTAAGAAACTCACTTCATAAGCTTTTGTTCAGTTCTTTTAGAATTTTGATTAATTTTAATTTTGACAATTTAATTTAACATTAATTTTAATTTTTAAATTTTTAAAAAATTCATTTTAATATCAATTTTAGATTTTATTTTTAATTTTGAGTTCCATACTCTCATATTCCTTCCACTTCTCCCCTACCCATTGAGAAGGTAAGCAATAGGATATCAGTTATGTATGTCTACACCTTAATATGGAGTAGAATACACTAATATGCCCTCCTGGAAAAAGAAGGCATGCTTCATATAAGTAAATGACTTTTGTAGTAGAAGGCTTTAAAAAAAAGTTAGAGTTTTTTAAAAAAAAGTTCTGGTTTGTTCTTGTGCAGCTTTTTAATAACTTTTTTTTTAAAGCAATAATCATCCAGACACCAATGTGTGAGATTTTTTTGTCTTTTCTATTTTGCCGTTGGATGGCAAAGATAAACAGAAAGTAAGCACTCAGTAGGGGATGCCTGTATTAGATAATTATTTTCTGTATCTCTCAGAATGAACTTTCATCCCTGGCATTGAAATAACATTCTACACCCTTTACATTATATTTCTTCCTTGAAAATTGAATATCCTCTTGGGATGGATGTGTCACAGAAAAGCACATCACAAAAATAAATGGAATAATTGCAGGCAAACAATTTTCAGCTTGTGTTCTCAGGACCCTTTATTTTGATTGATGTTTCACTTACTTTTGGAATCTTTGCTGATAATGTAATCTCAAAAGCAGCTTGGTTCTTGCCTGACCTTTCTATTCAGAAACATTTGTCCAAGTGTTTTTGCATGCAGTTCTCCCCCCACCTAAGCTCTATCTGAACATTTTGATCAGACCTGTTTTATTTAGGTACAAACTGATTTCATCCCAGAGCATAAGTTTAAAAGAGGCTGCAGGGATAAGATTTTTGTGTTTCACAAAACTGATTGTATTGTGCAACTACTTTGACTTAGTAGCTATCCAGTCTAGGTGTCTGGCTGTCATGAACACAAACCAATGAAAAACTAAATGAGGACATGGCTCCTGTTTCTCCCCAGATTCATAGATTGATGGGATTAGGTTTTACTCCATTCTTTTTCTCTCTAATTCTATTGTTGTGTGTCTTTTTGGCGATCATAAATTCAACTTGTCATCTGTAACCTAAGGGACAGGAAAGATTTTCCATTTCTTCCTGCTTGTAGTAGGCAATATGGACACTTCCACAGTCTTCTCAGCATCCAGTTTAAAATGACTCTTTTGAAGAGTAGGATTCAGACGGAGAGTGAGGGAGAGAAGATTAAGAATAGAGTTGGGGTATTCGTTTCTCTTCAGTCTGACTACTTTATTTCGGGCTGTGCAAAACAAATTTGGTGGTCCTACAGAGGCTATGAGGTATATGACTAGAAGAAATATCCTCAATTTCTCCCCAAAGTAGCTGTTCTCATGAAAATGTAAGACTAGAATAGGGAAGAACTGGAAGTCTTGTAAGTAATGTAACTGTTTACACACTTGCACACCTAAAGGGGCCCTTTAATTTTAGATCCATGAACCTGTATGTGCCAAAATGTTTGTAGCAGCCCTGTTTGTAGTGGCTAGAAACTGGAAAATGAATGGATGCCCATCAATTGGAGAATGGCTGGGTAAATTGTGGTATATGAATGTTATGGAATATTATTGCTCTGTAAGGAATGACCAGCAGGATGAATACAGAGAGGCTTGGAGAGACCTACATGGACTGATGCTAAGTGAAATGAGCAGAACCAGGAGATCATTATACACTTCGACAACGATATTGTATGAGGATGTATTCTGATGGAAGTGGATTTCTCTGACAAAGAGACTTAACTGAGTTTCATTGGATAAATGATGGACAGAAACAGCTACACCCAAAGAAGGAACACTGGGAAATGAATGTGAACTATTTGATTTTTGATTTTCTTCCTGAGTTATTTTTACCTTCTGAATCCAATTCTCCCTGTGCAGCGGGAGAACTGTTCGGTTCTGCAAATATGTATTGTATCTGGGATATACTGCAACATATTTAACATATATAGGACTGCTTGCCATCCTGGGGGGGGGAGGGAGGGAGGGGAAAAAACGAAACATAAGTGATTGCAAGGGATAATGCTGTGTAAAAATTATCCTGGCATGGATTCTGTCAATACAAAGTTATTATTAAATAAAATTAAATTTAAAAAAAAAATTTTAGATCCATGAAAGTTACACTGAATTCTGTATAGTACTTACACAGTTCGCATAAACATCATCTCAGAGGCCTTTGTCACATCCTCAGATATTTTCTAAATTATTGTTTGTTGTGATTCCCAAGAGCCACCTGCCAGTGGCTGCTGGAGGTCTAATTCAGACCTGTGGAATGGATCTCTTCCTGTGAGCAGATGATGAGGATGAGAGGTAATTGCTGTTCTTTGACCTCTCTCCTCTTCCCTCTGCTTCCAATTTATTTCATTCCCAGTCCACAAGCAACACCCGTGTCAGGAAAGGCTGCCTTGCAACTCCTTCAGGTGTTATGATTCACAGTTGTGGAGGCTCTTGGAGTACTGACCTGCCCCTTCACCTAGGCATGTCCCTTAACAATTGTTTTCTGTTGCCAAAATATCTCCAAGATACTTCTTAAATTTTCTTTTATCCTACTTCTATCTCTGCTTCAGTAATCTACCAGGAAGAATTAGTTAGTAAATGAGATAGGTGATATATTCATTTTGATATTGATAGAGAGAAATGAGAACCTAGAATTTTAGCTCACCTGATCCCAACTTCTCACCCAATGCAGATATCCCTTTTACATTAGTCCACTAGAATAATTCCCATGAAAAGAAAGATCACTCCTTCATGAAACATTCTGTTTCATTTTAGAATAATTCGATTTTTTTCCCCAATTTTTTTCTTATATTGAGTTGAGCTCTACTGTCCTTTGTTGTGTCTAATCCAGCTCTAAATCTAAAATCTATGACTGCTAGGCTTTTTTTCATTATCCTGCTTTTCTCTAGGTGTAAAAGACATCATCATTTGATGCCTGTTGGCCTTATGTTTTTAATTCAACTCAATACTAATCTGTATTCTGTTTATCTGGGTTCATTAAGCACCATCAAGATGCTAGGTGCTTAAGCTATAAAGACAAAGGAGCATGCATTCTGTCATTCTTCATATCTTATCTCCCTACTAGATAAATGACAAATGTGTTACCTCAATCAGATTAGAAGCCTGAATCCCATTGGAATGCCCAGCCATAAGATGCAGCTGTTTTTCTGACTTTCAACTATGTGGGATTTTTAAAAAATATAAAATGCATTTTCATTCCTGATTTTCAGGCAACTGTAAAGTCATATTTGTCCAAAGAATGCATGTCTTCTTATCCCATCTGAGTCAGAGTCCTTGGCCTGTGCCCATTAGCAAAGGAAGGTTATGGATGGGACAACTCCCAGCAGAAGCCTACTTTAAAATCGCAGCAGCCTAACTTTGTCAGGCTAATAGGAAAGTACAGATGTAAGCTTGGGTAATTGAAAGGCACGACTAAGCAATTATCCTCCCTATATAAAGCTGCCTCCATGCAGCCACCCACTCATTTCCCAATCCCTGAGAGGAGCACAATGGTGTTCCTTCTCTGCGGGAAGCAGTGGATAACTATAAGGGAGAGTTACCCTCCCCTCCAACAAAGAGAGGTTTTTACCCTTAAGAATCCTTTTTTGAATTCACTAGCAGAATATTTGTGAAATTTCTGAGCAATTACCAAGGAACTTAGAGGAGATATTTCCAGAGTAGTAAGTAGTCATTTTTTGACATCCTTTGATAACCTGACTAATAAAAATAGCTCAAATTTCTGTAACACTTACAAATTTACAAAGTACTCCCCTCCCCCCCCCCAAAAAAAAACAACCTTATGAGGTAATTAGCTTCATTAATGTTATCTTCTTTATCCACATCATCTTGACAAAGTTCAGTGACTTTTCCAAAGTCACCTAATTCATAATTGTTGGAGCCAGAATTTAAACTTTCTCAGTATTTATCCTAAACTCTTTCCTCTATAGGAGTGCTTCTATAGTCATTTAAATCATAAGAATGTTTCTCCGTGCCATCTGAAATGTTAACTTATAAACTGTTGTTCATGTATATCATAATAGTCAGTTTGTATAGGACTACATCTAATTGCTTATCATGATAATTAATTAACAAGCCTAATTGACTGCCTACTATATGTTAAGGTTCTATATATACATATAAATAACTGAAACTATCCCTATTGAATAGAAGTTTACATTCCAGCAAAAGTTATTTTTGTTATCATTATTGTCATGATAATAGCAATAGTAGTATAGAGTATCATGCCCTTCCCTACAGATGCTCTTAAAAGATTTTATTTTTTCCAGATCTCTGAACATTTCCAAGATATCTTGGGGTTTGTGGGTTAGATTTCTTTCTTAAGGACCATGTCTTACCTCAAAGCCTCTCTGATTCTCATTGATTGGTCTCTCAACAAGTCCCAGGTTAAGCCCCTTTTGGAACTGGTTTGGTCCTGCTTGACTCAGATTGAATGTAAATAGCAAGTCATTTCAGGCCATAAACTCTGAGTGTCTTCCCCTCCAAGACATATATATTGACTAGGTGAAAGAGGAGATTCTTTACCCCAGTTGCTACCTGATGATAATTACTGAATGGATGCAGCCTCAAGCTGAAAGCTGTTGAAGATCTTAGCATAAAAGCTTATTTTTAATTATTTAAGATTACTTTTTCATCCTTCCTAGTAAATTTATTTATTTTAATACACAGTTTTATGAATCATGTTGAAAGAGAAAAATCAGAGCAAAAGAGAAAAACCATGGGAAAGATAAAAAAACCAAAACAAAACAAAAAAGAATTGAACATAGCATGTGTTGATTTACAGTCTCCTTAGTTCTTTTTCTGGATGCAGATGGCATTTTCTGTCCAAAGTCTATTGGGATTGCTTTGAATCACTGAACCACTGAGAAGAACCAAGTCTTTCATAGTTGATCACACGTTCTCACTGTAATTGTGTACAATGTATTCCTGGTTCTGCTTGTTTCGCTCAATATCAGTTCTTATAAATCTTTCCAGGCATTTCTAAAATAAGTTTATTTATCATTTTTTTATAGAACTATAATATTCCATTATACTCATATATCACAACTTGTTCAGCCATTCCCCAAGTGATGGGCATCTACTCATTTTCCATTTCTTTGCTACCACAAAAAAAGAGCTGCTACAAACATTTTTGTATATATGGGTCCCTTCCCCTCCTTTCTGATTTCCTTGGGATACAGACCCAGTGATAGCCCTGTTTTGGCCAGGCTTTCAAATTGTTCCCCAGAGTGGGCGGGTCATTTCACAATTCCATCACCACCACATTAGTGTCCCAATTCCCCCATCCCTTCCAATATTTATCATTATCTTTTCCTACATCTTAGTCAATCTGAGAGGTGTGAAGTGGTACTCAGAGCTATTTAAATTTGCATTTCTTTAATTTTGTCATCTTAAAATTGTCCATTCATATTCTTTGACCATTTATCAACTGGGGAATAACTTGTATTCTTATAAATTTGATAGACTTCTTTATATATTTTAAAAATGAGACCTTTATCAGAAACACTGTAAAGACTTTTCCCCAGCTTTGTTCTTTTTAAATCTTGTTTCTGTTGGTGTTGTTTGTGTAAAACCTTTTTAATTTAATATAATCAAAGTTGTCCATTTTGCCTTTCATAATATTCTCTAGTCTTCTTTGGTCATAAATTCCTCCCTTTTTCAAAGATCTGATAGATAAATTATCCCTGATAGCTAAGATTTTCAATGAGAAGAATGGGGAAGGGGAAAATTCCAGCTCTACTATCTACTATTTGTGTGACCTCAGTAGGTCAGTGTTATTGATCTGTATTTGACCACTGGACCCACATGGTTCTGGAGAGGAAAGTGAGGCAGCTGGTCTTGAATAGCCCTTCCTCACTTAAGCCAAATTTACTTGTATATCACGGCATCACTTCCCTGATGTCATAGTCCTCTTGGAGAATGAAGAACAAATACAACAGTATTCCCATTTTAAAGACCAGACAGCTTTCAGTGATTTGCCTAGTACAATGCTATATGAAGTAGGATTCAAATTCAGGTCTTACTATCTAGTCCTATACTCTATCCATTTTGAAAAAAATAAAGACAAGGAAGCTGTCTCTAATAGCTTCTTTACTGTCTAGTTAAGCTATAAATATAGATTTCCTGTGAAATGTTCAGAAGATTCCTACACTTGTAAAAATGTAATGCAATCAAATGGTCCTTATCCTAATAATCGCATCATGTTAAACTGTGTGATCACACTGGTTTAAGGTTAATAGGTTTATGAGATTACTCTCAAGAGTTATATTTAGATCATCCATTAAAAAGTTATGGAGCCAGAAAGGGAACTGTAGCTGATTTCACTAAAAGGAGGGGGGGGGGGAACTCCTTTGTTAAATGATTTTTAAGATTTTTCTTATTGGGCTCTATTATTTGTACCTTTGATGGATTAATTTTAGGTTGTATATATTCTTTAGGTTTACTTTGAGAAGAAAGCAAGTTGAATTAAACAATAAAATTAGATTCTTTAAATTAGAAAGTTTTCTAGAATTCATATGATTGATATGGTGTTAAAGGGATAAGAGGCTGCACAACATAACTGGTTTAGTTGGTATCTTGGTAGCCACTTTACCATTGCTCTTTTGTTTAAGCCATAAGCATCAGGCATCTCCACAACTTTTGATTTTTAATATATTTTTATACAGTTCAAAGTTATATCCTTCCAAGGTTTACAACTTTTGAGTTAATTTCACTTAAAGGCATCATCACACTAATGTCATTTTTAAATGAAAAAGACTTTATAGTTGAGGTGAAATGATAATCTATTTATAAATTCTTCATCCCAAAATCCTAAATTTAAGTTCATATGTAAATAGATGTATTTACATTCATAATAGTCGCTATCTTAATTCCTTTTTCTATAGACCTATAAGTTTTACCTTTTGCTTTCTAAAAACTCTTCTCAAACAGACTTGCACAGTTCAGGGCATATAGTAAGCACTTAAGCAAGGTGTTTTCTATAAATGAGGCATTTTATATAGGCATGTTGTTGTTTGTCTTTCATTTTCTAAAAAGACCAATGATATGGGTGATACCTTGACTCTGTTGTGAATTTAATTTAATTGAGGCAGATTTGAACTTCCAGACTTCCTTCCAGAGTCATCAAAACCCAGTGGCAATACACATCAAGATAACTTATGATGGTCCAGATGCATTTTTATCTTCTATGTCTGACCAAGCTTGAAGTGCTCAACAATATCTTCTTCAAGTGCCACGATGGCTGTTGGAACAAATGGTTCTCATGTGCCCATTCCACCGAGGGAAGTCTTCACACACTTAGAATAGATAGGCCACTGGTGGGTTTGAGGCTCATTGGTTACCTTCAACCTGGTTTAGCCCATCTGCTGAAATGCTAGTGCTAAGTGGTAAGAGTTAGGGGCGCCATCTTCTAAAAAGAAGAGAGTTATCTCCTAGAAAATTTATAATCCTGTGTCTTAATCTCTGGCAGTGCCATGTTCGATAGTTCAGTGTTAACTCTTCTAGAAAGCAAAGAGGAATTCATATATGTTTACATATACTTGGATAGAAGAAGAGCCATGGCTTCCAGATTTTGAAATAATAATAATAATAAAAATCCAAAGAGTTGGAGAATCAAATAGGATAATACTTGTAAATGCTTTGCAAACCCTAAAATGCTATATAAATGCTAAATAGATTATTAGTACTATTTATAATTATTTCAAGAGCCATGGCACTTTTCATTTGCTATTCTTAATAATAAATGAAGAATGAACAACAGTGACCTTCTAGATCCATGTTCCATTCAAACAAAATTTAGTGATACTTTTGAAGTCAAATTTGGCCCCTCATATTAGACTCTCTAGTTCATTTTTTTTATGTCACATACATTTTGAACATTTAAGTATAGATATAAGATACCATTATTTATATTACTGACCTCCTTAGCATTATCTCACTTTAATTACTGATCTTAACTACCGATTTTTTTCCTTCTTACTTTGTACCTCTTCAAATTTCAGGACTCTGCCTTGCTGGAATTCATTTTTTCCTCCTATTCTTAGGTAGTCACTTCCTATTTGTCTCAGTTTTCTTACCTATAAAATGGGGACAGTAAGAATACTCATTTCCCAGGGTTATTGTAAACATCACATAAGAGAATTGTAAGGGGCCTGGCACAGAGCAAGTACTATATAAATATTATTATTGTTGTTGTTATTATTATTATTCTTTCTTAATTCTCTTAATCATAGTTTCAAAAGGAGAGAGCAGGAGACATTAGCAAATGGGGAAAGTCATGAACTTAAGCTCTAGAATCATTGGCTCTCTTCTCTGAATTGTGTCTTACTTTGTCTTAGAAGACAGTGTATGTGGTGGGGAAGAAGGACCAGTGAGTAATGAAAGAAAGCTCTTTTAATATGGTAGTTTTTGATTGTCTTGATATACATGTACAATTACATTTTAATCTAATTCAGGCATCAGTGGAAAGCAAATGTTATGGGCAGTAGGTATGTTTGCCACTTCTCCTAGGTTACTAAATTAATTGTAGTAGTAAGTAGTGATCTGTATTTAGTTATCTCATACACATATGCACACATGCACACACAGAAAATTGTTGATATTATTTTCTCAGGATGATATCACATGAGGTTGCTTATTAATAATAATCTGCTGGATTTGCATCTGGAATGATATTAAGACTAACATAAATAAGCACATCCTGAGGAAGTAATTGTAGTTTTCTAGATATACTTGTGAGTACCTCTGACTTTGCCAGTATTTCTAGGCATCTGAAACAGATTCTAAAACTCTAATTATCTCATGGAGTTGAGGAATATAAGGGAAAAAGAAGACAAATAGGGTAAAACCATAAAATATGTCTTCTATATTTTCAATGAATGTATATTAAGTTGAAAAATAATTTGCACCATTGTATTTTAGTGTCTGCTCTGATTAGGATCAATAGTTTCTGATTTGTTTTCTCCAACCTCTTGTGGTGCAGATGTACTTGATAATATTACCAGAATATTTATTGCTGTTATGGACACTGGAATCTATGAAAGTCTGTTTCCAAGTAGTAAGTTGAATGAAATAAACTGCATTCACTAAAATATATTCCCTTAAAGGATATTTATATGTAACCAAGAAGAAATCACTGTGATAAATGTGAGTTACTAAAATAGCTTTCAATAAAAAATCCTGGTATTCATAAATCCCACCTCTGTATTGCCACACTAACTTGAAAATTAAACTTAGACATAATACCTACCCACAATAAGCCTTTCAATGTTCAATTTTTAAATTATTTCAACTGTATAATGAAGCACAACTTTATGGGACATAATCATAAAGCATACAAATTTACATTTTACATTTTCAATCACATCCCAGAATTTGATATCCAGTACCTAATATTGCTGAAATGAACACAAATACTCCAATAAATTTTATTGTTTTTTGAAAACACCAATTATTCTTATTATCTGTTTAATTATTTGATGGATTTTGTTAGTGAGTACAGCTTTTCATGGATAAAGCACCTAATCTCCTGATGCTTTCTCATTTTCTGTAGTTCTTATCCATGCCCTCCTCTTTATCTTTTAGTATTCAAAGGTTATAAAGTACTATTTTGTCCATTCTTTATCTTTTATCTTTGCCACTTACTTTTCCTTTTTCAGTCAAACATTTCCTTAAGAATGTTGTCTTCTCCATCCTATTGCTTTTGCATGTCTTCTCTAGTGCTATGTTTTAGATTGTTTTTGCCCTTTGACTAATTCATCATTTTAGTTCTGAGATCATAGCGGTCCATGATTCACAACCATATGATATAACCAGATGAATCTTGGAATTAAGAAGATAGCTTTTTACAGCATTTGGCAGTTTTGTATCATTAAAAACACTGTTCAATTTCCCCAAGGCAGTTATCAATTGTTTGACATTAAGTAAGATGTTAAATTCAAAATATGTCCCGCCTAAGGTCCAACCAAATGAAGCATTTCTTAACAATGGTAAGGTTTCCCAAATGCTCTTATTTGCAAATGACTTTATATCCATCACATTAAGTGCCAGAACCCTGAAATTCCTCTTCCATGAAATCTATAGCAACATATAAGTAATTGGTCTAACCATTTACTCTGAAAGACAAAGTGAATGAAAAATGCATATTTCCAGATGGATAATGAGTGAAACCCAGAATTAAGTGGTAGGAGAGTGAGCTGAATTATAAGAGGTAATTAAGTAGTACTTAAACTTAAAAATAATCTAAATCTCCAATATTCTTGGCTACTATGCACCAGTAAATACTCCATCAATTTTGATGTCCAAATCTTACCTCTCCATCTCTGTACCTCAATGAGTTCCCTCCCCTCTTAATAAAATACAACTGACTGTGTCAGCCGAATCGATAATCTTTATATCTAGACAAAGCATCATCTTTGAATTTGAATTTCAGTCTCCTCATCTATACTGATTCCAACAAACCAGAACAGGCTTCTTTACTATTTTTTGCCATGAATTTCTTTGGCCCTCTGAAGCCTACAAACACCTTTTCAGAAGAATGTTTGTCTGCATCCATCAGAATCTAGTGAAAAAGAAAATATAGAGATATAGATATAAATGTTTTTTGATTCCAGGTTCTCCTGAAGTCTATCCATGGACTTTTCCATCTGTTCTGCCACTGAATATTCTTTCTTGAGATTCCACAGTTACTTCATGTTTTCTTTTTACTTTCTCAAACTTTAATTCTAAGTATTATATTTGTGTTTCTTCTTTCTTCTTGCCTCCCTTTCCTCTGTCTTTTCCTCCCTCCCATTTCCTTCCCTTTTCCTCTCTTTATTCTTTCCCCTCTTCCTTTCTTCCTCCCTTCTCTCTTTCTTCCTTCCTTCTTTTTCCTCCCTCCCTCCTTCTCTTCTTTATTTCTTTCCAGAAATAGATCTTTATTTCCTAAACAAAATTCTGTATAAGAAATACTATTAACCATAATTTGTAGATTTAGATATTGAGAAATGTCTTATTTTTTTCATGGTTTTGCAGCTTGTTTATGTAAACATTTGTTACTAAGAGGACCACCAAAATATTTAAGAACTTTATGACCTAAGAAAAAAATAGATAGGTAGAGTGATGATAATAAAATTACCATTGTATATAGTGCTTATAGTGTAACAAGCATGGTGCATTGATTTCATTTAATCCATACAGCACCTCTCCATTTTATAGTTGTATCACCATTTTACAGATGAGTCAACTAAAGTAAACAAAGGTTAAATGACTTACCCAGAGTCTCAGGCTGGATTTGTACTCAGTTCTTCCAAATTCCAGGCCATTATTCTTTTCATTGTACCCACCTAGCTACCCTTACTGTTCTAAATCATCAGCATTTTAGCATCCAAGGATCCATAAGCTTGTATAATTAAAATTTTCTAGATTGAATCTGGCATATTTTGTAAACAAGTTCTACATAAAACCAGTGAGTGAATATTAGTAAGCATCTTAAGTAATTGTCACATACATTAGCGATTTTTTGGTGACTAAGGAGTAGTCACACTTTCTGTGACTTATTTAAAATATTCTTTCATAATAAAACATTCTCTTTTCCTTTCATTCCTTATTCTCCCATTTCCTTTTCCTTTCTTTTCTCCTAGGGTGGGAGTTCCCTTGGGTGTGAGTACCCAAGAAGCAAAAGATCACATAAAATAGTATATATAAAGATTTTTTTCAAACTTTAAAGATCTTAGCACAGTGACTGGCATACAGCAAGCACGTAATAAATATTTATTCACAGACTTAGAGTATATAAATATAGTAAATGCTAAGTACTGAGTGTTTTAAAGTTTGTTAAAAAAAAAAAAACCCTCAAACTATATACATCTGGTCTTTTATTTCTTGGCTGCTCATACTTTTTTTTTTTTTTTGCTATTCTTTACTAATAACCATTGTTATTATCATTGTCATCATTGTTGTTATTGTCATTATTATATTCTAACCTTTTTAGCAATGAAAAAACTTAAATTTTAGTTAAGTTTTATGGACTATTATTCAGGTAATAAAATAATTGCTTTTTATAATTGAATTAAAATATTGGCTTATAAAGTCATCTTCTGTAGGCTTACTGAAAACATCTTTGGGGAACTCAAGTAGTGTATATAATAATAATAATAATAATAATAATAATAATAGATATATTTATCTGTTATCACATGACTGGTTACATTAACAAGATCTTTATATTTTGAATGTTTTTCATTTCATTTAGCTTTGGAGACTATTAATAGTTGATATGGCAATATCTATTAAAACATTATTTTTAGTATTTTATCAATAGTATATCCAAGCAAATTTAAACAATAATTTTATCTATAATTATTGTCCAGATTTAGTTTTGTTATTTGGCTGATTTTTAAAAGATATTTTCATTTTTTTCTACAATATTTTTCATAAAAGAAGCTGTCATATGCTTTTAGAAAGCTAGCAAGATTTTGATGTATAATTCTAGTTTGGCAGCATGTATTTATCAAGGTATTTGGTAAGTACTAGGCATTTTGTAGCTTAAAGGGTAGGGTCTACTAAAGAGAGCATTGGATCTGGAGTCTGAGTACTAACATGAATATGGACAAATCACTTTACTTATTACATGACCTTGAAGGTCCCTTCCAGCTCTAAATAGGAACTATGGATAACTTAATTCTACCTCATTATCATTTTTATTGTTTTAAATTCTGAACTTAAACACTTCTCTCCAAAAAAGCATTTAAATACGTACAGCACAACATCCACAGAAAGGATTCTATATGAAACTGTGAATATCCATTTCATATTGTCTCTTAAAATATATGTGTATATGTCCATACATATTCATAGAATAGAAGAAAATTCAAAAGGAAATGGAGACAAGCCAGGATAGTTTTAAAATACATCATGCATTATTCATATATATATGTATATACTACATGTATAATGTGTTTATATTATCCATGTATAATGTATGTATACTGTGCATGATATAGTGGGTATTATGTGAAGTGATTTTGTATAATTTAATATAATATGTAGATATATCATATGGCATGTGTACATACTATATATTATACATATATAATGCATGTATATGGGTATAATATATACATATGTTACATATGTATAATATTGAGACAGTATGTTTTATATATATATATATATATATGTAAATTATACAAGTAACTTTCAAAACTATTTTATGTTTCTGTGCTTCTTTCTAAATTCACAAAAATATTAAAATGGCTTTGGGGCACATTTCCATGGATAAACTCTCTTCTCTCCCAAATTTCTCTCACTAATTAAAAACTAGAAGGAAAAGAAAAAGGAAAAATAAAATGCAAACTTGTTATAAAGAAGCATTGTAAAACAAAACTGACAGAGACCTTTTTCAGAAACATATGTCTCTGTACCTTGTTCACAATGTCTATTTCAGAAGTTGGAGAACATGCTTCATTATCATTTCTCGGGGGGATATGGTTGGTCATTGTCTTGATCAGAATTTTTTGAATCTTTCAAGTTATATTTATCTTACTGTTCTAATATAAATTAGTTTTCTGGCTCTGCTCACTTCACTTTGTGCCCAGGATTATCTGAAATCATATTCCATTGCATTCATATTGTCATAATTTGTTATTAGTTCCCCAGTTATCTAAGGGATATAAATTATTAAGACACTTCATTGGATTTTAATTCTTTTCTTTTATTCTCTCCTTTTTCTTTTTCCTTCAGGTTGAAATTTGTTTTGCTAGTGCCCATTTCCTCTTTTGTATTATGCCCTATCCAACTATTCTTCCCTTGATCCCCAATTGTCATTTTTCTTACAGATGAATGGGGTACTTCCAATATCTAATTCCCCAATCCCTTTTTCTGTGTTTGTATATTCTTCTCACACACCATAATTAAGAGAATACGTTCCACTTCCTTCTTCCTCCTTAATACAACAATGTCTTCTTCCTCATACCTTGCCTTGTCTTAGCCATTTCAGACTTTCCAAACAGTTACAATTGAATATTAAGGCCCTTTTTTTTTCTTATTTAACTCCTTTAATACCTTACAATGACAATAAGGTCTGAAAGGACACATTTCTTCTCCCCTTATTAGAATATTAACTCTAGTTTTCTAGGCTAAAAACATTTATGGATAACCTACTATTTGCCAGGCAAATGTCAGGGATATAAAGAAAGGCAAGAACAATTCACTTCTTTTGAGGAGCTCACATAATCACAGTTCCTTGTAGTTGTTCAAATGAGTTTAATTCTCTAGGTTTCTCTTGATTCACAAGTATTTATTTTAAAATTCATATGGTCTTAATATATTTGATAATTTTCTTTTTGGTCTTGATATATTTGATAATTTTCTCTTTTAAAATTTCATTTTCCTATGGTCTTGATATACTTGATAATTTTCTCTTCTTTTAAAAATCCATTTTCCTACTGTGCCCCAATGGTCCCCACTTTGTATTCCATACACATCATAGTATTATACTTAGTTTTGTTGGGCAAGTTATTCTAGGTAATTATAGTCATACTTTCTCTTTTGCCTTTGAAATATTATATTACAAGATACTTCTTGGTACTTTAAGCTCTAGACTAATGATTCTAAGAAGTATATACAGAGAACGTCCAGGATGGAGGTTTTATAGTTTTGAGGATGTTGGGGAAACTATTCTCAGCTTATTTGAAATTTCCATATTAAATATGGGGAAGATGGATCTTAGACCCCATTATTCAAAACTAAATTATAGATTTATATAGAATTATAGATAGCTAACAAACCCTATGCCTAACCTCCTATATTCAGCATATATATTTATGTTTTTGGCAAGAAAAACCTACATAGACATTAAGGACATCTTCTCTGAATATATGAAGAGCAATAGGTGTAGACTTTTCCAAATTATATCCTACAGTAGATCATATCTATAGAAAGACACAAATAACTACCAAGTGTGGAAAATACAAGATCCTTTGTAACCAGAGAAGTATATTTGGTAGAGCACAATGCTTTCTTAAAGACTTTGTCCCTTGTATTTATTAAAATTATGTAAGATTTTTTGAAAGATATAATAAGATGTAACTTTGATAATGAGTGGTTTGTAATTGTCATTAAGGCCCAAATGGAAGATGGATTCCTTAGAAATACTGAGGTCTTATTCAGCACTGTATTTATTTCATCAAGTCTTGAAAAATCCCATAAGTTCTTAAGTGAGATCCATTATCACTCAAAAGAGTTTTTCTTAATTATACAAATAGGGGGGGAAAAAAGTGGACATTCAAATACCCAGTAGGGTTATAATTATAGAGTGTTCTCTTGTTTGATGAATGAATGATTAAACCTGGATAATTCCTTGATCTCTCAGATTTTCTTCCCATTTGATCTTTATTATTATTTAGACAAGTTCATGAAAAATACTGGAAAGATTTTAAATATGGATTGACTCAGTAGTAGCCCCTATGATCATTGTTCAAAGACCAGCTTAATGTGGTTCAAAGGGGAACATGGATTAGCAAATGATACATTTCTTTAGCTATGTCTACTTTCACAATTCATTTTTTGCATTATGAAGTAGTTGTCTTTTGTTGCAGTGAAGAGAGCACTCACTTGGTCAAAGTTATAGATCTCTATAATATTAAAGTATTTCAATGTTACCACTCTTAAAATTCATTTTTATATTAATTATTACTGCCCCTTCCAATTTCTTAGTTTCATCCTCCAAAAATCAATAATATATCAAATCATTCTTCTTCATTTGCATATAAACATATAAATAATTGGTAAATTAAAAAATACCAAATTTGGAGTTGGGATCTGAATTCAAATCCTACATTTGTCATTCAATAACTATATGACCTTCTGCAAGTTCCATAACTTATCTGGACTTCAAGTTCCATACATGGGAAATGGATGATAAGGACTGGATGTCCTCTAAGGGCCTTTTAAATTTCTATCTACAATCCTGTGATTTCCACTAATATAGGAATCCCAATATTCTTCCAGAGCTTGTTTGATGACATTCTCATGAATACAATATATATATATATATATATATGAGGCTGAAGTCTCTATTCAACACCAAATTTTGTCCTAAGGACATTTAGGCATGTTGACAAAAATATCTTTGTTTTTGTTGTCTAATCATTATCCTATTTATATTAAATTAGAACTACTTTCCAGCAATTCTTTTTTTTTTTTTTTAAGTATCTCTTTACTATGGGTAGCATATGAATCAAAGTTAGGCATTTGCTCAACTCACACAGACTAATAAAAATAACTCCTGTTTAATAAATGTCTTAGAAATAAATTTTTGTACTTTCTTTTGCTATTCTCTCCCTGCCCCATCTCCACTTGGTTATGTCTTACATTTAATGGATAAGAAAAATTCCAGGAGCACATCCCCTGTGAATCTGAACTAACCACTGATTACGCTAAATAGAAGCCAAGAGATTTTCTGAGCCAAAGAACTACAATAAATTATTCATAAATAGGCTTTTCTTCTTGTAGTTTTAGTATTTCCCAGACTGTAAAGGATATTTGATATGATATATGTATACTAACACAGTGAAATGTTACTAAGGGAAATGGGAATTCAGAAGTAGTAGAGATTTTAAAGTTCTACATTTTCACATTTTATGTAATACTGGATAAAACATCTTTGCCAGTGCAGGGTAGAAGATGGTTATAGGAGAGACTTAGGAGAATAGAATGAAAGGGAAATTATTTCATCATCACTGGATATGATTTGTTAGGTGTACATATGAGAATGGTGTTATGTAAGTCCTAAACAAAACAGTTAAATTGAGAAAATCTATGCCATATTTCCTTTTTCCTTATTTCACACCACTCCTAAATATAACCTTCTCAATTCCAAAGAAACTGGGCTTCTTTCTTTACTCTTTACTTTTAACTTTTTATTCTGAGTCTTTTATCACAAAGTGATAAAAGAAGGCCTGGAATGGTCTCTTTCTTTTCAATTCAATAATTCAATTTGTTGAATTCCATCCTCCTCCATGATAACTTCCTGGGCCATTTTTTGCCTTCCCCCATGAGCAATGACTATTTAGTTCCCAGGAATATCTTACATAGTTTCTGGTTGTGCACATCTTGTATATATCATATTGTTTATAGACTATATGCTCCATGAAATTAGAGACTGTTTTATATTTAAACCTTAATTTCCCTCAATAAATCTGATGGGGGAAATTGTATTTCATGAATAAAGATTAGTTTTTGATAAGGATATTTGGCTTTTATACATATACATTTACTTATCAAATCCTTCACATATTTTTCCCAGAGAATCTTTCCTTTTTTTTTCTTTAAAAAATATTTACTGACCCCTATACTTGATGGGGAATAGATAGATGAAAAGCTATTAAGTTCTTAGAATGTATTAAAAATTGTGCTATTCTAAATTATGTAGATATGTATAGGAAAGTAAAACAGGCCCTTTTCCCAAGAAATTTACATTATAATAGAAGGAGATGATACGCATATAAGCTATAAAGCAGATGGAAAGACCTCATGGTCCTTAAAGTTTAGCTGAAAGGCACATGATATATAAAGCATATTCTTAATAAAACCACTTCTGATGTTAGGCCATTTTCCATTGTCAAAATCGTTATTTTTTAGGTATTCAGTAACTATAGCAGTAGCTATTCTGCAAGGAAATGCCTGGTTAAACTAAATGAATCTAGGGATTTCTGGGGATTAGTCATAGTAAACATATTCCTAATTATTAGTATGGGGTCTGGGCTTGAAAAACGGCTTGTGATTTGAATGGAAGTGGTATTCCTGAGTGCCATATCTTGAGCTGGCTCCATCAGGTTCTGAGGAAATTTTGTAGCTGAGGTCTGAGCATTGTTTTGACCTACCTGACATATCCATTAATAACCTCCAGAGAATCTTAGTTCTTTGCCTAGTTTCTTAGGCATACTTTTATGTAATAATGCTATCTCAACTTTCTTACCATTTCTTGATTGAAGCCTGAGAAATGGTAGAGGATTATTCCTCTCTAGACAAATATCTTCATGGCCACCAGCAATCTTCAAATAAAAACTCCTTGTATCATTTTTCAAAAGAGTCTTGGGAAAGTAATCTAACCAGAAGCAACTTTCCAGTTGCAGGAAACTCGAAAACATCCGTAGATAGTCATGCTGTAGTTTCCTATTCTTATAAATTGGATATATTTATCTATGCTGAGATAACATTCTCTTTTGAAGAATCAGTGAGTTCTTCAAAAAAAGAACTGAAATATCTAGTTTTGTTGGGAATATTGTAGAAAGGTTTATTCCTTCATCTACAAGTTGGAGTATATGATATCTCAGATGCTTCAACTCTGAAATTCTTCAACTCTTTTTTTTCCCCACACACAATTATAGATGTAAGCTATATGATTGTGTGGCCTATGCCCAAAAGAGAACACAGAAAAAGGAAAAGTCTTATCTATAAAAATCAACACAAAACCAATAACAACTTAGAGCAGCTCCTCGTTTTAGTGATAACAAAAAATTAAGGGAGTAGCTATATAAATGCGGAATATAAATGTGATGGAATGCTGTTGTGCTGTAAAAAGTGATGAAATCAATAGTTTCAAAGAGGCATGGAAAAATTTGTTTGAACTGATGTCGAAAGAAGTAATTAGAAGCAGAAGAATAATTTATGCTAAAATAGCAGTAGTATAAAACAACAATTTTGAAGACTTTTATAAACTAAAAAATGAAATGAGCAGCACTTGGAGAAAATTTAAGCAATAAGAACAATACTCTAAAGACAAATGACTCTGGCAGCAGTAAGAAGTGCCTGGTATACAACAGAGATTTAAATGTTTGTTCATTGATTGATCAACTCAGTAACATCTATGATATCAGAAGATGGCTTATGAAATATGCTACTCACCTCCTACCAGAAAGATTCAAGTTGCAGAATGAGGAGTATGACTTTTAAAAATCAATTAAGGATTCCCATCAATTGGGGAATAGCTGAACAAGTTGTGGTATATGAAGGTTATGGGATGTTATTGTTTTATAAAAAATGATGAACAAGCTGATTATGTAGAAAGGCTTAGATTTTACATGAACTGATACTGAGCAAAACAAGCAGAACCAGAAACATATTGTACACAATAACAGCAAGAATGTGCTATGATCAATTAAAAAAGTCTTTGTTCTTCTCATTGATTCAGTGATCCAAAGCAGTTCCAGTAGACTTTGGACAGAAAATGCCATCTGCGTCCAGAAAAAGAACTAAGGAGACTGAATGTAAATCAGCATATGCTATGTTCACTTCTTTTTTCTGGTTTTTTAATCTTTCCCACGTTTTTTCCCTTTTGTTCTGATTTTTCTCTCTCAGCATGAGCCATAAAGCAATGTGCATTAAAAATAAATAAATTTACTACCATAAAAAATACAAGACTAATTTCCTAAGGATTTTGTTGGAAGAAAAGAAAAAGAATCATTTGTACAAAAGATTAATCAACAATGAGGGACTTTGTTTCACTTGATTACTATAAAGAATTAGATTTTCTCTTTTATTTCAATGAGGTGGAGAATCAGAAGGAAGATAGATATCTGTTAACTACAAAATAAACAAAACAGATAAAATTACTAAAAAAAAAAAAGAAAAGAAAAGAAACAGTGATAATTACTCTGTGGAATCATGATATTCTGTTCTTTTGATATGGAAGAGGAATAGAGTACAATATCAATAATCATGCACATGATAGTCTTTAATAAAGTTAGAGACTCCTTAGTTTCTGATCTTGAACTTACGCACTTAATCATGCTGCCTCTTACAGACTTTTACCAGAAGCTTAGTGTGCCTTCCTTTTAACTTTCTTGAGTTTATATTATAAACCAAACCACCAAGTTTGCCTTATTGTTTTTAAATTTTTTATAGTAAAAGGCATCATAAATATCACAGGAGTACATCTTTCAAATTTTCCCCCCCAAGGGAATCTCTTGTCATAAATAGCATACTTCAGTAGATTGAAGATGAAGATGTATTTCACTAAAGGAAATAGATGACAAGTTTCTGAACTCATTTTGGCAGATAACTTAACATTCAGCCTCAATCTGTTGAAACTTTCAAATGAGCATGTTCATTGCAATGATGTATAAAGAAAGGAATGATGGGTAGCACCACTCATCAGATCATATTCAAGACCAGAAATCAGGAATGTTAGTCAACAACTCAAACCTGACTTGATCATTGCTTTTGACTAGGATTTTCCTTAATTAAGCACCTCTCATTTCCTTCCTTATATCTGTGATATGGGAATCTGATAGCTGAATAGCAGTCTTCAATTAGCTTAATTAAAACAAATTCCCTTAAACTATCAAATGGAACAGTAAAGTTCCATTTAAATGCCCTACTAAAGAAGAATAGTAAGAAATAATGGTGATCTTTAAAAAGAATTAAAATGCAACCATTCTGTTCAGTTTTGCTGAGCTGGTTTGCAGTGACCTTTAATTGTCCTGCATGATGGTTTCTGGTTAGCAGCATGCTTTTATTAAGGAAAAATGGGGATTCACACCTGTAGTATTGGTGAGGATCCAAACAGTTTTATTTGCTTTTGATTGCCTCATGCAGGCAGTTCCCTGGATAATCGAATTCCTCAGCCAGGAGTTCCAGTTGTTACAATAATGTTCTAACAGGCTAGTCCCTTGAGACAAGGTTGCTCATTAACTGTGATGCCTAAAATGTCATCTGAAATGTTATATAGTCATCCACAATTATTGTACCTCCTCTTCCTATTTTATTAGATGATTGGTTCATGTATTGGAGAAAAGAAGATTCTTGTACAGTGTCTCAAAAGTCCTAATGCAGTTTTAAGCTTTGTTTTTAAAACAAAAACTTAGAAATAGCTTTAAGCTTTGAAAGTTTTAATGGCTTAAACAACATTAAGATTTCTTGGATACACTATTTTCACATGATTATATATGTGAGGAGAATGAAATGGGCTAAGAGTTTGTTCACTTGGATGTATATTTAGCCCTCTCCTTAACTTCTATGGCAATTCTG
Source organism: Antechinus flavipes (assembly GCF_016432865.1). Lineage (NCBI taxonomy): Eukaryota > Metazoa > Chordata > Mammalia > Dasyuromorphia > Dasyuridae > Antechinus > Antechinus flavipes. The sequence goes on along the minus strand of NC_067401.1, from coordinate 351,976,031 downwards.
CTGTCTGTATGAAGTAGCTTACATGTAAAATACTAGCATGAAGACTGTTGAGTGCTTCTGTTAGACAAATGTTTTAGATGTCTCAATAAAAGCAAAATTGAGTCGGTCAGATATTGATGCCAAGAAGACAGATTAAGGTAGCATTTGATATATTGTTTTAACATTTATAGTTTTATATCTAAAATGGCTTTGTTTTCTTCATAGAGGAAAAAAAAAGTATTGATCTCTTGTAGAAAAGGAGTTCCCTCTTCTCCCATCATTCTTTAAATATAGTTGGTACTCAGTAAATTCTAGTGATCTAATACATTTTGTATAAAACTGCGTTCTTCTATGCCAGTGTAGGTATAGATGAATTTCCATAACTTTGAAGTGATTTAATCAGACTATTCAAAGTACATGAATAGTAATGCATTAGTCCATTTTCTTTCTTAATATTTACAAACCAGCACTTAATTTGCATACCTGAATTCAAGAATTATTTGGAAACGTCTAATTAAAAAGTCAGGACCTGGGGCAGTTAGGTGGCACAGTGGATAGAGCACCAGCCCTGAAGTCAGAAGAACCTGAGTACAAAATCTGGCCTTAGACACTTAACACTTCCTGGCTGTGTGCCCCTGGGCAAGTTGCTTAAACTCAATTGCCTCAGCAAAAAAATTAAAAAAATAAAATAAAAGTCAGGACCTAAGAGAGACTCTCTACCTATTTCAAACAGCCCTTGGAATTATTGATTTGGGGCTTCCCTCCAATGGATGACAGCAATCTTAAGAATTCTGGAATGGGGATCTCTTCTTCCTCCCCAAGATGACTTAGAATTCTGCAAAAGTCTTGAGAACTAAAATACTTCTCTGGGGTTTCCTCAGAGTAACCCCAGTCTGGAGTTCAATATGATCTTCTCAGATTGAATAGAGGCATTCTAATTCAAAGATTCAAGCCCACCCCAGAAACTCTAGAGGGTCCGGTACTACTTTTGAGTTCAGGGTGCAGATGTATGGCCTGAAATACTGACCAACATTTTCTAAAACACAGTAATTACAGACTCATAATTGACTCATTATCCATTATTAGCTTATTCATTTATAAAGTAGAATCATATCCTATATGCTTTGGTCAAAGTATTCCCCTATTATACATATAACTCTAATCAATTCAGTCCGCTACTTAAAATCCTTCACTGGCTCTTTAGGGGCTTTATATGAAGTGAAAAATTCATAACTTAATTTTTCAGTTAACATCTATTTTCTTTTCATCTTGCCTAGTTCCCAATTTAAAGGGAGGGTATAATGACCGCATAGTTAAAATCAGCCAGCGTCAGGAATTCAGGTTAAGGGAAAAATCTTCAACCTTTATTGAAGTGAAGAGGTGAATAAGGATTGCGATCGCAATATAGGCAAGAAAGATTACGATAGCAATATGGGCAGCTGTGACAGGAAGCCAGCTAACAGAGGGGGATCTGAGCTGAAAAGCCATCACAATGGCAATGCAAGCAGTCTCTCCTTCCCCTTCCTTTTCCACTCCCCTGCCTCCACCCACCAAAATCATCATTTCCTATACAACACATCAGGACTTGCACAAAGAGTGGGCGGGGACCATTCTTTCTCCAAGCTTATATATTAATAGAGTATGGTCCAATTACTATTTAACCTCATATGCTTGGGACCTCAGTGCATCAACTCAAGCCTCAGCCCATTACAGAGGGGAAATTTTTTTTTGTATTAATTATTCATAGCCAAGCAAAATTTTCCTTTCCCATATTATCCATGTTCTAAAATGTGATTCATTATGAATCACGAATCTGTCAACTCTCTCTGGAAGTGAATTCTTTTTTTTTTTTTTCCTGAGGCAATTGGGGTTAAGTGACTTGCCCAGGGTCACACAGCCAGGAAGTGTTAAGTGTCTGAGGCCAGATTTGAACTCAGGTCTTCCTGACTTTAGGGCTGGTGCTATATCCACTGCCACACACTTGTCCCTTGCAAGTGTATATTTTCAAAGAAATCATAAATGCTGGAAGGGCTCTTGGAAAGCAGATACATTAATACATTGTTTGGATATATGAAATAATACAGCAATTTCTGGAAAACAACTGGAAACTACACCCCAAAAGACCTTAAGCTGCGTATACTCTTTGACATAGAATCATGTCTACTATATTTATATTCTTAATTTGATATTAAAAACTGGTTATAGACTATCCAGTGTTATGTCATGCTATTGTCCTTTAATCAATTTATTCCAATTTAATCATCCTTTAAAATGAAGCTCGCATGCTATCACTCTGTGTAGTTTACCCTCATCCCTCAGTTGGAGGATTTTTTTTTCCTTTCTTGAAATATATTCTGGTACTTGTATGCTTACATTTTATATTTTACTCCACTCATTATGTTTCATCTTTCCTACAAAATTATTAGATCATTGAGAGGAGGAACAATGTCTTATTCATTTTTGTATCATCCATCACTTACCTCAGTACCTATTATGTGGTGGATATTTGTGGAAGAATGAATGAATGTTTATCTGAATCACTAAAGACTATCTGAAATTAATTCTAAATGAATACTAAATACTAAATTAATACTAAATGACTAGCCTATAATGGAAAAAAGAAGAAAATCATAGTGTTATGTGAAAACACAAGAAAATCATCTACTAGATTATTTCTGGGGTTGAGGGACATATACAGTATATCTGTCATATTTACCAATTATTAATATTTCTAATAGCAATGTACATAAATGATTTGTCAAGAATGTTCCTCTCCCCCTTGCACTGAACTTAAATATGCATGGTAAGGGATATTTGGATATACTCAGTTACTCCTGAACAATGTATATAAATAGTTGAGTCTCAAGTTCAGTTAGGAAAAAGAAAACACATGCAAGACTTTTCTTCTTCTTCACTGCATGAGCTACAAATCCCTGTCTGTATTTTTGTGCTGATCTTTTAGAAATAGGGATTAAGAGGATGAAGTAATGGTGGTAAGGAAGGACATGACTTTCTCAGATATACTTATACCCCTGCTCTGTAAAACTTTAAAAGAAATTGCTCTAGTGATCATTTTCATGTCCTGCAAATTATTAAGAAAAATTAGTCAACAGAATGATTTCCTTAGATTTATGTACTCTGAGAACTAATTCAAAACCTACTTCAGTTTGTGTATTTTAAGAATCTCTTCAATTCATTTATATACATTGACTGAATAGTCTCTATAGTGAGTCTCAGTCAGAGACTAGCCAGCTTTCTAAGATGAATTATTTCTTTTCAAGGAGAGTTTTTCCCAATATGACATTTGGAGAATCTTCTCTAGATTAAGATGATATTGGTTAGAATTTGTTTCACGGGAATACATAATGAAATCTGCAGATATGAAAATAAGTTTAATAAACTCACCCAAATGAAAAAAAATCTCTTCACCCTCATTTCTAATTTAGCAAAATTTTAATACTTTTTAAAAGCCCAGGAACTATTTGAAAATCATCTGTCTGATCTGGTTTATTAAGCATTTGGGGGATTTTCTTTTATTTAGAAATTTAAATAGGTTTCCAAGCAATTAAGAATTTTTACCAAAGTCTGTGATGGCATGGGAACCTGGCACTGAGGTTAGGAATGAGGTTCCTAGGAAGAAAGGCTTAATTAAATGAACCAAAGTTGGATTTAAATTGTAAATTTCTTCTTGGTGCCTGATTTCATCTTCCCATCTGAAGTGGAATAAATTTTTATACAGCTAAAATATCCACTTACAGACCATAGCCCCATCTAGAGGCAGGACTTGATGTTTGTTTTGCATGTTTCTCCTTATTTTTATAAGGGGAAGGGGGCATGCCTGGACAAACCAGCTTTTAATCTGATAGTCTAACAACAGAACTGAGAGATGCATTTAGAGAGTGAATTGGCCATGATAATGCTCTATGGGTGAAGAAAAAAGGTGTCTGCTTTTTTGGTCCCAAATTCTGTATTGCTGCAATAGTGTCACTCTATATTTTAGGATATAATAGTGATTTCCTCTGTCCCATCATCTGTTATTTATATCATGAGACAAAGAGAAAGTGGCTAGACCGATAGTTTGGACGTCTGGGTGATAGGAGAAATAGAACTGTGCAGTATGATGTCTATAAACAAAATCAGATATCCCCATGCCACGGCAAGAGTTGTCCTCAGCATTTGGATTTTGTCATTTGTTTAGCTTCTTTGCAAATAACGTTTTTCTAGTTTCTTTCTTTTTTTGTTAAAAAGTATTTTACTTTTTCTAATTTCATGTAAATATAGTTTTCAACATTTATTTTTACAAGATTTTGAGTTTCAAATTTTGCTTCATTCCTCCTTACCTCTCCCTCTCTAAGACAGCAAACAATCTGATTCAGGTGATATGTGTGCAATCATGTAAACATATTTCCACATAAGTCATGTTGTGAAAGAAGAAACAGAAAAAGGGAAAAAGGCACAAAAAACAAGACTCCATAGCTCTTTTTCTAGAAATAGACAGCATCTTCTGTCTTTTGCAATTGTCACTGAATTGTTGAGAAGAGCAAAGTCTATCATAGTAGATCATCACACAGTAATTTACTTTGTACAATGTTCTATTTCTGGTCTGCTCATCACTTAGCATCAATTCATGTAAGTTCAGATATTTCTGAAATTCATCTGCTCATCAATTCTTATAGCACAATAGCATTCCATTGTTACATTCGCATATCACAACATATTCAGCCATTTTCCAATTGATAGGCATCCTCTCGATTTTTCATTTCTTACTACCATACAAAGACCTGCTATGAATATTTTTGTAATGTAGGTCCTTTTCCATTTTTTATGATCCCTTTAGGATATAGACCTAATAGTGGTGTTTATGAATCAAAGCATATACACAGTTTGGTTGCCTTTTGGATATAGTTCCAAATTACTCTAATGTTTGGATTAGCTCACAACTCTACCAACAATGCATTGGTGTTCCCATTTTCCCACATCTTCTTCAATATTTATCATTTTTTTCTTTAATATTAGCCAATCTGATAGGAATTAGGTGGTGCTTAGAGTTGTTTTAATTTGTATTTATTTAATCAATAGTGAGTTGGAGCATTTTTCATATTACTATAGGTAGCTTTAATTTTTTCCATCTGAACATTGCCTGTTCATATCCTTTGACCATTTATCCACTGGGAAATAACTTGTATTCCTACGAGCCTGACTCAATTCTTTATATATTTTGGAATTGAGATTTTTATCAGATACACTGAGTGTAAAAATTATTTCCTAACTTCCTTCTTCCCTTCTAATCATAGTTGCATTGGTTTAGTTTGTACAAAAACTTATTTTTAATTTAAGTAATGAAACTTATCCATTTTGAATTTTATAATGTTCTTTATCTTTTGTTTGATCATAAATTCTTCCCTCCTCCATAGTTCTGACAGGAAAACTGTTTTTCATTCTCCTACTTTGTTTTTAGTATCACTCTTTATGTCTAAATCATATGTCTACTTTGACCTTATCTTGATATTATCTACGCCTAATTTCTGCCACACTGTTTTCCAATTTTCCCACCAGTTTTTTGTCAAATAGTGAGTTCTTCCTCCAGAAGCATGAGTCTTTGGGTTTATTAAAAGTAGATTATCACAATCATTGAGTACTGTGTTTTGTGAACCTAATCTATTTCACTGTTTTACCACTCTACTTCTTAGCCTATATTAGATTGTTTTGATGATTACTTATAATGTCCAGACTAACTCTCTGGAGGGCCTCAGGATCAGTCAAAATCAAGATCAATCAAAGTCCTTGGTCTTTAGGGGGAGAAGTGAAGGAGGCAGGCAAGCTGCCACTGGCTTGGCAAAGATGTATCCTGAACTCTGGAAGTCCAGAGCCTCAAGCCTCTCTCCTCTTAGTCTTGCAGCCCAGCAACTCTGACCTCTTCCCTCCCCCTCTCCCAGCCCTCCAATTCTGGCCTAAGATTACCTCACCACCACATATTCAGCAAGCACCAATGGTGAGGACAGCCCTCACATCACCATCTCATCTAAATATATGTATATAGAGCCATTATCTCACATGGAATAGGTAATTAGCCTTAAGTGATCTGTGGTCTCAGATTCAAATATACCTTTTCAGAGTTTAAGCCCTCCACAATTATTGCTTTATAATACAGTTTTGGATTTAGTATGGTTAGGCCACTTTCTTTTGCATTTTTTCATCAATTCCTTTAGTAATATTGGCTTTTTGTTCTTCCAGATGAATTTTGTTATTTTTTTCCTAGTTCTATAAAATATTTTTTCTAGTTTGATTAGTATGATACTGAATAAGTAAATTAATATAGATATAATTGTCATTTTTAATATATTGGCTTGGTTTACCCATGAGCGATTTATATTTTTTCTATTTGTATAGATCTGATTTTATTTGTGTGAAAATAATTTTGTAATAGATTATTTCCTATGTTTGTCTTGGCAATTATACTCCCAAATATTTTTAAGAAAAACTCCATTTATCATTGTGTTCTCTAGCATTTTTAATAGGAATGGATGCTGTATTTTGTCAAAAGCTTTTTCTGCATCTATAGAGATAATCATATGATTTCTGTTGGTTTTGTTATTGATATGGTCAATTATGCTAATAATTTTTCTAGTATTGACACAGTTTTGCAGTCCTCATATAAACCCCATGTAGTCATATTGTATTATTCTGATGATCAGTTGCATCGATATTCATTATGAAAATTGGTCTGTAGTTTTCTCTGTGTGTTTTGGCTCTTCCTGGTTCAAATATCAGCATTATATTTGTGGCACAAAGGGAACTTTGTTAGACTCCACCTATTTTTTCAAAATAGTTTATGTAATATTGGAATTAATTGTTCTTTAAATGTTTGGTAAAATTTACTTATTAAATACATCCAGCCTTGGATAATACAATCCCTTTTTTTCACTCCTTAGTTTTTTTTTTTTTCTTATCACATCTAAATCAATTCATACTCCCACCCTCTGTCTAAATATACTCCTTCTAAAAGCCCTAGTAGAGATGCAGTTCTTAAGAGTTATAAGTGTCATCTTTCCATGCATGAATGTAAGCAATTTAATCTTGAATATCATGGCATTTTTTTTCCTTTCCTATTTGCCTTTGTATACTTCTCTTTCAGCCTTATATTTAAAGATCAGATTTTCTGTTTAGCTGTGGTCTTTTCATCAGGAAATTTTAAAAAGTCCTCAATTTCATTGAGTGTCTGTCTTTTCCCTGAAAGATTATGCTCAGTTGTGTTAGGTAGTCGATTCTTCTTTGTAACCCATGTTCCTTTGCATTCCAAGTATCATACTCCACACCCTACAATCCTTTAATGTAGAAACTGCTAAATCCTGTGTAAATTCTGACTGTGACTCCTTGATATTTTAATTCTTTCTTTTTGTCTATAATATTCCTTGAAGCTTTCATTTGGGGTTCTCTTTCAGGAGATGACCAGTAGATTCTTTTAATTACTATTTTACATTAAGATATCAGGACGGTTCTAGAACATCAGAGCAGTTTTCCTTGATAATTTCTTGAAAGATGATGTCCAGGTTTCTTTTTTGATTGTGGTTTTAGGCAATACCATAATTCTTCAGTTATCTCTCCTGGATCTATTTTTTCAGATTAGTTGTGTTTCCAATGATATATTTTACATTTTATTCTATTTTTTTCATGTGGTTTGGCTATTTCTTGATGTCTCAAAGAGTCATTAGCTTCCATTTGCCCAGTCCTAATATTTAAGGAATTATTTTCTTCAGTTAGCTTTTGTATCTCCTTTTCCATTTGGCCATTTCTGCTTTTAAGGGAGTTATTTTCTTCAAGGGAGTTTTTTTTTTCCCCCATTCCACTTCAAGACAGATTTTTGAGACAAGGAAAATCACTAGAAAGAAATGTGGGAAGGCTTGAAATGAGGCTGACATGTGGAGAGGTAATTATCAGTTCTTTTTCTTATACTTCATCATTGATGAGCTCAAAGCCAGTTGTTTTTTTCCGAGAAGAAATCAGTGTATTTATAAAAATCATTGTCTTATAGTTTACTTTGGGTTCTATAAAGTCAACGCCAGAATGAAAACCATTGATAATTTTTTAATTTATTAAAGTTTTCTATCTTTAAAGTTCATTGAGTTCTGCTTTATTCCTTGCACAGGGTGATAAAGCAGAAAACTGATTGCCTTAAAGAGCCCAGATTTAATCCAGGACACTCACATTGAAAGTTTTAACTGAATTATGGATGGCCTGCTCCCACTCCTATTGGGAGCAAGTGAGCCTAAGTGGAAGGAATAAACAGATTAGAGAACTCTGTGTGATCATTTGCATAATAGAGCTTGTTTCTGCAGCTAGAATAAACATCTTTCCTTTGGGTGGGCTCCTGGGAACTTGTGTGGAAAGAGAGGGAGAGGAAAAGGGAGACGGAGAGGGAGAATAATGCTGCATTCAGAATGAAAATATTAATTCTTGAAAAGTGATTGCACAACAAGAGAACTCTTCGGTTCGGTTCTGCAAACCTATATTGTATCTAAGATATACTGCAACATATTAAACATATATATGACTGCTTGCCATCTGGGGGGGGGGGAGTGGAGAGAGGAAGGGGAAAAATCGGAACAGAAGCGAGTGCAAGGGATAATGTTGTAAAATAATTACCCTGGCATGGGTTCTGTCAATAAAAAAGTTAGTATAATAAATACATAAATAAATAAATAGATAGATAGATAGATAGATAGATAAATAAGAAAAGTGCACCGATGTAGCATCTCTGAAACTGGAAGTTAAAAGTATACTCATCATTATCACTTTTCCAAAAGTGGTCTAAAAGAGCAAATAATGTGATTTCTTATAAAGAAAAACATTTATGAGGTAATAGAACCCTCCCCCCCTTTTTTTAATACACAAAGGCATTATCTTTGTAGAGTAAGTGCATCCAAAATCCAAAGAGATCTTTTTGTTTGCAAGCAACTGAATGTGTGCCAAGAAATATAGTGAGTATTTAAGACAACCGAAAATGTTTCTGTGTAGGCAGCTGGAAGTCTAAATAGACTGTAAGCTGCTTGGATTCTTTGTGAAATGTAATGAAAACACCCCTCTTTGGTCAGTGCCTCTTAACAGGCTCCCGAGGTTTGAAGGCAGAGGTCATCCATGCCCTGGAAAATCAAATAAAACAAAAGCTTTTATGTGCAAAACTTGAGAGCTTCTTCGCCCAGTTAATAAAAAAATAAATAAATAACTCTGCTGCAAAGTAAAGGAAAAAAGTCAAAGTGATCCCTGAATCCTTTGACAATTATTGAGAATGGCTACAAAACTCCTATTTCCTTTCAACCCAAATGTGCTATGCATATGAGAACAACCCTGTGTAATTTTTTTTAAGCATTTTTCACTTTTCCAGTGTAAGGGCATAAGAGGGTGAGGATGGGGCTTACAATACTGTCCTATTATTCTAAACAAAATAGAGCAGATTGTTTATTTTGGTCTGGCTTCCCTTCAGGCAGTAACAAATAATGTAACTCCTAAAGTGACAAATTCTGATTGCAATGTCACACATTAAACTAAGATACGAAAACCTCCATGAATGCACTTTGTCCCCCATGAGGGAAGAAATATCCTGCCTTTATTCATAATTTCTATTTATTCTGATTTCATAGTCCTCCCTATTGCAGGGACTATGAAGTTAGAATGATTGCAAATAAATAATATGTTTAGATATTTTAGATATAGATATATTGATATGTTTAGAGCTATTATAAATATATTTACATATGAATAAATTTAATAATATGTAATATTCACATTAGAAATAAATATATACATATACAAATATTCAAATAAATATATAAGACCACACATTCATGTATAAGTTTTTGAGTAAGGAAAAATTTTCTAGAATTTTCAGGGTAAAACACTTAAAAGTCAACAATACATTATAATGACAACAATTCTTGCAGTTTCTCTATCACTAACAGTGATCTGTGGGTTAGTCATTTAATTTACTGGTCTTAGTTTCCTCAAGTATAAAATGGAGAAAATCATGCCTCTTTATAATTCCCTCCACAGGTCATAATGCAATTTCAATATGGAAACAAGGTTGTAACTATGCTGGTTTTGTAACTATGACTTTGACCTCTTTGTACACATCTCATTCTGACACAATTAAAGAGAGCAACATCAATGGACCAATGAAACAAATTAGATACAAATTTGCAGGGCTTTAAACAGTTTTGGGGTAAACACATACTAGGGACTTAATACTTCTCCAAATCTTTTTATTTATAAGGTTGGCCCTTTGTTGATTATGCCAAATAATTGCCTGTCACATTGAAAATTAATTATTCATCCAATTTTCGCATTTTCCCAAGAAGTTTTCCCTGTACTTTTATTTTATTTTGCTGTCAAGGATTAGATCTCCTAAGTTAAAATTTTAAATCTTTAGAAATTCATAATTGTTTAAGAAATGCCATCTATCTTTCTTTTTTACTGAAATGTTAAAGATAAGTTCAGTATTTGTATTCATCAAAGGATATCGCAATGTGCTTTTTAAAAAGATTGTCTAATCTGTCATTTAATGAAGTTGTGCAAAATTTCAATTTCATTATCAATAATTTCCATTCAGAGAATGAATTGTTTAAAATCAGGAATTCGGAAGAATGGGAGAATTCTGAATCTCTCCAAGATATTAGTTATTTATAATAATTTCTCCAAGAAGTCAACCTTTGGGAATTCAGGGAAACTGTGTCAAGTCTGGGAAACTATTAGTAGTATAATTTGACTGAGAAACCAAGTTCCTACAGCAGAATCCTAGGAAATGGTGCCTGACATGTAAGATGCCCTTAATAGAGACATGTTGATAAAATGATTGACTGGTTAAATAAAGTTGGAGTGTTAGTTTGAATCTAGATTGTGGCAGGACTTAAATGCTAGCCTGAGAAGTTCCTATTTTATCCTGAAGCCCATGGGGAGCCACCGTTCAAGTTTTCAAGCAGGAGATTGACATGGTCAGCTCCGAGCCTTCCAAAGGCTATATTTTGGCAGCTTTGAAGAAATGAGAAAAGGAAAAGTGAACAGGGAGGCCAGTATAGAATTTACTCTAGAATTTGGAGCATTAAAAATGATATAATAGTGGTTGGAGTTAATTGAGTAATATGGCTGCCTAAAGGAATTGGTCATCCAAAATCTAATCTATTTGGGATGGTTTTGGCTATATTTTTGCTACCATTCAACTTTCCAAGTTGTTTTTACTATAGCTGATGTTAGAGCAAGCTTTCATTTTCTAGGACAGTGTGGAGAAAGCCACCTAAAGATGGTGTTGGGTGGTGAGGAGATGCTGACCTGGGATTTTAAAATTACTGTATAATCTCTCTCCAAAGTAGGTAATCTGCACAGAGATGATAGTAAATTGACTGTACAAGCAATGTTATTTGTTTGGCTTCTTATGATCTCCTTGGTTAATGGGATTTTAAATTACAGTAAGAATCTGTAGAGAAATGCTCTGCTATGCTACTTAGACTTGGGTCAAGTAATGCCCTTTATGTACATAGTGATGGATAGTCTATAAAGTTGTGTTATCCTTTCCCTCTGACAACAGCTTTAAAATGGAGTTTTCCTATATTTTATTTTGCTGTTATTTTAATGGATTTGGATTTTCAAGGTCAGTCTTTTGATGAGGGACTGTGCTTTCTTAAGCCCCAATTAACCCACAATGTTGGTATTCTCAGATCAGACAAATAGATTTGGTTCTATAAATTTTGTTCCATTACCAGTGCTACATAAGGAAATAGTCAATCTGATTCTCCCTTTATGGCTCTACAGATATAACAAGGCTCAGTTTTCAAGACTTATCATAATCTAGCTCCAGTCTCATTTTTGAGTATTCTCTCCTTACTTTGTGAGATTAGGAACAAACCAAAAAATAAAAACAAAAACCCCTCAAAACCATGTATTTATAATATGATCTTTCTGGTCCACATTACCAAAATATTAAATTCCCATTTTAAACATATGTATGCCAGCAAAACAAATTCCCACATTTACTATGCCAGAAGTTGTATGTTTCTTTGCGTTTTAAGTGTATCTCTTCTGGCAAAAGGTGAATGGCATGTTTTAGCTTCAGTTTTCCGAACTCATGGTTTGTCATTGCATTGATTAAAGTTCAAAGGTCTTTCGAAGTTGCCTTTTTCTCAATAATTTTGTTGTCATTGTGTAAATTACTCACTTTGCTCTGCATGAGTTGCCTGTCAAACTGTCCATTTTGTCATTTCTTATGACATGCTGATATTCTAATAATGTGTTTAGCCATTCCCTAATAAAAGGATATGCTTTTAGTTTACAATTTCTGGCTATTACTGAAAGAACTGTTATAAATATTTTTATGAATATTGTTGTTTTCCCTCTTTCTTTGATGTCTTTGGGTTACAGTTCTTATAGTTATAGCAAGCATATATAGTATAGTTATAGCAAGGAATGAAACAAGTGCTTAACAGACACTATGTTCTAGGTACTGTGCTAAGCATTTTATAAATATTGCTTCAATTTAGCCTTATATATTGGGAAGTAGGTAATATTAAGATCTCCACTTTACAGCTGAGGAAACAAACTTTAAGTGACTTGCTCAAGATCATATAGCTTCTAAATGTCTGAGACAAGATTTGAATTCACAGAATAATTGGAAACTTTGTGGATATAATTCCAATTTGTTTCCTAGAACTAGACTAACTCATAGTATAACAGCCCTGTAGTAATTTGACTCTTTTCCCTCAGCTGCTTCAATATTATCTTGTTTTTCTCTTTTATTTTCTTTGCTAGTTTGATGAGTGTGTCTTGAAACCTCAAAGGTACTTTTATTAAGCATTTATTACTCTGTTCGACACTATGCTAATCATTGAGGATTTTAAGGACAAAAAAGTCCTTCATTTCAAGGAGCTCACATTCTAAAGGAAAAGACATTGCCCTTAGGTTTTGTTGGGAACATACAAAAATGTTTTTGGCTTTGTGTTGATTTATTTTACATCTACTCACTTTGCTGAATTTATAATTTCATTTAATTGTTGTTGCACTCTAGGATTTTCTAAATAAATCATTATCAAAAAGAAGTGATAATTGTTTTCCCCGTTACTTACGTTTCCTTGATTGATTTCTCTTTCTCATATTACTACTTAAACTAGTATTTCTAATATCAAGTTAAATAGTAGTGATAATAATAGGAATCCTCTTTTTCATCCTGATCTTATTGGAAAGAATGATGACTTTTCTCCGTGATATATAATGTCTTCTCTTAAATTTAAGTGGATATTTATCCTTATGAAAAATTCATTTTATTCCTTTGCTTTCTAGAGTTTTCTAGTTGGCAGCTAAGTGGACTCTGTGTGGGTTGGGCCAGAGCTGGGAAAACCAAATTCAAATCCAGCATTTACCTTTTAGGGCTGTTGGGAAGATAAAATGTACCTGGCACAGAATAGGTGCTATTCAATGGTAAATAGTTATAATAATAGCAGCAGGAGTAGCAGCAGTAATATTAGTAACAGAAGCCACAGCAAGGGCAATAACAGCAATAGATTATTTGAAACTTGATAGTAGTATTATTTTGGGTTATCCAGTTCTGCCCTTTGTTGAAGTTGCTGTTCAATCATTTTCACTCATGTCTGACTCTTTGATCCCATTTGGGGTATTCTTGGCAATGGTATTGGAGTGATTTGCCATTTCCTTCTCCTGCTCTTTTTACAAAGGAGGAAATTGAGACAAACCAGGTTGAATGATTTGCTCAGATTCACACAGCTGGTAAATGTCTGAGGCCAGATTTGAACTCAGAAAGATGTCTTCCTTATTCTAGTCCTGGCACTCTATCCTTTGTACCACCTAGCTTTCCTTACTACCTTTACTACCACCTGCCTTACTCCTTTACAAATGTGGATACTAAGGACCAGAGAGGTTAAGTGATAAAATGATTGGTTAAATCTAGTTGGAATATTAGTTTGAAGCTAGATTGTGGTGAGATTTAAATGCTAGCCTGGAAAAAAAAATTATATAATTTTAAGAGAGTAGGTTTAGAGTTCAAATCAAGAGTGTGCTAGAGCTATTTTGAATAGTGACATGAGAGCAATAGTTGAACTTTCACTGTGAACATTAATACCTCAGAAATTGGCATATTTTACAAATCAGGGTTTGATGTATTGTTTTGTTGATTGTCTAGACTTAAGAAAGTAGTAAAGAAAATGTTAATAGCACTAATTAAACTGAAAAGTGTGCCTTGCATACATTTTTACCCCTGGAGAGCCACTTGTTAAACATTTGCCAGCACATTTCTGGTTGAATAGTCTCACTTCATTTTATAGATGTAGAGAATCTTTCTCTGCGAGTTGCTTTTGGTCACACAGATTGTATATTAGATAAGATTTGAGCCTTCAAATTCACCTTCTTTTCCATTATATCATGTTGTCTTTCAGCCATATTAGACACTCCCTTTTCTTAATCATTCATGCACATTCCTCAATCTCTGTACCTTTGCCACTCCAGCCTCTTACTCTGAATGTCCACCTACATTTTCTCTGTTTCTGGAAATACTATTTGTCTTATAAGACTCGGATCATGTTCTACTTCCACCAGAGGTGCATCCTTTGTTGACCCACATAATCAAGGAGGAACTGCCTTTTCTGAAGTCCTTTCACATTTACTGCCTATATTGCTTACTAAGAACTTAATTACATGCTGCTTTGTAATACTTTTTCATCTAGTACTGTCATTTATTTTTTGTGTTTTTGTTTGTATCTTATTTTCTTAACTAGAATGAGGACAGAAACTGTATATCAGGCTTTAAGATTTATACAACATTTTATCCACAAGATTGTTGTGTTACAGAAATTGTCCCTGGATATGGGAATCATTGTTGCTCTTTAACAGCTAAGTCAACCAAGGCTCATAATCCATTATTCATATAGCTAATAAGTGAAGCCACTGTTTGAATCTAGGTCTCCTCATAGTTCTAGTAATCTTGCCAAGACACTTGCCAGGGTGATTCAAGAGCAAGAAAACTCTTCAATTTTAATTGTGCAGCAAGTGCTGGTGTGCATTAATAAAAGAATTCTTCCCTGAAAGATCTCTACACAGATCACAATTGCAGCTTCTGCCCCAAAATAAAAGATATCCTGTTGGTGTGTGTTAATGCATGCCATCATTACTACCTACTATACTGCTAATGCATGCCTAAACTTACTATCAGAGAGTCACTGAGCTACTAAGACATAAAAGGCCAGTTAAATGGAGATGAGAGTATACCAAGTAACTACTTAGGAGATCACAAGACTTAGGAGATTTCAGGACATTAGAAACCATCTAGTTTAGGCCCCCTTATTCCACAGATGTGAAACTTGAGGCTCAGTGAGATTGGGACTTTGTCAATATTACAAATGTACCAAGTGACAGAAACCAAATTTGAAATCAGGTCCTCTGATTTCAAAGTTGGGATTCTTTGCCAATTAAAATAATAGTAGTTAGTTGGCTTACCTAGGAGTGAGTATGTTCTCTGATATAAATATACCAGTGACATTATAAGTATTGGACTAACATAAGCAACAATAAAATGCTTAAGTCAAGAACTAGTGATGCTTTTAGGAGATAATATAGATAATAGGCCTTGCAAAATTTACAGAGTCTATAAAAGGCTATATAATTTCATAATGTCAATTTTTAGTTATGTCTGATTCTTTGTGACCCTAATTGGTGTTTTCTCCAAATCCTGAAAGCTTTGCCTTTTTCTTGTGTAGTTTATTTTATAGCTGTGAAAACTGAGATGATCAGAATGAAGTTATTTGTCCAGGATTACATAGCTAAAAAGTGTCTGAGGTCAGTTTTGAACATGGAAAGATGAGTCTTCCTGACTTCAAGCTCAGCACTTTACTTATTTTTGTAAACATGGCTTTTATGTGCGTGTTTGGGGTGGAAAAACCTCAAAGGGGTAAAGGAATAGAGAAAATAATCCTACATGTCTTTACTACATATTCCCCAGAAGCCTACCTAAGAATAGGGAAGACCCAATATCCTTCACCTTCCACCCTAGATCAACTCTGATTATTTGCCAGACTAGCTTAAAAGTCACACAAGAAGGTCTGTTCTAGTCTTTAAGGATGCCATGACACTTACAAGCAAAAATGTTTTTAGAGAGACCCCAAATCTGACTTAGAATTTAAGGAAGTGCTAGGGACTGTACAAAGCATTTGAAGAAAAAACATCAGATCTCAATCTTAGATTTAGATTTGGCATAGACGTAAAGACCATTTAATCTAATAACTTGATATTACAAGTGAAGAAACTGAAGGCAAGAGAGGTTTCCCAGAGACACAGTTAGTAAGTGTTTGAGATATCTCCCAAAACTCACTTTTATCTTCTATGCCATAGAAATGTGTACAGAGACATAACTTGAGAATCCAAGCCAGATCCATTGCCCTTATAAAGAAAATATAAAAGAAAATGCCAAAGTTTTCAGTGCTTAGCCTTATGTATGGAGCTCATGGTAAACAATTTAATAAATTGGAACCAAGATAATTCAGCAAATATTTATTGAAGGCTTACCAAGTACAAGACATTCTGTTAGGTACTACAGGAGATATAGAAATGAAAAGCATAAATATTAATGGAATTATTCATATGGAGATAAGGTAATTGAGCTGGAAGAATTTTAAAGTCTCACATCTGTTTTACTATGTCACTATTTGGAAGCACCTAAATTCACCTTCTTGGATTACATCTTTATCTCCATCCCATTTATCAAGACCTTTCACTTGCCACTATTCTTGTGAAGGCCCACATCACCTCACACCTGGGCTGTGATAATAAGCTGCTAAGGGGTCTGCCTGCCTCAAGTTTCTCCCTATTTCCTCAAAACCTAGTCTTTCTGATTCTAATCACAGTACTCTATCCATTTTACCAGATTACTTTTTTTAGGGGGGAAAGACTTTTTTTGAATTCTCTTTAATTTTTTTCCCCTTCTTTCCCCTCCTTTTTTTCTTAATACCTACCTTACTATTTAGCTGAGGGTAATAGTGCCTAATCCCAGTTCCCCGTAGATTAGTCCAGCAACCTTAGACCTGGATAAGGGGGGAAAAACCAAAGGCATGGAACATAATGGAGAAAATAAGCTTTTGTTGTTGTTGTTGTTGTTGTTGTTGTTGTTGTTGTTGTTGTTGTTGTTGCATAAGATGTTCAGAAAAAAATGATCTTATTCCCATTTAAAAAAATGTATTCTAAAGAAAAATACCCAATATCCTTATCTATCTTCCACTTTAAACATTTTCAGCAATTCCTTCTTGGTCACGTTGCTCCAAGATCTGTCTCTCTATGCCCTCTCTCCTTCTTAGTTCCCCAGACTTGGGGAAGAGAGGAAATCTTTCCCATTGAATGAAATTCATTCTAAATTTCTATGAGGTTCTACTGTAGATTTTATTATAGAAGATTGGTCAGAGGGCTCTCTTTAGCTATTCTTCTACTCATTCTTTTCAGTACAAATACAGAATCCAAATACATTTGACCTTAAAAACACTTTTTAATATAGCTTAATTAATATATCTGCCCCAAATATGGGAACTCATTTCTAGCTCCAAAGTAAAATTATTGAGACCCTTTATTAACAAAGTATAGAGCAGAGATTTCCAAGAGCACAGTTTGTGATTGTGAAATGCATTTTCTGGCTGATGTTATGAAAACTCCACAGAATTCCACAGAAGCCTGGAGTGTTTTTCTGCTGTCAGTTAACATACCAGAAAGGTTTTCTGAGGAGAATATAGACTGTAGATATTTCTCCAGTTCTCTCATTTCATGTATTATTGTTAAAGGGCCACATGCAGATGAATCAGGTGAAATGAAAACAAACTGACATGCACTTGGAGTGTCCAGATGAATGAATTTCAAATCTAATAAACTTGTTCCCCACAACTGCAATGTATGTACTTAACCTATGAGATCAAAACTAAAGGACTGCTTCTACAAATACCATATAATGATATATTTTTTTTAATTTCTCAGTGACAAGTTAGAACCATTGGGTTAAAGCAGGACTATTAATGATGCCAAAGATGCCAAAGTTGTGGATTGGATCTCTCTATCTGTTCCTTGTAAAGAAACTATAGTGTTTAACTCATAATGTCACAGTTGCCTCCTACTGGTCACAAGGAGAACTGGACATGAATGAAATGGATCAGCACAAATCATCACCATCCCTAGTAGAAATGCTTCAAAGGATATATCCTACTGATGATGGATTAGTAATGCCTTAATAAACAACAACAACAATAACAATAACATGGGAAGATATAAAATATCAAAAAGTGCTTAAATGAACAGTTTTCCACTTGGTGATTTCTGGTAGAAAATAGTGTTTAAATTGACTCTTAAAAGATGAGAGTGGATCTAAAAAAGGGAAATAGAGGAGAACTATAACATATTAACTGCCTAAAATGGATTAGACACTGAATCAAGTGCTTTACAAATATCTCATTAGAAACAAAAGTGAGGAAGGAGTGCATTTCAAACATGTAGAGCAACCATTATATAAAGGCATGGAGAGGTGAAATGGAATGTTGTAGGTGAGGAATAGAGAGGAGATCCAATGCTTTGGTTAGATCACAGAGTATGGGAATAGGAAGAATTTCCAGTGAAGCTGGAAGCTTAGGCTGGAGCCAAGTTGTCGAAGGATTTTGAAAGCTAAATTGAGGAGTTTATATTTTATACTTGAGGCAAAAATAAAGACTCAATTTACAGATTTATAGATTAGGGGAGGGAAGTGGTCAGATCTGAGTTTAGGGAACAATAATTATGTAGTAATGCATTATAACCTGGTTCCTTCCTACCATTCTAGTCTAGTCTAGCTAAGATTTGAGTTCAAATGCAACATTTGACATTTACTAGCTGTGACACCCCAGCAAATCACTTAATCTTTGTCTCAGTTTCCTCAGTCATAAAATAGCACCTACCTCAACAGGTTATCATGCGGATCAAATGAGATAATATTTTTTAGAAGTGTTTAACCTGAATTAACTGAATGTGGGAGGATATTCTGCAAAGATGGCAGAGTAGGTCAGAAAATTTCAAGCTCTTCAGATGTCCCCTTCAAACTAGACAAAATAGCATTTCAGGGTAAATGTGGAACAGCAAAAGTAAACAATATTTGGTCCTTCTGGGACAATCAAGGAACATCCAAAGAAAGATCCAAGGGCAGAGGTTTGACCCTAGTGAAAGTTAAAGACTCCCAGTCTAGCTCCATTGAAAAAGCCAGAGGCAAGCCCTTGGGCTAGGCTCATTCTAGAAATAGGAATTTTCACCTCCCAGACAGTGTGGGGAGTTGGGCATGTGAGTGGGGGAAGATTTGGGAAACTTCTGTTGACAAGGGACATCAGACCCGATTATGCTTTCTAGATGCCGCCTTGGACAAGAAGAAACCAGTACAGTTCTTGTGAGTGCAAAAAAGCAGGGAAGGTTGCTGTTGTATATATAGGCATTATAGGAGAATTGAGTTCTAGGTTTTAGTTTCACGCCAGAGGGGAGAACTGAAGGTTATAACAATAGGATAGCAAGAGCATTTCCAGCATAGTGTGTTGGGGAAAAGGGGTAACACCTTTGGCTTAGAGGGTAAAGTATACAGAGAAAAACAAAAGATCTGAAGAACAGATCAAGAAAAGAAAACATAAGAATAATCAAATTATCTGAAAGCTATGATTAAAAAAACAGAATTTTGAACAATAATACAAGAAATTATTAAAGAAAATTGTCCTGAAGTGTTAGAGAATAAGCAGAAATAGAAAAATCAATATCCATTGATCACCATTTGAAAGAGATCCTATTAGGAGCAACAAAAAAGAAACAATTCAAATATAATGGAGCCACAATTATAATCACACAAGACTAGCTTGCACTACAAGACACACTAAAAGTTTTGGAACATTATATATTGAAGAGTGAATGGGACTGATTGGATGAAGTATTTCTCAATATTGTCACATGATCCAGAAGTGGGACCTTGGGAGGTCATTTGGAGTCTGGAGGGATGAACTTTAAATGTGGAGATACAGAAAATTGGAGGAAGTGCCTTGACCTGTGGGAGGCAGCATTGGTGACTACTGGTCAAGGATGGTTATGTCCTTTAGTCTATCCAATGGGAAGGCTCCAGTCTTTTGCTTTTAAACCCTGGATAAGGGGAAGCTAGTCAGGTTCCAGAAGCACTGTATAGCTCCCAGGTATGTCTGGGCCTCCCCCTGCAGGGATTAAATAAATGCTTTCTCTTTGTACTTGATGATGTCTCAGATTAGTGAATTGGGAAAGGGATCTTGCACCCAACCTGTCCCACACAAGAGCTTTTGTGGTTGCAACTAAAAATATCTTATAAGAGCAAGTTAATGAATGAAAAAATGAAATGGAAAAAATGGGTTGGAGATGGGAAAAAAAATGGACATTAAATAAATTCCCATACTTTCAGGATTTTGTTGCAATAAGACCTAAACCAATAGAAAATTTGATATAACATCCAAAAGAAATATCAGGTAAATATCAAAGACAAATTTAAAGGGACTCAATAAGGACAAGCTATTTATGCCTTTATACGTGGAAATGTAGCCATGTGTCTAAGATTGTCATTAGTAAGTAGGTAATTTGAAAGAAAGATTGAGATAGAGCTTAAATTAAAATTAATTAAATTTGCCCAGAAAACTATTTAGCCCTGTGCACATAACAAAATAGGTGCTATTTAAATGCTTTTTTCATTTCCTTCCCCTCTTACACTTTTTTCCTCTGTACACTTTGTAATCCTCTGCCATCAGCCTTCTTGTTTCTTGTATACGACATCTCTGAACATTGGGGTTTTTCCTGGCTGAATGTCTCTGATACCTGAAATGTTCTCTTCTCATTTCTTCTTCCTAGATTCCTTGAAATCGCAACTAAAATTCCACCTTGGCCAAAAAACTTTCCTAGGCCTTCTTTCTGAGACTATTACCAACTTATCTAGTATATATCTTGTTTGTATATAGTTGTTTTAATGTTGCCTCTTCCTTTAGACTGTGAATTCCTTGAGAACAGAGACTAGTTATAAGCATGAGAGTGAGTCTTTTACCTTTTTTGGGGGGAGGGATATACTTAATGCTTAAAACAATCTCTGGCACATAACAGGCACTTAGTCAATGCTAGTTATCTAGCATTTGTAAAATGAGCTACAGTGGCGAGAATTGGAAAAATGACATTCATCTTTGAATAGTTTTATGAATGTTATTGAAAAGCTACATTCAACATTAAAAAACAAGATAGATATCCATTACAATGTCCTAACACAGCTAGGTTATAAATATCAAAATGATGCTCTTGGAACTCTACTTGCCCTAGTGGAACTGCACAAAAAGATATATGCTGGTTTGTAAGGAAGCAGCTGCTGTGAAGCCTTTTGCTACTCCACAATGTGCTGCAGTCCAGCTTGGCTCACTGAGTGCCACATGACTTGGTGCTCATAGGCACTGTAGCCACCTCTGAACTCATCCAATTATAATCTGAATGCCAGGCAGGGCTTCCAAGGGCTCTAAACCATCCTGCATTGTCAGGTTAGACATGTAGCAGACTCAGAGAACCAGCTTAGCACTAGAGTCACTCTAGAAGAGACATTTTGCACTAATGTTAGCTGTGAAAATCCTGAGAAGTCAGATATATTAAATTCTCTTTGTGATCAATAGGGGAAAAAAAAAACCGCAAACAAGAAGAGGTAGAATTATTATATTTTCTTTTTGTGTCTTTTCTATACCAAGGAAAATCAATCAATGAGCTTTAAACTCAAAAGAATAAAACATAAATAGCCAAAGGAGATAGAAATCCAAGATAAGGAGGATGATATAAGAAATGGCTGGATGTGTTTAAGTCACATATAGATCAATTATATCTCAGACACTGAAAGAAATTACTGTTGTGACTATTAGTCCTGGTGATCTTTGAGGAATTGTGGCAAATGGAAATGACATAGGATTAGAGATAGCCCAGCATGGTCCTGATCTTCTTAAAGGCCAATGAGATTGGTATTTGTTATGTACAGAATTCTGGAATGAATTATCCTTTAAAGAGAGTCTAAAAACCTTCAAGCCAGATACTCATTCTAAACCTGCATGGATTTATTCAGAAGAGCCTAGGATAGTGATGGGTACATGGTAATGCTTTAATGAATGTTAATTGATTGATGAACTTCATTGATTATTAAATGAATCATTTCGGACAATTCTGTTTTTGACAGGATTACTAAAACTATTTGATCAGGGTAATGCCATTGACATAGGCTTAACAAGACAAATAAGTGACACAGTTGATAGGGCTGTGGACCTGGAATTAAGACAACTTGAATTCAGATCTAGCCTCAAACACTTGTTCTCTATGTGATCTTGGTCAAGTCATTTGACTTTGGCTATCTTAATCTTCTCATCTGTAAAAATGGAGATAATATTAGCAACTACCATTCTGGGTTATTTTGAGGATAAAATGAGGTAATATTTATGGAATGCTTTGAAAGCCTTAAAGGCTTTAAAGTACAAATGTGATAATGGCACTAATGAAATTTCAGCTATGCGTTTGAAAAAAATATATATATATTTTTGGACATAGTTGAGAGATATTAATCTTTATAGAGGGTGGTGCTCTTCTTCTTTAAAATATAATGGTTCTCTCTGGGAGAAGGTTTCTTGGGGAAGTTTCTGGAGGCAGCCTTAGTTTCAGTTCAGAGTAATAATCACCCCAAATATAGCCAGCTGATAAAATCCAAACATTTATTTCTTATCTCTTTCCTTGGCTTTTCTTAAAGGCCTATCTCTTTGCTTGGTTACAAGAGCTCTTGCTCCTGCCTGCCTTCTCTGGCTTCTGAATCTCCCCAAATTCCAAGGGTTTGTGCTTCAGTCTCTAGCCACAAACAAAGGTGGAAAATGGAATGAATCTGTCTTGCCTCCAAGAGAGGCTTTCTGGCTCTCAATCTCCCAGAGTGCTCTGTGTCTGTCCCAGAGTGCTCTCCTCTCTGTCAATCTTCTGAACTAACTCCTCTGAAGCTCTAAGAGCTTCTTTATATATGATCTCCCAAAGGTTGACTCCTCCTCTGAGGGAGGGATTAAGGGAGGTATGAATTCACAAAGTTACAAAGTTAACTTTGTGAATCTCCCATACTTGTGAACTCCAATGAGTACTTAAATACATTAGTGAGTTAGAGGATTTACTAAGTATCATGCTAAATTAGATAATTATTGTCTCTATCAACTCTAATGAGTTAACACTTTGTAAGGATTCCAACAATAGAGGTGGATTAATTAATACAGAAATTCTTTCTAGGAGTAACTTTTCTGGTGACTCCTTACAGACTTACCTGATCTAGTTCAACATTTTGATGAGTAACATGAGTGACTTTGCAGATATCATATTTGTCAAATTTGTAAAAAAACAAACAAAAAAAAAAAAAACAAACATGAAGCTGGTGAGGGATAACCTACTTTTCAAAATGGAATCCTAAAAGATCAACAATCTGAAATAGTGAGCTGAAGTTACTGGAGATGCAGAGTCATGGGTTCAAAAAAATCAATTACATTATTACAATGGGAGAAATAGACTTAGAAAGACCTTCATGATATTAAAAAAAAAAGTAATTGTGAATATTTAGTGTATTATAAGTTCCTTATGAATTTGTGTGTATGAGATTGCAGCAAAAAAAGAAAAAAAAAAGCTGTTGTATCTTGTATTGTACAGTTCTGTGTATTTGATCTAACCAAAGCAAAGTACATTGTGATTGAAACCTCTGTCACACTGTACAATCCAAGATGGAGATAGCTTTTTGTTTGCCTTAGCAGCCTTTCCCTGAGCCTTAAGAAACATTCACTTGACCCTAGAATCCCTTTCAATTATCATCCTATAT
Source organism: Antechinus flavipes (assembly GCF_016432865.1). NCBI lineage: Eukaryota > Metazoa > Chordata > Mammalia > Dasyuromorphia > Dasyuridae > Antechinus > Antechinus flavipes. The sequence continues at coordinate 351,952,168 of NC_067401.1, read as the reverse complement.
CCTTATTCATTAAGTTCATTTTTCAGGCATACTGTTGGGAATGGAGGAAGCATTGTCTATCCTTTTTCTCTTGCTAAGCCCCTTAAAATCTAGCTTTAGACCTTACTCCTCAATGAAAGAAATTCTTTTCTGCTGGCCCACTAATGAAAGGGTGACTGAATCTTTCAATTTCCAATTCTTTTCCAGCATAAAAAGAGCTGCTGTAAATATTTTTGTACATATAGGTTTTTTTCCCCCTTTTCTTTGATTTCTTAAGGATACAGGCCCGTAGTGGTATTTCTTGATCAAAGGGTATGCCATTTGGGCATTATTCCAAATTTATTTTCCAGAATGGTTGGACTAGTTCATAACTCCACCAACAATTCATTACTTTACTTATTTTTGCTTATCTCTTCTAGCTTTTGTCATTTTTCATAGATGTGAGATTGTACCTCAGAGTTATTTAAATATGCATTTTTCTAATCAGAAGTGATTTTAGATCAGTTTTTCATGTATTTCTAGATAGCTTTAATTTCTTCCTCTGATAACTGCCTTTTCATAGCCCTTAACAATTTATCGATTTGGGAAGGACTGTTATTTTTATAAATTTGTCTCAGTTCCTTATATAGTTGAGAAAAGAAGTCTATATCATAGAAACTCTTGCTTTGTCTGAGATCATGAGCTAAAATATATTAGATTTTATATAATATAATAGATTTATATACTATGCTATAATATAATAGATTTTATTTATTTATTTATTTTAGCTCGGTCTTTGTGATTTTGTTTCAAGTGTATTTCTTGTAAACAACATGTTATTGGCTTCTTGTTTCTAACCTGTTCTCCCTTGCAATTTTCAAAACTCAATTCATGGACTAATATCCTCTGGGGAATTTTTCCTAATTGCTCCTAACTGCTGCTATTATTATTTTCCTTCAGATTATTTATTTGTTTATGTTCTATGTCCTAATAGAATGTAAGCACTCTGAGAGTAAGACTTTGTGTATATATGTGTGAGTTTCTGTGTTGCAATAAATGCTTGTTGGATTGATTTGAGATAGGATTGTTTTGAACTGGATTTCTCTGCTTTGCCCTGAAGTGTCAAAACAAATGGATAAAAAATATAGGGAGAAGAATATTCTGATAGCATGAATTCTGATCTCATCATAATCTGATCATATCTGATCATAACTCAGAACTACCAAATGCATAATGAGTTATTACATGGGCATAGTAATTTCATCATTATTGGAGGCTTTCCAGTGGAGGCTACATAACTATGCCTCAGGGATATTGTAGACAGGATTTATTCTTTGCCTCAAGATTGGATTAGATGAAACTTGTGTTTGCCTTCCATTTCTGCAGTTCACTTGTTCACTTTTCTATAGGTCAGATTAATCAGTCTCAGAAATTTGAAATGCTTCTAAGAATCTCAGAAATTAGTAAAAATGCTTTCTTCATACATATATAACAGGGGACTAGTTAGCGATGCCCCCAGGGATGTTTGGTGATCTGCATTTAGGAAATTACCTAATGTTGTAGAATTAAAGGATTTGATGACATGAGTGGGTAAGGAAAAACTAAATTCAAATCTGACTGACCCTGGGCAAATGTAATATAAATGTTAGCTATTGTTGTTACCTTTGTTATTACTATTCTATTATTTGGTACGGAGTTTTTGATTGGTTGCTAAACCAGAACAGAGAGTGCAATAAAAAGGCCCAGATACAGAAATTGTCTTACCTCCTGACCGGTAGGTGAAAGAGTGACTGAATTCTGGAGGACTATTTGGAGAGATTCTTCCCTTCATTGAGCTGGCCCATAAATACATCCCTCCTAGGCCAACATATCTCTTTGACGGGGCCACTTCCTGCTTGATTCTTTATTCTCTTAGTACAAAGCCTACTAAAATTTTAAATGGTAATTTTGCTTGATTCTTCTCTCCCAACATGATTCATGAGGCAATGTGATTAAAAATAAATATTTCTAAAATTAATGGTAATTTTGTATATAAAAGGATAAAAAAATAATAAGCTTTTCTGTTGAAGCTTTTTATGTTCTCCTAGTTATAGCATAACAGCCAGTGTAAAGATCTTTTCTTCACAGAAAGTAGACAGTAAACAGTCATGAAATACCTGTGCTTACACTAAAGTAGAGAGTCAGGCTGTTCCATTTTACTTTGCTTGGTGTTTCCAGAACAAGATTCAGCCAATACACATGTTCTTAGTATTTCATTTAAAATGACTGGTTCATTATGACATCTGAAATAATTGCTACACTATTCTAGGGTAGTTCTTCAGGGTGTTTAATTTTATTTACCAAAAAAAAAAAAAAATGTCTAACAGGCTTAATTATTTGGTTTCTTGGTCTTTGATGGATTAGAAAAGAGCAATGTTATACTGAATTGGGAATAAAGAGACCCAGACTCTCTAGTCGTTTATAAACTTCAGCAAATCATCTACTCTTCCTGGACCTCAGTTTACTTCTCTAAGGAGGACAGCAACTAACATTTAGCCTCACAAATGCAAGGCAAAAGTCAGCAGGTCCATTGTTGCTGAGTTCTTCCTACAAACATGTTTCAAGATAATTGGCATGGACCTGGCCCTAGTTCCCAAAGATATGATGACATTTGAAAAAAATTTGCTCACCCAGCCACAGAAATAAAGAGGTCCTAAAAGAATTCTTACCAAGAAGGAGTGAGGTTTTTAGATTAAAATATCCTTATCCTTCTTCATGCATACATATATACATATACATGCATACGTGTGTGTGTGTATATAATATATATATATATATATATATATACATATATATATATATATATATATATATATAATATAGATGTACGTAATATGAGGGTTTATTTTATGTGCTGGCTAAGCATGACTGTGAGCCTTAATAACAGATGTTTTAAGAGTGGGGAGTCTCCCAAGAGAGTGATAACATTCCTTTTGAGGAAAGAGTCTCAGTAGAAAGATGTCAGGTGAGAAGGAGAAATCTCATAGCAGCCTAATAGTGGAAGTGATGGGGTTTTCAGGGAAGCAGCTGACAATTTCAAAGAAAGAGCTGAACAGCAACTACAAAGGAAGAATCTAAGAGCCAGAAGCAGCAAGGACTAATCAATTGCCATGAAAGATTTTCCAGCCAGGATGCAACCCTGGGGTCACAAGTTACTTGAAGATGTTCCTTCTCATTCAAAGAATATGGGAATCTGTGGGAGAATGCAATCCTGTGTGTGTAGAGGAAATTTTCCTTATTTAGTTACTATTCTCATCTAATTAAAAAAAAATCCTATGTGATTTATTATTCCTAGATTTTGGTAGAAAATACATCAGAAGGTAACTTGAGCTGTACTCATATGATTTTGATGAATTTAAACAACCCATCCTGAAATTAAGCAGATGTAATTATTTATATGTAAAATGAGGACTTTGGAATAAATTGTTTTTAAGATTTATCCCAACTATAATATACTGTGAAATGAAATAATATTTTTTTTTTTAAGAACAAGGATCACATTCACATTCCTTCTACATCCCCACAGCATTTAACTCAGTTCTGGAGAATTCATTTCAATGTACTTTAAAGCTAACTTTAATTATACACCTTCCATGGAAAAAAACACCATACCTAGTAAGTGAAGGTCCAAAGGCACAAATAACTGTGTCACAATCCCTGTCTTCAAGAAAGCATAATTGTGGTACACTAGAAGACATGTGACATGTCCAGAAATTACTAACCTGAATAATAGAGAGTGATGAGAGCAAAAAAGAATTAACCGATAAAAGTTAACATTTGAGGAGGAAGAGATCACTTTCATCTGGAGAGGAAGAGGTAAGTCTTCATGAGGGAAATGGTACCTACAAAATGAGGTTTTAACAGATGGGAAATCCATTCCATGAATGACAGGTGACTTGCCTAAGAGGTGAAGAGGACAGGACAAATTAAGAGAAATAGTAGTGTTAGTGAGGCATTTAACAATACAAAGGAAGTTCTTGTTGGTTGATTGGTGAGGAATATTTAATCCACATTGCCACGTCATTGGTTATCATTTTATTTTCAAAATCTTCCCATCTTTTCTATCGTTCAAAAACAGATTTCAAAATGGTGATATTGCTTTATGAGAAAAATCAACAAATACATACAAGATGAGCTGAAAGAAAATTAAACTGCATTATAGACAGAAAGCTGGGAAAGAAAAGGAGGTTTATGAATACTTTTGACAATAGGAAAAGAAACTGTTCACCCCTAATTACCCTGACTTAATGCCACTTAATGTACAGCTGTATCAGATAAAACAAATAACACACTGAGATGGGAACTCCATCCAGGCAAAATTAATATACAAGCCACCATTAAAACTAGATGGGTTCCATGTAATAATTTAGGAATACAATTCATTTGTTCACTGATACAGCCAACAAACATTTATTAAGTACTTCCTAAAGGCAAGTCACTGAATTCCTTTAGATTTCTGAGTATCAACTTCACACATAGTAATTACTTAAAAAAAAAATCCTTTCATACTCTGCTATTCAGTCTTCTTGCTGCCTCCCAATAGTACCTGTAGGTAATTTCATTCTACTCAGGGGTATCTTTGATATAGAAAACAACCTGGAAAGTGACATTTCAAAAGGGCATCACATAGAAGATCACTTGAGAGAGTTGTGATCCTTTAATAACCACTGGAGAAAATAATGGGAAAAAGAAATGTGACCCTGTTAGAGTAACTCAAGTGTAGGTAGGAAAAGGTGGATCAGTTATCAGTTTTGTTGTACAATAGCTATGATCAAGTCCTTCAGTATTAGAAGTTTATTATTCCTAGATTACAAATAAGTTATTTTTTTATCTTGTGGAAATTATTAAATGTGTACTAGTCCTTCCAAATTACCACATAATCAAGCCTCCAATATTGTTTAATTTTTACAAAATCTACTTACGAAATGGGGGAGGAAAAGGGTGTGGGAAATAAGCATTTCTATAGCTCCTACTACATCCTAGGCGCTGTACTAAACATTTTTTTTTAAACAAATATTATCTCATTTGATCCTTACAACATTCCTAAAAGGTAGAATATTTTTCTGTTCAAGCAACCCAGACAAATGGAAATTAAGTGACATGCCCATGGTCACATAACTATTAAGTATCAAATTTGAACTCAGAACTTCCTGATTGAAGGTCCAGTTCTCTACTTCACAATCAACTGCCTTTCTAGGAAGTTATCTATGTACAATACTCTGCTATCATACAGAGTTCCTATGCTGGAAGAGCAATATCCAATTAGATATTCTTTGGGGTTTCTTTAAGAAAAAGTGTAAGGAATGTAATTTTTTCTTTTTATTTATTTGTTTATTTCTTTATTTGTGGGCAGTTACACTCACCGTTTTTGCATTTTCTTTTCTACTCCAAAACCTAGCTAAATGTGTCTTTTCTGACATGACTCAGTGTTTAATTGGTGCTGTCAGAAATGCTATCAAGCAAATGCATTTAATGTCTTTGGGAAAGGAAATTATGGGTTAAGGTTTCTGCCAGATTCAATCTTTGTTTTGGCATGGCTTGAAAATGTGTGTTGTGGCCATCTGTCTAGAATTGACTGGGTGGAACAAGCAAGCTCTCCCTTCTGAGACAGGGTTGATCACTACTTGGAATAGCATTTCATTGGAGAAAAATGACAGAAAAAAAAAAAACAACAACCTGAAACTACAGGCATGCACTTATTAAACTGTGTTGCTACAAATTCAGCATATCAGTTGTGTTGTTATGAATATATATGTCTTTATCATCTATTTGCATTTTTACACAAATTTTTTTGTCACAGACAAAATGCCCAGCTAATATTCATTACTGCAAAGAATAATTCATTTATTAACATCTGTCACAGTCAATAATTTGTTTTTGATAGGATACTGTCTTTATTAATTCTATTTGTTTTTATTAGTAAATGAAAATGGCTTTGACTTTACAAAAAAATCTTTGCATTTCATATCTTCCATTTCACAACAGTAACAAACTCAGTCAGTATTTTCATGCAAATGCCTATCATCAAGGTAAAGGGTCTAAAATTTATCTATAATAATTATTCAAATAAAATGGTGAATGAAAATAAATTATCCAACATTTAAACTATCGAAGATACTCTATTTCCCAGTAATGTCTGCAGTTTTCTCAAATTATTTTGTTTTATTCAAAAAAAATCACAAATTTTTTAAGCACCTGAAATATATAACTTTTTGTTAAAAGAAACACAAAACTCTAATAAGATGCAGTCCTCATGTAGTTTACATTCCAATAGAAATTCAAAAGAGTTCATGTTAAGCTTATTATAGAGTTCAGAAATAAAGGATTGTGTCTGATCTGTTAGAAGGGAGTTAATATGAATTGAATTTGAATTTGAAGTTCATTTTATAACTCCACTTTCAACAACAGTAATGTTTTTTGATCAACATTTTTGTTCCAATTATTAATATTTAGTCCTAAATTCCTTTGATATACTTGTGAACTTTTTTCCCCAAACATGTTGTTCTTTAAATACCCAAAGACGGCAGTGGATAGTGCTGGACTTAAGAGTCAGAAAAAGCTGAGTTCAAAACTCATCACCTTTATTAGCTCTGTGAGCCTGGGAAATTTCTTCTCTGTATGCTTCAGTTTCTTCAACTGTTAAATGGGGAAAATAATAATACCTATCTCATAGTGTTGTTGGTCAGATCAAAAAAAGATAATCTAAGAAATAGAGATTGAGTGGGAGTATATGTCAGGCATTGGACACTGTCTGCAAAATGAGAGAAAGGAGAGCTAGAGAATTATGTACGGGAAATAGCAATTTAGGCCCTTTAAATTGGACTAGAAAATGCACCGAAGTGAATAAAGTATATACTTATTTTAAGAAATGATCAGAATCAGAGTTTGAAGAGTTTGCATAGACTGAACAGTGAGTGGAGTCAAGGAATTTAATCCTTGAGGCAACGAAGTCAGTGGGATTTTTTTGACTAGGGAAATGACAACCCCTCTATCCATACATCCTCTTCCTCTGATTGTTGTTTCCCCCCAAACCTCCATTTGAGGAAGCACCAATGTCAGCCATCATGTTCTCTGAAAACTAGGACTAATGATGCCTTAGCCTGCCCCTTTATCTTTTCCCCAACAAAGGTATTTCCCCCACTCCCATCATTCTCTGTTTTTTAGCTCTTTTTAAAATTCTGTCTAGTATAGTGTAAGTTCTTTGAGGATGGGGATTATCAATTTGCTTATAAATTATATTTATATTATAAATATTTGTTATATGTAGTTTATATTACATTATATTGTAATATTTGTATCCTCAGTGCTTAGCACAGTGCCTGCCTCATATTGAATACTTAATAAATAATTTATCATTTTCCATCTGGAAAATAAAGTAGAAACAAGACTGGAAAAAGACTAAAAGATGCTGTTGCAATATTCCAATTGGAAAGGGAATGGGGGACTGAAATATGGTAATCATCCTGTAAGTGAAGATAAAGAGACAGATTTCAAAGAGATTACAAATAGAGAATCAATAAACTTTAGCAAGCGATTATATGTGGAGAGCATGAGTGAGGAAAGAAAGATAACTCTGCGATTGTGAACATGAATATTAGGAAAAAGGCAAAGGAATGTATTTTTTGGGAAAGATAAGTCTTTTTGAACATGTGAAGTTTGAATTGCCTATTGGATATCGAGTTTGAAATGTTCTGATTGTAGTTAATGATAGAGGATCAGAAATCAGATTAAAAACAGGAGGGCTAGATATCTTCATCTGTGATTCACATAGACTCAGATGAGGGAGAGACAGGCAAGCAGGCAGACAGACAGAGACAGACACAGACACAGACAGAGATGCAGACAGACAGAAACAGACAGAGGGACAGAGAAAGGGAGAAGAAGAGAAGAGAGCAAAGGACATCTAAGTCTAGAATCCTGAGAGCAAAAGATGAATAAGGAGCCATCAAATAAAACTGAGATAAAGTGGGGGCTACCTAGAAACCCTCTACTCCCTCATCTTTCAACTAGGGATACTGGATTCCCTTAAGCTATGCCAAGAAAATACACCTTTATTAGATACTTCTAATTTGGAAAGCCTTTTTATGTATGCCTTTCTATAAATTATGCTTGTTAAGGAAGAACCATCCTAGTTAAGTTCAGAGTCTCTTGGCCATAGCTGTTTTAAGGCATAGAAGGGCTGCTTTCTGCTTCAGTTTAGGTGGAACTCAAATGGAGATTCTCAAAAGTAATTGAGTACCATCTATTATATGGTGTGGTAAGCTACAGCCCCCATTAATGACACAAAGAAAGTATATCATTTATGCATTGTTCCTATATTGAATACTCCCATTTTGAATGAATATATCTAACTTCAGGGATATTTAAGCAAATTGTCTTTTTCAATATTTCCTGGGGTTATATGTACTCAAATAAATATATGATTTCTATTTTATACTTACTTTCAATGATGCAGATTAAATCAACTCTCCAGTCCTCTATGATTCCTATCTATTCCTTTCTATAAATTAACCAAAGTCCCGTCTATCTTCTAAACCAACTGATGGCCTTCTTGTTCTCTTGTCATAAAGGTACTGCAAGGAACCTGTCATTTTTCACTCATAGCATATAAAATCTGCCCATCTTTTATTTCTATTATGCAGTTCCTTGATTTTACCTTTTAATCTCATTCTCTTTTGGAGTTTTCTCTTGGTTGTGTATTATAGCTTAATTATTTTCTGTTTCTAACTGGGCTCACTACTTTGGGACTTCTCTGACTGACTTCTTTACCATGACCCAGGAGATTCATTATTCAGCCTTAGTCCTCTTATCTCACCACTACCTTCATTCTCTCTGATTGGAAGATAAGGCAATAAACTCCAGATAGCAAGGCAATAACTCCAACCTTCTATTTAAAGCGAAAATTCACCTCAGATATCTCCTTATTGGTTGCTCTACATTGGTACTTCTCTGACTGATTTCTCCACCATGCCTTCCAGTCAGGGAACTTCTCCTCCCCATTCTCCTCTTTTCAGCTTCCTTTTATATATTGTCTTTTCCTCTTTAGATTGTAGATTTTAAGTTCATTGAGGGCAGGACTGTCTTTCTATTCCCCTGTCTCCAATATTTGTGTCCCAAATGTCTCGTACATAATAGGAGTTTAATAAATGTTTGTTGACTATTGACTTTTATCCTGTGCTTCTCTATTATCCTCTATATGATGCTCGTTTTTAATTTTTTAGAATTTATTTGTTTAGAATTTAATTTGTTTTTCCTATATCCTTTTCATGTAGGACAAACATGTATGTATATTGTATTATTTTTATTTAATCAAAGCATTTATTTAAAATGTGCGTATAAGCTTAATTTCTTTCTTTGTATTTGTATAAAATCTTGCTGTTGTTACTCAGTTGTTTCAATTGCATCCAATTCTTCATGACCCCATTTGGGGTTTTCTTGGAAAGAATTCTAAAGTAGTTTGCCATTTTCTTTTCCACTTCATTTTAAAGTGAGAAAACTACGGCACACAAGGTAAAGTGATTGTCCAGGGTCACATAGTCAGTAAATGTACAAGGCCAGATTTGAACTTAGGAAAATGAATCTTCCTGACTCCAGGTCCAGCACTTTATCTGCTGAACCACCTAGCTGCCCAGAAAGTATAAATAGGCAATGACATCTGATCTACTTTTTTTCCTTCCTTTGCTGCCCATGTAAAACTTTGTGATGGTTGTTTCTTATAAACTACAGCTTCATGCTGATGGAAGTCTGTAGAGTTAAACAATACTTTCTGATATTTCTAAGTTGAATATGCATATATAACAAGAGAGACTTTTCATTACCCTTATAAGAAATTAATACTTTCTGAATATTCTTGGTAGTCAGCTTTGCTTAGTGTTGTGAACAGGCTGCTAAATTATATACTTTTAAATTTTATTTAAAATACATATTTTAATTATTTAGAGAAACCATCAAGTTCTTTGTGAAAATGATGCCCAAAGGAAATAAAATATGGAATTTCTTATTCTGGAGAAGGCCAATTATGATTTATAATTTTTATTTAGTATTTTATTTTCCCCCAGTTACATGTAAAATAATTTTTAACACTCTATTTTAAAATTTTGAGTTCAAAATTCTCTCCCTTCTTTCCCATATCCCTCATTGGGAAGGCAAACAATTTAATATCAGTTATACATTGTAGTAATGCAAAATATTTCCATAACATTAATGTTGTAAAAGACAACATAGACCCACCACCAATGACAACAACAACAAATAAACCTCCCAAGAAAAAGTAAAGTTTTTTAAAAAGTATGTCTCAATCTGTATTCCTACCACCATTTGGATAGCATTTTTCTTCATAAATCCTTCAGAGTTGTGATCATGATATTGCTGAGAAGAGCTAAGTCATTCAAAACTGATCATCTTATAATTTTGCTGTTACTTTGTACACAGTACATTTCACTTTGCATCATTTCATGAAAGTCTTTTCATGTTCTTCTGACCTCATAGCACAGTAATTTTCCATCCTAATCATATGCCACAATTTGTTCAGCCATTCCTCAGTACATGGGCATCCCTTCAATCTCCAATTTCTTGCTACCAGAAAAGAGTTCTATAAATATTTTTGTACATATAGGTTGTTTTTCTTTTTTTTTTAATCCCTTTTTGGATACAGACCCTAGTAGTGGTATTTCTAGGTCAAAAGGTATGCATGATTTTATAATCCTTTGGGCAGAGTTCTAAACTGTTCTACAGAATGTTGAATCAGAATGTATTAATGACTCATTTTCTCCCATATCCCCTCCACCATTTGTCATTTTCCTTTTTTTTGTCCTATTAGGCAATTTAATAGATTTGAAGTAGTATCTTAGAATTGTTTCAATTTGCATTTTTAACATCAACACTGAGTTAGAATTTTTTTTTTAATATGGCCATAGGCAGCCCTAATTACTTCATTTGAAAATTGTTCATATCTTTTGATCATTTATCAATTGAAGAATGGCTGCCACTCCTATTAATCTGACTTGGTTCTCTGTGTGAAAAATGAGTCCTTTCTCAAAAAACTTGCTTCAAAATTTTTTTCAGTTATTTTTGTGTTTTGTTCCATCCTAACCCCTCCCATTTGTTCTATTCTCTTTCTCTATCATTTCATCCTTTTCCTCCTTAAAAAGTGTTTTGCTTATGACTACTACCTCCCCCAATCTGCTCTCTCATCTGTCATTTTCCAGCCTCTTTTTCTTCCCCTCTTATTTTCCCATAGGGTAAGATAGATTTCTATAACCATATCAGTGTGTACATTATTTCTTCTCTGATTCAATTCTGAGAAGCATAAGGTTCATACACACACACACACACACACACACACACACACACACACACACACACCTCTGGATGTTTGTAACATTATTCATGGGCCATATACAATTATCAACTTAAAAACTCAAGCAGTGGGAGGTTGTTGTACCTTGCTTTCAGCTCATCATTGCCTTGTGGTTGCCTTGGCAGGGCCAGACCAAATGATTCCATGGGCCTTATGTGGCCCATGGGCCAGACATTCCCCATCTCTGATATAGAAGGTGGCATCTGATTTGATCCTTGAAGGAAGAGAAAGATTCAGAAAGGCAAAGAGGAGGAAGAAGTGAATTCCAGGGGTATTCTCCTCCTTTTTGTACTTATATCATTGATTGTTTGAACCTAAGCATAGGATTTTACATTATCCCTATCAAATTTTATCTAAATTATATAACCACTTTTCCACTGTAAAGGGGCTTTTGTTGCTTCTTTTATGTGAGATAATTTACCCCTTTCTACCTTTTCCTTTCCCTTTCTCCCAGTGCATTCCTATTTCTCATCCTTTAATTTTATATATATAATCAACTTTTCACAACCAACTCACACTTATGCCCTTTGCCTAATTGATTTGTTTCCATCCTAATCATATGCCACAATTTGTTCAGCCATTCCTCAGTTGATGGGCATCCCTTCAATATGCTACCAGAAAAGAGTTCTATAAATATTTTTGTATATATAGGTTGTTTTCCTTTTTAAAAAACCTTACTCCTACCTTCCCTAATAATGAGAGAGGTTTTATGAGTTACAAGTCTCATCTTCCCATGGAGGACTATAAACAATTTAACTTTATTAAGTTTTTTATGATTTTCTTTTTCTGTTTACTTGTTTATGCTTCTCTTGAGCGTTGTATTTGAAAATTAAATTTTCTGGTCAACTCTGTTTTTTCCAGTAAGAAGGCTTAAAACAGATTTTCTATTTTGTTGAATGACCATTTTTCTCCAGAAGGATTATATTCAATTTTTCTGGGTAGATGATTCTTGGTTCTAATACTGGTTCTTTTGCCCTTCAGACCTCAGTCCTTTGATATGGAAGATGCTAAATCTTGTGTTATCCTGACTGTGGCTCCATAATACTTGAATTGTTTCTTTCTGGTTGTTTGCAATATTTTCTCCTTGACCTCAAAGTTCTGGAATGTGACTATAATATTCCTGAGAGTTTTCATTTTGGGATCTCTTTCAGTAAGTAATAGGTAAATTCTTCTAATTTCTAATTTACTCTCTGGCTCTACAATATCAGAGAAGGTTTCCCTGATAATTTCTTAAAGGGTGATTTCTGTGTTCATTTTTTGATCAAGGCTTTCAAGTAGTTCAAAATTTTTTAGATTACCTCTCCTAATTTAATTTTCCAGGTTGACTCTCCAATGAAATATTTCACATCATCTTCTATTTCTTCATTCTTTTGGTTTTGTTTATTGTTGATTTCTCATAAAGTAATTAGCTTCCATTTCCTCAATTCTCATTTTTAAGAAATTATTTTCTGCAATGAGGTTTTGTGTCTTTTTTCATTTGGCCAATTCTGCTTTTCAAGGCATTATTCTCATTGGCTTTTTGTACCACTTGAAACATTTGATCTATTTGGGGTTTTTTAGGTGTTATTTTTCTCAGTAATTGTGTGTGTGTGTGTGTATGTGTGTGTGTGAGTATGTGTGTGTGAGTATGTGTGTATGTGTATGTGTGTGTGTATGTATGTCTCTTTTACCATGCTATTTTTTTCATGCTTTTCTTGGATCACATTTCTTTTCCCAATTTTCTTTTAGCTTTCTTCTTGGTTGTCAAAATCCTTTTTGTGCTCTTCTGTGGTCTAAGACTAATTTCAATTTTTCTTGGAGGTTTTGGGTGTACAGGCTCTGACTTCATTATCTTCTCTTAAGTATGAGTTTTGATCTTCTTTGTCACCACAGTAATTCTCTATTCTTATAATTTTTTCTGTTATTTGCTCATTTTCCTACTCTATTTTTTTGATTTTTAACTCTTTGTTAAAGTGGGGCTTTGTTTCCAGGATGGAGGAAGCATTATCCCAAGATTCAGGGCTTTTGTGCAGCTGTTTGTACACTGTTTCCAGACACAATTCTAGGGATCTGTAAGTGTTCAGTTCTTTGAAGGTGGTATGATTTAAGAAGAAGTATGTTTGCTGTTCTCCTGGGCTGCACTCTGGTCTCTGAGTGACCACAAGCACTGTTTTCTGCCCTGAAATTGTGAGTTGGGCTGCAAGCTCTGGTGTGCTAGTGTTGCTTCTTATCCTGAGAGTGCCAGTTAAGAGTATGACCTGGTTTCAGGTATGGGCAAAGCAAGAGTCCTGCCCGCATACCAACAAAGAGACCCATGTAATATTTTGATAATTTATTAGACCCCTAATTGTCTGTGGTCTTAGAGCTTTGGGAACAGGCTCCAAGCTTGTTCCTACTTGACTGGGTCTTGGTCTGTACTTGTGTGTCCTGTGCTAAACTGTGCTGTACTCTCGTCCAGGTGTGATATACCTTTCTTGCCAATCTTCTAAGTTATCTTTGATTGGAAAATTACTTCTTCCCATTCTTTTGTCATTTCTGCCACTCCAGAAATTGTTTTTTTGTTATTATTTAAAGATGTTTGGAGAGGTTTCAACAAGTCACTGTTTTTTTCCTCTGCCATCTTGGCTCTGCCTCTGATTTATAATTTTTAAATACCATTTTAATTTCCCATTGCTGATTAAAACAAGTGTTCTCATGGGCTTTGTACTTTTATTAATTCACCGTCTCTTTAGACTTTAGTTTCTCCTTTATAAAATGGAATTGGAGTAGATTAGCTTTAAAATCATTATGACTCGAAATATTTGATCTATGCCCTTACCCCTTGGACATTAAATGTGTTTTTTTTCCTTATTTGCAAAATGAAGTAGTTGGAGTTCACCTTCCTGATAGTTACCTTGTTCTTAAGTATACCATTAGCCTCTGCCACTTTGTATCTTGGTTTCTAAATGAAGAGTTTTTCATAATAGAAAAGAGCTTATAGTTCATGATATTACCAATGTGCAAAACACAAAAGATTTCTTTTCTAAATATATACTAAAACATGTTATTTCTATTCTGAAGGATGAGTAAACTTCATAGGTTCCCAAATTAAATGTGTTCACTTTACATTTAGGATGAGTAGGTACCTATAGAAATTGAAACTAAATAAAACAATGACTGCTAAATACATCAAACCCTTATAACAAGGTCACTATAGTCAAAACTAAAAAGGGAATTAAGACAAATACAAATAACTCAGAAATTAAAAACAACTCAAACTACAGAACAGCCTATTTTGTCCTTTCCTTTCAGTTATTAAAATGTAGACATAACGTAAATTATTATGGTTCCCTTTGTAAATAGGGAAATTCTGGAGCAGAAAAGCAAAAGAATGTTCTAAGATGAATTGGAGGCATGTGACAAGCCCCTGTTTACATTTCTGACATCTTTAAGAAAGCAGCAGTTTTAATTCCCAACTGGAAAGTTTCAGGTTATGCAGCTGCATCTTAGTTGGACATTAAGATTCCCTCCTTGTTCGTGTGACAAAGATTGTAACGAACAGAAAATAGCACAATATTAATTCATTCACATGACACTGATTGTAATAAGAATAGAAAACTATGTAACCAACCATTCTCATTACCATCAAAATCTTGCAGTCATATCCTATCTTAGAAATTGTTGCCTATGAAAGCAGAGACCACATTTACCAGAGATGCCAATATTGTCAGTACGTTTTGAAGCATGAAAAAAAATCCCCCTCCTTTTTGTTCTTAGCCTATCTCATTCCATTTTGCATTGTGTCAGCTGTATTGTAGTATGGAACAGACCTTAATTTCTCTGGTGCTCAACATTTTAACCACAATTTCTTTCACCTCAAATCTAGAAATTTGCTTTGCAAAAAGGAGTTGGCCTTTTCTTTTGTCCAAGGACACTGATTTTCCTTCCTTACTGAGGAGGAAACCAAGTAACTTATTTAGAAACCACCAATTCCCACTCCCCAATAAAATCTTATTTTCCTTTCAATTTGTTTATGCTTTATTAAAAAATCAAAATAAAATGCTGCGAGCTCAAGATGCTTATTGAAACAACCCAGCTTCAACAACTCAATTTTTAATCTGGGGAATTGTGGCACTGACAGCTATCCATCATGGAGATAGGTAATTAATAATGATAACTCACATTTGTATGGTGCTTTAAGAGTATTGCTCACAACAAACTGCAAAGCAGATAGTGTTGGGGTTATTCCCTGCCTCTTTAGTAGCCTTTGCTACTCACTCAGCTAATAATAACTCAGAAAAGAATTCTTAATACCAAAATTTTTCTGACTGCCAAACTGTTTTATATCAAGAATAAATATGATTTTATCCATGAAATTGGCATTAAAGAAGAGGCTTACTATCTGCTTGGCCAGTGTACCCTAAGGACCATTGAGAATTTTCAGAACCTTATTCATTTTTTCCACTATTAAGGATATATACTACTTCTGTTTGGTCTGCTACTCTACATTAGAATGCACTCCTTGAGAGTAGAGACCATCTTTATATTCATATGCCCTATGCTTTGTTATCTCCATTTATTCATCCACATTTTAAGATTGTGAAACTGAGATTCAAAAAGTCTCATAATATTATAGGACAAGAGTGGGGGAACATCCAGCCCATGGGCCATGTAAATCCCATGAAATCATTTGATCTAGCCCTGCCACAGCAACTTCACACAGTAATGAGTTTAAAAGCTAAGTACAACCACCTCTCATTGCTTTTAAGTTCTTCAGTTAATAATTTGCATGTTATAAATGATGTTAAATGATAAATATCCAAATGACCCTTGGCAGAAAAAAACTTCCCCTCCCCTATCATAGGATTATAAATTTAGATCCATAAGGGATATTGGATACCATCTAATCTAACAACTCTTATTTTATGGATGAGTAAACTGAGGATGAATTATGGAGAAATCAAGGGAGTTCCAGGGAACTGCTTCTGTTTCATTGAATATACTAAGACCTTTGATTTTGTGAATCACAACAAATTATATCAGTTCAAAAAGATGGACATAGCAGATCATCTTATTTATCTCCTGAGGAATTTCTATGTAGATTAAACATGGGACCACTGGTTGGCTCAAGATTGAAAAAGTATAGCAGGCTATATATTGTTTACTTATTTATTTAACTTATATACAGAGTGCATCATGCAAAATGCCAAGCTGTATGAATCAAATTTCAGAATTAAGGTTTCCAGGAGAAATATCAGCAATTTCAGATGTGTAGACACTATTATTCTGGGGCCAAAAAGTGAAGAAGAATTAAGGAAGTTCTTGATGGTGGTGAAAGAGGAGAGTGTAAAAGCTGGCTTGAAGTTTAACATTTAAAAAAAAAAAAAACCTGAAAAACTAAAACCATGGCATTGGGTCTCATCATTTGCTGGCAAATACAGGATATATACATGGAAGCAACATAGGATTTCTTATTCTTGGGTTCAAAGATCATTGCTGACAAAGACTATGACCATGAAATTAAAAGACTTTGCTCCTTGGAAGAAAAGCTAAGGCAAATCTGAATAGCATACTAAAAAGCAGAGATATCACTTTGTAAACAAGACTTCAGAAGCATTGTATTGCTATGAGAGTGGATTATAAGGAAAGCTAAATACCATAAAATTGATTCTTTCAAATTGTGGTCCTGGAGAAGACTTTAGAGTCCCTTGGAGAGCAAGGAGATCAAATCAGCAAAACTAAAAAAAAAAATAGTTTTTATTATTCATTACTGAAGCTGAATCTTATATATTTTGGCTACATGATGAGAGGGCAAGTTGTCATTGTTTAGTCATGTCCTGTCATGTGCAACTCTTGGTGATCTTTATGGGATTTTCTTGGCAGTGATATTTATGGAAATCTTATTTACCTTTCAATTTGGTTATGCTTTATTAAAAAATCAAAATATTTTGATTTTTCCTTTTCCAGATCATTTAATAATGAAACAGAGGCAAAGAGGGATAAAGGATTTACCAGGTTCAAATAATGTGTCGATAAGGATTCAAACTCAGGTCTTTCTGTCTACAGGTCTCAGCACCAATGCAACACATAGCTAACAGGAATCTCTGGGAAAGGTTGATGCTGGCCAAAACTGTAGGCAAGAGGAGAAGCGGATGGAAGAAGATGAGCTGAATAGAGAGGAGTTTCAGGGAAGCAATGAATAATGGGCTTGGGCAGACTTAAAAACCTACTGAGGACAAAAAGAGTCCAGGGAGTTACAAAGAATTAGACATAACCAAATGACTGAACAATAACAAACAAGACTCACAGTTACTAGGACAACTAGGTGACACAATGGAGAGAGTGCTGGACCTGGAACCAGCAAAAACTGAGTTAAAAAAAACAGTCTGAAGCACTTTTTAACAGGGTGATATTGGAGAAGTTGTTCATATCTGTTTGTCCTTCTCATCACAATAATATCACCTGCTTCCCAGGGTTGTTATGAGGAAAAAGGGGATGATATCCATAATGCATTTAGCATAGTGTCTGGCATACTTCTTTCTCTTCCCCTTAAGTGACTTGTCTAGTGCCTCACAGATAAAAAAATATGAACTCAGGTTTTTATATCTCCATTTCCAATACTTTATCTATTATGTAGCTTTACACACAAACAAGTGTTTTTTTGTGAAATGGTGCCATAAAAAGAAAGGAATCTAAGCAAATAAAACTCTAAAGAACTCTAAGATTCAAAGTGTGGCCACTAACTTTCTTATTCTATTCCAGCATTTTTATCTATTATAGTACTCTTCCTCTGTAGGTGTATGTGTTCATGTTTCATACACACATATGCAAAGCATTTGTTTGTACACATGCACAATACATATTTATATGCATATATGCGTGCATGCACATAGACACAAATACATACGTGTGTTACACACATATATACATGCATGTACACATGTATACACCATGGGATAGGAACTGTCCAAGTGAGCTAGGTTTTTAAAATAAATCAATCTTAATATTTAAATATTCAAAGAAACCTGTGATATCAATGATTTAGCTCTTTCTTTCAATGATGCAGAATATAATTCCTCCATGCAATTGCTACTGTGCTGCTCTTCTCTGTCTTCCCATAAGTTTATTAGAGTGATCAAGAGGCCTTAGTTGATTTCTCCAGATATCATAAGGCTATTGTTCCAATAGATTGCTTCTAATTCTTTTCCCTGCCCATATAACCAGCCCACCTTATAATTTGCTCATATACTTTCCTAATGATATTCTTTACTGCAATTAAGATTTTTTTTATTAGGTGATGTAGCCTCCACAAGTCCTACTCTGCTGCCTCTAATAATTGGTGTGGAGGTGACCTTGAGTTCTTAAAAGCAATCCTAGTATATCATAAGTTCTGGTGGATTCAGTCATACTATAAGACTTTGAGTATCATCTTGGTAGCAGCCAGAGTTTTGTATTATTTTGATTTTAGGACAAAGAAGTCAGTAGGTGGGCTCCCATGAGTTGATTTTTAAATTTTCATTGTGAACATTTAAACTTTGGAAACACTACAAATAAGGACTTGATTTGTTGTTTTTCATTTGTTGAGATTTAAGAAAGTTATGGAGAAAGTGTTAATAATGCAGATTAAATTGAAAGGGATGTCCTACTTTTGGGAGAGCCAAGTATACCACTTGATAGGGAACTGGTTTAGGAGGTAATAGGATCACGTCTTACCTCTAACTTATACTAACCAAGTAATCACAGACAAGTTATTTAACTTCTCAGTATTCTTCTTAAGTTTCCATGTCTGTAGTTGCTGAACTTTATCTTATGGAGGAAGTATCCATACTAGGAATTACCTCCCTATAGATGAAACCACAAGTCCAGACCAAAAAGAAAAAAAGGCTTTATTTCTTAATGTAGTATTTGTTGGAAGTAAATAAAATACTTAATGAAATTATTATTAATAGTATTATTGTATTGTATTTGTATTTCACCTTTTTTCATATTGAGACTCATGGGGTCCTTATTATTAATAGAGGAAATATGCCTCCAGGTATAGTTTTAAAAGGCATGTCTAGGACATGGGAATGGAAGTTACCAGGAGAACTATTTTATTTCAGTGTAAGACAGTATTTTCTAAAAGTTAAAGTAGTAAGAAATTAGACTTGGCTGCCTTGTCAGATTGTCATTGAAAGTATTTAAATGGCAATAAATCAGGAATTCCTAAACTTCTATCTGTGAATTTATTTTTTAAAAACTTATTTTGCCAACTATTTCAATATAATTGATTTCCTTTATAATGTGGTATGTTTTTATTTTACACATTAAAAATGTAATTCTGAGAAGTGTTCCACAGGCTTCAGGAGAATGCCAAAGGGGTCTATAATTGCACAATAAAGGTTAAAAATCCCTGGGCTACATGATTTATATTCAAGTGATTTGTAATCCTTAAAACATTACATAAATAATTGTTGTTGTTATGTTTGGATTTGTTGTTGTTGTTCATTACTCTGATTTCATTGGTACAAGGACATTTCTATGTGAAGAAATTTCTAAAAAAAAAAATTACAGATCAGTAAATATTGTTGTTGTTCTTATTGTTATAGCATTGATTAATACAGGAAGTAGGAGGTCAAATAAAAACTCTAAAAGCCTTCCAATTCAGCTCAAATATTTTTGATTATACTGGGGATAAGAATTGCCAAAAAAATTTCATGGATAAGAAACTAAAGAGACCTTATCTAATACATTAGATTATATATATAGTATATATGTATTACATATATATGTATATACACATACATATACATAATATATATCTAGTCTAACTAACTCCCTTATTTTATAGATAAGAAAACTGAAAAGCAGATGGTTTTCTTGATCACTTGCTGAACTATTTTTCTCTCACATTAGTGGGAGAGCTATATATTTTTTTGCTCCCAGTCAATGCTATCTCTATTATGCTTTGGGACCAAAAATTATGTGATATAAATGTATTATAAAAAGAATGAGGGTCTTCTGAGAATGTTCTAAAATATAGCATATGGAATTTTGTACTTGTATATGTAAGGATTTTAAGGTGCAAAAATAGGCTTAATTTCCTGTTTGTTTTTTTTTGAATATGAGGCGATTTCATTCATTTATTTATTTACTTGTTTGTTTTGGCAAGGCAATTGGGGTTAACTGACTTGTTAGATAGTTGCTAATATAAGTTAGTTTTTTGGGTTGTTTTTTTGTTTTGTTTTGTGTTTTTTTGGGGGGGATGTGGTTGACTGATTATTCCTTTCTACATTATGTTATGGAATTTAACTTCATATTTTTTCAATTTAATTAATTAATTAATAGCTAATAAGTCATATGAGGCTGGATTTAAATTTGGGTCCTCCTGATTCCACGGCCAATATTCTATCCATTATACTATCTAACTGTCCCCTAATTTTCTCTGCTTTAATTCAAAATGTACTTCACATCTTAGTCCTTGATATCTTAAATGAGTATTTATTGGTTTCATTAGTAGAAATTAAGTTCTGTAGAGTATTCCATCGCTAATTTAGTTCAAATAACTGATGGTGATGTTATGAGGGAATCAAAAGAAGTATAGTAGGTGAATTAAATCATAAGAGTATGGTTACAGAGTTCTGAAGAACCCCTCATGTGACATGTGAGAAACTATAGTGCCTAAGTGGAAAGAAGGGCAAAAAAAGGGAGAGAAAGGGAGAGGGAAAGAGAAAAGAAGAAAAAAAGGAAGAGAATATTACCATAGTCCTTTAATTTGTACAAAGTACTTTACAATTATCTCATTTTATTCTCACAACTCTAAGAGGTAGGTGTTTTTATTAACACTATTTTATAGATAAGAAAACAGGCTGTCAGAGACAAACGTGATTTGCTGAGGTCTTCCTGACTTAAAGCCTAACCTTCTATCCACTAAGTCTCAGAGTTGCATAAGTAATAATTTATAGAGCCAAATTTGAATGTAGGTCTTCTGGTTCTTAGCTAGTTTTCCTTTCACTGTACTGCCTTTCAAAGATATAATTTATTTGGTTAGATAAGATATCTATGCTTAAGGTAAGCAGAAAATGAAAATAATTTTTGGGTCTTGAAAAGGAGAAAACAAATGGTTACTGAGGAATTGTTAGCAAAACTAGGTGAGGGATATCAATTACCTTTGCAAAGTTGTGGATAAAAAGAAGTACTACAAGACTGAAGAATGACAGTGCCTCAGAGTTTACAATTACAGGCTGATGAGCTTTCTGTTTCTGATAAAATTCTAGAACATGTGACTAAAGGAATGGATTTACTTCTTATTGTAATTTTGGATTAGAGAGTATCCAATTGGAGATCTATCTCCAGAAGCTCTTAGCTGAAATGAAGATAGAATTAATCAACCCACAATCAATCAACAACCATTTATTAAGTGTCTCTTGAAGTATTTGGGATAGAAAGATTGAAAATAAGAAAGTGTCCACATTTAAAATGTGGAACAAGAGGCCAGGGTTGAATATAAAGATATTTGCATCCTCTTACCATTGTTTTTAGCTTCTTTGGTGGACAGAAAAGCCATATTATAATCTACAGATTTCCTATTAGAATTCATTATGAGAATCAGTGCCATCAGAACCATGTTTAAGGAAAGACAAAAAAATAATGTGAGAGGCAGAAAAGTATTAACATTCTTTATTCATTCAAAGGATTTATAGAGGGTGTGGTATTTTTTGGAATAGTTTAAAGGTGATGGAAGGGTCTTTGATGAAGCTCAGTGGAAATGGTTTCATTATGTTCAATATCTACTGATTTGATTTGGTTCTGATTTCATATTTACTTTGTCTCCTCAAGATGTATATTTTGCATTTGATTTCCTGCTTTCTTAGTAATCATCTATACATAGTACTGTCCAGAGCACAATTTGTCTGTATCATACTTTGGAAATGAGAGTGGTTGACTAGTGTGATGTTCAAAGGTTGCAAGATAAGAATCAAGCCAGAGTGAGGGAGTAGGGAATGGGGAGAACCATGAAAAAATGATTTGAAGAAGGATTTACTTTTGTCAAATGATGAAGAATTCTAAAGGTGGGTAGACAATAGCATTCAAGATAGTTGCTAATATAAGTTAGTTTTTTGGGTTGGTTTTTTGTTTTGTTTGGGGTTTTTTTTGGATGTGATTGACTGATTATTCCTTTCTACATTATGTTATGGAATTTAACTTCATATTTTTTTTCAATTTAATTCAATTCAACAAACATCTATTATTTGCCTAGTATGTACAAAATACCATGTCAGGCACTGGGATACACTCATTGATAGAATACATGCTATACTGTCAAAGGTATATTATAACAGGGCAAGGGATAAGGTAACAGGGGACTGTCAGATAAATTCAAAGAAGTTGGACAAGGCTCCATGAGCACTTTGTGGAGGATAGGGTCCCTTACATCTGCATGTATTGGGGAACCCTCCACAAAGCACTGAAGGCAGGCCATGAAGAAAAACAACACATTCACCAAGGAATGGAGAAGGCACAAGAAAATATGGCCCCCATGGCAAATAACAACTAATAGGACAAAAATAGAAAGTAATACAATTTGGCTGCAGTAGAAATGTATGAGGTAAGATTTGACAGGAATGTTGGGATTAGATTTTAAAGGACCTTGAATGCTAGAATCAGAAATGGATTCTTTATTTGAGAACCAGTGGGAAGCCATTAATAATAATTGAGATAATAAAAATTGGTAGGAATATAACTCGAGTGAAACTGATTTCTAACAGAATGTACAGAATTCATTCTTGAAGGTCTCCTTCCTAATATTTTTTTTTATGGTTTGTTCCCCAACTAAACATCTCCCTTAGGAGGATCAGAATTTGTCTTGTAGTTCTCAAAAAACTCACTGCCCCTGCTGATAAACAAAACCTGAAACAGATTTATTTAAGTCAGTAACAGAAATAGAGGATGGGGTATGGGAAGATTGTGAAGTAAGATGATGATTTTAGTTTTAGACACATTAAGCTTTTGTTGTCAGTTGATATACAAGAACAAGTAGCATGCAGACACTTTGGAAATATGGTATGAAGCTCCAGGGAACAATTGGGAATTAAATAGACTTAGAATACATAGCAGAGAGAAAAGAATTAAATTCTTAGAAATGGATGAGGTGGCCACAGAAATGGTGAAAGTAGAGGGGTGAGTGATGGTCCTATGTTTTGCTATATGCTGCATATTGCATGTACTGTGTACTGTATACAGTAGGTTGGCTATACACAGACATATTATGTCTAGACACTATTTTAGGACCAATAAAAGTCACGAAGATTCAGAAAGGTGGCCTGATAGGGAAGAGTGTTAGGAAGTAGTCTACCAAAGCTTCTTAAACTGGGTTGCAACCCCAAATGGGATCAAGTAACTGATGTGGCAGTCATGAAATTATGATTTATTATCACTGTTTTATTTCTTTTATATTTATTATCAATGCTTTATTTCTATGCCTTTTTAATATGCCATTTTACCTAGGGTTGTATACCTAAGTTAAGCAAAAAGGGGTTGTGAGTGGAAAAAGTTTTAAGAAGCCCTCCTCTCGGGTAGTTTAGTGGAGGCACTGAGGGTGAGTAACTTGTACTAAAGTCAGAGTGGGAAGGAGTCATTTCAAATGAAATGTGATTTTTGCAGTGAGATTATTGGCAACATGAAGAATTGCTCCCTAGAACTTCCTAGAGTTTGTTGAGTCATTTCTGTTGTGTTCAATTCTTTGTGACCCCCATCTGGGATTTTCTTGACAGGGGCACCAGAATGGTTTGCCGTTTCCTCCTCTTACTCATTTTACAAATGACAAAATTGAGGAAAACAAAGTTAAGTGATTTGAACAGGGTCACACAGCTAATAATGTATCTTGAGGCCAGATTTTAAGTCAAGAAGATGTTTTTCAACAACTGTCATTCCAAAATCAAACCATAGTGTATGAAAATTATAGTTTCTGATAAAATTATTTATATGAAATTCAAATATATAAATGTTTTTCTTAAATTAAAGTTTAGATTTCTGAATAAAACCCAACATTCCTGATTCCTCCTTTACCCCAACTAATTTAGAGCATGCCATCTCACCTGTGGAGTTTTAGGTGCTACAAATACTTAGAGTCTTTAGGGTTTACATTCATTTGTAATACATTTTATACCTTCTCTACACTTAAAAAACCCACTTAAAAAAGATATGCAAAGAACTTGAAAACATATATGAAATAATTATCAGACTCCCTAATTTCTTAATGAAAAAAAAATTTTAAAGACATTAAAAGACTAAAATGGTCATTTAAAAATTTAATTTAATTTAAAAAATATTGGTGGGCAATCTTTTGACTACATTATTCCTTCATTATATTAACTGTTTGGCAAATATATGATTTCATCTTCTCCCTTCCCTCAAGTTATAGAATATGAACCTTAATTATCACAATTTAATGAGTGTTTGTTCTTACAACTTAATTGGAGAAGATGTTTCTCCTCCTTGAGGTCAGAGTCATTTTCTAGCACAATGCCTGTCACATGGTATGCCCTGAGAAGCAGAACTCTAACACAGTGTAAAAAGAAGACAGATTTGAAGTCCGCAGACTTTAGATTTTAATCTCAGCTTTATGGTTTGCTATCTTGACTACCTTCAGCCTAATTACCATGTGTAAAATGAAGCAATTGGACCAAATGATCTCTTAAAGTCCCTTCCAGCCCTAATGATACTTTGTAATGTTTGGTAATTTGTAAAGAAATTTTAACATACCTACATAGTGTAAAGCAGAATTTAACAAAATATTAGGCCTGTAGAAAAAGAAAGGGAAGGGAAGGGAAGAGAAGCATGGAGAAGCATTTTAGAATGATGTTTGCCAAGGTCTCTAATAATCCTATACAAAACTTGTCTTTGCCATCTTTATGGATTTTAGCTGATGATCAGGTGAGAGTCAAGTCTTAGTGTGGGGATAAACCATGAGATAAGGCAGTCGGGACTAAATATATGCAAAGGAAACAGCTGCCAGAGGGGGTGGTACACAGTATTACAGTGATGTCCATTTCTTACTATTATTTATTCATAAGAAGATGAGTCTCTCCTAGATAACCTTCAGTTCTGCATCCTCTCTTACAATGGATGCCTTGACTTCATGTATGCTCTTAATCCTCCAATACCAATTAGAAAAATGTGAGCTCCTACAGAATAGGGAGAGTAGTTAGGTAGCACAGTGGATAGAGCACTAGGTCTGGAAACAAGAAGACCTGATTTCAAATGCAACTTCAATACTATGTAACCCTGTGTGCCTCAGTTTCCTCATCTAGAAAATGAGCTGGAAAAGGCAATGGCAAATCATTCTGGTATCTTTGCCAAGAAAACCCCAAATGAGTTCATGAAAAATCCAATGTGACAGAACAATAACAAAAGAGAAAAAGGACCATACTGTTTTCTTGTTTTTTGTATCCCTCATCACAGTATCTGGCTTATAATAAAAGCTCAGTGACTTTGAGAATTCTGTCTCACTTTGTACATTTTGTAATGCTAGAAGTCTGTTCTCTTTTATGTAGATATTTATTCTATCTCACTGCAAGGCATAGATTGTACCAGTGCCTAAAAGTGGCTCAAAGCCTCTAGCCCAGTCATTTTCAAATTTAATTTAACATGCATTCATGCCTTGCCCAAATGAGAGATTTATAGGCATTCAGCATATCAGGTTTTGAGATTTTATATGAGCATCTTCTCCCCTGTTCCTCCATTTGGCAGTTTCTGGTCTAATACAGTCTTCTCAGGATTGAAAGTAGGGATCCACAGTGAATGTAAAAGGATCACCAAGAAGGCAGTGTGACATACTGGAAAAAATCATGACAAATGTTCAAATTCTTCCTCCAGTGCTTCCTCTCTGGATGAATGTCACTGGTTTGTGGTTTGTCACTTACCCTCCTGGGGCCTCAGTTTTCTTATCTGTAAAAGGAAGTCCTCAGAGGTCTCTTTCAATGCTAAATCTATGAAGCTATCAAAAGATAGGATTAGGCAAAACAGAGAACATGCAAAAGAAGAACACTACTTTAAAGTCCAGCATGGCTAAGCAAGGTAGTATCCCTGGAATTTATCTCATATATAGATATATGTCTATATCTATCTATATTTTCCCCTCAAATATGAGGACGATGAAAAAAAAATGGTTTTTACCATTAGATGATTGATTGTAGTACATTGAAAAGAGTTAGGAGTTTGGAATTAGAACACCTAGGTCCAACCCTGGGCTTACTTTCTACTTGTGTGATTTTGTGAAAGTCATTTAATATCTCTATCCCTCACATCCCTTTGCTGTAAAGTGTTCCCATCAAAGTTCTTTTCAGCTCCATCTTCTCTTGCATCTGATTCCTGCTTCACAACCAAACAACAACTATCATAGTTCAGGTCTTCATTGTGTCTTCCCCTTTTTTACTGCAACTGTTATCCCTGTCTTATTTCTCCCTCTTTTAGATCATCCTACACATTACTAATAAAGTAATTTCCTTATGTGTCAATATGGCCATGTTACCTCCAATCAATTTCTATTACCTTCTAGGATAAATTAGAAACTCCATTTAGCTTTAAGAATCTTTCTTAGTCTCACCTCAACTTATCTTCTCAGTCTCAGCAAATATTATTCTTCCTCCTAAACTCTATGATCCATCTCTATTCCTTATACATAGCACGCCACCTCTTGTCACCATGATTTCAATGCAACCCAGCCTTGTGCCTGGATTACATTCTCTCCTTTCCTTACCCTCATAAACTACTCTTCTTTGAAGATGTAAGTCAAGTACCATCTTCTTGCATGAGCCTTTCTATATCCCTAATTACTAGTTCCCTCCCTCCCAAAATGCCTTGTATTTAACTATTTTTCATATAATTGTACACATTCTTTTTATCTCTATGTAGTTATACATGTACTTGTCTCTGCATTCGAATGTCATCTTGCAAGTAAATTCATCCTTTTGTATTTTTGATCCTAGAGTCTGTCATAGTAGCACATAGAAGATGCTTAAAAAAACTCAATGATAACTGGTTGATTTATGTGTAGTTAGGTTATCAAAGGAAAAGTGAAAGGGGAGGGATTAAGGATCTTAGGATATGATGGACAGAGAATTCCCCTTCTCTTAGCAGCCCTATGATGGGACCAGATCCTGCAAAGATACATATTTTATTTGGGGCTACCACTTTCATCTGTTGCAGCTAATAGTGCTTCTTTATAAAGAATAAGCTTGAAGAACAGGAGAAGGACAGAAATAAAGAGTATATAAAGTACCATATGGAAGAAAAGTGATGAAGGGTTGTTTGTTTGGTTTTTTTTAAGGTAACAGCTGTGGATTGAGACACATTGTTTCTACAATAGTTCATCCAGAAAATTTATATTTGTACACAGATGCCCCAAGCTGTTAAATTTCCTCAATTTATATTCTTTGGTGGCAGTAGATCATGAAATGGAGATGTGGTTAAGTGGACAAAATGACAGCCTGGATCCTCCTGACTTTTGAGTTGTAATCCATAGTCAGATATCTAATCACTAAAGCACTTGAGATAAATTATTTCTCCTGCATTAGTGGCCTTACCTTTTTATTGATAAATAGGAAAAAGTTCCAAAAGATGTGCTTTTTACATAAAGAAATATCAGTTGAAGAATTTGAGCAATATATTCAGTGATTTTTCAGCTGATATATAAGACGTGCTTGTGGCAATTTAACTGGAGGGTTGTTTTTCTAATGTTTTGACCTAGGAGCATCCTTATGTAATACTTTGTTTTCCTTATTCTCAAACTCAAGACTCCAAAGTAATGCTATTTCATTTTCTAGATACAAAAGGATACATCTAGATCAAGTATGGTTACTACTTATTAGATTAACCTTGTAAATATTTTAAAATTACCATTCTGTCATCCCCCCACCTCCTGAATCTACTCAGAGTTCCAAAATTTGCTTTGATTCATTTTGTCAAATTAATCTTTTTAATATTTTGCTGTGCATGCTCATACCTGTGATATGATAGCATGATACTTAAATTGGAAAAGAAGTAGAAAATTTCCAAGTGAGTGGTGGTTACTTTAGTGAATCAGAAACACTTATTGTATACTTAGTATATGCCAGATTCTATGGTAGTGCTGACAGTGATAGAAGTAGAATTAGTGACTTCATCAAAGACCAATTTCATAATCCATATGGAGATGGGGATGGAGGAAAATCAGAGGGAGAAACAATGACAAACTTACATAGTGGATAGATTGAAGGCAGGAAGACCTGACTTCAAACATGACTTCAGGAATGTCTCTTAAAACTTCTCTTTGTTTCAGTTTTCTCTTCTGCAAAATGGGAATAAAAATAGCACCTACATCCTAGGGTTGTTGTTGAGATAAAATGATATAATATTCATAAACTACAAATCTTAAAGCATTATGTAAATACAAGCTAATGGAAGACTTCTGTGACGTTTGACAGCATTGTGTTCTCTGATGTCATCAGGGTAACTCTGAAGACATATCAGAATGTCTTCACTACCACTGAATGCTTTTGTTTTTTTTAATGTACCGAAATAGATGGAATAGCACAGTTCAAATTCCCCTTACTCAAAATCATTGTAAATATGCTAAATATAGAGGACAGCAGAAACACCAAAATAATACCAGAATCCCACATACTAAAAGTGCTTCATGATGCTGATCTCTCTACATCAGGCAAATCACTATTTCACATGAAATGTATTGAAGGTATGAATGCTTTCATTATGCACCAATATATACTATAGCACCATGAATAGAACATTGAGACCCCAGATAATTACTAGGTTTACAAACTTGGACAAATTTCTTAATCTCTGCCAAGGTTTTTTTCATTGGTAAAATTAGGGTAATAATAGCATATACCTTGCAGGGTTATTGTCAGGAGCAAATGAAATGATAATTGTAAAGCTCTTAGAGGCTATATAAATGTTATCGATGATGATGAAGATGAACAAAAGTGGAACTAATTAAAAACAAAGGCTACAAACTGTGTTTCACCAAGGGTATTTTCAGTTTCAAATTATACCACTACACATTGCTGACAACTACAGAGAAATTATAAGAAATAATTTCATCTCTAAACTAGATTTTTAAAATATGAGATGACAATGAAGAGCTAGAAGAAAAAGTTAAAGAACTTGACATTTTCACTGGACATTTTCATTTAATGCAAACTCCAAAAATTATACCTGATAATTAGATAAATGCTGAAAACAACATCTTACTGTCTTAAACAATTTTTAAAGGCTTAAATGATTTTGACAAGGTGATGAGCATAGTTAGACAGGAATTTTGAAAAACTTTTTTTCGAGCTTAACAGAATGAATCTAACTAGTGAAACAATTATATTTAAACAAAATAATTTTTAAAATCTGACTTTAGCTATTGCTATCTTCAGTGAATATATTTTCCTGCAAAAGTTGACAGTAAAACATAGATAAATTTCAGGATCTGTATACAGAAGTATTTGGCCATGCCATAGTAAGATCCATGGGGAGAAATGTAGTTCAATAAGCATATTACTGAGCATTTATTGAGCATCCCCTTTGTACCAGACTAAAAGCTGGAGATAAAAATCAAGCATAATGAAAGATAATCTCTACTCTTCTAAGGAGGGAAGGCAATGCATAAAATGGAGATTAAAAGAAATGAGGAGAGAGTCAATGAAAGATATTAGGGAGTATGGATGGCATAGGCCTAAAATTTCCTGAGCTCTTCTTTATAATGAAAATTCTAAGAAGCATTAACCAGTGGAAAAGGGGCGAAGAGAGTCGAGGGAGAAGACAGTTGAGGTATCATGGTAAAGTCTAGTATTATCAAAAAATATTCTTGAGGATAAGTATCAACCACCATGACAGAAAACTTGAAAAAAAAAATTAAGGGTCATCAACTCCAGAAATGGAATTCAAATATTATGTTTTTATCTAGCTTGTATACGAATAGAAAAGTTGAATGTTATATTGTGCAATTAAGGCACCTGGAAAAGGAAAGTATATTGGATATTCTAGATTTACTAGTGAAAAGGTTAAAGTAATTCAAGGATAAAATCAAAGAATCAACCATTTTTTAAATCTATCATAAACTTAACTAGAGACCAAAGAAGTAAAGAAATAGGTGAAGAGAAGAAACATTGAGGGAGCAGATAGAAAATTTCTGGTTATCTAACTGGTCAGCAAATCAATAAACATTTATTAAGAGCCTGCCATGTCCTTGGTACTGTGCTAAGTGTTGATCAGAAGTTTTACACAAAGGAAATAATTGTTGGAATAAGCATAAAATAAAAAACCTATACCCTAGCTAATATAAGAAGCACAGGGCAGTATGCTAAGACACTTCTGTACAGAACTGGAAACTGGAAGGTCTGAATGATTACTGGGTCAACAACCACTGAGCAGTTAAACATAAAAGTAAAGTGCTAATTAAAGCACTTACTAGCTTTCTCTTAGACATAATCTTGGTTCCACATTTCTTAAAAGATAGTGTATATTTAGTACCCCCAAATAAGAAGACAAGTGAACTGTCCAATTATAGGCCAATTATGTAGTTATGCCCTTTATAAAAAGCATTCACAGTTTGTATCACTAGAAATCCATGAACTCTTGTAGGAAAACAATAAATTGGCCAATGAACTAAAAGGATATGACAAAAAGCCCCCTGGGTGCATAGAGGTGCATAGTTATTGATTCAGTGATTATTAAGCAAGCTATTCAAAAGGACTGTGACATTTGTATCACCTTTATTGATCCTCCTGAAGCTTTTGATGCAGTTCTCTACTTGTGGTTTATTCGTATACTGAAAAAACATATATAATAGGGCAAAGTATAGTGAAAACACTGGAGAATTTGGTGTGTACTTGGAAAGCTGTTTGGAATTTAAAATATGCCACTAACAATAATCTCAAGAACCAAAAAAATCATTGATATAACATAGAGCATCTTCAAGGGAAATAGTTTAAGCAAGACAAAAAAGCAAATATTGAAGCATCTGTAAAGGATAAGGGTACAAACAAAGAGCCCTTCCCTCAAGGAGCTTATATTCCTATGTAGAAAGATGCTACTTAAAAGGGATCTGAAAATGGAGTTCTGAAGGTTGAGGCATAAGGTCCCTCAGGTAATGTCTGGAGAAGGAAGGGTAGCTGGTCTTGGAAGATGCTCAGTGGTATATCTCTTCTACCATTTCAGTGGGAATTGAGTTATTAGGATCAGGAATTAAGACCCAATTTCATCAATATAGGAAATTCCCCCATGAAGAAACTCTACCAGCTCATTATGGTTTCAGCAACTTTTATGAGAGTTTGATCTAACTTATAGCCTTAAGGAGTTGCTTAAACCTGGAGAGATTAATGACTTGCCTAGAGTCCCATAGCATACCTCCTGTAATAAGAAAGACTTTAACCTAGTTCTTCCTCACTCTGATTGGCTCTTGACCAACTAAATCAAGTGTTCCATTATGAACCTCTTTGGTAGTCTTGAAAAGCCAGCAGACCACTTCTCAGAATCATGCACTTAAATTTATAAAATAAAATGCAAAGAATTTTTTAAAAAGAAACATAAAATAATAACTAAATAGTACTACAGATATTAAAATAATACTAAATACTAATGCATTTAAATAGTAAAAACACTAAAAAACTTATATTAAATAACAGTATACTATCATACTAAATACTAAAAGAAATACTAAATACTTAAAAAAAAAAAAAAGTTCATAGACTCCAGTTTGAGGCTATCATCTCTAAGTCAAAGTGCCAGCACTTTAAAGTGATTCTTAAAAAAGTGCTTGTTAACTGATTTATTGGTTGATTTATCTTTGCAAGCACAGAGTAGCTATACCTTTTGGCAGAAGAAGCATGAATATGCAAAACTTCCTTAAATCCCCAAATGGTCTAGAGAACATATATATATCTATATATCTTGTCTTCGACATTTGCAAAGCAAATGCTAATCTTAGCCTACCTTTCAAAGAATTGTACTTGTATTTTCAAAAAACTGGCCTTGTTGACCCTTTTAATGCTTTTCTTGTTCTTAAAATTCTTTAAAAAGTCATCTATATTTCAGGGCACAGTTTCTTGTGTCAAATGAGACAATATTTGATCAAATAATTTATGTGTAAAAAAGCTTAGTATGGTGCCTGGCACATAAATGGCACTATATAAAGGCTTATTCCTTCCCCCTCAATTTAATATTCATGAACACTAAGAGATTATGAGCACCAAGGATTAAATTAACTTGTTCTAGGTCATACAGCTAGGGAGAGCAAAGATAGGAACCATTGTCCCAGAGCTTTTGCCTCGACTTGAGAGAGTATGTGTGTGTCTACAGGTATTGCAGACATTTATTATTTTATAAGACTGCCTTCACTTGAACTTTTAAAAATTATATATTTAGAATTATATTAGTATAATTTTCTGATTTCATTACATAGGATAACATTATACAGTGTGTTTGCTTACTTCATGATAGGTAAAGAAAATAGATAAACATTCACACACTTATTCACAATTTAATTTTACTTAAAAGGTTTCAGTGTTGTAATGCTATGATCAGAAAGGCTGCTTAACCATATTTGGAACCCATCACTTTACTGACTCAGAGATTCTTATAGCATTAAGGATGTTCTTTCAAAAAATTCCTACAAACATATTAAGTATTTTTTCATTTCTTTCAAATTACATTGGAGCACCTTATTCCAGACCTTTCTTGAAGAAAGGAATGAAAATTTAGTCATTTCCCACACCTTAACTTATTGTTTCTTTTTTTCTCTCCAAGTAGAGAAGGATAGGGTTAGAGGTCCAGAAGCAAAATATTCTGACCAAGGTTTTTCCTAAATAGACATTGAAATATGTATCATCTAATCCCTTCTGTGCCTGCAGATAATTTCTTTTATTAAGCAGCTCCTAGCATTCATAGCTGTTGGATTGCTTTTTAGTACATTAATAATATCTGTCACAAGGGATACAGTGGAACAATTTATTTCCCAATGGGGTCTTTATCTAAACAAGATCTGTCTTTATAACTTTCTCAATTTAACAAGGATTCTATTACAACGTATCAGGGTATTTTGTTCCTTGCTATTTTTCCTTTAGAAAAAAATATATAAAGCTATGTGTTTTGTGTGTTCACATAATACAAATAGTCTCTCTGACAGCTATATAGTTGAATCACATGATACATATGTACAAATTATGTGATCTACAAACTAACTTCTTTGTTCAATCTGAGTTCAGCTGCCTCAATTGGCATGTACTGATAGCCTGGGAATTTGCTATGGGATTGTAGCCCAGAAGCAGGTGGTATATTACGAACATTACTTGTTCTAAATTATGGGGCTGGAACAACCTTGGAGAGAAAGTTAATTCCATTAATTGGGGGATGGGAAAGGTAATTTCCTATTTTCTTCATTAGATATGATTTTTTTTTATGAGCCAAATCTGTGTTGGCATTTTCATTCTATAATGTTTCATTCCTGTGTTTCATGATATTTCATCCTTTTTTGGTTCTGAATTGTGGGAATTTGTGTGATATTTGAGAATATTGGCAGAGAACAAAGGGTTAGTGAGTACATAGAATCAGTATCACTAAAAACGAAAAATGCGTTCCAAAAGATGGTGATCTTAGCTCCCATTTTTTGAAAAAGAGGGGTTCCCAAACACATCATTGTTCATTCTCGTGTTTTCAATGTATGTTATTATATTATTTTATTTTAGAACATAACAATTTAAAGAAGTACTTTGGACTGTTTGAATTTCAACTTGTTGAGAGTAATTATATTTAGAAATGCAGAAGCTATACTGCAGCCAACTAAATTTCCTAAAAGATTGGCACCATCTGGATGAAGCAACAAAAATTTCTAAATAGTTTATATTCCATTAATTTCCTTTACAGACATACGCCACTCAAAATTATTAAATGACTATTTGAAAAAAATTAGTAAATGACCTTGTTATGAGGAAGTAGGAGTGATAAGAGTAGTTAATCCCTTAAGAAAACAGTGTTAACATTTATTAGATTGTCTAAAAAGAAAATTACAAATGCTGGAGGAGTTATATGAAAATCATGCTTTAATATGCTGTTGGTGAAACTATGAACTTCTCCAACCATTCTGCAATGTAATTTGGAGCATTGTCCTAAAAGTTATTAAACTATGCATACCCTTAGATACCACTACTGAGTGTAAACCTTAAATGAGTAAAGAAAGGAAGAGAATTCTTTATGTAGATAAAATTTGTTTGTTTCTTTGTTTAATAGGAGCTCTTTTTGTGTTGGCAAAGAATTAAAAACCAATGAAATGCCTATCAATTGGGAAATAGTTGAATAAGTTATGTTACATAAATATAATGGAGTACTATTGTGCTGTCAGAAATGATGAAGGAAATGGTTTCAAAAAAACCTGGAAAGATTTTTACACTGTGAAGTGAGCAGAACAGAGAGAATAATTTAGACAGTAATTACACTATTGTAAAGATAATCAACTTTGAAAGACTTAGAAAGTCTGATCAAGACAGTAACATTGTCAAAGAACTTTTGATGACACATAACTTCAAAATAGAGAACTGATAGATTCAGAGTACATAACAAAGCACACATCTTTTTCTTTCTTTTTTTGAGGGGTGGGGAGAGAGAGATGTCTATGCAGAAATTTGTTTTTCATAACTGTACATATCTTAATGGGTTTTATTTTTCTTACTTCCTCAGTGTGTAAGGAAGAGAATTGTGGTGGAGAGTGAATTTGCAACTAACAATAAAATAAAATTTAATTTTAAAAAGAACAAAGTGATAGGAACCATTTAATGACATCTTTTTTTTTTTATCCTCCTTGATTTTCCTTTTACATTTAATATTGTTAACCACTACACTTTCCACTTGTATTCTTTCATTTCTTGGAATTCAAAGAATATCTCTTTATCCTCCCATCTTTTTTCTGATGTTCTTTCTCATCCATGTCTTGCCTACTAATTGTAAGTCTAGCTTAAGTTATCTAATCCAACCTCTACAGAAAGCACAATTTCATTATCTTCAACAGGTGGTTGTTGAATTTCTCCACTGAAAGAGAATTCAGTCTCTCCCAAGTGGACCATTTTCCTTTTGGGCAACTCTAATGAGTAACAGAGTTTGGGGAACACAGATAAAGAGTAGGGAGGGACCTGAAGCAACCTAGTTCTCATTTTACAGATAAGGAAACTGAAGTCCAAAGAGACCATCCCACTTCCTGCATCTAATCCTTTTATGACACAGTTAATAGCCCACTTCATCGTTCTGGTTGCATTCTCCTTTGGTGGTCCCCTACCTAATGTGTTGGTATTTCAGAATTGGCCCCACTGTTCTAAAATATATTTTAGTCAGGTCAGAGGTTCATAAAACTATTGTTTTTGGTTTTTTGCTTGTTTGTTTTAGAACCCTAAAGTCATCACTTGTTCTGCATGTTGTATTTCTATTCATGTAAACAAACATCACTTTTTTTTTTAATCATTCCCTCCTCGTATTCCTCAGACTTATATTGAATTCTTCTAGTTTTTCAGTCATTCAATTTGTGACTCTATTTGGTTTTTTTTGTTTTGTTTTATTTTGGCAAAGATATTGAATTGGTTTGCCAATTGCCTCTCCAGCTTATTTTCAGGTGAGGAAGCTGATGTAAATAGAGTTAAATGTCTTGTCCAGAGTTACACAGTTAGGAAAAATCTGAAGCTGGATTTGACCTCAGTTCTTTCTGACTTCAGGTCCATCATGCTTTGCCATCTATCTGCCCCATAATGAGATGTGCTCATTCTCAAAAAACTCTCATTCTATGCCACAACAAGGAGCAAACAGTGATGATGTGGAATGGAATGTGTCCTCAGCAGAGATAAATGTATGAGATTTCGACTCTGGTCTTTCCTCTATGTCTAATTTTCTTTTATTTTTTCCTAGTAAATTTATTTATGTTTAATACAGATTGCTTTAGGAATCATGTTGGAAGAGAAAAATCAGGGAAAAATCACAGGAGACATTAAAGAAAAAAAGAAATGAACATAGTATTTGTTGCTTTACATTCAGTATTCTTTGCCATCTGCATGCAGAAAAAGAACTTTTTCTGTCCAAGATCTACTGGGATTGCTTTGAATCACCAAACACTGAGAGGAACTAAATCTTTCATAGTTGAGCATCACGCTTCTTACTGTTATTTGTACAACATATTCCTGGTTCTGCTTGTTTCACTCAGCATCAGTTATATAAATCTTTCTAGGCCTTTCTATAATCAGTTTGTTCATCATTTTTTATAAAACAGTAATATTCCATTACTTTCATGCACCACAACTTGTTCAACCATTCCCCAATTGATGAGCATCTATTCCTTTTCTAGTTCTTTGCTACCACAAACAGAGCTGCTACAAACATTTTTGCACATGTGCCTTTTCCCTCCTTTAAGATTTCCTTGGAATGTAGAGCAAGTAATGGCAAGGCTAGATCAAAGAGTATGCCTAATTTTATAACCCTTTGGGCATAGTTCCCATTGCTCTTCAGAAATGGTTGGATCATTTCACAACTCCACCAACAATGCATTAACATCCCAGTTTTCTCACATTCCCTCCAACATTTATCGTTATCTTTTCCTATCAATTTAGCCAATCTGAAAGGTATGAGATAGTACCTCACAGTTGTTTCAATGTGCATTTCTCTAATCAATAGAGATTTAGAGCATTTTTTTCCATGTAACTATAGATGGCTTTAATTTTATTATCTGAAAGTTGTTTTCATATCTTTTAACCATTTATCAATCGGGGAATGACTTGTATTCTTATAAATTTGACAAGTTCTTTATAAATTTTAGAAATGAGACCTTTATCAGAAACATAGGTTGTAAAGATTTTTTTCCCCAGCTTTTTTACTACCCTTTTAATCTTGTTTCCGTAGATTTTGTCTGTGCAAAACCTTTTTAATTTAATGTAATGAAAGTTGTCCATTTTGCCTTTCATAATGTTCTCTAGTTCTTCTTTGGGAATAAATTCTTTTCTTCTCCACAGATTTCATAGGCAAATTATTCCTTGTTCTCCTAATTTGCTTATGGTATCCTCCTTTGTGCCCAAATCATGTACCCATTTTGACTTTATTTTGGTGTGGGGTGTGAGATGTGGGTCTATGCGGAGTTTCTGACATATTTTCCGGTTTTCCCAGCAATTTTTGTCAAATAATGAGTTCTTTTTCCAGAAGCTGGAGTTTGAAGCTTTATCAAATACTAGATTACTACAGGCATTGATTACTGTGTCATGTGCATCTAATTTATTCCACTGATCCATCACTCTGTTTCTTAGCCAGTATCAAATGGTTTTGTTGACTTACTTTATAATATAATTTTAGGTTTGGTGCTGCTAAGCCACCATCTTTTGTATTTTTTTTAATCAATTCCTTTGATATTCTTGATCTTTTGTTCTTCCAGATAAGTTTTTGTTACTATTTTTTCTAGTTCTATAAAATAACTTTTGGCAGTTTGATTGGTATAGCGCTGAAAAAGTAGATCAATATAGTCAGAATTGTCATTTTTATTATATTAGTTTGGCCTATCCATGAGCAATTGTTATTTTCCCATTTGTTTAGATTTAACTTTATTTGTGAGAAAAGTGTTTGGTAATTGTATTCATATAGTTCTTGGGTTTGTCTTGGCAGGTAGACCTCCAAGTATTTTATTTTGTCTACAGTAATTTTAAATGAAATTTCTCTTTCTATCTCTTGCTAATGGGCTTTGTTGGTAATATATGGAAATGCTGATGATTTGTGTAGGTTTATTTTATGTCTTGCAACTTTGCTAAAGCTGTTAATTGTTTCCAGTAGGTTTTTGGACAATTTTCTAGGATTTTCTAAATATATCATCATATCATCTGCAAAGAGTGATAATTTTATTTCCTCATTGCCTATTCTAATTCCTTTAATTTCATTTTCTTTTCTTATTGCTAAAGCCAATATTTCTAGTACAATGTTGAATAATACTGGTGATAATGGGCATCCTTGTTTCACCCCTGAACTTACTAGGAATGCATCCAGCTTCTCTGCATCACAAATCATGCTTGCCGTTGGTTTTTGATAGATACTGCTTATTATTTTAAAGAAAGCTTCTTTCATCTATATGCTTTCTAGTGTTTTTAATAGGAATGGGTGTTATACTATATCTAACTTTCATGAAGATGACAGTTTCTATCCACTGTTGGAATCCTTACAAACTGCTAACTAATTAGAGTTGATCTAATCCTGGACAGAACTACTTGTGGCTTTCTGAATATAGTGAACTCTGTAGGATACAAGCCCAACAAAATAGTCAAAGTGGAGTTCATACTGCAATCACCTGTGACCTACTAACAGGTACAGGTCCCTATGCAGATGTCGCAGCACAAATTAGTTATTCTGTAGCAGCATATCAGCAAATTGCTGATAATGCTATCAAAGCGTGGGCTTCTCTTCACAATAAAGACGACAAGGGGGGGGGCCTTCACAAAAATAACACAAGGGCCAAATGAACCCTTTGCTGACTTTGTGGGACGCTTGCAGACAGCTATCACAAGAACAAATGGAGAAAATGCAATAACAAACATTTTGATAAGGCAACTTGCTAAGGAAAATGCTAATGAGGTTTGCAGAAGAATTATACTAGGACTGCACAAGGATGCTCCTTTAGAGGAGCTCATAAGACGCTGTGCCACAGTGGGCACAGGTGCCTTTTATAGCCAGGCTATGATGCAGACTTCCCAAAATCCAAAGATGAGAAGACAGAGTCCTTCCTGGCAAGGGACTTCCAGAGAGACTCGTAGATGCTTTCAGTGTGGAAAAGTAGGACATCTGAAAGCTCAATGTTGGTATAGAGATAGAATGGGAAAACAAGGTGGGAGAACAAGACCCCAAACCCCATGTCCAAAATGCAACAGAGGCTTCCATTGGGCCTCAGAATGCAGACAGATTCAGGGAAATGGGATGAGGGGCCCAGCCCCAGGGCCCAAGGCAAAAAACACTTGGGGCATGATGGAAGCCAATGGTGCACCCAGAGAGTGCCTAGAAGTCCAGTACCCAGACATGACCAATCAGCCAGAAAGCCATATGATGGGAGAAGGGGATTACACAGTCAACCAGCCAGGAAGCAACCTGATGGCAGAAGGGAATTACAATTGGGGAGAATAGAGCTGTATGCAGCTGGGACAACTGAGATACCCCCTGGAGAGGTGAAATCTGTTCCTCTCCAGCCTATGGATCCCCTACCTCCAGGCACAGTAGGCTTGACCATTTCACCTCCTTGTATGTACAAAACAGTGTCCATCCACACACTGATGTGGGAAACTGGGGAATGTGTAGATAATATCCCAGTCACTAATACAGGTAGACAATGTGTGACTTATCACCCAGGAGACGTAGTAGCATCAGGTTTACTCATACAGAATCCTAATAAGCAGCCTGGTGAAAGTCACCCAGGTTCTGACTCCAGACCACAAAATCCAGGAATATACTGGACAGCAACTGTAACGGCTGACCGACCTATGCTCACTATCTATATAAATGGCCTACCATTGGAAGGATTGGTAGACACAGGTGCAGATCGTACAGTCATTAGAGGTGCCAATTGGCCCAGTCACTGGCCAAAGATTAAAGCAGACACCTATATGTCTGGAGTAGGAGGATCAATAGCAGCTGAAGTTAGTGCTGCCCCTATGAGATGGACATTTGAAAATGAAACAGGAGTTTTTACTCCTTTTGTGGTTGAAAAAATCCCCATCAATCTATGGGGAAGAGACATTTTGCAGCAGATAGGATTACAATTAAGTACTTCGGCTTTTTAGGCAGGACTGCTGTTGAAGGCCTGCCAGCACTTTCACTCAGCCATTGAAAGAGCATAGCTGACAATGAGACTGTTAAAAAGAACTTTTAAAAATCTTCAGGAATCATTGGATTTCCTAACACAAGATGAAACTGTTTTAGTTCTTGAAAAACCAGCAAGAATCATTGGGTTCCCTGAAGATGAAAAATTGTTGATGAGACTTTTGCAGTACTTCAGAGCTTACAGGAATTATTAGATTCCTGGCACATGAACTAATGGACAATGGATTGCTTATGGACTATTTCTAGGACTTATGGACATGTGTAAATTTTCAGGTTGATTCGTTATTTGTTACATTACTACTAGCCTGTGTTATATTGCTATGTGCTTTTGTAAATTATGTATAATGCCTCCTATATTGATGGATTTATGTATACCATGTATATCTGTTACAAAGTTCTGGCCCATATTGATGGATTTATGTGTACCCCTTCAGAAACCCACTAATCTGATTAGATTTCCTATTTCCTTTGGTATTTTCATCTAACAAAAGAAAGGGGGAGATGTTAGAATCCTTACAAACTGCTAACTAATTAGAGTTGATCTAATCTTACAAGAAGATTTTGGGCAGAACCTGAAACAAGGTATTAAGTAGAACTAATTAATACAAGGCTTGTGTTCACACCTTTATTCATTGGAGTTCAATGAGTTCACACCTCCCTTGAAGCTCTTTGGGCCAGAGAGCACTATGGGAGAAAACCCATAATCCACTATACCACCTAGTCCCCATATTGAGTTCACAGTACACTAAATGACACATATTTCCCATATGTTTTTTTGAAATTCGAATTGTTCAAGTTATTCCTATTAAAGTCACTAAGAAGTAAATGGGATAGTATAAATACATACTCTTAATCTTCAATAGAGTTAACCCTCACTTTCCCTATTCTTTTTCTCAGCTCAAATCTTCTCTGATCCCCATTCTATTCTGTGAATACACTGAACTTCTGAGTACATCTATTTCTTGGAAAAAGAGAAGTACTGGGAATATACATATACACACATGTGTGTATATACATACATATGTGCACACACATTTCTACATATATGTGTATATACACATATAAATATAAATATGTGTGCATATATAATGTTTGAGATTATAAAAATAAGTTTTGTTGTCATTTAAGGTTCATAAAATGTTTTTAGTACATTATAATATTTGTACTCATAGCAGTCCTGTATAAGAATATAGTATAAGTATAGTATAAGTTCTCTATAGTATGAGATTTCACTATCTTTACAAATAAAGAAATTCAGAGTCTAAAGTAATTTATTCATAGTTATATGACAAGCAGAACTCAAACTCAGGCTTCTTGTTTCTATATTCTAGTGATAACTTGACACAGATGGACATTAATTGGATGGGTGCTGTTAAACAGCAAGTATCTCAAATGTTAAACCAACTATCTTGAATAGTTTTGCATAAGGATTTACATATCCTTGTTAAATCTTAGTGCAAGATTTAATCCCAATGTTTATAATCCATTTGTGGGATAATTGAAATTGGTATATATTGGTTTTAATGTTTATTTTTAAATTAGAGTGATACAGTTCATTCTATAATGTGACATTTATGTAATGAAAAGATTATAGATCAGTAGTCTAAGACAAACAGCTTTCTAATTATAATTCTTTCTCGTACAAGCAAAAAGAGTAGTTGCCCTGGGCTCACAGATGAAATTATGTAGTATGAGATGTAAACAAAGGATTATAGAACATTTGAAGGAAGCATTGCAACAATGGAAGTAATGAATGGAAGCAAATAAATGAGTAGGGTAGTAGTGATCTCAATAGTTTTCAGGATAGTGGGAGCAGTCAAGATGAGAAAAGTAAATTAATGTGATTATAAGATTTTGATAAGGCAATAATTCTCTTAAAAGGATTTTTGCCCAGATTTTTGCATTATAGACTGATAGCCATATCATTTGAAGATGAAAGAATAGGGAGTTCCTAAGGGAAGCAAATTGGCAAGTGTCTACCATTCTTTTACACAATTTTATATGTGGATATGGATATATATATATATATATATATATATATATTCATATATTCATATGTGTATGTTTATAATACCATAATTTACAAAATGTTATTTTCTTTTTTGAGGTATGGAGGGAGATAATTGGGGTTAAGCAACTTGCCCAGGCTCACAAAGATAGTAAGTGTCAAGTGTTTGAGGCCAGATTTGAATTTTCTTGTGGGTTAGTGCTCTATCCACTATATTACATGTTGCGCCATACCCTGTTTTCTTCAAAGTTAGAGTGTAAATGAAGATACTCAATTATATGAATTGAATAAAGTCAGATTAAATTGGATCTATAAAATCTGGATAGTCTACAGAAATACTTCAGGATATTTTCCCCACATGTCCAGAAAAGGTCAGAGAGTACATGCACAACAAGGACACATGCTCCTGAGAGCTGAAGTAAGGACCTTTCCAAACATGTATAAATATTCAAGGGATTTGACTAATACATTACTTTTATTAGGCCAAAGTCTAAGATAAGGAAAGAGGAAGTTTGGTAAAATAAGGGGAATTTAATGGGATTGTAATTCCATTCTTAGCTGTGGACAAAAGAATTCTAGGAAGTACACTCAGTTGTTTGATACTTTGTTGTTAGTTGATTTCTAAAGATCTAATTGGACTGGAGGAAGCTTACTTCTGTGGTGGGCATTGGTTTATTGGTAGACTTTTATACCATTTGAAGAAGGCAAGAGTCCTATTAAGTGGTTTTCACCTATTTCTCTTCTAAAATAAAAATGTGCTGACTGAGAAAAAAAGACAGCATCAGGGAGAAAAACTTTGAAGATATTTATTGATGAGTTAGAATGAGGACAATTCATGGTTGAATAAAACATTTTAACTGGTAACTTATACCCCAGACCAAATCAAGAACATCCAAGCTATATATTTTTTTTACTAGTGACCCAATCCCCCTCTCCCAAAGATGGATATGTGTCACAATTCTAGAACATTGTCCCAAATGATGTTGACTACTTTTTGAATGTCTGGAGTGAACACATGGTTAATGTAACTTCTTCCTGATCCAATATTTGTAAAACTATGGCCTAACACTATGGTTATGAAGGCTAATACCAATCTTAACTGTTTGGAATGGTCCACGTTAATTTATGTAAGTCAAGTCTATCAATTAACTTCTTAAATTAGAGATTTAGATTGCGCACTTGGATAACCAAAATAATAAATTCAAGTCATTTGTGGAATCAGGTTTTCATTCTGATGTATTAGGATTCAGACACAGTGTTGGGCACTCATTTTCATTAGTTTTAATTAAGCATTAGTCTATTAAAATTTTAACTGTCATCATTGCCAAATTTCAATCAAATATTGGTTTTTGAGAATTAAAAATCAAGCAATTTGATATAAGAATTGACTTCTTCCATGGATCATATTTGGGTAGTTTAATTATATTCATTTCTTAAATACTCTTTTAAAACCAGGTTTATTAAAAATGCAATCACCCATATTTATTTGTGTACAGAGATGTTGGAGAAAGTCTTGAAGGACTGACTGTGATCTCAAATGGGCATGTATATAAGATTTCTGCAAATTAAATATTGCAATGAAAAAATCTTTAAGCATTCTTTAAGAATCAAATTGCTTCTACCTTTTTCACAAATGAAATGAGAAAATGATGCCTATTTTAATCTTTCCATTGGTTTGTTATTGAACAACTGAATTCCCCCAAGCATATCATTTCACCAGATTTTAGTAATTTTTCATTCATGCATTCAACCATTCATTCAATTGTCTTTTAAGTTCCTTTTGTTAGGGAAAAAAAAAAAAAAAAAAAACAAAAAAACTATGTGTTTAGTTGGGAATGGTGATTAGCCATATTTGAATGAACTTTTAAGGGAGCCTAGGATTCAGATTATCAGGTAGAAGAGGAGGGAGGTGTCATGATAATAGAATACAAGATGAATAGAAATATGGAAACAGAAAACTGAGAAGTCTTAAGGAAAAAGATGTGGTTTCAGTGGAGGGATTGTTTTGTAAAATAGTAATAAATAAATAAATAAAAAATGAAGGGTGGATAAGAGTGCTTGGCCTGGAGTCAGGAAGATTCATCTTGAGTTCAGATCTGCCCTCAGACACTACTGGCTGTGTGACCCTGGACAATAACCCTGCTTACCTGTTTTCTCATCTATAAAATAAACTGGAGAAGGAAATGATAAACTACTCTAGTATCTTAACCACAAAAACCCTAATTAGGGATTAGACATGACTTAAACAACAGTAAAAAATGAAGTTGAATAATTAGAGTACTTTAAGTTCATGGAAGACTGGCAATACTAGACTAATGAAAAATATAGTTGAGTGCAGAGAATACAAGAGAGTGCAATTGATCTGCAAATTAAATAGTGTAAGGAAACATATGAATCTTTAAGACTTTCTTTTATTGTTAAGAATCAAACTGCTTCCAAATTTTTCAAGGTGAAATGTGGAAATTATGCCCATTTAAAAAAAAATTTTTTTTTTTTAAAGTTGAACTCATTTAAGAGTGAGGGACAAATGACTCCAGACTGTTCACTATATTAAAAGGCAGCTACACAACTTTATCATCTATGGGATATTAGAGATGTAGAGTTAGATATAAAAATATGTATGTGTTTGTATTTTGCCCTACAATGGTGAGATCAAAGAAATTATAGCCAGAAATTTAGATATTATAAGGCAAGCAGAATGCTGTGTTGGATTTTGCTTGATT
Source organism: Antechinus flavipes (assembly GCF_016432865.1). Classification (NCBI taxonomy): domain Eukaryota; kingdom Metazoa; phylum Chordata; class Mammalia; order Dasyuromorphia; family Dasyuridae; genus Antechinus; species Antechinus flavipes. The sequence goes on along the minus strand of NC_067401.1, from coordinate 351,907,284 downwards.
TTCCTTCCCGTCTGATTCTTTTTCTTTCTTTTTCTTTATCTCCAGTTTTATGACTTCCATTCTGAATGCAGATTGTGAATATCCTAGATTCTTTGAACTTTAAAATGAAGGAGTAGGACTAGAATATACATTTTTAACTTGGGAGTCTTTGAACCTATTTAAGAAAAATATTTTGTTTATTACATTACAATGTAATGGATGTCTTTTGTAATCATATCTTTTATTTCATTAATTTCAAAACGTTATTCAGAGAAGAGATGCATAGGCTAAAAGGGTTTATTACAAAAAAAAAAAAAAGTAAAGATTAAGAAAATCTGAAGTAGATCTTTAGAATCCCTCCCAGCTCTAATTCTGTGATTTTCAGGAATGTTGTGCATCACAAGGCATAATGGTACATATGATTGTAGTCCCTGTTGCAGTGGAGAACAAGGTTAGTGAATCACTTACAGTATGAAGATATAAGGAGCAAAACGATTTTTTTTAAAAAATCAAATTTCTTCACTGATTGTTGCAACAACATAATAACCCTTGCGGGGAGTGGCCATCAAGCTGTTTAAGACATGGCAAACCAGCCTAGATCGGAAAAACAGTAGGTTAAAGCTTTAAATATCGGTATCAGACTTATGGGTAAGTCCTGCACTTCCATTCTGGATGAGATAGGCAAATAAGAGCAACAATAGAAACAGAATTCTCTGAAGTTGTAAAATGAATAAAGAACCCCTAATTATTAGAACTATGGTGGGTATTGCTACAGTAACTCTTATTTTTCCATCTCTTCCAGATAGCTCTGCAATTGCTAGAAAGAATTCTCCACACTTGGCTTCCCTCAGGACTATGGTTGGATTCTTTGTACTAATTCCTACTTCTCAAAAAAAAAAAAAAAAATACAGGCATTTGGGTTTTATCTTCCTTGTTTATTTTCCACTGACTGGTCACCACTACAGATAGGGAGTTTTCAAAATGTTAGGTTGAAAATACTTTTTGCACTGCAAACTAGAAACACCACTTTCAAATCTCAAGAACCTTGTTAAATTCCTAAAACTCATGTTCTTCAGCTTCAAATAAGAGTCCTTATTATAAGCTAATTATCAGCCTGCTCTGCAACTTTTAAAGTTCAAAGGCTGCCTTAAGTAACAAAAATTTGTACTTCTATGTCTTTTTCTATGGGGATCTCAATGTACTTTGAAACTAGGAAAAACATAGAGGAGACTGGAGAGGCAGAGAATAATCATTATTTGTCTACCAGAATTTAAAAGATAAAATTTTTAAAGGGTTATGAAATGCCCATGTTTTTAGTTTTTTTCCTAACAAAACACTAGGTTTTACTCGTAAATATATTCACCCTGAATCTAACCTAGCCTTAATGTATCACTTAGTTTCAGATGTGCTGTGAAATAGGGCAACTTGTACTAGTTTAATTAAGAAAACATTTCAGTTTAAAGATCTAATATTTTTGTTTACTGAGTTCTATGGACAATCAGTGCTCTCAGACAGGTATCTCTTCAATCACTATTAATTCTAGTGCTCATGGCTTCCTCTTATCCTCTTAGTAAGGTATCTCTATCATTCTTTTGGCTCCTCCCTTAGCCATTGTCTCTTTTTGTCTCCTTTTCTTTTTTTTTTTTTTTTTAAGTTTTTATTTGTATTTTATCTCAAGTGTCTTACTATTCTTCCTTCCTAAAGTTAAGCTATCTCATATGGGGATAAAATAAGTATTTTTAGAGAGAAAAACAACAGCATAAATTATTGATACATGGAAAAAGTCCTAAAACATGTAATTCTCCTTCTTTTCAAGACTCATTGAATTATTTATTTTATTTCATCCCAACTTAAATAGTTGAATAAGCAAATTATTTGGATTGTACAGAAGCATAAATATCGATGAATAATTTTGAAAAGCATTAGATATAAGTACTAAAAAGTATAGTTTTACTTACAATTTTAATTTTCCAAGCTAAAACTTCTCAGATTGTATGTAATCCATTACCTTACTTTTTAACTTCTATACTTCACCAGATCTTGAGAGAATTAACGCAGAACTTCAGAATCTTATAATAAATTTCCATTCTTCCTGACTACAGAGTTATCAGGATTGTAGTGGGTAAATACTAGGCTAGATGACAAGCTCCATCAGATTTTCCCTGTTTTCACAAATATTCAAAGATCAGAGTCATTGCTTGTAGATCCCCCAGCTTCTCAGTGTATTTTAGCCTTAACAGGGCAGTATTTAAGAAGCATGTTACTTAATAAATGTTTATTTATCGATTGAACATACAAACTCAGGGAATAAAAAAGTGAAAGGAAATAGGAAGACTTTCCTCCAGATTTCCTAAGAGAAAAAAATAAGTTACTGATAGAGTATGAGACTAGTGCTAAAAAGGCTGAAAAGAGAAAATAAATAGAGACTGTTAGGGATAGAGACACTAAAACACTCAATTACATGTTCTTATAAGGAAAGAGTTATACTAAACCAGGATTATTAAGGGATTAATTTACAGGAAGGAAGCCCTATGATAGCACCTTTTGAAAAAGCAGCAAGCAATAGGAAAACTGTCCATTGAAAAGTTTGGTCCTTAAGCTATTTGTGGGTTTTTTGGGCTGCTTAAGGGGGAAGTGAACTGCAACATACAAGATGTAGCCAAAATAATAGAATGTGTGAATATTCAAACAAGATGGACTTGGCTATTACCTGCCATAAATCATTTTTGACCTAAATAAAATATTTATGGGTTTCTTGCCTTTAATTGTAACCATGATCTATTTAATTCATAATGTTTATAATTATTCATCGATATTTATGCTTCTATACAATCCAAATAATTTGCTTATTCAACTATTTAAGTTGGGATGAAATAAAATAAATAATTCAATCCATTTTACCCATACAGATACAAACTTTGTTTCCTTGACAATTTTTTTCAAGCCCAGTATTTACCCACTACAATCCTGATAACTCTGTAGTCAGGAAGAATGGAAATTTATTATAAGATTCTGAAGTTCTGGGTTAATTCTCTCAAGATCTGGTGAAGTATAGAAGTTAAAAAGTAATGTAATAGATTACATACAATCTGAGAAGTTTTAGCTTGGAAAATTAAAATTGGAAGTAAAACTGTACTTTTTAGTACTTATATCTTATATGCTTTTCAAAATTATTCATCAATATTTATGCTTCTATACAATCCAAATAATTTGCTTATTCAACTATTTAAGTTGGGATGAAATAAAATAAATAATTCAATCCATTTTACTCATACAGATACAAACTTTGTTTCCTTGACAATTTTTTTCAAGGTTCAATCTCATTAAGATGGATTTGATCACTGTTCTGTAGTCTAATTAAACTTAATTCCAACAGACCATTCCAATTTTTTGAGGCAATAGAATATTTATATATTGAATATTTCTTGAAAAAAAGCAGTTCTTGACTGAATTCTAAAAATCTTTCCATTTTGCTAATATGTCCTCATATTAAGTTTTTTTGGATTGGGATATGCCCAATCTCTATTTTGCCCAACTAGAGTAGTTGACTTTAACTTTGAGTTTCCTACTGGGAGGAGTTGTTGAAGAAGCTTCAAAATCCTTTAAAAATGGTTTAAAAATTAGTAAATACTTGTTTTGTGGCCTTCATATAATAGTTACATAGGGAATGTGTAATATCATAAAAATCTTATTATACAAAGTACCTGATATTTTATCTCAAAATTATTGATGAAGTGTGTGGAGTGTTTCATATAGAATCAGACACATTCATGTGGTGACAAAAAGTACATTGAGAAGCCAGGGAATTTTAAACAAGAATAAACAAGAAGTTCAAAGTTTAAAGTGCTTATGCATTTGCATTTGTGAGTGACCTTTGAATGGAGAACATCGAAGGCTGGAGTACAGAGTAAATAAGAAAAAAAAAAAAAAAAGAGGAAAGATCTTTTAGATAAGATTTTATTTTATTTTTTACAGTTATGAGTTTTATGCTTTATTTGAGATATTTTTTGAGTATCTAGCATATAGAATCTAAGAGAATGGTTATTTTTCTTGTGATTTTAAAGTATTTTGATTCTTTAGTGCATTCTGAATTTAGTTATCAAAGATTATGAAACATACTATTGAATGGAATGAAAATCAAAATAATAGACATATATTTGAAGGTTTATCTAAACTTTAATATATATTTATGAGGCCTCATTATTTTGTTGTGTAGGTGTTCAACAGAAAAAAAATTTATTCAGAAACAATTGAGTTTAAGTCTCAGTTGTGTGATTCTGGGAAAATCACTTAGGTTAGAGGTAATTTCTCATTTGAGAGTTCCCTATGTCAGTGTTTTCACAGGCCCCATTCCTATCCAAATCAAAATTGTAAGAAATGTGTGCCCATTGACTCTATAATACCACTGAGGGAGAGGGAAAAGACTCTTATGTACAAAATTTTCCTATCAACACTTTTTTTTGTGTGGTAGCAAAGAACTGAAAATGAAGGGGATACCCAGAACATGGTGAATGCTTTAACAAATCATGATATATGATTGGGATGGAATATTGCTTTTTGCCACAAGAAATAACACAAGGAAAAGATTCAGAGAAAAGTAGAATAACGTATTATCTGATGCAGAGTGAAGTGAGTAAAACCCAGGAAACAATTTATGAAGTAACTACAGCTTTATAAACAAGTTTGAAAGATTTGAAGATGAAATGCCCTACCATGGCTCCTGTGGACTTAAAATGAAGCATCTTCCCACCTCTGCATAGAGAGCTGATAGAATAAGGATATAGAATGAAACATGCCTTTTGCAGGCATTGCCTTTGTGGGATTGTTTTCCTTGACCACACTTCTTTTTGCTGTTATTATTCATCCTTCATTTTTGAAGAGGGACCAATGACATTATAAGATGATGTCTTGATTTACACATGAATTGGATTAAAGTGAGGCAGAGCTACCCAAAGTTGTCAGCCTCACTCTTTCTTCCAGTCATTCAATTCCAATGACAGGACAAAACTCAAAAGGATATATATTAAGCCTAAGCTTCTGCCCTCCCTTCTCTCCATCCCCCCTACCACCACTAAATAGGTGTTATTTGAATATATATATATATATATATATATATATATATATATATATATATATATATATACACACATACATTTAAAAAAATTTTTTTTTTGATGTTTTTTGTTAGAAATCCTGTGTTGGTGTTCCAGTGTATCCACCGCCACGTAATTTGCTTAGACTGCTTCCATTTATACTGCATAACAAGATTGAATGATCGACAATTCATTCATGATCCAATGCTTGGTTATTCCCTTCCTTGTGTGGGTAAGTCTGTCATTTAAATTTTTTGATCAACTTAAAAAAAATTATTCACTTAAAATTGAGTGTCATTTAAGCAAATCTAAGGAATATTAACTTGTGGTAATGGTTTTACATTTACATTTGTACTTATCTATATGCTTATATATATAACATATATTATTATATGAAACATTTATTATCTTCATATTTATTGTGCATGCCTCTATATAATATTGTCTGTCTATATGGATATGTTCCATGCGTGTCACCCTATCATTTCTGAAATCAGTCAATGGGTATGTTTTTGTTTTTGTTTTTGTTTTTAAGAGCAAAACACATACGTAAAGACTTGTAAATACTGTGGAACCACAAGTGGAATAGAAAATATAGTTTTTGACTATGAAGAACTTAGTCATATTGAAGAGAGAGTAGTTTTAACATTAATGAGTAGTTTATAAAAAAAATACTAAATAATGTGGTACAATAAATTTAATGGGATTTTAGAGGCAATGCTGATCAGGATAAACTATTTGTGAAGAAAAAATGTATATCCTTTGGACCATTTTGATACTTCTGCAGATTTACTGCCCTTAATGGTGTTTGATCAAATCAAATGTATTTCATGTATGTTGGCTCTTCTGTTAGAATGTGAACTCTTTGAAACCAGGAAATGTGTGACTTTTCTGTTGGTATCAACAGAGATTTACATATAGTGAGGACATCCTTAGCTTGGCAAACTAATAAGAGCACATGTACAGGAGCCACATAGAATGGGAATGTATGACCTGAATTGTTGGAAGGAAGATCTAAATTGATGTGATCACAGATTCATTTTAGTATTTCAGTGCTTAAATAATCATTCTAAAATGTGATATTGGCTCTAAAAAGCATTTATGAACATTTTTTTCGGATAAACATTTTTGTTTTCCAAGTTTTTAAGGGTTTAGCAACATACTAACTTTAACTTTTCTTTAAAAAGCCTGACTCTTGACCTGCATATCTTTGAAACAAATAAATTATTAATTGTATGCTTTCATTTTCAAACACTAATAAGAAATTTAGCAGAGACATCTGTTAAAAATTATTTTTATCAACTGCCACTACAGTTTTGAAAGACAAATCTCTAAAGAAATGTCAAGTCTAAAATCTTCTGAGTTATTTTGTTGACAGGAAACACAGTAAATAGACATGCATTACATCAGTTATGTCTGCCTTAATCCTATCTGTCCTTGATATCTATGGTCAGAAGGTCATAAGCATACCTGTCTTCAAAAAACAAAGATAAATGAATTCAGGAACCTTCTTTTGAACTCATTTCATGATGAAGAGCATCCTCTGAAGACTAGATCCAACAGTAAACCTCATATAACAAATATGTCTTCTGAAACCAGCTTTTCTCTTCATTCCATTGAACACCTTCTCTCAGATACAGAGAAAGAATACTCTTTTAAATATGCACATGCCATGTTCCTAAATCATGGATTTTGATATCTCACATATATGACTTAATTATGTACCTACTTAGAGTCATAATTGCATTCAGGAAAAAAAAATTGGATTTGATAATATTTTCTGGACTCATCCTAGGCTCATCATGTCCAAATATGTCTTTTTTTTTTCTTTTTAAGTTTCACACATTTTTTTTTAATTCCTACTTTTTAAGTAAGGAAAAATGGAATTCATATTATAAGATGGTTTCTGTGATATACCTAATTGTTGTGCTTCTTGTGTATTGTGTAATATTGTGGCTATATAGTTGTCATAGCTTATTATAACTTAACTTGTCATCATGTTCTGTTGATTGTAAATGTTTCCCTGGAAAAATGTAGATTTGCTAAAATGTCTTCTATTTAAACACTGATACTTTAAAAGGGATATAATTGTAGTCAACAAGCACCTACAATTTGCCAGGAATAGTGCTAAGAATACAATGAGAATGCAAAAAAGAGCAAAAATAGTCCTTGATGTCAAGGGGCTCATATTTGTCTGTACTCTGTTCTTACTCCAAATAACCTTTAGAAAAATTCTGTGCCATCAAGGGTCACAGTATTGAGATAATGGTGGCTCGTTTTCTCAAAACTAAAAACTTTTCATATTTGTTTCTTCATCACTAGCTAGCTGCCTTTCTACTGTCCTCCACTTCTCCTTTTGAATAACATCTTTTCTGCCATTACCACTAATATCTACCATATCTTTCCTTCTTTTCTTTGCTTCTTTTTTTTCCCCTTGTCCTTTCCCTCTCCTTTCAGTGTGCCACATTCTTCACCTTTTGCAAAGAAAAGCCTGGATTTGAATAGAAATCATTAGCCAATCAGTGTGTTTCTTTCATTCCATACAGTGAAAACATGGGATTTATGTTCATTCATTGTTGGTTGTCCAATGGATATTTTATCTATTGCTAAAACTGTTTCTTTCTTTCTTTTCTTTTTTGCAATATTCTTCCAAAAGACAGAGTTCTTGAATCTTGGTCATCAAATCTAAGCACAAATCATTGTACATTTGTGTGTGTGTGTGTATACAAATATACATATATATATATTTATAATATTCATTCCTCACCAAAATTCACATTAATTATTAATAATTATGATGATGATATGTATATATATGTACAAATATGAATATAAATAAGTAAGCTGTGTGCTACTAGAAGGCCTGATATATAATAATTCTGCAATCCTAGACAAATCATTTAAGACCTCCATGGCTATGGTATTTTTAAAAAACTACAAGTCTTAGAGCAGGTATGTGTTGTGTGTATATACAAATATATATATTTGTAATATTCATTCCTCACCAAAATTCACATTAATTATTAATAATTATGATAATGCTATGTATATATGTACAAATATGAATATAAATAAGTAAGCTGTATGCTTCTAGAAGGCCTGATATATAGTAATTCTGCAATCCTAGACAAATCATTTAAGACCTCCATGGCCATGATATTTTTAAAAAACTATAAGTCTTAGAGCAGGTATTAGAATCATATAGATCCATTTGAAAAATTTTGGTCTTTATCTGTTATGTAATTAATAGAGGAAATGTTCTATATAGTTTTTTCAAGAATGAGGATTAGCAATTTTTATAAATTAAGGTCACTAATAGAGTCATGATTTGATCTTAGTCTCACAACTAGTATGTTTCAGAGACAGAACTTGAACCCAGATCTTCCAAGGGCTTTCTGTTCTCTGTTATGCTACTTTGTGTGTCACCTCATGTATAATAATGATGTAATTAATATTATTTTAATTAAATCCTACAAAATACCTCATTGTTTTATATATATATATATATATATATATGTAGAGAGAGAGAGAGAGAGAGAGAGAGAGGAGACTACTCATACCATCTTGTAACTCTCCACTGCCTTTCAAATAAATGAAACTGAAATTCTTTGAAGGCCATGATTTTCCATCACTTGCAGCCATACAGCATATAGTATCACCAGAAGAGTATTGACATTAAAAAGATGGATCTTTGTTTCAGGAAGAAGTATAGGGTCATTAAAAGCACAACACAGTTTCCCAAATGCCATCCAGTTTGCTTTATTCCTCCTGTATATTTTTGGACCCAGTAAATTGCCCATCCACTGTTACTATCCAAGGTAAACATACTGATATCAGGGAGAGCCCTATGGGTTGTTGATCCAAGTGCATATAATAATTTGGACAATAGGCGCTTGGAAATAGTTAGGATTTAGAAATAGCTTTGTTAGATAGTTTTATTATATGTTGTACAGTACATATGGCACCCATTATGTTTTTGCTTATATAATAAGATTATAATAAAGTTATACAGTAAGTAATTGGGTGAGCCAACTTGACATACCCCTACTATGGTTTTCATGCTACTTTAGTAAAATTCAGAGCCCTCTTGCTCAAATAAATTTTACTCCTAAGTGTTTTCCTTGCTCTTGCTTTCCCCACTTCCCTATTCTTTTGAAGGAAAGGGCATTGAGGAGTGATGGAAAGATTTTTTTTTTAATTTAAAGAGATAGTATGCTCTTTTTATAAGTGAAAAATCAAAATATATTTCTACTACAGTTTCACTCACTGCACTAAAGTTGTCTGAAAAGAGGCCAATGTGTGAAAAAGATAGCCACAGGGAACCTTGCTTGGACAAGAATTATTCAAGTAGTTATCTCTGAAAGCATTTTTTTTTCTTTAAAGTTTGTTTTCTTCAGTAAGATGAGACTTTTTCCTTCCCATTTTCCATTGGCATTTGCCCCAGTTTCTGGTAATGTGTAATACCATATCTTTTGTACACTGTTGATATTAGGAAATTATTGGGTTTTCTATTCTGCATAAGATTTTTTTTAATTAAAGCTTTTCATTTACAAAGCATATGCATGGGTAATTTTTCAACATTGAACCTTGCAAAATCTTTTGTTTCAAATTTTCCCCTCTTTCCTCTCACCCCTTCCCCAGGATGGCAGGTAGTTCAATACATGTTAAATATGTTAAAATATATGTTAAATCCAATATATGTATACATATTTATACAGTTACCTTGCTGCGCAAGAAAAATCAGATCAAGAAGGAAGAAAAAAACTGAGAAACAAGGTGCAAGCAAATAACAACAGAGAGAGTGAGAATGCCATATTGTGTTCCACATTGTTCCCATGATTCTCTCTTTGGGTGTAGATAGCTCTCTTTATCACTGAATAAGTGGCACTGGTTTGAATCATCTTATTGTTGAAGAGAGCCATGTCTGTCAGAATTGATCATTGTATAATCTTTTTGTTGCCATGTACAATGATCTCCTGGTTCTGCTCATTTCATTTAGCACCAGTTCATGTAAGTCTCTCCAGGTCTCCCTGAAATCATCCTGTTGGTCATTTCTTACAGAACAATAATATTCCATAACATTCATATACCATAACTTACTTAGTCAGCCATTCTCCACCTGATGGGAATCCACTCAGTTTCCAGTTTCTGGTCATTACAAAGAGGGCTGCCACAAACATTTTTGCACATGTGCATCCCTTTCCCTTCTTTAAGATCTCTTTGGGATATAAGCCCAGTAGAAACACTGCTGGGTCAAAGAGTATGCACAGTTTGATAACTTTTTAAGCATAGTTCCAAATTGCTCTCCAGAATGGTTGGATTTGTTCACAGTTCCACCAACAATGCATCAGTGTCCCAGTTTTCCCAGATCCCCTCCAACATTGCGCATTATCTTTTCCTGTCATCTCAAGCCAATCTCACAGGTGTGTAATGGTACCTCAGAGTTGTCTTAATTTTCATTTCTCTGATCAATAGTGATTTGGAGCACATTTTCATATGACATCTGAAAATTGTCTGTGCATATCCTTTGACCATTTACTAATTGGAGAATGGCTTGAATTCTTATAAATATGAGTTAATTCTCAATATAGTTTAGAAATGAGGCCTTTATCAGAAGCTTTGACTGTAAAAATGTTGTCCCAGTTTATTTCTTCCCTTCTAATCTTGTCTGCATTGGTATTGTACAAAACTTTTTAACTTAATATAATCAAATTATCTGTTTTCTTATCAGTAATGATCTCTAGTTCTTTGGTCACAAATTCCTTCCTCCTCCACAAATCTGAGAGGTAAACTATCCTATGTTCTTCTAATTTATTTATAATCTCATTCTTTGTCTAGATTATGAACCCATTTTGACCTTATCTTAGTATATAGTGTTAGGTGTGAGTCTATGCCACTTTTTGCAGTACTAGTTTCCAATTTTCCCAGAAGTTTTTGTCAAATAGTGAATGCTTATCTCAAAAGCTGAGGTCTTTGGGGGTTTGTCAAATACTAAATTCCTATAATCATTGATTTTTTTGTTCTATATGCCTAACCTATTCCACTGATCAACATCTCTATTTCTTAGCCAGTACCAAATGGTTTTGATGACTACTGCTTTATAATATAGTTTTAGATCTGGTACAGTTAGGCCACCTTCATTTGTTTTCTTTTCATTAATTCCTTTGAAATTCTTGATCTTTTGTTCTTCCAGGTGAATTTTGTTGTTCTTTTTTCTAGGTCAATAAAATAGTTTCTTGGGAGTCTGATTGGTATAGCACTAAATAAATAGATTAGTTTAGGTAGTATTATCATCTTTATTATATTTGCTCACCCTATCTAAAAGCACTTGATATTTTTCCAATTTCTTAAATCTGACTTTGTGTGGAAAATGTTTTGTAGTTTTGGTCATATACTTCCTGAATTCTCCCTTGACAGATAGATTCCCAAATATTTTATTTTTTTTTGACAGTTATTTTAAGTGGAATTTCTCTTTGTATCTCTAACTGTTGGATTTTGTTAGTGATATATAAGAATGCTGATGACTTATGTGGGTTTATTTTGTATCCTGCAACTTTGCTAAAGTTGTGGATTATTTCTAATGGCTTTTTAGTTAATTCTCTGTGTTTCTCTAAATATACCATCATATCATCTGCAAAGAGTGATTTGGTTTCCTCATTACCTACTCTAATTCCTTTAATCTCTTTTTCTTCTCTTATTGCCAAAGCTAGCATTTCTAATACAATATTGAATAGTAATGATAATAGTGGGCAACCTTGTTTCACCCCTGATCTTATTGGGAATGGTTCCAGTTTATCCCCATTACATATGATGCTTGTTGATGGTTTTAAATAGATGCTACTGATTGTTTTAAGGAAAAGTCTATTTATGCCTATATTCTCTAGTGTTTTTAATAGGAATGGTTGTTGGATTTATCAAATGCTTTTTCTGCATCTATTGAGATAATCATATGGTTTTTGTTAATTTGCTTATTAATATAGTCAATTATGCTAATAGTTTTCCTAATATTGAATCAGCCCTGCATTCCTGGTATAAATCCTATTTGGTCACGGTGTATTATCCAGGGGATGATTTTCTGAAATCTCTTTGCTAATATTTTATTTAAGATGTTTGCATCAATATTTATTAGGAAAATTTGGCTACAGTTTTCTTTCTCTGTTTTTGTTCTACCTGGTTTAGGTATCATTAGTACCATGTTTTCTGCATAATATTTTTTAATTAATTTTTTTAATAATTATAACTTTTTATTGATAGACCCCATGCCTGAGTAATTTTTTACATTATCACTTTCACTCACTTCTATTCCGACTTTTCTCCTCTCTCCCTCCACCCCTCCCCCAGATGGCAAGCAGTCCTATACATGTTAAATATGTCACAGTATATCCTAGATACAATATATGTGTGCAGAATCGAACAGTTCTCTTGTTGCACAGGAAGAATTGGATTCAGAAGGTAAAAATAACCCGGGAAGAAAAACCAAAATTCTGCATAAAATTTTAAAGAGGTTTCTTTTATGTTAAGCATATTTTACAAAAATTGTGATAGGCCTTTTTAAAAAAAAAATAGTATTTATAATTATAAGCTAGTGGGAAAAGTTATTCAGGAAAGTAACAAATCTTAATTGAAACATGTCTTAATAACATTTGTTGTCATCAGGGTCAATTATTGAAAAATTACATTAATATTAGTTAAAAGCCCATTCAGCAGTAATCTTTCATGTGACTATGAAATATTTTTTAGTAGTAAAATACAAACTTCATAATTGAAGTTTTAAACTTGTTAAGTTAAGCTCATCCCAGACCCTTCTATCCCTACTGTATGTACAGATTGCTCTAGACTTTCAATCTGTGATTGTAATATGTGATGGTAAAAGTAGATAATAATAATAATAGGTAATGTGATGGTAATATTAAGCAGTAGGCATTTGTTGAGTACATACTATGTGACAAGCATTGGGCTAGGTGCTGAAGGTATAAAGACAAAATTGGAATTTTACCTTCCCTCTAGGAGTTTACATTCCAAACAAGAATATAATCTGCATGTATGATTGTATGCATTTAGAAACATACTTGCATATTTGCAAGGTAATGGGACAGGATGAAGAAACAAGAATCTCGCAAAAAGTAGTGTTTGAGCTGAACTTTGAATGAAACTTCTGTATGTCTTTAGTGCACAGAGAACATAATATATTTTTGCTTTAGTTCTGACCTGTGATTTCCAAAATATAGTACCTGTGATTCAGTCTGGAGAAGAAACTCCCTCAACCAAAGCAAATGACTTGAACCTTCAAGTATGAGAGTTGAGAATGTCGTGGGGTCCCAACGAGTCCAGTGATTTTCTCATGTTCACATTTCTAGTTTGTGTCAGACCTGAGACTTAAAGCCAGATCTTCTCCTACCACATTTTGCCAAACATAGCTGTTATAGTTAACTTTTTCTTAATTTCTATAAAGTATAGAAATGAATTACTAATATCTCTTTTTGTTGGCTCCAATTTAGAGCTTACAATACTATCCATAGCAGAACGAAAGCAAACAGCAGTATCTACAGAGGGTTACTGTGAATGATAAGATCTGTTATTTTCATCAGAGGATTTGTGTGACAGGAATTAAAAAAAAAAAAGCATTGCTTCCTGGAAAAATGAAATATTCATTGTTGTCAGTAGTTATAGGCACCACTGGCTACACTATCATACCTTTGTTTTGTATATATGCATTAGGTTTTAAATACTGCATTACTTAACTGGACCTGCCACTGTGGTTGCTAAGTAGGAAGGGTGTAGTATTAGAACATTTTAATGATATTATTGCCTCCGCCTTATTTTCTCTTGCCTACTCAGCCTCTTGGAGACTTTTCAAGAAATATTGTACTCTGAAGCTTTTCTAGGCTCCTAGCTATAAGAGATAGGTATCTGAAGCAAGAATTGCTTAGGAAGCAACCCATACACTGAAGTAATTATATTTATATGTCTATTAAGTATATATGTGTGTGTGTGTGTGTGTGTGTGTGTTATAAACACATACTTGTCATATATGAATGTAGCAGTCCTCTAGAAATACCCAGTTGGTTGTTATTCATTATTATCATCAAAAATAAGGACCCTGAGGGCCATGTCAGATTTTCTGCTTTATTTACTTTGGTCACTTTTTCTAAAATGCCATGCAATAGAGTGAAAGTGATATATTCTATCTCCCTGTGTGCTGTCTTGTATTAATGAGATGCCATGCATAGAAATGGCTGTGAGCAGGTAACCCCCAACTCTCTTTGAAATAATTATAAATGTGCTTAATGGAGATGATTTGCATATTCATGAAAGACAGTTTATAACTTTTTGTTTCTAAGCAAGACAGAGAAACAGTTCGATACATGAAGGACATATCAGTACAACAAGAAAGAGAGTGGTTTAGTATGGTAGCATGACTGGCGAAATCACTGAGTCTTGAACTAGATGACTCTCTTGCATATTTCTAGTAGGTTCAGCATGATGGCCACTTCTCAGCAGTATGATGGAATGATGGAGAGAGTGATAGAACTGGAGTCCAGAAATTCGGAATTCTACCGTGGTTCCAGCATTGTTAATAGGGACATAATTTGCTTAATTGTTGCTGTTGCTGTTCAGCCTTTTAAATCTTGTTTGACTCTTTGTGAGAGAGATTCTGGCAGAGATACTGGAATGTTTTGTTATTTCTTTCTCCAGCTCATTTTACAGATGAGGAAACTAAGGCAAAAAGTGACGCTCCCAGAATCACATAGTCAGTAAGTGTCTGAGGCTGGATTTGAACTCAGCTATTCTACATTCCCAGACTGGTGCTCTATCTACTGCACCACCTTGGTGCCCCTCATCTGTATAGTAGAATGATTCATGTATTATCTTGGTCATAGAATTATTGTGAATAAAAACATCTTAGAAATCCTAAAGTACCAGAAAAGTGAGAGGCGATAATGAAGATGGTGATGATTCTGGCAGGGTCCCTTGTTATAGTGAAAGGAGGCCAGATCTATGATTTCAGTGACATAGGGCACTTTCTACTGAGGAATCCTCCCTAAAAGTAAAATTCTGTAGCTTCTATGCATTTTACAGCCTTAGATCTTTGCATTAAGTGATTTGCTCAGTTTCACAACCACTACATGGCTATTTCCATGTATGTCTGCTAATAAGACGATGTAGTAATATTTTCATTATATATTTTTCAGATTCTTATCAAGATTTTTGTGTTGGATTTGTGTGTGTATGAATGTATAAGTGTGTGTTTGAATCTAGGTCTCTGTAGAAGAATTAGGAAGACCATAGATATAAAAATGATGAAATTGATGGAAAATAAGAGAGATGGAGGTCAGGAGAATTTATGTTTTTTAATTCAAATACAAATATGTATGTCTTCTCCTTTTCCCCTTCCCTCCTGTCAGCTCCTTCTTTGTATTATTAGTCACCTTTCAGTTTAGAATAGACGTTCCCTGAGGTCCCTTCCAGCTCAAACACTGTCTGACTGTGATTCAATAATTCTTAGACAGTCACCAGTTTATTGTTACCTCCAGGTAAAGAGAAGGCCTGCTGGAAGTGAACCTGTCCATCAGACTCTCTTTTGCTACAGTAATGTGACATAATGATTCTCCCTGAGGTGTACCTTAGCTATAGTTATCATCTTTTTCTACATGCATCATGGCATAAATGCCCAAGTTGCTATGGGCAACTTGCAAACATATTGGCTGGAAACCTCACTTTAAAATCTGGGCTGCTAACCAAATATTTCAGAAAGTGCTTCCTTATCACTCACCGCAACCTCCCCATAGTTTTTTAATTATGAAATTAGCTTTTCTTCTCAAGACAAAAGATCTTTAGTTATATGAGTTGCCTTTTAATATCAAAGTTGCTGAGCTTTATTTATAACCATGACTTTTTAGTTCATTTTCAGAAACCATACATTAGCCCTTAAGGCTATTAAGACCCAAAGGATCAGTGAGAGAAACTATATCTAGGCCAAAAAAGACTGATTTTGAGCCTCCACTTCTCTTTATAAAAAGCAGCATAATCAGTTATGTCATATACAACTTAGCCTCTTTCCCCTCCGCCATCCTGTTCCCCAACCACTTCTCTAACTAGGTTGATTGATGGATCTGCAGTCCTAGTTATATTCTTTTGGCCTAAAGATTCTTTAAGAGGAATATAAATCATGAAATCATCAATCTAGAGCTGGGAGGATCCTTAGAAATCATCCAGTCCAGTTACCTAATTTTAGATTTGAAGGCTGATCTTGTAGATCCAAGTTCACCACTTTTAGAATTGTACTCTCAGGGCAGCTAGGTGGCACAGTGGATAGAGCACCAGCCCTGAAGTGAGGAGGACCTGAGTTCAAATCTGGCCTCAGACACTTAACATTTCCTGGCTGTGTGACCCTGGGCATGTCACTTAACCCCAATTGACTCAGGGGGGGAAAAAAAAGAATTGTATATGATACTTGTTCAAACTGAATTCTTCATTGCCCTCTGTATCATGTGTTGACCTTGCAGAAGTCATCTAATCTTCTGGGCTTTAGATATCTTGTTGTAAAATCAGAGTAATACTCTTGAAGGCAAGGGTAAGTTTGCCTGATTATATGAAGGCTATTAAAACTCTCAAATGTATGTGTCCTATATCATCTCCAAGGACTAGGATAGTCCTTAAAGCTGACACTTCTCATGGTAGAACTTCTGAGGGCTTTGTCAGAGAACTTAATTACTATTAAATATTTGAGCATTAGCTCTTTTCTCAATAAGAAGTATGCATGCCTCTTTATTCTGAACAACTTATTGTAACAAATATATCTTCCATCACCATCTATGTGAATATATATACATACATACATACACACACACACACGATCAGTATAATATGTAGTTCTTGCAGAAAACTGAAAATATCCTTCATAAAAGAATATGAAAATCTTATTTTATAAACTGTAATTTGCGGGATTATTTGAAATAATGAAACATTTTTTAATTTAATGATATATCAGTACTTATTTAAGATGAAAATAATTTGACCTTTAGCAAATACATTGTCATATTACTTATTTGCAATATATTTCTTTGAAAGATATATGTGAACATGTGGATTTGATTGGGTACAATGTAATGCAATGAGAAAATCACCTGAAGTGGTAGCTTAGAGAGGTGGATTAGAGAATGCTGAGCTTGATGATCTCTAAGGAAACCTTCTATTTCAAAAATTATTTCACTCTACAAGTACCATATTCATTTAATTCTTGTGTATCCAGAATTTTAGCTTGCTATATACCTGGTCAAATCTCTATTGCCTTTCTTCATGAAAGGATCAAAGCTACTATTTATAGCTTTTAATTATATTATAAATAGCAAAAGAAAGAGATTCAAAATATTAAAGAAGTTCACATTTTATGCAGAGGTTCAGAGAAAAAGGGGAAATCTTAAGAGGTTTATATGACCTCTGTAGTTCAGACTATGATATTAGGCCACAAGACAAATTTCTAGAAAAAAAAAAAAAGGTTTATTGTTCCTCCCTTGCTCCACCTTTAAGAGGGTTAAAATTGTAGGTAAAGCTGAAATATTCCAGACAAATGCTTAATTAACCTTCTAACTCTAAAATTCTATGATTCTGTGACCAGTATCAGATATTTGCATAATGTCTTATAATATCCTCACTATACTAGCAGAAGCATCTTGATATAGTAGAAGAAACACTGGAATCAGAATAAGAATAAGAAAAACCAAGTTTGATCCCCAAATCTATTGTTTTCTATATAATTAACTTGGCCTCTACTTCCTCACAATCCTCTATGGGGATGGGAGGGTAGAACTAGAACTCTAAGATCTCTTTTAGCTTAAAATCTGGGATCCTTTACTAAAATTACATCCCTAACAAAGACCCAAGAGTTTGGTATATGATGAAAATAAATGGGTTTCAATATATTGCTAAGCAAGAATTGTATAAGAAAAGCCATGGCAATGACATCATTAGATAAATTTATGACTGAAAAATATATATTGCAAGAGTGAGAGAGGAATTGATAACTTACATGCTTTGATATCCTTACAATATAAAGAAATACAGTAAAATGCAACACCTTCTGCCCCGTAATATTGGTTAAATCCCTGGATTCAGGAAAACTTTCCTGAAATGAAAGGAAAACTTTCAAGAGTACCTGGACAAGTATTACAAGTATGAGAATATATGATGTTTTGATCTTCATTTTGGAGAGATTATTCATACCCAGATCAAAAAGCCACCAAAATATCATAATGGCATAAGTAGCTATAACACATTTGGAAATATTGGAGCAAAAAAAGGGGAAAATGCAAAATAGTATTATGGATATAAAGGACTCTTAAGTAGAGGTAGACTTAATGAATGGAAAATTTATTTTTAGATTTCTCTTTTGTTAATTTGTGAGTTTTTTTTTAATGATTCAACTTGTCTGGGAAAGAGGAAGACTAATTAGTATTCATTGATTTGATGTCAAGGATCTGTTTCCTTCTTTCCTTAATAATTAGTCTGTTTACTTAATATAATAGTAAAATGTAGTACAAAGAAGGATATTAGAAGAAAAGCAAAGTTGGAAAATTACATTAAATTTGAACATCGTTTTAAAGCCACGACTGTATTTTATTATCTAGACATGTTGAAATCAGTGTTATATATTAGATTACAGATCAAAACTCATAGAATACATTGGGATCCCTAAAAAGACATGGAAGTATTTAAAACATCTACAGAGTCGGTGTTAGAATGAAAGGAAATGATAGCCAGACTATTTATCAAATTGTATGATAACCGAATAAGTCAGTGAATTTATCTCCTTACACACTCCAACACCATTTACCAAGATTTGGATCAAATATGAAACCTGATAGGTGGAAAATACATATACTGTACATTGGAAAGTGTTTTCTAACTGCATTAATCCTATGAAGACTTGTGTAACTTAGGTTTTAAAGAAATATACTTTATAGATCTACTGTTTTTCTCTGTTTAACAATTCAGAAGCCTGGTTAGATCCTCCTAAAAATAATTCTTTCACTGATGGATAAATAAAAAGTTTTCCAAAATATTCAAAATTGAGGGGAATTTAGTTTGCACTTTCAAAATCACCTCTCTGGTTTATTGATATGACCAAAGTCTTACAAGGAAATGTTTCCTTCAGTCATACATGATCCTTCTTTTTCCCTTTCTTAATTTTATTATTTTTTGTTATAAATTTAATAGAAAAAAGTACTCAATATACAGAAAAGAACTGAAAAAAGAGGATTATGTGTGAAAATACAAATAAATATATATCATATCTAAGATTCAGACAGGTGTGATAAGGAGAGTACTTGTTTAATAGATGCTACCCTGGGAATTTGGTTGCTCTGGAGGAATAAAAGTGTCATCTCTGTGGCTTTCTTCTCTCTTGTAATACAAAGAGCTTCACCAATGGAATGCCAGGGTTCTAGAGGTTTAGTGCAATTCCAACTCCCGGGGGCTATTTCTTTTCAGTCCAACACAGGTGCTATGATAAATGTGGAGGTAGAAAAGAGCAGCCCCCCCCCCCCTCTCTCTCTCTCTCTCTCTCACATAATCTACCCAAATGAGCCTGGTATAACCTGATGCTCTATTTTAAGAGAAGGTAATTCATAATTAGAAGAGAAAATACTAACTAGGAATAAGACAAGATCTCAATTAAATATAGAAGAGAGGATCCTTACCTAAGGGAAGACTGTCTAAAGTCTATGATCTTACGATGCAATGGAATAATCTTCAAAGTTAAGCTATATTATTAGTGCCTAACCTATTGCTACATATAACTCATTTTACTAAGCTTAATACCTATATTACTTATACCTGCTATATCTACAGATCTGAATATTTTCATGTATTCACAATCTATTATATACTCCTGGAGAGTTTTTGCCCTGTTTGTGTACTTTTGTTCTTGCTGGCCATCTTTTTTTCCATGCACCTGACAGTCTCAGTCCATTTCTCTTCGTCTCACTCTTCTGGGTGTAATGAAGAGAAGAAAAAGAGACTCTTTTATAATGAAATAATACATGTATAATTCAAGGTTCATGGAAGACCATTCATATAAATCCACAGCTATTAATATTCCCTAAATCACTGAAACTGAACTGCTGCCACATCAGAGATCATCATGGGATATTCTCCTTCACTGCAAAGTTAGTTTTAATTAAGTTTTTGTGTCTGGAAAGTGAAAATCTAATTTTCTTTTTGACATTCTCTATATTACCATTTAGATAAAATGATGAAAATAATTAATCCCTCTGAAGCATGCGTAAGCATCATATGTATAAAAATATTGCATCTAAATAATACTACTAATCACCAATCTGCTATAATTTGTTGCTGAAAGTCCTTATTAAAATTCTGAAATCAGATTTATTCTTTATATTGGATACTAACATATTAGCTAAGATCAGAGCTATCTTTATATTTCTACTATATAGTGTTTATTATTGTAATTCTTTTACTTATCCGTACTTCACATCACAATCCTAAAAAATAGGTAGTATAAACCTTATTTTACCCATTTCATCTTCAAGGAAACTGAGTCTTAGAGAAGTGTTTCTTGCTCAGTTAGATTAAGTTTGGGTGTTAGAATATGAAGATTCCAAGTCTACTATTCTTTCTTGTATAGCTCCTTGCAGCAACCAGACTGGCTGGAGCAGGGAATTTGTTAAGAACAGTCTTTCAAAATGAAGTAGGAAAAGTAGTTGAAAAATGCAAATTATGCAGTCCTTTGGGAAAGAGTTTAGACTTCATTAATTTAAGGAAGAATTAATTACATTCTTAAGAATGGGTGTGAGAGAGAACCACAAAATTTCAAATCAGTTAGGCAGTGTCAACTTCAGGTATAAAAGGTAAAGAGTTAGAGAAAATTTGTGAAGGACTCTATATAAGAGTCACCAAATCAAGTTAATTCAAAGGTGAGCATAGGTAAGGATATTGAAAAATATATTGGAAAAGATGGATCAGGATGAAGCAATGAGAGAGGTAAAAAACTACTAGACTACCCAGATGGCTTACGCCTCTACATCATTTAAATATCATAATTATGACAAATGAAACATTAAAAAGTAAATTAAAATTAAATTATAATAATTTAAATGTGATAATAAATATGATTTGATGTCATCATGAGGACCTTTTTCAAGAAAAAGAATTAGTTGATGCCATATGTCCTGAGGTAAGTGCCAGGAGAAAAGATATGTTATTGATGTGGAAGCTATCTCCAAAACAGCTGACATACAGTAAAATCACTGACTTATTAGAGTAAAGATTTTAAAAAAAGCTAGAAGAATGAAAAAATGAAAGTAAGAAAAAGACATGGCATTCAAATTATTCTATTCGATCCTGACATATTTAAGCAATGAATTGATAATGAAAATTGGGAAATGAACAGCAGAAAGAACTGACATTGATTATAACAATTTTATACAGATATGTAACGATGATAAATCAATTGTCATGACAAGGGAACTAAAGGATCATGTAAAACACCTTAGTAAGCAAATGCTTGACATATTTGAGAAGTCGTCAAGTAAAATGTCATTTCTTATAGACATTTACTTATTTGTACACATTATTTCATATTTTATATACAGTAAGTATTCATTAATTGCTTCCTATATGCTAGGTGATATTTCACTGACAATGACAGCAAAGCTGTTTCATTTGGACTCTTAACAGTACAATCCTTGATATGTTAATAGAGGAAATAGAAACAACAATCAAGAGAAGATTGGGAAAAGCAGCAATAATGGACCTTATATACATAGAGAATTTCTGCTCCAGAGGCAACCCAATTATGAAGGTGTTGCATAGTGTCTCAAAGAAGGTCACATACTAAAGATATGAAATAAATCTTGGACCTTATTGCTATGAAAAAAAAGGTGCAGAAACAGCATAATTAACTAGCCTGCTTTCTCATTCATACAATATTTTTATAAGCCTCATCAACCCCTCCTGATCATTAGGGAACAGAAAGACTTTCCTAAGTGGTATTATACGATACAGTATTAATTAACTTGAGGAGGTCCTCCCACACATGAACACATGCTATGGCAGGCTCAAGGAAGGACATGAACAAGTTTGGCATCCTGAACATGAATTGATTACAATCTGTATGATTAAAAGGAACACCCAAAGTAATTATTTCACTTATCTATTAAAAAAAAATAGACCACAGTGTGCAATGTACACTAGAGAGAGAAACTTCAGGCCAGTTAGAAGAAAAATCATTAGAATAACATGAAACATGATATATTTTGAGTTCTACCTTGCATGGTCCAGTATAAGGAACTTTATTGGACTTCATTTAATTCATCATTATTTTTTCAAAGGAAGATGGGAATACTTGTATCATGTAACAGGTTTTTTGAGGAACCTTAGAGATCAGTATAGGTCAATATTTTTATTGTCCAGATAAAGAAATTGAATCTCCTAAGGAGAAATAATCTGCTTAAGGTCACAAAGGTCTTAACTAGTAGAATCAGAATTTGAACCCATATCTTTAAACTCTGAATCCAGTTCTCATTCCAATGCATTGTAAAAGAATTTGGGCTTGAAAAACATAGAGATGTCTTTAGAAAACCATGCTCCTAATTTGGTTTTGACTCTGGATTCTCCCTTAGATTTTCAGCTACATACCTTTCTATTTAATTTTTACAATAATTTCATTGCTTTTGATAGTAAGTAGTTTAATTTGTGTCTGCCCCATTACCTTTAAGGTGCTGACCACAATATGTCTTCTCCAAAATCTTAAAATAAAAATCAATTTGAAAGGATGCCAGCACCCCCCCTCAAAAAAATATCCTTCACTGATATTTGTTCATTTTCATTTTGTAAAGGACTGAAAGCAAATTATTTTCAGTCATGTCTGTGAATTTTTTTCTGCTTCTTCCTTCCTATAATTAAAGAGACTGGGCATCATGTCATTTAATCATTTTTTTAAACTAAAGAAACATCACATATTACTCAAATGCTAATTACCTGAAATCATCATTACACTCAAAACCTTTTCAATTCCTCCAGCCTCTTCTTTCCTCTGAATGAAGGACTGGAGTGTAAAGCTTTAATTTAATCCTTCTCTTTCCTTTGTAGAAGATGGAGATCTGAACTTTCTAGCTAACTCCTCATTTTCCATCAGCAGTTCTACTTGTTTTGAATTGCACAAATATTATGTCCTTGTGCAGGGAATCTTCTAGTAGTTCCCTCTTCTTCTTTTGAGCGTCCAGGTTTCGTTTATACAGACAAAACCAGATTATAAGATCCTTGAGGGAAGCAACTATCTTTTTTTTTTTTTTCTTATTTGTATCCTATCAGTTACCTGATCAATTCTAAAGTATCTGACACATAGTAGATGCTTGATAAATGTTTGTGGAATTTAACTGATTTTTTAAATGACAGGTAGCAAACTTGGCTTCTCTTCTATTAACTCTAAACATCAATATGGTGAATTAAATGGACAATGCGATGGTGAAAATAGAGGAAGTTTTACTTTGTAACCTTTAATGTTGTCATTTTAATTTTAAAATCATGACAAGGAAAATACTTAAAATTAAATATTATAATCATTTGAATTATTAAAATATATTATAATATTATTAATAACATTATTATAGTAGAATTCTAAGTTCTTAGAGCTCTATTCTTTCTTCACCTTATCAAGAGAAGGTCTTTGATTTAATTGATCTGAAGAATGCTAAGCATGCTAACTTTCTCTTAGACTACAAAGGCAAATGGCAAAGGCCAGAGAAAAATCAGATCAGTACTAAAGAGTTTTCTCAGTAACTAGAGAGTTAGAGAAGTAGCTTGTCCAAGATCATGCATGTCATACTAATTAGAATGGGAAATTTGAATCCAATCCTTCCCAGTGCTAAGGAGAGCTCTTTTGATTATCCAAAGCCCCATTGCCCAACTCATCCAAAAGTTGAAAGAATTTATATTTGGAATGAATGCTTCAGACAAAAAAATTCTATATATGGATGAGTGATTGACTTACCTATAATTCCTTGTAGTTAAATAACTGTTCTTAGTGGATCCTAATTGTCCATATAGAAGTAGAACAGATAATAAAAGATGCTAGCAGATAGAAAAATCACATTAAATACCACCAACTTTCATCATAGTATACTCATCAAACGCCTACCACCTACAGTGTGCCTAGCACCATTCTGTGTACCAGTGCTGCTTTGGGCTGCACCCAGATATACCACTGCTCACATCTTAAGAACAAAAGGAATAATTGCCTATAAAGTGTGTTTAACTGTACATTAATGCTAAGTATAGCAAGCAGCGTGTAAATCAACAGCATGATTCTAGCTTGATTTGCTAAGGAAAACCTCTAGGCTGCAATTTTGTAGCTCTCCTTTCTCTCTGCTCCAAAGAGAACAAATAAGTAAAAAAGGGCAGAGGGATGAGGAGGGATTGGAGACATGAGAGAAGAGAGAGAAGAAAAACAGCTGTAAAGTCGATAATGAGGTTCACAGCTACCTGAGACATGATCTAATACATCAGAAAGTTGAAAAGTCTTGTTGTTAGATTTCCACTGTGCCTATAACATTGAAATACACAACTCAGAGACAAAGGAAGCTCATCTTGTCAGTTAAGTAGAGAAGGTTGCATAGTCATCTGTTTTTCATGATCCATTGTCCCAAGTAACATGTTCTCTAAGGCCACAAAGAAATGATGGTAGCTTGTGTGTGTGTGTGTGTGTGTGTGTGTGTGTGTGTATGTGTATGTGTGATGCCATAAACAATGTTTAACAGAGAGAATAAAATTAGATTCAAGTCAATTAAAGACATCTTAGAAAAAAAACTGAATTTCATATTTAATCACTTTGTGTCATTCTAGTATTGGGAAAATATATGCATTTTACAAAATGAGTAAACTTATTACTTCTGTTAGTATCTGTGTGACCTCAGGCAATTCACATTAATTTCCCTGAGCCATAATTTCCTTATCTCTAAAATTACAAGTTTCTTATTGTTGTCATTTTTGATGTTGTTTTGTGTTGTTGAAGTCAGAATCCAAAAGGGAAGTTTAGGTAAAGAGAACCCCTGGAAAGATAACTCTCCCTACTTACACAAATTGTAAATTATTGTGTAAATTATAATGTTAAAGACTTGCCTAGCCAATCCAACAGTCTGCATGTGTTAGTGAATCTAGATTTTTACTCTCTGTTACATAAGCATGGTGTAATGGAAAAAGTTAAGTGATTTGTAGACAAGATCTCGGAGTTCAGATCTCAGTTCTGCTTTTTACTATATGAGTGATGTTCTTATGTATGTCACTCTTTCTGATCCTTAGCTTCCTTAGATATAAAGTGAAAATGTGGACTAAATGATTTTTGGGGGTCCCTTACAAATTTAAACATATGGTTCTAAGATCCTCTTACTTTAGATAAGTCTTTTAAGCTCTCTGTTTTTTCTCTGTATTATGAGTGTTGAACAAGGTGATATTGAGTCCCCTTGCAACTCCAGATCTATATTCCAATGGGGCTACAAATGTCAAAATTAGAATTCAAATCTGGATTCTAAGATTTCTAAAATTTATTATTGTAGATGTACCATATTTAAAATAAAGAAAACTTTAATCATAAAGCTTTACAGTTATTTCTACTAACAGTAAGTGAAAGGCCAGTTGTCCATAATAATTTTCAATAACTTATAGTTCAAGATGTTGGGCTTTTGTCATTTGCATTTTCTAGCCTCAGCTTCCTCATCTGTAAAATGAAGGGGTTGGCCTCTGAAGTCCTTTCAGCACTGGATCTATGATTGCCCTATATATGGTAGAGCTGGGCCTCAAACTTCAAATCCTTCTGGATCACATTTTAAACTCCAAATCCTACTGGAATCCTTACCTTTGTTTTTCACTCAAGTTTGCAAAGAGCATTCTTTTTTGTGATCTGTTTTGATTATGGCAGTCTTGTCTGGCAGACAGAGCTAGACTTATCTGCCAAGTCATAGAATTATTATAGTATTCCCCCAAATGATCAAGTATGGTGACTCCTACTGTCTTGAGAATCTGCCAAGTCCAAAGACCTCAATTCTACCTTGGTAGGTATTTTTATGCCATTAAGTGACCAGAAAGCCAAGACAGTATAGCCAAAGGTTTAAGAAGCTGCATCAAGCAGGGCACAGCTTCAACCTCAGCCTTCCTGACTTTTCAAGTCTCACATCATCTTTCAAGGGAAAGTGGAACCTAACTCACACAGAGTAGAAAGTGGTCCTATCACAGCTAAGGATGGGTACTCCTTCCATACATGAAGATATTATCTCTACGTGTTTTAGTCAATAGTCTTTAAGACTTAGTAGGGCCCGGACAATTACCATCAAGGGGTCAGCCTTTTGGTGATGAGTTAACCAGACTAGTATTCAATCAGTAGATGAAATATCAAGTTTAATTTAACTCTAATCAACTTGGTAGAGTCTTCCAGGTCTTATGTGCCTTTTAGTCATCAAAGTCACCTGTACATCATGATGAGGAATAAGAATAAGACTTTTGTGGGTGAAAGAGAAGACGATTATAATAGGGAAATAACATGGCACATTAGAAAGAGTATATTGGCTTTGTGTAGGATCTGGATTCAATACCTTTCTGATTCTCATTTGATCTTGAATACATTCCTTACCTTTCCTGGGCCTTTTTCCTCACATGTAAAATGAAGATGTTGGAATAGTTGATTTCTGAGGTCCTTCCATCTCTAGATGTATGAACTCAGGAACTTAGAGAAAATTGCAGCTTAAGTGAGCATCATGTTAACTGGCCATAGGGCCTCTTGAGTAAACTAGGGAATGTCCCCTTTTGGGAACTACGTGTCTCCCCCAGGGAGCTTTGTTCATTGAGGAAGTAACAGTAGACAAGTCGCACCAAATATCGGTTATCAAGTATTTATAGTTGAGAGGATATCTGACCCAATGCCCTCATTTTACAGATAATAAATTGAAGCTGAGAAGCCAGATTATGTGAGTAGGATCCACAGACAGTAAATATCAGAACCATTATTCAAATTCCATTGTATCCTGACTCCAATTCCAGCCCTCATTATACTATATCCCACTACCTCTCCTGGACCATGTCAGAGCCTTGAACCAGACAAGAGTAAAAATGTGGAGTAGCAAAGGAAAGCACAATGAGGTAGAGGAAACAAGTAGATGGGATTCAGGATAGAAACCAAGTTATTAGATAAGATATCAGAATAGATTCCCCCAGGAGGTAACAGTCTACGAGAAAGATAGTTCTCTTAGATGTTGGGCTCAGATACAAATTTTTTACATTCTTCTGGAAGATTAAATGTCTGTCCTATATTTGATAGTTTGTTACCTGGAATCCTTTCTTGAGACCTAAGAGCCTTCCCTTGCCTCTCTACCCCCATCATTTGCTTTTTGTTTTGTTTTGTTTTTGAGGCCTTCATGTTAGCCAAGTTCGGATTTTCCCAGGGGAAATGTTAGATATAGGCAAACCAAGCCAAATTCTGACACTGCTAAAGAAAAAAATTCAGTGGAGAAAAATAAGCCATAGAGATGTGTTATGGAGAAGTTCTCAAGATTAAAATGGACCTGTGTAAACCTAGGGCTTTCATTACAAAAATATATCTCTGGAAGTAATTTCTAAAAGTACATTTTTTTTTTCTTTAACAATAAACTATTTTCTTTCTCACCCATCTTCTTTCTCCACTCATACTGACATTTAGAAAAACAAAGAAAACTCTTACTGCAAAATGAGAATAATAATATTAACTAAAAACTTTACTAGGAATACATTTTGTGGGAGATAAGTTCACCTTACAAAGCATAGTACTACATAAATGTAAGTTGAAATTATTATTGATAACTGGACAGGACAGTAGATAGACCATTGAACCTGGAATCAAGAATACTCATGTTCAGATGCAGCCCCAGATAACTGAGGGCTTTGAGATTTTGGCCAAATCATTTCATCTTATCTATCTGCTTCAATTCTCTCATCTGCAAAATGGGACATCATGGTAGGACCTATCTCCCAGAGTTATTCTGAAGATTAAATAAAATAATGTCTACAAAGTATTTTATATAATTTTAAAAAGCTATATAAATATTACATATTATTATTATCATTATTATTAATTAATATTCTCTGCATGCATAACACTGTGGTAAACATTGTGGGAGATACAAAGTAAATAAGATATGGTTCCTATCTTCATAGAGCATACAAGGAGCATAAAAGTAATATAAATAACTATTATATAAGACAGAATCAGGAAATATAAAAGAATGATGTAAATAAAAAATGTAGAAACCACAATAGGAACTTAGAGGAGGGAAAGAATGAATTGTAAAGGGTTGTCAATTATCAGTGAGTCCTTAGACCTTAACTTCATCTAGTAAAATTTCTTGGAGCTTTGGCCTCTTGAGAGAATTTTTTTTAGTTCCAGAATTGTAAGTTAATGTGAAAAATGACAGAAAACATATTTAATAGCTTTTAACTAAAGAATACTCAATGGCAGCATTTTATACATTATTTTTTTCAGGCGCAAGATAAGATGGCCACTGAACTATCTTTCAAGTGTGAGAAAGTCAGGTTATCATAGATGACTAGATAGAAAGATAGATCTGGGATAGACCTTGAGAAACCATAAGTTCAATTTTTCTTTACACTTACTAGCTATGTGACCTCAAGAAAGGCATTCAAATTCTCAGTACCAGTTTCATCTCTAAATAGAGATAATAGTTCTCATCTATAAAGTGGGGATAATAATAGCGCCTACCTTGCAGTATTGGGAGGATAAAATGAAACTACTTTTTAAACTGCTATATGAATGTTGACTATTATATTATTATGAAAATCTTTGCTTGTTATAACCAGTAACACTAAATTTGCTGCTTACTGTCAGAAGTACAAAGTCCCTAAATTTTTTTTTCATCCCTGAATCAGTCCTTAATTTTTTTATAGAAAGCATTATTCATTAATAGTTCATAGTAACATTCCTCCTCTATAAATCTTCTGATAATAACCCTGAGAAATAGGTAGCATTTGATATTATCATCCTCAAAGATTTTGGAGTTAAATCCAGATTGTTCTACTCCAAGATAAAAATTCTTTTATGTGACAGTTTGGTCTTTATTTATATATATACACATATATATATGTGTGTGTGTGTGTATATATATATATATATATATATATATATATATATATATATATATATATATATATATATATATAATAAGTAGCATGGCTACTTATCTTTTTTTTTTAATAGCTTTTTTATTGACAGAACCCATGCCAGGGTAATTTTTTACAACATTATCCCTTGCACTCACTTCTGTTCTGATTTTTCCCCTCCCTCTCTCCAACCCCTCTCCCAGATGGCAAGCATTCCTTTACATGTTGAATAGGTTACAGTATATCCTAGATACAATATATGTGTGCAGAACCAAACAGTTCTCTTGTTGCACAGGGAGAATTGGATTCAGAAGGTATAAATAACCCAGGAAGAAAAACAAAAATGTGAGCAGTTTATATTCATTTCCCAGTGTTCTTTCTTTGGGTGTAGCTGCTTCTCTCCATCCTTGATCAATTGAAACTGAATTAGCTCTCTTTATCAAAGAGATCCACTTCCATCAGAATACATCCTCAAACAGTATCATTGTTGAGGTATATAATGATCTCCTGGTTCTGCTCATTTCACTTAGCATCAGTTCATGTAAGTCTCGCCAGTCCTCTCTGTATTCATCCTGCTGGTCATTTCTCATAGAACAATAATATTCCATAATGTTCATATACTACAATTTACTCAACCATTCTCCAATTGATGGGCATCCATTCATTTTCCAGCTTGTAGTCACTACAAACAGGGCTGCCACAAACATTTTGGCACATTCAAGTCCCTTTCCCTTCTTTAGTATCTCTTTGGGGTAAATGTGCCCAGTAGAAACACTGCTGGATCAAAAGGCAAAGTCCCTAAATTTAAAGAACTATAGGTAATATTAAATGATTTGCTCTGAAAGAGTAATTTAAGTCAATATTCTATTGCTTTAAATTTTTATTTAATCAACTGAAAAACAGAGGTATGTTTGTAGTATGTGACTGCTAATCTTGAAGGTATTAATGTATTATTTGAACATCTTATCATTTCATACCTTTATAAATATTTGAATAAAAGTTTAGGGGAGGGACAAAATTCAATTTCAACAATTAGTACACTTGAAGTTGTGTTACTTAATGTGCTGTAGAAGAGATGCCCTAGTTCTAAGATTGCAGAGAATTGGTATGGCATTATATTGTGGTGATCTTCTTCTTTTAAAATATGTAGAAAGTTCTCTCTGGGGGAGAGGGTGCAGATTTCTCGGGGAGGTTT
The DNA here is from genome assembly GCF_016432865.1 of Antechinus flavipes. Lineage (NCBI taxonomy): Eukaryota > Metazoa > Chordata > Mammalia > Dasyuromorphia > Dasyuridae > Antechinus > Antechinus flavipes. The sequence continues at coordinate 351,876,858 of NC_067401.1, read as the reverse complement.
TCTTGGAGGCAGCTTTAGTATCAGTTGAAAGTAATAATCACCTCAAAACGCAGCCAGGTGATAAAAGTTTAGATCTTTTATTGTCTTTAATATAGCCCGGTTAGCTTAGAACCCTCCGAATGTCTCCAAATCCAAGGGTTTTGTCCTTCAGCCTCTGCCTCTGCTTTCTTCTGCTTCCAGCCAGCACAAAGATGGAATGAATCTCTTGTCTCCTTCCCTTGGGGCTCGGTTAGCTTTCTGGAGAGTCTTTCAAACCAGCTTGGTCTCAGTGGAGGTGCAGGAGCCCAGCCACCAACCACAGTGGTGTGAGATGAAGACAAATCTGGTTGTCCGCTGAACTCTCGACTCGTAGCTTCTTCCTCTGAAAACTCTTCTTCTGCCACCAGCCAGCCAAGTGGAAAATATTCTGGAATAGATCTCTCTTCACCAGCCTTAAATAAAACTCTTCTGAGAGAATGGAATTATGGGTTTTCTCCCATAGCTCTTGCCCTAAGAGCTTTAAGGGAGGTGTGAATTCACAAAGTTACAAAGTTTACTTTGTGAATCTGGCATACTTGTGAACTCCGATGAGTAAAGGTGTGAACACAAGCATTGTACTAATTAGTTCTACTTAGTACCTTGTTTCAGGTTCTGGCCCAAAACATCTTCTTGTAAGATCAGATCAACAATCTATCAACTCTAATGAGTTAGCAGTTTGTAAAGATTCCAACATTATATCACTTGAGAAACCAGCTTAGCTTTAAAGAATGGAGACACTAATTAAACAGAGCAAAAGTATTACCATAAATATATGATATAAGCAAAAATTAAAGTCAGCAATGGACACCTTGATCAAATTTTTTTTTTCAAGGAAAGATTTATATACCAGAAAATACATAATAAGATGTATTTAGTATGGGAAAAAGGAATTTTTAAAAGCTATCCATTGAACAAACATGACCTAAGACTAAATTTGTATGAGTCACATCTTCACACTACCACATTAAAAGAATATAGCACCTTTCTTTTTCCCCAAAAAAATCACAATTTTCTTTATTTTTCAAGATAAGTTTCTTCGTCTTTTTTTTTTCCCCTTATTCCTCCAAGAGAGTAATCTCAAATGAATAATGCTTTTCAAAGATATAAAAAGAAAAGGGAATAATTTTTAAAATCAGCAAAATTAATCCGTATATTGAAGAATGCACAAGGTACAGTGTATTACACTTGTGGATGGAAGTATCTTCTTATATCAACAACTTCTATTTTAAAATTGCTGTTTTAGTATGACTAACATTGAAATATGTTTTACATGGTGGCACATATATGACCTATATCACATTCCTTACTATCTTAGGGAGAGGGAAAAGAAAAGAAAGGAGAAGAGAGAAAATTTGGAACTCGAACTGAATATTGAATGAATGTTAAAAATTGTCATTACATGTAATTGGGAAAGAATAAAATACTATCTGCTGGGAGAGAGAATTTACATTTAAAATCTGAAAAACAAAGTTGTTTTACCATAAATTTATGCTATTGAAAATATAAATACACACAAAAATGTTAACGTTAGAAGTTTTGTTATCCAACAAACATACCAATTCATTCATTCCACAAAAGTTTATATTACATATTTACTTTGTGCTATTCATTGTTATCTCCCCTGAAAAGAGATCTTGTTATTCTAATGAATTAACTACATTAAAGTGGCCCAAGATAGATCTGATAATGATTACAAAATTTTACCACTTCTTCCTCCCACACCCACAAACATCCATCTTTTACCCAGGTTAGCATTGAACACTTGACTTTCCTCATAGTGAATGAAATATATACAGGCAAGGTAAGCCTAATAGTGAATATACAGTAAGTAAGAATGTAGTGAGTAAGTGAAGTAGAAGTGTATCAGGAGAGCGAGAATGGTAATTGTAATATAATGTATATTACTAAAACAGAACAAATCTGGAGTTAAATAAGATGAAAAGTAGTTGACTATTTGCTACCTAATTCTCATAGCTGATGGAAATCTATAATACTATTAAGCTTTATTGGAAAGGTTATCAACTTGGAAAGTGCTGAGGGACATAAAGAATCAGGTTATTAGAACTGAAAATGGGACAAAGTTCCATCAGTCTCCAATTTCTAATGTCTTTTTTAGTGCTTCTTGCAGCATTCATCAAAGTATCTATATATTTATTGTACATTTGCCAAAGAAAAATACCCTACAGTATGTTATATAAGAAGTGTATCTACAAGCCTTTACAACGAAGAAAATCCCAGTGACATTTAGAAAGAGTAGTGCAAAGCTTGGAGTTGTAAAAGCTTGCCTTAGCAATGAGGAAACCAAATTATCACTCTTTGCTGATGATATAATGGTATACTTAGAGAACCCCAGAGACTCTACTAAAAAGTTATTAGAAACAATCCATACCTTTAGCAAAGTTGCAGGATACAAAATAAACCCACATAAGTCATCAGCATTCTTATATATCACTAACAAAACCCAACAGTTAGAGTTACAAAGAGAAATTCCATTTAAAGTAACTACTGATTATATAAAATATTTAGAAATCTGTCTGCCAAGGGAAAATCAGAAACTTTATGAGCAAAACTACAAAAAATTTTCCACACAAATCAAGTCTGATCTAACCAACTGGAAAAATATTAAATGCTCTTGGATTGGGCGAGCAAATATAATAAAGATGACAATACTACCTAAACTAATCTATTTATTTAGCACTATACCAATCAGACTCCCAAAAAACTATTTTGATAACCTAGAAAAAATAACAACAAAGTTCATATGGAAAAACAAAAGATCAAGAATTTCAAGGGAATTAATGAAAAAAAAAAATCAAATGAAGGTGGCCTAGCTGTACCAGATCTAAAATTATATTATAAAGCAGCAGTTACTAAAACCATCTGTTATTGGCTAAGAAATAGACTAGTTAATCAATAAAATAGGTTAGGTTCAAAGGACAAAACAGCCAATAACTTTAATAATATAGTGTTTGACAAACCCAAAGACCCCAATTTTGGGGATAAGAATGCATTATTTGACAAAAATTGCTGGGAAAATTGGAAATCAGTATGGCAGAAACTAGGCATTGACCCATACTTAACACCGTACACCAAGATAAGGTCAAAATGGGTTCATGATGACCTAGGCATAAAGAATGAGATTATAAATAAATTAGAAGAACATAGGATAGTTTACCTCTCGGACCTGTGGAAGAGGGAGGAATTTATGACCAAAGAAGAACTAGAGATCACTATTGACCACAAAATAAAAAATTTTGATTATATCAAATTGAAAAGGTTTTGTACAAACAAAACAAATGCAAACAAGATTAGAAGGGAAACCATAAACTGGGAAAACATTTTTACAGTCAAAGGTTCTGATAAAGGCCTCATTTCCAAAATATATAGAGAACTGACTCTAATTTATAAGAAATCAAACCATTCTCCAATTGATAAATGGTCAAAGGATATGAACAGACAATTTTCAGATGAAGAAACTGAAACTATTTATAGACATATGAAAATATGCTCCAAATCATTATTAATCAGAGAAATGCAAATTAAGATAACTCTGAGATACCACTACATACCTGTCAGATTAGCTAGAGTGACAGGGAAAGATAATGCGGAATGTTGGAGGGGATGTGGGAAAACAGGGACACTGATACATTGTTGGTGGAATTGTGAACACATCCAGCCATTCTGGAGAGCAATTTGGAACTATGCAGACTGTGCATACTCTTTGATCCAGCAGTGTTACTACTGGGCGCATTTACCCCAAAGAAATACTAAAGAAGGGAAAGGGACCTGTATGTGCCAAAATGTTTGTGGCAGCCCTGTTTGTAGTGGCTAGAAGCTGGAAAATGAAAGGATGTCCATCAATTGGAGAATGGTTGAGTAAATTGTGGTATATGAATGTTATGGAATATTATTGTTCTGTAAGAAATGACCAGCAGAATGAATACAGAGAGGACTGGCGAGACTTACATGAACTGATGCTGAGTGAAATGAGCAGAACCAGTAGATCATTATATACCTCAACAATGATACTGTTTGAGGATGTATTCTGATGGAAATGGATCTCTTTGATAAAGAGAGCTAATTCAGTTTCAATTGATCAAGGATGGGCAGAAGCAGCTACACCCAAGGAAAGAGCACTGGGAAATGAATATAAACTGCTTGCATTTTTGTTTTTCTTCCCGGGTTATTTATACCTTCTGAATCCAATTCTCCCTGTGCAACAAGAGAACTGTTCGGTTCTGCACATGTATATTGTATCTAGGATATACTGTAACCTATTTAATGTAAATTAAATGTAAAGGACTGCTTGCCATCTGGGGGAAAGGGTAGAGGGAGGGAGGGGAAAAATCGGAACAGAAGTGAATGCAAGGGATAATGCTGTAAAAAATTACCCTGGCATAGGTTCTGTCAATACAAAAGTTATTTAAAAAAAAAAAAAAAAAAAGCTTGCCTTAGAAAGCTTTGTATTCACCACAATTTTTTCAGTTTTTAAAAAGAATGGGAATCTGTACTGCAACATCTGCATAAGGATCTACAGGGAAGTACATGAAATGAAAAATTCCAAAACAATGTACTTTGACACAAAATCTATAATTATTTGACTCATTCAGCAAATATTCATTAAGAACCTACCATCCTAAATAATATTTGTAGAGGGCTGAAACCATTGAGTCAATGCACTGAGGTCGGGATTGCCCAGCACCTAAGGCTAACTACTGATTGGACAATACTCTATGGGCATATGCTTGGAAAATGGTCCTTTCCACTACCCGTGCTGGTTCAATGATTGGTGTATACACAGGATTGTAGGAGGGATGAGGAGGTGGAGTAAGACTAGCCAGGGTCACACTTGGGCAGTAGACTAGGAAGAAGGCAGTCGCATTGATTCTGCTTCCATATTGTTCAATCCTGCATCTAAAGACCAAGAATAAAGACTGAGGACCTTTGCTTATCCTGACTCTGGCTGATTCTTAGGTATCTGGGTGCTAACATGGTCGTCACAAATATTATGTAATAGCAGTCATCAAAAACATTTGGTACTGGCTAAGAAATAGAGTGGTCAATCAGTGGAATAGATTAATTGCTTATAATAGATTAATTACAAGGCCTATAGTAATCTATTATTTGATAAATCCCCAAATTCCAGCTTGTGGAATAAGAACTCACTATTTGGCAAAAATTTCTGGGAAAACTAGAAAATACTATGTCAAAAATTCAGCATAGACCTACTTTTCACACCCTATGCCAAAATAAGGTCAAAATAGGTATGTGATTTGGGGCATAAAGGAAGACCTATAAGATCTTTGGAGAAGGGAGGAATTTATGACCAAAGAAGAACTAGAGAAGATAATAAAAGGCAAAATGGACAACTTTTATTACATTAAATTTAAAAGGTTTTGCACAAACAAAACCAAAAGAAACAAGATAAAAAGGGAAGTACAAAGCTGAGGAAAATCTTTACAACCAGTGTTTCTTATAAAGGTCTCATTTCTAAAATATATAAAAAATTCTATTAAATTTATAAGAATACAAGTCATTCCCCGATTGATAAATGGTTTGAGGATATGAACAATTTTCATTCATGAAATTAAAGCCATCTATAGTCATGAAAAAATGCTCTAAGTCATTATTGATTAAAGAAATGCAAATTAAAACAACTCTGAGGTATTCCCTTATACCTATTGGCTAAGATTGGCTAAAATGACAGGAAAAGATAATGATGAATGTTGGAAGGAATGTGGGAAAACTAGAACACTGATGCATTATTGGTGGAGTTGTGAAATGATCCAACCATTCTGGAGAGCAATTTGGAACTATATATTCAAAGGGCTACAAAACTGTGCGTACCCTTTGACTCAACAGTGCCATTACTATATCTGTATCCCAAGGAAATCATAAGGAGGGAAAAGGACCCCACATGTGCAAAAATGTTTATAGCAGCTCTTTTTATGGTAACAAAGAATTGGAAAATGAGTACATGCTCATCACTTGGGATATATGAAGGTAATAAAAAATGGTGAACAAGCTGATTTTAGAAAGGTCTGGAAAGATTTACACAAACTGATACTGAGCAAAACAAGCAGAACCAGGAAGGCATTGTACACAGTAATAGCAAGAATATGTGATGATCAACTATGGTGGTTCTTGGTGGTTCAGTGATCCAAGACAATCCCAATAGATTTGGGATAGGAAAAAAAAACTATGGAGATTAAATGTAAATCAACACATGCTGTGTTCACTTCTTTTTTGTTTTGTTTTGTTTTGTTTTCTCTCCCATGATTTTTCCCTTTTGTTCTGATTTTTCTCTTCCAACATGATTCATAAAGCAATGTGTATTAAAAATAAATACATTTGTTGGAAAAAAAAGGGGTAGGGGGAGAATCTATTTATATGTGCTGCATCCTATACTTGATGGGGAGTTTATAAAATCCAAAAAGAAACCATTCCTAGAAGCAGAAAAAAGAAATGCAGTTCTTTAGGTTTAGTTTTTGTTGTTGTTGTTGTTACCTGAAGAATTTCTAAGTAGAGAAATTATAAATAAAAAATGAAAATTAAGAGATTAAGGAAACTTTTGCATAATAGGAAGGTGGCATTTTAACATTTTTGGATTATATTTGTCTCTAAGTGTAGAAATTCCCCCTTTTCATTTTGTTAATTCACTCATATTGTGGTTAAAAAAACCCATAATTTTACTTTTTCCAGTCTTATTTTCTCCATTCCTAACTTTCCAACCATTGAGTAGTTTTAGCTGCTGTTTGGCTCCGCCACTCTGATCCTGATAAAATTAGTGTTTTGTCTTTATTGTATCCTGTACCCTTACCATGGTAAATACTATGCATACTATGCAAAACAAAGAAATTTTGATTCCAATATAGTTTAAAGTGACTGCTTATAAATTATGATAAAATCTTGATTGAATGGAAAATTCAGGGTAGGTGCTGTCCAGTTGTTTCAAATTTTTGTCTCACTTTTGAGGACCTCATTGGGGATTTTCTTTCAAAGATACTACAGTGCTTTGCCATTTCTTTCTCTAGCTCAATTGATAGATAAGGAAATTGGGGCCAACAGGATTATCCAGTGTGTCACATAGCTAATAATAATGTTTCTGAGACTTCATTTGAACTGTCTTCCTTACTCCAGCCTTAGTAATCTATCCATTGCTCTACCTAACTGCAAACATAGAGGTTCAACATAATAAATTCTTTGCTTTTGTTTTATGAAATATTTATCTGTGGCTTAACAGAACTATGATTGAGAATAATGCATTATAACAGATTTTAAGTTTAATAATTTGATTTTCCCACCAATGAACATTTATTGAGCTAACAAAAATGTTAATTGTTCAAATCAGTCATCATCACCAGTATGGCAAATAGTATTTTTGTTGGCAGTGTTGTTGTGCTATATAAAATAAATAATTTTGGCCTTGAAATGTGTCCCTGGTGATCAGGAATCTTGTGAAGTCCATTAACTTAAATTAATTGTTTTTTATTTGTTTGTTTGTTTGTTTGTTTTGTTTTGTTTTGTTTTGTTTTGTTTTTGTTTTTGTTTTTTCCTGAAAAGGAGACTAAGGCCTGATTGGAATAATGGAATTATTTTTTCCTATATTTTAAGCAAATATTATAGAAGCTTGAATTCTTTGGGGAGGTATGATATTATAATTTGAAGATGTTGCCACATACTTTTAAGGAATCAGATACATTTTAAAACTAAAATGCACTTAGTAGTTTCCAGATAAGCACAAATTTACAATGTTATACAGATTTACCACTAGATAACAAACCAAGAAGTAATTTGAATTTCAAAATTGTGAGTGCTTTAATATTTGATAGGCACTGGGTGTACTGAGTTACTCAGCTGGTTAATAGGATTGTGATTGATGCTGAGAATGAAGCAGTGTCATACCTGTCCTTCCCTTTGAGAGAAAATGAACATAGGAAAAGGCTTTGGCTCAGGAGAGATTTATCCCACCATACTGCCTTTGGCCTAGATTGACTAAGATTAGACAATTTATAAATTTCTGGCAAAATATTAGATACCTAAAACCAATGCTGAATATATTCCTATATTTTAAAACATGTTTGCAACTGTCTTCTGAGAGTTTCTCTATATATTTTCCATCATTATTTTGGATCAGGTTATTGTCCTTTAACCATTGATAAAGATTCAGAACATTGTCCCCAGGGAAAACCCATTACATTTAATGTTAAACTAAATGTGCCTAACCACAATTTCACATAAAATATTGTTCTAAATTTTTTAACTGTATCTCATTTCTGTCCACATTATTATTTTGTTGATTGAGTAGAAGGCAATTGCATTACTTTAAAAAAAAAAAAAAAAAAAAAAAAAAAACATACTGTAGCAGTAATTACTTATATCATTTGATTAGATTCTCTACACCTTGCATTAAGATTGTCATGATTGACTTATTGATTCATTCACTAATTCATTTCAAAGAACAGAAATTTCAATATTGATTTTAAGATATTAGCTCAATTATGGCTCTGGCAGGCAGAAAAATGTCTCAGTGACTCCTTTATAGCTATTAAAAATCACCAGCCCTTCCAAACTTATTAGTTTCAACAATTATTCAGAAATAGAAGTCAATTAGAAGTTCCAGTGGAAACCATGGAAAAGAAATTTCCCTGGGGAATAAATGGGTTAGTTGGTAGTGTTACTAAGTCAATTAAATTAAATCCTGTATTTTGTCAGGATGTAAAAACTCTCAACATGTCTAAGTAATAAGAAAAAAAATCAGTTTACATACTAGCAGCATGTCATTAGACAAAACAATTTTGTACTCACTTGAAAAAAATGACATCTTTTCCTCTTGCTCTCTTCTGTTAATATTCTATTGATTTAAAACATTGCTAGCCAAACTATATTTCTTTAATTTTTCTTTCTCTGTATGGGAATGGGGAAAGAAGGAGGGAAAAAGAGAAAGTAAGGGGAAAAGAATAGAGGGACAACTTGATAAAAGGAACAGAGACACAGATGTGAATAAATAATGGCATTTTATCAAATCATTAAGGAAGCTAGAAGCATTTTTGAAGGCAAAGATTTTGTATTTTTTTGTTTTGTGTTCAGTTCTCATGGTGGTTAGCTTTGACTCCAGAGATAGATGGAAAGGAAGGAGACATGAGTGGAAAACTCTCAAATGAGGGTTTACAGGTCCAACTAAAATTGTTCAAGGCAAGCGAGCTCATCAGAGAATTAATTATTCTCTACAAATTCTATCAGCCAGACGTATGGTTCACTAGTCTTTCTCCCATCTCACTCCTGTCATTTCTTCTAAATCTAGTTCAACCTTTTTTCATGGGTTTCTCAAATATACAAACAGTTGCAGAAAACTCTTTCTCTTTTCTTTTGTTTTCTTCATGTTTCTCTTGAGATGAAAAGATTAGGTTCAGATGAAGGCAAGCTAATAAAACACATTGCATTTTCTTTCTCCTGTCTCATGTTACTGCTATTTTTGATAAAGCTTGTTTTAGGAAATGAAGCAATTTAATAATGTGTTATTAAGACTTCATAAAACTCATTTTAAAATATAGTCTAAGTTATCTTTACTATAGGAGATTTTAAAAATTCTTTATAAAAATATTAATGATTAAAACCCTCAAGTGGTATTCATATAGTTGCTAGAATTTAGAATTGTAAGGAGCCTTAGATATCATTTTGTCTGATGACTGAAACTCATTTTTATAGAACATCTTTTTAAAAGTTTTTCAAAACACTCTCCTCACAACCACCCTGTTATGTAGGTGGTACACATGATATCATGGCCCATTTCCATAGCTGTGGAAACTGACTCCAAATGCATTTTCCAAGGTCATACAGGCAGTAAGTATAAAATCAAGAGTCATATCTGGGTCCTTTGGTTCTAGATCTAGGCTTCTATTCCATACACAATTAAGTGCAATGTTTTAGGGTAAACTCTATAAAGGATGCAGAATTAATCAGCAAGAATTTATGATTAATCTATTCTGTGATAGTTCCTGGTGATTCAAATACAAAAATGAAATAGCTCCTTTTATCAGAATAATCATAAAACTTAGATCAATTTCCTGTGCTAATGTTATGTTCTGTATCTCAGTAGCTTTTGTTTAAGGATGTAATGAGCACTGCATAATTAAACTAACTTCTCAGCTTTTGTAGCCTATCAGGTATTGCCAGGTGTTAGTAATTTTATAAATAAAAGTAATAGTTCAATTGTACATCTAGCATCCCTTCTAATTTCCTTCTCCATCCCAACCCTAAATACTAGTTGTTTTTTTCCACATTATTTATTTCCAATTCTATTAATTTTTTTTAGTAAATTTACTTATTTTTAATACACATTGCATTATGAATCGTGTTGGGAGAGAAAAATCAGAGTTAAAGGGAAAAACCACGGGAAAGATTAAAAAAAAAAAAGAAGTGAACATAGCATGTGTTGATTTACATTCAATCTCCTTAGTTCTTTGGATGCAAATGTCATTTTCCGTCCAAAATCTATTGGAATTACTTTAGATCACTGAACCACTGAGAAGAGCCAAGTATTTCATAGATGATCATCACACATTCTTGCTGTTATTGTGTACAATGTGTTTCTGCTTCTGCTTGTTTTATTCAGCATCATTTCTTGTCAGTCTTTCCAGATCTTTCTAAAATCAGCTTATATCATTTTTATAGAACAATAATATTCCATTACCTTCATACATCACAACTTGTTCAGCCTTTCTCCAATTGATGGGCATCTTCTCATTTTCTAATTCTTTGTTACCACAAAAAGGGCTGCCACAGACATTATTGCACATGTGGGTCCTTTCCCTCCTTTATGATTTCCTTGGGATACAGACCCAGTAGTGGCACTGATGGGTCAAATGGTATGCACTTTGGGCATAGTTGGGCAAACTGTTCTCCAGAATGGTTGGATCATTTCACAATTCCACCAACAATGTATCAGTGTCCCAGTTTTCCCACATTCCCCCCAACATTTATGATTAATCTATTCTGTGATAGTTCCTGGTGATTCAAATACAAAAATGAAATAGCTCCTTTTATCAGAATAATCATAAAACTTAGATCAATTTCCTGTGCTAATGTTATGTTCTGTATCTCAGTAGCTTTTGTTTAAGGATGTAATGAGCACTGCATAATTAAACTAACTTCTCAGCTTTTGTAGCCTATCAGGTATTGCCAGGTGTTAGTAATTTTATAAATAAAAGTAATAGTTCAATTGTACATCTAGCATCCCTTCTAATTTCCTTCTCCATCCCAACCCTAAATACTAGTTGTTTTTTTCCACATTATTTATTTCCAATTCTATTAATTTTTTTTAGTAAATTTACTTATTTTTAATACACATTGCATTATGAATCGTGTTGGGAGAGAAAAATCAGAGTTAAAGGGAAAAACCACGGGAAAGATTAAAAAAAAAAAAAGAAGTGAACATAGCATGTGTTGATTTACATTCAATCTCCTTAGTTCTTTGGATGCAAATGTCATTTTCCGTCCAAAATCTATTGGAATTACTTTAGATCACTGAACCACTGAGAAGAGCCAAGTATTTCATAGATGATCATCACACATTCTTGCTGTTATTGTGTACAATGTGTTTCTGCTTCTGCTTGTTTTATTCAGCATCATTTCTTGTCAGTCTTTCCAGATCTTTCTAAAATCAGCTTATATCATTTTTATAGAACAATAATATTCCATTACCTTCATACATCACAACTTGTTCAGCCTTTCTCCAATTGATGGGCATCTTCTCATTTTCTAATTCTTTGTTACCACAAAAAGGGCTGCCACAGACATTATTGCACATGTGGGTCCTTTCCCTCCTTTATGATTTCCTTGGGATACAGACCCAGTAGTGGCACTGATGGGTCAAATGGTATGCACTTTGGGCATAGTTGGGCAAACTGTTCTCCAGAATGGTTGGATCATTTCACAATTCCACCAACAATGTATCAGTGTCCCAGTTTTCCCACATTCCCCCCAACATTTATTATTATCTTTTCCTGTCATGTTAGCCAAACTGAGACGTGTGAGGTAGTATCTCAGAGTTGTTAATTTTTTTCTTTTAAATCCATAGTCAGCTTTCTTTGCTACTGCCAGACTTCTCGTTCCTTGAAACTCCTTCATGTCTTTTATGTTGCCTTTCTATACCTTTATCTGTCCAGAAATTGTGTATTTTTATTACTCACCTTAAACTTTATGACATTTTTGGGCATGACATCTTCTAGTGGGGGAGAAGCAGCTATACAAAGCATCATACTTGGTTGAGAGAGAGTAGGAAGTCCTATTCCCTCTGAAAGGTAAAGAGCACTTCCATGTCTGAGGATAAATTATTTCTCAACTGTTTGCTCTTACTTAGACTAAGCTCAGGAGAAGGGAAGGGAAGTTGCTGCTTTCTTTGTGCCAAACCTTGTACTAAATGCTTTACAAGTATTATCTCATTTGATCCTCCCCACAACCTTGCATGGTAGGTATTTTGGGGGAATGATATTTCCATTTTATAATTGAGGAAACTGAGGCATGCAGAAGTTAAATGACTGGTTTTCCTGACTCAGGAAATCTCCCACATTTAACTTGCCTATTTGATAAGCAAACTTTTGAAGAGTGAGTTGTGATCACCCTTTCATTATTCAATGACACTTATCCCTTTCCGTTCATTCAATAAGTTTTTCACATTTCATAAAGAGATGAAAAGTATATACCTATCTTTACACTTAGTTTTAAACCTCATTAACTGCTGTGGTTTCTTGTTGGAATCTTTACAAACTGTTAAGTCATTAGAGTTGATAGAGACAATAATTATCTAATTTAGCATGGTTCAGTATCCTTGATCTAATCCTATAAGGAGATGTTATGGGCCAGAAGAAACAAAGTACTAAGTAGAATTGATAGACAATAATGCTTGTGTTCACACCTTTACTCATTGGAGTTCACACATTTGGGAGATTTCAGGGTTTAGTAGGAGAAATCCGAATTCACACCTCCTTTGAAGCTCTGAGGGCCAGAGAGCACTATGGGAGAAACCCATAATCCCACTCTCTGATATATAAGAAGAAAGCAGAGGCCCAGTTAAGGAAGTTCAGCTGAATTACATTGGAGAGGAGCACTCTGGGCCAGACAGGGAGCACTCTGGGCCAGACGCAGAGCACTCTGGGCGAGCCAGAAGCCCTCTCTCGGAGGCAAGAAAGATTCATTACAACTTTTACCTTGGTGCTGGCTGGAGGCAGAGGCAGAAGCATAGGACAAAGCTGCAAGAGCTCTTAGAACCATGCAGAGAGATAGTTCTCTAAGCTAACCGGGCTATATTGGAGGCAATAAAAGATCTGAACTTTTATCACCTGGCTGCGTTTTGAGTAATTATTACTCTTAACTGATACTAAGGCTGCCTCCAGAAAACCTCCCCAAGAAACCTGCTTTCTCCCAGAGAGAACCAATATATTATATTCTAAAAGAAGAAAGTCACCACAATTTCTGATAGTATATTGGTCTATAATTCCCACCCACCCCCTTCATATGTTGTTTAATTTTTCAGTTGTGTTCCTCTCTTTGTTACTCCTTTTGGGGTTTTCTTGGCAAAGGCATTGGAGTGGTTTGCCATTTTCTTCTCCAACTCATTTTACAGATGAGGAAACTGAGGCAAACACAGATAAGCAACTTGCACAAGGTCACACAACTATAAATATTTGAGACTGAATTTGAACTCATGAAGTTAGATCTTCCTGACTTCAGACCCAGCACTGTATCCATTGCACAACCTAATTGCCCAATCCCTTTATAGATATACAAATAAGGAATATTTGTACATGTACATATTAAATATGTTTGTATGTATACATATAGAAAAACATACATATATCTACATATATACACATATATGCATACGTACTTTGAAAACAGAAATATGTATCACATATGTAAACAGGCATATGTCTTGTTTGTAGCATATATGTTCTTATATCTATACATATGTAAATATACATACTTAGCACTGTTTATTACAGTGTCTGGCTCATAGTAAGTTCTTAAATGCTTATTGACTGATTAGTTTATGAATATCATATCACACATATATAGAGACATATCTTATTTGTATCATATATGTTCTTCTATCCATATATATACAAAGATATACACTTATATCATTATTTATTATACTGTCTGGTTCACGATAGGTTCTTAAATGCTTATTGACTATTTGATTAATTTATGAATTAGCTTATTAATATATAAATCACTTTCCAACATACTTTATTCATAACATCCCAGTGAAGCAGTTAGTAATATAAGGATTCCAACATTGCTTCTGCCAAATATTGTACCACTTACTGGAAAAGCAAATGTTTTTTACCTGCCTTCTGTTCTTTCACATTTTCTTGAGGCCAAATTTCTTCTCTTTCTGTGTACATTGCTGTGTAGTGTAGATTTTAGCTCTAAAAAAAAATTTGAATTTTTAGATTTTGACACGAAGAAGCTTTGATAGAACGACTCTTCCCTCTCAAAGGAGAATTCCATTATTAAAATGTTTTGGAAATTTGTTTCTTAGAATAAAGCAGACGGGGAATGACTTCCTAACTTTGGAGATGAAAAACCTGAGGCATATGGCTTTCCAAACATTTGGCAGCACTTTCTTTTCAACAACTTTTCTTCATTAAAAGAACCTTCAGAAGATAACTGGCTCTTAATTAATGCCACACTAAAATGACTCAACAAGCCTTTCTTGATTAGATGAATACAGCAAGCCAGAATGTGATGTCCCTAACAGAAGAAATTATTTCCATGGAATGGCGTAATCAAACTGATTAATGATATATAACAAACTAAACTCAATACAAGGAGTTTATATTGGGTGGTGGGGAAGTATGAAAAGTAATGAAATAGTTAAACCCTGTGAAAACATTTTCTTTAGACTATCAAATTGGTGTTCTGTGCTCTGGAAACAAAAGTTTTATTGCCTAAACTTCATTGTTATGGATGCTATTATTTATTTAGATTAAAATAGATTAGATAAAAATAGAATTAGGTAGAATTTAGATTATTTAGCTAGAAAACAAAACAGAAAGTGCAAACTCTGAATTGAGAGAAAGCATTAACTAATTTTCCTACATGACCAAGATGGATTTTTATAAAACATCTTCCAGAGGCTTAGATCAAATTACTAGTCACCCATAAAACCTAAAAAGTTCCCTCCCCCATTTACTATGCACAGCATGTGATAAAGCCTTGTAGCTCAGAAACTCCTATTTTATGATGTCCCAATTCTACTGTAAAAGAAGACTGGATCTAGGTAAATATTAGCTGGGGTTTGGAATGAAGCTCAGTAACATTTTCTTGATAGCCTTGGATTGTTTCTATTGAAAACATGTTCTCAAAGCTGTGTAATACTCCTGGATAGAATGCCTAATGACAATAAAAGCAATAAATCCTGAAAATAAACCAACATCTTCCACCATATTCAGGGAATTTTCTTTCTTCTTATTTAGTTAAGGATCACATGTGTACTGCATTTCCACACAAATCACAGAAAGCACATTAAGATACATTTTTGTTAACTACTTGCTCACAATAGTCATTGGAGATTTCTACCAAATTCCATTAAATTCTGATACTCTGTATAGTAAATAGCCATGAAAACACTATGGTACTTAGAGCAAATCCTCCATCCCCTGCTAACACCTTATATTACAACCTTCTAATTACCGTGTTCTGCAATAACCTTGTGGGACTTCCATAAGTAATTAGAACTCCAGAGCTTTTCCGCAATAATCCAGTAAGGACCTCTTAAATAGAAAAGATTATGTGGTGCTAATATTTTTTGTGCTCATGTGTTCTTTACAGTTAATTGTTTCAATTAATATTTGACAGCACTAAAGAATTTCATGAAGATTCATAAACTGAGAAATCAGGGAAACTCAAAGATGGTCATTTTTTAAAAATGCTAATCTTTTCATTAATCAATACTCTCTAAGGAAAAAAAAAAAGAAATAGTATTTAGTTTGAATTCTAATTTTTTACATATTCCAGGTGTCATTTTTATCTTCTCCTTAAGAGATCTTTTAGGTAACTATGGTCTCTTCAAATAGTTGTTTCTTAGAATGTGGTAGAAAAAATAATTGGGACAGCAAAGTGGTACAATTGATTGATAGATTGCCAGTACTGAAATCAGGAAAATTTCTTTATGAGTTCAAATCTGGCCTCAGATTTTTAATTAAATCATTTTTGGTGACCTTCAAAATGAACTTCTTTTTGCTACAGAGAAGACGATCACTAAAATGGAGAATTTTTACATCATACTTATTCTTTTCAGTCTGTTGTTTATTAAGAAAACAATTGGGAACTCACTAATTTGAATGTAGAAAAGTTGACAGGTTTAGATTTTTTGTTTTTTTGATATTGAAATTGTCTTCAATGTATATTTTTCCTGATTACTGCTCAAATACTATTACTTGCCACATTTTCCCTCAAAACATTTGACTTAATTTACATGCTATTTAGAACAATTTCCCAGAATAAGTGTAATTTCCACTATCATCTACTCCTTTCAAAAATAAACCATTCCATAGTTCACCAACAGAATGCTAAGAATTTTTAAAAATTAAGTCACAAATATAATTTTATATAATTGGTTGTTGTATTGCTTTCAGTATTTACTTATGTGCTAATGAATAGCAAACTATCCTAAACAATTATTTAAATTCACGTTAAAGAACAATCAGATAGTTCAGACAGTCTCAAGTGTAATATTAAATGAATTGAATATCCCTGACTGGTCTTATGTGGCTTCTGTCTCACCTTTTCTTTAACATTTTAAAAAATTCAAAATTTAAATGATTATATCATTTCCATCTTGGGGGACACTATTATCTTCCTTAAGAAATATACTGCCTTACCCTTTGATCTAGCAGTGTTACTTCTGGGCTTATACCCCAAAGAGATATTAAAGAAAAGAAAGGGACCTACATGTGCAAAAATGTTTGTGGCAGCCCTTTTCATAGTGGCTAGAAACTGGAAATTGAATTGGACGCCCGTCAATCAGAGAATGGCTGAATAAATTGTGGGGTTTGAATATTATGGAATATTATTGTTCTATAAGAAATGACCAGCAGGATTAATACAGAGAGGCCTAAAGAGACTTACATAAAGTGATGCTAAGTGAAATGAGCATAATCAGGAGATCATTATACACTTCAACAACAATATTATATGAGGATCAATTCGGATGGAAGTACTCTCTTTAGCGAGAGGATCCAAATCAGCTCCAATTGATCTGTAATGAACAGAACCAGCTACACCTAGAGAAAGAACATTGGGAAATGGGTGTGGACCATAACATAGCATTTCCACTCTTTCTGTTACTGTTTGCTTGCATTTTTGTTTACCTTCTTTCTAAATCCAATCTTTCTTGTGCAACAAGATAATTATATAAATATGTATACATATATTGTATTTAACATATATTTTAACAAGTTTAACATGTATGGGACTGCCTGCCATCTAGGGGAAGAGGTGGAGGGAAGGAGGGGAAAAGTTGAAACAGAAGTTTTTGCAAGGGTCAATGTTGAAAAATTACCTATGCATATGTTTTTTATATAAAAAGCTGTAATTTAAAAAAAATCAAAAAAGAAAAATAAATATACTTTCTGGCTAGCCTTCTTCAGGAAGCAGAACCAGGCCAAATTTATTACCTCCCTACTGTTCTAACTTCAAAAAAAAGTTATTATTTTACACAATCTGTTCGCTTAGGCTTCTTGGTTCATGTTGTACTAAGACATATATTTAGAAAAATAAATATCAGATAATCCAAGTTAATCCCCCTTACATTAATTAGCCAAAAGTACAACCCTTTCATTGCCTAAAGGGATCAGTCCCTATCTACTCAAATCCTATTCATATCTGAATAGGATACAGCAGACTCTTAACTGTTTTCCCTATTGACTCCTTCCCTCTCCTTTCTCCTCCAGATGTCCTCTATGAAGTTCATCCTACATACTGTGATCAAGATAATCTTTCTTAGGCATTGATTCCATCACTTTAATTTTCAGCAATTTGAGGTAGTTGTTCATTTGTGTTCAACTCTTCATAACTCCCATTTGGGGTTTTTCTAGGCACAGATACTGGAATGGCTTGCCATTTCCTTCTCCGACTCATGTTATAGTTGAGGAAACTGAGGTAAAAAGGATTAAGTGATTTTTTTTTTGGGGGGGGGGGAGAGGGGAGGATTTAAGTGATTTTTCACTTAGTGAGTATATGAGGTTGAATTAGAACTCGGGTCTTTTTGACTCTAGGCTCTGATCTCTGAGCATTGAGCCAATAGCTGCTTCCTCAGAAATCTTAAAGCCCCCTCTTTTCCTGATATACTTATGACCTGAAATGACCTGAGAAACTGAGAAGTGTAAGGGTAGGAAAAGGATAGGACTTCTGATTAGAAAGCTCTGGTTTTGGATTGGCTTAAACCAGGTTCAGTTGTGGGGGGAGTATGAAATCAAATGAAGGGATTCACCTTTCCCATCCTCTGGTTCATTTTGCCCTCCCCTCACCATTCTAAGGAGCATCTGTTAAATGATGCTTAGATGAAGTTCATGGGTAGTATCCTCCCCAAAAGGAATAAACAAAATCCCTTCCAGAAAAATTACTCAGTGCACAACATAGTAAATAGATATAAAACAACTATTTATTTCCTTCAGATTAAAATAAGTACTTAAAATAAAGACTCATAAGTACACAGGAATAAATATTTAAAATATCTCTTATAACTTATCACTTTAAATATACTCTCCTGAGAGCTAAGAAAATCTTCCAGGGGAGCTGTAGGACTAACAGATACACTTTGGTTCTATTTCCGTCTTGATTGCCCAAATAGCTACTCAGGGTCCAGATCTTTTAGGCATCCAGAGAATGGCTCATTGACAGCATTTATCTTTTCCTCCAAGAAGTTGCCTCAGGCAACCAAGAACTCCAGATATCTTGAAATCATAAATCAACTACCAAAGTTGGAAACCAGCATCTCTAAATAAATGAATGAATGAGTAAGTAAGTAAATAAACAAACTGATTTTAACATCAACATAAATGATATATGGAAACTTTGAGATAGTTCAGAGGAGGATAGCAAACATCCAAATGTTAGAAACAGCATAGACATTAAAGAAACTAGAGAAGATAATATGGAGAACCCTTAATAACTTCATATAAATGAATGAAGGAATTTTTTTTGTTGTTGTTGAGCTTGAATCTTGGAGGTTTTGTTGCATCTTTTTGCATTTCTTTCATATGAATAATTCTTTGCTCACCTTTCTGAGATGTAATTTATCCAGGGAATATAGGTTTAAAGAAAGATGAATCTATATATGTTCAGCATCAATATAATCTTGAAATATTTTCTGACAGTGGCATTCTGTTGAACTGGTTTAGTTGGAGAAAACAATTCTATTAACCCAGTATTGCTATGTTGGATGAACTATATTTAATTAGATACATTGAGAGGACCATTCTTTAGAAATTCTGTTGTTAGGCATGTTTATATATTCTATCAATTAAAGTCAATTCCAGTTCAAGATTTTATGGGTCTCTGATTCTTCAACAATTCCAACAATCTTGTTCAAATGAATTGTCACTTAGTTCTGCATTGTTTTAAATTTTTATTTTCAATATTACCTTACTTTTGGAATAAATGCCTCTCTTTGCAAATCATCTCCAAAGGTTTTTTTTTTTTTCTCTTTTAACATCATCTTTAAAGGAACAATTTCATGTTGTGTCCATTGAATGATATCTCATACTATATTTTCTTGGCATCCTTGACTAGAAATACTAGGTCTTAGAAAATCTTTAATTATATTAGAAACGACTTCAGGCAATTTGTAGTAGATAAGTAAGTTTTCCTGAATAAGTAGAAACAGTGATGTGTCAGGTATATAAAAGTAAACATGAATCCCTTTGAATCAGTCAAATCAACCTGGCTGGCCATTTTTACATTTTCAGTGTAATCATCAAGTCAACTAATGGTCACTGTCCTTTTACTTTTTATTAAATTTTACTTCTTAGTGCTAGACTAAATTGGTCAGTATATTTTCTCAGACTATCCAACCTAGTCAATAGAATCAAACAACCCATAGTAGGAGAAACATAATGTGCCTTGACTCATGAACCTACCAACTTTCTTGGGAAGTATGTAGTCTTTCCTCTTTCTTGTTTTAAACTGACTTCACAACTGCTGATTGATATGGTAAGGCTGATGAATACATTTGAGAGATCCTGAGGATGTCATCTGTCTCCTCTCAGCTTAAGAAATCAGGCCCAGGTGCTCTTCCGGTTAAGATGGCGGAGAGGAGGCTCACAGTTGCATAAGCTCCACGCTTTCTCTCACTATCCATTTCATTACAAGCCTCTGAATCAATGCTTGACTGAAAAAAACCCACAAATAGTTACCAAGAGAAGCCATCCTTGAGATCCGCCAAGAAAGGTCTGTCTTTACTGGAGGGCTGGGGCGGTTTTAGATCGGGCACAGGCTGAGGGCAGCGGCAGTGAGAGCACGGGAGCAGAGCTGAGAGGGGGTGGGGAGTGATCGTAGCCGTCTCTGCGGGGAGAGCTTCGCTACAGGTTTGGATACTTTCCTCCGGCAGCAAGTCAACAGCCCAGCAGAGAAGCTAAAAACACCGGGGCTGAAGAACACAACCCCAAACAGCTGGAGTCTCTCGGGACCTGGCCGCCCCCCCCTTCCCCCCCCCCCCCCACAGTGACTCAGCACGCTCTGGGATCTCAGAGCGCAGGCGCAGCACAGTCCTGCTAGTGCCTCACTGTTGCCCCCTACAGTCTGTAGAGGAAGCTCGATAACACACCCAGCTCCCCCCCCCCCCCCCAAAGAAAGACTCCAGTTTTTTCTGTTTTTCTTTGGTAGTTTGTCTCTGATTAATAGACAGAATGAGCAAGAAGCTGAAGAGGACTTTAACCCTTGACAGCTTCTATATAGATAGAGAGCAGACTCTAAATCCTGAGGAGACTAAAAACAGGCAGTCCCCAGGTGAATCCCCAAAGGAGGAGATCGTCTGTTCCTCAGCACAGATGAACCTCATAGAAGTGATTAAAAAGGCTCTCACAAGGGAGCTAGAAGAAAAATGGAGAAAGCAGAGTGAGGCTTGGGAAAAGGAGAGGGAGGCTTGGCAAAAGAGCCTGGAGAAAGTTAAAGAGAGAGTGGATAAAGAAGTAAAATCCTTGAAAAATAGGATTAGTGAACTGGAAACAGAAAACAGCTCTCTAAAAAACAAAATTGGCGAAATGGAAAAAAATTCCACAGAACAAAAGAACTCAATTGGACAATTAGAAAAAGATTTTAAAAAAGTGAGTGAAGAGAATACTTCACTGAAAATCAGAATTGAACAAGTGGAATTGAATGACTCGAGGAGACAAGAAGAATCAGTCAAGCAAATCCAAAAAAATCAAACAATGGAGAAAAATGTGAAATACCTTCTGGGGAAGACAACAGACCTGGAAAACAGATCCAGGAGAGACAATCTGAGAATCATTGGACTCCCAGAAAAACATGATGAAAAAAAGAGCCTGGACACTGTCTTCCAGGAAATTATCCAAGAGAACTGCCCAGAAGTCATAGGAACAGAGGAAAAAATAAACATTGAAAGGATTCATCGATCACCCACTGAAAGGGATCCTAAAATCAAAACACCAAGGAATATAGTGGCCAAATGCCAGAACCCTCAGATGAAAGAAAAAATATTGCAAGCGGCTAGAAAAACCCAATTCAAGTATCAAGGAGCCACAATAAGGATCACCCAGGATCTGGCAGCATCCACATTAAAAGATCGAAGGGCCTGGAATATGATATTCCGAAAGGCTAAGGAACTTGGTATGCAACCAAAAATAACTTACCCAGCGAGAATGAGCATCTTTTTCCAGGGAAGAAGATGGACATTCAACGAAGTAAGCGAATTTCATCTATTTCTGATGAAAAAACCAGAACTTAACAAAAAGTTTGATCTACAAATATAGAACTCAAGAGAAATCTAAAAAGGTAAAGATTAATCTTGGGAACTATATTTTGACTATATAGATGTATAAAGAATACATGTATACCTTGTTCTAGAAATTGATGTGGAAAGGACATTGTACCAGAAAAAGGGTAAAGTGGGGGTAGTACATCTCATGAAGAGGCATAGGAAACCTATTATATCTGAGAGAAAGAATGGAGGGGGATGAATATAGTGGGTATCTTACTGCCTTCAGAATTGGCTTTAAGTGAAAAATCTTAAGACATATTCAATCTATGGTGAAACTTCTCCCATCTCATTGAAAAGTGAGAAGGGAAAAGTGGAAAGGGAAGGAATAAGCGAAGCGGAAGGGAATACGGGAACTGGGAGGGAAAGGGGTAAGATAGGGGGAGGAACTCTAAGGCGGGGGGAGGGACACTAAAAAGGGAGGGCTGTGAGAAGCAAGGGGTGCTCACAAGCTTAATACTTGGAAGGGGGGGAAAGGGGAAAGAAGGGAGGAAAGCATAAACCGGGGTTAACAAGATGGCAAGTAATACAGAATTGGTCATTCTAACCATAAACGTGAACGGGGTAAACTCCCCCATAAAGAGGAAGCGGTTAGCAGAATGGATTAAAAGCCAGAATCCTACAATATGTTGTTTACAGGAAACACACCTGAAGCGGGGAGATACATGCAGGTTAAAGGTAAAAGGTTGGAGCAAAATCTACTATGCTTCAGGTGAAGTCAAAAAAGCAGGGGTAGCCATCCTGATCTCAGATCAAGCTAAAGCAAAAATTGACCTAATTAAAAGAGATAAGGAAGGACACTATATCTTGCTAAAGGGTAGCATGGATAATGAAGCACTATCTATATTAAACATATATGCACCAAGTGGGGTAGCATCTAAATTCTTAAAAGAGAAACTAAGAGAGCTGCAAGAAGAAATAGACAGTAAAACTATAATAGTGGGAGATCTTAACCTTGCACTCTCAGAATTAGATAAATCAAACCACAAAATAAATAAGAAAGAAGTCAAAGAGGTAAATAGAATACTAGAAAAGTTAGATATGATAGATCTCTGGAGAAAATGTAATGGAGACAGAAAGGAATACACTTTCTTTTCAGCAGTTCATGGAACCTATACAAAAATTGACCATATATTAGGACATAAAAACCTCAAACTCAAATGTAGTAAGGCAGAAATAGTAAATGCATCCTTTTCAGACCACGATGCAATGAAAATTACATTCAACAAAAAAGCAGGGGGAAGTAGACCAAAAAATAATTGGAAACTAAATAATCTCATACTAAAGAATGATTGGGTGAAACAGCAAATCATAGACATAATTAATAACTTCACCCAAAAAAACAATAATAATGAGACATCATACCAAAATGTATGGGATGCAGCCAAAGCGGTAATAAGGGGAAATTTCATATCTCTAGAGGCCTATTTGTATAAAATAGAGAAAGAGAAGGTCAATGAATTGGGTTTGCAATTAAAAATGCTAGAAAAGGAACAAATTAAAAACCCCCAGTCAAACACTAAACTTGAAATTCTAAAAGTAAAAGGTGAGATCAATAAAATTGAAAGTAAAAAAAACTATTGAATTGATTAATAAAACTAAGAGTTGGTTCTATGAAAAAACCAACAAAATAGACAAACCCTTAGTAAATCTGATTAAAAAAAGGAAAGAAGAAAATCAAATTGTTAGTCTTAAAAATGAAAAGGGAGAACTCACCACTAACGAAGAGGAAATTAGAGCAATAATTAAGAGTTACTTTGCCCAACTTTATGCCAATAAATTCGACAACTTAAATGAAATAGAAAAATACCTCCAAAAATACAGCTTGCCCAAACTAACAGAGGAAGAAGTAAATATCCTAAACAGTCCCATCTCAGAAAAAGAAATAGAACAAACTATCAATCAACTCCCTAAGAAAAAATCCCCAGGACCAGATGGATTTACATGTGAATTCTACCAAACATTTAAAGAACAATTAACTCCAATGTTATATAAACTATTTGAAAAAATAGGGATTGAAGGAGTCCTACCAAACTCCTTTTATGACACAGATATGGTACTGATACCTAAACCAGGTAGGCTGAAAACAGAGAAAGAAAATTATAGACCAATCTCCCTAATGAATATTGATGCTAAAATCTTAAATAAAATATTAGCAAAAAGATTACAGAAAATTGTCACCAGGATAATACACTATGACCAAGTAGGATTTATACCAGGAATGCAGGGCTGGTTCAATATTAGGAAAACTATTAGCATAATTGACTATATCAATAACCAAACAAACAAAAACCACATGATCATCTCAATAGATGCAGAAAAAGCATTTGATAAAATCCAACATCCATTCCTAATAAAAACACTTGAGAGCATAGGAATAAATGGACTTTTCCTTAAAATAGTCAGGAGCATATATTTAAAACCATCAGTAAGCATCATATGCAATGAGGAAAAACTGGAACCTTTCCCAGTAAGATCTGGAGTGAAGCAAGGTTGCCCACTATCACCATTATTATTTAATATCGTATTAGAAACACTAGCCTCGGCAATAAGAGTCGAGAAAGATATAAAAGGAATTAGAGTAGGCAATGAGGAAACCAAACTATCACTCTTTGCAGATGATATGATGGTATACCTAGAGAACCCCAGAGATTCTACCAAAAAGCTATTGGAAATAATTCATAATTTTAGCAAAGTAGCTGGCTACAAAATAAATCCCCATAAATCCTCAGCATTTTTATACATCACCAACAAAACCCAACAGCAAGAGATACAAAGAGAAATTCCATTCAGAATAACTGTTGATACCATAAAATATTTGGGAATCTATCTACCAAAGGAAAGTCAGGAATTATATGAGCAAAATTATAAAAAAGTCTCCACACAAATAAAGTCAGACTTAAATAATTGGAAAAATATTAAGTGCTCTTGGATCGGCCGAGCGAACATAATAAAGATGACAATACTCCCTAAACTAATCTATTTATTTAGTGCTATACCAATCAGACTTCCAAGAAAATATTTTATTGATCTAGAAAAAATAACAACAAAATTCATATGGAACAATAAAAAGTCGAGAATCTCAAGGGAATTAATGAAAAAAAAATCAAATGAAGGTGGCCTAGCTGTACCTGATCTAAAATTATATTATAAAGCAGCAGTCACCAAAACCATTTGGTATTGGCTAAGAAATAGATTAGTGGATCAGTGGAAAAGGCTAGGCTCACAAGACAGAATAGTCAATTATAGCAATCTAGTGTTTGACAAACCCAAAGCCCCTAACTTCTGGGAAAAGAATTCATTATTTGATAAAAACTGCTGGGATAATTGGAAATTAGTATGGCAGAAATTAGGCATGGACCCACACTTAACACCATATACCAAGATAAGATCAAAATGGGTCTATGACCTAGGCATAAAGAACGAGACTATAAATAAATTAGAGGAACATAGAATAGTTTATCTCTCAGACTTGTGGAGGAGAAAGAAATTTGTGACCAAAAATGAACTAGAGACCATTACTGATCACAGAATAGAAAATTTCGATTACATCAAATTAAAAAGCCTTTGTACAAATAAAACTAATGCAAACAAGATTAGAAGGGAAGCAACAAACTGGGAAAACATTTTCACAGTTAAAGGTTCTGATAAAGGCCTCATTTCCAAAATATATAGAGAACTGACTCAAATTTATAAGAAATCAAGCCATTCTCCAATTGATAAATGGTCAAAGGATATGAACAGACAATTTTCAGAGGATGAGATTGAAACTATTACCACTCATATGAAAGAGTGTTCCAAATCATTATTGATCAGAGAAATGCAAATTAAGACAACTCTGAGATACCACTACACACCTGTCAGATTGGCTAAGATGACAGGAAAAAATAATGATGAATGTTGGAGGGGATGCGGGAAAACTGGGACACTAATGCATTGTTGGTGGAGTTGTGAACGAATCCAACCATTCTGGAGAGCAATCTGGAATTATGCCCAAAAAATTATCAAATTGTGCATACCCTTTGATCCAGCAGTGTTTCTATTGGGCTTATATCCCAAAGAAATACTAAAGAAGGGAAAGGGACCTGTATGTGCCAAAATGTTTGTAGCAGCCCTGTTTGTAGTGGCTAGAAACTGGAAAATGAATGGATGCCCATCAATTGGAGAATGGCTGGGTAAATTGTGGTATATGAATGTTATGGAATATTATTGTTCTGTAAGAAATGACCAGCAGGATGAATACAGAGAGGACTGGCGAGACTTACATGAACTGATGCTAAGTGAAATGAGCAGAACCAGGAGATCATTATACACTTCGACAACGATATTGTATGAGGACATATTTTGATGGAAGTGGATTTCTTTGACAAAGAGACCTGAGTTTCAATTGATAAATGACGGACAAAAGCAGCTACACCCAAAGAAAGAACACTGGAAAACGAATGTAAACTATCTGCATTTTTGTTTTTCTTCCCGGATTATTTATACCTTCTGAATCCAATTCTCCCTATGCAACAAGAGAACTGTTCGGTTCTGCAAACATATATTGTATCTAGGATATACTGCAACATATCCAACATATAAAGGACTGCTTGCCATCTAGGGGAGGGGGTGGAGGGAGGGAGGGGGAAAAAAATCGGAACAGAAACGAGTGTCAATATAATGTAATTATTAAATAAAAAATTTAAAAAAAAAAAAAAAAAAAAAAAAGAAATCAGGCCCACTATCCCATTTTGTGACATAAGGCCTTATTGTAAGGCCAGACTGAATTCCTTACAATGGCACATCTTCTACCTTCCATTATCATGTCCATTTTCTTAACTGTGTTCATCCACCCCAAGATTAGTCATACTTAGCACTAAGTATCAACACTCGAATATCTTCTTGGAAGTGTCACAGTCTAGCCCATACCCTTTATAGAAGTAGAACTTTTACAATGCAAGTTTTCTTATTGAAATTTAGGTAACAACAACTCCTTCAAAATTGTTAAATGTGTTTCCAGTTTTGATAAGAATTTGCAAAAGTATGTACAATCCCTCAATTGTCATCACAGTTTCAAACATGTTCCATTCTCAATAAAAATACACTCAAGTCTTGAGGAGATTAAGAGAACATGAGCAGTTGAAGATTGACAAAACATACAGGTTTTTCTTTTAAAAGAAAAAAAAAGTACTCCAATTATATTCTTGTTCTACAATGTAGAAGAAAAAAATACATTGTTAAATCTTTGGAAAGATGCCAGTCTTTTTATAAGAACTAATTGCATTCAGGCCCAGCTTTGAGAAATGTGTTCAACTGATTGTTTTCTCCCTTTCTCTCTCCCTGCTACCAAGTACTTTGTTATTTGTATGATGTAATAATGAAATTAGGAGATACTTCTTTAAATCACTGGCAGATTATATCTCAATGAAGGATAACTTTACACAGCAATATAAAATACTTTTAAAAAAGCCCACCTTAAAGCAGGGGTCCTCAACCTGGATTATACAAACTCCAAGGGATAAAACAAGATCATAAAGAAGTATGTGGAGAAGGCTAGGCCAAGATGGTTGAGTGAAAGGAAGCAGTACAGCCTAGCTCTTGTCCACAAACTTCTCCAAAAATATAGAAAATTTGCCTGATCCAATCTTAATAGGGAAGTGCAGAAAAATGTCACAGAGAATCTTTGTCCAGCCCAGGTCACCAAAGATAGACAGTGAGATTTTGAACACTGGCAATAGGTGATAGTGAGTTTTTGTCCCAAAAGCTTAGACCTCTCAGTTTATCAAGCACTGAATTGCTAGAGTCATTTACTACTGTGTATTGTATACCTAATCTATTCCCTTAATGTTCCACTCTATTTCTTAGCCAGTCCCAGATTCTTTTCATGATTACTACTTTATAATATAATATGGCTACCTTTCTTTACATTTTAAAAATTTGATTCTCTTGATTATTTTTTACCTTTGTTCTTCCAAGTGGATTTTGTTATTCTAGCTCTATAAAATTTTTGGTAGTTTGGTTGATTGTTGTCCTTTGTTCTCAAAGAGGGCTAAAATGACATCACTATGTTGGGGTGAAGGTTATATAAACAAATAGTTCATATAAACACCTGGAGTGGAGATGTCTCCAAAGTTACATATCTTACATTCCTTTGAGTTACAGAAAGTAGTTTGTTTGAAAGTACATCGATTTAAGTTTTTTTTTTTTAAGTACTTATATTGCTTTGTAAAATAATCCTTCACTAGTATACAATCTGCCAGTGGTTTGTGATGACACTAAATAAGTAAATTAATTTAGGTAGAATTGTCATTTTCAATATATTGGCTTGGTCTAATCATGATCAATGAATATTTCTCCAATTGTTTAGATCTCTCTTTGTGTGAAAATTGTTTAATAATTCTGTTCCTATTATTCCTGAAAAAAAAGAAATCATTTTCTTAGGAGGAGTCCCAAGTATTTTATGTTACCTGTAATTATTTAAAATGGAATTTCTCATTTTATCTCTTCCTGTTGGACTTTATTGGAAATATACATAAACAAATGTTGATGAATTCTTTGAGTTTTTTTGATATCCTATAACTTTGTTGAAGTTGTTAATTGTTTCAAATAGTCTTTTAGTTGATTTTATAGTTCTTTTTGAGGTGGCAAAGAATAGGAAACTGACAGAGGTCCCCACAAATTAGGGAATGGATGAGCAAGCTGTGATATATAAATGTGATGAAATATTATTTTGCTGAACTTTCATCAGCACAATGACCAATCAGTATTCAATTAAACTAATTGTGAAACAGGATAATTTGTTGGTAATTGTCCTTTGTCTTTGAAAAGGACCACAATGGGCTCACAAATAGTCAGACATGTTGAAATATTTAAACAACCTTAATGCTATACATTGTGTTCTTAAACCTATTCATGTCCACTATGTCCTTTCTCCTTTTACCTTTGGGTGATTAGCAACTTCCATTCTTGAATTATTGCTGTATCTTATAACTTAAAGTCATATAATATTTTTGTAATAATGTTATTGTTCAAAAAAAAAAAAAGATGAACCTCTATTTCAGGCACAAGGTTGTACAATACTCTTAGGTAATTTAATGTAACACTCTCTTCCTTTTCATTTCTGAACCTAAATCAATGTTTCTTTAAGTTATATGCAAAATGCTACCTACCTTGTAGAGTTGTTATAAGAAAAGTCCTTTGTAAACCTTATGATGTTACATGCATATGTATTTAAACATATATGTATATACATACAATTACATATGTATACATGTTCATACATATACAGATAATATATATGTTTATTTGTATATACATATACATTAATATTTTTCTAATGGTTCTACCATTGCTTTTGAATATCACCAGTAGTGTCAGATTGCTACTTAAATTGTGAATTTGATTTTTTGAAAACATTTCACACATTACAGAATCTGAGAATTGGAAGGAATTTCACAGACCATCCTCCTCATACCTGGATAGATTCCCTTCCTTGGCAAGTGGTAATCCAGACTTTGCTTAAAGACTTCTTGTGAGAGAGAACTCTCTACCTTCCAAGCAATCTAAATTCTCTTTAGGATTTCTCTAATTTTAAAGGAAGCTTTTATCCTTACTTTGAGCCTAAATCTTCCTTTCAAGTTCCACCCTTTGAACCCAGCTCTATCCAGTAGAGCCAGACAAAAAGAGTCTAATCTCTCTTCTACCCGATAACATTCAAATACTAGAGACATTTACCATGTCTTTTCCCTGCACCCAAAAAAATTCTCTTTTAGAGCAAGGTCACCTTGAATATAGTCCCCAGCTAGATTGTACAGCACTGTATTGTTTTTGTTCAAAAATGAGGTAAAAGCATAAATAACAAGACTAAGTATGTAAGTATATATACACATATATGTATATGTACATATATGATAAGTAAATTAGTTCTGAAGGTAAATCTGAGAGAATGTTTTTGAATATTTAATTGTTATGCTTTTATGGAGCATCTTACACTAGTCTGCCATCATGATACCATCAGCAAACAGATTAAGTAAATATGTGGTCTACCCTGAGTTCATTTTCAAAGACATTTACAAGCATAGTTAGCAGTGGTAATGTGAATTATTAGTATGATTAGACCAAATTACATTCAATAATTTGAGGACCTTGTCACACTTAAAGGTAGAAGCATAATCACAGATATAAATGACTCATTGAAGAGGTTCTCATTGTTGTGATATTTCCCTGATTACATCCGTGTTTTTCTCCTCCCTGCCTACCTGCCCAAATTGAGAGAAAAGAAGCATGGATTGGTCATTAAATTAAATGACCAATATATAGTAAGTCAGCATTTATTGAACATAATGCCAAGATAGAACAGAATATATGGTTCTTGCAGTATGAGTATTATACAAGCCTACGGTGTTAGAGAATCCTCACAGACAATCAGATCAAGATGTAGTGCCTTGAGGTTATTTTTACTCTAGGTAACATTTTACATGCTCAGGTGTTCTAAGTATTCTATTACCAAGGCATCTGGGTATAGCCAAAACCTTGAAACAGGTTCACTATATTCCTCTCCAGTAGAGAGAATGTTATTAAAAGTCAACAAATAGTGATTAAACAATTACTGTGGTTGAAGCACTG
Source organism: Antechinus flavipes (assembly GCF_016432865.1). Classification (NCBI taxonomy): domain Eukaryota; kingdom Metazoa; phylum Chordata; class Mammalia; order Dasyuromorphia; family Dasyuridae; genus Antechinus; species Antechinus flavipes. The sequence goes on along the minus strand of NC_067401.1, from coordinate 351,846,230 downwards.
TAATAAGTCCGAGAATACAAGGACAAAACCAGAAGACTTCTTCCTATTAAGTCAGGCCACATGATGAAACATGTTTTTTTTTTTGACTTGTCCCAGGAGTACCCTGAGTAATCCATGTATTTTTTGTGGGGGAAAGACCTGACATAAATCCCAAGGTGCAATCGCTTTGTCAGGTAATACCACTTGGAGAAGCAGAAACCACAATGCTGTCTGCTGTTTCCAATATGGCTCTTGTCCAAATAAGTACTAGTTGTTCAAAAGGAATGTAACAGCCGCAACACTAAGTGATGCACTGTTGGTGGAGCTGTGAAATGGCCCAACTATTCTAGGAAAACATTGGAATTATGCATCATTATTGAAGTGTTGGGTTTCAGACGTAGAGAACTTGATGGGTCTTTTGTTGTTGAACCCATTGTAGCTGTATACCCATGTGCTTTCTTATATGTCATTGTCCATGAGTACTGACTTGGTCTTTTTTTTATTTTCCAAGAAACTCTTGGATTGAAATGAAATAGACCTTAGAGATATTGCAGCTCAAATCTTTCTTTTATATGTATGAAACTTGAACTCCAGAAAGTTAATATTCTAATGTCACATACCTACTCAGCGACAGAACCTGGAGAGGAATGTCTATCTCCCAGATAGTAACTAATTCACTGTTTTATCCTAAAGCTTCTTATTATCTTTTGACTTTTTTTTTTTTTTTTTGGTCAGTCAACAAGCATTTATTAAACACTTACTGTGAGCCTGGCATAGGCAGATTGCTGGAAATATAAATAGAAGTAGGAATAAAAACAATCCCTGTCCTCAAGGAGTATATATTAAATGGAGAGGGGAATACAGCACATAAAAGATAACAGAAAAAGCAAGGGAGCAGTTCCATTGAAGCAGGAGTAGATTGGTTAATATTTAACAATTGGCTTTGGGAGGAGGGGAAGTATGACTTGCTTCATCATATACATAGTAAGTATGTGAGATGGTATTTCAATTCTGGTCTTTTTAACTCCAAGTCCAGTGCTTTACCCACCTAACTGCTTACGCTCTATACTTGTTAACAGATAATTAATTAGAGAGAGTATAAGGCTTACACTAACTGCTTATACTATAGTCCAGGGGTCCTCAAACTTTTTAAATAGGGGGCCATTTCACTGTCCCTCAGATTGTTGGAGGGCCGGATTATAATAAAAACAAAAACTTTGTTTTGTGGGCCTTTAAATAAAGAAACTTCATGGCCCTGGGTGAGGGGGATAAACGAACTCAGCTGCCACATCTGGCCCACAGACCGCAGTTTGAGGACTCCTGCTCCGAGAGTCTATACTGTAAATACTTATTAACAGATTATTAACAAGGGAGAGAATAAGGCAACAAAAGAAAAATGTATGATGAGTTGGCCCTATTCTTTAAATAAGTATGTTCCTTAAGCCTTATCTTACCTAAAGATCTTATTGATTGCATATTTCACTTTGCAAGGCTATTTAATGGAAAATACTAAGAATTGGTTCAGTTATAATAAGTACTCTAAGTTACCATAACTGTGTTTAGTCAAAAGATCAGAATGTCATAAATTTAGTGCTGGAAGAAATCTTTGAGTCCACAAATCCAACTCCCTAATATTACACATGAGTAAACAAATGCAGTGGTTAGTCTTCACTTCATAGTCACAGAGCCAGTAATTATGTGAGTCAGAATTTGAACCATAATCTTCCTTACTCCAAGTCCAATGCCTTAATCATTATGCTATGCTGACTCTTGTGTACCTCAGAAGTTATACATTTTGAAATGTAGAAACACCAAAAGAGATTATATTGACTAAATGAGACACCTTCAATATGCTTTTTCTAAAATAAGAAAGAAAATAAATATCCAGAAATAATAAATCCAGAAAGTAAATATACAGAAATAAATAAATAAATGTTTGGCAAGTTTATTCTTTGAAATTAAAGTACAGAAAATTATAAAAATCTTTTATGGATGCTCATTAAGAACATCTATAATGATATTTCCCTGTTATAATGTCAATTGCGTAGATAGATTTATATAGATAAATATAAGTTTATTTGAAACATTTAGAAACTTGTAGAAACATACCTGCTCACCTAGAGATCCTCACTCTTTGGAAAGTATCTTTAAAGCATTGCCAAAGTCTATATGAAATTCTTTCCTTTCAGATCAATATTATAGCTATCTGTCAGCATGGATATACTTCAAAATAATGAAGGCACTTTCTTAGTGGAAATAAAACTGCATTCCTAGGAAAGCCAAAAGTTTAGGAATATCACCTTAGTAGTTTGTTACTAACTCTCTCTTAATACCCCGCCTTTTAAGCCTAGGTAATATGGAATCTTTTTTCCTTATCTTAAATTTAGAAAATTCAGAAATCAGCATTTTTTGAACAATCCAACTTTCTAAATTCACCACATAAGTCTTATTTTCAAAAGCAGTCAGAATGCAAGACTGCTCTTTGCCCACTGTGGATTTATCAGCCAAGCCAGACATGCTTTGGAGGACTTAGATAAGAAAGAATTTTTTTAAAAATCAAATAAGTCTTTCATTTTAAGGAAATGCATAGTTGGATTTAAAAAAAAAAAACTATTATGATCAGAAATAACTTAATGTGGTTTTTAAGCCTGATTCTTCAGCCCTTCAGTCAATGAGTGGGTTTAATTAAGCTGTCACAAGAAGGTACTCTATAGTTTTCCTCATGGGGATGAGAATAGAGGGAGAACAGAGGGAAATGGGGGGGGGGGGAATTATCCTTTATGCTTTCTGGGCCATACTGGTAATATTGTTTGAGAATGAAAACCCAGGCTAAGGTGGAACATAGATTCTTGGATCTCTGTGTGTAATGGGCTGAGCCATCACCTTTTGTGTATTGCATTATTCCACACCTTGTTTACAATAACTCAGAAAACTGCAAGATCTTCTAGTTGAATCTGAGGAGGAAATCAGGAAGAATTTACAAAGTAGGTGATTTCCAAACTATAAATCTTGATGGTACATTGTTCAATGTTTACAAATGAGGAGGGGAAATTTAATTCAGTCAATCTTTACTAGGCCTTTATTATGACAAATACTGTGCTAAGTAACAATGGAGACAAAAAGACAAGATAAGACAGGTTATTTACACTTGTTAGAGTTCATAGTATTATGGGGTTTAAAATGAAGTAGTCAAAGTAACTGTTTGAGGATATGAAAAGTATTACAAACTGCTTACTAAGAACTAAAATGTTCATAGGGTTCCTCTGAAAATTACAGGCTGCATTTGAGTTGTCAGCAAGCATTTGTTAAGTACCTCATATGTACAACGCACTGTACTAAGTGCTTGGGATACAAAGAAAGGGACTATTTCTCTAGGATCTCATAGTCTAATAAGGGACACAACATGCAAATAACCATGTACAAGATAAATTGAAAATAACCAGTCAAAGAAAGGAACTAATATTAAGTGGGATGATGAAAGAATTCTCCTAGAAAATGGAATTTTAGCTAGTGAATAAAGGAAACTAGGAAGTAGAGATAAGGAGAGAGATAATTCCAAATATAGGATCAGCCAGTGAAAATGCATTTAAGAGATGGGAGGAGCAAATTCAGTGTGACTGAATTAGAGAATAATTGAGGAAGGAAAATATAAAAAGACTAGAAAGAGAGGAGAAGATTAGGTTATGATAGATGCCAAACAAAGAACTTTATATTTAATCATTAAATGCTTAAAGAGATGCTAGAGTTAACTAATGGACTGGGTGATGGGGATGACATAGTCAGAGTTGCCCTGGTGGGAAGATCAATTTGACAGCTGAATGGTACAAGGGATGAGCCTTGAGGCAGGAAGACTAATCAGAAGATTATTTCAGTAATCCACATGTGAGAGTTGAAGGCCTATATGAATGATGGTGGCAATGTTACAGGGGAGGAGTAAGTGTATAGAACAACATTATGAAAGTACAATCAGTAGGATATGATGACAGATTGGATATCAGTAATAAGAGAAAAGGAAGAGTTGAAGGTAATATCTGGGTTTCAAGAAGGGGTGAATGGTTGTCATAATAATAAGAAAGTTATGTGGCTGATAAAAGATGAAATAATTGAAGGAACAAAGGCTTCTAAGTAAATTGATTTATTTAGCAATGCATGCAAAATGCCCAGCAAAATGGGACCAGTCTATATTCCTTGGCTTTGGCACTGGATATCAAAAATAGGGAGAAAGTGATTTTTATACAATAAAAACAATGAAGCAAATAAGATCAATTAATTAAAAGAAAATCAACCACGATACATTAGATAATGTGATTTCTAATTTGAAGAAAGAATCGAAACTTTTCTAAGTTGGAAGGACGAGAATCAATAGGTACAGTTTCCAAAAATCTGAAAAAGAGTTATCCTACTCCCCCCAAATATAAACAATCAAATTAACAAGGAAATAATAACCGATTGATCAGTCTGTAGTCAATTTTCAGATAAGACAAATGGATTTCTTGGGATATATAGCTGTGAGAAAAGTACTTTCATCAGTCGCAGGTTCTGACTAGATTTCTGGTCAACATAATCTAGGTCCTTAGTTAAAGAGTCTCTAAGCTCTTGGTCCAGCTTCCCAGGAACAAAGAGCGAAGTTCAAACAGTGAATAAAGTTTTTTCACAATTGCATAACGTTTTCTCACAGAACATAAAATTGTCTTAGATTCATAATTGATTAGAAAGAGAACTGAGCTAGGTCCAGAATTGAGTCACAAGGTGAAGTCAGTGAAGTTCACTCACTTCCCATCTTTACTTGCTTATTCAATTCCCTCAGTTCTCAGTTGGAAGGGGAACAGAGAAGGAAGATAATGCGTTTAATTTGGACATGTTAAATTTAAGATGTCTTCAGAATATTCAATTTGAGATGTCCAGTTGACATTTGGATTTCTAAAACTGGAGGATAGGAGAGAGGGGTTAAAGAAGTTGAGATTAAGATGATCTGAAAATAATCAGCATTGAAATGATAATTAAATCCATGGAATTCCATGATATCACCAAATAAAATGGTGTGGAGGGAAAAGACTCAGACAGAAGTTTGGGGCACATTTATCCTTAGCAAGTGTGACTTGTATAAAGTTCCAGCAGATTGTTGTTTATTTTGTATTCTCAAAGGGGATCATAACGTCAGAGAGGTGATTCCATGACTTGCAAAGGAATTAGATTTAAATGAGGGAGAGCTGGGCAAAGTCAGCAGCCTCAATTTCTCTTCTGAGCTATCTCGGTCCAATGGCCAGGATGTTGTGGAAATGACAGCAGATGCAGTGAAAGCCTTTAAAAAAAAATTTTTTTAAGTCTTTCCCAGGCCTCAGTTTGACTGAAACAACATTCATTCATTTAAAAAAAATAGTTTTTGAATATCAGAATGATTGAGCCAAATTGTATATTGCCTTAAAAACTGAACAATGCTGAGAGTGGATTACTGCTTTTTAAAATTGATTATTCATTGGATCAGCTGTAAAAGATTCTTTATAAATAGTTCTTTCCCTTCCCTTCTTTAGGGGACTAAAACTCACTCTCTAGTCAAATTGCAATACTATGAACAAAGTGAGATAATATATTTTGCAGAATTTATAGTATTTAAATGTATTGTTATTGGTTCCTTTTTTTTTTTTTTTTTTTAAATTAGGAATGATGAGTTGATCCTCTACTTGTTGGGCGAGCACCTGGTAAATTTTAAAATTACTGTATTTCCTCATGCTGCTTGTTTTTATGTTGTCTTACTTGGGAACAGATGGTGATGGTTTTTTCTTGCCAAATTTTATACCGAATAGGGATATTGGCTGTATTGCTTGACCCCCAAGTCACAATTTTTGGAAAGAAAGTTTTGATAACATTACCTAATGTTGAGAATTTCTCCTTTTGGGATTAAACTTCATTTCAATTAAGCAACTTAGATGCCTTTGGCATCACATTCTGGGCAATACTGTCTCATCAAATGGCATGAATGAAGCCTCAGATTGGAAACTAAGGGAATTTAATTGTCTATGTGATTCAGTCATTGTCTCCTCCCAAAATAGAATGGCTACAATATGTTGTATTATTCTTCCTGTGAAATGTACATATGGCTGGCTTTTATATTTGAAGATGAGTCTATTGAGAGTTCTATTGATTACATAAATGAGTGTGACCAAAAATACTGACACATGAACTGCTATAACTTTATGAAGTCATGGGATTAGAAAAACACTTTGGGATCCCAAGAAGATAATTCATCTTCATCTTCTACTTTAAGCCTCTTCTAACATTTTATTCATTCATTAGAATAATAAGGTTTTACTAAGTATCTACTAAATTCTAGATGTGAGGTCACAACATCTTTTGCCTTCAGGTAACATAGCCTATTAGAGGAAAATATCTTAAAACTATTGATTTATATGAGCAGCAGTAGATGAAAATGTACTCACATCTGAAAATTCAGGTGTCACTTGAGTTATACACATACATTCACACCCATATATTCACTCTGTTCTCTCTCTGTTAACTTATACATAAATATAATTATTTCAATACAATTTGTTTCCATTGTAATCATATGTATTTTTATATATTTTGCAAATATGAACCTCTAAAAAGGTTCATAAGTTTCACTCCATTGCCATAGAGTCCCATGACACAAAAAAGGTTAAGAGGAAATCTTCTGACTTGTGTAGATATATTTAGAGAATATGCACAGAAGGAAAAGCCACAAAAGGAATGAGTTCTTTGTCTATTGAAGTGATTTTTTTTTTAAACCATTCTAGGTAATATAATTAGGAATCATGCTCAATTCTGTACCACATTTTAGGAAATATACTAAGTTGGATGGTGAAGGGATTAGAAGTCAAGCCTTGTGCAGGATCAGGTGACAGAATACTGAAATACTATTTGAAGTATAGACCTTTTTGGAAGATATAGAAAATTAGTGAGTATGGAAGACAGCCTGATTTTGTAGAAAGAGTACTGAATTTGGAATTGGAAGTCTGGGTTCAGTTTCTGGCTCTACTATTTACCACCTGGGATGATTTCTATTTAGGGAATTTATAATCTTTCTCATTAGCCTAATTCAAGAATTTAAAAAAATTCTTATTGTTAAAAAAATTTTTTTTATTTCTATTCTTTTTTTTTCTATAAAATGGTAACTTTGGAAGATTAAATTTAAGCACTTTTCTTTTTTTATCCTTAGTGAAGGTAAAAGATAATTAATTTGTGCCTTTCATATATAAGTGTATATGGATGTGTGTTTATATATATACATATATATGAATACACATATTTATATACATGTATAAATGCATATATGTGTATATATGTACACTGTGTGTGTGTGTGTGTGTGTGTGTGTATTACTCAGCAGCAAGTATTCATTAACTGGTTAGTTGCCTCTTAACCACACTACATAAGCTTCAAATTCTTTAAAACCATTTAATATCCTGAGTTTTCTTTGATAAGTCTTTACTCATTTTAATTACTTTTTCCAGCATGGAAGTAGAACTTTTATTGATGACTTTCTTTGTCCTAATTATTAATGCTTCATGGGGTTGACAGAAATTTGATATCTTAAGGTTTCTGCCAGATGCTATTGAAGCTTATCCTTCCCTCATTAGGCTTTCCATAATAATAAATGTTGAATTGATTCTCAGACCAGTGCTACTACATGGTACCTGATACTGAGAGCACAGTTCTAATGAATAGCTCAGATAGTCCAGGTCAATTCAAGAAGTAGTTATTTGCTGTCTACTATGTGCCAGGTATTGTTCTAAATTCTGCCATATATATGAATTCTGAGATGATCCAGTAAAAGTTTTATCCAAGCTATGCATTTATTTCTATATTTATAGATTAAGAAATAAGTATATATTACTAAATAAAGTTGATTTTGGTATTATTTGTCTTGTTTTTTTTTTAATAGACCTGTGATTGCATTGATATGGGAAACTTTCTCAACCAAGGTACCTACTCTGTACTTGAAAACCTTAGATTTTTGATGGATTGATGCCTGAGGTGCTCAGAAGTTATGTCACGTGCCCAGTATCACATAGCTATGACATGACAGAAGTTTTGAAACCAGATGTTCTTGACTCAAGATTTTTGACTCTGTTCACTATTCTTCTACTCTTATCTATCATTGATAAATACTACATAGAAAAGAAAAGATGTTGGTTTTAAACAAGAAAATTTGTAAATTAATGATTCATGTGAAAACTAAATTTGATTGATTGAATGATTGGTTGTTGTTAATTTTAGTTCCCTAATGATATATATGTCTCAGGCTTATTTTTTATCTCTATTTTGTTTATATATAATCTTTTGTCTTTGTTTTATATATTTTCCTCTATCCTTCTAAATATCTCTGGAATTCTATATCCGAATCTTTCTTCTGAACCCAAGTTCTACCTCACCAAATTTTCTGTTACACCTCTCTATGGATGTTCTGTCACCTCAAACATATATTTAAAACAGAACTCATTAGACTTCCTTAAAAATTTATCCCACTTCCAAATTTCCTTTTTTTACTGGGGCTTCTACTATCCTTTGGGTTACTCTAACTCACATTGTCATTCTTGATTTTTCCCATTCCAGCCTCCTTGATTTTTTTAATGTAGAAGCTACTAAATCTTGTGTTATTCTGTCTCTGGCTCCATGATATTTGAATTGTTTCTTTCTAGCTGCTTGAAATATTTTCTTCTTGACCTGGGAGCTCTGGAATTTGGCTATGATATTCCTGGAAGTTTTTATTTTGGAATCTCTTTCAAGGGATAATCAATTGATTCTTTCATTTTCTATTTTACTCTCTGATTCCAGGATATCAGCACAATTTTCCTTCATTATTTGATGTCTAGGCTATTTTTTTTTTTTAATCATGACTTTTGGGTAGTTGCATAATACTTAAATTATCTCTCCTGGGCTTTTTCCCTGGTCATTTGCTTTTCCAATGAGATATTTCACATTTTCTTCTATTTTTTAAAGATTTTTTTGTATTGTATTGTTTCTTGATGTAAAGAGGGAAGAAAATGGGAGAGCTAAATAGTTAATCAATAATAATTGTCAGCTATAAATACTTAAATTCTGAGAGATTGATGCTATTATCTCCTCCTACCTCTACCCCTTACAGATGATAAAAGTGAGATATTTAGAAGTTAAATTAATAATATAAGCTAGTAGGTATCCAATTAATGGATTAATAGTTTTGAATTCAGGGAATCTGGATTAATATTCTAATACTGCTATTTGATACTTATATTGTTGGGTAAATCATTTAACTTTGGCATAATTCACTTTCTTCATATATAAAATAACTTAGATGGAATAGATTTCTTAGGCCTCCTCCAGTTCTAAATTTGTACTGTCTTTGACCCTTTCTAGTTGTACTATTCTAGGCATATTACTTAACCTATCTCAGTTTCCTTAAGAGTAAAGTAGGGGAATAATATCTATAGGGCCCACTTGAGAAGTTGCTGGGAGGACAAAATGAAATGTGTGTGTGTGTGTGTGTGTGTGTGTGTGTGTGTGTGTGTGTGTGTATGTTGTGTGTCTGTATTTACAAATATGAAGTTTTATATATACACATTTATACACACATCTATCTATATCTATCTATATCTATCTATCTATCTATCTATCTATATATATACATATATATATATATAGTGGTTATAAAGTATATACACAGAAAGTTTAAAGTCTATACTCATTTTGTTCATTTTGCTGGCTCTTTCCATCAGCAACTTAATTGTCCTTCCTCTGTGACATTATTAATGTCCATTTTCTCTCTCCTCAGTCTGACTTTGAAATATCTTTTTCTCTTTTCTCCACCTATTTAATAAATGCCATAAAACTATTGTCTGCTGCCTCATAATATTAAGTATACTCCTTGAACCCAGAGGATATTCAAGTAATATAAATGATCAAGAGATTAATTGCTAATGCTGATTTATTATAACATGATTTAATTATTATTTACCAGGTATTATATACCAAAACTCCCTTTAGTTATATTTTTTAATGATTTTCTTCAAAAATGTTTGAATCTTATATCACATTCCAAAGTGCATCTCACCAACTGAGACACATAAATAAAATGGTCATTTTTTTTTCTACTACCATGTTTCCCCGATAATAAGACATTGTCTTATTATTTTTTTTGGACAGAAAAATACCAGAGGGCTTATTTTCAGGGGAGGGCTTATTTTAATGAACATTGACAGCAATTTTAATAAACAGGTAAATGTGAACAAAAAAAAGTACCTTTATTCAATAATGATCATGTCATCTTCTTCAACAATATCGTCATAAGTGTCCATACCCTGAATTCTGTCCTGGATGTCTTGCGCCTCTATTTCCTTCAGAAGAAGTGGACCCAATCTTTGCCAAACCCATAATCCCTCTCTCTCGTATCCCACAATTCCTCTCTCTCATATAAAAGAAACAGAGGCTTTTGGAGAGAATTCAGCCAAATTACATGGAGAGAAGAGTTTTCAGAAGAAGAAGCTACGAGTCAAGAGTTCAGCAGAAGATCGAGAAGGAAGCACCAGCTCAGTTGAGGAGAAGCCCTCTCTCAGAGGCACAACCAGATTCATCTTCATCTCATACCACTGTAGTTGGTGGCTGGGCTCCTGCACTTCCCCCACTGAGACAAGGCTGGTCTGAAAGACTCACCAGAAAGAGCTGAGCCCCAAGTGGAGGAGACAAGAGATTCATTCCATCTCTGTGCTGGCTGGAAGCAGAAGAAAGCAGAGGCAGAGGCTGAAGGACAGAACCTTTGGATTTGGAGACATTTGGAGGGAGCTCTTGGAACCGAGCAGAGAGATAGGCCTCTCAACCAACCGGGCTATTTTGGAAGGAGAAAATAAACGTTTGTATTTTTACCAGCTGGCTGCATTTGGGGTAATTATTGATCTGAACTGATACTGAGGCTGCCTCCAGAAAACCTTCCTCGAGAAACCTTCTCCCCAGAGAGAACCATCATCCTTATATATTATTTTAAAGAAGAAAAAAAAAAATCACCACACTTTTCTAAAAATTAATTACATCAGTAGATATTCAATTATATTTAAACATAAGAAAAATATAGAAATGAAAATAGAGTTGTTCCCCCCTCCATCTTTGAAATATATCAGAACTAGAAAATAAAGCAAAGAGAAAATATCACTTTTTAAAAAATCTTGGACTAAGCCACTCTCATTCTGAAATATTGCACATAATAATAAATGTTCAATACTGATACCAAGAGTTCTTTCCTATCACTGAATATCTATTTAATTCATTCCCTCATCTGGAAATCCTATAAAATCTTTTTCAAGCTAAAATTAAAACTCTGAAAGAGAAAATGGATTGGGAAATATCCCTATGGTTTGGAAATCAGATATTCCTTCTATGTCAATATTTTCTGATAGATGTGGCAAGTATCCTTGGATAAATAATTTCTATTCTTTATATCTCAGTTTCTTTGTATGTAAAATGAGAATGATAAACTTATCAAATCCCTATGAAGTTCAGAATCATATTTAACTTGAACTTCTTTATAAAAGGTAATAAAGAATGTACTGTTATATGTTCTTCCTCTCCTCAAATCAAGAGTCCACTTGCTCTAGTCTTGCTTTATAGTGAAAGAATCAAATAGATTCTCATCTAAAAGAATTAGTGAAATATTAAAAATGCAATTGTAACTTAAAAGCTTGTGAAACTGTATTAATACTCATGGCTATTCAGATCTGTGTTGCTTTCAAATCATCAGCCCATTTTATTTCAGATCAAGAATTTCATCAAAAGCTTTATGTTATACTTAACGAAGAAGAATGCAAATCAAAATTGAAAAGGATTTTAAGTTTCACATGGTATTTTCCAACAATCTGTAATAATCCCCTAAAACTAAGAAAATAGAAGAAAATTTTCATAATTATGATATACTCATATCTTTGTATCAGGTGATTCCATTTTAAGAGTAAGCACATAAGTGCAAACAGATATCTTTAGGTTTAAAATACTTCTTGGATAGAATCTTCATTTCCCTCAAACATAGTCATAATTCTGGATGATACAAGGATTTATAGAAATCATATATTCTTGAATTTTTCCCCAGTTCTTAAAATCTAAATGTAAATGTATACAAAACAGAGTGGTCTAAATAGAACATGTTATAAGATCTCACAAAATGAGTAATGCTTTGCAAATTTCACTGTTTTTGTCCTCTTTTATGAAGTGAGTTTATAAGAATGGAGTAAAATTTGTAGATTTTCCTTTACACATAGGAATAAAGTTTATTCATGGTCTCAAGGACAATCATAGTTCATATTTCTGTTTCATTTTGGATTTAAGTTTTTTATAAAATGTGAATTAGCTCTGTGTGATGTAAAATTTTCATTGAGGTTTTTTAACTGCTTTTCTTGACAAAGATGAAAAACTTTCTTTTCATTAGCCATGTATTTCTCTATGTAAAATAGGACTATTATCTTTAATATTTCATTCAATTAGTAATTTATTCTCCCTGGGAACATTTTCTCTAAAATATGAGAACTAAATTATAGCAATGCTTTTCCCCAGAAGTAAAATTGACCTGTTATACTATGTTTTTAAAAATAAATGCAGATTTGGAAAGCAATCCTTTCATCTTTCCAAGGTTGAGGAAAAAACTATATGGTTTTATAACTGGAGAACTTGATAAGAAATCATCTTTATTTCTCTTGCCATCTTTGATATTAGATTTTTTTCCTGTATCTGACCATGGTTTTCCCTTTAAGACATCTTCAGGTAGCAGAGTTGAGCATGCTGAAAGTATATAGAAAGATACCAGCACCTAAATTAATGAAAAAGTACCCTGAAAGTATCATTAAAACAAATTGAATTCATAAACTTTAAGAATTCTTTAAGATTTCTTTGGTTGTTAAGCATATAATTGAGTGCAGATTTATTATGGCAAAGATTTTCCTAATGAAGAACAATTTGCATAAACATACAAGTATATTTAAAGTCAGTAAACCTCAGACTTAAAGGGATTGCTTGAAAAAAAGATTCTCATTCCAAGGAAATAGGATATTGTCTTCTTTCTCTCATCCCTTTTTTTCTCCTCTCTCTTCTCTCTCTCTTTCCTCCCCTTTCCTACTATCCCTTATTTCTGTCCCCCAAATTTCATATTTCTTTTTTTTTCTGTTTTTCTTCCCTGTAGCTTCTCCATATTTTCTTCCTTGTTCATTCTTTCTTTGTCCTTTGTCTCTGTCTCTCCTTCCTCCTTTCCCTTGCCCCATTGTCCCCTCATTTCTTGTGATTCTATCTCCTCTGGGTGGTTCAGTTCTTCCCAGAGTTACTATGTTTAGTAATACCATTCAATAGTATTTGTAATTGAGGCTAGATCTTCCAAAGACTGGACCACATTAAGATCATGCTGCACAATTGCTAATTTTTTTCCTGAAAATAATTGTATAATATAGAAGCACACCGAGTTGTGGAAAAATCACTAAACTCTCCTAAACTGAAGAGCAACATCCCCATTCTTAGATCTTTTCATGAGTTAAATTCAAAAATTAAATTCATTCAATTAAATTGATAAGGATGACCAAGACAAGATGGTCCTAATTACTTAGCTTTCTCTACATCTTCCCCCTTGTCAGTATTTTCCCTTGAAAAAACTAGAAATGTATTTTTGCACCTCAGAATTAATTCTTGGATATCAGACTTGCTTCTTTTTTTCTGGGTGGTAAAATTAACTTTGCTTTAATTACATGTATTGATGCTATGGGTTCTGAAATCTCCCTTTCATGCCTAAGCCTATATTATACAATATATAATTTATTATACAAACTATTACCATTTCATTTGGATTTGGTTGAAGAATTAGTAGTAATTTGATGAGATGACTTTATTCTATTTGTAGAGAGAGAAAAATCAGCCTTAAGGGTATCTCCTTCTGTACAACTGACACAGTGGACAGGTTCTTTATGACACCTGCTTCATTCACTTTGGACATTGCCATGTCACCAAGCTTTGAAAGTTAGCACTAGAGTGAATTTCTGCTGCAGAAACTTGAGCTGAAAAAAATATAGTCCACCATTCCCCACATCCCAGAAACTCATCTAACACTCAGATCTAAATTCAGGCAGAGGGCAGAGTAAGGGCTTAGCAGACGCCTTTTCCCTCTCCTCATGGAAGGTATATGGTTTCAGTATTACTGTGGGTAAACATCATATTGTGGCCCACTGTGTATGGCCCTGTGAAGATAAAGCAATTCAGCATGAAGATCAAGGGACAGCCAGCTCAAGAAAGCCCCTGCTGTTACTTGTTCCACATTCAGAAAACATTGCTTTCCCAAGATTACAATTCTTGTTACAATGGAATGACAACTTTTGTTTTCAGCTTTCAGTATTTAAAAAAAATTTTTTTTTCATTCACTTAGCTCCACCTGCTGTGACCTAAGGGAAGTCCAAATGACTTGGCCTTGTTCATATTACCTCCAGTTTCTCAGCTTATCCTCAGGAAGATGCAAAACTCTATTACAACACGTGCCCCCAGAATTTAATAATTAGCCATCAACTCAACCTATATAGCTCAGGATGTCACTGGCAATGACTTTCAAATACCTTTCCTTAAAATATTCATCGGTCTGGAAAAAATAGTTACCTATTAGACTATATTCCTCAAAAATAAAAGAGACCTAATTCTCATTTCTCTTCCCCCCTCCATTTCCTTGAAACTGAAAAATAAGCAAAACATAAAAATGATTCACTTTTCAATGTCGTTTTCTCAAGGGCAATGATTTTTCTCCTTCCTTTTGAAAAAAAAAGATCCTTCTGTACCAAGAAAATTACATTAATGGGTGATAAATATTGGTGAATAGGAGAAAATCTCTTCTTGTTGTTGAGACAAAGGAGAACTGGCTTTCTTATACTCAGCTTCAAGTAATTTTATGTATGAAATGTTTGCAATTCTTGGGAAAAGTAACTGTCTCTTTTAGTGATTCTTACCAGGTGATAAAATCTGTAGGGAAGAGATAGAGGCTTCGGTGGCCCATGGCCTAATGTCAACATGTCAAGCCACTTAAGACAAACAGAAAAGGGAGGAGATGGATTTAGGCCTCTAATTCTTTTTGATACAGGTTAAAAACGTTGCTTACAATGAACAAAACACAAGAAAGCTCAAAGCCCAATAAACCTACAACCTTTTTTACTAGTCAATCACATTTACTATCAATTGATCAATAATTATTGATTAATATATATTTATCTTCATTTGGTTTTTGCAACCATTCTGCTCTTGTTATTTACAAAAAGCAAACCCCTTCCTTAAGAATAACCCAGGCTTTGTTATTTATAAAAGACACTGTTGAATAACTCTATGTGTACTGCTCAGAAGAAAAAGGTCAAGAACTGCAGCAACCAACTCCATAAGCACTCCCTCTTCTATTCCTTTGTAGAGAATGCAATTGTCACTAACAAAAACTCAAAAAAAAAAATTCATTAATTTAACTGGGGCTGGACAACTAAGGTTTGAAAATCTCCCTTCCTCTTGCCTTTTTTTTTTTTTTTCCAAAATGAAAAAATAAGCCTTCAACTTGGGATAAAATAAGGCTGGCTCAGCCTCACTACAGGCTTTGTATAATACATGGACATTTGCCATTTCCCAGACCACTGTGATTCTCTTCCTGCCTGTTTTCCCTGGCTTCACAAAGAGATCATTGTATCTCTGAAGCTCTGACTCAATCTCTACACTTTGGGGGTGAAGGGGAAGAATGTTCAATCCATTCCTGACTTAGTAACAGTTGGCAAAAATGATGTCACTTCTGTAGGAGCAGCAGCACAAAAGGAGACTGATTTTCATACTAATTTTACCCATATCACTAATTTTTTTTTTGGTGGGGGCGAGGGATCTAAACTTGCAAAGTTTCATTTTGAATAAATTATAAATCTGGATTTTGTTTTCCCATTTTGGGGGAAACCAAGAGCTAAGTACTGTTCATTCCTGCTATGTAGAAATTTGACATGTCAGAATTCTCTTTCTTATATTTGGTCTACTTTGCCTTCTGTATATTTCCTCCTCCCTTTTTGCTGATGAGCTCAACTTTCTCTGTTTATTATATTTTGTTAAAGTACTGTAATACAGTACTATAAAAATTTTAAAGTCTAAATATTTCAGTCTTCCAACATTAGGTTGATTTGAATTTATTATCTGAATTCTACTCATTTCGTGATTTGTTTAAATCTGTGGGGAGGGAGGAGGGAAAGAAAAGCCCTGGTTTGGGTATAGAAATCCTAAATATGAACTTTGTTCTGACACTTTTTAACCTTGGACAAATCACCTAACTTTCTCAGTTCATTGTTTGTAAAATGGAAATGATAACAACATCCCCATCACCCAAGTCACAGAGATTGTTAAGAAAACACTCCCAAATCATGTAGTGGTGTTGGTGTTGGTAATAGTGTTGGTGTTGGTAGTGGTGGTGGTGATGATGATGATGACGACAACGCCGATGATGACAATTTAAATGCAAAATGTCCATGGAGTTAGGAATTTCAAGAATTTTCTTGTCCCTAAACAATTATATGTTGTCTGTCATACCTTCTTCTGCATAAGTTTCTAGATAGAAATTTCATTTATATCCACATAGTTTGGTGATGCTAGCATTTCTTAATTGAAAGTTTTAAGAAAGATCTTTCTAACTTTTGTTGTTCTGTCATATGAAACTAATTACATTATTTTAAAAGTCCTCAAAACTTTATATAAAATGAGTTGTAAAGGAATTCCTTAGCCTGATTCATATTATCTATAAAATGGGGATGATAATGCTCACATACCAACCTTACAGATTTGAAATGAGGAAAATCCAATGAAGCACTTTGGAGTTGGGAAAGTCTTAAAAGTACTCAATAGAGCTACACATTTGAAAAAAAATCTCTTTACTGTTTTCATAAGAACAAAACAAAACAAAAAGTCTCAGAATTCCACAGATGGCATATAGCTTTCTATTTTATTTTGAAGTTTTATCAATTTAAGCATGTATCTGATTCAGTTGGATCAGGAATCAAAAGTTAATTTTTCATCTTGAATAAAAATGATAAGAAGTCTAGATGATTCCAGTGGACATCTCAGCTGATACTGAATCAAAGACTAGCCTTTTTGCTTTATGATAATATACCATTGCCTAGTTATTGGCTAAATGTGACTATACTGTGACTTTGTTTTGTTTGTTTAACTAGGACAAAAGATAAGAGAAAGGGGAAAGGGTTGATAGAAGGCAAGCTAGTTGATGTAATGGATTAAAAAAACACTAGTAAGAGAAGGGAGGAGAATAATAGAAGATAGGCTAGTGGGTGGGGTGGGTGAAAAAAACTGAACTAAAGACATGAAAAGAGAAAACAAAAGTATATTCTAAGGAGTAAATAGAATGGAGGGAAATACAGAGTTGGTAATCATAACTGAATGTGAATGGGATGACCCCTCCCATAAAATGGAAGCAAGTTGCAGAATCAATTAAAAAAAAAAAAGAATTCTGCAATATGTTGTTTACAAGAAACACATTTGATACAGAGAGACACATACAGAGTAACAGTAAAAGACTGGAACAGAATTTATTATCTTCAGCAAAAGTACAAAAAGGCAGATAAAGCAAAAGTAAAAATAGATCTTATGAAAAGAAATAAGAAAGGAAAGTACATCTTAATAAAAAGTACCACAAACAATGAAGTTGTAAGAATACCATATGTGTATGCACCAAGTGGTTGAGCAGGCAAATTCCTACAGAGTATTTTAAGCCAGTTACAGGAAGAAATAGAAACTATTTCTAGTGAGGGACCTCAATCTTCCCCTTTCAGAATCAGACAAATCTAACCTCAAAATAAACAAGAAAGAAACTAGAGAGATTAATAGAAAATCTAGATATGATAAACCTTTGGAGAAAATTGAATAAGGATTGAAAGGAATATACCTTTTTCTTGGTTGTATGTGGCACCTACACAAAAATTGACCATATATGTTTTGTTTTAATTTTTTTTTTTGCTTAGAATAGTTTTATTCTCCTAGTGACAGAAGTAACCATGTGCACTATTCTGAATATGACAGAAACTTTGTTGAAATACACAGTAATTAGTTGAGAATGGAAACAAACAAATGGAAATCTCTGGCCTAGGGATTCTTAACCATTCTTAAACAAAGATCCCTTTGACAATCTGGTGAAACTTATATAGATATCTTCCAGAAATGTCTTATTTTAAAAATTAATAATTAAAGGAAATGATAAATTTTAGTTAGAGGATAGTGGAAATACAGGTGCAATTTCTCTCATCCAAATGCACAAACCTTCTGAAATCTATTGAAGGACCCCTGATCCCTGTCCTAGGAATTCTGTGTATCAACATAACACAATTGAGTCCATGATTATAGGACAGATTTGTATGAAAATAAACAGATAATTTGCCCCCAATCAGTTGGCAGCAAGGTTGCCCATGCTGGGACTCTGATAGCACTCAACTAGTAGTAATTAAATTGGTCTAGAAAGATGCATCTCTCTCTTTTCTCCTCATCCCTTGGGTTACTCTGTCACAAGCCATTTACCTACTTTAGAAGAAAAGAATCTGCTTTTTTCAATGGCAACCAAAATGACTTTTGATCATAGTCCATGATGCTAGCAGCTTATTTTGTGTATGGGTTTTTTTTTTCCCCTTATTTTAATCTGTGACAAGTTTTTTTCTGGAGAATTTGAAAAAAAAAAAAAAAAGACCCATCCCACATTATTATGGACAACAGCATTCAGGGGCATTTCTGAAATGTCAGGGATTGTTTCTCCTCATTGTGTTACATATTTGGGGGCACAGCTGTTTGAGTTGAACATGTGCTATACATGAGCTCTGACAAGGTCTTTGTACCTAGTTGTAAAATCAAGATGTCTTGACTTTCACAGGCAGATTATTATGTGGCCAGAAATTCAAGGAAATAATGTGAAGAATAACAAAAATTAATGTCTATATTTGCACCACAGGAAGGAGGGAAATGTTTGACCATCATTTCACAGCACATTTATTAGTCTTCTGCTGTGGACAAAGCTTTGTGCTAGTATGCTGTCGGCAATAGGTGGTAAATGAGACTGGCTTCTTCATTTCAAGAAGTTTTTAAAAAGAGACAGAAAAAAAGTCTTGCATTAAAATCAAACTTTAATGAAAAAAAAATGGTTTTGTTTTTAAACAGTCAAATTTCACAATCAGAAGCATTCATTTATAATATATATATATATATATATATATATGTATATATATGTATATATATTTTTTAGTGGAACTTCAATTAAAAAGTAACAAAAAAGTCATTTGGCTGGAGTAGAAAACCTTCTCCTCCTTGTATCCCAGTTGATTTCCAGGCCCCCCACCCCAGTTCAAAGTTTAACAAAATCACAAGTGGATTTATTCCTCCACTTTTCCCTTCACTCTCTTCTTGCTTGTCATCATTGGAACAAAAAAATTTCATATAGCCTCTGGAAAATTACTGAGAGACTATTATTTCTAGAAAAGTTTCTTCATATTATTTTTAGCAAACCTTTAGTGTATGGCATTCCCTCTGTCTCTATCAAATCAGACCACCAAAATTTAGGGATATTGGTTTTTCTTTTTTTGTATTTTTTGTATTGTTCTATTGAAGCTGATTCTTAATATGTATCATATTGAACACATTCCTTCTCCCTACTTCCCCATCTCATTAAATTATAAAGATCAGCATCTTCATCTTGTCTATTTTTCTATTACCAAACTTCATAATTACTGGAAATTTATTTGATTTGATAGAAAAAACATGGGCTTTAGGGATCCAGGAGACTTGAGTTCTTTGTCTTAAGCATTAAATTAAACTGGTGAGAGAGACTTTGGAAAACAGGTTTTTGGAAAAGTTTCTAACTTTTCTGCTTTTCTTCTACACTTAAAAAATAAAGTTGAATTAAGTGATCTATTGCAGTTTTCTGCTGTGTAGAATTTAGATTTAGATTTAGATTATTGCAAATCTAAATTTGTTCCTGAATATAACACAAAGCAGGATTCTACAAAATGGTTGTATTGTAAGAGTCTTCGTGGGAGCTGGCATTTTAAAATAACTTTGTAAGACATAAACACACACAGGCTTTCCATGATTTGAATTTTACACATTAATTTATCTCAATCCCTTATAACTTGTCATTGATTGTGAATTTTTTTCCTTGTAATTTCAGATTCTAAGAAAATCAAAGGGATAAATATAGGATTAAATCGGAGAACCTTTGCAGAGAATGAGACAAACCTGAGAGTAACAAAAATCAGAGTTCACTAGGAAAGTTGAAAAGTGTACCTTGATTGTCAGGTTAAAAGGAATAGCTGTCTTCAAGAGCCCAGAACTGGATGACAATACATACAGAAAATAGCTTCTGTTGTCTTCTTCCATTCATATCTTTTTGTCACTGTCATAGGAAAAAAATTAATTTCACATGTGAGGAAATAAAACTATGAAAGACTTAAGACAAGCTATCAGTTTTCTTACTTAAATATCCTAATTTTCTTGATGAGGGGAAAACATTTTCTAGCTTAAGGAAAATAAATTTTGGAAAGAAGTTTTCTAGCAGCTGGCAAAGGGGATGGGATCAAGTATTGTTTGAATTGCATGTGGAAGGAAACAAGGGATACATTCCAGGCTTGGGAAATAGCCAGAACATTCAGACAGAGATTAGAAGAAATGAAGAGATACATATATAAAGAGGTAGCTTTGAGCTGAGAAGGAGAACTTTCAGAAAGAAAGAGTTATCCAGGAATGCAACAGGCAACTCTATGTGCTAGTTTTTGTTTTGTATCTCTAGGTTTCAGCACAATACCAGACACCAGGTACAAAAGTAACTGTGTATTTGAAGAATTTGCTTCCTCTCATTGCAGCTTAAAAAAAAAAAGTCAAATATCCATCTGCCATGGATGCTATGAAGAATAATCCTTCAGTGATTAAGACATTGGCCCAAATCATTGGCATCAAATAGAAACAAATTCCTCTAGGCAGTCTACTGACTTAGAAAAACACAAATTAATATTATCTATGTTTTATTATATTTTTATTTATTCTGTTAAACATTATTAATTTATCTTTTAATATGATTTGATTGTGCCTGCTGCTCACTGACCAGTTTGATACTTCTGACCTAGATGAGCTCTAAAATTTCCATCTGATGATAAATTACATCTTCCTATATTAACCAAAGTTTTCAGTAGCATATCAATGTAAAAACTAAAATTCAGTCTTTGTGTTTCCTTAGACACAATCCACAAATCCTCAAATTCATAGTCACTATCCACAAAGATAAAGATATAGATAGATAAATAGATATTTGAAATAACCTGTTTCTATATTATAATTGGCATCACACTCTTATTCCATTATTTTATGTGTAAAAGTAAGGATAGAAAAAGGCATGAGAACATTGAGAAATAATTAACACTTTTCACTGAGACCAGTCTCAAAATTCTTTGATGATCCTTTAAATCATTTAAAAAAAAAAAAAAAAAAAACTAAACCAAAAAACTGGAAAGGACCTTAAGGGATTGATTAGTGCAATTTTGAATCTAATAATACTATACTCATATGTCCCTTACTCATATTGTCTAATCTACCTTTACCATATATATTTAATTTCTGTTTTAGTTCATTTATCTAGTCATTTAACCTGTTTCCTATTTTAAATCCTTATATTTCTCACTAAGCCAGCCACCAATTAATTTTTACTGACTGCTTTCTAAACTTCTATACCTCTACATTTCTATGAAGCTTGTGGGATACAAAGAATATATATGTATGTGTGTCAGTGGATGTATACTGCAGTATGTGTGTGTAGTTAGTTTCCATGAGTTCACCCTTAAAAAAATTGTGACACGTTCTAGCTTAATGATTTAATTAGGTCATGGCAAAGAATCCAGATATATATCCAGATATCTCTTTTTAAAGATTTGTGTCCATTATCTTTATTCAACTTTCTTTTATAGCTCAACTTAGAATAGTTCCTTCAAGCCCAAGATGCCATCTAATCCAATCTCTATTTTACAGATGAGGAAACTGAGGTCCAAGAAAGTTAAGTCACTTGACCAGATTAATTTAAGTAGGAAATTACAGGCAGGATTTAAAGTGACTCTAGAGAGAGTACTTCTTCTGACTCTAGAGAGAGTACTTTTTTCTTCTGTCCCACTCTGATCTCTGCCTAAATGATAAAAAAAAAAAGATATAATTTTTAAATTTATTAACTTGTTATTCTTTATTTACAATTAATAAGCTATTTATTAGGATTCTTATTTAGATTCTGTTTTTAGCTCTATTACTTACTAGTCATGTCACTGAATAAATCATACTCCACAGCCTACAGTTCTCATCTTTAAAGTAACAAGATTGGATGAGCTGATGTCTTATTCCAAAGTCCTTTAATTATATCTCTTTGGGGGAGGTAGTATACCAAATAGAGATGATTTGTCTTTGTGACTTCATAGAGCATATGGTTTAAGTAAGACAAGAAGGGCCTTAAATAGGGAATGAAGGGAAACTTCCTGAATCTCATCAATAGAACCATCTTAACTACAGAGTAAAAGTATTAGACTGGAAATTAAGAGATCTGGTTTTTAGTTCTGGTTTTTACTAATAATAATGTTTAAATGATGAGTAAATCACTGCTTTACTCTTATTTGTAAAATGAAGGGGTTTCTCTTTCAGTCTTCCTTAGACAAATCATTTAATTTCTTTGCCTTAAGTCCTAGAGTGGTGATGAAGAAAAAAAGTTAATGTATAGGAAACACTGAAATTGTACTTTTTTTTTTTTTTTTTTTTTTTTTTTTTAGATTTCTGAGTTCATTGGTCTAAGGAACTTGAGTGAGAAAACTCTTTACAAATCCTGATTGATATCTGCTGTGTATCTTATAGTGTCAAACATCTGCCTGAGGCAATGAGTCTTTAAGTGTAAAACCCAGAGTAACTCAAACAGGGTCAGAGGAGGACCTTGAGCACCGAAGGTCAAAGTCACAGTTCATAAATATTACTATTATTGTCAGAATCAGAACAAGTTATCTAACAGAAGGCTAGTATTTAAAGCCTCTCATTTAGTTGTTGTTTGTCCTTCATTCTTGAAGAGGAACATGACATTAGGGAGGTGATTGTTGTGCAAGTGCAAGTGAATTGGATTTTAAATGTGGGAGATCTAAAGTGACTTCTATACCTTACAGAAAACGATAAATCTCTTTCTTGATCTATATCCATCCTACAAGACCTGCATCTATCTTCTCCCTCTTCTGGTCTCTTTCAGATTTATTCCTTCCTTTTTGTTCCCACTGTCACTATTCTCTGCTGTTCATTCATTCCTAGACTGCTGTACCAATTCCCCAACTTGCCACCCCAATAGATGATAAGCTTTTCAAAACTAAGGCAAACCTCTTGGTCAATAGGCAATAGCTGAGGCTGCCTACTTCTGGACTTGCCTAGTCCTTTCTCCTGGCAGCTTTCTACTATTACATCTTTTATTTCAGCAGTGGAAGCAGTGATAATTCAGTGTCCTGTGTGTCCTCCAATAGCTTTTGACTTGAAGCATCTGTATTTCATTACTGCTCTGCCTCAATGACAGTAACCCTATCTTCCCAGTTCTTTGAACTACCTGCCCCTTCATGTCCCTCACTACAACTTCTCACACAACAGTTACTATAATTGCTTCTTAAATTAAGTAATTCTCCCTTCTCCCAGCCATCTGATATAGCTGTCAGAATCATCTCCTCCTAATTGTACTGCTTTCATCATGTCACTCCCCTGCATAGGAAGTCTCCTGTTGTCTGTTTATCAAGTTTAAACTCCTTAGGTTGTTAATCACTGTCCCCCATAGCTTACCCAAGCTAGTCTGCCTGTTACCTTTCTTAAGGTTTCATAGAGGAGTATGTGTGGGTTTCAGTCTTATACCTTACCTTGCTTCTTATTGTCTCCATGACCTGGAATCAATCACGACTTCTTTGGAACTCAGTTTGTTTATATGTATAATAAATAATTGTACTGAGCACTCTTTCAGATCTCGGTAATTTTCAAGTTGTGGTCTTATGGCTTGTCAAGCCTGTTTGCTATTTTCCTTCCCTTCTGAATTATCTTCAAGCTTTCCTTTTCTTGGAAAACCTTCACTGATTTAATTCATGCCACTTTTATCATAACCTCACTCTGCAGCCTCTCTATAATCCACTTGTGCTAGTCTTGTATTTAGTATTTAGGGATACCAACAGTGGGCCCTGTTGCTACAAAATGAATTTTCAGTGCCCTGAGATCCATAGAGTTGTGTTTTTTAATAAACACAATTTCCTAGCCATGCCTTCCTCTACCATCCTTTACTTCCTTTATTGAAGTTGATTTTCTTTTCACTCTAGTGTAGTTATATTACTTTACATTATCAAATACTGCATTACATTACTTTATATTATCAAATTTTGAATGTCCCAGGTAAAATTGTTTACTCTCTTTCCAAACCTATCTATCCTCCCATGTCTTTATTTCTCTTGATAGAAACATCATCCTATCAGAAATCCAAGTTCAACAGAATGAAATATACTATTTTTCACTCTTATGAATGAGTTGAGATCACCATTAAAAAGGAGGATAATAGACTAAAAAGTGAAATGGAAAAACATGTGAAAAAGAAAGATTGACACTGAATTCAAATGAGTGAATAGAAGAAAATTTATTATACTTTAGGAAAACTGAAAAATCAGGCATGGCAATCATGTTCTCAGAAAAGAGAAAATTGCAAATTTCAACATAAATTAAAGATTTTGAATTGAAAGATTAGAATAGGGAAAGGTACCCTAAAGACAAAGAAATAACATCAATGCTTATAATAGCTAATAGTAGCTATTTTTTGTGTGTGATTATTGTGAACCAAACACAGTGCTAAGCACTTTACAATTACTATTTTATTCAGTATAACAATAACCTTGGGAGGTAGATGCTATTGTTATCTCCAATTTATAGAAAAAGAAACTGAGGTAAACATAGACTAGTTAAGTATTTGAAGCTGAATTTGAACTCAGGTTTTCCTGACTCCAAATTCACTCTATCTACTGAATCATTTTGCAATAAAAGAATTATCCAGCATCTAGTCCTTTATGAGAAAGCCAATTTAATTTTAGGAAAATGAATACAAATAGGGGACCTCAGTGTGCCCTCTTTTAGATATATCAAACAAAATGATAACAAAAAGTTCAACATGTTAAAGAAATTTTGAAAAATTAGGGGGGAGAGAGGGAGGGGGAGGGGGAAGAGAAGAGGTAGAAGGAGGATGACACAGAGACAGACACATACACAAAATTAGGCAGTTTTTGACCAAAAAAAGAATAAAAAGTATCAGAAGTAAAATGAACATTTTTTGATCACATAAAAGCAGAAAATTTTTGGACAAACAAAATCAATGTAATAAACATTAAAAAGGAAATAGTTAACTGGAAAAAAAATCTGTGTAGCAAATTTCTCTAAAAAAGGTTTGATTTCCAAAATATAAAATGCTATCTATCTCTTGACAGAAAGGTGGTGGGTTAGATGTATAAAATGTAATGTACATGCTTATATTTGGCCAATGTATGGTTTTATTTTGCTTCACTATACTTATTCATTATAGGGACAGTTAATTTTTTTCTCTTTTAACTTTATAATATAGAGTAGGAATAGAAACTAATGGTAGTGGTGCCAAAGATAGAAGGAAAAAATATTTAGTCAAATATTTTTAAAATACAAAAAAGGGAACAAAAAGGAGCTAAAAAGAAATATAGATAGGTAGTACAACTTCATGATTAATTCTGAATTAATTGTGTATTTTAATAAAATCACTAACACCAAATAATAGTAAGCATAATGGAAAAGCTGTATTATTAGGAATTCATGGTTTTATATACGTTCTTCTTTTGTTATTTAAGTGCCTTCTATGTGCCTTCAAAAAAGGTAAAAGAAAGTTCCTATCCTCAAGGAGTTCACGGTCTAATGGAAAAAATATCACAATCTAAGCAAACAAATATGTACAAACTAAAGGTAAATAGGAAATAATTTTTAAAATGGAGGTTTTAGAATAAAGATTCAAAGTCAGTAAATATTTTTTAAATGTCTAACATGTGCAGGCATTGTACCAAGCAGACTATGGAGGGTCTTATTTGTTAAACATTTAGGATGACAGTGTCACTGTATTAAAAAGCTATATATTTGGAGTAAGGTATGAGGAAGTTGGAAAAGTAAGAGGAGGCTGTAATGAATGTAAACAGAGGATTTTGTATTTGATCCTAGAGGTGATATGGAGCCACTGGAGTTTTTTGAGGGGACAGATTTGAGATGATTAGATCTGAGCTTTAGGAAAATTATTTTGGTGGCTGAATTGAATGTGAATTGGAGTGGAGAGACACTTCAGGCAGACTATTGCAACAATCCAGGAGTGAGAAAATGAGAGTCTACACTTGAATTGTAGACTGACACAGGGACAACTGAAAGCAAGAAGTATAAGATTTAAATACTTAGGTTGACAGCCGGAGGTACAGGGATGAGGCGCCTGCCCTCTGCAGTAATGAGGAAATTAGAAAAGGGTGAGAGTTTAGTTGCCCAAGATAGTGGGTATGGCTTTGAACATATTGAGTTTAAGATCTATTGGACATTCTACTTGAGATGTCTGAAAGGCAGTTAGAGATGCAAGATTGGAAGAGAACGAAAATTGAGGAAAAACCCATTGCATTTGTCAATAAAGGATCACAGCTTTGGGAGAAGATTTTGGGAGAAATGATAAAGTTGAAAGCTTAGTTGAAAGAAAAGTTGAAAGAAGAGAACGAGTGGAGAAAATGTGAAGGCACATATTATAGATGGTGTTTAGCCAAAGAAGTATATTTGTTGGTATTTAGTAAAATTTAAAAACTTAACGTTATTCCCTTTGTAAAGTTCAGATAATAAAAATTAAAAAGGAAAAAAATTTATCATGCCTTAGCTCTATATTGATGAGGAGTATCAGTAAGAATCTTTCCTTTCCTAAAAGTATCATAGCAACTTTTTTCAGGTATAAATATTAATGTAATCATGGAATGCTGTAGAGGGTCACAGACAGTGGGAGAACTCTGTGTGAGATATAAGACCCTTCAGCCCAGAAGGAACCTGCTGACAATGTCTGGTTCGGCTCCCCATCTCCCTTAAGGGCTCTCAGCCTTTCTGAGAAGTCAGGGGATGGTGACAACCTGTGTTGAGATTGAAGCAGAGTGATAGCAGGTGGCAAAGAGTGATACCAGGTGGCAAACTATGTACAATAACAAGTTGTTTATGTGGTCCCAAATGGGCAGTATATACTTAGCACATGCCCAGTGTTGTTTTGGTTATATAAGGGTATGAGGGTATATAAGGGTGAAAGAACTGGGAATAAATGAACTCCATTTTTCCACCATTCTCAGGAGTCTCAGCAAATCACTCTTCCACTAAGAACGTATATTTTCACCAGCCCAGCATGGGGGTTCTAGAAAGCACGGTACATTTTATCACCCCAACTTGAGGGCTCTAGAAAGCAGGATTCAACAGAATGTGGACTTTTTTTTGTCAGATTATTGTTATTTAAGCTTTCAAGGTGACTCGTCCCTATATTTTCCCTTTCTGTGTTATTTGCTTTTGTCCTCCAAAAGATATGAATTTCCTTTTGTCTTTTTGGATTCTCTTTCTGCCTCTTTTTTCTCTTGAAGGATAGTTTCCATTCCTTCCATGAAAGCTTAAATCTTCCTGATATTCTGCATAATAGAAAATCATTCCAAAAGCCCCTTTACTTTCTCTTGTGACAGAATGACAAAGTAGTATATAACCATAATCCTTATATGTTTTTGGGAAAAAACAGAAACATAGCATATTATCGATAGGTCCCTGGAATTTCCCCTTGTCTTCCATATTTACTGTAACTGAGATCCATCCCCCCTAACTGTTACTGTAAACTCTCAGTGTTCACTAGTGTGACAAATAGCCTGTTCTTTGCACTGGGGACTCTGTCATCCAGCTATCCTAATTTTTTTTTTTAATCCTTTTAAAAATTGCATCCTTGCCTTTTGTTCTTGGGCTTTTTCAGCCTTTCCTCCCATTAGCTGATCCTCCTTGCCAAGTTCATTTGATCTGTAGTTAGCAGACTTCTTCCAGGATTTTAATGCAAATAATAGGTGCCTTCAGCTGTTATCTGTGAGTTCTTTGGAGGAAATCATACCTCCCAGTAGGTATTGCTATTTCCTTTCTTCTTTCTTCTTGCTGATCAGACACTAATTACTTGGGTTTTTCTGCTCCCCTGTGCTATCATCTTCTTTGTCTTCCATCCCTTGGGGCTGAAGAGGATGTTTTTTAAAAACCACTTTTCTCTCTTGGTACATAGTACTTGGAAGTATTCTACTTTATTCTTGTTTCTTCTTAAAATGGGACATCATGGACTGAGCTCTTTGTTCTAGTTTAGTCTGTTTTGTTCATAATGTCTATTTTGATATATGCATCAATTGATTTGAACCTGTGACAATGTAATTTTAGAGACTTCAGAAAGGGAAATATGAGAATACCATTTACCATTTCTAGTTTTTATGAAACTAAGATTTGATCATTTAGCATATATTGAAAAACTAAGAACGTGACATTTAAGACTCATAAATACAGTACAGGGAAGGTGAAGACCAATGACTTCAAATTTGGATGAACATATATTGGAAGACAGATGAAGGATCCAAAGAGATTTTGACAGATTAAAGCACAGGACCTAATTGAACAAGATAAAATTTGATGGTAATCAAATCAATGGATAGGAACCCATATGGGTTCAAACAATCAATTTTTAAATTTTAATATTTATGGCCAAACAGAAATTCATGTTAAAAAAAAAAAAAGATCTGACTTTTTTTTTTTGAACTTTGGATTCACTTTGAAACAGAAGCAGCCAAGAAATTTCAGGTGACTTTAGGTTATATATTGGAAGGAGAGGTATATCTTCCAGTAATCAGAATTTGAGAATGTACTGTAATCTAAACTGGACAGACCTTATTTTTCATGTTGTACAGTACATTTTAGGAAATATACCAGTAAGCTTTATAATATGCAGAAGGGGCTAAACCAAATAGTGATTTGTTTTATGTGAAAAAGGAATGGAGAATAGAAAATTTAAGGATTTAAAGGATTAAAAAGGGATTAGAGTCACAGACTTGGTGCATTTTTTTTTAGCTTTTTATTTTTCAAAATATATGCAAAGATAGTTTTCAACATTCATCCTTGCAAAACCTGTGTTCCATATTTTTCTCCCTCCTTCTCCACCTTTATTCTTCCCTGGTTCTACACATTTATCATCAGTTCATGTAAGTCTCTCCAGACCTCTCTGAAATCATCCTGCTGGTCCTTTCTTACAGAACAATAATATTCCATAACATTTATACACCATAGCTTAGTTAGCCATTCTCCAACTGATGAATATCCATTCAGTTTCCAATTTCTTATTGCTACAAAAGGGGCTGCCACAAACATTTTTGCACATGTAGATCCTTTCCCTCTTTTTTATGATCTCTTTGGGATAGTAGAGACACTGCTGGATGAAAGAGTATGCGCATTTTGATAGCTCTTTGGGCATAGTTCCACATTGCTCTCCAGAATGGATCCATTCACAACTCCACCAACAATGCATGAGTGTCCCAGTTTTCCCACATCCTCTCCAATATTCATCATTATCTTCTTCTGTCATCTTAGCCAATCTAAGAGGTGTGTAGTGGCACCTCAGAGTTGTCTTAATTTACATTTCTCTAATCAATAGTGATTTAGAGCCTTTTTTCATATGATTAAAAATGGCTTTAATTCCTTCATTTGAAAATTGACAAACTTGTATTTTTTTAAAGGACCTCAGTAACCATCCCCAAAATAATCCCCCCATGAACATATCCCAAGAGTGATTGTTCAATTTCTGCTTGATATCTAATAGTGAGAGGAGGGTCAGTGGCTTCTTCTATTGGCCGAGAGACCAGAACTCAGAGCTACTAGGAGATATTGCAAAGAGGCAAGCTTAGACTTGATGTAAACTTGTATTATTATTCTCTGATACAGATTATCAATAAAACAGGAGATAATCCTACATACCTCTTTGGGGACTGAACCAAAGCTGCATATCAATTTAATCCATCTTTATAGCTGCTGAATGTGCTATGTGTGACAAAATCACATTGCAAAATGAATCTCCAAATGCCCATGCTGATAGTTGCAATTTTGAAAGAACATCTTTAAATCTTAACATTATTCTTTCCAATTTCTTCACAAACACCTAATAACTGAAGACCATGATTATATTTTTAGCCCTTTAGCTACTTGGATGCTCTAATGCCACAGTTACAAGCAGTTACACATCTGCTCAATGTACAATCATGGTTCCTATTATGAAACAAACAAATAAAAAATAGATTTTTTTGATGGTTTTCACTTAAGCTAGTTTGAGATAAGGTGGCTCTGGGATATGCCATTTACTAACATTAAAAGGCTGCCAAAGATAATTGCAAGATACAGATTTACATGAAGAAGAGCAGATAATGAAGATACTAGTTTTATTCAGAGAATCATAGGATTGGAAAACTCAGTAGCTAGTCTAATTTTGTTTTGTTCACAAACACCTTCCCCACACACTTTCAGACAAATTTTAAAACAACCCAGAATATTAGATTTGGTTAGTGGCATAAACATTTGATATTTTCAGGCCATCAAGAGCTCACTATAGTTATGAATGATTCATGAAATATACTCCATCTGACAAGGGGAAAAATTACAAGGTGTATACATTAAGCTATTTCTCATGCTTCATGGTCTATTGAGTCTTTATTAAGTTACTGGATACTGAAAGTGAAAAACTCAAATTTCAAGTTTCTTTTATTTTTATAATATTTTGCATTGTTTTAGGATATCTTCTATAACAGAATTTTAGTAGAAGAATAAGAGCATAATAAAGACTTTCCATCCAAGTATGAGGGCCATAGAGTTATATATCTTTAAGATCATTCTGAATTGTCACAGGGATCCTAGCTCTCCCTCTGTTTTAAGAAGCCAATTAGGGATTTAGAATACCTGGAATTTGGCTTAATTTATAATCTTAGATGAAATACTGTTGGTTTTTATAACTACTTATACTTAAGTATACTTACCTGAAGTTCAGCCTTTTGTTGATAATGAATCCTGTGTAACCTTAGATATTAGAAGACCTTAAATGGTGACTTACTGTAGGTGAGAGAAATAAATGGATGAGTGAATTGGTCAACAGTCATTTATCAAGCACTTACTATGTGCACTATAGTAAACACTGGGGACACAAGGAAAGGCAAAATCTACCCCTGTCTTTAAGAAGCTTATATTCTAACAGAGGCAGACCCCCCATATATAACTAGGTACATACAAGAAATTCACATCATAAATGAAGTACATTCTGAGTAGAGGGAAGGAACAATAGTCTCTTGTAAGCTGAATCCCTAAAAGGAACTGGGGAAATGAGAGTCAAAGATGGGAGATTCTTGATTCAAAGAAACAGAGACCAGAAGTGGGAATTTCCTGTTCAAGGAACTGCAAGTAGACCAATTTAGCTACTCATAAAGTACATGGAATGTAATATAAGACTAAAAAAGGAGGAATGGACTAGGTTATGAAATGAAAGGTTTTAAATGCTAAACAGAAGCATTTATGTTTGATCCTAGAAATGACTGAGACATACTAGAGCCCAATGAGCTGGAAAAATGACATGGACATACCTTCATTTTAGAAGAATTTTGGCAGCTTAATAAAAAATATTAAAATGGAAAGAGGCTGGGAAGGATGATTAATTAGAAGGTTATTGCAATAGTCTAAGATAAAGGTAACAAGTGCTTGAGCACAGTTAGGAAGATGAGTACAATAATTGTGTGGACACAAATTTTTTCATATTTTATAGAATTTTCTGGATCCTAACATGTTACCTCTTCATATGCATATTCAAGACACTGATGAAGATGAAGATGGCAGTCATACTGTCATTGATGATGATTATTTACAAATGACTTTTTAAGAGTTCAGTGTTGTGGCCTAGTTTTAATACAACTAGAGATTTTACTCAAGGTATTTCCTTTGACTGCCTTTCTCCTTTATAACACTGACACAAAATGGAACTAGATTGTGTTGAAAACAATGATAGTTTTTTTCCCCAGTAATCTATAGAAAGTTTTCTTTTTTTTTTTTCTTGTGAAGATACAATTTGTTTTTATTGGTTTCAAATCCACTGCTTTATCATGGACAAAAAGAAAGTGCCTTTAGAGGTAGAGAGGTGTGAAATTTCAACTCCCAAACAAAAAGTTCCAAACTATATGCAAGCATAATAACATTTTTTGAACACCTGCTATATCTAGAATACCATCTTAAGTACTGTTGCAAACCCATAAGATACTTCCTTTTTAATGGTGGATTGATTTGTTTATGGCTATGATGAGTCAAGTCTAATAAGATGAAATTTAATGGGAATGCTTGGAGAAGTGAGATTGGAAATAGGTAGACTGTATAGCCAGCTATGACAGTTTCTATAAGCATTAAATAATGATTCTAAACTGGTTAGAGTGGGCAATGGATGCAGAGGGACTGATAGAATCAACAAACCTGACATATGGATCATCTGACACATCAGATGGAAGGAGCAACTCTTCCCTCCATAATTATGTATTGATATCATTGAGCAATTATAAATCATCTTATAAATCTGAATCAAGTCCTTGTATATGCTGGAAAGAAGACTTTCATAGGAGAAACTTGTTGCGAAGATTTTTTTCAAATGAATTGTTTACTTTTTAATCTTAGCTTCATTATATCCATTTATTCAAAAACTTCTTAATTTTATGTAATCAGGATTGTCCATTTTATGCTCCATGATTATCTCTATCCCTTGTTTAGTCATGAATTTTTATTCCGTGTTTTTCTAATTTGTGTATGATGTGACATTTTATATTTAGGTCTTGTATACATTTGAAGCTTATCATCATATAATGTATGAGGTGTTGGTCTAAATCTAATTTCTTCCATATTGAAAAAACATAGACTATTTATAGCCATATAAAAATATTTCAACTCATTACTAATTAGGAAAATGCAAACTAAAGCAATTCTGAATTTCTATTTTACCCCCATGAAAATGGCAAAGATGACAAAAAAGAAAGATGATAAATGTTGAAACAGTTATATAAAAGACAGATCTATTGAAATACAGCTTGTAGATTTGTGAATGGGTACTGGAAATTATGCACAAGAAGTTATTAAACCATAGTGCAGGCCCTTTGAACAAGCTATAGTAGGTCATTGCTAGTGCTGTACCCAAAAGAGATGTTATCTATATTTATAGCAGCAATTTGTAGTGGCAAAGACCTAGAAATTGTGAAAATGCTTATCAGTTGGGAAATGGATGAACGAGTTGTAGTATTTGATTTTGATGAAACACTAATGTGTCATAAGAAGTTATGAGTTCACTGATTTTAGAACATGAATAGACTTGTATAAAATAATGAAGAATAAAAAGAATAGAAACAAGAGAACATTATATAAAACAGCAATAATATTACTTTAAGAACAACTTTGACTAAATAATTTTGACTCTTTTAAATACCCTAAGTAATTATAAAAGACCTACGAGAGAACATGTTATCTTCATGCAGAGAAAAAACTGATAAGTGGAAGTATCTAAAGAATGGTAATATATATGCATATGTGTGTGTCTATATATACGAATTTGTATGTAATGTTAGCCCTCTCTGGGGGAAAAAAGGAAGAAAAAAGTGGGAGAAAGAAAGTTACATGATAACTATTATATATTTAAAAGGAATAGCAAGTTATACAGAATATATTTGTAATTTCATGTGAAATTAACTTTTTTTAAAATTCTACTAAGTTATGGGAATGCTAGTTTTACTTTATAAATAAAAAATAAATTTAAATTAAATTAAAAAGAGAATAGAGGAAAAGGTTCTTCATGTGCAAAAATATTCATAGCAAATTTTTTGTGTGTGTGGTGGGCAAAAAGAAAAACAAAAAAATGCTTCGAAACTATAAGGTTGTCCAACAGTTGAGGAATAAAGGAATAAGTTTTGGCTTATGAATGGGATAGAGTACTATTATGCGCTAAAAAATTGATTTCAGGGAGATAAGAAAAGACTCATTGAATAATGGAGAATCAAGTGAGCAGAAACAAAAGAACACATCACATTGTATCACATCAAGATGGAAGAGTTTGAAGTAGAATTAGTGTTTATGAGAATCATCTGTATAGAGATAATTAAATGTATGTAAACTATGACCACTGTATGACATCTACACAAATGATTCCTCTATTCTCTTTACTCATTAATATGACATGAAGACTTAAAGAAAGATCTGATAGTTGCTGTCAAAAAATTTTGAAGATACATTATAGAAAAGACTAGATTTGTCTTGTTTTCTTTGAGAGGACAAAATTAATATCTCTGTGTAGAAGTAACAAAGTTCAGTAATAGAAGTTGTTTCCTTATAATTAAGCAGTTTGAAAATGGAAGCAGTTTTCCTTAAGGAGAAAATTTCAAAGCAAGGACAATATAATGGTCTGATATGTTCTAGAAAGGAATTTCTGCTTAATATAGGTTATATGACTTTAATATGATATAGTAGAAAGTGCTGGATTTGGAGCCATCATATCTGAGTCTTAATCCTGTTTCTACTACTCCCTCCTTGTATGACCAAATAATTTTATGAGTAAATAATTTCCCTCTCCGAGCCTCAGATAGGAATTTATTTATTTCTAAAACTGCAGGTTGGAAGAAGAACCTTAGTTTCCCTCTAATCTTAGATCTACATTGTATAATTCTTTCAATTCAATTATATGGATGTCCACAGTCTCTTCCTCTCTGCCCTCTCTACTGTAAGCATTGCCTATTTCAAACGATCTTATATTAGCTACTCAAAGAATTTTCTCCAGATAACATTTTCATGAAGTAATTTTTCTCAGAATCTATGGTTATATCCTATGGTTTATAGTCCAAATTCCTTAGAATTTCTAGGATTCTATCAACTGACCTCCTCCCCACCAATTTTTTAAAAAAAAATTATTACCTAATACAAAGATTCTCCTTTAATAAAAATAAATACAATTACTCTCCACTCATAATGTATTTTTTGTTGTTTTGTTTGTTTTTGTTTTTTGCTATATATTCCATAGCTTCGCATTTACCAAGTGTCTTCTCTGACAATATACCGTTTAATTTCTTCAGTTCATGGCTGAAAACTCAGATCCTTCTAATTAACCTCCATGTAATCTCATGATTACCCTGCCTGTCTGTTCATATTTTCCCAGCACACAGAAGCAGACATATACTATAAAAATGTGTACTAATTAGTGATTGCTTCTATAATAGATCATTCATATGTTCTGTGGGCATGTTTTGTCTCTCTAAAAATTGTAATTCCTTCATGGAAACAGCCATGTTTTCTTTATCCTCTCTCCTATAAACTTCCTGTCTGCCATCTCAACTCTCTCAAAAAAGCCATTTTAACAAATGTTAGTTACTTCACTTCCTTCCTTACCCATATCTCAAAGGGCTACGTTAATGCTTTCCAGAAGGTATTTTCATTTATAGATAACTTTTTTGTCAATTAGAACTAGAAGCATACTTTTTGCAAATCTCTCATTGGATCTTTTTGAGTTTGGAGATTTGGAAGATTTTAGACTTTCATAACCATCACATATTTGCATTTTGGAATGCAGCACAGAAATCATATTTCCTGCTTTAATTCATGCACATGGAGTTAGTGCCAGGTGATCAACAGTCCCCCTCATTTCTTGGCAGACATTTTTTAGTGATTCAGAGAGAACAGTTGCCCCGCATAGTCTGTGAAGGTAGAATGTGACTAGAACTCTAGCAGATTTGAGGGTCAGATCACTCTGGAGGATTGTCATAGAAAGCTATGTGAGAACTTTTTTTTCCCTTACCAATGGAGGACATCCAGAACCAGGAGCAAGGATCATTGATTTTTAAAGAGAAACCTGGAGAAAATAAATTTCTGGAATGTTATTAGGGTTGACAGAGTTTTCAAAGGCAGCCAGCAGCATTTCCTGGAGATGAGAATCATTTCTCTTTTTACCTTGTAGTTTTTCAGATTTTCTTGACCCTAAAGAGTGAACTAATCTGCCAACTAGTTACGAAAGTTATACAAACTGGGTTGCGCTTAATGGCAGGAGCCATTTAATTAGACTATCACCCAGCAAGCTAATTTAAACCTAATAATCCCCCAAAGCATTCACTATGCTTAATAGGAATGGTAATTCTGCTGAGAGGGGATAATTTTGGTCATGTACTGGTCTTTGTATATGTCTGATTGAGTCCATTTAAGTGCCCAGAAATATCCTTCAGCTTTTTCTGAGATGTTTTGCATACTGAAACATTCAAAAAGCTTCCCATTGACTTCTTATACCCACTCAGGACCTTTTGGAACAAATTAGATTTGAACGGGGGCAGTAAATTAAACATTGAATAGTTAAAAGGAATGACATCTTTGAATGAGAGCTCAAAGCCAGGTTTCTTAAGTAAAGGGCTTCCTGGTCTCCTGACCTCACCTCTGCACAGCCAACAAATTGTTGAGCTGAGTCATGTAAAATTAATCAGAAAGATGTTCACTTTATTAGGCCCCAATCTCTGTTCTGCAGTGGAGCATTTATATGTGTAGTGTCCAGATCAGAAACTAAGCCCTGATTTTATTTATTATTACTGTTTCCATGCAGAACATATGTTCAGGTCTTTATGCATTATACTCTAAGGAGAAAAAATTAAGAATTCTGATATAACAATCTTCTGTATGAAGAAAAAAAAAAGCCATTACACACATGGCTTTCAAAAAGATGTAGTTAACGAAATTCACCTTACAGAAGATACTCTTCACATGGCTCCTACTTGTAAGTGCTGATCACTGCAAATTTAAATGACCAAATCATAAATTTGCAACCACAGAATTTAAAAAAGAAATTGCTTAACAGAAGGAAGTTTTACCAAACAGCTATTTCATTGGTAGCAGTGGGGTGCTACCATCTTTGATAGGTGGATTTATTTTATCATTCTAGCAAAAGAAAACTAAAATACATATAATAGTAGCAAACCAGTTATAATTACCATGGATCATTTATGTACCTCACCTAATCCTACTATTCTGTACGCAGGATTTTCAGTGCTTAACCATCTCTAGTACCTATTCCCACACGTCCCCCCTCCTTATTACTTTTCAGTTTTGGTTTTTACAGTCTAAAGACATCTAACAACTTGTTAAAAGTCAGAGAGAACCTTCTTGACACCTGTCAAGTAACACTATGTAATCGGTTTCCCTATCTCCCTTTTCATAAAGCTGGCTCCAGAAACAATATTATTAACACTTTCCTCTCAAGATTGTACTGGTTGATTGCTTTCAAGGTCTTAATCTGGTTTTCAATATAATTTAATAAAAACTTAACCAATCAATTTGTAAATCAACTAAGAGTTGTTAAATTATATGCCAAGTTATGGAGATACCAAAAAAAAAAAAAAAAAACAAACAAAACAAATATAGACTCTGTCCCCCAAGGAACTTAAATTCTAATGGGGAAAACTAATTATACATAAATTATTAAGAGTTCATATTTTTATTTTCATGTCATGTTTCTTGTCTAGCAAGATATTTGAACACATATTTGAGGTAAATTAATTAGAGGAATAGTAAAAAATAAGGGTGGAAACATTAAAATTTCTTTTTGAAGGGAATGTTTTATTAATGCAGTGATAGAAATGGTTTATTCCCTGCTTCAATCACTTTGAGTTTTTGTTCACAGTATAGAAGCCTATATGAATAAATTCAATCAACCAACAAGCATTTATTGAGCACCTACTACATGATAAGTGCTAGGTATTGAAATACAAAGACAAAAATTACCTCAAAAAGCTTAAATTTATTAGAAACAAAAAGTAATTATTTTATATTTTATCATCTAATTTTTTTTTCAGTTTCAGAAGATGTGGATATTCCCTTTGCCTTTGTAGATAGTTTCATTAATAGTTAGTTATGAATAATTATTAGTAATTCATCTGGTAGTCATCCTTCTGTGATGAGTCTACCCACACTGAACTAGGCTGGCTCTTGAATAACTTGAATACACATCTTTGCTTGAGCCTTACAAAAAAAAATTTGTTATTATGTCTTCCTCTGGAGCTTTCACGAATGAATGCATGGTTGCATGAATTAATAAATGGAAAATGCAGTTAATCCCTTACTATGAATCAAACACTAGGACCCAAAACACAAATATGAAGATAGTCCCTGCCTTCAAGGAGCTTGTATTCTAATATGACTAACAAACATGGATGGGGAGTGTTGGCTAGAGAAGTGGTAGGGAGATGCTGCGTTGTTTTCACTCTAGGATGAGGAATCAGTGTAGATTTTTGCAGCATAGTACAATTAACCAATGACCACAGAAATTATGGAATTATCATTTTACCACTTTGAATGATGGGGAATAATGGAAAGAATAAAGCCACCTATAACTACATAGCTGAAGAATTTGTTGAGATAAGACATATCTTTTCCACTAATATTTCAGGGACATTACCATGAACTGTAAATTTGTTATGCTAATTAAATTGCTGCTGTTCAAAGTGTGACATTTGAAAACACCTGTTTAGTATATTTGTTATGTTGAAAATGTAAAAATAGCACTTTGATGTAAAGCATTTGTAAGACATCCATATGTCCATATGCCCATATGGTATTATAAATTTTTAAAAAGCACTTTATTCCTATTGGTAAAAGAAATAATTCCTTAAATCACAAGGGATCACTTAATTTGCTTAACATTGTTCAGTCAACCTGCAGGTGCTGATGCTCTCTTTCAAAAAATTATGATTTTATACACAATTGATTATAGAAGCAGTAATCATTTCATAATCAATCTCACTTTTTCCTATGATGACCATATAGATTTATCAAGCTTAACCATCCTCTGTTTTGTGGCTGAAATTAAAACATGTTAATGTTGGTAACTATTTTCCCTAGGGTTATTTTTTAAATAGAAGGCTCAATAACTCACTAGAAATTACCCATTACCTTGAAGTAGTAGTTTAAAATTTAAATGATCTTTTATTGATTCTCTCCACCCCAAAATTCATTGTAAAGCAATCATAATAGATATTGAAGAATATGAAACACATGGCATAATTATTTATGTGACAGAAAATAATCACTAAGCTACAATGGCAAGATCATACCTAATGCAAAGCCTTGATTCTATAAATAAGAAGCTCCAAAAAAATAAATTGTTATGCTCAAGATCACTCAAGTGATCTAGTCATGGACTAGAAGCTGCTGCTGCTGACTCCAAAGCCAGAAATCTTTCTTGACCTCGCTTCCTCTGGCTTCAGTTAATTTAATGAAGATTTAGATATAAAGATAGATAAATACACCCGTAATTACATACATACATAACATGATTATATAAATAGATGATAGATTATAGATAGAGAAATGGATGGATGAATGAAGTATTCATTAAGTGCTTACTATATGTTAGGTACTATGCTAAGTGCAGGGACTACAAAAATAAGAAAACAAGATAGTTCCTGCTCTGAAGTAATTTCTATTATAATGAGAGGAAACACATATAAAGGAGAGCTGGAAAGGGAGTAATAGGGAAGAAAGAGGGTACTGAAGCGGGAGTGAGATATGATTGAGCAGGCAAGAGAATGAATTGAAAGTGCAGTGAGTAGTATGTGGCTGAGATTTTTCAAGTTTTCAAGTTCCTTCATAGGAACTTACCATCTTCCCATTATTATCTCATATTTTGTTTTCTCTTTCCCTCATAATTATTTCCATAATTCCCATACTTCTCCAGAATTAGTAAATTTGACTACTTATATTTTAGTACTTGAGTATTTCAGTGAGATGAGTGTTGGCTACCTTCTCCTACCCAGTCTTCATCAATCCAGGCTGTTTTTCTGTGAGGCAAGAGAGACCTTAGCCATCAAAATGAATGCCATATCCCATTGCCCATTGCCCAAGGCTCACACTAAGTGTAATGTATCAGTCATACTTAGGAGAGTAAGTTTGGGCTCTGAGCTTTCTATCCTTCATAGTGTATCTTTGCTAAACATTGTTCTTTAAATTCTGAGTCTTTTATCAAACACTTCAGAAAAAGACCCCCTTTGCAAATGTATAACTGCAGAGATTAGATCTTTGCTAGCAAGAAGGAAATTCTTTTCATGTCCCATCTCATGAGGAAATGCCTTTGATTGCTCTTTTCTAAATAAGTAGGATTTTCAAAAAACAGAGCCTGAATTTGACTGGCTTAATAAGGATGGAATGAAGGAGTTATATTATTTCCAGGACTCTCCCATGGAGGAACTTGCTTGCATGACATTATTTGAAGGCTGCCAGGGAAATCCACTCTGACCAAAAACATCTCCCCAGCTGGCCTGCTCTGGTGTCTGAAATTACCATCCTTAGTCACTCCCTTGGGTTCACTGGAACACACTCAGTACATTAATCAAGGTTTTACTGTAATGTGTTTGGCAGAGAACATCTATCCCAATGATATGGAAAGTGGGTAGAAATGCTGACTTCCAAATTGATGCCAAAATATAGGTCCCTGTGATAATGATGGTAATAATCCATCATCATAAGTTTCTAGTCCATAATATAGAGTATAAGAAACAATGTTTTTTAGAGAATTGGTGGTAGCCATGAAGAATTAATGTACATCTCTAAATTTTCAGCTCATTACCAAAAATTAATTGTGACACTAGGAAGAATCTTTCTTAATAATTCATTGTAATTGGATAAAAAATGCATATTGATGAGGTTATTAGAGGAAAATGTCCTGTTATTATTATTATTAGTATTGTTAATCATTCAGAAGGCTTCATAAAAGAGTAGAAAGAGGATTAATTCTAGATTCAGAGGACCTGGGTTCAAATCACACTCTTTACACTACCTGGGTGTAAAAAAAAAGATTTTTTAAAAATTTAAGCAAAAATGTTTAGCAACGATACACTATGAAGGATGGAA
Organism: Antechinus flavipes; assembly: GCF_016432865.1. Lineage (NCBI taxonomy): Eukaryota > Metazoa > Chordata > Mammalia > Dasyuromorphia > Dasyuridae > Antechinus > Antechinus flavipes. The sequence continues at coordinate 351,805,211 of NC_067401.1, read as the reverse complement.
GGCTCAGAGCCCAAATTTACTCTCCGAAGTATGACTGATACATTACACTTAGTGTGACATTAAATAAATTGTTCAACATCTCAGGATCTCAGTTCCAAAAGCTTAAAATAAAGGAGTTGGAATATATGGTCTTTAAGTCCTAAATCACAGCACATAAATTAGAATGGGAATTGAACTGGACCTGTGATTCCTTTTTGTAGGGACCTCTGATAAGGAAACTTGCTTGACTTATATAGATATGTTTTCTGCATTTTCAAATTTTGAAATGTTGGCTGAATCACTAAAAGTTCACATCATTTGCTCTGTCACACAATTGCCTGTTGAAAGTGAGACTCAAATCCAGATTCTCCTGATGCAAAAATTGATCTCTATACAACAATATCATACTGCCTCACCTTGGATAAATAGTTGGCATAAAATGGTACTTAAAATGTAAGGGAAAATTTGTGTTCTATTATTTCTATATTTGGTTTTACTTTTTTGCAAATAAAGATGGGAGGGGGACAAAATGGATTAAATGCAGGTGCATTTCACTCCACTTGCTTGCCAATATGAGAGGGGGAAATGGAAAACAATAGTCTTGAACAAGACAGTCATCTCTGCATGGGACTGAATAGAGAAGCCATTTAATTCCCAGGGGTAAATTTCCCCCTGAGTAGAGTGCAATTTGGAAGGACATCAGTGTATCAGGAAGAGTGTACCCTGACATTTTTCTGTTTTGATTAGCTTTGTCCTTTATTAATCATTTCCAAATCAGCACATACATTGGCTGGAACATTGAGAGTGCCAGGTTCTTGCATAATCATCTTTAAGAGTTATTTTTTTTTATTTCATTAAAGGAACATTTTGTTTTACTTGCCCAATGAGACAGAGCCAGATAATAATCTGATGAATTCAAGGTTTATACAAAATTTGGATAATTGAATGAACAAAAAAAGTGTATAATTATTTAGAAAATTTTTGCCTCTCTCCATTTTATCTTGAATATAGTTTATAAAGCAGGTGCCAAAACCATTTAGAGCATGGGCTTTCTGACACGGGTGACAGTTTCTTAATTACAGAACTATAAAATGTTTCAGATAAATATTTCATTAAAGAAGTCTAACATATGTATGTGTATGAAAATAGTAGTTATAATCTTAGCTTTATAAAAGGGCCAGTCATGTGTAATTATTGTAATATAGTACAAACAAGGAAGTGACAACACTGAAAAAGACTTATTCTAACTTCCTATGTATCTTTTCACCCCACCCCAGTCAATTCTATTAAAAATATTTGTAAATATAGATAGATAGATAAGATAGATAGTCATCTACATATTCAATATTTATTTAGATATTTAGATATTTATATTTAGATGAACTCCAATAGTACTCTTGCCTATTTTAGGATTCCCTGAATAGATGAATTCCCAAATGGAAATGTTTTACATAATGGCACATGTATAACTAGGTCTGATTGCTTACCATATCAGGGAGTGGGCAGGAGAAGAAGGGATGGAAGAATAGAATTTGGACCTCAACATTTCTAATAAAAATGTTCTTTTTAAAAATGGATAAAGAAAGAAAGAAAAGAAAACAAGAGTTCTGAATTGGCCTTCAGACCAAGTAAGATGGGTAAATGGAAGAAAAAAAATCCAGAGAGACACTCATAGGTGCATCAAAGCAAAAAAAAAAAATGGTGTTCCCTTCTTTAAAATATAATGGTTCTCTGGGGGAGAGCAGATTTCTTGGGGAAGTTTTCTGGAGGCAAGCAGGTTTTTCAGGGAGGTTTTCTGGAGGCAGCCTTTCAGTTGAAAGTAATAATCACTCCAAAGGCAGCCAGGTGATAAAAGTTCAAATGTTTATTTTCTCCTTCCTTGGGCCCGGGTAGCTTTCTTAGAGGCCTCATCTTTCCTTGGTTCCAAGAGCTCTCGTTGCTGGTCTTTTGCTTCTAGTTCAACTCCGAATGTCTCCAGCCAGCACTGAGGTGAAAGTGGAATGAATCTGACTCCACCTCTGAGAGTGGACTTGTGGGCTTCCTCCCAGAGTCCTCCTGTGTCTATCCCAGAGTGCTCTTTGGCCCTAAGAGCTTCTTGCTTATATGAGCTCTCTACAGGTGTGAACACAAGTATTCTTTCTATCAGTTCTATTTAGTACCTTGTTTCAAGTTCTGGCCCATAACATCTCCTCATAGGATCAGATCAATTATACTGAACCATGCTAAATTAGATAATTATTGTCTCTATCAACTCTAATGAGTTAACTTTTTGTAAGGATTCCAATAAAAAAAAAGTCACTAATTTTCAAAAAAAACAAAGTGGGCATCAATGGGAAAAAAAAAAAAAAAGTAATAAAATGACCTGAAAAGAACCTCATAGCTAATTTTGCACTTTTTGAAGCTGCATCTCATAGTTTCCGTAATTTATCCAGTTTGAAACTACTAATTATTTAGAGAACTAAAAAATTTAGAGAAATAATATATTCCCAGAGAATATAGGCCTAACTTGCTGAACAGTGTGTTCTCCATTACAACAATGAAAACGTCAATGTAGGATTAAGTAGGTAAACAAAAATCTTTGAGTTTAAAAGTAACTTTTCAACTTAGTTGCCATTGCAGTAATGACAGATACTTAATTGTGCTTTAAAGATAGTTTGATGACTATCTATATCTTAGCAAAGAAGATGATAAAATTTCTCATGCTAGTCCTGTGAAAAAGATGGAAGGATATGGACCAAAAAAATATAACTTAGAGAACCTCTGAACTGGTTAATTGGGCAGATGGAAATAGTGGCCATTAATGATTTGAAGGAAAATAACTTACTAGTAGAAAGTCCCTAGGATCTATTCCTGGTCCTGAACTATTTAAAATTAACAGTGATAAAGAGTTAGATAACATGCATAATAAAATTTCTGCCTTTGAGTATTCTTCCTTCTGATTGGAAGTGGAAGCTGAAAATCAGAGAGCTCCTCCCATATCTTCCTTTTAAGGAGAGTATTTAAGGCAGCCATCTCATTCCCTTGGACTTCATCATGTTTCCAGAAACTCATTTTCTACAAGATCATATCAACTCTGAATCTCTCAAATTCTCAGTACTCCCTGTCCTCCAGGGCATCTTTTGTTCCCTGAATCAAAACTTCATATGGTAGAACAGTGGCATGAATCTAGCTAGAAGTAAATTTGTGAGGGTGGAGTGGGTTCATTGACTATCTCATCCTTATTCAAAAGTAGTTACCTTTGTTAGGTAAGAATTCTTGATTGTATCAATCAGAACTTAGTTTGATAAAGTCCTGGAAATCTTGAATCAAAGATATTTCAATTTGGTGCAGCAGGAAGTTTATTCTAATTGGATGGGAAACTTGGTTCCTCTCTAAGAGTTATCATGAAAGCAAAAACTACTTGAGAATCAGAAGCGATTCCAAGGACTACTACCAAAGAGCAAAATCAGCAAAAAAGACAAAAAGAGAATTACTGAAATGTGAAAGAGAGGGAAGAGATCAAGATTGGGGAGGGGAAGGGGAATCAGTCCTATTAGCACCTAGCACAAGGATTTTTCAAGGACTAGAGGAATGTCTAAGACAAGGACTACTTTTTCCCTAGTTTCCCTATCTGGTACTAGGTTATTAACAGGTATTCTTCTACTTCTTTGCCTGAACTTTTCCCTCATGGAATTCTTGTTTTTTCCCTTAACCACAGAAACCAAGAGTTAGATACAGAAAAATAAGAATTAAGACAGAAAGCAAAATCTCTGTATCAAATTTAATAGTTTTCCTGATTGGGACAAGGGGGAAGTCTGAATAATTGTGATTGGACTTCTAAACCGGTGACTGAGTGGATAGAGTGTTGGTCCTAGAGTCAGGAATACCTGAATTCAAATTCTGGCTCAAACAGGTCATAGCTGTGTGATCCTGAGCAAGTATCTTTTTGCTTCACTTTCTTCATCTATAAAATAGGAATTATAATAGCACTTCCCTCAGAATGTTGTTGTGAGACTTAAATGAGATAATATTTATAAAAGGCTTAGCACAGTATTTGGAGCTATAAAAATGCCAGCTATTTATATGTTTTCTTCTTCAAGTCATTTTTACTGATGAATAACTGAGGTAGACATGGTTGGGTGACTTACCCAGAGTCACATACTAATAAGTGTCTAAAGCCAGATCTGAACGTGGGAAGATGAGTCTTCCCAATTTAAGGGCCAGTACTTTATCCACTGTGCCGCCTACCTGCCCTTTCAACTTAATGTAGGGAGATTGATATTTCCTAATACTTAGACATATCCCAAAGTGGTTATTTCTATCTTAAGCTTAAAGGTGTCTTAAAAGGTAGTAGGTTTCCCCCTACTGGAGAATTTCAAACAAAGGCTGGATGACCAATTATAAAGGTTATTGTAGAGGGATTTCCCACCCCACCCCCCTCTAGAATTAATGGGGACTGATCATTGAGCTACTTGGAACTATATGCTTTTGATGAACATACTTCTAGAAAGGTATGATGAATCATATCCTAGAATGGAGGAGTCCAGGTCTACACTAGTCTACAGTGTTGCACTGATAGTCTGTGACCATTTTCTGTATGCTTTCTGTGTGGTGATGGAAAGGCCTTTTGGTTATCTGATGAGTCAAAACTGAGAATGCGTACAATAGACCCCTCTGGAGACCCTCTTTGTCTTTCCTGCTGATCATGAAGTATAAATATGTCTCTTTGAACTCTGGGACACTGGTGAAGAGGGAAGAAAGATTCCACGATACTACTATAGATTCATGACTTCCTAGGAAAGCCTGTCTTTTTGTTTTTGTTTTTGTTTTTTTTAAGGATATAGCCAACTCTTTTTTTTGGTCTTCCTTCTTATCCTTTTTTTAGAATCTACCTTTCTCTTCTTCTCTCTTGCATCTTTCTCCCCTTAGTATCTTTAAGATCTTCCTACACATATAAAGTATCACAAGGTTGCTTTTCAAAAAAAAAAAAAAAAAAAAAAAAAAAAAAAAACCCAAAGCCACTTGACACAGAACTATCATACACAGAATAGATTAAATCACATGCCCTTAAATTCTTCCTATGGAATTCTGTATTTATTTGACCCTTAATAGAATCCTGTGAGGGAAGTGTGATAGTTTTTATTATCTATGTTTTATACACATGAGGAAACCAAAGCTCAGAGACATTTTATGATCTTCTTGCTCATAGTATTAGATCTTCTATATTCCAGTTCAAATGCCTTTTCTATCACAATAAGAGCTCCCTATAGCCAAGGGATTCAAAAGTATTTTTTTTTAATTTTTTATTTATTGAATTAAATTATAAAGAAAAAACAGAATAGGAAAAAGAAAGACAGAGAAGTAAAACAAACAAACGAGAACAAAACATTGTCATATGCTCAGCAGAACATCAGGTAGGATTCAAAATATATCACAGTAAATTTCTATTTCAAGAAAGCCCATATTATAATAGAAGAAATTATATTCGCAGATCCATCTCTGATTTAAAAAAAAACTTTCAATTTTTGTTTAAGGAACAACTAGTTTTGAAAATTGGTCTTTCCCTCCCAATACCATTCATTAATCAAATGAAAAAAAAATTGTGATATATATCTGCATATTCTAGCAGAACAAATTCCCACAATGGTCATGCTACAAAAGGTATGTCTCTTTCTGCATTTTTCATTCATCACCTTTCTGGTTTGGATTTCTTGACATCAAAGAAGAAAGCTATCATAAAAATCCCACATTCTTTCTATTGTAACCATATTATCCTTATTTGTCAGCATTCCAGCATAAATGAACAGGAATAATAATAGCTTACATTTATGTTCTAGTTGTGATAAATACTGAAAATTGTAAGTTTGCAAAGCAATTATATACATGGTCTCAATTGAATCTCACAACAAATATTGCTACAGACGTTATTATTCCCTATTTATGGTTGGGTAAATAGGCTTATAAAAGTGCTTTTCATCACATAGTAGATGGGAAAAGACCTTTTCTGTGGGATTGTCATTGCTATCAAATCAGTAGGCTTAAGCTATTTCTCAACTTTGTCAATATTCATCCCATCAAGTCCAACTTTTTGTGATCCAGTGAACCATATTGTCTTTGATGTTTTTTTGGCAAAATATTGGAGCTTTTTTACCATTTCCCTCTTCAGTGGATTAAAGCAGAGATTAAAGGACCTTTTCGGGGTCACATAGCTAGTAAGTAAGTACCTGAAGCGAGATTTGAACTCAGATTTTCCTGACTCCAGACCCTCTATCCACTGAGACTCTCTGGCTGCCTATATCTTAATTAGCAATCCTTTGGCTGAAGATAAATATATTTTTTGGGGGGGAGAGGTCAGAGGTAGTGAGCTTTTCTTCTTTGTGTACTTGCATTAGTGAAGGAGCAGTCTTTCTTTCAGATAATCCAACCTGTGCTCCTATGAGGATTGTTGCTGGGGGCAGAGAGTAGAGCAAAAGAATGAGGGCAGTTACTTTGAGGATTTGGAGAGACTTGGCTTAGGGATGGTTGCCTGGAAGAGTAGATCAGGAAGAAAGCTCATTCCCTGAGAACCAGAGCCCTCTAGGTTATATCTCTGAATTAAGATATATTCTTTGTAACAACAGGTTAAGAAAAAACAAAATTTGGAGGAGAGAAGGGTTATGATGAGAGTGATGTAGCCATCCAGAAGAAAGCTCAGATATGGATTTGTTTATTTATTTTATACACACAGATAAATCTACCAGTCATTTTTCCACCTGACCTTTCTTAAGCTCTTCATTATTTTTTGAAGCTATTGAATCCTCTGTAGCTTGTTTTAATTTGAATTTTAAGGCATTTTTTATCCTGGCTCTAAATTAATTCATGTGTAGCACCCAGGCCCCTTGATGGCCATTCCCAGATTCACTCTACTTCAGAGGGCATCATCAATTTACTGCTCAAGAGCCACCATTTCCTCAGACTCTCTCTTTAGCAAGCAGACAAAAGATGGCATTTACAGCTAAGTCCCTTTTCTTAAATAGGAGATAAAGATAAATTACAAGGCAACAGATCACACAGCAAGCATTCACCTCACCCATTCCCATACCACTCTCTCTGAAACCTTTAGGAACAGGAAGCTGCGAATTTACTCATCATCCCCCCCATGGGCTATTTTTCAGCAAGGCATTGCAGGCTAAAGGATGAGAAATGAATATTGTAGACCTAATGTCTTAACACCTAGAAGGAGCTGCTTTTTGCCCCCGGGACACTAAAACATAGCAGAGAATTTGTTAACTGAGAAATGCCTCTTGGGAGTAGAACTGACATAAATGAGAGGAAGTTAAAAGAGAATGGAATGAGCTAAGTACACATGAGAGGAGAGCTTCCTCCCATTGTCTTCTTGTCTCTCAGTTGACTTTGCTAACCTTTCATCTCATCACTAGGATTCTTGTCTTCCTTTCTAACTTGGCCTACTGTTGAGTAAATACAAGCTGGTGAGGAGGATTTATCTTCATTCAACAAATATTTATTAAGTGCCAACTTGGTGCTAATCATTGCTCTGAGCTCTGAGAATTCAGAGGCAAATGACAGGCCCCAAGGAGCATTTTTTCCAAAATAAAAAGAGAAGATGCACATTCCATGAGCTTATAAGTGGGTATATGAACTTTTACATGAACTTTAAGTGGGTATATACATTTTTATGTATGTATGCACACATATAAATAAATATACATCTATATATATATGTATATATATGTATACATAGATAGATAGATCATCAAGGCTGTTTTTTTTTTTCCTTTTCTTTTCTTTTTTTAAATTTGGAGGCAATTAGGGTTAAATAATCTGCCTATTGTCACACAGTTAGTAAGTCAGTGTCTGAGCATGAATTTGAACTCTACTCCTCACAATTCTAGGTCCAGTGCTCTAACCATTGTACCACCAAGTTGCCTCAAGGCACTTTTAAATCGAGATCTCCAACCTTTAAGGATATCATAAAGTATGACCCTATCCTTCATAGAGCATAGTGCATGGAGTGCTAGACTTAATCAGGTTCAATTAGGTCCAAATTCTGCTTTCTACACTTATTAGCTCTGCAACAATGGCTGATCAATAAAATTTCTGAGATTCGTTTTCTTTATAAAATGGGAATCTTGATGCCTGTAGTGGATATCTCATAGAGTTTTGTTGCAGATCTCAAATGAGTTAATAGAAGTAAAATGCATTGGAACTTTGTAGTGATATGTCAGCTATTCTCAAACTGTGGTTTATAGTCCCTGATACTCTTTTAGAGGGTCTGCAAGTCTAAAACTATTTTCACAATAATATTCTAACATTATTTATCCATTAAAATATTCTTCCTTTCTGACTACATATCTGTCTAACTGAATTTTCTTGGACAAGTTTCTTATCATATTTGCCTCAGTTTCCTCAGTTGTAAAATGAGGATAATAACGGTTATTGTAAGGATCAGGCAAAATGTGTGAAGTGATTAACAGTGCCTGGCACATAATAGGTGCTTCATGAATACTATCATTATTTAACAAAGCAATGTACTACAATGAGCTAAATGAAAAGACCAACATAAATATTTAGCTGTCTTTTATTAAAGACACTTGCAAAAAAAAATTTATGACAAGGCTACTCACCATTAACTTTTTTCTTTTAAAAACATGTGATGTTAATATTTAAGCGTTTGTTAGCATTTTAAATTAACAAATATTTTAAATTTTATTGAATTTAATTTCTAGTATAAGTGTATAAATATAACTCAAATAAGCAAAAACTCTTTTGAGTCCTAAGTTATTTTTAAGATATAAAGATTTCCTGAGACAAAAAAAATTTAAAAATTACCATGCCATGTAAATGTGAGATATTGGTGTTATTTCAGCAAATATTCCTTATTGCCCTTATTATTAATTAGGCAGTTCATAATGCAGTGCCTAAAGATGTGTTCAGGGAATACATATTCAGGGAATATATATTATCTATATACATTTTCACCCTTTTTTGCCATTATAATATTACAGATAAGGTCTATTAAATTAGTAATCATGAGTACAATTTTTTTTAAAATTTCAGATCAGTTTCTTTGCTATTATTTTTGTGAGATGAATTTTCCCATTGTGAAAATTCCTTCCAATGTTGCCATTTAGTAATTTCTTTCTAATGCAGTGGCTAAACCTCTGGACCTGGAGTCAAGAAAATTTCAAGTTCAAATTAAACTTTTACTATGTGCCAAGTACTGTGCAGCTTGAGGGTTGGCTTTCCAGCTAAGCAATGGCAAAAAAGTGATTCCCTTAATATGGCTTCAGGTACAGTAGTATAGACCAATCTCAAAACAGAATTTGCAGGGGGGAGAAGGGAGGGAGAGGGGGATTATTTATTTCATTTCTTGGGAAACATTAATGTATGTCTGCAGAAGCATTTAAGCTAGTTCAGGGAAAGGGGAGTATACCCTTGAAAATATACTCACAGAAATAAGATTCAGGAAGATTTGGATAAGAGACTTCATGGAGATAAACCCTGCAGTAGAAAATTGTTCTACAATTAGGAAATGCCAGGGATTGATTTTCAGTAATTGCCCCTCTTCGATGTTTAATTAAAGAGCATGCTCAATTTAAAGGTCATAGTGAATTGAGTTTTTCTAGATAATGGTCTATGGGAATGTGTTTGGAAACAGCTATTGACCCTATGACTTAAAAGATTAGTCAGAGAAGGAGAGGGAAGCCTTCTGAGTCTACCATTCCTCCTTGGGGAGTTAAGTTGTATTTTCTGCTTTGCTATCACAGGGGAGTAAATTAATCAACAATATGGATTAAGGGTATGGAGAATTAAATGTAATCTATGATGAGTAAGATTAGATTTGTAATGTTTTAATCTGGGAGACCAGACTCCTGCTGTAATAATTGCAAGTTATAAGAGACTTTTGGCGGCTGGCATTTTCTCCAAAGCAACAGACTCTGTTATCTCACATTATTTCCCAGACTATATCTTAGTTGTAGCTAACAGAAAAATGAATTGATCTTTTAGCTTTACATAAAAAAACTAGGCACTAACAGCAAATATTGCAATGCGTACTTTCAGTGACATTGTCGGTTTCCCATCTGTCCAGGAAACTGGAGATTACACACATAGCCATTAGTGCACCGCTGCATAATGAGGTAAGCTTCAGGGGGCTCAAGACGCTGGAGTCCTCAATATTCAGGTCATGTGTCACAACAGGTGCAGAATTGCCCACCGGGTTGCCAAGTTCCGAGTATATTGCTATGATTCATTCATATTAAGGCACTAAGCACCCAACAAGTGACTTGATACTATGTCACATAAAGGAAGCATTAAGTAAGTGCAGCATCCTTCAAAGTTTGTGTTGTTTAAGTGATCGTGAGTTGCATGTCATCCACTGCCAGATTCACTTTAATATTGAAAACGGGGGAAATTGGATTATGTGGAGATGCAAATTGGATTTGCGTACTTATATAGGCAGTCCTCATTATAATTAAAAAGAGTATAAGGTTTGCATGTACAATTTAATCATTGATTGCAAATACACAGTTCTCCCCACAAAGTATTAGTGAATTGGGCAATTAGACGCTTTAGTATGAGGTATGCTAAACATGCAGATAATTTTTTTACAGAGCAATAACAAACAAATAGTACATTTGTTTGCATAATGTTAATTGTCCAAATTAAACACATACAGACATATAATCTAGATTGTATATTTCTGTAGCTGTTTACAAAATAATAAAAGCATTTAGTGTAGAGCGTTGTTTAGAGAGCTATATCCATATACTTGGAAATATAATGCTTAAGCAGTTTGGAGATATAAAAAGTTTTTTCAGGGCAACTACAAAATATTATGGAAATTTTCAATTTTTCAAACTGTCCTTAAATTGTGTGTGTGTGTGTGTGTGTGTGTGTGTGTGTGTGTGTGTATGGATGGCAAATGTATTGGGGAAGGGAAGGAGTTTATGGAGAAGGGATTTAGACAACACAGTGATATAAATATATATATATATGTATATATATATACATATATATATAAAACTGTCATTATTTCATATGAAAATTCTAAGACTAAGATGTCTATAAAACTGAAATTTACAGGTTTCAAAACACATTTCAGTAATTTTAAATTTTGCATGTAATACATTTCCATGTTGTGTTGGAAGCCTTACTTGTTTTTATTTTATTTTATTTGTATATTTTGGTATGATATAGTGGATAGATAGCTTTCTTTGAAGCCAGGAAATCCTGAATATATGTTCCATCTTTGATATATGCTGTGGTTGTGTGATTCCGGGCAAGTAACTTAACTTTTCTCAGCCTCAGTTTTCTCATCTCTACAATAGAGATAATAGAAAAGATAGAAGAACCACTTTTGTGTGTATGCTGGACAATTTTTTAAAATTACAAGTTGAAGAAAAAGTGGTGATCTGCACTAGGAGGGAGGAAGGCAGATTTCTCATAGAGAAAATTTCCTGTATCAATGAAAATTACAGCCTATATCCATATCCTATAGCTTTTGTTGTTGTTGTTTTTTACCTCATCTTCATTTCCCAATGTATTGCCTTTCTTTCTGTCTCCAAGACCAATAACCTAAAAAAAGGAGAAAAAGTAGTTCAGCAAATCTAACCTACATATAAAAAAGTTACATTTTTTTACAATGTCACACACTTATGGTTATCTACTTTTGCAAAGAATCTTATAGAAATTGGTTCTTTGCCATATCTGTTCTTTGGAGCCAAGCTTAGTCATTATCATTTTTCAACATTCAGTTTTAGTCTGGTTGTTCTTTCTAATTCTATTATAACCATATGCATTGTTTTCCTGGTTCTGAGGATTTCACTTTGCTTCTATTGATATACCTTCCCATATTTATGTTTCAATGGCCATCTGCTACAAAAAAGTTTACCTCAAAATATTTTGCTAAATACAAAGCCCTTCTTTTTATCCCTAATTACTAATGATAACATAGTCAGATATAATCATTTTTATAGTTCAGGCATCACAACTCTCTGTGACTCTATTGGAATTTTTTGGGCAAAGAAACTGAAGTGGTTTGCCATTTCCTTCTTGAGATTATATTACAAATGAGAAAGTGAGGCAAACTGGCTGATGTGACTTGCCAGGATCATATCACCAATAAGTGTCTGAGACAAGATTTGAACTTATATACATGAATTTTCCTGATTCTAAACCCAATGCTTTTGTCTACTATATCAACCTCGGTATGATGACATTCTTTTAAGAATAATATAGCACTTATAAAAATTGCTGGACTCTTACAAAACCATAATTTAATGAATATTAAGAACTTGACTTGGAGAATCAAGCTTTGAATAAAAAAGACCTAGTTTAAGTCTGTGTTCTAGTACCTACTGACCATGTCACCTTGTACAAATCATTTAACTTCTCAATACCACAGGCAACTTTCTAAGATAATAAACTGCAAAGTACATGGTGGATTTGATGGAGAATTTATTCACCAAGAGTATCCTAGGGTAATGAAATCATAGATCCACTTTTCAAACAAAAACAAATCTGTGAAACATACATTTGAGTTTTCTTGGTATATATTTTAACTATCCCTTTTCTAAAAGTAATTTAAATTTCTTTTATGCCACCAAGATTGAACTTCCTTACCCTTTCTGCCAGATACCAAAATTGAATCTGATATCTTTCTTTGTTAAAAAAAAAAAAAAAAGCAGAATCTTCTGGCTCTTTCCTATATTATCATTATTTTTTCTTTAGATATAGGATATTGATAAATTTAAATTAAAATCCTTAATGGTATCTGTGATTTCTTCTTGGTAACATTTTCTTACATATCTGCATGAGTTTTTTATATATTTAATGAAGATTTAAAATAATTTCTTAATTTCAGAAAAATCACCTGCCAATTTCTTTTTATCTTTCTTCAAAGTTCTAAGACTTTTCTTTTTTAATAAAGGGATGGATAGATGGATAGGATTACATAGGAGTACAGACCATAAAACCATGGTAAATTAGACATGAATTAGAAACTTGTCATAATTCATTAGGAAAATCTCTGTGAGAGGTAGAATCAAGATTTCAAAGCACCTGCCATTAATGTACTTTGTGGAAATCAGATTTGTCCAAATCTTACAGTCAAGGCCACATCTAATTCTGTGTGATAGATATGAACACAATTACACTTGTTTGGTGCTTTTGATGCATAGTAAAATTACAAGAAGTCAATGACTTGAACCTACTGTTATAATTTGTGATGTTAAGTAGAATTACTATGCATGTTTCTTATCTTTTTTTCCTACTCATGACTCTATCCAGATCATTTATTTACAGCATTTAAACATTTCATTCAGTCAACACTTAACAAGCAGGGGCATACAGATCAGTCGTGATAGATTAACACCTTTGGTGGGAGAATTTGTTCATCCATCTTTAGAATCTGTCTGGCAATCAAATCTCACCTCTGCCTCTAAGAAGTTGTATCATACACAGTGGCCATACCCCAATAAATTATATCAGCAGACAGGCTAAACCAATTTGAGGGTAATCAATAAGCTGTAAACCTACCCGTGGGTTAGGAGGATATCTACCCCAAGCATGTGAACACTTCCCCCAGTGGAACAGGTGGATATGAACACTCTTCCAATAGCTATGAAATGGATACTATGGAGTGTTTAGAGCCTGGTCAGCCATTGAAACCAAGGTTATCCAATATATTCCATGCATCTTCAGTCATTTTGACTGTGTTGTCACTGGACTTCAATGAGTAAGGATGATAACTTTGTGCAATTCTGCCTCACTTATATCCAATTCATATACAAGTCAAGACATCATTCCATGATGTTATTGGTCTTCTTTGAAAATAAAGGAGAAACAACAATAAACTGCTATACAGAGAGGAATTTTCTTGATGCTAGGAAGAAATAAAACCCTGCCTTCACAGAGCTTACAAACAGCTGGATAGATTGGACACAAGCACAGACAACTATAAGGTCTGGTAATATGTGGGAAATATATTAAAACGGTATAAAGCACAACACTAACCATGATTCTTGCAAATTGAAGAACACTTCACATAGGATTTAATTTTTAATTTAAGTTTTAGAGGTTGCCCTAATCACCAAGTGACTAGCTTCTTAAACTGCCGTGTCATGGTCATGACCCCATATGAGGTCTCATAATTGAATGTGAAGGTCTCAAAATTATGACTTATTACCAGTAAATGGTTGATTTGTATACCAATTTTATATTCCATATACCTGGGGTCATATAAAAATTTCTCAGGTGAAAAAGAGTCACAAGTGAAAAAAATTTTAGAAGTCCTGATCATGGATAATGTGCTGGACTGGGTTCCTGGTGATATTGGGCAAGATCCTTAACCTGACAATTATAATAGCAAAAGTGTTAATTATAATGATGTTACAATATAGATATGAATTAATTCTTTGTTTCTTTTGATGTGGAAAATGCAAAAGAGCTGATGAACAAATTCAAAAGTCTAAAGTACTCAAATTAGCCATTACACTTGACACTTTGGGAGAATTATTAAGCAGATATTCCCCATTTACCTCACTGGTACTGTCAGAGCACCTCATATTAATAAAGGAACTGTCAAGATATAAATCTCTTTCCCCTTAAGACATAGCTTTTGTCCTTCAGCTTGAAGGCAATCCTCTGTAGAAAAACTCTTTCACCTGCTCTGAAGAACATAATATAAAGGAAATCTCCCTTTGAGAAGCCAAAGCTCAAGTATCAAACACAGGGACTCAGTCTTTTGGGGAATCTTGAATATAATATTGCCCAAAAAGAAATCTCTAATCCTGGAAATATATATACACTTAGGCTTCCTAATTGATGACTTGTTCTCATAAAAGGAAACAGAAAGCTAGAAGATATCCAGGAATTAGAGGCCTAGGGACCCTTTCTCAGGGTTACCTATAAAAGCATAATATATTTGTCTGAATTTCTCCAATAAATCTATATTTTTTGCTCTGAGAGGAAGAGAAGAATGGAAAAACCCCTTTCATCACCTTGTACCCGAGTCTGAAAGTCCAAGGAAAAGCTTTCAGCAATTTGTTTTTTTGTTTGTTTGTTTTTTAACAAATACAAGTAAAAGTATTCTGATAAGAATGAAGAATATGGAAATAAAAACAAAACATTACCATAGGGAACTTATATTTTATTGAGAAAAAAATAGCATATAGATAAATCATTTTTATATGTGCATAAATGTGGTACACACATATATCCACACATATACTTTTAAATCTAACATATAATTCAATTTATATATTCATTATTTATATTTATTTTATGTTTATAAAAATATATTTATGTACCGTGTTTCCCCGATAATAAGACCTATCCCGAAAATAAGCCCTCCCCTTACTGTGTAAGATTCCTCTAAAATAAGCCCTCCCCAAAAAATAAGCCCTATTGAGATTGCTACTGTAGTGAAGGTGATCCCCTGCACTACCCGCTACATTACGGTACCCTCTGTATGCACCGTCCTCTCCCCCTCCCTCCTCCCCCCCCACCATGAAATGCACACTGCGCTCCAAGCTGTATCCAATCAGAGCTGCAGCAGTGAGCGCATCATCCTGTTCTTCCCCAGTGATTTGCTTGCTGGCACCATTGAGAGCAGTGCCGCGGAGGAGAGCTGAGGCAGGACAACATAAAAACCTGGTGTGTAAGCGGGAGTGAGGGGGCATGATGGAGGATAAAAGGGGCATGATGGAGGATAAAAGAAGAACTCAGGGAGTATGATGGAGGATAAAAGAAGAACTCAGCCAGCACTCACCGCGCTAAATTAATGAAGAACTTCCTTGCAGAGAGAAGAATAGATCAAGTAATGATTCCTGCAGGAATAACTGCCTATCTCCAGACCCTTGATATTGCAATAAACAAGCCATTCAAGGACCATTTGCACATGGAAGTCAATGACTACATTGAAAATAGAATGGAAAGAAATCAGCGTGGAAACTTTGTGAAGCCCTGTCTGCAAGAAGTCGTGACTTGGGGGAAGAAGTCATGGGATAAAATGACTGACAGCTGTGTCGCCAAGGCACTACGAGCAGGTTACCTGGACAAGACATGTTCATTTAAAGAGAGCTATATTGCTAGATGTGACAGATTGGGTCCACTTCTTCTGAAGGAAATAGAGGCACAAGACATCCAGGACGGAATTCAGGGTATGGACACTTATGACGATGTTGTTGAAGAAGATGATAAGATCATTATTGAATAAAGGTACTTTTTTTTGTTCACATTTACCTGTTTGTTAAAATTGCTGTCAATGTTCATTAAAATAAGCTTTCCCCTAAAAATAAACCCTCTGGTGTTTTTCTGTCCAAAAAAATAATAAGACGGTGTCTTATTATCGGGGAAACACGGGTAATAATGTTATTTATTTATTTTGAATCTGTACCTGTAATGTCACTAGTATAAGGATTTTTTGGAGAAGAAACTCCTTTTATATTGCTTATCAGCAACTGCTCTGCAACTTAGGGATTTAGAAAGACAAGCTGACTATTAACTCAGTCAGTCAACAACTAGTCAACAAGCATTTATTAAATAACTACTGTGTTCTAGGCACTGAGTCAAGTACAGTGGGCACAAGGAAAAGTAAAAGATTATGTCTACTCTCAAAGGATTTAAAGTTTAAAGGAGGAGACAATATTCAAACAGCTTTATATAAACAAACTATATACCGGATAACTTGCAGATAAACAACAGAGGTAAGACACTAAAAATAAGAGATACCAGGAAGGGATTGGAATAAATTTGATGTGTTTAGACCTATATTTTGAAATGTAAATTTGAAGATGGTTTAGAGAGGAGAGAAATTAGGGCAAGAACAAATTAGAAGGTTATTGTAATAGCCTAGGCAAGAAGTGACAGAGCCCTGAACTAAGGCGGTGGCTATATGAGTAGATAAGGGAAGAGAGGTAAATGATAGTGTAAAGATAGAAATGACAAGGTTAGCAACTGATTGGATATGTCTGGGAGTAGTGGGGGAGAGAAAAAATCCATGGATAGCTCTGGATGTAAATGGAATTACAAAAATTCAAGAATATCAAGGGAATTAATAGAAAAAAAAAATAGAGAATGGTAGCTTAGCAGCACCAGATCTAAAACTATATTATAAAGCAGCAGTAATCAAAACCATTTGATATTGGCTAAGAAATAGAGTGGTAAATCAGTGGAATAGGTCAAATACACATAATAATAATCTAAGCCTATAGTAATCAAGTATTTGATAAACCTCTAAACACCAGTTTCTGAGATAAGAACTCGCTATTTAACAAAAATTATTTTGGAAACTGGAAAATAATATGTCAGAACCTCAGCATAAACCTACATCTTACACCTCATACCAAAATAAGATCAAAATAGATATATGATTTAGGCATAAAGCATTGCCACAAGAAAATTAGAAGAGCAAGGGATAATCTACCTATCAGATTTTTGGAGACGGGAGAAATTTGTGACCAAAGAAGAACATTATGAAAGGCAAAATGGACAATTTTAATTAAATTAAAAAAGGTTTTACACAAACAAAACCATCAGAAAAAAAGATTAAAAGAGAAGTACAAAGCTGGGGGAAAATTTTATAGACAATGTTTCTAATAAAGTTCTCATTTCTAAAAAAAAAAAAATAAAGAACTGTGGCAAATTTATAATTCAAGTAATTTCCCAATTAATAAATGGTCAAAGAATATAAACAGACAATTTTCAGATGATGAAATTAAAGCCATCTATAATCATATGAAAAAAATACTCTAAATCACTATTGATTAAAGAAATGCAAATTAAAACAACTCTGAGGTACCACCTCACACCTCTCAGATTGGCTAAAATGACAGGAAAAGATAATGATAAAAGTTGGAAGGGATGTGAGGAAACTGAGACACTAATGCATGTTGTTGGAGTTATGAAGTCATCCAACCAGTCTGGAGAGCAACCTGTAACTATGCCCAAAGGGTCATAAAACTGTGCAAACGCTTTGACCCAGCAGTGCTACTACTTGGTTTGTATCCCAAGGAAATCATAAAGGAGGGAAAAGCAAAAATGTTTGTAGCAGCAATTTTTGTGGTAGCAAATAATTAGAAAATGAGTAGATGTTTATCAATTAGGGATGGGCTGAATAAGTTGTGGTATGTGAAGATAATGGAATATTGTTGCTGTATAACAAATGGAACAAGCTGATTCTGGAAAGGCCTGGAAAGATTTACATGAACTGATGCTGAGCAAAACAAGCAGAACCAGGAATACATTGTACACTGTAATGACCGCGTATTTAAAATCAGCCTGAGTCAGGAATTCAGGTTAAGGGAAAAATCTTCAATCTTTATTGGAGTGAAGATTGCAATAGCAATATGGGAAAGAAGGATTGTGATAGCAATATGGGCAGCTGCGACAGGAAGCCAGCTAACAGAGAGAGATCTGAGCTGAAAAGCCGTCGCAATCCCAATGCAAGCAGTCTCTCCTTCCACTTCCCTTTCCACTCCCCTGCCTCCATCCACCAAAATCGTCATTTCCTATACAACACATCAGGACTTGCACAAAGAATGGGCAGGGGCCATTCTTTCTCCAAGCTTATATATTAATAGAGTATGGTCCAATTACTATTTAGCCTCATGTGCTTGGGACCTCAGTGCATTAACTCAAGCCTCAGCCCATTACAGTATACAATAACAACAAGAATGTGCAATGATCAAATATGAAAGACTTGGATATTCTCACTAGTTCAGTGATCCAAGGCAATCGCAATAGACTTTGGATAAAAAATGCCATCTACATACAGAAGAACTATGGATACTGAATGTAAATCAACATATGCTATATATTTACTTCTTTTTTGTTTTTTTTTTTCTCCCATGGTTTTCCCTTTTGCTCTTATTAATCTCTCCCAACATGATTCATAAAGCAATAAATAAACCCCAGAAAAAAAGATGACTATGGAATTAGTCTAAGTAAAATGCCTAAGTTAAAAGGGCCTAGACTGGGGTCATAACCATGAGGAATGGAAAAAAGAGGATGTGTGAGGGCTGTATTGAGGATAGAACATATGTGTAAGAATTTGATTATTTACACACACACACACACACATATATATATATATATATATGTATATACACACATATATACATCAATGGAGGAGAATAGTCAAAGATGATGGCAAGGTCTCTAGCCCGGATGTCCAGGAGAATAGTGGTCCCATTAAAGTAGAAAGGAGGAATTAGATGTAGTTTGAGGGAAGTGGGGGAACAGAGTTTAATTTGAAACATTGAGATTGAGAAATACATAGAGCAAAATTTAACAGAATATCCAGAAGGCTATAAGTGAGGCAGGAGTAGACTTTTGAGCAAGGTGGAAGCCAACGACCATAGATTTAAAAATCATTTAATTAGAATAGTCAGCGTGGAATAATTGGGTAGAGAGCTACTCTTGGTTCTAGCAAGGTCAAGGTTCAAACCTCATCTCTGACACATTCTGGCTGTAGACTCTTAGGCAAGTCACCTGTACTCTCAAAACTCTACAACTCTCAGAGATTATAAGTAACATGCCAACTTGAGTGATATATGAATGAAATCACATATTCAACTCGAGTCTATCCCTGCATGGAAGAATAATCAGCATGCATGAGATCATCAAGGGCAAGAAAGTAAAAAGTCCCTATAGAGTCACTTTGTAAAGATCAAGAATGAAAACTGGAAGGACAATTAATTCGGTTTCATATTTCTTGCTCTAAAACAGATTGTTTTAGCATTCTGATGTCACTGGACATAAGATTCACCTCAGAGGGAATTTACTTGTTTAAGAAAGGTAAAGGTTTTATATAGTTAAGATTTCTAGTTACTATTACCCATCTAGAAAAGAGAAGCAAGGTTATTTTATAATAGTTTTAGAAGTTGCATAAAAGTCATTCTATTTGCCTAATTGCCGAGAAGAATGTGCAAAAATGTTAACACACTGCACTGATCCCTGCACTTTGCATCACTTTGTTTTATTTTTTTGTTTTTCTTTAGAGCTATAAGATGAGGGTAATTTATTCATCATACATTCTGTCTGATAGGACCCTTGTTACTACCCAACCCACAGGCAGAGACTCTTACTTATTAACAAGCTAATTCAGAGCTATTCACCATCATGTGAAGTGAAGGATTTGGTCAACAGAATGGATTAGAAACTCTCTGTAACCTTTATTGCTTTTTTTTTTTTTTTAACCTAAAAGGCACAATTTTGTGTCTCAAGCTGCAAATATTCTGACATGGTTCTGATCCTAAGTACTGTGTTTTATAGGATGCTCAAGGTAACACCATTCAAGGGATATTTTTTTTTCCTCCCTCCCTTTCTATCACTTGAGTATGTCCTTCACACAAATGCAAGGACTTTAAAAGTGATTTTTTAGGTTTTCAATCTTTCTCCATCAGCTGCTTAGTGCCTGAGGCTAATCTAAGTGTGATATATGGTAAATATTTTCCCTTGCAGGAAAAGTGCTTAAAGCTATTTCTATGCATTGATTGAGCACATTAGGCTAATATTTATCCATTTGAAACCTGGAGATTTAGCCCTACATCACTTCCTAGCTATGCACCGATTATAAAAAGTAATTATACATAAGAATATCAAAGAATATTAAATCTCTGATGCAGGAACTATCATAAATGGTTTAATGGTGATTAAATCTGGGAAAGCCAGAGTTGTTCCTAATACTCCTTAATTTAAAAAGGCACATAGCTTTCTGAGCATTATAAATAAATCAAACAGAGTCTAGGATGAATTCATACCATGACATTCTGATTCTAGGAGATAGGGAATCCAAAGTTCCTCTTGCCAATAGTTGTTATAGTCTGGTCACACAGACTCATCATTTAGAATTCTGCTTTTTAAAATTGTGATAGAAAAACAGTTTTCACCAAGCATGCCAAATTTCTTGTATGTATCCAAAATAAATTTTAAAGTATCACCTTGCTAGCAAAAAGTGAACAGATGTGCCTAGATCCCCTATTTTCATATCTGCTTTTTTTTGTATGCAAATAGAACCTATCCAAACCAATCCTTCTTGAATTTTCTCTTTTGTCTCAAAAAAAAAAAAAAAAAAAAACAACCTACCATCATCCAAGAGCAAATATGAAACTTACAAGTGCTTCTCTTCTCTGCACAAAATGAAAAGATTCTGTTTGTTTCTAATAATCAAAATAGAATAAAAGAAAAAAAATTCTCCAAGATTTATGTATGTCTTCCATCATAGTGGCATTGTTCCTTTGAAACTGTTTCTATTTTAGACAACTTTGTAAATGGTTTCCAAGAATCATTAGTACTGACAAAACTTGTTTTAACTTTCATCATATGAAGCAGAAACACCTGCATTTAATTGATCCCAACTTCTTGCCTCCTTTCTTGCCTTCTTCATTTGTTCTTCCAAGTCAGGGGGATAAGAGAACACAGGCATTTGATTTAGAAATCACCATCTGCCTTCAGGGGCAATTGTTGGACTAAATGGTTTTACTTTACCTGTTATTATATGGGAAAATTCTCTAGAGAAAGAAGGATCCAGAAGAAGGGAATACAGAATCAACAGATAATATAAATCCTAATAAGAATCCAAATTCAGAACTTACCTCCAAAAATGTCATTTCCATACAATAAAATTTAAAGTGACTTAAAGGAAATGTGAGGGTCCATAAATTGTTTTTATGCCATTTCACTATTTTCATTAATCTAGCTTAATTTTTTTTTAGCATGGAATGGGACAGAACTAGGTTTTATATTTAATTTAAAATTATAGGCAATATAATATGTATCAACCCAGTCATAATATAATGGCAAGAGAGTGAGCCTCAGAATCAGAGACATGGATTCAAGTTCCACCACTCATTCCAGTTCACAAGCTCTGTGACTCAGGACAAATTATTTAATTTCTCATTGCCTCACGCAACTTTCTAAGATTCTAAGATGCGGGAGTACCTATCATTCTTCTTTGGTAATGCAATATTCTTTACTCAGCTCTGAAATCATGAGCCTGGACTGAAAGCAAAGAAAAACAGAAGAATTAGAAAATGACAATTTAGGACCTACATGTTCCAGGAATTATGTTGAGTGATTTGCAAATCTCATTTGAGCCTCATACCAATCCTGTGATGGAGGTACTGTTATGATTCCTATTTTACAAATTGAGATAGGCATTGAGTGAATTGCTCAGGGGCTTCTTCCTCCAAAATTCTTTCTAGGAATATTGTTCCAGTATCTGAAGATATTGTTGTCCATTTTTGATGAGAGTACTTCGTAAAACTTAACATTTTAGAATTCCAAAAGGACATTTCTGGAAAGTACAGCTTTTACATATCTCATCTTTTTAATAGATTCCAGTCATCCATTAAAAGTGGCACATCTTCATGTTGGGTTTACCAGGAGAATTCTGTCCCATCCTTATCTCAAGAGACAGATGTGTTTGTATCATTTTGTGTGTGAACATAGAGAATGCTTTTGTTGCTTCATTCCCTTTCTTTTTTATTCATATTATTATTGTTTAGTTGTGACCAATTCTTCATGACATCATTTGGGTTTTTCATGCAAAAATATTAGAATGGCTTGCTATTATCTTCTCTAGTTCATTTAACAAAAGAGGAAACTGAGATAAACAGGATTGAGTGATTTGCCTAGGTTCTCACAACTAGTAAGTATTTGAAGCCAGATTGTAACTCAAGAAGAGTCATCCTAATTTCAGACCCAGCACTCTATCCACTATGCCACATAGCTGCTCATTGAAACACACTATTTCATGTCTTAGTTAAATACTTTTGTATTGTATTTCTTTTAGATAGTCTGGAAAAAGCAACAATCTCTTGCATGGAGGTTTGGACCATGAATTTCATGATTAACTATTCCTTTATATTCCCCCTCAATACAGCAAGGAATCTTATATAGGTTATACATGTACAATGACTGATTACTTCTAAATATCACAGTGAATCTGGGTTATAATGAGGAATGAAATATCTTCATCATCCTCATTTTTGTTGTTTCCATGCTAGGAACAGAACTAGGTATTCAAATAACTTTGTAGTTTAGTAACCTGAAGTTTTACTTTTAGTTTCTCATCTGTATTCATTATAATAAAAATGTTTTCTATTTAATTTTAATATTTGTACAAATTGAATGAATGATTAAAGATGATATGCAGAAATTAACCATGTTAGTTGACTATGTAATCAGAAAGATCTAATTTCAAATCCTCCCTCAGTCACTAGCTGACACTTTGGACAAATCTCTTATCCCATCCTTATCTCAGTTTCTTCATCTGTATAGAGAAGGTTGAAATTAATAGTCTTTAAGGTCTCTTTCAGTTCTAATTCTGTAATCCAATTATTATATCATAGCATTCAACAATTTTATTTCAAAGAAAAGACTTTAAAGATGGAAGGAATCTAGGAAAGTATCTATAGTTAATAAGATCCTTTCGTTTTATTTTTTAAATGTTTTGCTGCTGTTTTCTTTTCTTTCTTTCTTTCTTTCTTTCTTTCTTTCTTTCTTTCTTTCTTTCTTTCTTTCTTTCTTTCTTTCTTTCTTTCTTTCTTTCTTTCTTTCTTTCTTTCTTTCTTTCTTTCTTTCTTTCTTTCTTTTTTTTTTTTTAAACATTCCTAGCATTGCCATTGCCCTCTAAGCACTACTCCACAAAGAACCCTCCATGGTAACATCCCCTTTCTTTTCCAGTCAGGCATCTGAAGCTCAAAGGTAAAATAAACAATCCAAGGTTGCACAGCTGGCTAAAGGAAAAAACAGAAACTAATTGTCTGGACTCAGTTCTTGGCTCAAATCTTGCTTTTGAAACTTGCTACCTATATAAACATGACTAGTTACTTTACTTTACTAATCCTCAATTTCCTCTGTAAAATGAAAGGTTTGAAGTAAATGGATCTTGAGTTTTCTTTCTGGCTCTGTTTCTATGATTATATGATTTTACAATTCTGTCTCATTTGCAATAATAACTATATTAATTTTACTTTGGTTGGAGCTAGTTTCCCTTTACAGAGACAAGGAGACTGCCCTTGAGACTTAATTGGTCTAGAAGATTAGAGTTCAAAAGAAAAAAATCCCAAACTGGAATCTCTCTTACAGATACTTAGAATAATTCCCATTTCCCTGCCTGGACTCCTTTCTGATTTATGGTAAATATGGAAGTGAAAAAGAATTGCATTTATTCTTATCAACAATGAAATGTATCCTCTCATTTGGCTTACACTAAGTAAAATTTGGTTGTTTATTTAATTATATCATATGGTTCTAGTACTCCATTGTTTTTCAAATCTGACCTAGAATCACTGCACAGACATATTAACCCTGGCCCAGGCCCAGAATTTTAGGCCTCTAAACCCAAGACCCTTCCCACTATAACTGACCCTCAGGGATGGTCTGTGCTATCATGGTGAGTTTAGCGAATTACTTAGTTTCAGTCCCCAGGCATTTATCAATATAGACAATACTGCCTTATGCAGAGAGCTTCTGACAATGCCTGCAGGGGTGTGAAAAGTCCAATAATTCTAAAAAACTGACCTTTTTCTTTCAGAATTATTATATAAGTTAAAATGCTCATTCTAAAATGAAGTTGTCTCTGTTGAGACTAATCATTATAAAATAAAAATGTTTGCAGGGGAAAGATCTGACAAGCAGGGACCTCACACAACCAGTTGATTAAAAAGACTATAAAGACAATAACTCTTAGGACAACCTGGAGGGATGGGGATACCGATTCCCTTTTTTTGTGGGCAATTTAATTCTCTCTCTGATGTAGCTGAACATCAAGGAGAAGCCTGTACATATAGAGATTTCACATATGGGATTGCTATGAGGATGAATTAAATAGAAAACAAAAAAAAAGAACAAAAAAAACCAGGGAACACTATATTAAATTTTTCTTTGACTGAGACCAGATTATCTCCATAGTCTTTGTACTGAAAGAAATAAAATCTGAAGGCAATAAGTTCCCAGTTTCCCTTGGTGATGTCAGCCTAGCTACACAAGTTAGTCTGTGAATGAATTGACAATAATATGTAAAATTGCTTTGAAGAGCAGAAGTTGAAGCTTTAGGTTTTCTTCCTTCTTGGTATCATGGATGTCACCAACAGGATAGCAAAAAAAGAGCATGGTGCTGTGCAAGAGGATATTTGGACTTTAAAGATTGCAGTTAATGTTTCATTTTTCTTTTATTATCTCATAAAAAGACCATCGACTAATTTGTTAGAACAAACCCAAGTTCCAAACTTTCCAGGAAGCCTTTTCAGATCCCCCTCAATTCTAGTACCTTTTCTTTTTTGATTATTTCCAATTTATACTGTCTATATCTTGTTTGTGTGTAGTTGTTTTCATGATGTCTTCCCTATTAGAATGCAAACTTGAGAACAGGGACTATGTTTGCCATTTTTTTGTATTTCTAGCGCTTAATACAGTGCCTGTTGCATAGTAGTGGTTGAGATAATTAACCATCCCATTTAACTCTACAGATACCCTACCTGCCCCTCAGAAAGCTTAGAAAGCCATTTTCCTGTGCTTTGCAGGTATTGGTGGAAGGGATACCAATACATTTAAAATTCAGAGTTTTGTAGGTTCTGTATTTGTGATTGTGAATTATTGTTTCTCCAGAATACTACATCCAATCCTTGGTCTATAACTTTAATTTGTCACCAAATTCATAAAACACTCTCAAATATGGGACAACAGACAGCAAACAGAGGAGAATGGGAATGGTGAATGTTGAGGTAAGCCTTAAATGGTATGCCCAAGAAAGCAAAACTTAATGAGAGGGCAGCAAGGCTGATCTGTTGTTTAGGCATCACAAAGAGATTGGAGAAATGAGAGAGAAACTAAATTGAAAGGAAATACCAGTAGACACTCCATTCACAGAATAATTCTAGGACGTTATATAACCATATTTATGTGAATTTCTGATTTTATTTATAACCTCATTGATTTTTTATTTATTTTTATTTTTTGAAGCACAGTACTTGGTATTTCAGAAACATTATCATTAAATATACGTATTGCCCATGTAAGAGGCTATTTTGTCTAAATGTGTATCTCTGGAATCGTGCCCACACCTTAACAAGAGTAATTTTGATTCCTTTTTAGAAAGGAGCAAGAGAAGGGGCCATGAGGTTCCTATACTCTTCTCCTTTGAGAAGAGATATTGAATTAGAATTATATTTGTCTGCCCCACTAAATATTGCTAGTCTAAGCATAATTTTAAAAGTTCAATCCCCTTTCTTGGTCATCCCAAAATGGGGCAGAGTGCTCACTTTGGCATCAATATAATAAAATGGGGCAGAGTACCCTAAGTTTATGTCAACTTGTCTCTTTCATACTGTCAGTTATACAAAAGCCCATCATACATAGTGAATCATAAGTAAACTAACATTTCCAAGCTCATATCAAACAGAAATTGGAGAAGTGATACAGGTTAAAATATATCATAACATTCACAAACTAAATGAGCTATCTTATTAGAAGCAAAATATCTCAGTTCAACCTAGAGAGAATCTAATCTCACCCAAGGGGAAATTCCCCAGAGCCTCTAGGGAGGCAAATTGGAAATCAGGGACATAGTGAAGTAAAAAATCCTTTACATATTCACATCTCAAAAGTTGTTGGGTTTTTTTTCCTCTCCAAAGACAATTTGGGACAATGTGTGTGCCCTTTTCCAAAAATTAATAATGTTTCTATTTCACAAGCTTTCCTACCAACTCTACCCCTTCACACAGGCACAAAGTATTGAATCATTATCCTTTCTATAAATTAGAAGAGCTTATACAATATAGTTGAGACTTATAAACCTAATTGCATTAGTTATATTTATTAAAAATACTTGTTAATTGATATGCAATCTAATATGCAATTCATTTGCATCTCACCATTCCATTCACCTCTTGACTATAAGCTACTACTATTAGTTCAGCACAGGAGTTCTTCCCAATATCTGAGAGTCTTCTTTGATTTCCCTTGATATCAAAAAGAAAAAGGATACCAATGGATACATTAAACACACACACACACACACACACACACACACACACACATACACACACACACACCCCTTAATAAAGGTTGAAAGGAGTTTCCAGTAATAGTTAGTTTTATATAGTGCTTTTAATGTTTTCAAAATACTCTATAAATATTAGCTCATTTTATCTTCACTTAATCTTGGGAAGTGGGTGCTATTATCAGCCTCATTTTGTAAATAAGAAAATTAAGATTAATACAGATTAAATGACTCATCTAGAGTCACACAGTAAAAACAGTGTTTCCTTGTCATGTCCAGGATAAAATATAAAATCCTGTGTTTGGCAATTGAAGTCCTTCATAATCTTACCCCCACTTCTATTTCTTTCCAGGTTTCTTATACCTTACTCCATACTCCATGCTCTTCAGTCCAATGGCTGAACTGGTTTCCTGGTTACTCCATGAACAAGGCTCTCCATATTTGTGCTTTGGGAATTTTCTTTGGCTCTTGCCCATGCTTAGAATGCTCCCTCACCTCATCCATGCTGCTTGGTTTTCTGCACATCCAAACTAAAAGCCCACTTTCTACAGGAAGTCCTTTCTTATCTCTCAGTTCTTGGCCCTTCTCTCCATCAGTTATTTTCTATTTATTCTGTACTGAGTTTGCTTGTACATATTTGTTAGCTTTTTGTCTTCTCTGTTAGATTGTGAACTTCTTGAGAGCAGACTTTTTACTTTTCTTTACATCCTCCGGGTTTAGCACAATGCCATAAGTGTTTTATGGAGTAAACTATCACAATTAATCAAATATCTAAGGATGAATTGAACTCTATTTGATTCTAAATCCAGCCCAATATCCGTCATGCCATCTCACTCCCTCTGTTATGTTGAATTAGAGGAAACATGAAAAAGCAGAAGGTAGTTTCTTTATGCACTGATTTATTTAAGTAGGCATTGGGGAAAATTACAGGGTCACTGTCAATAACATCACACAGAATTCAGTTCAAAAAACCAAAGAAAACCTAATGGTTTTTAAGTTCAAGATAGATATCCATGGAGCAGCAAGGTAGCAAATAGAAATATAGGCCTGGAGTCAGGAAAATTCATCTTCATAGTTCATATGGGGCCTCAGACACTAGTTATGAGACAGCCCTCGCATAGCTATGAGTTGAGTTGCTATTGTTCAGTCATTTTGGGGTCATGTCCGATCCAACTCTTTGTGATCCAATTCCGAGTCTTAATGGCCCAATCTGTAGTCTTTATTCCTGGGCAAGTCACTTAACCTTCCAGTATCTTTGCCAAGAAAACTCCAACTGGAGTCATAAAGAGTCAGACATGACTTAACAATAACTGAACAACAACAGAAATCTACGTTATTTTGTTAAATTTACTTGTTTTTCTATTATTAATGTTTTAATCGATTTTTCAATGCAGTATTTTTATTCAAACCTCACTTCTCGTTTTATTAATAAAACTCACTGAAATTATTTTAACAGCATTTATGCTATTAAGTTTGAGCACCAGCAATGTATTAAACTTTACAAATGCATTATATGACATATATAATTCCTATCCAGAGGGTTTACAATTTGAATTCCATAGACAGAAAGAACATGAACACAGAAAAAGATGGGAAGTAATAGCAAAAGAGAAAGATGGATATTACATACCATATTACCTGTGATCTTTTGCCAAGCGGTGCTATTATACTTACAGCCATTAGGGTAAACTAAAAAGCTAACAAAATGCTCCAGGGCTCCAGTAAAAGAGAAATAACCATCACTTGCTTGTATCAAGTTTTTAAGCAGAGATGTTTACATCTCAAAAATTTATTCCAAAATGTTCACATCCTCAAACATCAACTTTTCATACTGAATCATAGATAGCCAATAATTTACCACCTCACTTTCTGGAATTTGTGTAATTGGGTTTTAGTCTGGAAAGTAATAACCGGTCACAGATGATCATGTATGTTCAAGTAAAAATGTAATGATAATGGATTTTTTTTATCCTTTTGCCTCTGAAAAGTGACTTAGTATTTTTGGAAGCTACAAGATGCTTTTTGGTTTTCTGAGTACACAGTTATTGCCTTTCTAAAGTTTGAGATATTGTGATATAGTGGAAGAAACATTGGGCTTGAATCAGAATCTTTGGATACCAGATATGTGATTGCACGCAAGTCGGTTTCTTCATCTATGGTGATAGGTTTTAAGAAACGTGGGGCAAAGCCTTATAACTAAATTTCTCTGGCCATAGAATTTGTAGAAGAATAGATAAATCATATCAGAAAGCTCATTTATTCAAGAAGGATGTGAAAAGACATGAGAAAATCTTTGATCTACCTCCTTGCAACCCACAAGATCCCCATCTCTGTTTACACTGTGAAAATTAGACTGCACAGATAAATGCTCCCAGCAGGTCAGTTCTATTCAGACACTAAATTTATGTGGGTCTTATATTTAAAGGATGGGAGCTGAAGTTTCTTGTAAATGCAGCCAAAAATTAAAATAAACTGGGAGGAAAGTAGATGAACTTTGATTAAAGAATGGAGACAATTTAGATATATAAATGTAAAGGCAGAGTATTACACTACGAGAAATAATGAAAGCTACTCTACCAGGACTGGAAACAGTCCTATGGGGAGAGGAATAGTGAGTAAATCTTGGAACCCTGAAGTCCTGGGTTTAAATGCTGTCTCTGACACACATTACATATATAATCACTGGCAAATTATCTGGGATTTTTTGGTGCCCCATGCAACTCTCAAGGAGTTTAAGTTCTTGACCACAGAACTACCATGCAATGGGAGAGGGTGTTTTTACAGTAATATAAGTACAAAAGGGAGAGGGAGAGATGAAAAGACATTTTTATAACATGAAAAAAAAATCAAAGAAATATGAGAATTGAAGAAAACATTGTAAGAAAGAATATTGTTTGTGAAGAGGGTCTGGTCCTAAATCCTATTTCTCTCATTTACTACTTTTATCCTTTGTTCAGGTCAACTCACTGTCTAGCCTCAGGTCTTGTTTTTTTGTTTTGTTTTGTTTTTTTAATCTATAAAATGTTTCTAATGTCCTTGTCAGCAATAAATATGTTCTCTTTTCTTTTTTTGAGATCTCTGGCCTAGCTAGCCATGAGATAACTTGTTCTTTAGTCATTTATCTAACTCCTCATGACCAAATAGAGGTTTTCTTGGCAAAGATCCTGGAATGACTTGCCATGAGACCTGGTTTCAAATTCTACCTTTGATATAAGCTATCTATAAGGCCTGGAGAGACATACATGAACTGATGCTGAGTGAAATGAGCAGGCCAGGAAATCATTACATACTTCAACAACAATGCTATATGATGATTAGTTCTGATGGAAATGGCCCTTGTCAACAATGAGATGAACCAAATCAGTTCCAATAGATCAGTAATGAACTGAACCAGCTACACCCAGCGAAAGAACTCTGGGAGATGATTATGAACCACTACATAGAATTCCCAATCCCTCTATTTTTGTCCACCTGCATTTTTGATTTCCTTCACAGGCTAATTGTACACTATTTCAGAGTCTGATTCTTTTTCTACAGCAAAATAACTGTTTGGATATGTATACATATATTGTATTTAACTTATACTTTAATATATTTAACATATTCCTGCCATCTGGGGGAAGGGGTGGGGGGATGGAGGGGAAAAGTTGGAACAAAAGGTTTTGCAATTGTCAATGCTGAAAAATTACCCATGCATATATCTTGTAAATAAAAAACTATTTTAAAAAAAAGATATGTTATCTATATGACTCAGGCAAGACACTTAACTTCTTGATATCGTAGGTCACTCTCTGAAAGTACAATTTGTAGGGAAAGTATTAACCTGAATTGGTGGAGGGAATTTCGTCACCTAGGAATTCCTTATATAAAATCATGAGTCCATTCCTAATCCACTTCTTTCTGATCCCCTGATTTCTATGAATCATAATTAGATTCAGGAAAACATACATAATGTCTTCCATGATATAAAGGAAAAGAACTCCAATTATCCCCAAAAACAGATAAGGAATGTACTTTAGGAAAAGTGGAAGACTATGGATGAAGAATATTGTATTTACTATTAGATATCTTTGCTATGTAGGTTGGTTTTGCTCAGTGGTTTTTTCTTTGTTAGAAGTATAGGCTCACTAAGTTATAGAATGGGGTATATATCTGGAAATTACTGCGATGTTGCAAAAAGTTTATCAATTTTACATAGATCAGATTGCTTCAGCAAACTATAGAATTTCCTTTGGAATTAGCTGCATTTACCAGTTATTGTACCTATTTTTATTTGCAATGATGTGAGTGAAAGGGGTTTTACCTAATTATCACATATCAATCAAATGGAAAATGAGAGGAAGACACAGAAACAGATCTTTAAAATATATATGTGTGTGTATGTATATGTGTATGAATGCATATGTATATATAACAAATTCAACAAAAAAATCAAATAACCTTCATTTTCCACCTGGAAATGGAAACTGGCTTGAGAAGTGAGTGAGTCACACACCAGGTTAGTGGTGGTAGGGCAAGGCCTATAAAAACATAAGTTTCCCTGCTCTCAGGTCAGTGTTGTCTCCCCAGCCCTCCCCACTTCCCAAGAGAGTTTAGGGTCATCAAGAATCGTGTAAGATATGAGACATTGTCATCATTATTACTATAATTTTAAAAATTACTTTTACCACAAGTAAGAATACATGAAAATAGGATTATCAGAGGTCATCAATTTTTGGAGAAAAGAAATTGTATGACTGATTCAGGATAATGGCCATAGCATAGTATTTAGCTAGCATAAATAATAATCCACTTATCAAAAAAGAATTTATTTTAATGATGGTCTTTCTTCAGCTTTCCAGTTTTATTTGATCCTAGGACCTTAAAATTGAGCTAGCATCCAAAAATAGGAAAGTGACATTAGATTTTACTTGTTTATCAAATTTTAATTCAAAAGGCTCTTGCTTTAGAGACAGCAATGTCAAATTACAAGGAAAGCAATGGAGGCATTTAACAAATGGCTTCATTTGAATTTAATATCTGCCTGCTGACTTTTCAGGAAACCAATGATACTTTTACATTTATTCCCTAAAAGGAGATTGTGGTGATTGTTTTTCATTTGTGACTTCATGACATCATTTGGGATTTTCATGGCAAAAACACTGGAATGGTTTGTCATTTTCTTCTATAGTTCATTTTTCAGATGAGGAAACTGAGGCAAACGGAGTATAGTGACTTACCCAAGACTACACAGCTCTTAAGTGTCTAAAGCTGGATTTGAACTAAGGAAAATGAATCTTCCTGAATCCAAGCCCAGCCCTCTATTGACGCTGTTACCTAGCAGCCCAGCCAGACAGCAATGCTTAGTTCTTCCTAATTGCTTCACAGGAATATAGGAGTTTTCTTTGTTCTTCCTGAGGTTTCTGTTCAACCTCAGGATGAAGTCAGCATGTCTACTTCTACTTTATTTATTTATTTTTTTTCTAATCACTTTCTCTTAGCAAATGAGGCATTACTACCAGTAGCTTAGACAGCAATATATGTTCATTTCCCAAGAACTTCTGATGTCTAGTAATAGAATTTAGCTTGTATAATTTTTTTCTCACTCAACTCATAATTATCTGAATAGAGATTCAGTTTAAGTAACATACAGCCCTTTGGTTCTGAAAAGGAATTTTTTTTTTGGTCACTAATGATGCTTTAAAATCTATGAAGTGCTTCAAGGTAATATAGTTCATGTTTCTAAAGGAATATTCCTTTGGCCTAAAACGTTGATCTTCTAAAATAATTCAAATTTTGTTCCTATGACACTTTATTTGTCAGATAATTTCACTTTTTAAAAAAAGACCACAGGAATGTGAAAATCTTCTTGTGTAGTTAAACTACTGGTTATATCTACATCATTAATATATAGACTATTTCAATATATTGGCCTTTTTTTCCTCTCATGAAATACATGGAAAGAAATTATTTGCAGTCAAAATTGTAAGATATTAAGCTAAGTACAGGTTATAATGCTATGTCTACTTTTGATTCAGTTTCATATCAATATCATGTAATATATATTTCCCTAAAACCAGTTGAGAAGAGAATATTCATGGTCTGTGAATATTGCTTTTATTGATTGTGTCAAGTAGGTTACTTCCCATATTTATGAGGTGACTAATAAACTTTTTTTTTTAATAGTTAAATTGGTGAAAAGCATTCTCATTTCAATCTCATTAACTGTGGAACATGTGCTGCACTAAAGAAGAATAAAGGAACTTAATTTTGTTGTAGCTATTGGAAGTGAAATGTGTAGCTTCACCTGTGTTTGTATTTATGCAAACCACAATGGCCCCAGAGTCTTTGGGCACTCTTGGTAGAAAATGTTCAAGCAGTGGCTGGATGGTCACACAGAACTGTTGAAGAATTGATCCATGATATAGGAAGATGTTTGATAAATGAAAGAGACTAGAGGTCTCTCTCAGTATTGAGTGTCTAATTCTGCTTAACACTAAGGTGCTATTTTTCCTTCACTTAATAGCATTTTTTTTCTATTATATGTAAAGATTGCTTTCAATATGCATTTTTTGGTAAGATTTTGAGTGCCAAATATTTTTCTCCCCTCCTTTCTTATCTCCCTATTTCACAAGACAGGAATTAATTTGATATAGGTTATACATGTACAATCATTTTAAGCATATTTCCATATTATTTATGTTGAAAAGGAAAAATCAGAACCAAAAGAAAAAGCCATGATAAGGAAAAAACAAAAAATAAAAAAAGGTGAAAATAGCATGCTTTGATCTGAATTCCATCCTCCATAATTCTTCTTTGGACATGAATGGTAAGATGTTGTTATTTAATCATTATGGATTGCACTTTTGTTTCTCAATTTCTTTAGGATCTGAATAGACTACATCACTTCTCAAATGGGATACCTACTTTGGTTGGTTTTTTGGAAAGTAATTAAGTATTTTAATATCCAATATATTTCTTATTAGGCCACTAATTATTATTATTATTGTATAGGAAACAATAAACAGTTCAATTTAATTTTTTTTTTAACGATTTAAGGAGAGAAAGTGCTTTCAATAGCAATTTAAAAAACAAAGTGTACCACTAAGATAGCTAGATGGCCTAAGATATTTAGGTGGCCCAGTAGATCGACTGCTGCATTTGAAGTCTTCCTGAGTTCAGATATGGCAGCATAGTAGCCATGTGACTCTTGGGAAGGTGCTTGACCTCTGCTACCTCAGTTTCCTCATCTGTAAAAAGAGAATGATAATAATAATAGCATTTATCTCATAGAAATATTGTGATAAGCAAAAATTATTTGAAAAGAGATTGACAAATATTAAATCACCATATAAATAGTAGCTATTGTTATTACTGTTGCAGATAAGAGTTATTTGTAATTCTCATCTTTAAATATAGTAAATGAATGGTTTTTTTAAAATTTCTGTTCCAAAATCTCTCTCAACCCATTGAGAAGGCAAGAAATACACTACTTATTATACATATGAAGTCTTATGAGTATTTTCAATAATGATTTTAGTTCTACTTGTTAATTTGTTGTCATTTAAGATAATTAAATGGTGAAACACCAGGGATTTGGTTATATATGTACAATCCAGCTCAGTTCCCACACATTCTTATGCAGTGAAATAGCTTTCAAGTTCAAAATGGGAGTGGTAGAACATAAGAATTGTCTCCACAAGAAAAATCTAGTAGGAATTTATATACATGGGGAAGGAGTGGGGTGTGGTATTTTAAGAAGCAGAGCTTGGGAAAAACTATTCACAAAGGTAGAAGTGAGGAGAGGAGAAATGTGGTAGAGTAGGAAAAGAACTGGAATGAGAGTAGAGATCTAAGTTGTAGTGCCTGCTCAGTTATTTTCCCTCAGGGAAAATATTTAACCTTGAGGAGCCCAAGAAAACAGAAGTCATTACAAAGGAAATCCTGAAAAGGAGGGTGATGGGGTGGAGAAATAAAGAGTAAGAGGAAAGGTAGCTAAAAGATACAAATAAAGATGGGGCAGCTTAATGGAGCAGTGGATAGAGAGGACATCAAGCCTGGAGTCAAAAAGCCCTGGGTTCAAATGTGACCTCAGAAACTTACTAGTTATGTGACCCTTGGCAAGTCAATTTAACCTTGTTTACCTTACTTTCCCTATCTGTAAAAATAAACAGAAGAATGTGGCAGATCACTCTACTACCTCTGCTAAGAAAACTCAAACTGGGTCATGAGGAACTAAACAACAATATATATATATATATATATATATATATATATATATATATATATATATGTGTGTGTGTGTATGTGTATGTGTATGTGTGTATGTGTATGTGTATATGTATATGTATATATGTATATGTATATGTATATATATATTTTTTTAAAAGACAAAAATGCAGTTTTGAATTCCTTGAGGAATTCATCTTCTGATAGAGAAAACAGCAATCAAATAACTACGAACACAAAAGTAACATATAATGTAAATGACAATCTCATATCAAAAGGAAATTAGGCATTTCAAGGACCTTAGAGATAAGGAAACTGAAGTTGTGACTTTTTTCTACTATGAAACTATACCTTCTGAGACTACATTTTGGTATCTTCTTTAACTTTAAAGATGAGCTAGTAAGAAACCATGAAGTAAGTTTCTTGTTACCTAAAAGGAGTAGAGGCAGGTTTGGAGTGCCCTCCTAGCCCATCTCCATCCCAACTTTTGCTCTATTCCTATTTTTCCTTCCTTTAATTCTCTTTCTACCTTGTTTTAGGATCAAAGAAAATGATAGCATCATCAGCACTGGGATGTGATATCTCTTGGTTCCATTGCTTGTGAAGGTTCTCTTTCTTCCCAAATGATGTGTGTGTGTGAGTGTGTAATGCTATATCCCCCAGGAGACTGTAACTTCCATGAGACCAATTATTATCTTTTTAAAAATTATTTTGCATGTTTCTCGCACTTAAAATAGTACTTTATGCATTGTAATTGTTTATAATTGCTTGTCAGAAACTGAAACTTTAGCAAAGGAATATTTGAATTTTGAATCCATTGGTGTCTCTAAATAAACCATATACATCAGGTAGAAAATAGTGACTGCACCAATATCATTTCTTTTCATTTATACCAGAAGCAATGTTCTAAAGCTTCCCAAATTATTGTTATTATTTTTAGATTGTTGTCCTCCACTCTCATCCCATCAATTATCAGTGCTATAAACTTGGGGCAGTAGTCTCTTTTTTTTTTTTTTTTAAAGTTTATTTCTTTATTTCTATTTCCTTGGTTGCAACAGAACAGTGTGACAGAGGCAAGAAGATAGAGGGGTGTAAGGTCAGCAAAAACAATAGTTCTATTCTTGCTGGAATAAGAAGAAATATTCAACATATATATATTCAAAGAATCTTAGAGCTGATAAGGAGCTTAGTGACTATCAGGTTCTGTATTTTCATTTCTTTTTTTTTTTTTAATAACTTTTTATTGATAGAACGCATGCCAAGGTAATTTTTTACAGCATTATCCCTTGCATTCACTTCTATTCCGATTTTTCCCCTCCCTCCCTCCACCCCTTCCCCCGGATGGCAAGAGTCCTTTACATATTGAATGGGTTGCAGTATATCCTACATACAATATATGTTTGCAGAACCGAACAGTTTTCTTGTTGCACAGGGAGAATTGAATTCAGAAGGTATAAATAACCCGGGAAGAAAAACAAAAATGCAAGCAGTTTATATTCATTTCCCAGCTGCTTCTGTCCATCTTTGGTCAATTAAGGCTCTCTTTATCGAAGAGGTCCACTTCCATCAGAATACATCCTCAAACAGTATCATTGTTGAGGTATATAATAATCTCCTGATTGTGCTCATTTCACTTAGCATCAGTTCATGTAAGTCTCGCCAGTCCTCTCTGTATTCATCCTGCTGGTCATTCCTTACAGAACAATAATATTCCATAACATTCATATACCACAATTTACTCAACCATTCTCCAATTGATGGACATCCTTTCATTTTCCAGCTTCTAGCCACTACAAACAGGGCTGCCACAAACATTTTGGCACATACAGGTCCCTTTCCCTTCTTTAGTATCTCTTTGGGGTATAAGCCCAGTAGAAACACTGCTGGATCAAAGGGTATGCACAGTTTGATAACTTATTGAGCATAGTTCCAAATTGCTCTCCAGAATGGCTGGATGTGTTCACAATTCCACCAACAATATATCAGTGTCCCTGTTTTCCCACATCCCCTCCAACATTCCCCATTATCTTTCCCTGTCATTCTAGCCAATCTGACAGGTGTGTAGTGGTATCTCAGAGTTGTCTTAATTTGCATTTCTCTGATTAATAATGATTTGGAGCATATTTTCATATGTCTATAAATAATTTCAATTTCTTCGTCTGAGAATTGTCTGTTCATATCCTTTGACCATTTATCAATTGGAGAATGGTTTGATTTCTTATAGATTAGAGTCAATTCTCTATATATTTTGGAAATGAGGCCTTTATCAGAACCTTTGATTGTAAAAATGTTTTCCCAGTTTATTGTTTCCCTTCTAATCTTGTTTGCATTTGTTTTGTTTGTACAAAAACTTTTCAATTTGATATAATCAAAATTTTCTATGTTGTGGTCAATAGTGATCTCTAGTTCTTCTTTGGTCATAAATTCCTCCCTCTTCCCCAGGTCCGAGAGGTAAACTATCCTATGTTCTTCCAATTTATTTATAATCTCATTCTTTATGCCTAGATCATGAATTGGGGCAGTAGTCTCAATGGAAATATCTTAGAAAGTTAGTAACACTCAACAATGAAAATGTCTAAAATTTTTGTTAAATTTGTGTTAAATTATTAACATTCTTAGTACTATCATTTATATACTTAATTTATATGTTGTTATTTATTCAAGGTTTACAAAGCAATTTGCCAGTATTATCTCATTTGATCCTCAAAACAGTGTTGAAAGTTAGATACCATTTTCATACTCATTTTACAGATGTGGAAACTGAGGTAGACAGAGGTTAAGTGACTTGGCCAAAATCACAAAACTACTAAGTATTCATTAAGCACCTGTACTTCTTCATATTGTGGTCATTCTGTTATATAATCATTAAAAAACTGTTTTTACATTTTTCTTATTATATAATCTAAATTATCACAGCATTTCTTCTTTTTTTTTTAACTTAAGACAAAAGAACATTGTTAAGGAAGTCTCCAAAAATTAAAAAAATTCCAACCCCCTTAGACATATGTTCTAAAAAAATAAATCTTAGATATGAAAAGTTTTGCTTCAACTGCTTTGTGAAACATTTGCTTTAATGACTGTGAACAAAAATTTCAGCTATGGATTTATTTCTTTTTAGTTCAATTCGTCCTCTGCCTTCTCATTCATTATAATCCTGTATTGTTCAACCTGCCTCTAGTTATCTTTTAAACAAGTACAACAACCCTTATTTTGAGAATGTAACAAAAGCAGAATGCTACGAGAGCTATAATTGACCTATTCATGTAATTTTTCTGCTTTCTGAGCTTTTGCATTTTTGGATTTCTCATTGTTACTAAAATTTCCATTTCTGTCCACTTATACTCTACTGGATTCCTAGGGAGAGGTACTTAGCATGCTTTCTTTTTTGTTTTGTTTTGATCAAGAAAGAAATACTACTTTAAAGATGTTCAGAGTGCTCTTGACTCTTGATAGTTGATCAGAAGCAGCATCAATGTAAACTCAGCTATAAATGGAGTTGTTAGTTGCTTTTGTTTTCTGGAAACTGCAGATACTCTTCGGGGAAGGTGACTCCCCTTTGCACTTGAGTCTAATGAGAGCTGAGGTTCTAAATTAGCACATGCCATTTTAGTACTCACTATAGCATTCCACAACATGTTCATTGCATTAATCAAAGTGTCACCTTATTCTCATCAGTGAAGGACATGCCTTCATTTAGTCAGCTACAGAAATGGCCACTTGAGGACAGCATCTAAACTCATCTATGCAAAGTGTATTGTAATTGCAACTGCCCGCTGCTGGGAGGCCCTGCCTTTGCTTTCTATAATGATGCATATAGAGAAATTTATTTGTTTATTAAAGCTTGTTAACCTAGCTTGCAATTAGAAAATGGAATTGTTCAGCAGATTTATTTTTCCACTGTTTCCTGAGTCAGCCTAATTCATCACATATTCCAACTACTATAATTATAGTGGAAAAAATAATTTTATCATCTCTTTTATGACTTGTCTTCATTGTTTCATCATTTGATCAAAAAGGTTATTAAGGAACAAAAGAAAATATGTCTAGCTACTTTTTTTCTAGCAGTTCATTCTACAAACTGATTATCATAGCAAATATTGTCCCTAAACTAAATTCAAAAAAAAATTTGAATTTGATTTTAATATAACTGGTAAAACTGATTGGCCCAAATGAGAAGCAAAGCAAGTTGAAACTCCTGGGCCAAATGTGGACAGGGTCTGTGAACAGTCCCTGCACAAGTAAGACCTAAACTTTGAAAAAATATATATACATATATATTTAT
Organism: Antechinus flavipes; assembly: GCF_016432865.1. Taxonomy (NCBI): domain Eukaryota; kingdom Metazoa; phylum Chordata; class Mammalia; order Dasyuromorphia; family Dasyuridae; genus Antechinus; species Antechinus flavipes. Next base: position 351,765,753 of record NC_067401.1, on the reverse strand, counting down.
GTGTTTATATATATCTATATTATTATATGTATTTGAAAGAACTAGGCAAGTTTTACTCTGGAAGATTAGACTACACTAGTAGTTCAGAATCATGTCCCTTAAGGAAATCCCTAAAGTGTTCTACTTGCTACGGCAGAGCTTTGGGAGACCTCACTATCTGTCAATTTGCCATCACAATGTCTGAAATTTCACTAGTTATGGATACTGAAGGATGTTTGTGTACATACATGTGTACATAAATATGTGTATATGTGACATAACTTTGTCTTTCCCCCTTTTTTTTATATGGGTGCTCTTGCTTTCTTATCTCCTTTCACATTGTCCATTGGCTTTATATATGAACCTCCTTCAGTGTGTTAAAGAAATTGTGTGTGTGTGTGTGTGTGTGTGTGTGTGTGTGTATGTGTGTTTGCCCAGTCAAATGAATCATAAGCTAATAGGAATACTAGAAATTAAAAAGTAGGATTTGGTATACAGATATATAAAAGTATTTTCTCTTCGATCAGGTTTCCAATTTATATGAAGACTGAATTTGGAGCATGGTACCTTCTTCCGAGTAAAATGGAGATTTAGAAGGGCATTGGAGATTTTCTGTTCTATTTCTCTAATTTTACAGAAGAGGAAACTGAGAGAAAAGCTGTTAAATGATTTGCTCAGGCTCACAAAAAAATCTTCCATAAGTAAGAGAGAACAGTTGTGTAAGGTTTTACCCTAGATCAAGTGGATCTCTGTCTAACCTGAATACCAAGCAGTGTAGTTTTCATACAACATGGAGACTGGCCAGTATACCTAAGGTAGGTGATTTTTATGACCCACCCCATTGCTGCTGAATTGTCAGACATATATGACAAAAACAAATACTCTTTCTTCAGGACTATATTGAATACGGTTCCAAAGTGTTTACTGAGCTACTCTTTGGGATGGTCTTTGAGTTGGTAAGCAGAGAAATGAATGATTAGCAAATTAAACCACCTTGGGAAGGCTCCTAACAAGTGACATAGCTCTCAAGTTCTTGTATGGGAAGGACCATTTTGTGACCCAAACTGAATTCTTTCTACCTGTTCATATATCCTGAAGGAGTATCATATAACTATTCAATAAAACCCATGACTATTTACATTTAAATATATTTTCAAATTCACTTTTATAGCCTTTCTCCTAGGTATTTTTAAAATACTACTACAGAACAACCTTTACCAAAATGCTTCCATAGAAACTGTAAAAGATTTTATATCTTTATTGTAAAAGACCTTTACAATTCCTTGAGGATATTTCTTTAAGGAAATATAGTATATAGAAAGAAAGAAGAGACTAAGGTAAAGTGGGTCAGATAATAGGGTAAGATGCATGAGTTAGAAAATATAATATGAAAGGAGAAAAGCAAAACAGCAGAGGAAACAGTATGAAATCATTTAATGGAGTGACAAGGAGGTGAAAAAGATTCATTCCTGTTGTTCAATCCCGTTTGCTTGGGAACCAGGGTCATTGGCACCAGGAGCAAATTGCACCATCTCTGGGGTTTTACCTTTTTATTGGGGAGAATTATTAAATTCTACAGTTCTTAATACAGGTTATCATTCTAACCATAAATGTTGTGTTTTCTTGTTAATCCTAAGGGATGTATTTGTTATTTCTGTGAACAGCTAAAAAAGCTCCATTTTTTTTTTTCCTCCTGGAGATGGCATTTGCGATTGTGTTGTGTTTTCTTAACTCACTGATAGATAATAGAGCAGCCTATTATAGAGGAGAGAACCCCAGAGCTGAAGTCAGTAGATTTGTGTCCCTGGGCAAAGTCACCTATGAGAATAATTATATTATCTTTCACAAGAATAGTAGGCAACGAGATGGCACAGTGGATAGATAGCCAGGCCTGGAGTCAGGAACACTCATTTTCCTGAGTTCAAATCTGATCTCAGACACTAACTAGTGATATGACCCTGGGGAAGTCATTTAACCTTGTCTCTCTCTGTTTCCTTGTCTGTAAAATGATCTGGAGAAAGAAGGGGCACACCACTCCAGTATCTCAGTCAAGAAAACCCTAAATGGGATCATGAAAAATTAAACTAAATAACAAAAACCTAACGAGCTTATTGTGTCTGTATCCTCAGAAAGGATAAAATTAAGTAAAATGTTGGGGTGGGGGTAGTATGTATCAGGGTCCTCTGACCTGAAGGCTAGACAAGTTAATTTCCTAAAAGACAAGAGAGTTATCCCAGAGACTGGATCTAATCCCAGAGACTGAACCATGGCTCAACCACATATTGCCAGTGGGGGACTTTCATGGCCTTAAGTACACAAAAGAGACCAGCCCAGCTTACCCTGCTGACCATGCCCATTTCATGTTAAAATGAGGAAGATCATGTCTATCTGAGCTAAGTTTTATATCCTGAATGTGGATATCTCCTCTGTGCTATGGCTAAGAAAACTTCCTTTTGTTAATTGCTAAATGTTCCACAAGTGTCTCATTTGGTTCCAGTCTAGAATCTGAGCTATCATACTGGCCTGCTGGGAGAACTAAGTACCACCAGTGTGTAAAAGACTTTAAAAACCTTGTCATCTTCACAAGAGCTATCATGTCACATGATAATTTACAATTGTATTGCTTAATTCAATTGAATATAGCTCTTGAGGGTAGGAACTTTTTAGATTTTGATCTTTGGATTTCTAACACTATACTCATGTGCCTTATTCATAATTGTTTAATCTGTTTGATGAAATGGAAATTGATTAAGAACCTATGTAATTAAGAGACAGCCTTATGTAGTAAATAAAAATTCAGGCTTGTTGAGTCAGAAAGACCCAAGTTCAAGTTTTGCCTTTGACAAATTATATATGACTATGGACAGATCACTGTCCCCCACTCTCCAACTCTGAGATATAGAAAAGTTATTGTCTTTGTTGGTACAAGCAATTTTACAAACCAGGGTTTCCCTACTCTGATGAAATATAGAATCATATAACCAGATCTCCATCCTGCAGTCCCCCAAGTGTTTGTTTTATATGGGACATGGTGCTAGATCCTAGGGGAGAAAGAAATATTAAAATATTATTTCCGTTGCCATAGAACTTATGATCTGGGTATGAGACAAGAATTTATTGTTCATCTGTTATATAATACTATAATACAAAATATGCATTAAGAACACCAGCAAAGATGATATCATAAAAGAAGTAGCATTACATCTGGGTTTTAAAGGATAGGTAGGGTTTCAATAGGAAAAATTAGATCAGGGTATTCTAAGTTCATGCTTATACATGGTGTATTAAGTAATGAGACAACATTTTGAGTGTGGTTTGGGGAAATTACTCTTTATGTTTATACCTCATATAGTCACAAAAATGTCTGAGATTTTTTAAAAACTAATTCACCTTCTAGTGATGTTTATAATTATGGGCCCACTACAGAGCAAACTAAATGATGATATGTAAGAATGATTAAATTTTGGATGATAGTTGCACAGTCTAGGGTTCCTTGGTAAAGGAAATTACTTATAGATCAAATCACCAGAGAGGTCTTTACTTCGTTTCATTGTTTTTCATTTCAAGCTAGTAATGTATGACCATTGTGATAAGAGTAATATGTTAGTGTTCCATAACACAATTAAGTTGACAACTTGCTAATAATTACTAAGAAACAAATCTATAAACTAGTCATGTGTAATCACAATTTTTCTCACAATTGACATTTAATCTTTGGACTTTTTTGTTTGTTTGCTTATAATCTCTTACTAGCATTTTTCAAATGAGCAGGTGGTTAATTGTTTTGGGTTTTTTTTTTTTTTCTTTCTCATCTTTGAAATAGTGGTCATTTCAATTGCCTGCTTTTCCTACTGCTTTGTCAATGACAGGGTTATTTTGCCTGTATGTTTTGGTTGCTAACTGATATTCAAATGACCTATGTGCCTGAATTTTTTTTTTCTTCATATATTTGTCCTTTAAAGTCTGTAAGAAAATTTAATTCAATCTGACATATCAGAGATAATTTAAACAAAGACAATTCGTGATATGTATTGAGCAAAGATTGGAAGCTCTTATGGTATTTCCCAAAGCATAGGATATGTTGTTGAATATCATGATATTATGTGAAAGATTAATAATTCAATCTAACCTAGCCTAAAGTGTTTCCTAAATAAAATATGCATTTCATAAATGTAGTTAGAACATTGAAGCAAACTCTTAAGCATTACCCTTGAAAGGCTTGGTAAATACATTAACTAAACAATATATACGTGATGTTTATTGTGCTTGGTCAGTATCATTGTTTATGTCTTACCTCTGTTTTCAATTTTATGATACTCATAGCTGGAAGAGGGAAAGGAGGAATATTCTATTTCTCAATAAGATATCAAAATTATAATCTCTATTATGGTCTCTGGAAGACAAGAATATGCTTTACTACTTTGATCTTTTCAGTATTTGGCATGTTGGTTGGCTGACTTGTTCACATCTTCCCTTCAGATTACTAAAATTATAAACAAGGGAGAAATTAAAGTAGCCAGTCACTCAAAGTATGAAATACTGAAAAGGTCAAATCTTTAGAGAATTATACTTAATTTGTGGCCTATATGAAGCATTAAACTTTTGATAACTTAGTCTCATAGCCTATATTGTAACAGCAGTGAAAAATGCCACAACATGAATCTGTACTCTTGAAAGTCATAATAATAAGGATGGATTATGAAACAAATTTAACCCATCTTCCTACTACATTTTGTGGATATTTTCATAAATGCTATGCTTTTATTTTATTTAAATGACCTTATGTATTCTGTTCTACACAATACTTAGACTTTACTATAATCGATGATATTTTTCAGTTCTTATACTTTCATATTGCTATTTTTAGTATATTATGTGTGTATGTGAATATTGGCCTTAACCTAAACAATGAATTCTCAGAGACACCTTTCTACTAGTAATCATTATGATTCTGAGAATCTTGTTCATCTCTCTCAGTGGTCCCATAAGCCCCTATAAGCACTCACATTAAGAAAATTATTATGCAAAGAAAAGATCATTTGTGGCAGTTACAGACACCTAAAGCCTATATATCTAAACCCTGAGCAAACTACAAGAAAGTCCCTATTATTTCTCCCCAAGGTTTGGGTCCTAAGTCCCCAGTCTTATAGGACCACCAAGTGAGATCTCTGCCTTATGATTAAAATTATAGGCACTGAAATTAGTTTGTTACCCCTATATGACACTGACTGCTGTTTATCTCACATCAGTTTAGAGAAACATGGAAGCCTCTCTCAAATAAGCTCCCAATCTCATGAAAATGTTTCTATTCATATAATCTTAGATAAAGATAAAAGTTTACTTTCATATATAATAATAATACCTAGTACCTATGTAGTATTTTCAGGTTTTCAAAATGCTTTACAAGTTTTATTGCAATTGATTTTTATAGATAACTATTAAGGTTATCTTCCTTTTACAGATAAAGAAACTGAGACAAAGAGAGGCTAAATTAAGACTTGCTCAGATTCACACAACTAGTAACTATAGAAGGTAGCATCTGAGCTCTGGCCTTCCTGACTCAAAGTCTAACACTTTGCTGCCCACTGAGCTAGACTTCTCTCAGTTCCTTAAGTCAGAAATATGGGGTAATTTCTATTAATAATAAAATTAAATATGTAAACATTTAGACTGAGGATTAATTGCTGATAACCTCTAGACTCCATATGCTACCAATAAACTCCTTTTTGACTTCTAAATCTAGACTAGCACTATATCAGCAACAAGAGTATAATAGAATTCTTAAAGTCTCATTTGTACCACTTACCAATTTTTCCTACATATATTCTCATTTGCCCCCCATAATTCTATATGGTATTATTATCTTCCTTTTGCAGATAAGGAAATTGATATAGTACTGAGGAATATTGTGATTTATCCAGTAATATAACTAATATCAGTTATTCAGTAGATGCACACTTATTTATAAAGCATCTGTAATGCTAAGTACGATATTCAAGACCGGCCTACATCAGATGTTTGGTATATAAAGACAAAAAAATTAAGGTATTTCCTACCCTCAAGGATCTTATGTTCATTCAGAGAAGAAAGCATATGCAGATGTAAATGTATACTAAATAAATACAAGTTACTTTCATACTGGAGGCTCTGATGCTTTGGGGAATTTAGGTGAGATACCATGTTGAAGATGGTGAAGAAAGCTGTGAAGTTTTGAGGAAAGCTAGTTATTCTAAGGAACAGAAGAGGAGGTACATTCCAGGACTGGGGAAACAACTAATGCAAAGCTATAAAGACAGGCTATAGCATGTCATGAATAAGATAGCGCACAAACTCCAATTTTGCCAGACCGTACATAGTATGAAAGATAATGATGTGCAATAAGACTATGAAAACACCTTGGAACCAGATAGTGAAGGACTTTAGATAATAAAAGAATCAATGTTCAAGTCTGTGTTTTATCCAATGACTGGGGATGGTGTCTAACTTCAGACTGAAAATGTTAGTTACTGGTAGCCCCACTGGTGAATAGAATGGCCAGAAAAAGATCTTTCTGCTGCAGGGAATGCAATGATCTTGAAAGAATAACATAGAAGTCTTGACTTCAAAAAAATCAGTGAAATAAATCTTGTGTGTATTTGTTTTTGATGCTCAAGACAACTTGAGAAATGTAACTGACAAACAAAAAGTTGTATGCATTTTTTTCCCCATAGCTTTTCTCTTTGTGTTAATTGTATATGTGCTCCTCTTGGATATTACCATTTTACTTTTTAAAAAATCTACTTTTAAACTCTGAAATTATCTGTTATCACATTTACTTCTCTCCATCTATTTTTCCCAAACATGGTCATTCACATCACTTGAATAAGCAGAGTTACCAAATACAATAATTCTGGTAAAATAGATTGCAGGGTTTCTTAACCTTTTTCTACTCACAACTCCTTTTTGCCTGAGAAATTTTTATGTGATCTGAGGTATGTAGGTATATAAAATAGATATGTAAATCAGACATTTACTGATAATAAATCATATTTTTGCAACCCCAACATTCAGTTACAAAACTCCATATGGGATTATAATCAGTAGTTTAAGACCATTATACCTTACCACTATATTCTACAGTATTATCATGCCCTGGGCATTATACATCTCTTCTTTCAGACTTATGGGGCATTTCCATTTGACTTGACACTATACCCTAAGAATCTTTGGACGTTAGTACCTGTTGTTGAATCTTAAGAACTATTGAGCACATTTATCTGTCCTGAAACAAAACTTTACTTTTTATGTTGTCACCATAATTAAAATGTCAGTTTCTTGAGAGCAGGGACTGTCTGGCTTTTCTATTTGAGTTCCTAAAACTTAGCTTAGTTTTTGGCACATTAGAGTAAGCTGTCAAATTTTTTTTTCTCCATTTATTTGCTCATTCTTTGACTCTAAATTGTACTCACTACTTTCCAACTTTCATTTTATCAGCTATTGATATTTATTTTATTTTTATCCATCATTCCCTAGAGGATTCCCCAGATAAGACTAATTCTTTCAGACTACATTTCAATAGAAAAGGAAAATTCCTCTTAACTTAATTAACCATGTAGAATCGCCACTCACATAGCTATGTGAGAGAGCTCAATCAGCTCTCTGCTCTATAATGAACTGCCTAAACAAAAATTCATCATTGAAATTTGAGAATCCAATTTCAATTTTCCCTGAGTCATTCAGAAAAGTAAAGTGACTGATGGTCACATAGATTCCAGTCTACGTGAACCACCTTAGCCATCAATGTGTATCAGGCAATGGTATGTAACCCAGATAGAGAAGCTAAGAGTAGTTTTGTTCAGCTTTGAATGACTGTGTGATATAATTGAACAATTTGATTTGAAGTCAGAAAATTATATATTAAAATCTTAGCTATGATTCTTGGTCTATAAAATGAAGTAATTATACCAGTTGCTTTCTAACCTCTCTCTCAAACTATTTTGTATTTACCTACTTTGCAGTCATTCTTTTAAAAACTTATTCTGCAAATAGTTATGTGCATTTGTCTTTTCTGTTAAGATATAAGCTTGAAATGAGTAAAGATTGTACCATTCATACTTGTACCCCTTGAAACTAGCACAGTTCCTGACACATAGTAGGGACTTAACTACATGTTGATCATTTTTGAGCTTTAATTCCTAATGAGGTACTAAGAATAATACATCATCTTCCTCATATAATGAAAGAAATTGATATCCTACTATTGTATTAATAACTAGTTATTAATTTGTGATCTAGCCTTGTTCTTTCATCTCTGTTAAATAACAATTCTTGAAAAAGTCATCAGCCACTGATGGGCACAATTTGTTTTAATCCTCAAGAGACCCCACCCAACTGGGAAACCTAATATCTGTTTAGAGTGTAAACAATCCAGTCTGGGCATGCCTTTGTGTAAGGGAGGAATTGGATTCTTGATCAACCATTTTTAAATTTCTGGACAACCCCACTCTTGAAGGAGAAAATTAGTCTGAGAAGTAGGAAAGAGAATAGCCTCACTTGCCCAGATGCCATGAGGCTGTTGAGTCTTATGATCAAGCAGGAGAAGCTGAAGACTTTGATCACCTCCTCATTAAAAGTGTATCAATCAGGGTTGAGTTTTACTTGACCAGGGAATTTTCTTTCAGAGGGGATTTAAGGGTTTTGTTTGTTTACTTTGGTTTTGGTTCTTCCTTACTTTTTGGGTTACCAAGAGAAATCTCTAACCATTATTTTATTGCTTGCTAGCTAGCCTAATTAATAATTTGATTATAAATTATCCAGAAACTCTGTCTCTCAGCATTTTTCATTCATCTCATTAGTAAAGAGAAATCCTACTTCTTCTGGCTAATTTAGACCCATACATTCTTAAATGTGTAGATAAATGTGTAGGAATTAAGAGTTTTAGTTTTATACTTGAGTGTTCTCTTTGAACACATTAACTCATTAATGTCTGGTTTTCAGTGGCATAGTTGTCAGAGATACAGAGGGTGGGAGGAGAGGGAGGAGAGTAAGAGAGAGAGAGAGAGAGAGGCAGGAAGAAAGGGAGAGAGAGAGAGAGAGAGAGAGAATAATTTTAAGGAGAAAATGACATTGGAACTATTTTACTAGGTTATATTCTATACATTTGCCATTCTTCCTCTCTATCACTCATATGAATCTTTTTATATCACACACTATTTTTAGTGTGTCCTAAGCAAAAACTAACTCCATTTAGAAATGGTAACAATTCTCTTTCATAAAGAATTGTTGTCCAGGTGCTTTAACTCATGAATGTGGATCCTTTTACAAAGAGATTCAAAATTCTTTTTCTTTCCATTCCACATCAAATTGACCAAAAGCCAAAGATTATCAAATGGCATAATAACTAACATTTATGTAGTACTGGAAATTTTTCAAGTACTTTTCATATTTATGTTATTTGATCCTCATATCAGTCTGCTGGCTAGAAAGAGACTAGGGAGGCCCCATCTGACGGATGAAAAAACACTTAGGTGACTTGCTCATGATCACCTAGTTGGTTAAGTATTAGAAGCAAAATTCAAACCAGGTTTAACCTGACTCCAAGCAAACTCCCCTATCTATATGTGACACCTCTCGTAGAGACTCCCAAAAGGATGGAAGGATTGAACAATTGTGTCTCCTTCTCTGAAATTAACACAGATTATATTTTAATAAATGTCCAAATTCATTGCTTAAATTTTATTTCCAAATAAATGAGCAAGGCTCAGAGAAATGTGGTGTATAAATACCGTAAGCCATAAATTAGTCACAGAATAAATTAAAAGAAAAGCACTTTTGCAGGACTAATTTGTCCTGATCTTCATTCATATATGAAATAGGCGGTTCCTGCAACATTCATAAAGTCAGCAGTCATATTTGCATTTATTAGATTATCTTCAACACTTCAATGAAATATATTTGTAAATGAAGTTCTTAAACAAAAAATTTAGTCATGAAAATACAAGTTGAGATGAAAAAATTTCCACTGTTGATAAGGGGAATTAATAAGCATAGAAGATTTTCATTTTTCATTGACATTTACCTACAATGAATATGTCAGTACATACTTTTGATACGGTACTTAATTAATTGCCTGACTTGAACCAAATAATATTTTCAACATCAAGGTTAATGGAGTCACTTAATGTCACAGTCCAGGTATTTTTATGGAGAAAGTGGGAAATATAATTTTTTTATTGTTAAGGTTTTTTTTTTTTATTTTCAAAACATATGCATGGATAATTTTCAACATTTACTCCTGCAAAACTTTGTGTTCCAAACTTTTTCTCCCTTTCCCCCACTTCTTCCCCTAGATGGCAAGCAATCCAATATACGTTAAACATGTGCAAGTCTTCTGTACATATTTCCCTAATTATCATTCTGCACAAGAAAAATTAGATCAAAAAGAGAAAGAAATGAGAAAGAAAACACAATTCAAGCAAACAATAACAGAAAAAGTGAAAATACTATGTTGTGATTCACACTGTTCCCAACAGTGCTCTCTCTGGGTGTAGATGGCTCTCTTCATCACAAGACCATTGGAACTGGCCTTAATCATCTCATTGTTGAAAACTTTTATCAGAATTGATCATCATATAATCTTGTTTTTGTCATGTACAATGACCTCCTGGTTCTGTTCACTTACACATCAGTTCATGTAAGTCTCTTTAGACCTCTCTGAAATCATCCTGCTGATCATGTCTTATAGAACAATAATATTCCACAACATTCATATACTATAATTTATTCAGCCATTCTCTAATTGATGGCCATCCACTCAGTTTCCAGTTTCTTCCCTCTACAAAAAGGGCTGCCACAAGCATTTTTGCACATATGGGTCTCTCTCCCTCCCTTAGGATTTCTGTGGGATATAAGCCCAGTAGAAACTTCTCAAAGTTTCAAATCAAAGGGTATGCATGTTTTGATAGTCCTTTGGGCATAATTCCAAATTGCTCTTCAGAATGGTTGAATCAGTTCACAACTCCACCAAATACATCAGTGTCCTAGTTCTCCCCCATCCCCTCCAACATTTGTCATTATCTTTTCCTGTCATCTTAGCTAATATGAGAGTGGTACCTCTTTGTTTTAATTTGCATTTCTCTGATCAATATTGATTTAGAACACCTTTTCATATGACTAGAAATGATTTCAATTTCTTTATCTGAAAATTGTCTGTTCATATCCCTTGACCATTTATCAATTGGAGAGTGGCTTGAATTCTTATAAATTTGAGTCAATTCTCTATATTTTTGAGAAATGATACCTTTATCAGGATCCTCGAATGTAAAACTTTTTTTTTCCAGTTTATTGCTTTCCTTCTAATCTTGTCTATATTGGTTTTGTTTGTACAAAAACTTTTTAACTTGAGATAATCAAAATTATCTGTTTTGTATACAAAAATGTATTTCAGTTCTTCTTTGACCACAAATCTCTTCCTTTTCCAAAGATCTGAGCAGTAAACTACCCTTTTTTCCCTGATATGCTTATAATATCACTCTTTATGTCTAAATCACTAATCCATTTCAATCTTATCTTGATATACAGTGTTAGGTGTAGGTCAGTGCCAAGTTTCTGCCGTATTAATTTCCAATTCTCCTACCAGCTTTTGTCAAATAGTAACTTCTTATCCTAAAAGCAAGGGTCTTTGAGTTTCTCAAAAACTAGGTTACTAATAAAGTCATTGATTATTTTGTCCTGTGAACTTAAACTATTCCAGTGATCAACTACTCTATTTCTTAGCCAGTACCAAATGCTTTTGGTGACCACTGCTTTATAATATAGTTTAGGTCTGGTACAGCTAAACCACCTTCATTTGCATTTTTTTCCCATTAATTGCTTTGAAATCCTTGATCTTTTATTCCTCCAAATGAACTTTATTATTTTTTCTAGCTCTGTAAAATAATTTCTTGGGAGTTTGATTGATATGGCATTGAATAAGTAGATAAATTTAAGTACTATTATCATTTTTATTATGTTAACTAGGCCTACCCATGAACACTTGATATTTTCTCAAATAATTAGATCTGACTTTATGTGGAAAGTATTTTGTGATTGTGTTCATGTTGTTCCTTCTTTTGCCCAAATATTTTATATTATCTACAGTTGTTTTAAATGGATTTTCTCTTTGTATCTTTTGCTGCTGGACTTTGTGGGTAATATATAAAAATGTTGATGATTTATGTGGAGTTATTTTGTATTTTCCAACTTTGCTAAAGTTGTGGATTGTTTCTAATAGTTTTTCAGTTGATTCTCTAGGATTCTCTAATAATACCATATCATCTGCAAAGAGTGATAATTTGATTTCCTTATTACCTACTCTAATGCCTTTCATCTCTTTCTTCTCTATTGCCAAAGCTAACATTTCTAACACAATATGAATACTTATAGTACAGATACTGTTCTCAAGAGTTAAGCATATCATCTTCCCCTATAGGCATACAAGCTTTTTAATTTTTAAAAGAAACAATTATTTTTTTTCTTTCCTTTTTATGCTTTTCTTGAGTTCTATATCTAAAGATCAAATTTTCGGTTTAGTTCTGGTCTTTTCACAAGAAATAAATGAAATTCATCGGTATACTGGATGTCCATCTTTTCCTCTGAAAGATAATGCTTAATTTTGCTGGATAATTGATTCTTGGTTGCAATCCAAATTCCTTTGCCTTTCAGAATATTAGATTCCAGGCCATTCAATCCTTTAAAGTAGAAGCTATTAAGTCCTGGGTAATCCTGATTGTGGCTCCTTGTTTCTTTCTGGCTGCTTGCAATATCTTCTCCTTGATCTAATAATTTTGAAATTTAGCTTCAAAATCTCTTGGAGTTTTCATTTTGGGGTCTCTTTCAAGAGGTGATCAGTGAATTCTTTCAATGGCTATTTTACTTTCTAGTTCTGGGATATCAGGGCAGTTTTCCTTGATGATTCCCTGAAAGATGATATTGAGGCTCTTCTTTCATCATGGTTTACAGGAAGTACAATAATTCTTAGATTGTCTCTCCTAGACCTATTTTCTACATTTTCTTCTATTTTTTCTTTCTTTCTTTTTCTTTTTCTTTTTTTTTTTTCTTTTTTTTTTTTTTCTTTTTTTTTTTTTTCTTTTTTTTTTTCTTTTTTTTTTTTTTTTGTTTTGTTTTGTTTGACCAATTCTTGAAGTCTCATTGAGTCATTCACTTCCATTTGTTCAATTCTCATTTTTAGTGAATTATTTTCTTTGGTTACCTTTTTTAACTCCTTTGCATTTGGCCAATTGGATTTTTAAATGAGCTCTTTTGTTCAATGGATTTTTTTAATTTCCATTTCAGAAATTCTGTTTTTCAAGAAATTTTTTTTTCCATTTTGTCAAATCTGTTGTATAAGGAGTCAAATTCTTTTTCCATTTTGCTAAATCCATTTTTAAAATTATTTATTTATTTATTTTTGCTGAGATTGGGGTTAAGTTACTTACTCAGGATCACACAGCCAGGAAGTATTAAGTGTCTAAGACTAGATTTAAACTCAATTCCTCCTGACTTAAGGGCTGGTGCTATATCCACTGCATCACTTAGTTGCCCCCTTGCTAAATCTATTTTGTAAGGATTTTTCTTCAGGTAATTTCTGTTTCCTTTTCCAAATTCTTTTACAATGCTCTCATTTCCTTTCTCCAATTCTCTTCTGACTCTCTTTTAAGATCCTTTTTGAATTCTTCCAGAGAGCTTTGTGAGATGGGGACCAACTCATTTCATCCTTTGGGATTTCATCTAGAGATGATTTGCCTTTAGAGTCTTCAGGGTTTGAGATCTGTTTTTCTCTTTCTTCATAAAGTTCTCCATGGTAAGAGATCTTTGTGCTTTTTGCTTATTTTTGAAAGGTTGAGGTCTGCTCTTAGGGAAAAGGGGAGATTGTCTCAAGCTTCCTCTGTAGGTAACAGAGGTTTCATGCTGCCCCAGAGTTGGTGGTGCTGGCTTCCTTCTGGTGCTGGGTGGCTGTGGCTAGGCCCAACTGGGGTTCAGGGGCTCAGTGCCTTTATACTTGTGTTGCATGTCTCATAGCGAATCTGCTGATCCACTGGCTTCCGAACCAGGGGCATAGCCCATGCTACTATTTTTTGGCTAAGAAGCTCCTGATAAATTCCTCAGGGAGAATGCCACACTGCCCTGGGTCCCTGCAGTGCACCTGCTCTTGGCCACCTCCCCCATGCCTAATTAAAACAGATCTTTTCTGAAGTTCTTCCAAAATATCTTCTGCTGGAAATGTGTTACACTCCAAATATTTGTGGGGGTCTGTCACTTCAAAACCGGTTCAGAAGCTTGATCTGGTGTTGATCTGAGGGATGCCAGAGGGAGCTCAGATAAAGACCTCTCAACTCTCCACCATCCTAACTGTAAGCTCCTTCCCCAAAAAACATACTTTTAAAAAAGACAGGAAAAGCAATCACATTAAACCCAGTAGACAGAGAGAAAATTTCTGCTGGGGGTAACACTCATAAAGGCATTATGGAATCATTCCCTGAGTTATCTAAGAAGAATAAAAATGCCAAAGTTATGGAATAAAATTTAGACCTTATTAATACATATAAAAGAAAAAGAAAAATGTTAATTGAGATAGTACCCACAACTGCTAAAGTAAATGCCCCCTTTTATATCTCTATCAATTTTTATAAGAATAAACTATGGTAGCTGCTTCTGAAGTGTGATCCAGGGACTTCTTAGGGTTCCTGAGACAATTTCTTTGGAATTAACTGATTAAAACATTGTCATAATAGTCTAAGTTCCATGAGAGTAAGTATTGTTTCTTTCCTTTTTTTTAACTTCATTGTGTTGTATTTTTTGCTTTGCATACATTGTTTTGTATCCTCATTGCCAGTTTTTGACAAATATTAGGAACTTAATAAATACTTATTGACTTAATAATAATAATATTAATCATATTAAGACATTATGATTTCTAATATAGTCAAAATATAGCTGAAATTCAGATGAAAAGAAGCTCCTGTAGAGAGTGTGGAGGAGGGACAGGAAGAGGGTACGTAATAATATTTAAGAACATAAAGGAGTCCTGATGCCAAAAAGTTTTAATCTTATGATCTATGGGATATCATTATTTTGAATAATCTTCAGCATATTCCCAAATATGAAGTTGATATGAATTCAATGATGCCATCCAAATATGTAAGATGATGAGTCCATGCCCTGTATCCTGGAAAATTCAACAGAAGCAGGGAAAGACCCCACCCATTGGATGGACCTGCTATGGCAAACTTATGAGAGAAAATAGACAGGGGTTACATAGGATGTGGCGGCAAGGATAATGATAATAATTGATCTTTATTTATAATTTTAAAGTTTTCCAAACACTAAAAATATTAATTTATTTTATCCTCACAGAATTCCTTGGAGGTAAATAATAATATCATCTCTATCTTATTAATGAGAAAACCAGGGAAGACAGAAGTTAAATGTTTTGCCTAAGGTGCAACAAAGCTGTGTTGAAATAATGAGTCTGAGGTAATATTTGAACTCAGGAAGATGAGTCTTTCTGACTTTGTGTCCATTATTCCATTCACTATGCTACTTAGCTGCTTACATGTCTAGTGATCTGCAACACTGAAAGGAATCATTTGAGTATTTTAATAGTGAACTAAAAAAAAGCAGTATTGAATGAAACTTATTTGCTTTTCAAATGCCTTTCTTTAGTTTTTAGTACAAACATTTGAGTAATAATTTTAATAATCTTGTTGTCTTGTGTCATTTAAATGCCACTTCCTCATCCCCTATGTCTAGTCATTTGTCACAATCAGTCAACCATAATATCTCTCACATCGATCCCATATGTCCTGTTTCCAATGTCATTTCCTGGTTCAGATCCTTATTACCACTTTTCTACACTGTTACAATCTTCTAACATTTACCTCACTTCATTTTCTCATTCTCCAATCCATTCCTTCCAATTTATCCTTATCAGATTCTACCTTGTCTTATATTATTTTCACATTATTTTCCTAAGAAGGAAAATGGATTTCATGATCTATCTTATCTAGCTTCTTCATTTTACAGGTGAGAAACTTGAGTCCCAAACAAGTTAAGTCACTTGTCCACATTTGAACAGTCAGTATGATTTATTGCTGTTATCCAGTCATTTCAGTTTTGTCCATCTCTTCATGACCCCATTTGGGGATTTTTTTGGCAAAGGTACCGGCCATTGCCAGTTTGCCATTGTCTTTTCCAGTTCATTTTATTGATAAGGAAACTGAGGCAAGTACTTATATACATATATTTCCTATCATCTTTCCCTCACTTCTACCCTTGTGATCCCTAGTGCTTGAACTATTTGCTTTTTTATTTGCATATCCTTAGGAATTATATATGCCATAGCAATTAATGAATGTTTCAGAAGCAAATAAAATTGAACCATATGAGTATTTCTCTGAAGGGTTAATTTCAGAAAAATCTGACATAAATTTTAAGGTAGAAAAGGCCCATCTGTCTTTTTTTTTTTTTAACATTATTATTCTTCCAATAATTTTTGCATAGCTTTGAATCACTGAATGCCACAATATCTGAAGAAGTAAAGTTGAGAATCACCCATAAGTCAGTGTAGAGATATATGATGGATGTGAACAGGTTGCAAAATATTACAGAGAAGAAATTAGATAGAAGTAAGGTTGAGGTTATAAACAGAAAAAAATTTGCCCAGGAAAAAGTTGTGTTAGTCACCTAATGAACGCTGGCTATCCATCCAGTGGATAAATTGCAAACTCTCTTGGTGGCCATATAAATTTAAGAGAACAAACACAAGGAAGGTTTCCACTATATTGGGTGGACCTGGCAATGTGCCTGTACCAGCTCACAGGGACCTGAGAGTTAAATGTTAAATTTTCATTGTGGGCAATTGTACCTAAGCAATCAGTATATACTACATATCAGGGATTGACATGTTGTTTTGTTGGTTGTCTTGTCGTAAAGTGATAGAGAAAATATTAATAATTCAATTACACTCTAAAAATGGGCAGCTAGATTGCACAGTAGGTGGATTGTTGTGATTCATCCTTTGTTTTTAAAGAGGATCAATGGTAGGTAGAGGGTAATGTCTTGATTTGTTAAGTGAGGCAGGGCAGCCTCAATCTTCCCTCCAGAATTATTGGAGCAAGATATAAGTCAAGACATTGTGATGGCCTTGAATGCAGTGGGAGACTTTGGCTTTTCTAAGCTAAAGTCTTTCCTAGATCTCAGTTAGTCTGAGGCAGCACCTAGCTGGGTGGTATAGTTTGACTTCTCAAAAGAATCAATCTGGGAGTTTTGGGCCAGAAAAACAACAGTTGCTACCTGAGCCTCAAACCCCAAACAATGAGCAAGTGAGCTTTGGGATGAGACCTATTATTGGCCAGTCAGATCTATATTTCAAGAAATCTAGAAAACTACATGTGTTCTGGGCCTTAAATCATTCTTCACAAGCTCAAATTTGATCTTAAACACTTACTAGCTGTGTGATCCTAGGCAAGTCTCTTCATCATCATGCTTGCCTCAGTTTACTCATTTGTAAAATGAGATAGAAAAGGAAATGTCAAACAATTCCAGTGTCTTTGACAAGAAAACTCCACATGGGATCACAGAGTCAGACATTACTGAAACAACTAAATGACAGTAAAACTTTAAAATTTATATCGTATACATTCCCCTGCCACCCAGAATTAATTATTAAAGGTTTGCCAACACATTCTTGTGTAGAGTGATATAAGAATATGAGTAGCAGTCCCCTTGGTAGGTCAGACCAAGCTGGGTTTGAGTTAGGATCCTTAAAAGGAATTGCATGCATTGCTGAAGTCAGATTAATTGGTTTATCTTAGTATTTAAGGAACCACAAAATCACTTAATTCTAGGCCTCTGAATTCTGTCTCGACTCACTTTATTTATCAAAGATAACAATAAAAGCAATCCATGATTTGTAAAAATTCATAACTGTTGTAATTAAAAATATGACCTTTATCTAAATGTGATATCTCAAGCACTTATGAACTTCTCTAAAGTGCAGACTCTCCAGCTGTTATTGTTATTGGGGACATGTTTCCCTTGATTAACTTTTCAAGGATAATTTCTACTTTTAAGTGATTAACTTTGTTGCTCTGCTCTAAGTCACTTGGCTGGGTTCATGATAATTGTAGTTGAAAGAGTAACCCAGAAGAGGCTTGTTCTTTTATGAAGATAGGAAGGTATGATGTCCAGTAATTGGCCACCTCTGTCAACTAAGAGGAAGGGAGAGCCATGCATTTTGTGGCTATTCTTTTGATTTTTGTGAACACAGAAAGATATTTTATTTCAGAAAAACAAAGTAGGCTCAAACTATAACTTTCTTTCTTAGACTGACTTTATGAACTCTTAACAAATCAAAATAAAAAATATCCTGTGGAGGTAACAAATTTAAGGCAATATTAGGATTTACTCTGGATTTAAAGGGCTTAAGTCTTATCCCCAGAGCAAATTCATGTAAGTTTCTTCCACCTTCTTGTTAAACATATAATGTTGTATGAAGTGGCTAACCCTGTCCATGGATATAGTAGGAACTACTCTATCTTGGAGTTTTTTGTTTTGTTTTATTTTGGATTTTTTTTTGGTAAATGATATCAAAAAGATTCCCTACTGTGCCCCCCTATTTATTTTTGAAACCTTGATTAAGCCTTTTTCTCTTTCTCTTTCTCTTAGTTTCCTCCTTTGTAAAATAAAGGGGAAAGAGGGTTATGAAAGAGAACATTTTTAAAACGCCTTGCAGCTCTAACCCAATAATATTTTCACCTTGAGCAATTTTACAGGAACATTTTTCAGTCTGGGTATTAAGTGAATCTGATGAGGAAGCAGATTTGTCTGTAGAAGGAAAGAAAAGCAAATCATGCCTATTCCTCATATTCCTAAATATACATTGAACTGTGGAAGCTGTTTGGGTGCTATATATTTTTTTAGGAATGATTATGTGACCATAGGCTTTAAAGGGAGAGTACAAATTATAGTTCCTTTTTTCAGTTTTTCTAGATGCTATATTCATTCTCAGCATAGTGGGACAGGTTTTTTTTTTCCTTTTCTTTTTTTAAATCTTTATCCTATGGCAAAACTATGGAAAGAATGTCCCAAAAGTCATATAAGTTCTTTCTTGTTCTTGTCAGTGACAAGATGTGGTATGGGATAGCAAGCCTGTCTGTGAATGTAGTAAGAACCACTCTATATTATTTTCTCTGAATGATATAAAAACTTTTTACCAGTTTCCCCTCTGGGTTTGTTATCCAGTATCCAGAAATTTTAGCATACTGTTTCTAGGCCTTTTATAGTCATTTATGTGTTCAATAGATTAGTTGTTGGTATGATCCAGGGGTATGAAAAATCTACTCTCATGGGCTGTGAGAGCCCACTGTTTAAATTTTCACTGAGCATTTATAGAAATCAACAGTCATTACAAATCTGGATTGGATTTACTTTTCGACCTAAGAAAATGCAAATAATGCTTATTAAACTTAAAAGTAGATATATATGTACATTTTCTCCCTTGATCCTGGTTGTTAAATGTTTACCTGCTGCCCAATAAAGATTATAAGAGTCTGGAAATAAAGTTATCACCAGACTGGTAACTTAAAGCTGACAATAATGATAATAATAGTAAATACAAAGTCATCACCAGACTGATGAATGTAAGATAACAACATCAATAACTGGCATTTATATAGCACTTTAAGGTTTACAAAGTACTTTACATCCATTGTCTCATTCGAGCCCCATAGTACCCCTATTTGAGGAGGAACAATCCATCTGCTAGTGGGTTTGTTGTTATTGTTCAGTCCTTGATTCCCTGAATATAGTACTTGTGGTTTTCTGGGCAAAGATACTGGAGTAGTTGCCATTCCCTTTTCCAGTGTGTCTCCATTTTGCAGATTTGAAATTGGGGCAAAGAGGGATTAAATAACTTGCCCACCAGTGTTTGAGGTATATTTAAATCATGATCTTCTTGACTCTAGGACAAGTACTGTATGCATTGTATCACCTAGATGCCTCAGCTTGGATTAGCCCCTTTAAAATTACTTGCAGCAGAAACTAAGGCACTGAGGAAATGTGGGTCTTTTAAGTTTGATTGAAGAAAATAAGAAAAGTCTTGCAGGTTTGAGTAGGGGGAAGTACTACAGTGGGAAGCTCTAAATAATCAGGGAATAGGATTAGGAAGACCCTGGTCTTGGAAGAAGAAAAAGGGAAATGATGAGGTAGGGAGTCATTTGAAGGAGAGACAAGAGGTGTCAAACAAACTCCCTACTTGACAATATTTCCTGGACCTAACCTTATTTCTCAACTACTTAGAATAGTTTTAGATTAGTCTTCTTTCTTTCGAGATTGGTGGTTAGTTCATCATTGTCAGGGACAAGTCTTCTCATTAGAGTCTCTGTTCCTCTACTCATATTTATAGTGTCTTTACATAGTAGGAATCTAATAAAGACTAAATGAATGAATGAATATGAAATCAAGCTTTAATAGGAATAGAATGGGTTCTCACTGGTATGAATAAAAACTCTCTGCCTTCCCCACCCCTACCAATGCAGATCACCACAAATCCAGACTTTCCTAACTTGTGGAAATCGTAAAAGCTTTCTATAGATCTTTCGTAGGAAAAATACCCAACATGCACCAGGTTTTCCTCTAGTTATTTTAATGTTATTAAACAATATTGCACAATAATTAATGAATTCTATCAGTAAACATTTTAGGAATTGTGAATTTTGTAGCTATTCTTATGACATATTTCAGTTTAAAAATTCATTCCAATATCATTGAATCTGAGTAAATGAAGTGATAATAGCAGAATATATGGAACAGAGACATTGGTAGAATAGTTCATTTTTGGTGGCCTATGTATTTTATATCCTTTAAAAATATCCTTAATTTCTAAATGTCTTCTTCATATCCCTTTGCTGATTTCTAAGGTCTCTTTTAGCTTTTAAAACACTATGATTCTGTGATTTCATGAAATTCTGTCTTCTATGCATTATTATATCCCTCATCTTTCATTACTTCTATCATACCTCAATAACAAGAATTTTTGAAGACCCCAGTCTCTAAAAACTACCATCCGCCTTCAACTATTTCCTAAAGTTTGAAAATTACTAGAATAGCATTATCTTTTATGCAGCTCCTACTATGCCAAGGACATCAACACAATGTTTTCTAAACAACTATTTTGATGAAAATTCTCAGGTGTGAAACAAAATGATATTTCAAGTGGTCTACAAAACCACTGAATTCACAGGTGACCAACTTAAAAATGAAAATGAATGCAATTATACCCTTTAGAGGCTCACGGCAAGATATGTTCTATGATGCCAGGCAATAAGACAATTTTCAGAAACAATAAGATAACACAGTTTCTTTTCCTAACCAGAAAGTCTTAAAAAAATGTAAATTGTTCTTTTGGAAGGAAAGGAAGAGGAAATAAACATTTATTAAGCACCCATTATAGACCAGACACTGCTCTACACCTTGTACAAATTTATCTCATTTGAGCCTTACAATAACTTTGAGAAGTGTATGCTATTTATTTCTCTAGTTTAAAAATGAGGAAACAAGTAAATGAAGGTTAAGAGACTTACTTGAAGTCACTCACTAAGTGAGACTTAGTGAGACAGGATTTAAATTCAGGTCTTCCTTATTCCAAGACTAATACTCTGTTGACTGTACCATTTGGCTGTCTCTGGAAAGGAAATTCTAGCTAATTGGAAAAGGTATCCTAGGAGAAACTATATTTCATTCACCCTAGAGTCCATCAGTTTTTAGTTCAACTATAAACCAAAATAAAAAATTTATTCAATTTTCTGAAGCTTTGGGGGGCCCCTTATATTGACCTCTTATTTCAGTGCTTAAAACTAAAACACTTGTATCTTACAATGACTCAACATTGATTTCTGTTGAAGGCAATGTTTCCAGTTATACTCATGGATTTATTATTTAACATTGGGAAAATTTAATACCTGAGTTTATTTTCACTTGTATGTTTTTAGGCAGTTAATGAAAAATGATGCTGAGCTTTTATTCACAAGAGATTCATTATTTCCTTGAAAGTTTTCTATTAAGCACTTATCAGCCAAATGATTTCCTCACTCCCTTTATTGTCTCTCACCATCAAATATATACTCTCCTGAGACTTAGCTCGTAATAGATGCTTACTAAATTCCTGCTGAAATTAATTAAATTATTTTAAATTATAAGAAACATGGTTTTTATATACCATTGTATGTACAGTTTGATCATCTCATAGTTATACCAGCTGGCAATTTCTTTCATATAATTTTAGAATATTTTATCTTATCAGATTCAACAGTCAATTTTCAAACATCTACTGGGTATAGAGTACTTTCCTAGATATTAGGGGAAGTTACAGAGTTGACAAAAAATAATTCCCTACATACACTCTAGTAGGAGGGGATTTGACACAAATAACTATATAGTGTATTAACAGTATATTAATCAATGACTAAACTTTTAAGTATCTATTATGTGCTAGCTATTGAGCTATTATAATAATGTTTGAGAAAGGGGAAGAGATGAGAAAGAATAATCTACTATGTGCTAGGCCTGTGCTAACTGCTTTTTACAAATATCTCACTTGATTCTCACAATAATCTCTGAAGAGGTAGATACTATTATCTTGATGTTACAGTTAAAAAAAAAAAAACTGAAGCAAAGAGAATTTAAGTAAATTTCTTAGGTTCATAAACAGTCACTTTCTGAGGCTGAACTCTGGTCTTCGTGCTACCCTCTGCCTCCAAAGCAAAATGCTACACAAGGTCAAATGAGATACTAGTCATTAACATCTGTAGGACTCAGTAAAGATTTCCTGAAGCAAGTGTATTTAAAGAATTCTTAAGAATTCATCAGGGAAAAAAAAAAAATCCCCAAATTAAGAATTCCAGGCAGTATGGGAAAAAGTATAAATAAAAAAAGGATAGTGTTTAAGAGGTATCAGGCACATGGCCCTTGTATATGCAGCCTACAACACTCCCAAGTGCAGCCCAATCAGATGAAAATATAATCGGGAAATATTTAATAAAATGAATAAAAATACAAATAATATTAATATGTGGTTTTCAGAGTCAGTATGTAGCATGTAGGGATCTTTATGTATGATTAGTGACCCCTATCTCTATTTAAGCTTGACACTAATTGTTTATGGGTATAGTGAAGAACACAATTTAAATAAAGTATAAAATGTCCTAGAATATCCCATCAAGCAATCAATAAACATTTATTAAGTGCCTTCTATGTCCCAAGCTCTGTGCTAAGTACAAGTATTCAGAGTATGAAATTAGACTGAAGAGTAGTCTCTCCTAAATTGAGGAGGATCTCAAATGTCATGAAGAGTTTCAACTTTAATCAGTAAGCAATCAGGAGCCATTGAAAAAATTTAACTGCAATTATGCATAAAACAGCAAACTGCCAGTGGCAGGATAGAGAAATTGGAGTGAAGAAAGAAAAGGGGTAACCAGACCTTTTAGGAGTTTATGGTAATAGGATTAGAAAGATGGGGATTTAGCTATTTGGCAATCATTTATTAAATGCCTGCTATATGAAAGCTATAGGCTTTATTTAAGCTAAGCTCTACATAGTACGCCCTGAAATGAGGAAGACTTATTTTTCTGAGTTCAACTTTGGTTTCAGACACTTACTAATTTTGTGATTCTGGACAAGACATTTAACCCTGTTTCTCTAAGTTTTTATCTCTATAAAATGAACTGGAAAAGGAAATGATAAACTACTCTAGTATTTCTGCCAAGAAAACTTCAAATGGAGTTATTAAGTGTTGGACACAACTGAAAATGACTGAAAAAATATAGGGAGAAAGACTAAAACAAAAGTCTCTATCTTCAAAGGACTTAAATTATATTTAGAAGTTCTTTGAGCTATAAGTGAAAAAAAGAAGCAGGACATAGGGGACTAGGACCGGACTTTGAGGCAAAAAGGCCTCAGTTCAGATCCTGCTTCAGAAATTTACTGGGAACCTCTTAGCAAATGACCTAAGCACTTGTTTCAGGGTCCTTATCACTAAAATTGGGAGGGGGGAGGGAAGTCAGACTCACGGGCTGTTCAGATCAATTCCAGCTTGAAATCTGTGATCCTATAATTGCAGGCACAGGCTGTTCAAAGTAGGACATGGGTGAGAGAAGGAATGTTATTTAGAATGAATAAGCAAGATTATAAAAAAAAAAAAAAAAAGATATATTGTGTAAAAGGAGAAAAATGTGCAGTTAACCTTATTAAGTATAATGGAGCCAGATATGAAGGGCTTTCAAAACCAACTAGAGTAGTTTGTATTTTATCCTAGAGTCTTTTAAGAGACATTGGAACTTCTTAAGCAGGAGAATGACATAGTCTGAATTGTGCTCTAGGAATATCACTTTGGCAGCTGTGGGGAAGGCTGATTGGAGTTGGAGAGAAATTTGTGACAAGAGAGTATTATAATGGTTTAGCTAATGAGAGCCTGAACTAAAGTGAACATAGCTTGAGTTGAAGGGAGACACATTTGAGATATACAGGGAAAATAGGATTAAAAAAGACTTAGCACTTACTTGGGAGAGAGGATCAAGAAAACTTGGCAACCTTGTTATCAATCATTACTCTAAAATGACTGTTTTATTAAATTTAGATTTTTTAATAGGAGGATACATTTATTTTTATAAATTATATATTACTTTTTATGAATTATAGCTCAAGATTATCAGCAAATTCTGATCATTGATATTATCTTAAAGTATCAAAAATCTGTTTTACCACTTTTTTTGGAAGATTCCTTCAAAATCTCTAGAAGGTTTGGGTTAATTTGTAATTTTTCATAGTTACCTGAACATTTTGTCCTAATCCATCATAATCCAGCAAGTAGAAAAGTCACTGTCTTCAATAAAATGGACCATCTCTTTCTCTAACACTGGGGGGAAAAAAGAAGAGATAGTACGAGATAGAGTTGAGATTGAGAAAGAGTAGAGGAAATCTAAATAGTTTTCAATGAAATAGAAGCTGAAGGCACTTCTGAGGAGAACAGATAAGTGATATATAGGTAGCCTAAAGAAAGAAGAGTTGTTTTTGTTTGTTTGTTTAATGCATGCTTAACAAAACAATAACTAAGTAGGGAAGAGGTTTTTTTAATGACCTGCAGAAATGGAGACCAGGGATAGATATTACATAACATATATCCGTTGTAGATCTAGTCAACACAATTTCATGATTTCCTCCATCTGCATTTGGTAGTATATATATAGAAGAAGCAATGAGTAATAGTGGGAGCATTTCAAGGTTATGTATTGTAATACATAATGAATGAGCAAAGAGTGGACAAGAAACTCAACAAGTCAAGGAGACCAAAAAAAAAAAAAAAAAAATTGAACAAATTAACTCCTAAATCAAAATTTTGAAGGGATAAAACTGAGGTCATTGGAGGAGTCAATGGAGGTATTCATGATTTTAAAAGGTATAGGGAGAGACTGAAAAATTGGAGGTTATTATCAGATAGTGTTATGCCACAGTTCTCTTTAACTGTCCTGACTCAGTTTCCTTGCACTAGTTTTCCTTGTCTCAGTTTCTTTAACTGTTCTGTCTCAATCCCCTAAACTGTAAAAAACCCCCTCTGGTCTGACTGAGGACTATTTACTCTAAGTTTATAAATTGTTAGCAAGATAAACAAGAGAGCATAGAAAAAGTATTGCTTTGAAGAAGGCGTGGGTACAAATATGTAGGAATGCTAGGTGGGGTTGATTTAGGCCTAGTATAACTATTATTAGACCTAATTGACTAGATGTAGAGAAGGCTACAATTTTTTTAATGTCATTTTGGGTGATAGCACAAATAGCGGTAAATAGGGTTGTGATGCTTCCCAGGCATCGTATAGTGGTTAGGGCTATTTGGTTATTTTCTATAAGAGGGCCTGACTCTTTTCTGTCCTCAAGAATTTACAATATCCCTCTAAAATATTCCAAAATATCTCACTGATATCTTTATTTCTGTGTATGCAGACAGCCTGTCTCTGGATTTTTAGGATTTATGGCCTCCCCCATCCTGACAGCTTCTTACCCCTTCCTGTGTTTAGAGAAAAGGTATTTTAAGAAGTTGGGGTTTTCTCATTCATTGCTGGAGGCTGGATCTGGATGCTGGACACTGGATTCTTTGAGATGACAGTGTCCTCCAGCCCTGGGACCGATATTGATTCCTTGGTCCCAGTATATCTAATCTCTGTCTGACTGGATAATTTGAGACGAGAGTCCTGTCCAGTCAATTATACTCTCCCATTAATAAAATATTAAAAACTCTCTAATCTCTCTCCTGCTTCAGTTTCTCCAGCATTACAATAGAAAATATAATTATTGATCTTGGGCATAGGATACTGGTGAATGATGAAGAAATCAAGATTATGGCCTTTTTTGGGTGTGATTCCAAAGGAATGGATGTGCAAAGCATGGAAATAGATGAGGTTGAGGAATTGGTCACTAAGAATAATTAAGGGGACATCAACACATAAATTAAAATTCCTAAATATAAGTTAGGGAAGTGGTTGGGATAGAGAGAGGACAACTAAGTTATGTACTGTATTCCTTTAGGGAAAAGGAAAAATAATTTGAAAGTCAATAGAAAATAGCCAAGACAATAAGAGTTGAGAAAGAGATTAAAGGAATAAGAATAGGCAATGAGGAAACCAAATTATCACTCTTTGCTGATGATATGATGGTATACTTAGAGAACCCCAGAGATTCTACCAAAAAGTTATTAGAAACACTCTACACCTTCAGCAAAGTTGCAGGATATAAAACAAACCCACATAAGTCATCAGCATTCTTATATATCACTAACAAAACCCAACAGTTAGAGTTACAAAAAGAAATTCCATTCAAAGTAACTACTGATTGTATAAAATATTTAGGAATCTATCTGCCAAGGGAAAATCAGAAACTTTATGAGCAAAACTACAAAACACTTTCCACACAAATTAAGTCTGATCTAACCAACTGGAAAAATATTAAATGCTCTTGGATTGGGCGAACAAATATAATAAAGATGACAATACTACCTAAATTAATCTACTTATTTAGCGCTATACCAATCAGACTCCCAAAAAACTACTTTGATGAATTAGAAAAAATAACAACAAAGTTCATATGGAAAAACAAAAGATCAAGAATTTCAAGGGAATTAATGAAAAAAAAAATCAAATGAAGGTGGCCTAGCTGTACCAGATCTAAAATTATATTATAAAGCAGCAGTTACTAAAACCATCTGGTATTGGCTAAGAAATAGACTAGTTGATCAATGGAATAGGTTAGGTTCAAAGGACAAAACAGCCAATAACTTTAATAATATAGTGTTTGACAAACCCAAAGACACCAGTTTCTGGGATAAGAATGCATTATTTGACAAAAATTGCTGGGAAAATTGGAAATCAGTATGGCAGAAACTAGGCATTGACCCACACTTAACACCATACACCAAGATAAGGTCAAAATGGGTTCATGACCTAGGCATAAAGAATGAGATGATAAATAAATTGGAAGAGCATAGGATAATTTATCCCTCAGACCTGTGGAAGAGGGAGGAATTTATGACCAAAGAAGAACTAGAGATCACTATTGACCACAACATAGAAAATTTTGATTATATCAAATTGAAAAGTTTTTGTACAAACAAAACAAATGCAAACAAGATTAGAAGGGAAACAATAAACTGGGAAAACATTTTTACAATCAAAGGTTCTGATAAAGGCCTCATTTCCAAAATATATAGAGAATTGACTCTAATCTATAAGAAATCAAACCATTCTCCAATTGATAAATGGTCAAAGGATATGAACAGACAATTCTCAGACGAAGAAATTGAAACTATTTATAGACATATGAAAATATGCTCCAAATCATTATTAATCAGAGAAATGCAAATTAAGACAACTCTGAGATACCACTACACACCTGTCAGATTGGCTAGAATGACAGGGAAAGATAATGGGGAATGTTGGAGGGGATGTGGGAAAACAGGGACACTGATACATTGTTGGTGGATTTGTGAACACATCCAGCCATTCTGGAGAGCAATTTGGAACTATGCAGACTGTGCATACTCTTTGATCCAGCAGTGTTACTACTGGGCGCATTTACCCCAAAGAGATACTAAAGAAGGGAAAGGGACCTGTATGTGCCAAAATGTTTGTGGCAGCCCTGTTTGTAGTGGCTAGAAGCTGGAAAATGAAAGGATGTCTATCAATTGGAGAATGGTTGAGTAAATTGTGGTATATGAACGTTATGGAATATTATTGTTCTGTAAGAAATGACCAGCAGAATAAATACAGAGAGGACTGGCGAGACTTACATGAACTGATGCTGAGTGAAATGAGCAGAACCAGGAGATCATTATATGCCTCGACAATGATACTGTTTGAGGATGTATTCTGATGGAAATGGATCTCTTCGATAAAGAGAGCTAATCCAGTTTCAATTGATCAAAGATGGGCAAAAGCAGCTACACCCAGAGAAAGAACACTGGAAATGAATATAAACTGCTTGCATTTTTGTTTTTCTTCCCGGGTTATTTATACCTTCTGAATCCAATTCTCCCTGTGCAACAAGAAAACTGTTTGGTTCTGCACACATATATTGTATCTAGGATATACTGCAACCCATTCAACATGTAAAGGACTGCTTGCCATCTGGAGGAAGGGGTGGAGGGAGGGAGAGGAAAAATTGGAACAGAAGTGAATGCAAGGGATAATGCTGTAAAAAATTACCCTGGCATGCGTTCTATCAATAAAAAGTTATTAAAAAAAAAAAAAAAAGAAAAGAAAAGAAGAGAAAAGAAAAGAAAATAGCCAAGAGCATTTGGAAACATATGGTCTTTGATAGGACCAAAGGATAGTATCTTATCTAATCATGAAGGTAGAAGTTAATGGAGTCCAGAATCCTAGCTGATGACAGAAGGTTTTCACTTTAAAGTACTTGCCAAGTTCTGGAGCAAGGCTCATTCCAAGGATAAGTGGATTATCTCCTCTAGAATTCTCAGAAAGTTTTTCAGACTTGGATTTTTAGCTATTATAGAGAGACTGCATGTAATAATTTTGAAAGGCCTCAGTTATCTGTTTTGACATGAAAAATATTTAGAGAGGAAAAAAGCAAGTTTCTAAAAGTGAGGGACTATATAAACGAATGATAGTATCACTGAAAGAAGTAATGCTGTGTGACTCTGGGCAAGTCACTTAATCCCAATTGCCTCAGCAAAAAACAACAACAACCACCACCAAGAAGTAATGAAAGATGATGAGGGACAAGTTTAATATAAAAATAAATAAGGTTAGCTCTGGGCTCATTATTTTTGATTTGAGGAAGTGGGAACTTCTAGATAGAACTGTCCTGAAGGTGTTTGAATATATTTATAAACTTCTTTTGAGGTCTAGAGTTCAGAAAAAGACACTGGGGTATAATTCTAGTGTCCAAAGTCATCAGCATAGAGTTGAAGTATGTCAGTAAGGTTGACAGAGGCAGAAAAGGTAATTCAAAAAGAGCCAAAGATTGAATCTCAACAGACTAGAAAAAGGAAGAGGAATAAATAAAAAAAAAGCCAAGTAGACGCTTTTAGAGAGTTAGGAGAAGCAGGGAAATAACAGATGAGAAACTAAATAATATGTACACAGTGTATTTAATGATACATTACAATAGAGGATAAGGACTGAGATGAGAACATTGGATTTTTAAATTTATTTATGAAATTATTGGTAATCTTTGAGAGATTATCAGAGCACTTTATCTTCTCCCTCTTTTCAGCTATGTACTCTAACTGGACATTTTACATATTGGTATTTCTGTTATTTGTGATTTCAAAACAGTTCTGACAAAGACCTTTTCACAGAAAGTCAATAGTCCTTCCCTACAGAAGATATTCTATCTCACAAAGTTCCCATCTCAGTAAGAAATTAAAAGTAAAGCAAAACCCTTTATCCAAACCAATGAGAAGTTTATTACTTATCTAATTAGGATAATGGGTAGTACTTTTCACTTAATAAACCTCCATCAATAGCTAATCATGCTCTTGAAAACTCAATGACTATATCACATTTTTAGTCATAAACATTTTTTAAGCACCCACTATGTACATACTGCCTGACACAAAAGTGCTTAATAAATGTTTATTGAAAAACTGATTATAGCTTTTCCTGTATCTCTGAATTTAATACTGATATATGCTCAATCACTTTGACCTCCTTTTTGATCATATATCTATATACATATAAATATGTGTATATATGCTCTATGCGGTACAGCCCCAGTTCAATTGTATATAAATAACATAATCCTTCAGTATGAATATGGTATAATCTATATGTGTATTAGACACATTACTTTTCTGCTATTTTGAAGATATTCTTGTTTTTTGTTATGAGTGATATGAATGCCTGCAAAAACCACAATAGCATACAATGGAAACTTCACCACACAATCAGATTGATTGCACAAAAAAGGAAAAAGGTGACTTTTGGTGCTTTGGTTTGATGCTTTCATGGATCTGTGATTTTATTGGTGTAAAAATGCAGATTATAATCCTTCTAGACTTTTCCATAACATTCTTGTCAATATTTTCCCATAAATCCCCCATAGAAGATACCTAATATGTTAGAAACTTTCTTTTACTTCATTATCATTTGGATTATCTCTTAGTTTCACTGCATGATTCAGTCACTCTATTTTCCATCTTCTTTCATATTATTTCTCAATCAAGAAATAATTTATATATCATATAATAATTAAAGGGAAGAATAAGAGGGGAATAAGCATTTATACAGTACCTATTTTGTGCCAAGCATTGTGCTAGGTACTTTACAATTATTATCTTATTTCATCTTCAGAGCAATTTGATAAATTTTATACATGTGTGAGTATTTATGTATATATTTATGTGTACACATACATATAAAAGCTCTAACTAAATTTATTTTTTCTCTTAGTGTGAAGCATTAGCTTTATTTTTGATCAAACATTCTTAATTCAGTGCCAGTTTTAAAATAATCCATAAAGTACAGCAATGATAATTTTGAGAATCTTAACGAAGTTTTTAAATTCTATTATATTATCAATATCAGCAGAAAAAAAAATTATAATCTTGGACCTTTTACATCCTTTTGAAATGAACTTTTGTTTCACTTGTCTTGACATTTTCAAATTCTAAATTAAATTCCAAGCAGTCTAGGCATATAGATAAGTCACAATTAGAAACAAAAACAGAAATCACATTTAGAAGACAATGGTGATCTTTGAAAGAATTTTCCAGAGGGTTTCAAGATTCTCAGAGCAGGAAGAAGACTAGCATCTATGACATACATCATCCTCAAAGCCATCTACAACACAAAGCATTTGGTTTTTTTGCACATATTCTATCTATACCAAGTAGAAGTAGTATGCTCTATAGTGAATAGAAAACCATCCTTAATGCCAGGAGGACCTGGATTCAAGTTCTACCTAATGGCAGTGTGAGCCTAAGCAAATCCTTTAACCTCAATGCTCTAGGCAACTTTCTAAAACTATAATCAGTGAAAAAAAGCTACCTGCATTAGTAGAGGAAATCTTTTCATTTGGTTGTTCCCTTTACCAAAGAGATCCATAGCAAAAACTTCTCAAATCTTGCCATTCCCCAAAGGCTAATAATGAATTGGCCACAACCCCTGGAGATCCTTTAAATAATAGGACCTATTCTCCAGAGAGTCAGTCAAGGAAAGAAATTATTCTGGAGAGTGTTATCTATGGTAGCAGAGAAGAGAACTAAGTCTGGGGAAAGAACCTGATTCCTGATACTCATTCCTCTAATTTTCAACATTTCTTCTTTTGTTCTTGTTTGGTTGATTATTTAATTATTTGGTTAATTGTTAATTTGGTATTTTGAACCTGTGATGAGTTTATAGAGGCAGCTAGGTCCTCTAAGAAGCCTGGAGTTTCACTTTTCTGTTAAGTATTATTCCTCAAGCCTTCCCAATCAGAGGATCATTTCCCTTAGTTTATAAAACAAAACAAAAATAAATATCATCTCTTTTATCTCCTGTGAATGATTTACATTCCAAGCAATAGATTTTAAAAATCCATTTTTGAATCTTTTTATAAACCCTTTTCAGCCTTTATAAATTAAAAAAGATTGTTTCCGGAAGGCTTATCTATAGAATTTTCTACTACAACCAGCAGCCTCCACTATTTTATATCCCAATGTAGTACATACAAAATTAGGTTCTACCAAGTTGGATAAACTTTAAGTACAGATTAGTAATGGATTACATATCTGTCATCTTTTAGTTAAGTTGGAAGAGGCTCATCTCTAGATGACTGCCTGTCAGGTAATAACATTTCTTATCCACAACTCAGGAAGACCTTTGAAAAGGTCTAAGGCTTAGAGGATATATGTTCTTTATAGATAGGGTGTATATTCACACAGCATAAATCATGAATCCCCAAAGAACTAGAATAAGTGTAAACCATTAGAGTAATGTTTATTGTTGTTATTCAGTTGTTTTCAATTGTGTCCAACTGTCTGTGACCTCTTTGGGAGTTTTCTTGGCAAAAATAACAGAATGATTTGCCATTTTCCTTTCCATCTCATTTTACAGATAAGGAAACTGAGGCAAATAAGATTTGCCCAGAGTCTCACAGGTAGCAATTGTCTAAGACCAGATTTGAACTCAGGAGGATGAGTTTTCCTGACTCTAGGGCCAGGATTCTATCCATTGCACCAAATTATATTGTATTTTATATCCATTGTATAAAGTATGGTTTCTTTTTTATTGTTGTCCTTTGCAGTTCCTTCTGTTGAGAGCATATTAGCATGACAAATCACACTTTTTTTCCTTTAACTGAGCAAACATCATTCCATTTTGCTTTGTTTTTTAATATTCCTAGCAAGCAATACCACATACTAACAGGGTGCTAATGAGGCTAGTACCCAGAACTCCGCTCAGGCTAACAGGTCTTGGTCAGGAGCATTTTTGTGGCTATACACACAATCACAGTTAAACATTTCAAAAAAATTATGCACTTCTCATAGGGGCTTCCAGGTAAAGGAGTGAATCCATGCTAATTTATCATTACTACTGGAAAAATAATTTAAGCTATGTGCCCTGTTGACTATAGGTAAACAAATCTGCCTTCATATACTAGAGAAAGGTCAACCCATTAGCCTAGCATTTACCCTTTGCTCAGATTAGTATTCTTGTACATTTATTTCAGCATGCTTGAAATTTCCATCAGTACTCCACGGTGATAAGAAACTGAGTTTTTTAAAAATAATAATTGAAAGAACATTTGAAGATACAATTATTTATCTACTTGCAAATACTTGCATAGCTAACATTCTTTAAGCATGCTTGAGCAAAATCATTTACAGGGCTAAGTTATTACTGAGAGAATGAAACAGAAAATCTCATTCCTGGATTTACTGCTGAATTCCTAGAAGGCAATGCACTTGATCGCTTTTGAATATTCTGGAGAATATGCCCAGAACTTCTTAGACAGCTCTGTGGCTGTGCTTTTGGCTCTAGGACATTGTAGTGTACCATGAAATGTGTTCCAGACTGTGCTTGGATGTTTGAGTTAAGTAGGAAGAATTATGTCTTTCATCTTCCACAGACACACCTGAATCAGAGCTTGAAGTTGAAAATGTCTCTTTGATAGAGTGAATTAAAAATGGCAGACTCACAGCTCTGCCTGTCCTGTCAGTCATGTAAATAACAGCATAGTTAGAGAGAAAGCTGGCTCACAGTGAACAGACTTGATCAGTATAGAACAACACAGCCCTATCAGTTACATATGATGGTCCATATTGCTATTTAATGGGTGTTAGGCAAACACATTGGAAATTTCAGCTATACTATGGGCTGGTTTTGATGAAGACATATGTAAACGCAGTCAGATAATGAATGAAATAAATAAATACATCAAAGCCATGGTATAAACAAAGCATAAAGAGTAGCAGATTTGGAGTCACATGGCCTAGGTTTGAATCTTGGCTGGCTTACTAATACCTTGATGGACTGAACCTTCATCCATTGGATATGATTATTTGTACACTCTGGAAATAGATTAATGTGATTTCACCTTTCAATAGAATAAAGGTTCTCATCCAAGTCTTACCCAGTCAGCCAGGTTAAAATCTGTACTATTCTTTCCCATTATACAAACACATCACACATATTATATACCCTTGACAGTCTCCAGGTTAAACAGTGATATGAAGCTAAAGTTTAATTTGTCTTTTGTCCACGAAGCCGGATTCTGCTGGTAGTTCATGTGTCCTCTTTATTGTCTCCTAGAGAAGGAAGTCTGCATTGTTAGCATTTGATCAAGCCCCAGTTAGTGGTAAATCAGAAGATTCTGAAATCACCACAAGCATTCCTTCCCCCATCAGAAATGCCACATGGGTCATAAAAGCCTGAGTAAACAACAAGAAGAAAAGCAAAAGCTTTATTGAATTGATTTTATTTTAGTAAATCACATACCATATTAAATTTCTTGGAAGCATGAAAATATCAAGGTCTCTATTGCTCAATTTAATTATGTTTTTTTGCATGCTGACACTTCCTTCTCGAGGGAAAAAAGAAACCAAAAGGCTAAAAAATGAGCATTTTAAAAAATTATAGGACATTTGCATAAATAAATAAAGCAAACTAATCTTCTGGTGTAAAAATATTAAAAACATTAACAAATTTTCTTACTTAGAAGCTAATATCTTCTTTCTACCAGCTATTTTTAAAAAGGTGCTTTCATCAGCAAGCTCCAAATCTAAAAATGCTTACTATTTATATTGATCAAAAACACTTCTTTGTTGTTAACACTTGTATATTTCCTATTCCCTAAACCATCACCTCATGGTAACTTACATACTATAGTAATTTGTGCTGGCTTAAAACTTTAATTGACTAAATTCATATTGGCTCTTGTTAGAACTTTTAAACTCTTTGTGTTTCTAAAATATCCATTGATTTCTCCCACATTGTGTAACAAAGGATTGGTAAAAGACCTCAAACATGATTGATAAAAACTCTCTTGAATTAATAAACAATAAACAACCATATAATGCTTATTTGTCCTTAGCTGATTGATTATGCTTGACACAGTACTATAATACAAAGCATATATGAGCTCTGTCTTACCATCCGATATTTAGAGATCAGGAAGTTGAATTGTTTCTGTCATGGCACAAAGCCAGTTCATGAAGCTTCAAGGAAAATAGAAATCAGGAATCTTGCTGCATTATTCAGTCTTCTTTGATCTCTAACCTTTTTTCCCTTCTTCCCTCTCATTGTTTAGTTGATTAGTTGCCCCCAACTGTTTTTTTTTCTTTCTTTTTAATTATAGCTTTTTATTTACAAGATATATGCATGAATAATTTTTCAGCATTGACAGTTGCAAAGCCTTTTATTCCAACTTTTCCCCTCCTTACCCCCATCCCCTCCCCCAGATGGCAGGTTGACCAATACATGTTAAATATATTTAAAGTATAAGTTAAATACAATATATGTATACATATCCATACAGTTATTTTGCTGTACAAAAAGAATCAGACTTTGAAATAGTGTACAATTAACCTGTGAAGGAAATAAAAATGCAGGTGGTGTCCAACTCTTTGTGACTTTATTTGGGATTTTCTTGGCAAAGATACTGGAGTGATTTATCACTTCCTTCTCTAGCTTATTTTGCAGATGAGGAAACTAAGGCTTTAGGAACTTGACCAGGTTCAGATAGTTAGTGTCTGAGGCTAGATTTGAATGCAAATCCTTCTGACTCAGCTGGCACCCTAACCACTGTGCAATCTACATGCCCCTCTACTTCGCTCTACAAAACAGACTTTGAGCTAGAAGTAGGATCCCAGTTAAACCTCAGATGTATAACTTGGGATACTACGATAGAAGGAGTCCTCCTGAAAGACCAAATTAGAAGTCCCAGTAGTAGAACTGAGTCTGTAGTTACCCTTCTCCTTGCTGATTCAACTGATATTAAGGATATTTGCTGAAGCTAAATTTCAGTTAGAACAAATGATGTATGGTGATAGCTAGATAGTGATTGTTATTATTGCTGTTACTGTGATTATTATCCCATGTAGTGGTTGCATATTTATCTGTTTCTTGCCTATTTCCATGGAGCTAGAACCAGTTGCCATATTTTAGTATAGTTCAACATAGTATCATTTCAAATAATGCAACCATTTCATAGGATTCATTATTGGTAATATTAGTGATCTAGCTTTATTGTCATAATTGTTACATTCCATAAACAGCCACCTTAGCAACAAGACCGATTTCAGCTGATCATTCTAAGCCTCTGTAGGGTACAATTTGTTGAGCTTTTGAGAACTTAGTCTTATGACTGGACATGAAGAAAAATGTACACAATGGTTAAGAGCAAGAAAAGAAAAGACTTGCTAGCTGCCTTTTTTTTTCTTTCATTGTAGAAATCAGAGCTGCTTATATAGCTCCTAAATTGTGAAGATTTGTTTTTCATATATCTAACAAAAAGTAAAAGAGACTTTGGAAGCTCGAGCTTGGGTGCCACAAGTTTCCTTTTGTACCATTGCTGAAAATTAAGAAAAAAACTAACTTTTTGGTATGTATAAAAGATAACGTAATGTTGCCATTTGGTGTTCTAAAGTTCTTTGCACTATTTACTAATATCCTATAAACTAAGCAGTGTATAAATGTAGTGGTTATAATGATAATAGTGATAGTGGTGGTGGTAATTGAAGCTGCAGTCTCTGGTTTGTAGTTAACAAATTCCTATTGATTTATTATAGTTATTATCAGACCTGTTCGTTTGACTAGAAATTAGTGGTCATCATTCTAAGTATCCCTAAGGAGAACATAACAGATTCATTGACTGCTGATGAATCAGGTTGGCAGGGATCTCAGAAGACATTTAGTACAATTGGAAATGATCTCTACAGGATTCTTTTAGTCATCATCACCCAGTCACTGCTTAAATATCCCCTGCCTCCAAAGATTGTTCCATTGTTGGACAGATATCATTCTTAGAAACTTCTGCTTTTTGTTCAGTTCTTTTGATCCATTGGTGCCACTTTTTCCCCATACAGCCAGGCAGAATAAATCAAATTCCTCTACCATTTGGTAACTTTTCAAAGAAAAGATATCAAGCCATATTCTTTCTAAATTTTTTCCTTTCCAGGCTACAGATGGACAATGCTTTAACTACCCTAGTCACTTCATTCTCTGTAAATGTGCCTTCTTCTCAATAATATCTTTTCTGAAATAGAGCATCCCCAACTGAACTCTCTACTTTAGACGTGGACTGAACAAGATGAGGAAAATAGGTGAAGTATTGGATAGAATATTATTTTTTCTGGTCAGACTCTAACATTGCCAGCCCATATTTAGAATTAAAGTCTCTCAGGTATTTTTCCCTTATTGAATTATCTGCCATGTCTACCCATCCTGTACTTGCATAGCTAAGTTTTGGAACCCAAGTGGAAGATTTCACATTTATCACCAGCAAATTTCTGCTCATTAGTGTATTGTGCTATAATAGCCTATCAAGATCTTTTTGAATCCACATATTGGTACCTAGCATTTTAGCTGTCCCTTCTAGCTATGGATTATCTCTAAATTTGATAAGACTTCCTTCAAATAATTGAATAAAATGTTGAACAGAACAGGGCCAATTAGTAGCTGCAAGTGACTAAAAGAGAGCTAGAATATAAATAAGTTCTTAAAAACAGAAGACGACATTCATATCCACATACAAATGCATATGCTATATATGTATATACATGCAGATATTCATGCATAAATATATATGCATATAGATATTTATATCTTGTGTCTGTATTTGAAAGAATGAAAGCTCAATTTCCAAAAATATATAGTTCTCACTCTTTTTCCAATTCTTCTAATTTTTGATTTACATACATATCTACATATACACATATGTAGATGTCTATGTATATTGTACATATGTACATATACACCTATATTTATATATGTACACATGTCTGTGTATGTGCACATGCATTTTTATTTGTACTGATAGACTAGTCAATGAGCGGCCTATCCAAAAGCATTTCATATTAATGGTACTCTTTTTTTTTTTTTTTTGCCAAGCTTATTAGATTGGCTTTTGTAAGCCCATAGATCTTATTTAAAAGGACCTAAGGTTTGGTATAATCGTGAAATTTTCAAACAAGTATCTAGAAGACCTCATTATCTGAAAGAAATCACTATTCCATTTGAATTCTGTCCCTGACATTTTCTGAAATGATACCCCGTGGTGCTTCATCTAGAAAAATAGCTAGTGGTTTAGTATATAGTTGCTGGTCCTGGAGTCAGAAAAACCTGAATTCAAACTCAGCTTCCGACATTACTGCGAACAAGTTATTTAATCTTCAGTTTTCTCAATTGTAAATGGAGATAATTCTTAGCATCTCTCAGGATTGCTTTGGGGGAAAAAATTGTAAAAATGTGCCTTGCAAATAGTAGGTGCTATATAAATTAGATTATTCCCTTCCCTTCTCCAGATGACACAACTGAATACCTTTGACAAATATACATCTTATTTAATGACTCTCTTATGGTCATTGGAGGATCACTGAAAGAAATGAGCTCTTGCTTTTACCTGTCAAAGAATTTATATGATTTTTCTATGGGGGTGGGAGGACTCCTTATTAAGGTAACTAGTGTTTTGCCTTACCAAGTTAAATGTTCTTTCATATTAAACAACAAAACACACATCGGATTTGGTTTTTGTCATAACTTTCAGTTAATTATGTGAATGAAAATGTGGCCTATTGTATAAAATCATCTTCAAAAGCTCCCTATTTCTTTTACATATTTTCATTTTCATTAATATACAGTGTTCTCATAAAAATTTATAGCTTTGAAAATGTCAGTATGTAGGTTGATAGTTTCTAATATGTTCTCAGTCACTTTTTATAGTAATAATAACATCCATTTTTTTCCTTCCCCATTCTTTTAGCATCTCTTCTTTGAGATATTTAGAAAATCTGTTACCTGTTGCCTTCAAAAGTGTTTTGCCTCCAGCAGTGTTTTGATTTTGAAAAGCATTTATTAAGTGCCTACCATTATGTTTCAAATGTTATTCTGAGTATTAGATGGTAACAGAAATTAATCTGTCCACATTCTACATTCTCCCAGAAGAAGACATGTACAATGATAAGTAAATATAAATTGAATAAAAACCAATTAAATGAAAATAAATGGCATTTATTTAGTGCTTTAAGTTTTGCAAAGCATTTTACACATTTCAGTTTATTTTCACAACAACACTAGAAGGTAGGTATTATCATTCCTATTTTATTGATGAAGATATTGAGCAAGTAGAGATTAAGTGAGTTCCCTCACTTGTTTGAAAAAAAAAAAGAATCCAAGACTGTTTTAGGAAGAGGTAGTGCTAACAACCAGGGGTTAACCCCTCATATGGGGAGTTGGTACTTGATCTGACTTTTAAAGGGAACTATGGTTTTCAAGAAATAGAAATGAGGTGGAAGTAAATTCAAGACAGCAACAGGCATTTGGGTGATATAGTGAATAAAGTTCCAGGCGTAGAGTCAGAGAGACTTTTTGTGAGTTCTAATCCAGCTCAGGCTGATCCTAGGAAAGTCACTTAATCCTGATTGCTTCAGTTTCCTCATTTGTCAGATGAACCAGAGAAGGAAATGGCAAACCACTCTAGTATTTTCACCAAGACATTTCTAAAGGGATCATGAAGAATTGGACACAACTGAAGAGCAACTTAGCAAAATATTCAAAACATTAGGCAGAAGGCAGCTTGTACCAAGGCTTATAAGTAGGAGAGATAAGTATTGAACTGAACAAGAAGATCAGTTTGACTGGAATGTAGAATGTATGTAATGAAGTGATATGAAATCCACCTGTAAAGTTATGTCAGAATCAAAACTTGAAGCATTTTAAATAAAATAAGAATTTGTATTTTATCCCAGATATAACAAGGAGTTCTCAAACTTTTTGAGCAGAGGTGTGATGTGGTCATAGGTGATCAGGAAGGATGAGCCCCTCTGGTGTGAGGATGGTGTTCACCCACTTTTGGTGACTACTTGATTCACCCAACTCCAGCTGTGGCTCCAAGAAGCTATAGCATGTGCAATAGCCACACCCCATTTAACCATTTCACTAAACCTAAACTAAGCCAGGTTGCAGGTAACTACAGAACTGAAATCCATCGGTGCCTTAGGGGGATGTCTGTCCCAAGCAAGAGAAGAGTTCCCTCCAGGATAGTTGATGGATGAGAACAATTTTTTCCATTGGTCATGAAGGCAACTGAATCAGGCTCTGTGGACCACTTAGAGATTGGTCAGACATCAAGGTCATCCACTTCATCCTAAGTTATCTTGACTTTGGTATTGCCACTGGACTTTGATGACTCAGAAAGAGAGAGAGAGGCTGGTGACTTTATACAATTCTGCCTGATTTAATTCCAATTCACCCACTAGTCAAGCCATCACCCCATAATGTCACTGGTCCTCTTTGACACAAAGATCAAACAATAACCTGTATATTAGGAATACCAATTTTTCAACTTTATTGAGAAGGGATTAGAAATGCAAACCAATTGTGAGGGTATTACAATAATCCTTGTATGACATGAGGAAGGTCTGAACTTCAATAATAGTCATTTAATTGGAAAGGATATAAATATGAGAGATCTTGACTATGTTGAATTGATAAAATTTTGCAACTCATTTTCTAGAGGAAGGGGCAGAGAAGGTTGAAGAATAGTGAAATAAATAATGTGTTGTACTTTGGATGTGTCGAGATTGAGTTGTCTAAAGGACATTCAGGTGGAAATTTTGAGAAGGCAGTTTGGTGCTTCAGAAAGGTGATGTCTAGACAGAAATAAGTGGATACATGAATGAAAAAAAAAGAATTAATCATTTCTAAAAAACAATGCTAAGTGCTGGAGAGAGAAATAGAAAAAATGAAACATTCTCTGCTCTTGTCTCACATTCTAATTGAGAAAAAGAAAATATATAAAAGAAATCACCTTCAAGGGAGATGAGGAAAATAAGCATTTTTTTAAAGTGCCTGCTGTGTGTCAGACCCTATACTAAATAGTTTTTACAAATATTACTTCATTTGATCCTCATAACATTCTTGAAAGATAGGTGCTATTATTACCCCTGTTTTGCAGCAAAAAACTAAGACAGAAGTTAAGAAGTTTCTCAATTCAGCAATTTGGAACTATGCTCAAAACTTTTTGAACTATGCAGACTGTGCATACCCTTTGATCCAGCAGTGTTACTACTGGGCTTATACCCCAAAGAGATACTAAAGAAAGGAAAGGGACCTGTATGTGCCAAAATGTTTGTGGCAGCCCTGTTTGTAGTGGCTAGAAGCTGGAAAATGAAAGGATGTCCATCAATTGGAAAATGGTTGAGTAAATTGTGGTATATGAACGTTATGGAATATTATTGTTCTGTAAGGAACGACCAGCAGGATGAATACAGAGAGGACTGGCGAGACTTACATGAACTGATGCTGAGTGAAATGAGCAGAACCAGGAGATCATTATATGCCTCAACAATGATACTGTTTGAGGATGTATTCTGATGGAAGTGGATCTCTTCGATAAAGAGAGCCTTAATTGATCAAAGATGGACAGAAGCAGCTACACCCAGAGAAAGAACACTGGAAATGAATATAAACTGCTTGCATTTATGTTTTTCCTCCCGGGTTATTTATACCTTCTGAATTCAATTCTCCCTGTGCAACAAGAAAACTGTTCAGTTCTGCACACATATATTGTATCTAGGATATACTGCAACCCATTCAACATGTAAAGGACTCTTGCCATCTGGGGGAGGGGGTGGAGGGAGGGAGGGGAAAAATCGGAACAGAAATGAATGCAAGGGATAATGCTGTAAAAAATTACCCTGGCATGCGTTCTCTCAATAAAAAATTATTAAAAGAAAAAAAAAAAGAAGTTTCTCAATTCATCTAGCAGCTGAGGCCAGTTCAGTTGACTATCCCATGTGCCACTCAGCTACAGGGTGGATGGAAAGGCTCAGAGTTTTAAGGCTTCAGCAGTGGATCTGATGGCAAAGCTCAGGAGCTTCCAGGTATATCAGGACTACTGACAATTCCCAGGCACTTAGAGGACAATGACTAGGGAAATAGTAAGATCCAGAGGATCCTATTGTGAAATAACAGAGAAAAGGTCAAAGCTGGATGCTCTTCCTCCTTACTGGAAAGCTTGTAGCTTCTAGGTCTTAATTTATCTCGTTGGTGTGAACAGCCACATCATTCCTCCTGCCCAGCCATCCTTGGGTGTGTGGGTAGCCCAAGGGATATTTACAAAAGGGGCAAAGAAGGCAAACAGAAAAGAATAGAATTTTCCTGTGTGTATTTAATCAGAGCCAGCTTCTCTTTGCATCTTTATTTTTTAAACTCCAATTTTACTTAATTATATTGGGTTCTAAAGTATTAAAATATAGATTTGGTCCTCTAATGTCAATACAAGAAGAGATTTTTACAGAGACTTTGGCAAATTTATTTCATTTTACATATATTTATTGTCCTCCTTCCAGTTTCATCCATGCAAACTCAGTATCAAGTCACTTACTTGGATCTCATGCCAAGCTTTGAGCTTTTTACTCTACAGCTATTTTCCCAGTAAGTTAATGAGACTAGGAATTTAAAAACTGAATTTCACAATACTCCAATACTTAATAATACTTCAATCAAATTAAGCTGCATTAGATAGAGAATTTAAGCATTTAGTTTATACACAAGGCTGGGGATAAAAAGAAAGGCAAAAATAATTCCTGTCCTTAGGGATCTTACATTCTGATCAGAGAAACAAGAGAGATACCATACAAACAATACATACCAGATATCACAGTGAAAATGGGAGGCAGTTGAGTGGCAGTCCTGGAGTCACAGAGATTCATCTTCCTGAGTTCTATCTGGTCTCAGAAACTTAACAGTTGTGTGATCTTGGGAAAGTCACTTGATCCTGTCTGCCTCAGTTTCCTCATCTGTAAAATGAGCTGGAGAAGGAAACGAATGGCAAACCATTCCAGTATCTTTCCCAAGAAAATCTTAAATGGGGTCATGAAGAGTCAGACATGACTCAAACAACCAAACAACACCGAATGAGATGTAGGTTATCTCAGAGCACCCGTAA
This sequence comes from Antechinus flavipes, assembly GCF_016432865.1. NCBI lineage: Eukaryota > Metazoa > Chordata > Mammalia > Dasyuromorphia > Dasyuridae > Antechinus > Antechinus flavipes. Next base: position 351,722,605 of record NC_067401.1, on the reverse strand, counting down.
AGAGGTGAGACAATATTAGGGAAGTTTTCTTGCAGAAAGTAGAGTTTGAGATAAATCTTAAAGGAAACCAGGGAATACAAAGAGAGGAGGCAGAGTGTTTTAAGCATGGAATATAATCAGTGCAATGGCAGGGAGCTGAGAAGAATGGTGTGTATGAGGAACAGCAAGAAAGCCATGAAAACCATTTACAAAGTGACAGAAGGGTAGCGATTTACATTAATGGAGGATCTCCTCCCTCTTGAAATACTAAAGTAAATGTGGTGAATCTGATTGTGCTTACCTAATCCTAAAGTCATGTTGAGCCAAAATCTATGATAGTTTTTCACCCATTATATGTTCTAGTTATTTAATGTAAAAACTGACCTGAAAATTGAAACTGAGGCATTTTAATTTACTAACCACACCAAGAGGGGTCTATACCATCAACTGTAAGTGAGACTGTCATAGTTACATAGCCCAGCTGTTTAACAGCTGGGGAAAGAATATCTTTGGGGATGTCAGCTTAACATCTTTTGTTTGTGCAAAAGTTACTGATGTTGAATTTGGATTATCTAGCTTATGTCTTTTAATGTAGTAAAGAATACTACTGCTATAAATATTCACTATAATAACAATTGGGACATTTCTTAATTCTCTTTAATCCAGGGCTCATTCATCTTGGCAAATACGTTAATGCCAACATGAGTATTTAATTAAATATACATCAAAGATTGTGTCCATACAAAATGGTGAATTTACTGCCACTGTCAAAATATTCCTCTTACCAGCAGCACTATGAGTGCCATAGTGTCTTCCAAATATGACTCTCTCCTTTTACCTTGAACAGAAATGAATTCAGTCACTTGGTGAATTCAAAACCTCTGTGGGAGGTACATTTAGAGAGACAGACAAGGAGATTAAGTTTCTTTTTAATATTTAGTGAAAAGGCTGTTTTTAGTGTTTAGATATAACAAAAATGCAATTGTAACAAACAGTTTAGAAATATTACACATTTCATGTGTGTGTATACATATACTTACACATATATAAATATATAACTATATACATATACGTATCATATATGTGTATATATACACATACATAGTCATATGTGCATATATTGTGTATCTATATGTATACTATATATGTACCTATGTACAAATATGTATGTATGTATGTAGAGAGACAAATAGATCTATATCTACATATGATTTCTTTTGTATCATCATAGGATCCTGTTGTGGGAGAGGTGAGTCTCATCAGCTGTCCCCGATATCCTTTTCTGCAATATCTAAAAGTGTAGTGTTTTTTTTCTTCTTTAAAATATATAATAATAATAGTTCTCTCTGGGAGAAGGTAGGTTTCTCAGGGAGGTTTTCTGGGGGCAGCCTTAGTATCAGTTCAGATCAATAATTATCCAAATGCAGCCAGCTGGTAAAAATACAAATGTTTATTTCTCCTTCCAAGTCTTGTCTCTTTCTTTGGGCCCGGATAGCTAGATTCTTAGAGGCCTATCTCTCTGCTCGGTTCCAAGAGCTCCCTCCGAATGTCTCCAAATCCAAAGGTTTGTCCTTCATCCTCTGCCTCTGCTTTCTTCAGCCTCCAGCCAGCACAAAGATGAATCTGTCTCTCTTGCCTTCCAAAGTAATTCTCTCCTGGCTCTAGCTCAACTCCTACTAGTGGCTTCTTCTGACTTGATGCTCTCCTCTCCATGTAATTTGGCTGAATTCTGTCTGAGAGCCTCTGTCTGTATCTTATATACAAGAGAGATAGATTATGGGTTTTCTTCCATAGTGCTCTCTGGCCCTAAGAGCTTCAAGGGAGGTGTGAATTCACAATGTTACAAAGTTTACTTTGTGAATCTCCCAAATGTGTGAACTCCAATGAGTAAAGGTGTGAACACAAGCATTGTATCAATTAGTTCTACTTAGTACCTTGTTTCAGGTTCTGGCCCAAAACATCAACTTTAATGAGTTAGCAGTTTGTAAAGATTCCAACATAAAAGAGTTTTTCTTTCTTTCATAACTCCATCTTTATTAATTTTTTAAAACAATTTAAGTGAAAAAAATCATGGGGTAGTTGAAAAAGTCCTGGGATTTTGATAACTTGGGTTCCAACACTGATACAAGTTAGCTATGAAAACTTGACTTCATTAACAAGTTCAAGATTCATAGTATTAGAACACAATTAAAACATGGCCTCTTTCCTTTCATTCTCCTTCCTCTCTGTATTTGCTAAATCCCATTTTTTAAACCATCTACTTATGAACCCTTCTAGTTTTCAACCCCATTGTTTAAAACTTTTGTTATTTAGGCATTTTTCAGTTGTGTTTTCTCAATGAAGTAGTTTGCCGTTTCCTTCTCCTCCTCATTGTAGAGATGAGGAATCTGATGTATAGGGTTAAGTGACTTGCCCAGGGTCATATAAAATAGTGTTTGAGGCCAGATTTGAACTCAGGAAGGATGAGTCTTCTGACTCCAGGACCCACACTCTATCCAGTGCATTGTTTGAACTAAAGAACACTAATGGTTTTTTCATTGTCCTTTCTCAATCTTCAGTGTACTCTTTCTGAAGGATATGACAAAACTGACAACCCTCTCCTTTGTAACAATTTCTTCAATTTTTACTCCTTAGGTAATCCCTTTCATGGTTCTCCTGCTTTTTTCTCTCTCTCTCTTTTTTATTTTTTTTTTACTTATTTAATAAAACAAGCATTTTCACAACATAGTATAATAAAGAATTGCTTATGAACTGCAAATCTATTGTGTACAATTTCCTATTCTTTTAAAATATATAATGTTGTCATATAAATTGTTTTCACTTTTTTCTCCCATACTTTAGAGATGGCTACTATTATAAACACAAATATGTTTATACATGTAAAATTATTCTCTACATGCTTCTATTTATCAATTCTTTCTCTGGATGCAAGTATCTTCTTCCTTCATTTGATTTCTATAATTAATTATCCTGCTTCTCTGACTACTCTTTTTCTGATTTGAAACCAGCCTCTGTCAACCTCTCTTTCACTTCCAGTTCCCTTGATATATACATCTCCCAAGGTTCCATTTTCTGGTTTCTCTGTATATATTATCTCTCTTGGTAATCTGTACAAGACAATGCTCAAATCTCTATTTCTACCCTTAACTTTTCCCTTGAGCTTCAGACATGACTCTACATCTGACTGAGATAAATATCTCTTCATGTTCATTCTTATCACAACTCAAGCCTAGTGTGCTGAGCACCTGAAGTGATCCAGATCTCTAGCACATTATCTTCCTTAGAATACCTGATCCTTCTCTAAACATTTCTTTCTTTCATTGTCCATAATTCGTCTCATAAAAAGGGCTAAAACTTCAAAATTGTCTTTTACTTCTGTCTTTTCCTCCTCCCTCTACCATCAACCTAATCAATTGTCATCAACTCCTATAAATTTTAGCTGTACAATATGTTTCCAGCATCCCCTCATTTGTCTCTGCCTACTGGCAGCATCGTGGTCCAAGTCCTTTATCTTCTCTTGCCTATACTTACTGAAATAAGCTCCTGGCTTCCCTTCTTATGTCTGGTGTCTATCTAATTTGGACACCATCACCATTTGGACACCAGCTTTCTGAAGCACAGTTCTGATCATGTCATTCTGATATTCAAAAACATTCAGTGATTCTTCATTGAATTCTGAATAATTTGCAGGCACTCAGCCTAATAGCCCATGGTCTGGCCTTAAGTCACACAAGGAGCCTGCTCTATAGGGAGGGCTTAAATGAATATTATATACTTGAATTCTGTACTGAATTTAATTCCTCTATATTCTTTGAATGAACCCTTTTATTGTTATTCATTTCTGTTTTAAAGATCTTATATTTTAATCTACAAATATCACTAATAAATCTCAACAATGATTTCTATCTAAATTACATTAAGGCAAAATAGTCAAATTAACCCATTTTTTCCTTTCACTTATGAGGGAATTCATTAAGTTACACATTCAGATATCTGTCTTCTAATTTACATATGCATTATTTCAAGTTGAAAGTGCACTTTTTATGACAACTATAAATCTCATATGTTTTTCAACTTTAGTAATTTTGTATTCCATATTGATTACCTTTAGTGGAAAAGAATGGTGAAGCAACATGAATCTAGAGACAGATAACTCCCAGAAAGATGTTCAAATTGAATTAATTGCAGCAGAATTTTTGGCAGTGTAAATCTCTTCAGAAAATGGTTTAAAGAGCAACAAACATGATTAAACCTATTTTGCTTTGGATTATCAAAGAAGCTATGAAGAGAAATCTTTAGAAACTTACTAAAGCCATATAGAGGCGATGGCATATACACAAATAAGGATGGTAGAAATGGAAAAGTTTAACAAGAATAGTACTGATGTCATGTCAGTTCAGAAAAAGAGAGTAAGAGAGGTAGAAAATAGCCTTGATTATATCTATTATATAATTTCTTCCTTCTGCTATATGGTATAAAATAGAATGCCCTTGTTTTCTAGGCAGAAGGGATTTTCTGTGCACTCTTTAGTATTTAGTAATAGAAGCACCATTAAACTACTCAGACATTGTTTGGAAGTAATGTTAGTTCATTGGGGTGGGTACAGATTTCTGTATTCTCCCTTTGCTTCAGTAGATTGAATCTGCCTTCAATAATTTGAAAAGGAATAGTTGCAAGAGTTATCAGCATCCAATATGTTTGTTAACTTTTTTCTCTTTGTCTACTCATTCCTGCCTGAGGCTTGGAAAATATTCTGAATATAAATTCTAAATACTAGATAAAGAAGCTGCTTTCTTCTACAGAACTGATATTACTATAAATGCTTACTTTAAGTTTCTGCAATTGTAATATCTTTCTAGGAACTTTGAATACCACCTTTGTAGTAAACTTTTTTTGCAAATTATTAAAAAATCAATTATTGTTGTTTTGTTTTGCAAGAGGATAAAGATATCTCATCATTAGATTAAAAATTAGTGTCTATAAAACACAATTAGAAAACTGGTGACAGGAAGTGAAAAGTGAGATAGCATTTTATTATTTTTCTTTTGTTTTTGTAAATGAGAGCTATACTGATACAATGACAAACACCTTTAAAATTGCCTAATGGAAAAAAACAGTTATTAAAAAAGATATACAGTTTAGTAGGAAAGAACTGCAGTGGTGATTAGTCTTCAGTCAAAAAAAGTCAGAGTAAGACACATAGATCTCATTCAGAGAGAATAGTCTACTTATGCCTACCATGAAATCTCTGCTGATGTTTAAATCATTTCTGAATTTGATTCTTTGGAAATTACAGAATTCTAATATTTGCAAACATATAGCATCACCAGAACAATTCTGCTTTAAAAGGGATTTTTTTAATGTAAGAAACACCTTGAGATAATTAAAAGCATTACCCAATTTCACAAATGCAGTTCAGAATACTCTTTCAAATGTTTTTTTCCTAGAGAAGCGAAGACTTGAGGGAGGGTGGGAATATAATATTCATGTCTGCGCTTATGTAAAGGTCCAATACATGAACAAAGAATTGAAGTTATTCTAGTAAACCCTAAAATATTGACTTTCAGAACAAGGAGTTCTAAGAAGAAATTGCAGTTTCAGTTTGATTTAAGAAAAAATTCCCTAACAATTAAAAACATTCAAAAGTTGTTCAAGAAGTTGTTCAAGAAGATAATAGGTTCTCTCTTCTAAGCCATTTTTAAAACTTTTTTTAAGTAAAACCTGTATGACTTCATGTTGGAGATATCATGGAACAGATTTTTATTCAGGTGCAAATTCGATTACATGGCCTTGAACTCTCCCTTCAACTCTGATTTAATATTGTGATTCATCCAATGGTATATATACATTCTGAATCAAATTCATTGTCCATCTACAGTTACCTCTTCCTTATCTAAGTACCAATAAATTAACAGTGAATTGACCTTTAATGAATGAATGAATCAATGAATTTATTTAATGCCTAGCCACCACGTGCAAGCCACCATGCTAAGAAGTGATGATGGGAAAAAAGACAAAAGATAATTCCCTATTCAAGGAGCTTGCAGTCTAATGGGGGAAACAACATATAAACAAATATATGCAAAGCAAACTTTAAGCAGATAAATGACAAATAATCAGGAAAGAGAAGGCATTAGATTAAAGAGTTTGAAGAAGGTTTCCTAGTAGGATTTTTGTTGGGCCTTTCAAATGCATGTCACAATCTGAACAATAAGAATTTTTTTTTAACATTGAAGATTAGCATTTCATTAAAAGATTAACTCATGGAAAATGGCATGGAGACCAAAAGACTCATCAAACTGCCTTAACCAAGAAACAGTTGATCTCTTTGCCAAGGAATGTAAAAGGGAAAACACATAATATTTGTTTTGAATACAAACTCATTTTAAAAGCATGATAGAAGAATATAGTAGAAAATCAGGAGAAATACTGTCTTATAAAACAACAAAAAGCAGTGGTGGAGAAAACAAATCTATAAAAGGCTTGTCATGAAACTGAACTAATCCAGGTTGTCATAAGTGTATACAAGAGCAATGTGCTCAACAAATAATAAATTCGCCTGTCTTTTTCAAGTCATACACATTTTCCCATTTAACACAAGAAGCTTGTGTTAGAAGAAGCTATATAGCGCCATGCATATAATGGATACCTTGGGATTTTTCAATATATCAACACCATTGAATGTTATGGAGGATTTGACCTGGCACAGTAGAAAGAAGACTCTGTTTAGATTTTCATAACTAATGATTTCATTATTTCCTACCTCTGTGCCTTTGAGCAAGTCAGTTTAACCCTTCTTGGTCTTAGCTTCTTCATCTGTAAAATAAAGATTATCATTTTTTGTGGATTTAAAAAAAAATCTCTAAGATTCCTATCAATTAAAATATTTAATTCCATGATTTACAACCAGTTATAGACAAAAGATCAAGAAAAAGGCATGGATAAAATTCATTCTGCACCATTGGAAGGAGTATCTACATCAATGAGATCACAAATCCATCAAAATATCAAGACATCACCCCAAATGCAAATAAACTGGGAAGAAAAAAAGGTTGCCATTTGGAAATATATGAAAAGGAACACCAAAAGGACTTTTCAGTTTTTTATAAGCTATCAAGGGGCAGAGAGGGAGAGGCCTATAAAAGTGAGATCATGCAAGCATTTTTATTGGTTTTCCTTTCCTACCTTTTTTGTCATTGGAATTAAAAAAAAAATCATTGTTCTTACATGTTCTTGCCCTTGACAGTTTAATCAGAGAAAATGTATTTCAGCCATTTGACATTTATTTATGGTAATGAAATCGATTTAGATTACGTAACCTCCTGAATCTCTTGGAACTAATGTGCTTTGCCCATTTATACCTAGTAAATTTAAGTGGTAGTGTAGAAGAATGATATTGGCAAGTTAAAGGGAACTTTAGATGTATTTTGTACATGAATAACTCTGGAAAAACTGGAAATTATCAGTAAGATGCACCTCAAATTTCAGCATGATTTAGTGGCTTGTAAAAACCATTTGTCTTTTCTACAAAGAGAATTGTAGTTTAAATTTTATTTCAAAGCTTTTAGTTGGTCATGCTCTATTAGCTCTAAGGAGAGGCCTCATGCTGCTGCATTGCTGATTACTTCAGATGAAGCATTTATAAAATGACATGGCATTCTTTTTTTGGGGGGGGAGGGGGGTAAATGCTGCTAATTTTTGCAAAACTCATCTAAAAATAAGAAAAATAAACATTCATATTTGGCCACTTCAGTTCTGATTATGCCATTCTTTGCATTTACTTTCATAGTCTCTTATTTTCTGTACCTACCATATATTGAATTGTGAGACTTATTAGTTTCACATAGTCTTGTAGAAATAAATCTTTGAATTTTTAGAGAACAACTTTTTCAGTCTTAGTTTTTACTTTCTGCCCCTGAAGAACCCACAAGAATGCTGTGGAATCGTAGGTATTTCAAATGAGGAGCAAAATAGCTTATAACATCATAAAAAGCCTGTTTAGGCTACCATTCCATAATGATAGCTTTTGTGTGCACATAGCAGAAAAACAAGGCAGTTTTCTTTTGAACTATACTAAGACATACAACATTCTCTCTGATACCTGTGTAAGTCTGAGCAGGTCAGCTAATATAAAAGTGTCTCAATTTCCCCATCTGTAAATGAGAGGATTGGACTACCTGACCTCTGAGATCACTTCCAGTTCAGCAGCTTTAGTCCAATTTTCATCGCTAACCTGAAATCCTTATCCTTAAAATCAGTTCTTTGAATAGAAGTACAAAAGTAGAGTTGTTAGAAACGAGGCAGAAGTGGGAGTTAGGCAAAGCCTGAGCTCATCTACTGCCTTCAGCTGTGTAAACCTGAGTAAAGTCACATTACCTCGATAGCCTCAGTTTCCTAATTTGCAAAATGGGGATAATGACAGCATCTACCTGGTTGTTGTGGGAATCAATTGAGATAATGATTGTAAAGCATTCAGTATAGTGCCTAGCACATAGTAAATGTTATATAAATTTCAGCTATCATCATTATAATTAATTTATTATATTATTAATATTATAATTTATTAAATTATAAATAATGTAAATGGTAAGTACCTGGAATATGTATTTCACAAGATTGGTACAAGGATCAATTGAGATAAATTGCATAAATCACATTGCTCACCTCAAAAATGCCAATTGTTATTATTATCAGCATCCTTGAAGACCACTAAAAAGTATCAATGTAAACATATGGGAAGATAAAGCTTTAGAGAAACTCCCATAGACTGTACTCAGCTCCCCCATTGATATTCATATGTTCTCTAACATAACATTCAATGGGAAATGAGATTCACATCAAGTAGTAGGGCCAAGGGAGCAATAATACCGGAGGAATCCTAGGAAGACAGATCCCAGGGATTAAGTAAATGAGGATCTGGAAGTGAAAAAGATGAACTTCATCTACTTTAAAATTTAGAATATGCCTTTGCTTTGCATGAATATAAAAGCATACAAATTTTTAACATAGAATGGTCATTTATTCATTTATTAAATTTCTACCTTGCTAGCCATTAAATAATTTGCTGTTGTTGTTGTTGCTGTTCAATTGTTTGTCATCTCTTATTCTTTGTGAATGGTTTGCCATGTCCTTCTCCAGCTCATTTTATATATGAGGAAACTGAGACAAACAGGGTTAAGTGGCTTGCTCAGAGTATCTAGTAAATATATGAGACCATATTTGAACTTAGGTCTTCCTGACTCTAGTCCTGGTGCTCACCTAGCTCCTCTCTTTGTAAAGAACAAAGATATTTAAAATATTATATGTTATTTTCCTAGGCTTTTTTTTTTCCCCTTTGGGAGGGATGGGGATTGCTACCCCCCTTTTGGGGTAAGGTAATACTGAATTGTATTCACTCTGTATTCACAATTGTCACAAACTCTAAGTCCGTATGGTAATAATAATAATAAAAATAGAATAGAGTATGATAAAAACAGAAGAAAAGTTCAAGGTGCTATGAATAGTCTCAGGGAAGAAAGATTATTTTTGAGTAGGGACATCAGGAAAAATTAGGTGAAAGACATGGCATTTGAACTGGACCTTGCAGAAAAAGTAGGATTTCAAAAATAGAAGTTTTTATAGACTACTAAGATCTCAAAATGGTTTCATTTTCTTGCCGGGCCCTCTGTAATCATGGTTTCTTCACTATTGCTATTGTATTTAAATAGAGACACGTGACTGACTAGCATAGACGAGCACATTATATATTATTTATTGGTTTGGCTTTTCTTTCAGCAGTTTCTGCTTCCAGCTTGGTTGGCAATGTGGTATAATAGAAATAACAATGCTCCTGCTATTGTTATTTTCTAATGATGGTTTTTTTCAAATTTCAAGTTTTTTTTTTTTTTTTCCTCCTTTCTGCCTCTTCTCTACCCTTAATTGACAAAAGAAAAAAGAAAAACAAAAGCCTTGTAAACACATCAGCATAGTGAAGCAAAACAAATTCCCACATTGGCCATGTCAACATGTCTAATCCTGAATATTAGTTGATAGCTCCCTCAGCAGTTGTGTGTTATTTTTCATCATGAGTCCTCCAGAATCATAGTTGATCACCACATTGATAAGAGTTTTAAAATCTTTCACAATTTTTCATTTTGATGTTGCTGATCTTACAGTATACATTTTCTGATTTTGTTCATTTTACCATGCATCAGTCATACAAGTCTTCCTAGGTTTCTCTAATACCATCTCTTTATTCATTTCCTACAGCACAATAGTATTGGAAATAATATTTACTTTCATATACCATAATTTGTTTAGCCATTACTCAATTGAGAGTTTTCTCTTTAGTTCTTTGCTACTGAGGGAAAAAGCTGCTATAAATATTTCTTTTATAACTAGAGCCTTTTGCTATTTCTGTAGTACCCTTGGAATATAGATATTATAAAGATACAGCTGAGTAAAAATATACATATATACATACCGTGTTTCCCCGATAATAACACTGTTTTATTATTTTTTTGGACAGAAAAACACCAGAGGGCTTATTTTCAGGGGAGGGCTTATTTTAATGAACATTGACAGCAATTTTAATAAACAGGTAAATGTGAACAAAAAAAAGTACCTTTATTCAATAATGATCATGTCATCTTCTTCAACAACATCGTCATAAGTGTCCATACCCTGAATTCCGCCCTGGATGTCTTGCGCCTCTATTTCCTTCAGAAGAAGTGGACCCAATCTGTCACATCTAGCAATATAGCTCTCTTTAAATGAACATGTCTTGTCCAGGTAACCTGCTCGTAGTGCCTTGGCGACACAGCTGTCAGTAATTTTATCCCATGACTTCTTCCCCCAAGTCACGACTTCTTGCAGACAGGGCTTCACAAAGTTTCCACACTGATTTCTTTCCATTCTATTTTCAATGTAGTCATTGACTTCCATGCGCAAATGGTCCTTGAATGGCTTGTTTATTGCAATATCAAGGGTCTGGAGATAGGCAGTCATTCCTGCAGGAATCATTACTCGATCTATTCTCTCTGCAAGGAAGTTCTTCATTCGTTAGTGCGATGAGTGCTGGCTGAGTTCTTCTTTTATCCTCCATCATGTCCCCTGAGTTCTTCTTTTATCCTCCATCATGCCCCTTTTATCCTCCATCATGCCCCTTTTATCCTCCATCATGCCCCCTCACTCCCGCTTAAACACCGGGTTTTTATGTTGTCCTGCCTCAGCTCTCCTCTGCGGCACTGCTCTCAATGGTGCCAGCAAGCAAATCACTGGGGAAGAACAGGATGACGCGCTCACTGCTGCAGCTCTGATTGGATGCAGCTCAGAGGGTGGTGTGCATTTCACGGGGGGAGGAGGGGCAGGGGAAAAAGGGGGACAGTGCATACAGAGGGTACCGTAATGTAGCGGGTAGTGCAGGGGATCACTTTCACTACAGTAGCAATCTCAATAGGGCTTATTTTCGGGGGAGGGCTTATTATCGGGGAAACACAGTATATATAGTTTTAGTAATTGTTTAAAGGGGGTATGGTGGGAATGGGTTTTACCAAGTCCCAATTCCACTAGCAATGTATGAATTTGTTTTTTTTTTTTTTTTTTCTATTCCTTTAGCATTTGTCATTTTTTTTTTTTCTACTTTGCTAATCTGATAAATGTGAGAGTGAACCTCAGGATTGTTTTAATTTTTAATGCTCTCATAATTAGTCATTAGGGCATTTTTTTTTTCATATGACTATATATAGCTTGGATTTTTTTCTCAATAATTTCCTCTTCATATACTTAGGATCATTCATCTATTGGGGAATGGCTCTTGTCCTTACAAATTTAAATCAGTTCCTTACATTCTTAGAAATCAGATCTTTATCACAGAAATTTCCTATAAAGGTTTTTTTTTCCCCTAGCTAACTTTTTCTCTTTTAATCTTAGGTGCATATTTTCATTTGGGCAAAAAAAGTTTTACATTTAAATAATAGAAATTATTCATTTTGTCTTCTCTGATCCTCTTTATCCTTTTTGGTCACTTACTTCCATCTATTCATAGATATCATGAGTACTTTCTTCCCATTTCTACAAAGTGTTTATGAGGTAACTTTTTATCTATAGATTGTCTATCAGTTTGAAATTCATCTTGGCATATGTTTTGAAGTATTGTTTTATTCTGACATATTCTTGACATATTGCTATTCCATTTTCCAGAAGTTTTTGTGAAATAATGAGTCTTTACCCAGTAGCTGGAGTCTTTAGATTTATCAAACTCTAGGCAAAAGGATTTATTTGTTTCAATATGTTATGTATCTAACCTATTCTATTGATTAGCTGCAGTTCTTTCATTAACCAGTACCATATTGTTTTGATGATTGTTGCTCATAGTTTGCTGTATAATTTGAGATCCAGTATTGCTAATTTCCCTTTCTTCACATGGTATTTCTTTGTTTTTGTTTTATTTTTTGTTTGCCTTAAGAATCTAGATTTCTTGTTCCTCCAGATTAAATTTGTTATTATTAATTCTATAGTCATTCTTTGGTTTGATTGTTGTGTTATAAAATACATAAATTAATTTAAGTGGAATTATCACTTTCAGTAATGAACTTGTTGATTTCAAACTCTATGCAAAAGCAAGGTCCTGGTTCAAGCATCTATTAGCTTCATTCACATTCAGGTGGTTCATTTAACCTTTCTGAGCCATAGTTTCCTAACATATCAAATAAGAAATATTATATTTTCTATTGTTAGTATTTTATGTTATATATAATATATTGAATTATATAACATATTGCTGCTATATGTGTTATAATTATTTTCATTAGATTATTATTATTATTATGTCATTGTGAAGAAATTTTTATGGTCCTTAAAGTATTCAGTAACACAGTTTATTTTCATTTACCCCAAACTCTGATATTCATCCTTCCTCCATTCAGAGCTGGTTATTTTCAACTTAAATTATACCTGACAATTGTACATTTTCCAATTGATTTGTTATTATTTTTTCTTTCTCCCTCTTTACTCATCCAATTTTCCCCAGGTTTACCTCTCTCTTCAAGGCCCAATAATAATAAAGGAAGAAGCTTGAGAAAAAATTTTTAGAAATGTTTTGCATTAATTTTGAACATACAAATATGCTACGAAAAATAAATACCAAAGCAACAATGTCTTTATAATAGCCATTACCTTCTATATGGACAGGGAATGGTAAAGACACCTGTTATATAGGAGTTTTGGTTTAGTAGAACTTGTTGTAATGAGGCTAGCAAAGCACTTTCTCTATGGACCATCTGCCAGGACATGGAAATAGCCTCATTTTATAGAACCAGATGTTATAATGGTGTTTGCAAAAACAAGATTCTACCTGCTTCTTGATTATCCTCAATTATAGAAGGTAGCAGTAGCACAATAATCCCCAAATTATGTCTTTTTTGGCTTTGAAATGTGTTATAATGTGTTCCAGCACAGATTTACTGTGGTTTAGAGGAAGGAGATCTGCATCCAGAAGGGGAATTACAAGACCTAAATTCTAATTCTAGTTTTGCCACTCACTAGCTTTTAGGCTCTTGATGAATTATTTAAACTTTCTGGGTCTGAATTTTCTCACAACTAAAATGAAGGAAGGGGAATAGATTCTCTTCAGTTTACTCAAACAAATGTTACTAAGTGCCTACAATGTCCAGGGTCCTTTCCAGCATTCAAAAGAAAACAGAACAAGACTGTGAAATCCTACCTTTCTAATAATATTGTTTTAAAATTCAATTTTAATATAAATGTTTACCTTCCTTGGGCACATGCCATTTAGAATGGTACATTGGATTAAGAAGGTATAAAGGGGGGCAATAAAGCCCACAAACTGAACAATATATTTGCGATCTCTCATTTTTTTTTAACTAAAAGTTGTAATACATCCAACAAGAAATTTCTGCATCATTTTCTCTTTTTCTTTCTTATGTTGTTATTCCCTTATTTTTTTTGTGATTTTTCAACAACTCTTTCCAATATCAGTCTAAAAGTCAGTAATGCATATTTGTTTGATAAATTTCAAGGGATATTAGCTATATTGTACTGCTAACTTAATATGCCTATGAACCCTTTATGTATTCACTGATTTTGAAGAGAATATTGCTTGAATTAAAGTAAAAATTTAAGGTTTGAGATTTTTAAAGATACATTTTCAGCCTCAATTTAAGAAAAAATCTATTGCGGTCTAGTCCCCTCTTATCTCTCAAATTCTCTACCTTTTGGGGAGTAGGCAGTCTTGTTAAGAGACCTAGAGAAGACTTCTTCACTAGGCAGAAGGAGAAGGGAATCAGTTCCCATATCGGCTCCCTGACTTCCAAAGAATTGCTTCTCTGTGTTGTTAGTTTTTTCTATGTCTTCCATTTTGTGGACGGGCCCAAGCTGGCCCTTATTTCCCTCCCAGTTTTTTTCCTGTATTCTAGACTTCCTTCAACATCTGGGTTTTCTTTGTCTTTGGAAGTTCCAGGTAAGCTCTGGAGTTTCATCTTCCTTACTTCCAGTTCAGTCATGCGGTAAATTAAAAAACATCTGGGAACAGTGGTGTATTTAATACTCTACTTTGTGAACTCCCAAGAAGAAATTAAAATAAAAGAACTGTGTTCTCCATCGAACTCCTAGGTACTGAGCCTATTTAGTGGTTAGAGTAAAGATTAATGGTTTATGGCCATGAAATGCTATAGTAATGTAGCCGTTTCATAGAGTTCTCTTTGATATTCTTTATCTCCTTTTATTGATTTTATACAAAAAGAGTAAAATTTTATACAGGGTTCACATGAGTATATCTATTCTCATGATGGAAAGAAATGAGTGGAGGGCAGAGGAGAACTCCATTGTGCTAAAGTCATAATAGAACTAGTGATAAAAGACAGGATCTCTCTTTGATAGGTGCTCAGGAACTAATTATGAATGGACAAATAAGACTTGCAATACCTCTTCCACTCAAAGAGCCATGTTATCTAAAGGTGGGATACTTGCTAAGAACCAAGGAGAGTTTCTACCTTTCGTCTCCTTTCCCTCAGGGAAGTGAATCACATGGAGTTGAGTGAGTGTCGGGGTCTTCACCTGGGCTTTTAGATGAATTGGATCAAGTTAATGGCTAGCAATGTCCTTTGGTGGTTATGATGGCAACCTAAAACCATGGGATGATTTTAAATTTTGTTTTTGTTTTGATTTAGAGAGAGAAGCTTACAGTATGACAGTAAAGAATAATGAATAAAGTAATCAGATTTAAAAATCAAGAAGACCACAATTCAGATCTTGTTTATGACTCTATGTGACCATTGACAAATCACTTTACTGCTCTGAGACTGACAATTATATGTTATCTTCTAAGTCAAAGTTTAATAAATGTATGGAATTCCCCCAACAGATGAAATCACAGATCCATGATGTGATGTTGTTTTCTTTCACCTTTTAAATAAGATTTTCTCCAACACATTTCCAATAGTTACTATTCAATCCCTCCATTCATATGTTCTCTGACTCCCCATCTCTTCACCTACACTCTTCAATTTAAGGTCAGAATAATGTCAATTTATAGGCAAACATCAAATAAATAGAGAAACAGAGGGGAATGGATTTAGTGCTACTTCTAAATTCTTTTATTTCTACCTTGAATTCTGGTTCATTTTGAGCATAAGGTTCTTTCCCCACTTTTCTGCAGAAAAACTTGTTATGGCAAATCAGACCAAGTGAAAGGAATGAACTAATTCCTGTTGCTATTTATTCTAGCTACCTAAGTTGTTCTTATGTTTTAAGGAATAAATACTTTAGTTTTAATTTTCACAAGACTAAATAAATAATATTCTGATGGGTCAGTGAAGATGAGAAATTTAATTGAAGAATTATAGACATTTTAGAAGTAGATACTAAATGTATTGTAAAGCTTTTAGAAAATGACTTATTGAACATTTAGAAAGCATTAAACAAATTGCTATGTCAGACAGTTGAATTTTTTTCCTACTTTAATATTTCAGAATGGCTAAAAACAAAAATATACCAGATTACTAGGCATCTATCCTCTCTTTCTCTCTCTCTTTCCCCCTCCCCCCAGTGAGATTTTATCTTACTGAAGACTTCACTTATTCCAAATTCTTGGTTATAGTCTCTTTCATAGAATACTTCCAATTCCTGTTTGCTTTTGTGGATAAATTGGCTTACTTATTACTCACACTCATTTTTAAAAATTAAAAAAATGTGGGAGAAAAGAATTATTAGTGGCGAGATATTAATACTGTAGATAACAGGGTTAAAAAGCCCTAGATATTCAGAGACATGCTGAAATACTGTGAGCTAGAGACCAAAGAAGGAAAATGAAAGAAATAGGTTCTCCTAGCCCCTTGGCTGAAATTTGTTTCCAGTATAGGAAGAGAGCTAGGAAGGATGTGGATATAGGTAGCAATCAACAAAGCTGGCTTTAACTTTGGCAATGAAACCCATTTACCCCAAGAAAAGGATTTCAAAGTTAAGAGTCCACATTAAAGAGCAGCCCAGGGTCCATCAGTAAGGAACCTAGACTTCACCTTTGCTCCCTCCCAGGGTGGGCATGAAGGCTTTTATCAGGTCAGTTTTGTAATCAAAGCTAGAGATGGCTAGCCAGTGGTCATTTGGTCAGTTTAGCTGCCTTGACTCCATCTCCAGGAGTGACTTGATAAAAGCGGTATAGTTTAGAATCAGTCCCTAGCCCTTCTAGACACTGATAGGTAAGGAAGACAGAGGGGAAGGTCTTGGGATCATTGGTTCAAGAAGCATTTTTTCTTAGCTGAGTACAGGTCTGGGGACTCCATGAAGACAAAACCATCTCCCTTACAGTTATAAATCCCTGGAGCTGCTCTGTGGCCAGTCCTGATTTCCCTTGGATCTCATTTGCTCTTATATAGTAGCTCTTATATGTCATGGACAGTCCATCTCTAGCCCCCATTTTTCCAGAGTCACTGTGTGTTAGAGGAACAAAATTCACTGATTCTCCAAAATGACCAATCATGGTCAGTTCTGCTTCTCTTCTTTTTTGGCTGGTTTCTTGACCATATAGCAGCCTGGTTCCCTTATGTTCCTTTATAGTTCCAATGTTGTCCTCTTGTCCAAGACCCCAGAGGGTTTCTTTTCTGGTCCTTAGGTCCTCTTTCTTTAGAGACCTCTTCCCAATTATTCCTACAGG
Source organism: Antechinus flavipes (assembly GCF_016432865.1). Classification (NCBI taxonomy): domain Eukaryota; kingdom Metazoa; phylum Chordata; class Mammalia; order Dasyuromorphia; family Dasyuridae; genus Antechinus; species Antechinus flavipes. Next base: position 351,705,477 of record NC_067401.1, on the reverse strand, counting down.
GGCAGGAAGTTGTATATCCTCAAAACTTGGAGACTGCATTTTTTTCTGGAAATTGAAATGTTTGATGGTGATATTGAGGGGCTTCTTGGTTCCAGCTCTGGTCCTTGCTTCAGAGACTTCAAGATTTGCTCTTCTAGGTCATGTGTATTGGTGTTCTTTTTCTTCTTTAATATAATAGGATAATGGTTCTCTCTGGGTGAGAGCAGGTTTCTCGGGGAGGTTTTCTGGAGACAGCCTTAGTATCAGTTCAGATCAATAATTACCCCAAACACAGCCAGGTGATAAAAGTTCAGATCTTTTATTGTCTCCAGTGTAACCTGGTTAGCTTAGAGGCCTATCTCTCTGCATGGTTCCAAGAGCTCCCTCTGAATGTCTCCAAATCCAAAGGTTTGTCCTTCAGTCCTCCAGCCAACAAGTGGAAAATGAAATGGATCTCTCTTGCCTCGGAGAGAAGGCTTTGTCCTTTGCTTCTGCCTCTGCTTTCTTCAGCCTCCAATCCAGCTCCAAGTTGAATCTGTCTTGCCTCGGAGAGAGGGCTTCTGGCTTGAATCTCCCAAAGTGCTCTGTGTCTGCACCAGAGTGCTCCTCTCCAATGCAGCTGAACTCTCTTCCGCCACCAGCCAGCCAAGTGGAAAATATTGGAATGAATCTCTCTTCACTGGGCTTATATATGACTCTTCTGAGAGAATGGGATTATGGGTTTTCTCCCATAGTGCTCTCTGGCCTTAAGAGCTTCAAGGGAGGTGTGAATTCACAAAGTTAGCAAGTTTAATTTGTGAATCTCCCATACTTGTGAACTCCAATGAGTAAAGGTGTGAACACGAGCATTGTATCAATTAGTTCTACTTAGTACTTTGTTTCAGGTTCTGGCCCAAAACATCAACTCTAATGAGTTAGCAGTTTGTAAAGATTCCAACACATGTGAAAACTGAAGGCAGGCCTGGAGAAAGCAATTGATGAAGAGGACTATTTTGGTGGGTATAAACTTACGGCTACCCTGGTCTTTCCTTCTGAACTGAGACTCATACCCTAGACTAAGAAGGGTTGACAAATAGATGTAATTCTAGCCCAAACAACTCTTAGAGACTGAAGAAGAGGTTGCCCAGCCTGAGCGAAAACCAGCTCTTGCCTTTTCTTCTTTCTTCTATCATGCTGGTAATAGAGATATGGGCTTTCTCCCAGTCTCTGTTTATATAATCAGATAACCTCAACATACATACCTTATGCAAGTATATGCATATACAAAATGAATATCAGGTAATTTTGAGAGGACATGTGCTAGCAGCTGGGGGACCAGGGGAAGCTTCTGGTTTTAAGTGCTTCTTGAGCTGGGTTTTGAAATCTAGGGAGACAGAGATTAGGAGATAATGAATTCCAGCTATGGGAGACAACTACTCAAAAGGCACTGAGACAAAAGATGAATTGCTATGGGTGAGGAAAAAAATAAATAGGCGAATTTTACTGGATTTACTCAATATTTAAAGGTGAGTAATGTATAAGAAGATTGTAAAAGAAGGAAAGGAAAAGGTTGTGAAGACATTTAAATGCTCATCAAAATAATTTTTATTTGTTCATGAAGAAATAGGCGATTACTAGAGTTTACCAAGTAAGGAGAGTGATGTACTCAGAGATGTACTTTAGGAAAATTACTTTCAGGACTGTGGAGGATAGATTAGAGCATGGAGATACTTGAAGCAGGGAGATCAAATTGAATGGTATTGCAATTTTCCAAGTAGGAGGTGATGACGACTTGAACTGGAGTTATGCCATGTGAGTGGTGAGAAAGTTACATATGAGAGATGTTGTGGAAAAAGAAATAACAAGATTTGGATAGGTAGGTGGAGGAAAAGTGAGAGATCAAGGACATAACTTGAGGGACTGAGGATTTATATTTCTGTAAGCATTGTGTAGGACTAATGGATTTATAACTGGTGATATGTTTCTATTTCAGCTTCCTTTTGGATGAGTAATACAATCTACATTCTTCATTAAGACCACTACACCTAGAAAATGTCATAATTACCTATCGAGGGGGTAAAGTGGATAAAGGGCTGGGCATGTAATCTTGAAAGATTTGCTTCTTAAGTTCAAATCTGGCCTTGGAAAGTCACTTAACCCTGTTTCCCTCAGTTTCCTTATCTGTTAAATAATGGATTCATTACATCAAACTATTCCAGTGTCTTTGACAAGAAAATCCCAAATAGGGTCAGAAAGAGTCAAACATAACTAAAACAAATTAACCACTCATCTCTGGATAGGATTAAATATATTTCTTCAATATAATAAGAATATAGAAGCCTTTTATAAAGTCCCTTCATTTTGTGAAATCCTTTAACTATGCATTTGATTTTGACAATAAACCTGTGAAAAAGGTGCTTTTATTATCCCCATTTTAGAGATAAGAGAACTGAGGCACATGGGAGCTAATGCCTGGGATCACATCAGAGTCAGCACTTGAACCCTCTTCCTGACTCTGAGAACTACTCTCTAGAGCAAGCTGCTTCTTCATCTATCAGCATAAGCAGATTATTGACAAGTTTAACTACCAGATAGCCCCTGCTTGTCCCTAACCTGATTCTATTCATTCGTAAAGCTAAGGAGGGCTGTTCAATTCTCACTCTGGAAGTTAGAGTGTTTCATAATTAGTTGTTTGACCCCTATCCTAACTAGAACAGAATTACTAGGAAATCTTTGTGTTTTTTTGTGCTTCTCAGAGAGTTTAGCCTCTGAGTTTTTCAGTTTAATATCTTGGGTAGGCCGCATTGACTTACTTGCTCAAAGGGGAAAAGAAGGATAGTTCATCTGTGTTTCCAAACAAAATCAGCTTTTTAACTTCCATCCTAACAGAATCCATGCCTTTCCCCCCAACTCATAATATATTTTTTTAATATTTTATTTTATTTTATAATAACTTTATATTGACAGAATCCATGCCAGGGTAATTTTTTTTACAACATTATCCCTTGCACTCGCTTCTGTTCCGATTTTTCCCCTCCCTCCCTCCACTCCCTCCCCTAGATGGCAAGCAGTCCTATATATGTTAAATATGTTGCAGTATATCCTAGATACAATATATGTTTGCAGAACCGAACAGTTCTCTTGTTGCACAGGGAGAATTGGATTCAGAAGGTAAAAACAACTTGGAAAGAAAAATAAAAATGCAAATAGTTCACATTCGTTTCCCAGTGTTCTTTCTTTGGGTATAACTGCTACTATCCATCATTGATCAATTGAAACTGAGTCTTTGTCAAAGAAATCCACTTCCATCAGAATACATCCTCATACAATATCGTTGTCGAAGTGTATAATGATCTCCTGGTTCTGCTCATTTCACTTAGCATCAGTTCATGTAAGTCTCTCCAAGCCTCTCTGTATTCATCCTGCTGGTCATTTCTTACAGAACAATAATATTCCATAACATTCATATACCACAGTTTACCCAGCCATTCTCCAATTGATGGGCATCCATTTAATTTCCAGTTTCTAGCCACTACAAACAGGGCTGCCACAAACATTTTAGCACATACAGGTCCCTTTCCCTTCTTTAGTATTTCTTTGGAATATAAGCCCAATAGAAACACTGCTGGATCAAAGGGTATACACAATTTGATAACTTTTTGGGCATAATTCCAGATTGCTCTCCAGAATGGTTGGATTCGTTCACAGTTCCACCAACAATGCATCAGTGTCCCCGTTTTCACGCATCCCCTCCAACATTCATCATTATTTTTTCCTGTCATCTTAGCCAATCTGACAGGTGTGTAGTGGTATCTCAGAGTTGTCTTAATTTGCATTTCTCTGATCAATAATGATTTGGAACACTCTTTCATATAGTGATAATAGTTTCAATTTCATCATCTGAAAATTGTCTGTTCATATCCTTTGACCATTTATCAATTGGAGAATGGCTTGATTTCTTATAAATTTGAGTCAGTTCTCTATATATTTTGGAAATGAGGCCTTTATCAGAACCTTTAACTGTGAAGATTATTTTCCCAGTTTGTTGCTTCCCTTCTAATCTTGTTTGCATTAGTTTTGTTTGTACAAAGGCTTTTTAATTTGATATAATCAAAATTTTCTATTTTGTGATCGGTAATGGTCTCTAGTTCATCTTTGGTCACAAATTTCTTTCTCCTCCACAAGTCTGAGAGATAAACTATCCTATGTTCCTCTAATTTATTTATAATCTTGTTCTTTATGCCTAGGTCATGGACCCATTTCGATCTTATCTTGGTATATGGTGTTAAGTGTGGGTCCTTGCCTAATTTCTGCCATACTGATTTCCAGTTATCCCAGCAGTTTTTATCAAATAATAAATTCTTATCCCAAAAGTTAGTGTCTTTGGGTTTGTCAAACACTAGATAGCTATAGTTGACTATTCTGTCTTGTGAACCTAACCTTTTCTACGGATCAACTAATCTATTTCTTAGCCAATACCAAATGGTTTTGGTGACTGCTGCTTTATAATATAATTTTAGATCAGGTACAGCTAGGCCACCTTCATTTGATTTTTTTTTTCATTAATTCCCTTGAAATTCTCGACTTTTTATTGTTCCATATGAATTTTGTTGTTATTTTTTCTAGATCATAAAAATATTTTCTTGGAAGTCTGATTGGTATAGCACTAAATAAATAGATTAGTTTAGGGAGTATTGTCATCTTTATTATATTCGCTCGGCCTATCCAAGAGCACTTAATATTTTTCCAATTATTTAAGTCTGACTTTATTTGTGTGAAAACTTTTTTGTAATTTTGTTCATATAATTCCTGACTTTCCTTTGGTAGATAGATTCCCAAATATTTAATGCTATCAACAGTTATTCTGAATGGAATTTCTCTTTGTATCTCTTGTTACTGTTGGGTTTTGTTGGTGAACTCATAATATTTTACTCAACCCTAATTATAATGCATAATGCCTAGTGGAGTTGACTTCTCACAAAAACAGATGGGCTTGTTTAAATCTGAACATTTAACTTGGGTCATTGAATTAATAACAATAAAACTTCAACCATAACATTTAGCTGTATCACTGTCCTATCCCCAGACTTAGGTGGCTCTTAAATGGTACATGCTCTAAAGCCAGGGACTTTTGTAAATTCATATTTTATGTTGCTTAGTCCCCATGGCCGGTCCTTCTGTGAATAGAAAAAAGTGGGTAGCCATTCCCATAACAACTTATGCTTGATCCTCACATCCAGGGGCTTAGCTTTAGAGCAGGACATCTAGAGGCAGGACTGTATGCTTCCAGTATGGGGTCTCAGGAGTTGGTGCAGACGAGAAGCCCTTCTGCTGGTACTTGCACTCCTGCCCAGAGTTCTAATTGAAGATGACCGGAAAGAACATGAATAGCCTTGGACAACCATTCCGATTTTTCTTCTGGGAGAGCCATTTAAACTCTGTTAAGAAATACTATTTTTTTATTCTTCTGAATATTGAAGTGATAAAAAGTTCTACTGATTGTCAAGTCACAAGAATAGTAACGTTGAGATCAGAAAAACTCAAAGATCAGTGGATTTCTAATGGTTTTTTTTTTTTTTTTTTTTTTTTTTTTTTTTATGTGTGTCTAAGTGAATGTATGTGTGCTCTCATTATGAAACCAAAGTGTAATAAGGTTTAAGGGCCTTAAACAGGTACAGTAGCCATTTAAGTTAGATTAGGTCTGTTATTCAGAAGGAAGAGTTTCTATCTGACAGAGGCTTTAGCCTTTCCCATAATCACCTAATGTTTCATATGACTGTATTCAGCTGTAGTGCCTTTTCTGTATTTTTTTTCCCCAATACCCAAAAGAACCACCCAGACACAATTAAGGATTACTCTTTCCACAGTTTCCATAACCTTAGGCCTCATCTGTGCTAATGAGTGAAATGTGTGAAACTCTAACTATCATTAAAGCTGAAACTAAATTTTAAAAAATAAATAAGATCTCTCCACCATTGCTTGCAGATGAGTCACAGGTTGCCTTGTAATGTCTCTCTTAATTGGCAGAGTGAGACACCCTCGTGCTTGAACATGCAGGCTTGGCTTGGTTTATTTTCATGCTCTTTCAATGTTGAAGCTATCAATTTGAACAGAGCTGTTGTAATACAATGCTCAGGGAAAAACAGAATTATAACAAGGGATAACTAACTACTACACTTTTTTTTTAAAGGTATCATTTCCTCCTTCATCTTTTCTTGATTCCAAAGCAGCTAGATGATGTGGTGGACAGGGAGCTGGGCCTGGAGTAAGGAATATCTGAGTTGAAATCCAATTTCAAACATTCACTAGCTTTGTGACCCTTCAACTATATCTCCATTTCCTCAAATGGGAATAATAACATATCACCTACAGGTCGAGCCAGATAATATTCGTAAAGTACTTAGCACAGTTCTAAGCACATAGCAGATTCTATATAAATGCATATTTCTTTTATTCCTTCTAATGGTCCCTTTGATACTAAAAATGATGAATCACTTAAGGTTTTTCATCAGAGAAAGAATTTTTATTTCAGTGGTATTTCTCAAATTGGGGACTTTATTCCCAGAGTAATTCTTAGATATTTCCAGTAGATAAAACCCTGACCCATGGAATTATGTACTTATTAGCTGGTAACTAAACTCCCCTTAGCCTTCATTGGTGCTATCCCACTACCTTAATGTACTTTTCCTTAGGTCTTAGTATTAAGCTCCTATAAAGGGAAGTAAGAAGAAGAGGGGAAAGGAAACATTGGAGAAGAAAGCCAGAAAAGAAAATGTAAATAAGAGGCATTTGAAGGGGAGAGGAAATTTGGCTATCATATAGAGGGAAGCTTCCCTTCTGAGAAAGAATTCAAGTCTCTTGTTCCCTGATTTGAATTATAACAAATACGTACCCCTTAAGTAATTCTTCTAAAACTAGAAATTGCAGGATAGATTCTGACCTGCATTGTTACAGCTTTATCATCCTGTATCAATGAAATAAACCTAAGGTCCAGTTCACATGCCCATATACTCTTTTACCTTCTAAAAACAATTTTCCAAAAAGAAAAGAAAAGGTAGTTGACTAGAAGAATGATATGAGATGGCAGATACATCATTAGTGGGTTGTGATATATGGTATCACATTTTGATCATTACTTGGAACTGATTCAAGACACTTAATTTTATAGAAAGCACTCTAATACCCTAATGCCATGATGTGTGTAGCCCATCTAACTAAGCATATCCATAAAAACTGTCATCACACTCAAATTTATGTGTTCCTTGATAGGGCCATTTCTTGTCTGGGGATAGTTGGGAAAATTTTTAGTAAAAGATAATCTGTTGTCTTAGTGAGGAAAAGAAAATAATAGTCATCATTTATAGAATTTAGGACTTTAAATTTAGGGAAGGGTAATATTAGTATTAATTATATGATATTGGGGTTTATAAAGAACTTTGCATCTATTTCATTCAATTCAGGAGATTTATTAGATGCCTACTAAGTGGAAGAATAAAAAGAAAAGTATTTACATAGCACCTAATATGTATCAGATACTGTGCTAAACACATACTTATCTTTTTAAAATAAATATTCTCATTTGATCCTTACAATAATCTTACTATGGGGAACCCCATTTTACAATTGAAGAAATTGAAAGAAAGAGATTAAGTGATTTGTCAAGAGTCATAGTTAGGAAATCCTAACTCTGGTCCTTGCACACTATTCACTGCATCATCAGCTGCTACAATACAAGGCACAAAGCATGCTTTTCATTAAATTCAACTGATGTATTAATGCCTATTAAATGAGAGGAAGGAAGAAAATCATTTATATCATACCTACTATGTGCCCATCATTGTTTTTACAAATATCTCATTTGACCCTTCCTAAAATCCTGTGAGGATGAGTACTTTTATTATCCTCATTTTACATATGAGTAAACTGATACAAAAAAAGATTTTTTTTTTTTTTAATGACTTCTCCAAAGTCATATGGTAAATATACTCAAGTCTTCTAAGGCCGTTTTTTTATCCATAGTGCTACATAACTGCTTACTAAAATTAAAGAAATATTGAGAAGCAAAATTACATTCTCATAATCATGCAGCCAATACATAACAGAGAGAACTGTTTCCATTTTGCCCAGCTCCCTATCTCACAAGAGAAAGCACTCAACCTGCCAAAATATTGCTGTTATCAAAATAAGTAGGCTCCTCTACCTCCATCCCACCTTAGCATCAATATCCACAGACACTACATTGCACTTGCCTTTATTGCTTGTGAAAGGATCATCAATGTGATTTATCAGTCCTTGAGTACATTTGTGCTGTGGTAACTATCTCCATGTTTATTAACGATACATAGGTAGTTCTTTTTCAATTAAAAATTTCATTTAGGAATATTTTTTATTTCATGTGTTTTAAAAATATTCTAAAATGCTTCTGGGAACATACCTTTCTTCTAGCTTGCAAGTATGTAGTTAATCAATTGTCATTAACCAAGTTAAATGAAAAAATATGGGGATTTCTCCTCCCCGCTTCTCCCCCCAGTCTATTAGTGTAATCTTGGACAAGAAAAATCACTGCAGGTGTTGTAGTTAAGATTTGGGCATTTGCTTTTGGTTCTGTTTTTAAATATGAATATACTCTTTTTTTTTTCCTGGGTTTGTTTTGTTATTTAAAAAAAAATTAAGGCCGGTCCTTAAGGTATTGGAAATGTAATAAACAGGTATGCTGATTTTATTGCTTACTTTGATCTATTAGGGATTAAATTGTAGTACTTGAATTTATAATTTTCAAGAACCAGCATTATTACAGGAAAGAGAGTTGTTGGCAACCACCATTTCTTGTTTGGTTGGAAAAAGGGCATCCTATCAAATTTAAGTGCTACTTGTAAATTCTGCTTGTCAGCTTGTAGATTCTGAGGAAACCATATCCAAACCCAGTTAATCTTTTTCAGCTAGACAGTAACAAATTGGTTAATGAACCTTTGGAAGGTCATCATCACCATCTCCACCCCATCCCTCAAAAACAAACAAACAACAACAAAAAACTCTTTCCAAGCCATATATCAAATTCTTATCCTAGTTATTATCATTTAATAGTGCATTAAAGGACTATTCCCTTTACCTATTTTAAGGGAGACTTTTCTTGTTCTAAGACACCTAATTAGTGATCAACAGGTCAGGTATCCATCTTTCTGCATCGGATCTTGGACTGGGGCTCAAAAGGTCATGTAAGTCAAACATCTCATTTTCCAGATGAGGAATCTGAAATCTAAAAAGGTAATTTGCTCAAGACATCACAGATAAGTCACAGAAGTAGCATTTGAAATCAGGTCGTCTGATTCTAAACTTAGCATTCTTCCAAGTGTATCAGGCTACCATTATCTTTACTCTTGTTCTCTAACTCTAGGGAGAGATGAATAATAAAAAAAAGGGTGGAGAATAGTACACTCCCATTTGGAATGTAGGTTTCTGGAACAACTGGCCCTAAAATATCGAAAAAAATAGGATGACTTTAAAAACTAAGAGTTAAACTTTTCCCCTTGGCCATTTTCTTTGAGAAATGTAGAGACTTTTGAAGGTCCTGGGATACAGGGTATGTAATTCCTACAGGGAGTAGGAAGAATTTTTTTTTCCTTCCTTGATAGGACTCTGCATGAGTGATCAAAAGAAGAGTAGATTTATTATTATTTTCTTTATGATTTTTTGTTGTTGTTCCTTCCCTCTGAAGCATGAGCCCAGCCAGAGGCAGAATACCAGACTTAATGGACCAAGAGTATGATCTGAAGCAGTGTATTCAGTTTATATTCATTTGGCACTGAGAAAGTGTTTCCATGCTAACACGTTATGTTGCTTACTTCTGAAAATAAATACCTTGGTTTAAGTATGGACTACCATTGTTGTTTTAGTTACTCATAAAATAATTTTAAATTGTTGTTTCCATGGAAGTTTGAAGTCTCATTTTATAAATTGTTTTTAGCCTTTTTATTAGAATTGGTTATAGCTGTTGGCTCCACTAATGGATTTTATGTGTTTCTGCTGGTATCCCAAAACTAAATTACTGTAACTAATGTACCACTGGAACTTTCTATAACTGTCTGTTACTGCTTCTACTGGCTGAAAACAAAAAGGAACTGTGTCAAAAGTCAAAATATTAACACTTTTATCTTCTATAAACTACTGTGTGAGAATATTATATTAATTTCTTTAGGACCCCATGCTTATATGGAGGTGTTATCATAAGCATTTATTTGTTATGTAAGGCTTGAATTGAAGAGTCACTTTCAGTAACATATAATGAAACATTCTGCAAAAAGTCAAAGGGACAATTCAATTAGTTGATTGACCCCTAAGCAATATAGATTTCCTATTTTTTTCATTGCCTCCATTGGCATAATGATGATTGAAGCCCATACATTTAATATTCATTGTGCAGCTGGATACAGTTTTGTGTTTAATCAGCAAAGATGTTTTCCTTTGCCAAAACCATTCTTTCTTGTCCTCACCTCTTTTAGGGGGAGAGAGTGGGGAGTACCTTTTAGCTGATTGGCAAAAGCACTGCAGTTCCATTGGAACATTAGGTAAATAAATAATGGCCAACCCTATCACTAGTTTAGAAAACATGCACAGACACAACAGTAATAGATGACAAAAGAACATTGTATTCCTTCTAAGACAGCAGAGGAATAATGTGCCCGCATACACAAGAGCTTTGTTGAAACTGCAGAAAAACATGAACTGTTTGATTTGGATTTGTTTCTCCCCAAACATGCAGTATGCTTTCAAAAGAAAGGAAGGAAGAAATATCTCCCCTACAGTTCTAGTATTTGTCCATCATCTATATAGATAAGCATTAACACTGGAAGTCACATACAAGACATTTCATAGGATCTGCTAAATAATAGAATTACTGGATTTGAGTGAAGGAGTTCTATTATTACAACCATTCTGCAGAGAGGAAAACAACAACATTTTAATGAAAATCTTTTAGTCCTATTCATTTCTATGTAAATTTACAGAAGTGTATGCATACATATATTGTGATATAGATTTCTTTGCAGAAAGGCTAAAGAAAATTGTAGTAACATATGAACCAGAAACAAAATTTTGTACATTTTTAGAGATTAGGGATATATATAGTATTTGGTACAATAATGGGTTTTAGATCTGGAAGGAGGCCTGGAAGACTAGAGTTCAAATTCTGCCCTAAACACTTGGTGATATTGGATAATTTATATCACCTATCCAAACCTCAGTCCCTTCATCTACAAAATGAAGAGAAACAATAATACCTTCCTTACTAAATTGTCATAAAAATCAAGTAGGATTATATGAATAATATATGCATTAATGCTTGTCATTTAAGGACTAGCCCTAATTACATTCAGAGATGCTTTATCACCATGCCCTGGGTTCTATCCAGGGTTATGAATTTTTTTACCTGTAACAAATCACAAATACTATCAACAAAAGCAATAAGAGGTTATAGTCTGCATTCATGGATTAACACATTACAGGGAATGCTGAACAGGAGAATCTATGAGTTTGATTAAAATACCCTTATTTCCATATCTTCTCTGCAGGACTCAAAATAGGGAGGAGGAAGAGAACTTTATTAATTGATTTTATAGATTGTTACTAATAAAATCAATCTTTGAATCTTTGAAGCACCGAAACACTAGTCACTTTTTAAAAACTAATTAATTAGTTTTTAACACACATTGCCTTATGAATCATGTTGGGAGAGAAAAATCAGAGCAAAAGGGAAAAACCATGGGAGAGATGAAAAAAAAAAAAAAACAGACAAAAGAAGTGAACATAGCATGTGTTGATTTATATTTGGTCTCCTTAGTTCTTTTTCTGGATGCAGATGGCATTTTACGTACAAAGTGTATTGGGATTGCTTTGGATCACTGAAACACTGAGAAGAACCAAGTCTTTCATAATTGATCATTGCATGTTCTTGCTGTTATTGTGTTGCTATTGTTTTTGTTTTGCTCAGCATCAGTTCATGTAAATCTTTCTAGGCCTTTCTAAAGTCAGCTTGTTCATCATTGCTAATAGAACATTAATATTAATATTTCCAATTCTTTGCTACCACAAAAAGCTGCTAAAAACATATTTACACATGTGGATTCTTTTCCCTCCTTTGTGATTTCCTTGGGATACAGACCCAGTAATGACCTATATGCACAGTTTTATAGCCCTCTGAACATAGTTCCAGATTGCTCTCCAGAATCATTGAATCATTTCACAACTCCACCAACAATGCATTAGTGACTCTAGTCACTTCTACATTTTCTTCCTTTTCTTCTTCTTGTTCCTCCTCTTCTTCTTTTTCTTCTTTATTGATTCAACTGTTTTCAGAAATAAGAGAGAAGAACTGATGTCTCTTAGAATATAAATAACAATGCTGTAGCAGAAGTGAGGGACAGCTGAGATTTAAAGTAACAGAAAATTTTAAAAAGACTCAACTAGTTTTTAGCAAACTATGCCAATGAAGAGAATAGGACAAAAGGTATAGAGAATACCAAATAATTTAGGCTATTTGATTCAACAGATATTTATTATGTACCTAATATATGCTAGGCATTAGTATTGGGACTATAAAGACAAAAATGAAAATAATCCTTTGTCTTTAAGGAGCTTACATTCGATGGGAAGGAAACACCATGGACACAGATGAATAGACACAAAATAAATACAATTAAACATGTATGATAGTGTACATATATAAGTATATATTAAAAACTAAGTACTTTGAGGCCGTGAGAGGCTCAAAAATCAGGCCTTTGATAAGTGGTAGAACTGAGCCTGATCCTATAATAGACCCTTCCAAATTCAAGAATTGCAGGTGAAGAAGGAGAAAATTTTCTAACTAAGGAAAATCCTTGACAAAAGTAAAGAGGCAAGAGACAGATTGTCACATCAGGTAAATAGTCCAGTTTGAGTGGAATATAAAGAATGGGAGTAGGGGTAATGAAAAATCAGTCTGGAAAGATAATTTAGAGCCAGATTATTAAAGATTAAATGTCACTCAGAAAGAAGACCTTGTATTTTATCCTAGAGGAACTAGGGAGCCAATGAACCTTCTCTAGCAGGAGAGTAAAGCAGCCAGACTTTTTTTTTTTTTTTTTCCTGAGGCATTTGGAGTCAAGTGACTTCCCCAGAATCCCACAGCGAGAAAGTGTTAAGTGTCAGAGAACAGATTTGAACTTAGGTCCTCCTAACTTCAGTGCCAGTGCTCTATCCACTGTGCCACCTAGCAGCCTCCAGACCTATTCTTTAGGCTTATCAATTTGACCTCAGTGTGGAAGTTTGAGAATGAAAGTGGGAAAAATAATTAAGAGACTGTTGCAACAATTCAGACAAAAGGTGATGAGACCATAGACTGGGTCATATTTTAAATAGTCAAGAACTAATATAAGAAATATCGAAAGAATTGACAAAATTTGACAATTATCTGGCTATGGACAGTAAGGGGGAGAAAAAAGTATCAAGGAGATTGTGAGGTTGCAAGTGTGAGTGACCAGAAGGTCATCCTCAGCAGAAATAAGGAAATCAAGGGCATCAAGGTAGCACAATAGATAGAGAACCGGTCTTGGAATTAGAGAGACCCAAGTTCAGATCCAACCTGAGGAATTTAAGAGCTGTATAACCTGGGCAAATCACTTAATCTAGATTGTCCCTTCCCTCAACACCCTCCTCCCCCACCAAAAAAAGAAATGAAGAATTTAAAAATCAAATTTCTGTTCATGGAGTGGAGTTGAGGAGAAGAATAACAGATTCTGTATGAAATCTTTTGATTTGAGATGTTTATCAGATCTAACTGTTCAGAAGGCACATGGCAATGTTGGTGTGGAACTCCAATGAAATGAGAGCTGTCCATGTAAATTTGAGAGTCATCTCCAACAATGGGAGCTGAGGATATCACCACAAGAGGGACATTTGATTTTGTAATGAATTATTTTTTGCTTAATTTCAGGATGGGAACATCCAACATTGATAATTTCACATACTTTAACCAAAATAACAAAGCCCCATTTTAACAACTGGAACCAGTAGGGATGAAGGAACTTCCCAGCTTCTCAGATCTACTCAGTATTCACTTCCTCCCTGCTGTCCACTTCATTTTAATAGTCTACTTATGGCAGCACTTCTCAGATTATATACTGCATGAGTACATTCTCTTTAGCTGTCTTACATTCTTCATGTCTGTGACTAATAGGAAAAATAATTAGATGTTTTGGGTTGTAAGGCCTTTTTTTACAGTCTGAACAAGCATGAAGATACCAACTTGACTCCTTCAAACCTTATTTTCTTATCTTCTGTCTTTGCCTAGCTGCAGGGCACATATATAATGAGAGTCAAAGAAAGTGAGAAACTCAGTAGAGCATGAAGGCTTAAAGATCTGTATTAGGTGACCTGTTTCCTAGGTAATTGAGAATTGACTGAATCACAATATTTTAGTTAAATTTTTCAAGTTTACTGATACAAAAGAAATGCTAAAAGTAATTTCCTGTTGGCTTCCATTTCTGCAAATTATAGTGCTTTTTGTTATATTAGAATATAATTTTATCAGGGACTTCGAAAAGGAAATTGAGTCTATATTAATTAAATAGATGGACAGTAAATAGACTGTAAATCCTTTTGAGGGCAGGGCTCTTTTTGTATCCTCTCAGATTGGATTAGTGCCTGGTATTCAGTAAGCACTTAATAAATGTGTGTTCCCTTTTTTCTCCCATAAGGCACTTTGCTAGTCACTTGGAATATAAACACAAAAAAATAGGGACTGGAATTTTTTTTTTTTTTTTTTTTTTTGTATCTTCAGATCTTAGCAGAGTGCCTGAAACTAGTAGGTGCTTAATGAATGTTTATTGACTATTGTTTAGAGGGAAGCTATTTGACAATAGGGCAGAATGCTGGACTTGGAGAAAGGAAGGTGATTTCAAATCTTCCCAATAACCCTTACTGTATGATGTTTAGCAAATCACAACTCTTCAACCTCGTTTTTTCTTATTTATAAAATGGGGATTATAATAGCACCTAGTTCAGAGTATTGTGTGAATCAAATTAGATAAAACCCTTATATATGTAACACCCTTTGCAGACCTCAGACCTTAAAGCACTGAATTAAGGGTAACTATTATCATTAATGAGATTATATTCTATGAGAGAGCAACAACATGTATACATTCCTAAAATAAAAGGAAAATTGAAGAAGTAAGGGCTCACAATCAGAGAGATCTTCAAAGAGGAAAAGGCACCCAGACTGAACTTTGAAATAAGATGAGAATTCTAGGAAGTGGAGTGAGGAAAATCGTGTATGTGAGTATACCAGAGAAGAGGTGGAATATCACTCAAACAGCATGTATTAATGGGTCATACATTGTGCTGTCTACTAGGGACACAAAAAAAAAGGGAGGGAAAAAGTTTCTTCTCTCAATAGCAGTTAGGTGGGACAGTGGATAGAATTTCAAACAAGATTCAGGAAGACCTGAATTCAAATCCTCACATTCTTTTTATTTTTTTAATTACATAGGAACAAAATTTTAACATTTATTTTTAAACTTTTTAGTTCCATATTTTCTCTCTCCCTCCTTCCCCTCCTTGAGAACCCAAGCAATTTAATATAGGCGATATTGGTGCTGTCATCTAAAACATAATTCCATTATTGTCATGTTGCAAAAATAACACACTAAAAAAAAATACCCCAAGAATAATAAAAACGTTTTAAAAGAATGCTTCAATCTTCATCAGTTCTTGCTCTGGAGTTAGATACCATTTGTCACCATAAGTCCTGTGATCATTGTACAATATTGCTATTACTGTGTACAGTATTGAACGAGATAAAATGAGATCTTTCAAGACAGTTGTGAAAATCGAGTAAGGCTTCATCTATTTCAAAGTTTGAGTAGGCCTGAAGGACTTTAAGTCAAGGGCATACTTAAAGTGTTAAAGTGTCGCCTCCCTGCTATCTTAAGGACATACTTAGTCTTCATGCTATCCCCTCCCTGTTAGTCCCCTAAGGGCATACTTAAGTCCCCTTCTTGTTATCCTCCCTATTTCAGCCAAATATGGGCAACTGTGTACTTGTTGGTCAAGTTCAATTTCTTGGATAGTTCCCTCGTTTAGAATGTAAGATCCTCAGCCAATAAGGATGAGGGTCAGTGGTGGGAGGGGGAATTTGCATTAGGGATAAAAGCGCCGACCCTACCCCCTCCAGGGCCTCCTCCCTTGGATTGTCTGCTCGATTGGTTGGATGCCGGTTCTCAAGAATGTAAATAAACTTTGCTTTGCTTCTTAGAGATCTATCCAGTTGTTTTATTAATGGTTTCTGACCCACACAAGTATTCTCTTGATTCTGCTCATTTTATTTTATTTCAGTTCATGTAAATCTTCCCAGGTTTTTCTGAAAGTACCCTGTTGTCATTTTTATAGCACAGCAATATTTCATCACAATCATATATCATAAATTGTTCAGCCATTCCCCCAGTAGATGGATATCCCCTCAATTTCCAATTGGTACCCCAAAAAGAGCTGTTATAAATATTTTTGTATATATATGACCTCACATTTAAACTGTGTGATACTGGGCAAGCCAGTTACCCTCCATTTGCCTCAGTTTCCTCATCTGTAAAGTGAGTATAATAATGGCATCCCCCTCCAGGTTGTTGTGAAGATCAAATGAAATTATAATTTCAAAACACTTAGCACAGTGCCTGTCATATAGTAAGCAATATATACATGTTTGCTATTATTATCATTATTGTTATTATTATTAGTGAGCTCACTGTCTACTAGAAGAGACAACATGCAAAATATTTGCAAATAATATATATGTATATACAGGACAGATTGGAAATAATCAATAGAGCACTATTATTAAGGTATATTGAGAAAGGCTTTTTGAAGAAGCCAAGATTTCAGCTTGAACTTGAAAGAAGCCAAGGATGCCAGGAGATGGAAATGATGAGGGCAAGAGTTCTCAGCATGAGGGACAGCCAGTGAAAATATCTTTTGTGAGTGAGTGAGACAATGGAATATCTTATTCATGGAATACCAAAAGGCCAAGTTACCTGATTCAGAAGTAAGTGGGTGTCAGAGAAGTAAGGCGTAAGAATACTAGACCATTAGGAAGGTGTCAAGTTATGAAGGGCTTCGAAAGCCAAACAGGATTTCATATTAGTCCTTGGATATAATTGGATTCCACTGAAGATTATTATAGAAGGTGTCCTGGTCAGATTTTTTTAGGAAGATCAAATTGAGACCTAAGTAAAAGATGCACTGGAGATGAGCAGGGATTCGGGGTGAGGAAGAAGAATTTGAGGTAAGAAGAACAAGCAACAAAGTATTGCAAGAATCCAGGTGTGAGGTGATGAGGGCCTTTACCAGAATAATAGTAGTGTCAGAGTAGAGAAGGGAATATACATGAGATCTATTAGGAATGTAAAATTAACAGGATTTAGCAACAGATCAGAAAAGGAGAACAAGGGGTGATGAGAGAGTATAGAATTGAGAGTGATAATTATGTTGTGAGCCTGGGTGATTGGGAGGATGGTGATGATGGAAAGACAGGGAAGTTTGGAAGAATGGTGGGTAGAGGGTTAAGACAATGAGTTTTAGTTTTGGGCATCTTGAGTTTAAGGTGCCTACAAGATATCTAGTTCAAGATGTCTAGTTGATGGTTGCAAATATTAGACTGGTGATTGGAAGAGAAGTTAGAGCTGGATGATCTAGAAATCATTAGTATAGAGAAACTGGGTGTTGATAGTAAGCATTTATTAAGTACTTATTTTGTCCCAGGTACTATAGTCAGGGATAGATTTAGGCAAAGGATATACAAAGACATGAAAAGGAGATAGTCCCTGCTCTCAGGGAACTCATAGTCAGAGATAGAAAATCCCTATTAGAGCTGATGATAAGTAAAATAGCATAGAGGGTTAAAAAGCAGAATCCAAGCCAGATTCTTAAATTGGAGGGCACCCCTAAGTAGCAGATGCAGCCTTCGTGAAGATCTAATAAAGAAGGAGCTGTCCAACAAATAGAAAGAACCAAAAAAAAGCAGTGTTATGAAAACCTAAAGAGGAAAAAATGTCATTAAAAAAAGAAAGATCAATGGGGCTAAAGGCTGTAGAAAATCAACAAGAATCAGGATTGAAAAAAGGACATTAGATTTAGTAATTAAGAGATCTTCGGTATCGAGTATTTGGTTCAGAGAATAGCTAATCTTCTGGTTTGACTGTAATTTAGAGTTCATAAAAGAAACAGCTATGAAGGTTAGCCTCTCTACTATCTGCTGGCCAAATTTGGTGGTTCCTATTCATGTTCTGTCACTTAGCCAGAACCTAGAACCTCCCCCACTCAGGAAAGAAAGGTGAATATTTATAGGAAATGCCTTCCTCTCTTTACCCCACAGTTGAGGTGTGGCCTATAGTGGGGACAATGACAAACTTTCATGAGTGGTTGGAACTCTTCCTCCAATGGCAAGTTTTTTAATATCTTTAATTACACTTAGTGGAAGTAAGACATGAGTGCTGTTTTAATCTTCTAGATGGTCTTACGGATTAAAATTAGATTTATACATTTGCATAATAAAAGTAATGTTGTGAAAGAAAGCATTTCGAGTATGTGAGAGATAATTGCATTTGTATGCGTTGCCTTGGGGCAGCCCTTATTGGATTGAGCTCAGCACTAGACATTATACCACTGAAGCATTTTGCATTTTTATGTAGCAATGCAATAGAATTTAAATTTTATGCACAATTAGTCTCCTATTGATGTATAGTTTGTAGGTAGGTTTAGGCAATAAAGCTGAGAGTAAGCCTCTAGTGTAATTTTTTTTTTTTTTTAAGTTTTTGAAAGGGAGGGGAAAGTTAAGGAGTGAAAGAAAGCAGCAATAAGATTTAGGCAAGCACAAAAAAGAGGAGGGGGGACTTTTTTTTTTTAATGGGACCAGTAGCCTGCCAAGATTTGCATCATTTTGCAGGCAAATCACCATCATTCCTTGTACATTTCTCATAGAAGCCATTCATATACACAGGCTGCTAGATTAGGAAGAAGTGAAAGATTCTTAAGCAAAATAATTTCTTTTTTCACAGCAATGGATAAAAAATGGAAGCTGCAGCTAGGGAATTAACCAGCACAGGGTATAAAATAGGATTCAGGTCTGTGCACCATGTATACTAATAGCCAAAATATATGTAACAATTTGCTTGAACACATGTAGTAAAACCACAAGTAATATTAATATGACAAATTGTCACTAACATGGATTCACTGCTTTATCCATGTATAATTCCATGAATAAACATTCTTTATAGTTTACTCAGAACATCAGTCACTAGCACTATTACCTGTTGTGTTAGGTAACGTTTTTTTTAAGCATCCTAATACTTTATCATTAAAAAACACTTTTTCTTTGGCACCTCAATAACTAGATAGAATACTGGATTTAGAGTTAGGAAGTTTTCACCTGATTTCAAATCACACCTTAAATCTTTATTAACTATGTCATCCTGAGCAAGTCATCAAACCCATCTATCTAGAAGAATAATAATAGTACCTTCTCCTGAAGATATTGTGACTAGAGGACAGCTAGGTGGTGCAGTGGATAGAGCACCAACCCTGAAGTCAGGAAGACCAGAGTTCAAATGTGGTCTTAGACACTTACCACTTCCTAGCTGTGTGACCCTGGGCAAGTCACTTAATCCCTATTGCCTTAGGGGTGGGGGGAGGGGAAGATATTGTGACTATCAAGTGAGGTAACATATAAAGTACCTTGCAAATCTTAAAGCATTCTATAAATCCTAGCTATTATTATTATCATTTTTTGAAATTAATTTGTGGTCTTATTTTTTATTAAAGTGATGTATATACATTAGCTAACCAGTATGTGTAATATCAATAGTGAAATTCTTAGCAGGTTTTTGATTGACTTTTAAATCAGTCACCAAGATGTCATTGTTTTATTTTACTCAGATGCAAAATGCAACAAAATGGTCACAGATATTTGGGGTAATTATTAATGTTGTTAAACTCCTGAATGATGAAAACACCTATGAATTATCATATACTAATGGTGAGAAATGATTTTTCCATACCAAAATAGCTTATCATGCTAGAACTATTCTTCATGTGAGAGAGAGAGTGTTAATCTGAGAAAATTTTTCACATTTTCAAATAGTTTCTTCTAAAAGATTGAAGATGCAGTGGATAGAGTACCAGACCTGGAGTCAGGAAAACTTCAATTCAAATTAGGTCTCAGACACTTACTAGCTATGTTGACCCTGGGCAAGTTACTTAACCCTGTTTGCCTCAGTTTCCTCAACTGTAAAATGATCTGAAGAAGGAAATGGTAACCCATTCCAGTATCTTGGCAAAGAAAACCACAAATGGGTTCCAAGAGTCAAACATGACTGAAAAAGATTGATATGTTTCATATTTTAAAGGCTTTATAAAATCTTGGTGAGTTAAATGGGGCTGCCATGGAATCTTCATTAATGATATTTACTTCATATATTGAATGGCTACAACTATTTAGAGTCCTAATCAGATTGTTGAAGAGAAATTGGAATTCTTGAAACCACTTCTGTGGTCAGTATATCACGCTAATTATTTTGAGGATCAATCATGATTACATGATGTTCTGTCACATTAAGTTTTTGAAGGGGAGTGGAAAGTGAAGGAGTAAAAGAAAGCAGCAAGAAGATTTTGGCAATTACAAAAAAAGGGGAAGGGGGATTTTTTTTTTTTTAATGGGACCAATAGCCTGCTAAGATCTGCCTCATTTGCCAGACAAATCATCAGAATTCCTTGTACATTTCTCTTAAAAGTCATTCATATACCCAGGGTATTAGATTAGGAAGAGGTAATTGCCTTCCTCTCTTTATACCACATGACTTATAGTGGGGACAATGGCAAAGTTTCACTACTGGTTGGTACTCTTCCTCCAATGGCAAGTTTTTTAATATCTTTAATTACACTTAGATTCTGTAATGCAAGCCTCTTAGCATAGTCTTTTGATAGTAGGTTGTTCGATTCTTCACTTTTCATTCTCGCTAATTAGACATGGAATGTATTTGAGGGGTATTTTTGTATTTTTTGTGTTTTTTTACTAAAAACTCATATCTCTTATTGGGCTTGTCAGGGGAGAGTTCTAGTAGCCTAACTGCTGCTTTGGGACAAGAAAGGCAACAACAAGATAAATCCATAGTGGGAAGCATAAGTGGCTTGTAAATTCATCTGAAAATTCAACTTCCAAGTTCGAAATGATCCAAAGAAGAGCGGAGGTTGTCATAGATTGGAAACTCCTTGAAGGCAGGGGCAGCTTTTTGTAATTATATCACTTTTGTCTAGTATAGTGCCAAGTATAAATTAAGTTCTAAAACATACTCTATGCATTGAATTGAAAGTACCAGTGGCCTGGTATGTGAACATAAATATATGTAATTTTTTTTTAGATTTCTATTCCTAAACACTAAGTTCTACATATAGTAAACTCTTAATAAAATCTTCTTGAATTGAGAATTTTATAAAATTATTTTTTTTATTTATGGAAAATATATGACATATTCATTTCATTCATATTGTCTTATCAATACATGGAGAGACTAGCTAATAGTGGACTCAAGGTTAGAGATCTCCTAGTTGCTAAAAGTCCTTTTTCCTTCATCTTAGATCATAGAGATCGTAGCAAAATTTTACAAAAGATTTGAACACAGATCTTATTTGGTGACATTTCACATTCACATTCACATTCTAAAATGGCTTTCAACAACTTTTTATATTTATTCTAAGGTCTCTTGATTGATGGATTTAAATGGTGAAAACATTAATTTGATGCCATTTAAAGAATCTTCACCAGAGATCTTAGATATCTATCTCCTCTGTAATCTTACGTCATAAAAAACCAACTTCTTCATAGCTTTTTGCAAATGTGAATATTGCAGAAGTATGTTTCTTTTTGTTCCTGGATATTCCTGTTACTTTTACAATGTTTTTCTTGGTACTTTCATAATTTTCTCTTTTATTTTAAAAGAGGTAAAGTGAATAAAAGATAACTAGTTGAAATATTTCCATCATAGACTATGTTCTAGAATGAGTTTTCAAATAGTCAAGGAAAGAAATGTGAGGGGAGATTTAATATGAAATTGCATATTTTTATAGGGGAATTACTAATTAAATGTTTGTGGAAATTACATGTCTGGGCCTATATGGCTTATGTTACCCATCTATGCAGCAATGCAAGCTTTTTGTTTCATTAAAAACAAAACAAATAAAATTCTCAAACCATTTTTCAGAGTGTAGAATGGAGACCTTGTAGGTGATTGTCCCGAATTCAAGGAAGATTGAAGATATTTAAACTGAATTAGTTAAATAATAGTATTTTACATAGTCACCAATTCCATTTATAAAATCCCCATTTTCTGAGAGATAGTTTTGGGGTAACATATTGATGATCTGTTTAGTCACGGTTAAAAAGTTAGGGTATCTTAATGTTATCCTAGGGCTATAAACAAGTGACAGTTTGAAAATGTATAAAAATAATCCAAAGTTGGAAAAATCTCTATATTTAGATATAGTTAATGAAATTCTGTATTTGGTATAAAAGGTTGGGGTTCTGTTCTTACTATAGATATTTGCTAATAGTATGAGGAAGTCATATAACCTCTCAAAAACCTCAGTTTGTTCATGTATAAAATCTTAAAATACCATACAAGTATAAATTGCTGTTATTATTTTTCCCCTTTCAGGGAAAAATAGTCTATCAAATAAGTGGGGTTTTTTGCAGGGGGAGATAGGGAATATCATAACATTTATTAAAATAATGCTATCATTTAGTAGAAACAGCAAAGAATCAAAGAATAAAATGCAAGTTATGTAAAATGTAAAATCCCAACTAAAATTCAAATGTGTCTAATGTATTCATTCAGTAGCAAACTAAAAGCCCAATAAACACAACACTCTCAATATAATAAAGTACTACAAAACAATTGGCAATTTTCAGTTATTAAAATTACAGGGTTTGCAGTTTGTATTCTTTTCTCAATAAGGAAAAAATTCTTTTTGAATGTTGTATAACATACATATAAAACAAGATAGAAAATGCAGAATAAACTTATAACAGTCACTTTAGATACATTACTGTATGTGATTCTCATATATAGTAGGTTGACTGTGGTACATACATAGCATGAAATTATTAAGATAATAAAGAATAGACAAAATACATGTCAGTTGTATTGTAGCATACAAGCAAATACTCCCATCTGCCTATTCTAAAAAATTTTCATAATGCAAGTAGATATTTAATCTAAATATTAAAATTCTTTTTTCCTGTGGTCCATAGAAATCTTCACAAATTGTTATTCTTTTTCTTTGCCAATACCTGTTTAATTTGGCGCCTGATATATGATAGTCTTCTCATAGACAGAAGCTATATCCATTTGCATGTTATAGCAACATGCAGTGTTTACTTCATGAGAAGTAATTCTTCCCCTACTACTAATAGGTTATTAAGTCTTTAAGGACAAAAGCCCTGTGAAGAGCTGCTACTTTTAAGTTCTGCTATCACCTTTATATTACAAGTGAAAACTTGGGAGCTGAGAGAAGCTAATTAATTTCTTTATTATAATAATGCCATTATTTCCTCCATTTGAAAGGGGAATTTAAATGATTTGCCCAGGGTGTCCAAATACAGCTTCCTATCTCTTGTACAATCTCATCTTTGGTCCTCCTTCAACAGAATAAACTTAGCATCAATGTATATTTCTGTTATTTTGATGCTATTTGATGTTATTTTGAAGCTCTGTGGGTATTCCCTCCACCTACATAGAATACAACCTTTACCCGTCTTCTTATCCTGTATAATGTTTGCCTATAAATCATTTTTCCTATAAATCTTCCATGAAAGCTCTTAATACACCAGAGGCCTTCCTCTCTCTCTCTCTCTCTTTTTTTTTTTTTGTACCTTCCAAAATCACTTAGTAAGGATACAGTTCACGTGATCAAACATTTATTAAAGCCTAGTATGTTTAAGGTTCTGTGCTGAATACTAGGGATAAAAAGACCAAAAAATTTAGCTGTCCTTGTTTTCAAGAAGCTCATGTACATGGGCATGTAAAGACAAAAGTATTTAATGTCAAAACACATTCACCTTCTTTTCTCTTCCTTTTTCTCTTTCTTTCTTCTTTTTTTTTAAATCAGCTTGGTTTTTAACTTTTTGTTTCCATAAGCTTTGGGGCTATTTCATAGACAAAACCTGTTGATTATCTAAAAGACATTATTTTTCATGTCTTTAACAAGAAAAAATTAAATTCTGTTATTGATTTTCAATGAACATGATTTCCCTTGTAGAACATGTTTAGACAGTATTTTGCATGATAATCCTATCAGATACTTGTAAATCAGATCTTTTCCCACCATTTTAATTATTAGCTCATACATGAGAACTTATTCTGAAATAGCCCAGGCAATAGAATTCAAGACAGCAGCAATGAGGAAGATTTAGGATTTATTTGGTACCGAGCTCGGGATGGAATGGTCAAAATTCCGTCCTTTACCGAACTAAAGACAGTCTTATAAACATTTTTTTGTTCAGTTTGTTGCATTGTAATCTGTGATTAGCATTTTACAACAGGAAGATAGGAGCAGATATTCAAATATCGAGCACCTACCGAATAGATCAGTATCCAGCACTGCCCACCTGGAACAGATAACCTTAAGGGCATTGTTGACCCGATCTTTTGAAATACAAAAGAAATCCCCAATCTAACTAAGCAAACTTTCTTCTGCTGGCCCGAGGTGGGAAGGAGGGTTTTGTCCATTTCAATTCTGATCCAACTTTGTTGCTATTATAGCCAAAGCTTTTTGATAAGTAGCTTTAGTTTAAAACATAGCTTTGAAACAGTTATTGTTTTGAGAACAAAAAACAAATTATTTACTAAACATCTATCTTATAACTCAGCATACATTTATGGTCTTTTATTATGTCTCCAATTGACTACCTGGAGAACAAAACAACAGATTACATCATTAGTTTTAGCAGTTTTCACATTGAAAGAGATCTAAAATGTGAAATTAGATTTGTTTCAGGAGCTTCAAATATTACTAATGTTGATTGATGATGATGGAAGAATTTATAATAATGTGTGAACACTTAAAGATATATATCATCCCTATCATCATATCCACTACAAAAAATTTTCAAAAGATGATTTTAGTAAATCTACAGAAAATGAATTTTCTTTTTCATACGCTAATTCAATTAAAATATTGTCATTCTATCTGCAAAATTTTCGCCAAACCTTAAATATAAAAGAATAGTGACTCATAAAATTTATTTTAAAATTTTGTCACAAAAAATTAGATAATTAAAATAATAATAATAATAATGTCATACAAAGCCTAGGATTTCTGTTTAATAATGAAACACATGGAAAAACAGTAATGAAGTATCAAATGATTTTGAAAATGAGATCATGTAACTTAGACTAGAATTCTCAAAAATCTTTTTTGAGTTTGATATCATGAGAACTAACATCTATTTCCTCAAAATAGTTCATGTTGTTTTCATAATTAGTGAATTAATTCATAGTATTAAACATAAAATGTAAATGTATTTCAAGACCTACATATAACAGTATATATTATAGCCATTGTCTCAGTAAAAATCTATAGGAGAAAAGGTGGGACTACCAACAAAGGAAGGAAACAAATATTTATTAAGCACCTACTATGTGCCACATACTGTGCTAAATGCTTTACAAATATTATCGCATTTTATCTTCATAGCAAACCTGGGAGGTGAATGCTATTATTATACCCATTTTGGATTGGGGAAACTGAGGCAAAGACATATGGCTAAGAGATATCTGATGTAGACTCATTGTCATGAAAAGACATGGATGAGCAGCAGTCTCCATCATTTTAGAGCAAACTCTCAGATATGAGGGCACTGCT